>NC_065584.1:4628606-5856106 GCF_024542745.1 Macaca thibetana thibetana
GTACATGTTCAGGAAAGACCTGAAAAGGCCTAGGCTTCCACTCTGGCTGACCTTCAGGTTCTGTGCAAGCCGGCAGTGAATGCTAAGGGGTCACCGTCAAATGCCTGGCTGAGTGTTGAAGCTGTGCTCCAACATACACACAGACCTCATTTCAAAAGACTGGGAGATATTTTTTGTTCTAGGTGCTTAAATCTCTGTCTAATCATAAGCTGACCACTATATTAATGGAACAGAGAACTCTGGCCACACATGATGAAGAATATATACTATACAAAATTAGCTCAGAAAAGTAACTATACAAACAATGACTGTAACAAGCAGCCAACAAACCCTGGGGGAGAAGGAAGAATCTCATTTCCAAAGTTGTCACAGTATTTTCCAGCTTTCAACAAAATATTACAAAGCATGCAAAGAAACAGGAAAGCTCGATTCACATGCAGAAAAAAGGTAAGTAACAGAAATTGTTCAAGAGGAAGCCCAGACATTAGACTTATGGATGAAGACTTTAAATATGCTATTTTAAATATGTTCAAAGAACTAAAGAAAACCATGTTCAAAAATCTGAAACATCCATCAGAACAATGTCTCGCTGAATACAGAATATTGATGAAGAAAAAAATATTTTAAAAAAAGAACCAAACAGAAATTCTGGAGTTGAAAAGCACAAAAACTGAAATGAAAAATTCACCACAGGGGCTCAACAGCATAAATAAACAGAAAGCAGTAAGAATCAGAGAACTTACAGATAGGACAATTGAGATTATACAGTGGTGTTAGGAACAAAAGAAAAAATAATGAAGAAAATAAACTGCCTCAGAGACTTGTGGGACACCATCAATTGTACCAACATACACATTATAGCATCTCAGAAAGACAGACAGAAAAAGAAACAAAAAAAAGTTTGAAGAAATAATGGTAGAAAAGTCCTGTAATTAATGAGAAACATTAATCTGCATAATGCATAACCAGGAAGCTCGACAAATTCCAAATAGGATAAATTCAATTCAAAGAGCCACACCCAGACACACTGTAGTCAAACTGTAGAAAGCAGCAAGAGAGAAGTGACTCTTCAAGTACAAGGATTGCTCAGTAAGATTAATAACTGATTTCTCATCTAAAGCCATGGAGGCCAAAAGGTAACAAATTAAAAGGCTCAAAGAAAAAAATCTGTCAACCAAGAATTCTTTTTTTTTTGGAGAAGGGATCTTACTCTGTCACCCAGGCTGTAGTGCAGTGGTGCAATCATAGCTCACTGCAGCCTCCAACTCCTGGGCTCAAGCAATCCACCTGCCTCAGTCTCTCTGGGAGCTGGGACTACAGGCCAGTGCCATCATGTCTGGCTATTTTTCAACCAAGAATTCTATATCCAGTAAAACTATCTTTCAAAAATGAATGAGATCCCAAAAAAATATATTAGAAAACTCCAAGTGAGATTCATCCCAGGAATGCAAGGTTGGTTCCACACACAAAAACCAATCAGTGTAATATATACTAATAGGACAAGGGGGAAAAAACCCACACAATTAGTTTGATTAATGTAGAAAAAGTATTTGACACAATCCAACAACCTTTCATGATGAAAACACTCAGAATACTAGGAACAGAAAGGAAGTTACTAAGCATGATAAAGGGTATCTGTGAAAAACCCACATACACTGGTGAAAAACTGAAAGCTCTCCTCCTAAGAACAGGGCAAGACAAAGATACCTATTTTCATCACTACGAATCAATACTGTCCTGGAAGTTCCAGCCAGAGCAATTAGGCAGAAAAAAGAAAGAAAAACCATCCAAATTGGGAAAGAAAGAGTAAACCTATTCACAGACAACATTATCCATCAGAGTTGCAGGGTACAAGATCAACACACAAACATCATCTGTGTTTCTATACACCAGCAATAAATAAGCAAAAAAAAGGAATTAAGAATGCAATTATATTTATAATAGCATCTAAAATAATAAACTACTGAGAAATAAATTTAACCAAGGAGACAAAAGAATTTTTCAATAAAAACTGATGAAATAAATTAAGACAAAAATAAATGGCAAGATATCCCATGTAAATGGATTGGAAAACCTATTATTTTGGTAAATACTAACTATGGTACTACCAATAATTTATAATGTTTACGCCATTATTTTATGGTATTCAAATAATGGTAAAACATTATTCTAGGTGTGTTTCTGTGAGGATGTTATAGATGGGATTAACATTTAAACTGGTAGACTGAGTAAAGCAGACTGCCATCCCCAGTACGAGTGGCTGTCATCTAATTAGTTCAAGGCTTGAGTAAAACAAAAAGGCTGACCCTCTCCCTGCAGCAAGGCAGGTTCTTCCTGCCTATCTTCAAGCTGAGAAATCAGCTTTTTTTTCCTGCCTTTGGACTCAAACTGAAACGATGGCTCTTCCTGGGTCTTTGGCCTGCAAGCTTTCAGACAGGAACTACACCACTAGCTTCCCCAGTTCTCAGGCCTTCAGTCTTGGGCTAGGGCTAGAAGTAAACCATCTGCTCTCTTGGATCTCTAGCTTGCCAACTCCTCCTGCAGATCTTGGGATATGCCTACCTCCGTAATTGTGTGAGTCAGTTCCTTTTAATAAATCTCTAAGACTAAGACACACACACACACACACCCACACACACACACGCACAATTGGCTCTGTTTTTCTGGGGTACCCTAAGATACTACCCAAAGTGATTCACAGATTCAATGCAACCCCTATCAAATTTCCAACGGCCCTGTTTTGCAGAAATAAAAAAATTGAGACCAGGAACCGTAGCTTACACTTATAATCCTAGCAGTTTGGGATGCCGAGGCAGGAGGATCACTTGAGGCCAGGAGTTCAAGACCAGCATGGGCAATATAGTGAGACACTATTTCTACAACAGAAAAAATAAAAATAAAAATCTGATCCTCAAATTCATAAGGAACTGCAAGAGACCTCAAATAGCCAAAACAATATTGAAGAAGAAGACCAATGTTTTAGACTCATCCTTCCCTCTTTTAAAACTTACTGCAAAGCTTTAGTAATCAAAACTATATGGCACTGGCAGAAGAACAGACATATAGACCAACGGAATAAAATCGAAAGTACAAAAGTAAACACAAACACACACACACATATATATATATATGTATGACCAAGTGACCTTTTTTTTTTTTTTTTTTTTTGAGACACAGTCTGGCTCTGTTGCCCAGGCTGGAGTGCAGTGGTGTAATCTCAGCTCATTGCAACCTCTGCCTCCCAGGTTCAAGCAATTCTCATGTCTCAGCATCCCGAGTAGCTGAGATTACAGGTGTGTACCACTGCACCTGGCTATTTTTGTATTTTTTTAGTAGAGATGGGGTTTTGCCATGTAGGCCAGGCTGGTCCTGAACTCCTAACCTCAAGTGATCTGCCCAATTTGACCTCCCAAAGTGTTGAGATTACAGGCATGAGCTACTGCACCTGGCTTCAAGTGGCTTTTGACAGGGGTGCCAAATGAGACCATTCAGTAGGAAAAGAATAGCTTAATAAATGGTTCTAGGACAGCTGGATTAACACTTGCAAAACAAACTTGGACCTCTACCTCACTCCACATATACAAACTAACTCAAAATGGATCAACAACCAAAATATAATAGCTAAAACTATAAAACTCTTAGAAGAAAACACAGGAGGTAAATCTTTAATGACCTTGAATTTGGCAATGGATTATTAGATACAACAACAAAAGTATAAGCAACAAAATAAAAAACTAGATGAACTGAACTTCACCAAAATGAAAAACTTTCGTGCACCAAAGGAGGTAATCAATAAAGTGAAAAGACAATTAACAGAATGGGAGGAAATACTTGCAAATCACATATCTAATAAGGGTCTAGCATCTAGAATACATATAAAGCACTCTTACAACTCAACCATGAAAGACAACCCAATTTTAAAATGAGCAAAGGATCTGTATAAATGTTTCTCCAAGGAAGATACAGAAATATCCAACAAGCACATAAAAAGATGTTCAATATCAGTATCATTAAGAAAATACAGGACCCCCACCAAGGCCCATACCGCAGTAGGCTCCTCGGGCTGCTCCTCGGTTAAAAATGGTCTCCAGGATGGTCTCTACCATGCTGTCTGGCTTATTGTTTTGGCTGGCATCGGGATGGACTCCAGCATTTGCCTACAGCCCCCGGACCCCTGACAGGGTCTCAGAAACAGATATCCAGAGGCTGCTTCACGGCGTTATGGAGCAATTGGGCATTGCCAGGCCCCGAGTGGAATATCCAGCTCACCAGGCCATGAATCTTGTGGGCCCCCAGAGCATCGAAGGTGGAGCTCATGAGGGACTTCAGCATTTGGGTCCTTTTGGCAACATCCCCAACATCATGGCAGAGTTGACTGGAGACAACATTCCCAAGGACTTCAGTGAGGATCAGGGGTACCCAGACCCTCCAAATCCCTGTCCTGTTGGAAAAACAGATGATGGATGTCTAGAAAACACCCCCGACACCGCAGAGTTCAGTCGAGAGTTCCAGTTGCATCAGCATCTGTTTGATCTGGAACATGACTATCCAGGCTTGGGCAAGTGGAACAAGAAACTCCTTTATGAGAAGATGAAGGGAGGAGAGAGACGAAAGCGGAGGAGTGTCAATCCATATCTACAAGGACAGAGACTGGATAATGTTGTGGCAAAGAAGTCTGTCCCCCATTTTTCAGATGAGGATAAGGACCCAGAGTAAAGAGAAGATGCTGGATGAAAACCCACATTACCTGTTAGGCCTCAGCATGGCTTATGTGCACGTGTTAATGGAGCCCCTGTGAATGACAGCATGTTTCTTACATAGATAATTATGGATACAAAGCAGTTGTATGTTGATAGTGTATTGTCTTCACACCGATGACTCTGCTTTCTGCTAAATTAGAATAAGAACTTTTTTGTTTTTTGGGTTTTTAAAATGTGAATCTGCAATGATCATAAAAAAATTAAAATGTGAATGTCAACAATAAAAAGCAAGACTATGAAAGGCTCAGATTTCTTGCAGTTTAAAATGGTGTCTGAGGTCGTACTGTGTTGGCCAAGTCTGTAAAAAGCTGGCATTCGATTTTGATTATGAAGTTCATCCAGCCCTTGGGCATTGTTATACACCAATAAAGAAGGCTGTACTCAAGAGGAGGAGCTGACACATTTCACTTGGCTGCGTCTTAATAAACATGTATGCAAGCAAAAAAAAAAAAAAAGAAAAAAGAAAATACAAATTGGCTGCTCTGCTTATGGGGCAGCCACTCTTTTACTTCTTTACTTCTATAATAAACTTGCTTCACTTTATAGATTCACCCTGAACTCCTTCTTGCATGAGATTCAATAAACCTCTCTTGGGGTCTGGATTGGGACCCCTTTCCGGTAATATCTTCCTGGCAAGCCCCAAAGGGATGATACTGAGGAGACTCCCAACCCAAAGGAAATAGACTGCTGCACTGATTGGCCAACTTTGGGTAAGTGGGATGCATTTACCTGGGTAAAGGATGGGATTGGGTTAGGCCCAACTTAGGGGAGTTAGAGTCTCTCCTAAGAGAGGGAAAAAGGCGCCTCTTAACAAAAGGCAAGCACACTTGACTGAACTTGGGTTTGAGGCCCAACTTAGGAAGGTTAGTCCTTAATAAAATGTAGGGGGTTGGAGGCCCCTCTCAGTGGAGTCCCTCTCGACTAAGAACCGGTTGGCACTATGGGATGTTAACTGCTATTCTCTTTGGATTAATCTGCCTTGTACTCTTTGCTGACAGCTGTGGGTGACAGAATTAGACATGTCCAAGATCATGGGACATGGGGAGCTTTTTCCTCCCCAAAAGGGGAAACTAGAGCTGACAGGAATGCTGGGAAAGATCCCTACGCTCCCAACAAGCAGCTACCTGAACTTCTGAGTCAGTGTCAGCTGCAATGGGTGGGTCTTTCTCTGGTCCCCCTGAGCTTCTCACATTCCCCACTCTGCTGCAGGCAATGCTTTTCTCCCTTTCTTTCCCTTTCCCATCTTTTCTGTTATTCAGGGCCACCATCTTGCCCAAACACCACATGTTGAGGAATGTCCTTGAGAGCTTGATCTTGTAATCACGTGGCAGTACTTCCTCTGTCTCTGCCTGCCAGGGAACAGGGATTTTGGGTAGTAGTTAGCTCTACAAATTATCTTGAGCAGTAAAAAGCCTTTGCAAGCTCAAAATTTACTGCTCTGGGCTCCTGGGAAGAGCAATGGAAACTGCCCAATGCTGTAGCTCAGCAGTTAAGGCTTTGTCTTTTCACAATGGTGGCCTGAGTTCAGGTTCAATTTTTAGCCTAGAAAATGAACACCTTCTGATTGGTATTTGGGTGACCTTTGCCATTTGTTGATTCTCCTCCCCTTCACGAACTATCTTAAGTTTTCCTTTCTCTGAGCACCTGGGCAGTTACGTTTGGCAAAGTTCAAAAGCCAGGAATATTGGCGGTTTGGCGTGGCTAAAGCTGGGTAATAAGAGATGTAAAACGACTTTTTAAAGAATGCTATGGTTAAAAGTCACTTAATTAAAAGTGGATATTCGAGCTCTAACAGCCTGGGACTTTCTTAGGAGAAACAGAGGAAGCACCACACACCCTGTTTTGGGAAAACCTCTCTTTTCCTCATGGAACCCCAAGGATTATTAAACCCCAAGGATAGATCCTCCCAAAAGCTAAGGCTCCATTCTGCTTTGCACCGCATTATCGGTTTTTACTTTGGGGGTATCAGAAATTACTTCACATTATCAGACAGCTTTGATGTGTAATAACTAGGTAGGAAATACATTTAATACTTTTGGCGAGAGCTAAATGGCATGGTGGGGATACGTGGATCTTTGTGTGTCTGGATCAAAAGCATGCTCTTGACCACCTGGAAGGTATGGAGATGTCCTCACCCTTCCCCACTGAGAGATAAGACTCCTGTGGGGGATGGGCTGATCACAGAAAGGGCTGATGGGCTCTTGGCAACGAAATACGTGGTAAAATCATTGCACTGTCTTGTTCTGTAGCGTTTCTCTTTTGGGGATCCAGGATCCAATATAAAAATGGGATCCTCAAGTTCTGGGGCTCTGTCTTGCCTTCCAATTGTGCTTGCTTATTAGACCGTAGAAACTGCATGATTTCCTCGCCCTGTTCCTCCAGGGCTCCACCATAAAGCCACTAATCCAATTAAGAAACTGGCAAATGAAAAACCTTACAACTACTACACTTCTGTCTGTGTATTTATATGTGTTGTGTGTGTGATATAAAAGGCTTTGATTAACTGGTTTAAAAATAAGTGCTTAAATATTTTGTCAGAAAAGTAAAAAGTGTAATGCCTTTTAATTCATGTGACTTAAGCTGTGGGAAGTAAAGAAAATTTTTAAGATTATTGGTAAAATAAAGACATTTGGTCTAAATCAGATAGGTCAAATTTTAGGTTTGCCAAATGCTTTAAGTTTATAAACTGCCTCTTTGACTTTTGAAAATTGTTCAACTTACCTAGACCCATAGATTCTAGGTAAGGCCTGGGGACATGTAGGGTTAGCCATGCCTCCTAGCTATGCTAGAAAGAGTCAGACCTTATCTGCACTTCTGCCTGGTGTCCTAGGCTCCGTACCTACTACATAATTAAAACTGCATACCAAGTTTTTCACCAAAAATAAACACTGTTAAGAGTCAACAGTACAACATGTACTTGAGACTACTGGAAAAACAGTTTTACATGCAAGGTGTGTAGGGAAAGTGAAATGTGTTTTGGTAAAAGATAAGAAGACATGTGAATGTGGATTCTTTTTTTTGGCCTAGATTAAAGGGCTAAGGGATTGTTTTAAGTCAGGATTTTAAAGCTGAAGGTTTGCAAAAGTTGTGGAAATTTTGTGAAAAATTAATCTTGTAAAAGAAATTCTGTGTGTGAACATACTGGCTGAAGTTAAAGTGCAATGATTTAGTTCTGTAAATTGAACACTGGAATACAAGCACAACAGGGTTTTCTTTTTTTTTTTTTTTTTTTTTTTTTTGTGACGGAGTCTCGCTCTGCCGCCCAGGCTGGAGTGCAGTGCCCGGATCTCAGCTCATTGCAAGCTCCGCCTCCCAGGTTTATGCCATTCTCCTGCCTCAGTCTCCCGAGTAGCTGGGACTACAGGTGCCCGCCACCTCGCCCGGCTAGTTTTTTGTATTTTTTTTTTTTAGTAGAGACGGGGTTTCACCGTGTTAGCCAGGATGGTCTCGATCTCCTGACCTCGTGATCCGCCCGCCTCGGCCTCCCAAAGTGCTGGGATTACAGGCTTGAGCCACCGCGCCCGGCCCACAACAGGGTTTTCTTAGAGCACTCTTTAACAAAAATTTGTAAAGGATTATAAAAGGTATATAAGAATCTTACCTTCTGGTCCGACATTAAAATTGGGTAGATTTGTCTATAATGTTTTATTAAGAATTGGGTTTAACATTAATTAGTACACTAATGCAATGGTGAAATTTGGCTTATTTGGTATAAAAATCATACAGGAAGCATTGTCAAATATGAAATGGTGTTTGGCTTTCTTTGACCTGTATTTATATAAATATGTTATTGGTATGTGTTACAAAGTAATGGGAAACTCCTAGAATTCTGATATGACTTAGCGTATGTTAATAATAATTGTAATTATTATGTAAACTCGTATGCCACAAAAGTAATCAAAATTCCTAGTCAATTGTGCCTTTAATAGTGGTTGCCTTAAGACTTTTTGTCATCCACAGACAACTGCTGTGTTGATCCTCTTCAAAAGGTAGTTTATAGTCAGCTATAGGACTTCAGCAGGTGCCCTTGGATGCAGGTTTCTAATAACTTTGGAGATTGTGACATTAGAATAGAGGTTCTTAGGCTGGGTGCGGTGGCTCATGCCTGTAATCCCAGCACTTTGGGAGGCCGAGGTGAGTGGATCACCTGAGGTTGGGAGTTTGAGACCAGCGTGACCAACGTGGTGAAACCCCATCTCTGCTAAAAAATACAAAAATTAGCCAGGCGTGGTGGCACGTACCTGTAATCCCAGCTACTCAGGAGGCTGAGGCAGGAGAATAACTTAAACTTGGGAGGCAGAGGTTGCAGTGAGCCAAGATCACGCCATTGCATGCTAGCCTGGGCGACACAGCAAGACTCTGTCTCAAAAAAAAAAAAAAAAAAAAAAAAAAAAAAGAGGTTCTTTCAGGACTCTCATGGAGAGCTGAAATGATTATGAATATCAAGTGGAACAGGAGTTAACTGCATGGACTGAACAAAAGACTGAAATAATTTTTGACTTTTAGCTTAAAACGTTGCTGACCATTTTTGTTTTTCAGAACCAAGAAAACTTTTGAGCTACTTACAGCTTTTGACAACTGAGTAAAATATATTCCTGTGAACAAAACTTGGAGCATATTTGTTTTTCTCTACCTGCTTTCTCCAGAATTTGGAAACTATTCGTGAGTATTAACTTATGGCAATATAGTTATTTGAACAAGTGCAATAAGAATCTGTTTTCTTTTGCAACAGGACAAAATTAGAGAAATTGGTTATTTTACCAAGGCTTTGATGGGAATGGTGTGCTTTCTTTTAAGGACTCAAACTTGACTTATAGAGCCAATATAAGCCCCTTGGGAAAACTGGCCTCATACCTTGTCTACACAGTTCCTGTGCAGGGTTCCTGACCTGTGAAATAAAGAATGTCACTTTCTGACAGGCCCAGGAGCCCCACGTCATCTTGGGACCTCAAGAGGAGAGGCATTTCCCAACTCACAGGTTATTTGAGGGTACAAACCTATGGCTGGGCTTGGCTTTAAAAAAAGTCTTACCTGAGGTTCCTTTTATGGAATGAAGTTCCATCAAAGTCAATTTTTAAAACCCTATGTGAAAAATAATTGTTCTTGCTGCACTTTATACAAATAATCAGACCAAGTATAATAAAACAAATCAGTCGTACCATGATTTGTCTTCAGTAAAAATGGGAGACCGGAGAGAGAAAATAAATTATGTTTCAGGAACTATGGTACACCTGTTACTAGATTCTAGCCTCATCAGTTGTTTTTAAGTTTTTTTCTGCAACTTAGGCTAACCCTGCTTACTCCTGTGAACCAACCAGTGATCTCTGGCTGCTGCTCCCAAGAAACAAGAGAGATGGGTAATGTAAAAATCTGGATCAATATTCTAATTCTGGGCACATACTGGAATCAGCTGGCGACCCCATATCAGCTTGGTTTCAACAACTGCCCAGTTCATGGAAAGCCTTATTTAGTTTACTCAGGATAATTTTAGTTATTCTACTTTACTGTTGTGGACTATATTGCTGTTGTACTCTTTGTGTAGGAATGCAGGATGAGTTTACTGAATGTTTTCTTAAACTGAACACTCATTAATCTTCCAGATACCACCTTTTGTTGGAACTCAGAGTTATGAATGGCCCTCACCATACTGATGCTTTCTGACTGAGCTCTTCTCTACCCTGAGTACAAGAGACCCTCATAGTTAGGCAGTAATATATTTGCCCTTATTCAGCCTGAAGAAGTTACAGAAGATGGATCTTTGTCCCTCTACAACTCTTAGGATTAAGGGTTCCCCTGTAAAAGAGAAGGGGGAAACATGTCAGAGGCGTCTGAACCAGAGAAACTCCATCTTGAATAGGGGGTGAGTAAAATAAGGCTGAGACATACCGGACTACATTCCCAGGAGGTCAGGCATTCTAAGTCACAGGATGAGATAGGAGGTCAGCACAAGATACAGGTCATAAAGACCCTGATGATAAAACAGGCTGCAGTAAAGAAGCTGACCAAAACCAAGATGGCGATGAAAGTGACCTCTGGTTGTCCTTACTGTTCATTATACCCTAATTATAATGCATCAGCATGCTAAAAGACACTTCCATCAGCACCATGACGGTTTCCAGATACCATGGCAATGTCAGGAAGTTGCCCTGTATGGTCTACAAAGGCAAGAAACCCTCAGTTCCAGATACTGCCCACCCTTTTCCCATAAAACTCATGAATAATCCACCCCTTGTCTAGCATACAATCAAGAAGTAACAGTAAGTATAAGCAGCTGAGCGGCATGGGCTCTGCCTATGGAATAGCCATTCTTTATTCCTTTGCTTTCTTAATAAACTTGCTTTCATTAAAAAAAAAAAAAAAAAAAAGAAAGAAAGAAAGACAATACAAATCAAAACCACAATGAGTTCCCACTTCACACCCACTAGGATGGCTATAATTTTTTTTTTTTTTTTTTTTTTTTTTTTTTTTGAGACAGGGTTTTACTCTGTCGCCCAGGCTGGATGGAGTGCCGTGGTGTGAACATGGCTCGCTGCAGCCTTGAACTCCTGGGCCCAGGCAATCCTCCCAACTCAGCCTCCAGAATACTTGGGAATACAGGTGTGCACAACCATGCCCAACTAATTATTTTATTTTCTGTAGAGACAGGGTGTCACTATATTGCCCAGGTTGGTCTCAAACTCCTGGACTCAAGTGATCCTCCCACCTTGGCCTCCCAAAGTGTTGGAATTACAGGCATGAGCCAACATACCTGGCCCTTTTTTTTTTTTTTAGATAAAGTCTCATTCTGTAGCCCAAGTTGGAGTGCAGTGGCATGATCTCGGCTCACTGCAACTTCCACCTCTCAGGCTCAAGTGATTTTTGTGCCTCAGCCTCCCCAATAGCTGGAAGTACAGGCTCGTGCCACCATGCCTGGATAATTTTTTGTATTTTAGTAGAGACAGGGTTTCACCATGTTGCCCAGGGTGGTCTCAAACTCCTGAGCTCAGGTGATCTGCCCGCCTTGGCCTCCCAAATTGCTGGGATTACAGGTGTAAGCCACTGAGCCTGGCCTATAATTTTTTAGAAAAGGAAAATAACAAGTGTTAGTGAGGATGTGGAAAAACTGAAACCCTCATACACTGCTGGTGGAAACACAAAATGGTTCAGCCACTAAGGAAAAGAGGCTGGCAGTTTCTCAAAAAGTTAAAACATTACCATATGAGCCAGCAATTCCACTCGTAGGTATATGCTCAAAAGAACTGAAAAAAGGTACTCAAAGAAACACATGTACACGTATGTTCACAGCAGTACCATTCACAATAATCAAAAAGGTAGAAACCACCAAAATGTCCATCAATACATGAATAAACAAAATGTAATCTATCCAGACAGTGAATATCATTCAGCCTTAAAAAGGAATGAAGTTCTGATTCATGCTACAACATGGATGAACCCTGAAAACATGCTAAGTGAATAAGTCAGACGCAAAGGGCACACACTACATGATTTCATTTACATGAAACATACAGAATAGGGAAATCCACAAAGACAGAAAGCAGACTGGTAGTTACCAGTGGCTGAAAGGAGGGATAATGGGGACTCACTGCTTGTGGGTATGGGGTTTCCTTTTGGGAATGAAAAAAAATATGTTGGAACCAGATAGAGATCATGGTGCACAACACTGTGAATGTACAAAACGCCACTCAATCATTCACTTTTTAATGACTGATGTTATGTGTATCTCACCACAATTTAAAACACTGTTTAAAAACAAAAACAAACACAAAAACAAAAATGAAACAGCCAGGTGCGGCGGCTCACAGCTATAATCCCAGCACTTAGGAAGGCTGAGGTGGGCAGATCACTTGAGGCCAGTAGTTCAAGATATGCCTGGGCAACAGAGTAAAAAACCCATCTCTACAAAAAATACAAAAATTAGCTGGGTGTGGTGGTGCACACCTGTAGTCCCAGCTATTTGGGGGGCTGAGGTGGGAATCACTTGAGCCCAGGAGGTTGAGGCTGCAGTGAGCCAAGTTTGCACTACTGCACTGCAGCCTGGGTGACATAAAAGAAGACTCTCTGAAAACCAAAACTAAAGCCTACTATAACCACTTAGTCACTTGGATGGCTAAAATTTTAAAAACAGAAAATCGCAAGTGTCGACAAGGATATGGAGAAATAGGAATCTTCACATATTGTTGACAGGAATGTAAAATGGTGCAGCCCATGTGGAAACAATCTGGCAGTTCCTCCAAAAGTTACACACAGAATTACCGTATGACCCAACAATTCCATTTCTATGTAAATACCAAGAGAACCAGTATGTTCACCAAAAACTTGTTCACAAACGTTCACAGCAGCAGTATTCATAACAGTGAAAAAAAAGCAGAAACAGCCCAAATGGTCAGCTGGTAACTGGATAAACAAAATGTGGTCTATCCATACAATGAACTCTTACTCAGGCATAAAAAAAAATGAGGTACTACATATGCTACAACATGGATGGACCCTAAAAACATTACGTAAGTTATAAAAGTCAGAAACAAAAGGCCACATATTGTATGATTTCTATTACATGAAATGTCCAGAATAGGCAAATTCATAGATACAGAAAGTAGATTAGTGGTTGCCAGAGGCTGGGGCAAGGGAAGAATGGAGAGTGCCTGCTTAGTGGTATGGGGTTTCTTTATGAGGTGATGAAATATTCTGAAATTAGATAGTAGTGATGGTTGCATAACATTCTTTTTTTCTTTTTTTTTTTTCCGAGATGGAGTCTTGTCTCTGTTGCCCAGGCTAGAGTGCAATGGTGCAATCTCGGCTCACTGCAACCTCCGCCTCTCAGGCTCAAGCAATTCTGCTGCCTCAGCCTCCCAAGTGGCTGGGGTTACAGGCGTGTGCCACCATGCCTGGCTAATTTTTTTGCATTTTTAGTAGAGACAGGGTTTCACCGTGTTGGCAAGGCTGGTCTCGAACTCTTGACCTCACGTGATCTGCCCACCTCGGCCTCCTAAAGTGCTGGGATTACAGGCGTGAGCCATCACGCCTGGCCATGACATTCTGAATATACACAAAACCACTGGATTGTATACTTTAAGTGGTTTAAATGGTGAATTTTATGTTTTGTAAATTTTATCTCAATTAGAAAGTGTTTAAAATTTTTTGTGTGGGGTAAAAAACGGTGGTGGGGGGAACATCCAGATTCCTGAATCCTGCACAGCCTGGTAGCCACTCCTTACCACCACCACCAACATAAAAAAATGGCTAGCAGGCAGGACACCGTAGCTCACACCTGTAATCCCAACACTTTGGAGGTCAAGGCAAGAGGACTGCTTGAAGCACCAGGAGTTTGAGATCAGCCTCAGCAACATAGCAAGACTCAGTCTCTAAAAAAAAGAAAGGCCGGGTGCAATGGCTCACGCCTGTAATCCCAGCACTTTGGGAGGTGAGGCAGGAGGATCGTCTGAGGTCAGGAGTTCAAGACCAGCCTGGCCACCATGGCAAAACCCTATCTCTACTAAAAATACAAAAATTAGCCGGATATGGTGGTGTGTGCCTGTAGTCCCAGCTACTCAGGAAGCTGAGGCAGGAGAATATGAGAATCGTTCGAACCCAGGAGGTGGAGGTTGCAGTAAGCCGAGATTGCGCCGCTGCACTCCAGCCTGGGCGACAGCGTGAGACTCTGTCTCAAAAAAATAATAATAAAAATAAAAAATAAAATAAAATAAAATAAAAATTAGCCAGGCATGGTGACACATGCCTGTGAGTCCTAGCTACTCAAGAGGCTGAGGCAGGAGAACTGCTTCAGCCCAGGAGTTCAAGGTTACAGTGAGCTACGATCATGCCACTGCACTCCAGCCTGGGTGACAGGGCAAGATTCTGTCTCTTAAAAAAAAAAAAAAATTGCTTTCAAATTTTTTTAAACAGCTAGCATATTGAACCTTATATGACACAATTCTGTTTATCCACATGTAGATCCAAAGAATTTCATAAAATCCTAAGTATCTTAATAGGAAAATTAAATAAGTGTCTTAATAGGAAAATTAAAAGTAAGGAGGAGTAAAGATATTAGAAGTCAATGTAAAACAAAGTTTCAGGGGATAATGTTTTAAATTACATGCAGAGAATTAAAGAGAAATAAGCGGCCAAGAGGACAACTGCAACCTCACACACAGACCACACTGACTGATGGTGAGGACAGAAAGCAGCCAGCACTGGAGTTGGTCACGTCTCGTTCGCAGGCCGGAACAACAATACCTACAGGTACAGCTCCGAAAGCAAAATCCAAGTTCAAAGGCCCCAAACTAAATATCACTGTAAAAGAAAGCTCCTAAAACTAAAAGGCTAATTTTTTCTGAATTATCTGTGGTGGTTGCCGGGCATGGCGGCATGTGCCTGTAGTGCCTGCTCAGAAGGCTGAGGCGGGAGGATCACTTGAGCCCAGGAGGTTGAGTCTAGCCTGACCAACCGAGAGCCCTTGTCTCTAAAAAAATAAAAATAAAAATAAAATGTCTGTAAGGGTAATTTATATTCTTTTTTTTTCTTTTGAGGTAATTTCTTTTATTTTCTTCCTTTTCTTGCTGTCACCCAGGCTGGAGTGCGGTGGTGTGAACACGGCTCACTGCAGCCTTGAACTTCCAGGCTGAAGTGATCCTCCTGCCTCAGCCTCCCAACTAGCTGGGACTACAGGCATGCACCACCACACCCAGCTAACTTTTCCATTTTTTGTAGAGACAGAGTCTCGCCATGTTACCCAGGTAGGTCTCACCAATGTGGCCCAGGCTGGTCTCGAATTCCTGGGCTCAAGCAATCCTCCTGCCTCAGCCTGTTAAAGTTCTGGGATTATGGACATGAACCACCCGCGAGGCCTGTGATGGTAATTTCTAATCTATGACCATATCTGGTCTGTTCACACTGAGCTGTGGACAGGCAGGAATCCCCTGTGTGTTCCACACACAGGCCTATCACCAGAAGTGGCAAGAAATAAGTGAGATTGCATATTTGGAAGGATTGCGAAAACCTTTGATTAGAGTTCTTGATTTAAACATAAATACCTTTACTTCACTTGCTTATATATGGGCATAAAAATAGTTAAATTCTATTTTTATCCTAAAATTTAGATATGACAATCATAAGTTAATGGCAATTCTACAATATTTATAATAATTATGTGCTGATAAAGAAAAATTATGTAAATTCAGTTAAATGCATTAAAGATATTTGAGGCAACTTTGAGTAACTTGCCAATGAACGTTTGGCATCCTGATTTGGGGGAGTAGCTTGCAGGTTCCAATGCTCAGATGCTGGACACACGCACCTCTGGTTAGCACAGCAGTCATACACATGCTGGGAATCCGAGACCACTGCCTATTTAACAGCCCACTGCCTATCCTCACCGAGCATCAGGTTTGAGAAGATGTTTGCTTCCACACAGAGAGAAATGTACTGCTGAATGGCAACCACAGATCCACTAAGCAAAGACAGCGCTAAGAAAATTACAATGAAGGGAATTGTGTGATTAAAAAATGGCACCTATGCCAGTGCACTCTGAGGAGCTAAGGAAGGGCAACACCAGAAACTACCAGGAGCGCAGAATCTGGCACTCTGAGCTCCGTAACTTTCTTTTTTTTTAGACAGAGTCTCACTCTTATCGCCCAGGCTGGAGTGCAGTGGCGCCATCTTGGTTCAATGCAACCTACGCTTCCCAGGTTAAAGCGATTCTCCTGCCTCAGTCTCCTGAGTAGCTGGGATTACAGGCGCGTGCCACCACACCCAGCTATTTGTGTTTTTAGTAAAGACGGGGGTTTCACCATGTTGGCCAGGCTGGTATCGAACTCCTGACCTCAAGTGATTCGCCCATCTCGGCCTCCCAAAGTGCTGGGATTACAGGTGTGAGCCACTGCACTTGGCCTGAAACTTTTATTCCGCAGTCTTCTTTAAGCAGAATTTTTACTCTATTACTTTACTTACTGTTTGCTACAGTTTTAGACAAAAATATACCGTATTTTGAGGTCTTGTTATTAACTAAATGAAAGGCACCTCTAATTATTTAAGAAAATTCTTTCATAAAAGTTTAGTTTCTAGTCAGCTACTCAGGAAGGCCCTCACTCACAGCTGAGGCATATCGATACCTAGTACAGCAAAGAGGTGGACTGGATTCCTTTCACTTTCTTCTAGGCCTCCATTACTCTAATGATTTGTTTTATGTTCCCTAGTTCCATGATTTTAGTTGAGCTACACTGTAATTAGAATTTAAAAACTGGAAACAAAAGTACATCTGCTGACAAAAGGGTGCTCCAAGAGCTGGAAAGCCCGGGGAAAACCACAAAAGGGAAGCATCAGATACACAAAGCAAAAGGCTCTTGCCACAAGAAAGCACTAAACATGACACACATGGAGAAAAGCAGTTCAACATCAAGCCCAGCAGGGCAATTAAAGATACCGTCCAAGTGATGCCAATAAAGGGAGAAGGGCAAAGATCATGAACAGACAGGTGTGCCCTGCTGATAAGAAAGCTTTCTGAAAATCCACATTCATGCAAACATTTCAGCATACTGACTCTGTTCCTGATACCTGATGCCAAATGTTCCACCGCGGGAGAGGGCCCACAGTCAGCACCCTGGGCAAGTAACAGGAGGCTGGATCCTTACCAGACAGACAGGCAGATCACAGTCACACATGAAAAGCCCCCTTAGGACAGGGAGGGAGAGACACACAGACCAAGTGACTCAGGCAGACTCCTAGGAAAGAACCTGATTAAACCACAGTATAAGACATGGTCTTAAAGCCTTCGAGAAAACAATAGTCATTTGGGGCCCAGCACTGTCAGTATCCCTTGGTTCAGAAGAGTTAGGAGTTTTAAAAGGTATTCATTCAACCCTTACTATATGCAAAGACACTGTGCCTCTTTTGGCCCAGGACCAGAGTCCTGCCATCTGGACAGGAAGCAGGGAGAGGAGCCAAGGGCTCAGTCCACTCGACATGCGACCCAGTGCAGGCAGCACTTCTCCAGATGGAGGCTTCCCCTAGGCCACACTTGCCACACGGGCCTGGGGCTGTATAAGGGGTAGAAGTTGCAAGTGTGATAAGGTTCATTTTCCTGGAGTGTCAACTGTATTTGAAGAAGTGAAAAGCATAAAACATGGCCATACTGAGAAGCAGATTATGTTTCAATCGTTAGAATAAAACATGAGATTTCAAAAAACACTGGATCTGCCAGGCGCTGTGGCTCAAGCTTGCAGCATACTCTGGGAGACGGAGGTGGGAGGATTGCTTGAGGTCAGGAATTCAAAACCAGCATGGGCAACATAGCAAGAACCCGTGTCTTTTAAATAAAAAAGACAAAAAGAAAAAAAGATCAACAACACTGGATCTCACATCTGTGCAGATGTGTGCCTCCTGGTGAGGGCACCACGCAACTCTGAAGTACCTGTGCTGAAAGGCTGAGCCAGAAAGTGATCAAGCCTCTATATCCACCCAGAAGCAGAAGAACATGTCCAGCGGAAACAGCAAAGGCTAGAATGGGGGAACTTCTGACAACTGAACAATCAGCCTGGATTTTCCAACAAATAAAATGCAAGGAAAAAAGGGATGGGGAAAAGTACTCTATTGATTAAGAGACTTAACAGACATATCAGCTAACTGCAATTATTTGGACCCTGCTTCAAACAAACTAAAAATACCACAGACTACTGGAAAAAATTGAATGGTACTATGATGACATCATGATTATAAATGAAATTTAAATAGCAATTTTCTTGACACTTTTCAACTTATCAAAAATAGTTATGTATTAAATCTCACTTTGGATGCAAACTTTCCAACTTCTTATACTTATTTTTAACATTCTAACATATGAAAAATTTATTATTATTATTATTATTTAAAAGGACAGGGTCTTGGTCTACGGCCAGCCTGGATGGCAGTGGCATGATCCCAGCTCATTGCAGCCTGGAACTCCTAGGCTCAAGTGATCCGCCTGCCTCAGCCTCCCAAGTAGCTGGGACTACAGGCACACACCACCACACCCAGTTAGTTATTTTATTTTTTTAGACAGGGTCTCACTGTGTTGCCCAGACTGGTATCAAACTCTTGGGCTCAAGAGATTCTCCCACCTCAGCCACTCAATCACAAGCTAGAGGCTGAAACACAGAGTATTTTATTTTCTTTCAAACTCCTAGAGAAAGATGGTTAAGGAGCAAATAGTTCTTGTATCAAAAAATGCAATACTCCATGAGGCAGGTCACATCCTGAGGCTGCCTGTGCCTTCCTTGCAGTGGGGCACCTTCTAGGGAAGGGTAGGGCTGAGAGATTTCAGAAAGTAGGCCTTGGATAAAGAAGTGCAGGCCACTATTCTTGGTTTTCTAACTTATTCACTCATTCCTGGACCATGAGGTACGATGTCTATTATTTTCAGTTTAATACTGGTTTGAAAAAAAAAAAAAAATAAGGTCAGACACAAACCAAAACAAAGTGCCATGTATGTAGAAAGTCAAATACATCTGCTGAAGAATGAAACTGCTAAAGCCAAAAATGAATATGTTCAGGATGTTTTACAATTTAATTACTTGATTTTTATGCAAGATGAAAAAGTAACAGCTGAAGAAAGAAATCTACACAAATTAAAACTTTTTAGTGGCATACCTGTGTGTCATATGCTTTAAGGAGATATATGGAAGCTTGATCAGGAAGGAAGGACTTCAATAAAAAAAGGAGCAAAGCAACGCCAACCTTATCCTTCTTTAATTACTGTAGCAGAGTCCCTTACCTAGAAAATAATAATAGTTGGTCAATTCTCATCTGGAAAAATTTACAACTTTTAAAAATTTAGTTTCAAGGCGAGGCGCAGTGGCTCATGTTGTAATCCCAGCACTTTGGGAGGTGGAGGAGGGTAGATCGCCTGAGGTCAGGAGTTTGAGACCAGATCGGCCAATATAGTAAAACCCCATCTCTACCAAAAACACAAAAATTAGCCAGGCGTGGTGGCACACACCTGTAATCCCAGCTACTCGGGAGGCTGAGGCAGGAGAATAGTCTGATCCTGGGAGGCGGAGGCTGCAGTGAGCCAAGATCATGCATGCCACTGCACCCCAACCTGGGCGACAGAGCGAGACTCCATCTCAAATAAATAAAAATAAAATTTCAAAAGGTAAATTTCTATAATATGAAGAAATTTAAGATAAAACATGATTAACTACTGTATATGCATGTGCTTTGGGGATTTTCCACGTTTTTTGAATGGAATGTGCATTATAAAATCTGATTATTTTAAAATTGCTTTTACCATGAGGTATTACTTACTTATAGAAAAGTATAGGAAACACATGTATACCGTTTCATGAAGCTATTACATAAATACCAGTCCAACTACCACCAAGGGATGGAGCATTGCTAGAACTCCAGAAAGGCTGGGTGCCTCTCTCTGAGCCCAAACCCCTTCCACTACATACATAAGTAAGTACTAACTTAACAAAATGACTGTTTGATTTGTTGAGGCAGGATCTCGCTCTGTCACCTAGGCTGGAGTGCAGTTGTGCAATCACAACTCACAGCAGCCTTGACCTCCCGGACTCAAGCGATTCTCACATCTTAGCCTCCCAAGTAGCTGGGACCACAGGAGGATGCCATCATGCCCGGATAATTTTTTTTTTTTTTTAGAGGCTGGATCTCCCTATGTTGCCTAGACTGGTCTGGAATTCCTGGGCGCAAGTGATCCTCCCACCTCAGCCTCCCAAAGTGCTGGAATTACAGGCATGAGCTACTGTGCCTTTTATGATTTATCATTTCCTAACTTTTCTTTAGAGATTTATCATCTAGGCGTGCAGCCCTACCAAACATAATTTATATAAATACCAGAAGCAGATGAAAATAACAAAATCATACTACATATATTCTTGTCTTGCTTTTTTCTTTGCCTTTTTTGTTGTCGCTGTGTCTGTAGTTTATTTTCATTGCTGTGTAATATTCTACTCAGTAACTATGCCATAATTTAGTTATCCATTCTCATCCTCTAGGGTGGTCTCTGCTTTGGAGCAAATACAAACACTACTAAGATTTTTCTGGTACAGCTATCTCAAGCATTTTAGGCATGTATTTCTCTGGTGTACATATCTAGAAGTATGATTGCTAGCTTATACACTAAACCCAAACTATTTCCCAAAGCAGCTGTAATGTGCACTCCAATCAGAAGGGTATAAGAGAGTTTCTGTTGCTTAACTTTTTCAACAATTACCAGACTTTTTAATTCCTGCTAACTGAACAGTGGTATAAAAGTATTCTAAGATCTTTTTTTTTTTTTTTTTTTTTTGAGACAGGGTCTACCTCTGTCACCCAGGCTAGAGTGCACGATCATGGCTCACTACAGCCTTCAAACTCCTGGGCTCATGAGATCCTCCCACCTCAGCCTCCCAAGTAGCTGGGATTACAAGCATGTGCCACCACACCCAGCAAATTCAAAACATTTTGTGGCCGGGCGCAGTGGCTCATACCTGTAATCCCAGCACTTTGGGAAGCCAAGGTGGGTGGATCACGAGGTCAGGAGATCGAGACCATCCTAGCTAACACGGTGAAACCCCATCTCTACTAAAAACACAAAAAAATTAGCCGGGCTCAGTTTCACTGGAGCTTTGTCAATTTTACCATTTTTTTTTTCCTTTTAGAACACCAAGTCTCACTCCGTCACCCAGGCTGGAGTACAGTGGTGTGATCATAGCTCACTGTAGTCTCAAATTCCCGAGCTCAAGCGACCTGCCCTCTCCTCCTACCCAAAGTGCTGGGATTACAGGTGGGAGACACCATGCCTGGCCCATGATGGAAACTGACTATTTAAGCCTGAGTGCAGTGGCATGCCTATAATCCCAGCACTTTGGGAGGATGAGGTGGGTGGATTGCTTGAAATTAGGAGTTCGAGACCAGCCTGGGGAACATAGTGAGACTCCGTTTCTACAAAAAATACAAAAATTAGCCAGGCATGGTGGCACATGCTTGTAGTCCCAGCTACTCGGGAGGCTGAGGCAGGAGGACCGCTTGAGCCTGGGAGACAGAGGTTGCAGTGAGCCGAGATCACACCCACTGCACTCCAGCCTGGGCACTAGAGACCCTGTCTCCAAAATATATATAAATAAAAATGTTCCCATCAAACATTATTTTCTATCTGAATTTCCTTTAATATTCCTTTAGTGCCATTCTGCTGGCGATAAATTCTCATGTCTATTGGCCTAAAAATGTATTTTTGTTTTTGGGGTTTTTTTTGAGATGGAGTCTCACTCTGTCGCCCAGGCTGGAGTGCAGTGGCATGATCTCGGCTCACTGCAACCTCTGCCTCCTGGGTTCAAGTGATTCTCCTGCCTTGCCCTCCGAAGTAGCTGGGACTACAGGCACCTGCCACCACACCCAGCTAATTTTTGTATTTTTAGTAGAGACGAGGTTTCACCATGTTGGCCAAGCTGGTCTCAAACTCCCGACCTCAAGTGATTCACCCGCCTCGGCCTCCCAAAGTGCTGGGATTACAGGGGTGAGCCACCATGTCTGGCCTAGAAATTTCTTTACTTTTGAAATAAATAAAAATTTATCCTTCATTTTTGAAAGACATTTTTGCTGGATACAGAACTCTAAGCTAACAGGTTTTTTTCTTTCAGTACTTTGAAAATGTCGCTCTGTTGTCTTCTAGTTCACACAAGATGTGACCAGGAATCACTGTTATTAGTAACTTTGTTCCTCTGTAATGTGCCTTTTCTTCTGGCTGCTTTGAAAGCTTTTGATCCTGATCACTGGTTTTTTGGCAATCTGATTATGAGGTACCTTGGATTTCCTTATATTTGCTCTGTTTGGAGTTTTTGAGCTTCATAGTTTGCAGTTTTCATCAAATTTGGAAGATTTCCAGCCATTATTTCTCCAAATATTTTTTCCATTCCCTCCTCTTCTCCTTCTGGAACTAAGTTATACATATCTTAAATCAGTTGACTTTGTCCCACAGGCTGCTGATGCTCTGTGATCTCGTGTAGTCTCGATGCTCTGTGCTGTGCTTTGGAAAGCTTCTACTGCTACGTCTTCAGGCTCTCGAACTCTTTTCTTCTGTAGTAATAACCTGTTGTGATCCCTCCACTGCATTATATATGTGTGTATATGTATCATTTTACTCTATATAAATTTATTTTATTTATTTATTTTGAGACAGAGTCTTGCTCTGTCGCCAGGCTGGAGTGCAGTGGTGTGATCTTGGTTCACTGCAACCTCCACCTCCTGGGTTCAAGTGATCCTCCTGCCTCAGTCTCCTGAGTAACTGAGATTACAGGTGCCCCCTATCACGCCCAGCTAATTTTTGTATTTTCAGTAGAGATGAGGTTTCGCTATGTCGGCCAGGCTACTCTTCAACTCCAGACCTCAAATGATCTGCCCACCTCAGCCTCCCAAAGAGTTAGGATTATAGGCATCAGTTACTGTGCCTGGCATTTTATGTATTTTATATATTGTATTTTCATCTCTGGAAGTTTTATTTCAGTTTTTTCTGAATCTTTCATTTCACTCATTATACTTATGTTTTTCTCTACATTCTTGAGTGTGCAACATATTTATAAGTTATTTTAATGACGGTCATCCCTTGTCATTCTGGGGTTTCTCTTGATTTTCTTCCTGGTTAATATCACATTTCCTTGCTTCTCTGTATACCTCGTAATTATTTATTAGATGCTAGACACAATTTCTTTTTATATTTTTGGGTGCTACTTTTATTACATCCTTTTTAAATATAGTCGGGGCTTTGTTCTGAGAATGTAATCAAGCTATCTGTAATCAGTCAGGGCAAGTCAGGAGCAGCCTATTGGTCTATGGATAATTCAGCCCTACTGCTAAGGCAGCCCTTCTGAGGAATCATCCTGACTCCACAGATGAAAAAGCTGCTCTGAATCCACTCTAACAAAGATGAAAAGGTAACCCTTCAAAGGATCTATCTTATACCCTACCACCTAGGTGGTGGGAACACAAACTATTCCCAGTCCTGTGCAACTGATGTCCAAGAAGTGCTTGGCCTTCTCCTTTTTGGCGGTTCTGCTCCCAGCCTTGAGGTGCTTCCTCAAAGGCACGTGCAGACCAGGACGCAGCCAACGCCTCAAGGCGTTGCTTCTGCAGATCTCTGGAGCTCTCTCTCTAACCTGCTCTCTCCTCTCCTGTGTTTTCCTCCACAAATTCTCACTGTCTTGTCCTCCCCAATTTCTGCTGTTTCATCACTTTAGTGAAGCCAGTGGGTTCTGTCTGACTTCTTTCTTCCTGCCCTGAAACATGGAAACTGCCTCACCAGACAAACTAAGGCTATTTGTGTCAGTAAAGTTTTACTGGAATACGTCCACATCCATTCACTTACATACTTCGGATGAAAGCAGGCACAGAGCATAGCAGAGTAGTTGTGACATTAACAGCATCTGGCCCACAAAACCTAAAACGGCTACTATACAGCCCTTTATAGAAAAAAGTACAGTCTCGTGCTGTGGGGTATGAGCTGGAATATACTGAGCCTTGTGCTGTGGGGTATAAGCTGAAATATACTGAGCCTCGTGCTGTGGGGTATGAGCTGGAATACACTGAGTCTCGTGCTGTGGGGTATGATCTGGAATACACTGAGTCTCGTGCTGTGGGGTATGATCTGGAATATACTGAGTCTCGTGCTGTGGGGTATGATCTGGAATACACTGAGTCTCGTGCTGTGGGGTATGATCTGGAATATACTGAGTCTCGTGCTGTGGGGTATGAGCTGGAATATACTGAGTCTCGTGCTGTGGGGTATGAGCTGGAATATACTGAGTCTCGTGCTGTGGGGTATGAGCTGGAATACACTGAGTCTCGTGCTGTGGGGTATGAGCTGGAATACACTGAGTCTCGTGCTGTGGGGTATGAGCTGGAATACACTGAGTCTCGTGCTGTGGGGTATGAGCTGGAATACACTGAGTCTCGTGCTGTGGGGTATGAGCTGGAATACACTGAGTCTCGTGCTGTGGGGTATGAGCTGGAATACACTGAGTCTCGTGCTGTGGGGTATGAGCTGGAATACACTGAGTCTCGTGCTGTGGGGTATGAGCTGGAATACACTGAGTCTCGTGCTGTGGGGTATGAGCTGGAATACACTGAGTCTCGTGCTGTGGGGTATGAGCTGCTGGAATACACTGAGTCTCGGGCTGTGGGGTATGAGCTGGAATACACTGAGTCTCGGGCTGTGGGGTATGAGCTGGAATACACTGAGTCTCGTGCTGTGGGGTATGATCTGGAATACACTGAGCCTCGTGCTGTGGGGTATGAGCTGGAATATACTGAGTCTCGTGCTGTGGGGTATGAGCTGGAATATACTGAGTCTCGTGCTGTGGGGTATGATCTGGAATATACTGAGTCTCGTGCTGTGGGGTATGATCTGGAATATACTGAGTCTCGTGCTGTGGGGTATGAGCTAGAATACTGCAGGGCTTGTTTCATTTGTTCCCCTTATTTCAAGGAACACGGTCCTAACCAGCCTTCTGTCAAATGCATGAAAACTATTACTTCATATATTTTGTCTGGTTTTCAAGTTGTTTAAGACAGAAGTCAATTTGGGACTAGGGCGACGCAAGTGTGATACTTGCCTTAGGCACAAATTTTTAATCGAGTGCCCAAAAAACTCAGTAATAGAGATAAAATCAAAATTAGTGAAAAAATCCAGGAGGTACAAAATACCACAATTTTATATACAGTATCAATAATGGTGTCATGCCAAGCCATATTGGAGCTTGAGACAAAAAGAAAAAATCATTAATACTGATCCTGTCTTTAAAATTTGGGGTTTGGACCAGGCGTGGTGGCTGACTCCAAAAATCTCAGCACTTTGGGATGCTAAGACGGGAGGACTGCTTGAGCCCAGAGTTTGAGATCAATCTAGGCAACATAGTGAGACACCACTCTACAAAAAACTAAAAAATTATCCAGACGTGGTGGCATGTGCCTGTAGCCTCAGCTACTTAGGAGGCTGAGGTGGGAGGATCACTTGAGCCCTCCTAGCTGTACTACCATAGCTGTAGTGAGCTATGATTGCTCCATTGCACTCCAGCCTGGGCAATAGAGCAAGACCCTGCCTTAAAAAATAAAAAATAATTTTGTTTTTCATCATGGATTTTTTTTGTATCAAATTTGATTTTTTAAAGTACTGCATTAAAATATTAATAATCTTGATTACTGAGATTTTGGGTGTCCCTTTAAATTCTGCACTGAGGCAAACACCTCACTTGCCTTACTGTAGTCCTGGGGGGGCGTAAATCACCTCTAATTCCATCATGGTGGAAATAGAAGTCTCCAGGAATAACTTTCTTACTAAGTAGAATTAGACTAATACCTTATCACTATAAGAGTTTATCACAACTGCCAAACTTAATGTTTTCATTCTCAGAGATGTCTTTGAAAAAGAGATGACTTCAATGTGAAACATTATGCTCTAATTACTTCTCACCATTAGGAACTAACAGTAAGGAATGTGCATGTTCCCACATATACCCATTAGAGGCAATCATTAGATGTGTATCAAATGGATATAAATTAGTAAACAAAAGCACTCTGTACGCATGAAGATACTATGAGAACATAAAAACTTTCTTCTAATTACTAAATAAATACAGACACACAAAGATGTTGTGACTGCAAAATAACTGAGTAATTATATAGTATCTGGGCGACACACTGACACTATGAAGTAGACCAAAAACAGCCACCTGCAGCAACTGCTGCCAAGTCAATTTCTTGACTGGTGAAAGTAAGTGCTCGGTCTCCAAACACACAAGTTCAACTAAAAGCAAATAATGGCTGGGCACGGTGGCTCCTGCCTGTAATTCCAGCACTTTGGGAGGCCAAGATGGGCGGATCACTTGAGATCAGGAGTTTGAGACCAGTCAGGCCCACATGGCGAAACCCCATCTCTACTAAAAATACAAACAATTAGCCAGAAGTGGTGGTGGGCGCCTGTAGTCCCAGCTACTCGGGAGGCTGAGGCAGCAGAATCGCTTGAGCCCAGGAGGCGGAGGTTGCAGTGAGCGGAGATCACACCACTGCACTCCAGTCTGGGTGACAGAGTGAGACTGTTTCCAAAAAAAAAAAAAAAAAAAAAAGGCAAACCAACCAATAAGCTTCTCTCTTGGTTTTGCAGGATTAGCATCCTTTTGAAATTAGCCTGCTCATTTTGTAGGCGTTCCTAACTCCCAATCCTACCTCATCAATGTGCCAGGAGGGCACTGGGCAAGCAAAAGGACTCATCCATATGACAGTGAAAGCTTCAACCATGAGCCAATTTCCACAGATTCTCTACAGTGTTCATTTCACAGAAGGCACTGGTGCAGGAAAATGTTTTCAAAAGTACTGACAAAAAAGGTGTTTTTAAAATAAAAAATGTTATGGTATTAAATTTAGCGGGGGAATGAAGATTATGAAATTTAAAGGGGTAATTATCATGAAGAAATTGTCTAGAACTCAAGGAATTCAATGTTAACGATCAGACGCCATCAAATTGACAACATATCCGCTCCAATACACACTTCCCTTGGCATCTGCTGCTTCTGAGACAGCCTCTGGGTGTGAGTCGACCCTACCCTGCTGGCTCAGCATCCCCTTCCTCACCAGGAGTGGACTTGCAAACTCTGCTCCAGCCGCAACGACTGTCTCCTTCTGGGTTTTTGTTCTTCCACTGTCTGTCAAACACTTCATCTGCAAGACTCCATTCAAGTATCTTGACAACTACTATTTATCACTAGACTTATGGTTTTCCACTAAACTTTAAGCTCCTTTATAGCAGGGATCATGCTAAATTTATCCAGTTGTCTCAATGCCTAGCAGGATAGCAGGCACACCCAGCAGGTACCACTTGTTTGTTGAATTAAACTCCTGCAAGCATCTTTTCTCTAACTCTCCCTTGCCAGGGAAATTGACCTTACCTCCTGAAATCCTGGTCCTATAAGGACACCCATCACAACACTTACAAGCCTGTACTTGCCTTGCTTCCTTCTCTCTCTTCTATCTGTGAGCTTTCTGAAGACAGCAATGTGTCTTGTTCAGGATTGTATCCTCAGCACTTACAATGGTGCTGGTCACATAGTATGTATTTGACACATATTAGTCTTAGTTATTAATTTACTTCTTGTAGTTATTAATTTATTCCTCACAACTACAAATTTGCCTGTTACAGAGATGAGGAAACTAGAATACGAAGATTCAGCAGCTTCACAACATGATACATTACTAAGCGGCAGAGTGGTCTACCTCGAGTCAGTGTTCTTAACTTCTATGTCTGTTATCACACTGCGACTGCCGCAACAAAGGCAGGCTCACTGACTTGTGCCGTAAGAATCAACAGTTACGCTGTTAAATCAGATTTGCCATTTGTACACTCAAATTATTTTAGAAAGATCATTCAATGCTCCAACTCTGCTGGCCAGGGTCTGGATTGTTGAGTAACTAGAACAATTACATCGATCAATTTGCCCAAAGTCAGAGCTAACAGGACTAAAACCCAGGTCTCAAAGACCCTGCAATTTGACCACAGTATTTTTGCTGGCTTTGACACCTGTCAATTCAAACCCTGCACCATTATCTAATTCCTTAGCAAGAGGCAAAATACGCATCTCAGAATTTCCAAAATATCAATAAAGCCCAATAGATGCATCAACCCCATTTTAAAACCAAGTATCTTTTTTTATTGTTTTGAATTTCAGCACTGACATAGCCAGAGTTTGTTTACTCCCTTAGGACTAATATAGGACATTCATAAACTGATGCACCAGGCAGCACCAGGGAGCTGAACCAAATAAGGCTAGTTCCTGACTTCAAAAAAGATTTTAAGATCTCGGCTAGGCTAAAATAAACTTTATCACATCATTTAAATTATTGTTTGGAGGCCAGGCACGGTGGCTCACACCTGTAATACCAGCACTTTGGGAGGTCAAAGTGGAAGGATCACTTGAGGCCAGGAGTTCAAGAGCAGCCTGGGCAACACAGTGAGACCCCGTGTCTATAAAAAATGTGAACATTAGCCAGGTGTGGTGGCATGCACCTGTGGTCCCAGCTACTCGGGAGGCTGAGGCAGGAGGATGGCTGAAGTCCAGGAGGTTGAGGCTGCAGCGAGCTATCATTGTACCACTGCAGTCCAGCCTGGGCAACAGAACAAGACCTTCATTAAAAAAAAAAAAAAAAAAAAAAAAAACAAAAATTAGTTAATTTCTAGCTACTCTAATATGAAAATTGAGTAGAATTATTTAGCTTACTTTTGAACAGGATCATCCAAATGCATCTGGCTGAGGAGGAGGAAACAGCAAGGGGAGAATGGAATGACTATGCTGTGCTACTCAGTCAGTTAAAGCTATTCTTGGGGAAAAGAAGCCATTTGCAGCAATATACTTCAGTGAGATTTTTTTCTTTTTCTTTTTTTTTTTTTTTTTTTTTGAGACGGAGTCTCGCGCTGTCACCCAGGCTGGAGTGCAGTGGCCGGATCTCAGCTCACTGCAAGCTCCGCCTCCCGGGTTCACGCCATTCTCCTGCCTCCGCCTCCCGAGTAGCTGGGACTACAGGCGTCCGCTACCTTGGCCGGCTAGTTTTTTGTATTTTTTAGTAGAGACGGGGTTTCACCGTGTTAACCAGGATGGTCTCGATCTCCTGACCTCGTGATCCGCCCGTCTCGGCCTCCCAAAGTGCTGGGATTACAGGCTTGAGCCACCGCGCCCCGCCGATTTTTTTCATTTTTGCTTGTGGAACTGTGACAGGTTTCCCTAACGTCTTACTCACCTGAAATCATGATCATTCATTACCACTGCATACTTACTTTATTCCTAAAACACAAAATGTCATATTTTTACAGCTAGATAAGAGTCATGTTAAAAGTTTAAGATGTGTAGTGTAACACTTCTTTGATTTTAATATTCTTCATGCTACATAAACTCTCTAGAATAAATTTACTTCATAATCAAATGTGGCCACCTACCCCACCTTGCTACAATTGCTAGACACACTAGTACAAACTTTTCCTGAGTAGCATCCAATGATCACACATACAAAAGTGTAAAACATTTCCCAATCACCCTGGAATTTTCATCTAAGCAAACTTTCAAATAAACTATATTCTGCAATGTTGGCTTTTGCCTAATACAGTAATGATTCACTGCAGTTTACACTATGAATTTAAATAGAGATCTGTTATGTAACATCAAATCTCTTAGGTTTCTCCAAAAATTAATCAATATCTTGAACATAAAATATTCTATTCTCAACAATCGTTATACAAATAAAATGGCTACACTAATAAAATTTTCTGCCAGAAAATTATGAAAAAAAAATCTTTAAATATAGGTTAGAGCAGTGGCAGTGCTGCTAAACAACTTCAGAGAAGGCTCAGCGAGTCAGGGGCATCCACAAGCCAGGCACAGAGGGAGCAGGTGCACAGGCCCTGGCCAGCCCCAGCCTCCTGTGCTGTGTGCAGGCAGTACACCTTACACATGGCACTGGCTCTGCCCCAGACGGTCAGTCAGTTGGGACCAAAGCACCCACCAAATGTATATATCATGTATATATTTTAGAGACAGGGTCTTGTTCTGTCACCCATGATGGAGTGCAGTGGCACGATCACAGCTCAGTGTAACCTCAAACTCCTGGCCTCAAGCGATCCTCCCCCCAACATGCTAGTGTTCCAGGCATGAGTCTTCGTGCCCAAATTATTTTTTTTAACTTTTATTTTAGGTTCAGAAGTACATGTGCAGGTTTGTAATACAGGTAAACCCATTACCAGGGTTTGATGTACAGATTATTTTGTAACCCAGGTACGAAGCCTAGAACCCAGTGGTTATTTTTTCTGATCCTCTCCCTCCTCCCAACCTCCACCCTCAAGTAGGCCCCACTGTCTGTTGTTCCCTTCTTTGTGTCCATGTGTTCTCATCACTTAGCTCCCTCTTATAAGTGAGAACATTCAGTACTTGGTTTTCTGTTCCTGCATTAGTTTGCTGATGATAATGGCCTCCAGCTCCCAACCATGTTCTTGCAAAAGACAGAAGGATCTCATTCTTTCTTACGGTTACATCGTACTCTGTGATATAAATGTACCAAATTTTATTTCTCCAATCTGCCACTGATAGGCATTTTGGTGGATTCCATGTCTTTGCTATTGTGAATAGTGCTGCAATGAACATACATGTGTACATATCTTTATGGTAGAACAATTTATATTCCTTTGAATAATATAACCAGTAATGGGATTACTGGGTTGAATGGTAGTTCTATTTTTAGCTCTCTGAGGAATCACCATATTGCTTTCCGCGGTGGCTCAACTAGTTTACACTCCACCAACGTGTATTAGCATTCCCTTTTCTCCACAACCTCACTAGCATCTTATTTTTGACTTTTTAATAATAGTTATTCTGACTGGTATGAGATACTATCTCACTGTGGTTTTGATTTGTATTTCTCTAATGGTCAGTGATTTGGGCTGTTTTTCATATGCTCGTTGGCTGCATGTGTGTCTTCTTTTGAAAAGCATCTGTGCGTGTCCTTTGCCCGCTTTTTAATGGGTTTTTTTTTTCTTGTAGTTCTTAAGTTTCTTCTTAAGTTCCTTATAGATGCTGGATATGAGACCTCTGTCAGATGCATAATTTACAAATATTTTCTCCCACGCTGTAGGATGTACGTTTACTCTGCTGATAGTTTCTTTTGCTGTACAGAAGCTCTTAAGTTTAATTAGATCCCATTTGTCATTTTTTTGCTTTTGTTGCAATTGCTTTTGGTGTTTTCTTCATGAAATATTTGTCAGTTCCTATGTCCAGAATGGTACTGCCTAGGTTGTCTTCCAGGGTTTTTATACTTTTGGGTTTTACATTTCAGTCTTTAATCCATCTTAAGTTGATTTTTGTACATGGTGTAGGGAAGTGGTCCAGTTTCAATCTTTTGCATGTGGCTAGCCAGTCGTCCCAGCACCACTGATTGAATAGGGAGTCCTTTCCCCATTGCTTTTGTCAGCTTTGTCGAAGATGAGATGGTTGTAGGTGTGCAGCCTTATTTCTGGGCTCTCTCTTTTGTTCCACTGGTGTCTGCTTTTGTACCAGTACCATGCTATTAGGTTGCTGTAGTCGTGTAGTATAGTCTGAAGTTGCATAACAGAATGCCTCCAGTTTTGTTCTTTTGCTTATGACTGCCTTGGCTATTTGGGCTCTTTTTTGGTTCCATATGAGTTTTAAAGCAGTGTTTTCCTAGTTCTGTGAAGAAGGTCCTCAGTAATCTGCTAGGAATAGCACTGAGTCTGTAAATCGCCTTTGGCAGTATGCACGCCCAAATATTCTCTTTTTTTCACCCCTGAGACAGAGTCTAGCTTTGTTGCCCAGGCTGGAGTGCAGTGGTGCAATCTTGGCTCCATGCAACCTCCACCTCCTGGGTTCAAGTCATTCTCCTGCCTCAGCCTCCTGAGTAGCTGGGATTACAGGTGCCACTATGACCAGCTAATTTTTATATTTTTAGTAGAGACGGGGTTTCACAGTGTTGGCCAGGCTAGTCTCGAACTCCTGACCTCGTGATCCACCCGCCTCAGCCTCCCAAAGTGCTGGATTACAAGCGTGAGCTACTGCACCCGGCCACATGCCCAAATATTTTTAAATGACAGCACCCTTTCCACAGTCTGGCATTTGTCTTGAGAAAAATGAAACGTAAAAGAATTGCGTATAAATTAAAATATCAAAAGCACTCAGGCAGGTTTTTCTAGTTTTTCCAAACTACCTCATTGTCCTCAGTCATCTCTATACTCATTTAAATTTGTTACCCCTCACAATATGGGTGTGTTCACTTGCATGAGAAAGAACTCGAGAGAAGAGCAAAGGAAGGAAGGATCCATTCAGAACATGAGACATCATCTGTTCTTAGTTGTTTCCTACTCCTTAAAGGCAGAAGAAAATAGAAGTATTCAATAATTTGGAAAAGTAGTAACTTAGTGATAGAAAAAAGATTTCTTGAATTTGAAAACATCTGAAAAAGTACTATAAGGAAAGGTTAGATCATCCAACCACCGTCAAGGAAAGCGTCTGTGTCTAGTATTCATTCATTCACCCAACAGGTACTGAGTGCCACAGAAGGGAGAGGGACAAGAAAGACAGAAACCTCCCCTTCACAGAGCTGACAGTCCACAGGCAAGAAGACACAACACCAGCAATAAGAGGGCATGTGTCTGTGCAGGGTGTACATACATGTGTGTGAGACGAAAAGTACCAAAGGGAAGTGCGCAGTGCACATGGAGGTCACACCCATTTATGTGAATATGGGGACCTCCCCCACGCCAAGAGAGGACATTTAATCTATAATCTGAAAGATAAGTAGAAATTACCTATTTTCCATAATTCTCAGATTTTAAAATTAGAAACATAATGCAGTAAGAAAAATCAAATGCTTAAGAAGTAGCTTAGTATTAAATATCAATTCAACATCTCATTTTGTAGATTATATAGGAAAAAAGCCCTGTTCTAATTCTGGGATACCAAACTTCTTGCTGTATTCATGCTTAATATATATTACTGCTATGTCTATTAGTGTGTGTGTGTGAGAGAGAGACAGAGAGTGGGTGTATGTGTAGGTAGTGCTTGATAAATATATGTTTTTTTGGTGGGGGCAAGGAGTTTCACTCTTGTTGCCCAGGCTGGAATGCAATGGCACAATCTTGGCTCACTGCAACTTCCACCTCCCGGGTTCAAGCAATTCTGCTGCCTCGGACTCCCGAGTAGCTGGGATTACAGGGGCCTGCCACCATGCCCAGCTCATATTTGTATTTTTAGTAAAGACAGGGTTTTGCCATGTTGACCAGGCTGGTCTCGAACTCCTAACCTCAGGTGATCTACCTGCCTCGGCCTCCCGAAGTGCTGGGAGCCACTGCGCCTGGTCAGTGCTTGATAAATATTAACTGAATGGAGTGGGTTGCAGACCAGCAGGGCTTAGAAAACGTATTTGTTAAAAAGATACTTTTCTTCTTGAAAAATGCTGAGAAAGTAGATTTCTTTGCTGAAAGATTTTATGTTTAAAAAAAAGAAAATCGATATAAAGTATTCTCACCACAAAAAAGGATAACTGTGAGTTTATCTTTACACTTGCTAATTTGCTAGACTTAACCATTCCATAATATATATACTTCAAAATATCATGTTGTACATGATAAATATATACACAAATTTATATGTCAACTAAGAAAAAAAAATTTAAGGAAAAAAGGACACTTTTCTTCTCATACTTCTTTTCCAAGTACAAAATTAAATCTCAGTACCAATTGGCTTCTGGGCATTAAATTACACTTCAAAATTATCCTTATTAAAGGTGATACAGGAGAGGCTTTTCATCAACTCATATATTAGAAGCTTTGTGCTAAGTTACTATTATTAACAAAACTTTTAGATAAGCAAATCTGAAAGCAAGAAATGAATTTGTTTTAAGATATGAAGCTGCAAGTTGTAATAAAACAAACTACCCATGATGATGAATGATAAAACTGTCCAGCACTGTTAGATATTCTCAAAATCCCAGGCCAAAAAAAAAGAAAACAAACCCTCTAAGAACAGATGGTTTTGAGTTAAAAGTTCTAAGCCAAGAAAGGCTCTTGCATTCTGGGCAATGGGACCCATGGCTGGGGCTGGGAGACAGAAGGTTACCCCATGTAAGGGCAGCAGGCAGCACTGGGCAGAGAGCAGGGCAGGCCAGGAGCACTCGGGAGAGCTGGACAGTGAGGTGGCAGGACCTGGCCTGACCGAAGTCCCAGCACTCCACGCTCTATCAGCAACAGTTTGGAAGAGCCAGAGGCCTCTCTTCACCATGTGGTAAACTGGGAGCCTATCTCATCCTTTCCTTTGAAAACTGTTTTACCTCTGCCTGCTGAGCTTGGGGACACAGTTTCGCCACTGTGGTGGAAGTTACTCAGAAAACAGAAGTCATCTTGTTATGTCAATGCCCTACTCACTGTGTGGTCCTCCTGTGTGGGCGAGATGGGTTTCCTCACCATATGGATGGTAAACAAGTACCCCAAAAAGAACATCCAGGCAAAAACTGCACCCTTTTAAGGACGTAACTCAGAAGTCATATAGCACCATTGTGCCATACTGCTGGGTGAGGGAGGCCACACACCCAGTCCAGGCGCACCTCTCTGTCAAAGTCCCATGTGAGAAGAATAGGGAGAATGGGAGATATCACTGAGAACACTTAGGAAAACACAATGTCACCCTGAGTGAGTTATACAGTAAAATCTCAGTCTTCTTTCAAGATCGGAAAATTAAAAACCAGGGTTCAATGGAATCTGGCTAATGTATTTCAACCCTTGTAAGCCGAACCTCTCATTACTTGTAATAAGTTGCAACTTGTAAATTGAGCCTAAATTACGATGTTGTCCTGCGTTAGTAAATACAGTATCATGACCTTGATTTAATAGGTGGTGATTGAGATTCACCCCTGGGTAACTGCTGGGCACTGCAGCTTCTCTGCGAGAACACAGAATACCACCGACTAGCAGCAATGTAGGTGTCAAGCCAGAATTCATCTCAACATTCCAGTTTGCAGGTTCGGCTATGCACCCATCTCCCATCACAGCACACAGCATTAAGGGCAGAGGTCACGCCCTTTGCCCCTCCTGTGGGTGACTCCAGCACATTGAGTAGAAATTCTATAAATAACCAGAAGAAGGGAAGACAAGAATTTTTAAAATTCTAAAATTACAGAGTCTACATTAGATGCCCATTGTTATTACAGGCCTCTTTCTGACAAAAGGAAAGCAAAAGAACGAACAACAATTAACTGAGAGCAAACCTCTTCTGTCAGGACAGCGATCCTTAGAAGAGTAGAGAGCCAGGAGCCAGGTTTCTGATCCTAGATCTGATTCTGACCTGCACTGGGACCTTAACCAAGTGGCATCACTTCTTTGGGCCTCATTTTCCTCATCTGTAAAATAAAGGGACTGGATTAGACAAAGCTTCTTAACTGAGGCCTACAGGTGAGCCACAGCAACATGCCCACTGTGTGCCTGAAGGCCAGTCTATCCTCAAGTTCATCATTTAAATTCTATAATCTCAATGTTTATTAACAAATGGAATGAATTCTACAGAGCATGAAAAATTCTCCCACTGTCTGGCCAGGCCCTCTAGGAGCTGCCGCCTTGGCAGCAACCACCAGGCTCCGACCTTCCAACCTCAGGCCCCTGAAATCACATAGAGACATTTCAGTCCCTGGCAATCATGTCAACATTGTTTTAAATGCACAAGGGAAACTAGTTTTCTTCATCTATTTATTTTATTTTATCTTTCTGTAGAGATGAGGTCTCGCTATTTTGCCCAGGCTTGTCTTAGATTCCTGGGCTCAAGCGATCCTCCTGCCTTCGTCTCCCAAAGTGCTGGGATTACAGGCGTGAGCCACCATCCCTGGCCTATGCTACATATATTTCTAACAAACAGCAAACAGACCTTCGGCAATGAAGACAATAGGCCCTCATTTATTATTTTCACAAGCTTGACATTTAAAACATGGGTCTTTCTAACTTGGGCCTCCCTCCCCAAAACCAATCCCCATGATATCCTGGAAACAGGCAGGGCTGCCTCCCAGGAAGAGTCCTAGCAAATGTTACTGGAAACAAGCCCTTCAGATGGATAGAAAGCTGTGCCAGGGGCCCACCAGCACATGCGGCTGCAACTGTGCTTTTGGAGACATCATGCATCGCCAGCTCTCAGGAGGCACGGATGAGCCAGTCCCATTCTACACAGCCCACGGACTGAGGTAGTAGGCCAACACACACACACACACACACACACACACACACACACACACACAGAGACACACGCGCGCTAGTTCCTCAGCCTGAAGTTGAAAACTATGTCTCAGCCATAGTCTGTTGCCAGGAACCAAGAGACCAAGGCAGATATCACCAGAGAAAGAACTGAGCTCAATGGACTACTCTGGTAAGCTAAGAGAAAGGATGTGCTTCATACGGAAAGCTGAATTTATTTACACTAATCACGAATGCAGGCTCTCAGCTGGAAAAGCTCACTTCCAACGCCAGAAGGTTCAGAACCCATTCACGAGCTTCTCAGAATGCAAGCAGTTGCCATGGTAACCCCAACATTATATTTCTTGGCATTGGACATATAAATTACCACCCATAATGCATTTAATACCGTTTGGGGCCACTAATTCATTGCAAAATAAATCTCAGCTCTGACTCTTGGCCTCCCTCTAAGATAAACGAAGAGCAGCAGCTGGAGGTAGCACCCAGCTCACCCCACGGATAAGCACAGAGCTCCACACATCTGAAAACGCTCTTCTAAAGGCAAAATAAGAACTAAGGAGATTAGAATTCATCATCTACAGCCAGTGGTTGAGATTTTTTAAGATGAAAAGTTCCATCCAGATTAATGTAACTGTCATTGCTTAAGTTAAAGAAACAAATATATTCCATCCGTATCTACATCTCTGAAATTCAACTATGTTTAGCAAATCGAAGAAAAAGCAGATCTCTTCAAAGAACATCTTCAATAATTCACTTATAGGGCATCTGTCAAGACTAAGATAACTCTTCAAATGTCAAAACTGTCATTAACAAGAAATAAAGTTTTATTTCTTAGGTTCAAAAGAGGTCTATTCAATCATCATTCTTTACCTTGACTAGGGATATTCATAAACATTTAAAATACACACATGCATGATTTGTAAAGCCCCTTACCTTCTTATAATCCACCATCTGAACACAGAGATGAAAACAAAATTATCGTGCACAAACTGCAAAGACATCTTCAGCTTCACGTTCCCAGGAAGCCCACTGCATCAGTAACTTGACAGAGCTGCTGCAGGACATGCCTGTGCCAGCCACAGCATTCACAGAACCGCGTCCGTTCTAATCACTAAACTGCCAGGTCCGGAGGAGTATTACCTTCATTATCTCCTCCTCCCGACTGCAGGCAACAGTCAGCAGTTATGAAGGGGAGCAAAAGGCTTCACCACGGGTTGTTTCCATATTAACAAGGACTTTGGTAACCGCTGCATTGCAGTCTTTCTGAAAGCTACCAACCTCAGAAGCAAAAGCGCTGGAGAGAGACTCTCTGGCACAGGAAGCAGTCTTTCCAATCACAAAGATTTTTAAAGAATCTTTAAAGAATGCTGTGAACACCTGAGGCTTTTTCTAGATTTCCTACCTGTTTCCTAGAGGTTGACTGGTTTGTGGTTTTTACTGGAGGATGGCTGTGACAACTGGCTGTGCGGGGTAGGAATGCGGAAATGAGTGTGCTGTGCGCTACGACGCCCCCTCTCGGGGCTCAGGTACACCCTGTGGGAATCTGCACATCTGCTGCTTAGCACCAGACTCAAAGCCCCCGCTGGGGGCTCCCGGGAATAAGCCATGATTTCCATTCCAGAAAACGCAAGTACAGCAAGCACTTCCAGGTCCTCTGGGGGCAGCAATCACGGAACACCCTGCTACCTTCACAGTGTGGTAATAACCATTACGTGGTCAGAGCACTTGAAATATTAAACCATTGACCATATAATCAAATTCGGAAAAAGAGGTTTCTGAAATAGTAGCACGCTTAGTAAATTGACCTTTGGTTTTCATTCATTCATGCAATACATTTAGTGAGCACTGACTATGTGTTGTATATAAAAGGATATTCAAGTGGAGCATCCCTAAACCAAAAATCCAAACTGCTCCAAAATCTGAAACTTTCTGAGTACCAACATACCACCACAAGAGGAAAATTCCCCAATGGATCTCACGTGACAGGTCACAGTCAAAACTCTGTTTCATGCACAAAATATTTAAAATATTGCATAAAATTACCTTCAGGCTATGTGTATAAGGTGTATATGAAAAGAATTTTGTGTTTCCACTTAAGTATCATCCCCAAGATATCTAATTATGCATATTCAAACATTCCAAAATCCAAAAAGATCAGAATCTGAAACACTTCTAGTCCCAAGCATTTCAGATAAGGGATACTCAATCTGACCATGGGGAACCACCGTCAGGGTGGGTGCAAGTGCTCTGGGAGGAAGAATAATGGAAAACACACCATCATGCATGGTGGAGGATGGCTGGAACTGCATAGGAGGCAGAACTCGAGCCCGACTGCAGCTCCAGGTCAAGGTTCTGTAAGAAAGGAAGAGTTAAAAAGAGGTGAAGGATGTGGACTCAGCTGGACTACAGGGAGGGCCAAGGGAGAACACCCTCCAGATGGCTGTACACAATCCTCAGCAGCTGCGGGAGGTCCTCTGCAAGGGCATATGTCTGTGGCCAGAGCCCGTCCCTCCCTCACAGCAGCCTGGAGCAGGTACAGCCACCACCACCACCACTGACAGAAGCCTGTGTCTGGGACTTGAGGCCTACATTTGCCCAAGGCACATGGTGACTGCGGGGAGGCGCCAGGGCATGGACACAGCGGGGCAGCTCTGTATTGTGCCACCGCACCACACCGCCACCCATAAGTAACAGCTGTCCTCTGGCAGCCTTGGCACCCGACGGAGGTGACAGTCCAAGCGGCCTCTGCTCAGATGGTTTCCTTCCACCCTATGTCCAGAGCCCCACCGGACCCTGAACAGGTGTGAGGTGAAGGACTGCACGAAAGAATAAACAAATTAAAGAATCTACTGGTCACTCCCCAATTCTAGTAACAGGAAATGACATGTCAGACCTCTGCCAGTGTTATGCTGTTCTCTGATGAAAATGGCCCTTCTTTGCCTGGTCTCTGGCTACCTAACTCTATTTCACATCTCAGGCTCTGGAATCTTCTCCTCCAGGACGTCTTCACTGACTCCCTTCCCACCCCTGGCAGCAAGGCCCTTTCCCTGAGCTCCCCCCACCTCCAGCAACTCCCATGCTGTCCTGAAGTGGTGGTTCTGCAGCTGCCCCCGCACAGAAGTCCTGCAGTGGTGGTCAGGGTTGTATCTGCGGTGCTCAACGTGTTCCTTCTGCTGCCGCATTCCTGGAGGACTCGCCACATGTCAGCCACCTGCTCCACACGCACAACTCACTTGTTCCTCTCTGAGGCGGCTCCACCGAACAGACGAGGACGCTGAGGCACAGTCAGTTCAAGCGCAAGAGCCAGGATTTACACCCAGGAACCAGCATCCTCCAGCCACATCCTAACCTCCCCTACGGCTTCTGTAGGTACCCAAAACAGAGTTCACTGACACCAACTGGAAAAGATGGTGTTACCGCATGGGGGTGGGAGGGATTCGAGTTACAGAAAAACTTTTAAGGAAATACGGCAGTCTTCCTCCCCCATCCCTCCCTCTTACTGTGAGATATGAATGAATGAACACATTCGGCCACAGCAGACACGCCTCCGCATAAATCCTGACAGGGAACACCTACGGCCCACGGGAGATGAGGACAGAAGGCACAAAGAGGCAGCGTGAGGTGGTTTCCTTTTGCCATCACCGTGCTTCAGAGAGACTCACTCGAGCAGTTTAAAAGCCTCAGAGGAACTTTCATCAAGCGCTTCTAACGTATTTAGGTGCCACTCTGGGCACTCCTCGCAGAAGTTCCAGAAGAACTGTGCCTTTCAAGTCAGGGATCAAGGCTTGTTCTCTATGGCAGCACCACTCTCACCAGCCTCCAGTGGCAGCAGCACTGCAGGAGGACTCTTCCCCCACTGATCCGTCCGTCCTGTGACGCTGACCCATGCGGCCAGAAGCCCGTGCGTAGCCTGAGCGGGCTCTCCCTGGGGGATCTCGAGCAGTGGGCAGGTCCCACACCAACACTCTTGTGCCTCCTGGAACAGCCAGCACCTACAGAAGAGGGCCCCACAGCTGGCCCAGGGCTGAAGGGAGTGTGCACTGATGGGGAGAGATGAGTAGGGGCTCAAGCTGCCTCCAGGGGGTGGCAGAAGGTCCCAGAAGGAGCACACCACAGGACCCTTCCAACTGCTTCCCAATGAGACCATCTGACCAAGGGCAGCAGGGTTCAGTGCCCAGGTGCCAGGTCCCCACAGGCCTGCGGAGATGGCTTCCTACTGTCTCCAATTTACAGCTGAGGTGGCAGCGAGGCTTTAACAGGATAAATCACTTTCCAAGTACACCAGTGGGTGCTCCAGCAAAGCTGCTTGGCTCTGAGCGGCCTGACGCTTTGGACTTGGCATGACCTCCTCCTGGCGAAGGTACGGCCCGGTGTCCTCACAGCGTGGGCAGAGCAGAAAGGGCACGCTGCCTCCCTCTGGCACTGACTCCTCCTAACCAACCGCTCACTCCTTCTGGATCCCAGATTCCTTGCCTAAGAAAGGAGTAAGACTTATCCTGCAAACCACATAATGTTGATTTTCAACTGACTGAATGCATTCCCTTACTGCCAGAAGAGAATCATGTCTACTCACAATTCACAATGAGTCTCCTGGTGTGTAAAAGTATAAGCTGTCTCAAAATGTAAGGCATGACTGTTACCAAATAGAGCCACAAGGCACTCAGTAATATTTCCAAGCTTAATTCCGCTTAGATATATGATGAGAGACCTACAGGGCTCTTACCATTAACTAGAATGACCATGGCAAATCCTGCCCCTTTATTAAATAGTAGTAATGAAATTAATAATTTAGCTCAGACAGACTAGCTAATATCATTAAGGCGCATTTACATGAATTTGATGCAAATTATGGAAACATCCCAATAGGTCTCATTTGGACACTTAAAATGCTAAAGAGCAACCCTACTATCCGAAGGTATTTATCACTTCAAAAACAGGCAACTCAGTCACCAAAATTAACAAGAAAAAATCCAAGTAAGCAACATTCCGCCTGAAGGGAAAACATAGACAAATCATTCATATTCACTCTAGGTGCCACTGGGGCCACAGAACAAAGGATGTACCCAAGAGGAAGCAGAGAGAAGAAAAATAATATAAAATACACACAAAATTTATTTGGCTTAGATACATACTTATTTACCAAAAATCTAACAGGTACTTATTTGATAAGACCATTTCATGACCACCAGATGTGATCTGGTCTTAGGAAGGAAAGAGACTGCAATTCTGCCTGTTTCTCTAGGCAACAGAGGGTCTCAGGGGCTTTCAACATGACACAAGAAGTCACTAGGTCAGCAACAAAGGTCAAACAAGCCCCAGTTACAAGTAGCAAAGTGTCTGTACAAACATAAATGGGAATCTGAACTGTAGGTAAAAGAAACAACAAAAGCGGATACAAACGCCTAGGTATATTCCCAAGAGAAATGACACGTCCACACAAAAACCTGAACATGAACGTTCACAGCAGCATTATCACACAACAGTCAAAAAGTAGAAACAACCCCAATGCCTATTAATGGACTAACGAATACATAAAATGTGGACCATCCACACGATGGAATAATATTCGACATTAACAAGGAACAACTGATGCATACATGCACAACATGAATGAAAACATGGTGCTGAATGACAGAGGCTGCACACAGAAAACACATATACTGTCAACTGCATTTCTATAGAACGTCCGAAGTAGGCAATGGCTGCACAACTCTGTGAATATACCAAACACCACGGACATGGACACTTTAAATAGGTAATTGTATGGAATCTGATGATTTCCATAAAGTTATTTTCTAAAAGCTGACACAATCAAGTCAAAGGCCAAACATCCAATAGAGATGCAGCTCACCCACTCAATTAAAAAACAACAAGAAAACATTATTGCAAGTTTCCACTATGCCAAAAGACGTATTACTTTTGGGGTACTCCTTCCAAAAATGTTAAATAAGCTTCTCACTGGTCAAAACAATTCATAATTCCTGTAGGAACTCCCCCTCTCCCAAATCTAAAAGTTCAACAATTTCTCAAGGAAAAACTTGATCTTAATTTTAATGTAAAATATAAATCACATATTTGTGCAAATGTAGCACTTTTAATCATGAGGGAGAGGTGTCACTATGAAACTTATCAACACTATCCCCCAAGAAAGTATTCATTTACTTCATTCTGTCTACTATGAAATAAATAATACCTGAATCTTTAAGACCTAGAAACATTTCAGAAGGTTTGAGGTCAAAGAAAACACATTAACTCAACATAATGCTCACAAGAACAAAAATAAGCCTATGCATAAAATAAACAACTAAATGATGGTGGAAAGACTACATTCTCTAAACCTAACAAAAGCTCCCAACTCATTCCCACCCACTGCCATCTGTCTATCTCAAACTCTTCAACAACCCAACTCACAGAAAGGACCTACAGTCAATGTGGTAACATAAGCACAATCCTGTAATTGGCTCAAATTGTCATTACAATAACATGTGTTTCTTTTAGTTTTTATTTATTTATTTGTTTTTTTGAGATAGAGCTTCACTCTTGTTACCCAGGCTGGAGAGCAATGGTGCGATCTCTGCTCACAGCAACCTCTGCCTCCCAGGTTCAAGCAATTCTCCTGCCTCAGCCTCCTGAGGAGCTGGGATTACAGGCGCACACCACCACGCCTGGCTAATTTTGTATTTTTAGTAGAGACAGGGTTTCTCCACGTTGGTCAGGCTGGTCTCAAACTCCTGACCTCAGGTGATCCGCCCACCTTCGCCTCCCAAAGTGCTGGGATTGCAGGCATGAGCCACCGTGCCCGGCCAGCATGTGTTTCTATTTTCCGCAGGAAGAGAATCATGTCGACTCACAATTCACAATGAGTCAACCGGTGTGTAAAATATTTTACATAATGGGAAAATTTATTGTGACCCAAAAGTTCAGCGTGTTCTCATTAACTTACCAGAAATTACAGATGTGAAGATACTTCTGTTAACTTAACCAAAATCAAGAAAAGAAACTACTTTAGATACGCACACATTTTCAGTTTGGTAGATGTGATTCTTTTTATGATACTGCATTTCAAGTTACTCAGATTGGTAAATTCATAGTTAAAATACTAAATAGAGAAAATCTGCATATTGACATAGGTAATTTAAGACTGCTTTCAGCACTGCGTCACTTACTACCTATATAGCTAAGCTCTGTCAAAACCTCACAGGGACGGCTTCAGTTTTTGTAAATACTCGCATGGTGAAATGGTTTTTCCAAAGTTATGATACCATCTAAAGTGCTAATGGAGTCTTCCCATTGTGCTTCACTGTGAATAACACATTTCTGTGGAAAATCTTATAGTGCTGCAGCCATTTAACATTTTCCCAGATTACATTCAGGTTTTTTTTAATCCGAAAGAAAACATTTAAACAATTAAAACACATAAAATGTTTCTATTATGACCTTTTAAAAAACTCTCAGTATTTTTATTTTATTTTATTTTATTTTATTTTATCTTATGTTGAGATGGAGTCTCGCTCTGTCGACCAGGCTGGAGTGCAGTGGCACAATCTCGGCTCACTGCAACCTCCGCCTCCCGAGTTCAAGCGATTCTTCTGCCTCAGCCTCCCGAATAGCTAGGATTACAGGCACACGCCACCACACCCGGCTAATTTTTATATTTTTAGCAGAGACGGGGTTTCATCATATTGGCCAGGCTGGTCTCAAACTCCCGACCTCATGATCTGCCTGCCTCAGCCTCCCAAAGTGCTGGGATTACAGGCATGAGCCACCGCGCCCAGCCACAAAACCCTCAGTGTTTTAAAGGCCACACTTGGAAACAGACATGTTTATACATGCAATACAGATGCAAACACTTTTAAACAACATAATCCATTGATACACACACACACTAAGAAATCAAACATTTCCAATTCCATAAACATAATACATCTGAAGCAAAGATAATACCACCAGATATTTTTTACTTGTAAGTTGGTCCCCAGAAAAGGGTAATTATAAAAGACACCAGGGAGCCTCTTTTCAACCTTGTTAAATAAACGACTTGCAAATATTAACCACAAAACTGTGGGTGAAGCCACTCTGTCCTGTCATGATTACTCGCTCATAAAGGCCCAAAATGCATCTTGAAGGGAGTTTTTGCAATACAAATCCTAATCTTAACTATATAAACTCTATTCTTAACTATCTTAAAATACATTACAAAAGACGATTCTCAACCTTCTGAAAACTGTAATATCTTTTATAAAATCTGAAAGATTGAGATGGTGTTACTAATAGTGTCGTGGTTCATTAAACTTTGACTCATTAAGTACCTTGGACAAATCATTTTAAATTAAAAGAACAATCTTTAATATACATTTTCAGATGAGACTTAATACATTCTACACAATTTATCAAAGGTGACAGAAACACTTCGGAAATAATGGAACGAACACACAGTGATATTTGCTTCAGGAACAGACTCTTTCACCCTACATCCTTTCACAAAGTGCTTGAGATATGCATATTTAGTAGGCATATTTCAGAATTAGCTCTTCATTTTCTAATAAAAAAGGGCAGACTTCCCCGCAGCCTTGGCAATGAAACATTTTCAAAATGCAGGTACCAGGAGGGTGTGGTGGTTCATGCCTGTAATCTCAGCACTTTGGGAGGCTGAGCCAGGAGGATCTGCTTGAACCCAGGAGTTTAAGACCAGCCTAGTCAACATAGTGAGACCCCATCTTTACAAAAAAATTTTTTAAAACTTAGCCAAGTGTGGTAGTGGGTGCCTATAACCCCAGCTACTCAAGAGGCTGAAGTAGCGGGATCACTTGAGCCCAGGAGATTGAGGCTGCAGTGCGCTGTGATTGCACCACTGTACTCTGGCCTGGGTGACAGAGCAAGAACACCCTGTCAAAAAAAAAAAATATATATATATATATGTGTGTGTGTGTGTGTGTGTGTGTGTGTGTGTGTGTGTGTGTGTGTGTATGTATGTATATGTGCTGGTCCCATTTCAGAAAGCAAATAAATGTTTAAAATGTAAAGGTACCTACCTACATCAAAATGCATCTGAAAAACATTAAAATAAAACTATACTCATTGTATTTAAAAAGTCAAAGAAACGTTATGTTGAATCTAGTTAATCTTTAAAGCTCTAGGCCCAGCTAAGAGGGCAGAGTGTGTGACTGCAGACAGGGGCCCCAGCGCCCAACTGCAGAAGGTTAGGAAGTGAAGGCAGTGCTCCTGGTCTGCAGCATCATCTGGAGTCGGCCCTTTCCTCCCTGGACCCAGGCAGCCAGACCCAAGGGCAGGATCCAGGTGATCCAGAACCGTTACCTCTACACTCTGAGAGGAATACACTTGACCCTGTGTCACGATGCAGTGCCCCTTCTGCCAGCCCCCCATGTGGCTCACCTGAAACCGCACCTGTAGAGCACGCTCTCAAAGGAAAGGGGGAGATGACAGGGAGAACACCAGGACCTGCCGGGAGTGCCCTCCCAGCATGGGCTCATCACCCGCATGTGGTGACCCCCCACCCCCTACACGGGAGGGCAGGCGTGATGTTTTCTTCCTTTGTATTTCAGCACGCTGCATAATGCGTGACAAGCAGATGCTCACTAAGACAGGTCCATAATCCCTTCTCTGCAATTCGAAAATCCAAAAAGCTCTCTGAAAACTGAAAGCATGTTCATAACTCATTTGGCAGTATGCCCTGATCTGATGTGAAGCTATTCATAGTCTCACTGTCCCACTTAGTGTGAATATTCATATACTTTGCTGCAAAAATCTTAATGTGCTTGATTATATGGTGCTGCCTAGGATATTCTATAATATACGGTACTTTCACTATTTCTGCTCTAAAAATCTCAAAAATTCCACATTCCCAAACACCTCTGGCCCTGAGAGTCACAAAGGTGTGGTCCCATGACTGTTAGATGACAACAACAGGGCAGGCACTGGCCAGAGACGGTAACACCTGAGATGTAAATGGGCAGCAGGAAGAAGCACCTTTAATGGCCAGGAGAGAACAATAATCTGCATTCAAAGTCTAGTTTATACATGTGTCCATTCTACAAACATGCTGAGCGTATGTGCACACACCTCACCCACAGCTGGGGAGACGGCACGAAAGCAAGAATGAAAGCAAGACTGCAGTCCCTGCCCTCACGGAGGGGAAGACCGTGAGGTGACAAACAAGTGCTCTGGCTCACACGGCAAACACAAGCTGTGGCTGGTGGGTGAAGGCAGGAAAGGTGCTGATGCAACACTCAGGAGGGGCCCGAGCAGAGGGTGGCCAGGGAAGCCCCTGAGGAGTAATGGGGAAGCTACCCAAGGAACAGCGACAGCCACAGGCACAGCAAGAGTGGCAGGACAGGGACACACTGCTCTAGGAATCAGAGCACAGTGGCAGGGGAGGGGGTCTTGGGGGAAGGGAGAAGGATGCAGGGCTTGGGTGATGGAAGAGTTGGGATTTTTAAAAATTAATTGTTAAATTTATTTATTTATTTATTTATTTATTTATTTATTTATTTATTTTAAGAGACAGAGTCTTGCTCCGTCACCCAGGCTGGAGTGCAGTGCCATGATCACAGCTCACTGTAACCTCACCTCAGCCTCTTGCAATTTTTTAAAATTTTAATTGACAAAAATAATTGTATATATTTATAAGATACAATGGGGTGCTTTGATCTATGTATACATTGGGAAATGATTAACTCAAACTAGTTAATCTATCCATCACCTCACCAAGTTACTTTTCTTGTGATGAAAACATTTAAGATCTACTCTTTAGCAATTTTTAAATATACAATACATGATTATCATCCATGGCCACAGATGAGCCTGGAGGGCATTACGTTAAGTGAAATAGGTGACGAATACCACATGGTCTTATTTATATGTGGAATCTAAGAAAGTAGAAGGTGAAGAAGTGAAGAGTAGAACAGTGGTTATGGAGGCTGGGGGCGGGCGAGCGGGGAAAGGAGAGGTACTGGTCAAAGGGTACAAAGTTTCAGTTAGAGAGTGAGGATTTGATTAAGTGTGAAGAAGAGTAAGTCTTGCTATTTGACCTAGTCAGGCATAAGAACTACTCATCTCAAATCAAGCTCCCTCTAGGCCTCAGCCACCTGATCTGTCCACAAGAAGAAAGGCAAGATCTGATTTCTCAAACGCTTCCGCTCCATGTAGTAACTTCCGTGGGGGAATCGAACTTCACAGAGCTTTCTACTAAGAAGGCTGAAGAACTTTAATGCGGGTGGGAGGGTTAATCATACTAAAATTGTACAAAAAGAAAAAGCAGGCTGTGTGATCGATGGGAAAGAAGCCAAACAGCTTTTCATCTCTACTGATTGTTAAATATTGTGAAAGTTTGGCTAACAGCACTACCCCCAGCTCACGCAAACCACCCTGCCAGAATTAAAGACAAATGGTGTATTTGTAAAGGTGTTTTGAGAACACAGGGGAAAAGGTCACTAAAATGTCCCTGGCGAGTCTGCTTCAGAAGCCTAGTAGGCCCTGCCTGCCTCCACCACCTCATTTCTGAAAGGGTGGGAATCCTGAGCTCTCCATACTACCTCCAGACACCCCACAGCTCCCCACCCCTCTCCAGCCTCCCCAGTGCAGAATGAAGTGACTGCCAAACAACTATTAAGATGCACAAATGGGCCGGGCGCGGTGGCTCAAGCCTGTAATCCCAGCACTTTGGGAGGCCGAGACGGGCGGATCACGAGGTCAGGAGATCGAGACCATCCTGGCGAACACGGTGAAACCCCGTCTCTACTAAAAAGTACAAAAAAAGTAGCTGGGCGAGGTGGCGGGCGCCTGTAGTCCCCGCTACTCGGGAGGCTGAGGCAGGAGAATGGCGTGAACCCGGGAGGCGGAGCTTGCAGTGAGCCGAGATCCGGCCACTGCACTCCAGCCTGGGCGACAGAGCGAGACTCCGTCTCAAAAAAAAAAAAAAAAAAAAAATGCACAAATGGAGGGTGTTTGCAGCAGCTGCAAAAGCTCTAGTATAGACAACAAAACGGGTCAGTGAGTCTCAAACTCTTTAAGGTTAAATACTCACTTGGGTGAGATTTAACAACGTAACAATAGACTACAATAATGAAGTGGCTTCTCAAACTTTTGCACCAAAGTACCCCCAAAGGCACAGCAGAGAGAACCCTAAGGATAAGCACTTTGAAGCAACTCAATGGATATGAAGTATTACATTTTGTATTCAAAATTCACGCAAACTTCACATTTAGCTCCATAACATACCTACAATACCCCTTTCCCCCTTGTCACCCTTACTCTCAGCTTTTGGAAAGGAGCAGGCTGGTATTTTCTCCTCCTTCCACTGCTGAAAGGAAGGCCTGCCTGTCTACTCTGCCCTCCCTCCAGATCCCACGAGCAAGGTCCACCCTCTACTCTGGCACTGGATCCTAGTCCTTCCTCCGTCAACCTCCCTCCTGGACACCCTCCCTTCCAGAGCACAGGTAAGTGCTAACGTGTCCTCAGCACCCCCACTCCCCCATCATTCTACTTTAAAGAAAACTCTTTCAAGAAGCTGTGAACACACACACCCCATACCCCGTGAAAGCTTCTGCCTGTCATAAACGCCTCCTGACACCACTCCTGTCCAAGTCCCCAAAGACCTTCAAGTTGCAAAATCCAGTGGTCAAGTCTCACCCATCCTGCTTGATGCCCAAACAGCTTTTCATAACTCTCAAATATATCTCCAGCACCCCTTCCCCTGTAATTCCCCCAGACGTGTATATCCAATAACCAACTCAACATCTCCACTTGAGCATCAAAAAGGCATCTCAAACCTAACAGGTCCAACACTGGGCCCTTAGTACCCCTTCCTCTCTGATCTGCCTCTGGCAATCCCTGGCTCAGTAAATGGCACCATCCAATTCCTTAGATCATAAAGGACCCCCTTCTTCACATGCCACACATCCAATCCATCAGCAAAGATGGTCAGCTCCGTCTTCAAGATACATTCCAAATCCAACCACTTCTCACCAAAGCTCTACCCACAGGGTCCTCCCTGCTGTTCCTCAGATATGCCAAGCATATTCCCACTTCAAGGCCTTTGTACACCCTGATCCTCCCGCCTAAAACGCCCTTCTCCCAGATCTTAACACAGCTCCCTCCCTCTTGATTATTTCAGTCCCTACTCAAATGCTACCTGCTCAAAAAGGCCTTCCCTGAGACTCTCCTAGGATAGTTCTCTCATCACATGACTCTAGCCAGAGTCTGTCTGGTTTTCCTTCCTAACACAACTATTTAGCATTAACTGACATACGTATTGGTTTGTTGACTATCCCTCTCCCCCAAGTTATCCCTCCGGACCTTCAAAAGGGCCCAAATTTGAACTCATTCACCACCGTGTTCCCACACCTTGAAACTACCTGACTCATTGTGAGGGGCTCAATCAATATTTGTTTACAGCCTTATTTTAAAACCTTATTGTTGGTTAACATGAAAGTATTCAGCCAGGCACGGTGGCTCACACCTATAATCCCAGCATTTTGGGAGGCTGAGGCAGGAGAATGGCTTGGGCCCAGGAGTTTGAGACCAGTCTGGACAACACAAGGAGACCCTGTCTCTACACAAATTAAAATATTAGCCAAGCATGGTGTGTGCCTGTGGGCCCAGCTACTCAGAAGTCTGAAGTGGGGGGACTGCTTGAGCCCAGGAGGTTGAGGCTGTAGTGGGCCCGTGATCTCACTACTGCATCCCAACCTGTACAACAGAGAGAGACCCTGTCTCAAAAAATAAATAAAGCATTCATTAACTCATTCAACAACTAACACAAAAGTCTGCATGCACTAGATTCAGAAGTGCAGCAAATGTTTCCCAGGTCCTCCTTATGAGCTCCGTCCCGACAGCAGGCACAGGAGTGCATGACCACCCATCCACAGTGTCATTCATCACAGTACCGTAGAAAACAGAGAAGACTGGAAACAACCTAAGAGTCCAACAACAGAGAACCGAATCAAGAAACTGACACAATCATATGATCATTATATAATCGACCATATAACAGAATGTCATGCTATTAAAAAATACCTCTGGTCCAACAGAAATATGAGAATCACAAAAATAATTTTAAATCTCCTAGCAGCCTCACTTAAAGAGTAAAAAGAAGTCAGTAAAATTTACTGTGTACTATTTAATGCAATATTAAACTTTATCAACATGTAATATTATAAAAAAATTATTAACAGGATATTTTGCATTTTTTTTCACCACACTTAATCTTCAAAATCTGGTGTGTGGGGCTAGACTATGGCCTGTATAATCAGTGTACGGCAGCTAATGCTCGTAATCCTAGCACTTTGGGAGGCTGAAAAGGGCGGACTGCTTGAGCTCAGGAGTTTGAGACCAGCCTGGCCAAAATGGTGAAACCCCATCTCTACAAAAAACACAAAAATTAGCCAAGGGTGGTGGCATGTGCCCGTAGTCCCAGCTATTTGGGGAGCTAAGGTGAGAGGATCGCCTGAGCCCAGGAGGCGCAGGTTGCAGTGAACTGAGATGGCATCACTGCACTCTTGCCTGGGAAACAGAGTGAGACCCTGTCTCTTACAAAAAAAAAAGAATAGAATTTAGAGTCCAAAAATAAGCCCTTATATTTATGGTCAATAGGTGTTTTTTATGGTCAATACATTTTTGATAAAGGCACCGAGACTATGCAATGGAGAAAGGATAGTAATACGGTTTGGCTCTGTGTCCAACCAAATCTCATCTCGAATTGTAATCCCCATGTGTCAAGGGAGGGAAGTGACTGGATTATAGGGGTGGTTTCCCCATGCTGTTCTCATGATAGTGAGTGAATTATCACGAGATCTAATGGTTTTATAAATGGTAGTTTTTCCTGCACTCACACACACTCTTTCTTGCCTGCTGCAATGTAAGACGTGCCTGCCTCCCCATCTGCCTTGATTGTAAGTTTCCTGAGGCCTCCCCAGACATGTAGAACTGTGAATCAATTAAACCTCTTTCCTTTAAAAACTACCCAGTCTGGGATATTTCTTTATAGCAGTACGAGAATAGAGTAATACAAATAGTCCCTTCAACAAATGAACTACAAAATGTAAATATACACATGTAAAAGAATGAAACTGGACCCCTATCTCACACCATAAAAATTAACTCAAGGCCAGGCGCGGTGGCTCATGCCTGTAATCCCAATACTTTGGGAGGCAGAGGCGGGCGGATCATGAGGTCAGGAGATCAAGACCATCTTGGCTAACACGGTGAAACCCCATCTCTACTAAAAATACAAAAAATTAGCTGAGTGTGGTGGCAGGCGCCTGTAGTCCCAGCTCCTCAGGAGGTTGAGGCAGAAGAATGGTGTGAACCCGGGAGGCAGAGCTTGTAGTGAGCTGAGATCGCGCCACTGTACTCCAGCTTGGGCGACAGAGCAAGACTCCGTGCCAAAAAAAAAAAAAAAATTAACTCAAACTAGATCACACGATAAGCCAGGCACAGTTATGCACTGTAGTCCTAACTACCTGGGAAGCTAAAGAAGAAAGAACACTTGAGCCCAAGTATTCAAGGCTGCAGTACACTATGATCATGCCTGTGGATAACCACTGCACTCCAGCCTGGTAATATAGCAAGACCCAGTCTCTTAAAAAGATAAAAATAAAAAACCAATACATACACACATGATCACAGCAGAAAAGAACTAAAACTATATAATTCTTAGAAGAAAGATGTAAATCTTCACGACCCTGGATTAGGCAATGGTTTCTTAGAAATGACTTCAAGCCAGGAACAGTAGCTCACATCTGTAATCCCAACACTTTAGGAGGCTGAAGCAGGAGAACTGCTTGAGCTCAGGAGTTTGAGACCAGCTAGGGCAACATAGTAAAACTCTGTCTCTACAAAAAATAATTCAAAAAATTAACCAAGCATAATGGTATCACGTGTAGCCCTAGCTACTCAGGAGGCTAAGGCAGTAGGATAACTTGAGCTCTAGAGGTCAAGGCTACAGTGAGCCACAATCGTGCCACTGCACTACAGCCTGGCCAACAGTGCAAGATCCTGTAAGAAAGAAAGAAAAAGAAAGAAAGAAAGAGAGAGAGAGAGAGACAGAAAGAAAGAAAGGAAGAAGGAAGGAAGGAGGGAAGGAAGGAAGGAAGGAAGGAAGGAAGGAAGGAAGGAAGGAAGGAAGGAAGGAAGGAAGGCAGGCAGGCAGGCAGGCAGGCAGGCAGGCAGGCAGGCAGGCAGGGGAAGGAAGAAAGAGAAAGAAAGAAAGGAGGGAGGGAGAGAGGGAACGAACAAATGGAAAAGAAAAAAGACAAGACACCAAAAGCAAAATAAGCCAAAGAAAAAGTAGATAAACTGGACTTCATTTAAAGTTAAAAACTTTTGTACATCAAAGAACACCATCAAGAAATCGAAAAGAGGCCAGGCGCAGTGGCGTATGCCTATAATCCCAGCACTCTGGGAGGCTGAGGTGGGTGGACCGCTTGAGCTCAGGAGTTTGAGACCAGCCTGGGCAACATGGCAAAACTCCATCTCTACAAAAAAAAAAAAAAAAAAGTACAAAAAATTAGGCAGATGTTGTGGCATGTGCCTAGAGTCCCAGCTACTTGGGAGGCTGAGGTGGGAGGATCACCTAAGTCCAGGAGGTTGAGGCTGCCTTGAGCTGTGATCACGCCACTGCACTTCAGCCTGGGTAATGAAGTGAGACCCTGCCACGGGGAAAAAAAAAAAAAGAAATCAACATAATTAAAAGAGCAATCTCTATCAAAATACCAATGACATTCTTCACAGAAATAGAAAAAATATCCTAAAATTTGTATGAAACCGCAAAAGACCCCAAATAGCCAAAGCAATGCTGAGCATAAAGAAGAGAGCTGGAGGTACCAAAACTCAAAATACACTACAAAGCTGTAGTAAGCAAAACGACACGGTACTGGTCTATAAAACAACTGGTGTGTGTCTATAAAAATAGACACACAGACCAATGGAACAGAATAGAAAACCCAGGAATTAACCTGCATATCTACAGCCAACTGATTTTTGGCAAAGGTGCCAAGAACATTCATTGGATTTCAAGGACAGTCCCTTCAACAAATGGTGCTGTGAAAATTAAATATCCATATGCAGAAGAATGAAAATAGAAACTAGATCCCCACCTCTCATTCTATATAAAAATGAACTAAAAATGAATCAAAGACCTAAATATAAGACCCAAATGATAAAACTTCTAGAAAACATATGGGAAATGCTTCATGACATTGGTCTGGGAAAAGATTTTTTTTTTTTTTTTTTTTTGAGATGGAGTCTTGCTTTGTCGCCCAGGCTGGAGTGCGGTGGCGCGATCTCAGCTCACTGCAAGCTCCGCCTCCCGGGTTCCCGCCATTCTCCTGTTTCAGTCTCCCAGTAGCTGGGACTACAGGCGGCCGCCACCACGCCCAGCTAATTTTTTGTATTTTTAGTAGAGATGGGGTTTCACCGTGTTAGCCAGGATGGTCTCTATCTCCTGACCTCGTGATCCGCCCGCCTCAGCCTCCCAAGGGAAAAGATTTTATGAGTAAGAACTGAAAAGCACAGACAACAAAAGCAAACATAAATGAATGGGATTATATCAAGCTGAAAAGCTTCAGCAAAACAAAGGAAACAACAGAATGAAAAGACAACCTACAGAATGGGAGAAAGTATTTGCAAACTATTCATCCAACAGGGGACTGATATACAAGGAACTCACACATCTCAATAGCAAAAAAGAAAAAAAAAAGAAAAATCCAATGAAAAAATTGGCAAATTGGCCAGGTGGGTGGCTCACGCCTGTAATCCTGGCACTTTGGGAGGCCAAGGCAGGTGCATCAACTGAGATCAGGAGTTCAAGACCAGCCTGGCCAACATGGCAAACTCCCATCTCTATTAAAAATACAAAAATTAGCCGGGCATGGTGGCACGTGCCTGTAGTCCCAGCTACTCGGGAGGCTGAGGCAGGAGAATCACTTGAACCTCAGAGGCCGAGGTTGCAGTGAGCCAAGATCACACCACTGCACTCCAGCCTGGGTGAGAAAGTAAGACTCCATCTCAAAAAAAAAAAAAAAAAAAACCTGGGGCAGGGGGAGATTATCTGAACAGACATTTCTAAAAAGAAGACATACAAATGGCCAAATATACAAAAAATGCTCAGTATCACTATCACCAAGGAAATGCAAAACAAAACCACAATGAGGTATCATCTCACCCCAGTTAGAATGGCTATTATCAAAAATACATGCCGGGCACAGTGGCTCATGCCTGTAATCCCAGCACTTTGGGAGGCCAAGGCAGGCAGATTACCTGAGGTCAGGAGTTTGAGACCAGTCTGATCAACATGGAGAAACCCTGTCTCTAGTAAAAATACAAAATTAGCCAGGTGAGGTGGCACATGCCTGTAATCCCAGCTACTCGGGAGGCTGAGGCAGGAGAATCGCTTGAACCTGGGAGGCGGAGGTTGTAATGAGCTGAGACACTGTTTGTACAAACACACACACAACACACACAACTAAAAAAAGTTGGTCTCACAGAAGTAAAAAGTAAACACAAATACTAGAGGTTAGGAAGGGAAGGAGGATGGGAAAAATGGGGAGAGAGCTAGATAGGAACACACTCTAGTGTTCTATAGCACTGTAGCATGACTACAGTTAACAATAATATATAGTTATAGGCCTTTCAGGCCAGGTGCTGTGGCTCACTCCTGTAATACCAGTGTTTTGGAAGGCTGAAGCAGGAAGACCACTTGAGGCCAGGAGTTTGAGACCAGCCTCAGCAACACAGCAAGACCCTGTCTGTACAAAAAAAAAAAAAAAAAAAAAAAAAAGCCAGGCACGGTGGCACAAGCCTACAGTCCTAGCTACTCAGGAGGCTGAGGTAGGAGGATCACTTGAGCCTAGGAGTTCAAGGTTACAGTGAGTTATGATTGCACCACTGTACTCCAGCCTGGGCAGCAGAGTGAGACACTGTTTGTACAAACACATACACACACAACACACACAACTGCTGTAGCAGTATCCTCCTCACAATGTCAGCTCATCTTAGCAACTTCAGATCAAACTGAGAGTCAAATTGAGAGACTGTAATGAAGGCCTTCATCACCTTTGCACTAAGACATCTGACCTCTGCACAAAAAAAAACAAAAAACACAAACAGCCCACAGTGCAAACAGCTCCTTGTAGGTGTGGCGTGTGGGAACGGTCAAGAGCCAGGCATGGCGGCGCGGGTCTATTGTCCCAGTTACTCAGGAGGCTGAGGCGGAGACTGCTTGAGCCCAGGAGTTCATGGCTGCAGTGTACTATAATCCAGGGCAGTATGACAGCACCTGTGAACAGCCACTGCACTCCAGCCTGAGGCAACATAGCAAGACTCTGTCTCTCTTTTTTTTTTTTAATTAATTAATTTATTTATTTTTTTATTTTTTATTATTATACTTTAAGTTCTAGGGTACATGTGCATAATGTGCAGGTTGGTTACCTATGTATACTTGTGCCATGTTGGCATGCTGCACCCATCAACTCGTCAGCACCCATCAACTCATCATTTACATCAGGTATAACTCCCAATGCAATCCCTCCCCCCTCCCCCCTCCCCATGATAGGCCCCAGTGTGTGATGTTCCCCTTCCCGAGTCCAAGTGATCTCATTGTTCAGTTCCCACCTATGAGTGAGAACATGCGGTGACAAGAAAAAAACAAACAACCCCATCAAAAAGTGGGCAAAGGATATGAACAGACAGTTCTCAAAAGAAGACATACAGCCAACAGACACATGAAAAAATGCTCGTCATCACTCGCCATCAGAGAAATGCAAATCAAAACCACAATGAGATACCATCTCACACCAGTTAGAATGGCAATCATTAAAAAGTCAGGAAACAACAGGTGCTGGAGAGGATGTGGAGAAATAGGAACACTTTTACACTGTTGGTGGGATTGTAAACTAGTTCAATCGTTATGGAAAACAGTATGGCGATTCCTCAGAGATCTAGAACTAGAAGTACCATATGACCCAGCCATCCCATTACTGGGTATATACCCAAAGGATTATAAATCATGCTGCAATAAAGACACATGCACACGTATGTTCACTGCAGCACTATTCACAATAGCAAAGATTTGGAATCAACCCAAATGTCCATCAGTGACAGAATGGATTAAGAAAATGTGGCACATATACACCATGGAATACTATGCAGCCATAAAAAAGGATGAGTTTGTGTCCTTTGTAGGGACATGGATGCAGCTGGAAACCACCATTCTCAGCAAACTATCGCAAGCCTCTGTCTCTCTTAAGAAAACAAAAAAAAAAGGTGCCCATTGTTTGCTCAGAAAGGTGCTAATACAGACAGCAGCAACAGGGCTCATTAGGAGAATCAAAGCAGTAAAAATCATGGGGATGCAGCAATTCCACATCCCCTTAAGATCAGGCTGTCCTCTACTCCACAGTGAGATACAAAGTGTAAAATGCATGGGCCCGGAGTCCTACGAGATGATCTAAGTGCATACATACTGGAAAAAGATGCAAAGACTATACACCAAGATGCTAATGGTGTGGGGATAATGAGGAAAATTATTTTATTTTTATCTTTATGTGTTTTCTCTGGGTATACATACAAAGTTAAGATACCTTTACTCAGCTTTCTCCTAGAAGAATTCCTTCCGGATATAAGTGACTGTAAAGGTTCTACCCTCAGAGATGTCTTATTTCTGGGAATCCAGAATGTGTAACAGACTTGGGGTACCTTTTCTACATTTCATCTCCCAAAGAATACATTCACACCCAGGTAGGCTGATGCTGACACAGCAGACAACACTGACCTTCTCCGTGCAGAAGTTTAATGGCTGAAATACAGTTACTGACATCAGCAAGAATCGTTGCCTTTCTCTTGATTCTCTCAGATTCCTCAATTTATAGGATCACTGAGACTTCACAGATGTCTTGCTACTGATCAAAACAATCATGATAAGCCCATATCATGATAAGCTAAAGATAAATCTTTAGCCTTAAGTCAGGAATTCTGTGCCCATCTGCATGTCAAAGACCACAGAGCCAGCGTCTTGTGAACAGTGCCATCACTTCTGAAGAACTACTTTAAAAGTTCAGGAGAGCACATCTCAGAAAACAATGGAATACTTACTTGAATTTCTCACAATTAACTCTAATTTATGACAATGACGTTCTCCTACTTATAAGCTTCTGATGGTCCACCACTCCAGAACTGAGCTTCAACTTGTAAGAGGGGCCATGATCACTGTCCTCACCACACACTGAGGCCACCCGACATTCCCGCCACAGCCGATTGCACTGGTGTGATGAACAGTATCTATCCTCTCCCTCCCACTGCACCGCCCCATCCTCACCCAATGCCCTCAAGATCAAAATTCTTTCTCTTGTAAAACTCCTGCTTAAACATAACAGTTTTTTGGGAGTTTTTTTGTTTGTTTGTTTTTTGGTAAAATTTAAGCCAAGAGTTGGCACTTTTTTCCCATAAAGAACCAGACAGTAAATATTTTATGTTTCATGGGTCACATATTCTTCTTTGCTTATTTTTACAATCCTTTAAACACATAAAAACTATTATTAGACCTATAGTTTGCCGATCTGTTTTAGACACCATGCCGTGCTCCCATGCCGTGCTCCAATGTCCCTTCCTCCCATTCTGTTTCTGCCTCTATTACTATCACAATTACTAATTACAGTACCACGTCTTGTCTACAGTTCACACTGTCTGCAAGTCTGCCCTCCCCACTCTGGAGACTACATGTTCTTTAAAGGTGAGAAATCTATTTCTGTCTTCCATATCACCTGTAAATAATAATAATATAAAAAAATGCTTCATCTGTGAATCTTTTCAATTGATATCTTTTAAGTAGCATATGTTGAATTTCAAATCGCTTACTTAAACATTTTCCATAAGAAGTGTTTCTTAAGTAGCTGAAGAACTTGTTTTTGGTAATGCATGGATGGAGTAAGTTTCATCAGTTTAATTTCAATCAGATGAACTTTCAAAAGCCAAACTGAGGTTTCCCTTTAAAGATCTGTTCTTGTCTACACATGGTCTTTAAAAGTCTATGCTGTGAAAGATTTTATTATAAAGCTTAAAAATAATCCTCATTTGGGATACATTCCATTTCCAGGAGACACAGAGCTTTAAAAAAGTCAATCTAGGCCAGGCGCAGTGGCTCACGCCTGTAATCTCAGCACTTTGGGAGGCAGATCACCTGAGGTCAGGAGTATGGGACCAGACTGGCCAACTGATGAAACCCCGTCTCTACTAAAAATACAAAAATTAGCCGGGTGTGGCCAGGCGCGGTGGCTCATGCCTGTAATCCCAGCAATTTCAGAGGCCACGGCAGCCAGATCATGAGGTCAGGAGACTGAAACCATCCTAACACGGTGAAACCCAGTCTCTACTAAAAATACAAAAAATTAGCCGGACATGGTGGCACGCACCTGTAGTCTCAGCTACTTGGTAGGCTGAGGCAGGAGAATCACTTGAACCTGGGAGGCAGAGGCTGCAGTAAGCCAAGATAGCGCCACTGCACCCAGGCTCGGGAGTGAGACTCGGTCTCAAAATAAATAAATAAATAATAGCCAGGTGTGGTGGCATGCGCCTGTAATCCCAGCTACTCAGGAGGCTGAGGCAGGAGAATCGCTTGAACCCAGGAGGTGGAGGTTGCAGTGAGCCAAGATCGTGCCACTGTACTACAGCCTGGGCAACAGCATGAGACTCTGTCTCAAAAAAAAAAAAAAAAAAAAAGGTCAATCTATCACCAAACTCAAGACAACTAAAATTTTTCTAGAAACAGCCATCGGTCATTCGACTCAGAGGATATATTTTCCCCAAATACTGAAAATGTGCCTGTAATATTCACGTTATGTCCTGTAAAATGGGTCTACAGCTAGGGCCCACCTTCTAGACCAATCTGGAAGTTTTTCTGTTACCAACAAATCCTCTTAAATAACTTCTCAGACATTTCCTTCCCCCAGAGGCTTCCTGGGAAGCCCTCTAGCACCTGACTAGTATGGTTCTTTTTTTTTTTTTGAGATGGAGTCTTGCTTTGCTGACCAGGCTGGAGTGCAGTGGCACAATCTCGGCTCACTGCAACCTCTGCCTCCCAGGTTCAAGCAATTCTCCTGCCTCAGCCTCCCCAGTAGCTAGGATCACAGGCATGTGCCACCACGCCCAGCTAATTTTTGTATTTGTAGTAAAGGCGGGGTTTCACCATGTTGGCCAGGCTGGTCTCAAACTCCTGACCTCAGGGAATTGCCTGCCTCAGCCTCCCAAAGTGCTGGGATTATAGGCGTGAGCCACTGCACCTGGCCTAGTGTGTTCTTCTTTCACATCCATCTTCCACTGTGAAACTTAGCAATGCTCCAGTATCAGCCTGTGGCAAACCAGGGACATGGCCAAAGCGACTCTCTGTGCCCTCCCCTCCCACTTCCTGTCCATCCAAAACAACCGCCAAATAAATATACAGTTATAAACACCTGGACCATGCATTCCATCCACGTATTCCTTTGCCTCTAACAAAATAAGATTTCCTTTCTTTCAGATGTGTCTTAAGGACTAGTGGAGCACAGACATATGCTGCCTCAACTTCCTTCCAGTGCTGATTTGCATGTTGGAGTAATTATGCCAAGACCATGGTGCTAGTTTTCCATTTCCTTTTTCGTAAAAAGGCCAACTAACTCACCATCTTGTACTTCAAAAGCTTACTTAACCACATCACTATGTGCCTACCTTTCTGTGCGCCATGAAAACAGGGTGGAACATCTGCCAGTTGTAGGGATGAGAGAGCTCCCCTGGAGCTGTGGTGGTCACTGCCCTCCTGCCTTACCACTAATGGCTTAGTTCTTTTACTACTCCTCTGAAAGGTGAGGAAAAAATAACTGACAGAAAAATCCCCTACACAAAAACCCCAACTCTGCGGGAAGGAGGGCGGGTCCCTGTGAATCATCCACCCATCCTCCACGTGAAAGGCAGCACAGGTGAGCGATTTCTCATCTAAAGATGGCCAAAGCAGGAGGACTGCTTGAGGCCAGAAGATTAAGACTGGCCTAGGCAGCATAGCAAGGCCCCATCTCCACAAGAAAATAAGAAAATAAAGATGGCTACTAGAAAGGGGCACAGCCCTGTGGGGATGGCTGAGGAGGAAACTGTAGGACACAGGCAACAGGACTCCAGGTGCAGACACGGGGAGACTGAGGCCCCAGGCCCCTAGAAAAAGGAGGATAAAGCAGCAGGCAGGACAGGCAGTAGCCAGGGTGAATGATCACGGCCTCCTGGGCAGGCAGGCTCCTGGGGCTGGAACTTGGGCAGGAGTGAGACGCAAGGCCTTGTCAGGAGGAATGCAGGGTGCACTGAATGCAGTCAGAGCCCCTAAAGGGTTTCCAGGGAAGGGCAAGAGGCCACCTATGTTCAGAAGCTCTGACAGCGGCGTGGAGGAGGGCATGGAGAGAACTAGGGTGAAGTGGACAGACAACTTGGGGCCTCCGGCATCAGCAGAGGGCTTGCCTGGGCTGGGGAGCAGGCACGCGGGAAAACAGGGTGCAGAAGTGAGCACCAATGACAGATTGTGAGAGAAGAAGAGGGACCAAGAAATGCTCCCCAGTCTTCTAGCATCTGGATGGGGGTATGGAGGAATCAAGAGCTCCACTAGAGACAGGTTATGTGTCATTCAAGCAATAACACCTGGTGGCCCCAGTCATGCCCCATTCACTCACTCTCAAAGTTTGTGGACAAAATGCCTCCTTGTCCGCAGGTCCAGGACAACGAGCCCCCCCGAGACTAGCTATGTGAAGTACTCCACTCTTGACCTCCCCCCAGCCCTGCCAGGCCCCCTCTATTCTTCTGGAATCAGCACACGGACTTCCCTGTCTTCAAGGCCTGCCTTAGAACATAGGCCTCATGACTACAGGGAGCTGCCCATATCATTTCCTGCCATGCCCTGGCATGTAGGAGGGTGCCCAGCACATACCAAGGACTCAATAGTTGTTAATATGCAGGTCCGAAGCTGAAGCTCAAGGGGCAGCTTGGACTAAGGACATAAGTTTGGGGAACTTGGGAACCACAACTGGAAAATTATTTTATTTTTCTAATGGTATCTACTCAAAAATTCCCATTCTGCTAACTAAAGTTTTGATGTAAATTATGGCAGGGTTTGGGAAGGGTTTATCCAAACTGGCTTGATGGACTTCTGGACACTCTAGCCTCCAAGTGCCCTCTGCTGTTTAATGACTAAAGACTGAATTTCTGTAGAAAGTACCTCGCCTTATGAAAACATAAAATCTTAACAGTCATACATTCACTGGAAATCAAGAAAGGAGGCCGGGCACGGTGGCTCATGCCTGTAATCCCAGCACTTTGGGAGGCCGAGGCGGGCGGATCACGAGGTCAGGAGATCGAGACCATCCTGGCTAACACGGTGAAACCCCGTCTCTACTAAAAATACAAAAAATTAGCCAGGCGTGGTAGCGGGCCCCTGTAGTCCCAGCTACTCGAGAGGCTGAGGCAGGAGAATGGCGTGAACCTGGGAGGTGGAGCTTGCAGTGAGCTGAGATCGCCTACTCCACTCCAGCCTGGGCAACAGAGCGAGACTCCCATCTCAAAAAAAAAAAAAAAAAAAAGAAATCAAGAAAAGAGTATCGTGAATGAACAACTTCCAAGTCAGGGTGTCTCAACCTTGGCACGACTAACATTTTGAACCCAAAAACTCTTTGTTGTAGGTAGATGCTGAGTGCTGCAGTGTTCACAGCATCCCTGGCTCTACTTACCAATGGCAGTGGCATCCCCCACCCAACTTCTGAAGGTTTCCACACATTGCAAAACGCCCCCTAGGGGACAAAACTGCACCTCCCCCTTCATCCCACCAACTCCATCTCTGGATGTGAACCACTGTCCCAGACCCAGTGGTCTTTCATTGTAACTATAACCAAGGAAACTGGAATCAAATTAAGTTTGAAATGCTCACTTAAAAACAACTAGCCCAAATGACATCCTCTAGTGAAACTAAAAGTAAAACAGGTATGTACACACACAAACCATCCCACTGAGGTTTTGAACTATGACATCAAAACATGGTAACATTTCCTTTGAAGAGTCTGGGTCTAATTGGACAGTCTTTGGAAGGACTGCCTCATGCTCTAGCTGAGGGAATGCATGACTAACCTCTTCATTTCAACAGGACACAGGAAAACGTGGCCAGGTAGAGCATTCTTTCCCCATATAAAACTGGGTGGAGTCACCGAGGTGGCTGCAGGCAGGGGCTCCCTGGTGCCTCCCTGCTCACCAGCAGGGAGAAGAACCCAACAGTATCTTGGGAAGCGATGACTAAGCCACAGCAGAAGCCACGGAGGGCTTGGAGACCAGCAGTGAGTCTCCACACAAGGGGGCTCCCAGCATCCTGCAATCCACGCACCGAGGGCAGTGAGGGTCTCATCTGGATATTCTCTTCCATCTGTCACTGTCTTTATGCACATCGCTCTCCACAGAAAAGTGAGTAATTCTTACACACTTTAAATCACTTGAGACATTTTTAGTATCAGATTCCCACATCAGTTTACCACAGAGTTTTTGAGGTTTTAACTTTTTCCTCCCTATCTAAGAAGAGCATACACCAGAAAAGAACCATCCAGTGAATCTCCTGGCCCCCAAACTCCCCCATGATGGGACTGGTGATGGGGTATCCAGAGTAAAATGTCTGATAATGAGACCAAAACTAGTTGCCAATTATCTAAATTATCTAAACCAAAGGGCAGCAAATATGCATGTAGAACAAATACTCCCTTAAGGGCCAAAAGGAAAGAAAATTGAAGACAAGTAATTAAGGCATTAAAGATGTGTGAATCACAATACAAATTCTTCTACGTCCAGGGAAGGTCAAAATCTTTCCTTGTGTTCCTCAAAATATGGTGCTATAGACAGGAACCACTGGCATTTTTTCTGTCCTGGAGGATCAATTTTGGTGCACAGAAAGATTTTTAGACTTTTGTAATATTAGAACATATATTATATATTACGTATTACATATCATTCAGCAGAACTCAAGATTCATATGAATTTTAGATTAAAAGGACCACAAAACCAGGTATCAAGAACAGGGTTGGGTATGATGTTTCATGCCTGTGGTCCCAGCACTTTGGGATGCTGGGGCAAGATGATTACTTGAGGCCAGGAATTCAAGACCAGCCTGGGCAATACAGCAAAACTCTGTCTCTACAAAAAATACAAAAATCATCCAGTGTGGTGGCTTGCACCTATAGTTCCAGCTACTCGGGAGGCTGAGGTGGGAGGATCACTTGAGCTCGGGAGGTTGATGCTCCTGTGAGCTGAGATCATGCCATGACACTCCAGCTTGGGCAACAGAGTGAGACCCTGTCTCAAAAAAAAAAAAAAAAAAGAAAGAAACAAACAAAAGGCTGCTTTAGGATACTGCATTATTGGCCCTCTGAAAGGGTACAAGTCACACATCCACTGTCCTCTGTTGCTATGGGGGCCTCACAGTGGAAAGCTAGGGACATACTGATAATTTTCATCTGCTGTGCACCAAACGGCCCAATTATTTTCCTACCTAAGGTCAGTCGGGGAGCAAGGGAATCTGAAGAACACCCCAGAGAACTGAAGATTCTGTCTCCACAGAGAAAAGGGAGTCTGTGTAGACACACACAAGTCAACCATATGATTTCTCTGAACTTTTTTTTTTTAAACAGTCTCACTCTGTCACCAAAGCTAGAATGCAGTGACCTAATCATGGCTCACTGCAGTATGGACCTCCTGGGCTCAAAGAACCCTCATGTCTCAGCCTGGAAGGATCCCTCTCACCCTGCCTCCCGAGTAGCTGGGACCACAGGTGCACACCAACATGCCCAGCTAATTCTCTCTCAGACAGGGTCTCAAACTCCTGGGCTCAAGCGATCCTCCGCCTGAGCCTCTCAAAGTGCTGGGATTATAGGCGCCAACCACCATATCTGGCCCAACATTTTTTTAGTCAATTTCATAGGGTCACCTCCTCAAAACCAAGATTTATATCTTTGCATGTTTTTATGGTACATGCAGCAGTCATCAGATGCTTGCAAGGGAAGGACAGAGGCTAAGAGAAATCAGAAGGGAGCGGAGCCAGACACCAGCTCCAGCTCTGAGCCCAGCCCCAACAAGATGTTCCACTTCTGGCTGGCTGCAGGGTGCACACCTATAGTCCCAGCTACTCAGGAGCCTGAAGCAGGAGGATCACTTGAGCTCAGGAGCTTGAGTCCAGCCAAAGCAACAGAGTGAGACCCTGTCTCTTTAAAAAATAAAAAATAGGCTGGGCACGGTGGCTCAAGCCTGTAATCCCAGCACTTTGGGAGGCCGAGACGGGCGGATCACGAGGTCAGGAGATCGAGACCATCCTGGCTAACATGGTGAAACCCCATCTCCACTAAAAAATACAAAAAAAAACCTAGCCGGGCATGGTGGCGGGCACCTGTAGTCCCAGCTACTTGGCAGGCTGAGGCAGGAGAATGGTGTGAACCCGGGAGGTGGAGCTTGCAGTGAGCTGAGATCCGGCCACTGCACTCCAGCCTGGGCGACAGAGCCAGACTCCATCTCAAAAAAATAAATAAATAAAATAAAATAAAAAATAAAATAAATTAAATAAATAAATAAATAAATAGAATATTCTACTTCTGGCCCACTTAACATCCATTATGGTCCTAAATAACTAAAACTGCTAAATTTTATTGAGCTTACCTATGTTAAATGCTTTCCATCTCACACCTCCAGGGGGTAGGTACCATTATCCCTATTTCTAGGTAAATGAACTGAGACACACGGAAGGTAACTGCCCAAGACCCACAGTCACTCAGACCAGGCTGCCTGCCACCAGCACTCACGCCTTTAGCCACCACCCCACCTCATGCTGCCTCCTTATGTGCACCATCTGGGTGAAAATAAAAACAAGAAGCTAAGGGCTGACATTCCAAGATTGTAATTCTAAGGAACACAGGTTCTTCATGCCGAAAAAGGATCCCACTCTCTCTATAAAAAGCCTGCCAAGAGGCCAAGCCAGGAGCGTAAGCCACTGATACGGCTGTGTCTACCCAAATCTCATCTTGAATTGTAGTTCCCATAATCCCCATGTGTCACAGGAGGGGCCTGGGGGGAGGCAATTGAATCATGGGGGCAGTTTCCACCATCCTGTTCTTGTGATAGTGAGTTCTCACAAGATCTGATGGTTTTATAAGGGGCTTTTCCCCCTTTGCTCAGCATTTCTCCTTGCTGCCACCATGTGAAGAAGGATGTGTTTGCTTCCCCTTCCGCCATGGTTGTAAGTTTCAGGAGGCCTCCCCAGCCACGCTGAACTGAGTCAATTAAACCTCTTTATATTAATAAATTACCCAGTCTCAGGTATTTCTTTTTTTTTTTTTTTTTTTTGAGAGTCTTGCTCTGTTGCCCAGGCTAGAGTGCAGTGGCGCAATCTTGGCTCACTGAAACTTCCACCTCCCAAGTTCAGGCGATTTTTCTGCCTCAGCCTCCTGAGTAGCTGGGATTACAGGCGCCTGCCATCACACCCAGCTTTTTTTTTTTTTTTTTTGGTATTTTTAGTAGAGACAGGGTTTCACCATCTTGGCCAGACTGGTCTCGAACTCCTGACCTCATGATCCACCCACCCTGGCCTCCCAAAGTGCTGGGATTACAGGCGTGAGCCACTGTGCCCGGCCAGCCTCAGGAATTTTTTCATAGCAGCATGAGAATGGACTAATACAGCCACCTTCTAACACAACTTCTGCTCTTAGCTTGAAATGTCTTTAAACAGTTTCTTTTTTTTTTTTTTTTTTTTTTTTTTTGAGACGGAGTCTCGCTCTGTCGCCCAGGCTGGAGTGCAGTGGCCGGATCTCAGCTCACTGCAAGCTCCGCCTCCTGGGTTCACGCCATTCTCCTGCCTCAGCCTCCCGAGTAGCTGGGACTACAGGCGCCCGCCACCTCGCCCGGCTAGTTTTTTGTATTTTTTTTAGTAGAGACGGGGTTTCACCGTGTTAGCCAGGATGGTCTCGATCTCCTGACCTCGTGATCCGCCCATCTCGGCCTCCCAAAGTGCTGGGATTACAGGCTTGAGCCACCGCGCCCGGCTTAAACAGTTTCTTTAAAAAAAAAAAAAAAAAGAGTGAGTCCAGGTACAATGGTTCATGCCTGCAATTCCAGCACTTTGGGAGGCCAAGGTGGGAGGACCGCTAGGAGTTGAAGACCAGAATGGGCAATACAGTGAGACTCCGTCTCAAAAAAATCTTTTTTTTTTTTTTTTTTTTTTTTTGAGACAGAGTCTCCCTCCATCGCCCAGGCTGGAGTGCAGTGGCACGATCTTGGCTCACTGCAAGCTCTGCCTCCCAGGTTCACGCCATTCTCCTGCCTCAGTCTCCCGAGTAGCTGGGACTACAGGCGCCCGCCACCACGCCCAGCTAACTTTTTGTATTTTTAGTAGACGGGGTTTCACCGTGTTAGCCAGGATGGTCTGGATCTCCTGACCTTGTGAGCCACCCACCTCAGCCTCCCAAAGTGCTGGGATTACAGGCGTGAGCCACTGCACCAGGCCAAAAAAATTTTTTTAATTAACCAGGTGTGGTGGCACATACTCATGGTCCCAGCTACTTGGGAAGCTGACATGGGAGGATCACTTGAACCCAGGAAATCAAGGCTGCAGTGAGCCGTGATTGTACTACTGCACCTCTGCCTGGGTAACAGAGTGAGACACTGTCTCAAAACAAACAAACAAAAATAGCTGTATTTGTTGGGTGCCTGCTAACTGCCAAGAGTTTTCTACACATACCAACATACTAACATGGCATATACTGACCCACCTATAAGCTGGGTATCTACAGCACCATAATCCTTACCCAAAACCGAGGCCAGATGTGTTTCAGAGTTCAGAATTTTTTGAATTTTAGAAAGGAAATATTGTATGTATATTTTATATATTATATATTATATAATACTCCTGAGGAAGTCTGAGGCAGTACCCATAAGAAAACACATTAACTCACTGGGTGTGGTGGCTCATGTCTGTAATCCCAACACTTTGGGAGGCCGAGGTGGGAGGATCACTTGAGTCTAGAAGTCTGAGATTAGCCTAGGTAACAAAGTGAGAAGAACCCTTTCTTTACAAAAAATTAATTTAAAAAATCAGCCGCATCTGGCGACACAAGATTGTAGTCCTCACTACTTGAGAGGCTGAGGTGGGAAGATCACTTGAGATCAGAAGTTCAAGGCTGCAGAGAGCTTTGATCATGCCACTGATTCTAGCCTGGGCAACAGAGCAAGACTCTTCTCAAAAAAAAAAAGGGGGGGGGGATAAAATGTTAATTAACAATCTGTGGTAAAATAATGAAATATTCATATTAAGTGGAATAGAAATTATAAATAGCCTCAATAAGTCCAGGCCAAGTGGCACCAAATCTATGAAAAACATTCCATTTTCAGAGGCTCTGGGGTTTCAGGATTGTGGCTGAGGAATTGGGGCCTGCACCATCGAACTCACTTTATGTGCTGCTGTCCTGGTTCAGAAAGACCAAGTAACCTGGTAAAGTTCATGCAGCTGGGAAAGAAGAAAGAGAGGCAAGGTATGAACTCCGACTCTCTCACCCAAAGCCTGCACAGTGCTTCTCACACTTAGGTGAATGTGACAATCACCTAAAAGCCTCTCTGAGAGCTGACTGTGAGTCGGCAGGTCTGAGGCAGGGCCTGGGAACCTGCGTTCCTAAAGCAATGGGGCCCCTGGAGGGGATGTGCTGCTTCCACTGGAGCAGAGGCTCCCAGTCCAGCAGGGCATCAGCACTCCCAGGAGCTCTTTAAAAATTCCCTCTACATCTGAATTTCCAGGGTCTTAACTGATACAAATGGTATGGGTGGGGGCCTCAGTTTTTGTGGTCATTTCTAGTAGCCCAATAAGTCACTAATAAAGTAGGGCTCTGAGAAGGCAGCCTACAAGCCCAGTCAGGAGTTCCCCTCACAGTCCCTACTTTCCATCAAAGGAGTCTGGGAAGATTCCAGCAATGACCACAAAATGTTATTAAATTCCTCAGAGACAAAATACCCCAGCCATCCTAGGTTCTGGGGATCACAGCATTTTTTTACCCTCCCTTGGAATCAACAAAATCCTACACACACCACACTAAAGGCCAAGTTCTGGAGGACAACCACAAATAAATGTGAAAACTATTGCTGCCCGGCAGCTGACAGAAGCAAATACTTAGCAGAAGACTATGAGAAAAGTGCTCAGCCAGGCACAGTGGCTCAGCCTGTAATCCCAGCACTCTGGGATGCCAAGGCACACAGGTCCCTTGAGGTCAGGAGTTCGAGACCAGCCTGACCAACATGGCGAAACCCCATCTCTACTAAAAATACAAAACAGCCAGGCATGGTGGCATGTGCCTGTAGTCCCAGCTACATGGGAGGCTGGGGCAGGAGAACTGCTTGATCCGGGAGGTGGAGCTTATAGTGAGCCGAGATCGCTCCACTGCACTCCAGCCTGGGTGACAGAGTGAGACTTCTTCTCAAAAAAAAAACAAACAAATGAACAACAACAACAACAAAAAAAAAAAACCAAGAAGTGCTAACACTTGGGCTGGGCTACATTATGGGAATGAATTCACGAACTGAGTGCAATCTGCACATACTTAGTCAAACTGTGCATTTTGAATTATGCTCACGAGATGCTAAGATGGAAAGGAACCTGAGTGGTGGTGCAGCTGGTTCCTCCCTCTGTGTAAACTCTCTGTAGCTCCTCTGATGTCTGCGAAGCTCCTCCCAAATGCACCCATCATGAGAAAGACTCTGAGCAGGCCTTCCACAGCACTAATCTCCCCCCAATGCCACCAGACTCTTAATTCTGCTTTCAGTAGTCCAAATCTGCCACTGCTTCTCAAACCCAGTCTCAGGCCACTTCTGATATGACAGGTATGTATCCCAGCCTGGTCACCACCCTAATGCTGGTTCTCTGCAGAAGCTCATTTGGTTAAATTCCTCCTGTAAACTGAACAAGAGTCTATTCTGACCTGAGTATTAGCTTTTGTTAATTACTAATCCTCTAATTTGCCCTTTTTTTGTTCTATTGCCTCCTTCATAAAGTGTCATGTTCCAGATTGAAATCAGCAGTCTGAATTTCTTGAGAACACAGAATGTCTCATGCAGTATTTTTATGCATTTACCTAGCACTGTAACAACAGGACTGGCATCCATGAAGTGCCTTCCAAAGGTCTGCTGAGGCCGGGCACAGTGGTCATGCCTATAATCCCAGTCTTTCGGGAGGCCAAGGCAGGACGATCACCTGAACCCAGGAATTTGAGACCAGCCTGGGCAACATGGAGAGGCCCTACCTCTACAAAAAAAATTTTGTGTTTTTGAGACAGGGTCTCGCTATCGCCCAGACTGGAGTGCAGTGGTGCGATCTCAGCTCACCACAACCTCTGCCTCCCAGGGTCAAGCTGTCTTCCTACCTCAGCCTCCTGAGGAGCTGGAACTAAAGGCGCATGCCACCACACCTGGCTAGTTTTTGTATTTGTTTTATAAAGACGTGGTCTCCACAAAGCCCAGGCTGGTCTCAAACTCCTGAACTCAAGTAATCTGTTCACCTTTGCCTTCCAAAGTGCTGGGATTACAGGTGTGAGCTACCATACTTGGCCCAAAAAATGTTGTAAACTTAGAAAGGTGTGAGGATCACGTGAGACTGGGAGGTTGAGGCTGCAGTGAGCGTGATCGCACCACTGCACTCCAACCTGGGCAGCAGAGCAAGACCCAGTCTCAAAAAAAAAAAAAAAGGTTTTCTGAACTAAGCTGGATTTGGTCAGTGCTCACTCAAATGTTGTTTTTCTTTACACGAAAATACACTGAGTACCTAAGCTTAGTCAGGCACACAGTAGATAAATACATGCTGACCTGGTGAACGCGTGGTGGACATATCCTGTCCTCTCTTTCCCAACAAAGAAATACAAGTGCCTTTAACCTTAAATACCATTTTTCATTTTTATGGTGAGATAAATTTTAAAAGCTTGATTATTTTATTTTCACAACAACTATCATCCCCATATGCCAAGCAAGGAGACAAGGCTTTCAAAGAGATTCAGTGACGTGCCTAAGGTCACAAAGACAGATGGGGACTAGACCACTGGTCTCTAATTCCTCCTGGAATCTTGTCCTTCCACTGCAGGGTTTCTGCAGGAGGGATGCCACTATCTCCTCCCCATCCTCTCCCTCCCCCTCCTGCTCCCCCTCCCCCCCTCCCCCCCTCACCAACAGATAATCTCCATGCTTCCCACCATTCTATACAATCCAGAAACGTTTACATCAGTAGTGTTACACATAAAAGAGCAGAATGTCAAAGCCTGATAAGCCCTTATCATATACAGAATTGTGGACTCTATGAAGACGCCTCTCAGACCACTTTTTTCAGGTTGAACTATACCTTACATGTTTCACTCCAAGCCTAAGTGACTAAAATATAAAGCAGTTCCTAAGAAGCTTAAGACCATACAGAAAGGGGTAACTATATTGATTCATCTTAACACAAGGCACTATCTATTTTGTATGATGCAGAACACAGAGAGAAGACAGGCCAAGGGCACGTTTTCAACTGTGTGAATGACGCTGCCCCCGGCCCTTGCCCTCCTGCCTTGCCTACTACCCTCCCCAGGCCTCAAGTCTCATTACCCTTCTCTGACCCCTATGCTGGTCACCCCCGGGCCACAGCCACTACATTCCGGCAGAAAGAATCCCGAAGGTGATGGCGAATGATAAAGTACGTAGTGCCCAAGGAAGCAAGCCCAAAGGCTCATGGAGAGCAATGATTCTGTCCCTTATGCTATGTCACAGGCCAGCACACTTTTGGAATTCAAAAGAACAGAATGAGGAACAGGTGTCCTTATTCAAAATATATACGTAACATTTTGCCTTCATAAGAGACCTCAGACCACGCAGACCAGAGGTCCTGGCCTCAGGAATCACGGGAGAAGCAGAGGCACTCAGGCCTCTGCAATTCCCTGCAGCAGCCAGTCATTCCGAGGCATTGACCAAGGGCTGTTTGGGGAAAAACTCTCTCCACCTGTGTTTTCCCCGCTTTCACACCCTGACAATAATCGCCAATGCAGAAGAATTCTGTGAACACAGCTGTTGGGGGTTCAGTCGCCAAGGCTGTTCACCCCCAATCCCTACTTCAGACACCAGTCCCAAGTCCAGGCCTCTGGAACTTCTGACCCACCAGCTTCAAGTTGGGGTTCCCACAAACCCTCTTCGGATTCGACTAATTTGCCAGAGTGGCTTACAGGACTCCGGGAAATATGTACTTACACTGACTGGTATATCGTAGAGGATACTGCAAAAGACACAGATGAAGGGACGCAAAGGGCGAGGTATGAGGCCGGGCGGGAGCCTCCATGCCCTCCCTCGGGCCATCCTCCAGAAACCTCCACGTGTTCCACCAAGTGGAAGCTCTCGAACGCTGTCCTTGAGTTTTTGTTTGTTTATTTTTGAGACAGTCTCGCTCTGACACCCAGGCAGGAATGCAATGGTGCAATCTTGGCTCACTGCAACCTCCACCTCCTGGGTTTAAGCGATTCTCCTGCCTCAGCCTCCCGACTAGCTGGGATTACAGGCGCCCGACACAACGCCTGGCTGATTTTTGTATTTTTATTAGAGATGGGGTTTCACCATGTTGACCAGGCTGGTCTCGAACTCCTGACCTCAGGTGATCCACCCGCCTCAGTCTCCCAAAGTGCTGGGATTACAGGCGTGAACCACCACGCCCAGCCTGTCCTTGAGTTTTTATGGAGGCTTCATAACACAGGCATGACTTACAATCATGTAGAGATGTTTTTGGACAAAAAACCATGATCTAAACCCAGCAAGCCCTGTCTGTTCAGACTTTTCTTGGCCTCTCTGTGCAGCATTCCTTCCTCCAGGGAATGGGGCAGGGCCCTCTCTGGAATAAGGGTCTTCTGACTCACAATCAGATTAGAGTCCTGCCTTGGGCAGCTGAAAGGAGGCAAGACACCCAACATTACAACAAAAGACTGTAACAAGGACTACGGGACTTATGAGTCAGAAACAATCGATGAAAACCCACACACACACATATATACATATATACACACACACATATATATATACGTGTGTGTACGTGTATGTGTGCATACGTGTGTGTGTATATACACACATATATATACATGAAACACCACAGTAGCTCACTCTCCTCATTCATGCCTGTGTTGCACAGAAGGTCAGATGTTCAGGAAAGACTCCTTGGGAACAAAGAGAGGTTATGCTTGGGAAACACAGGATTAAGTGGCTTCCCAGCCAGGGATGTTGGGGCTCTCCATACAGGTATAAGCAAGGGGCACTCATGGAACACAGGCAGACACAGCTCTTCCCTCATTAATCCCAATACACTGGGGCTCCACTGGAGTCAAAGACACAGATTTCTTGTTTCATTATTTAAATCCACTCCCTCACTTCTCTGTGACCTCATCATGTTTGCTTGGCTCAGTGTTGCAACAATCAGCTGAGACAGGCTGGGAAGGCAGGGTTTCTATGTGAAAGCACATCCATACATACACACCTCTGCACACTGTCAAATTATCCCACACTTTTATACATAAACAGTCAGAACTTTATTCTAATAAGTCTCTGGGGATTTACTAGAATGATGTAGGGTAAAGGAAAGGAAAGTTAGGATATATAGGCTTACTAATATTTTCTCAATGAAGCTTTTTTTAAGAACACAGAGGAATATTAAAAACCTCACAATATTCTTTAAAATAAAAGGGAAGGTTTCAACTAATTTTTAAAATGAACTAGTAATAGGAAGAAAAAAAAATGTATGGACCCAAAGTTGTACTTGAAAAACTTGACAAACGCATGATCAAGGATGGCTGCTGCTAAGACATACATTTTATAGAGGGAGTTATTTTATGAATAGGTATACTCCAAAAGTTTTTTTAAAATTATTGATTTAGAACACATAATGTATTGTCTCACTGAAAATGAGTAACACACAACAGTTGGCATTTCCATTTTAATCCACAACAGTTTTCAAATGGGTATCTAACATATATTACTGAGAGCACTATGGAATCTAGCCACCACGCATATATTGGATTAAAGACAGTCACAAATTCTTTGACCCTCCTTTCCTTAAGAATTAGGGTCCATGTCCCCTCTCCTCAAATATAAGAGGGCTCTGTGTCTTTTTAGAACATGGCAGGAATAATGCTACACTGCTATCCAAGCCCAGGCTTAAGACACTGGCAGCTCCAGACTGGGTGCAGTAGCTCACTTTGGAAGGCCAAGGTGGGAGGATCGTTTGAACCCAAGAGTTCAAGACCAGCCTGGGCAACATAGTTAAGACCTTGTCTCTACAAAAAATTAAAAACTAAGAAATTAGCTATGCATGGTGGCATGCACCTCTTGTCCCAGTTACTTGGGAGGCTGGACTGGGAGGACCACTTCTGCCCAGGTGTTTGAGGCTGCAGTGAGCTATGATGGTACCACTGTACTCAGCCTGGGCAACAGAGTGAGACTCTATCTCAAAAGAAAAAAAAAAAGAAGAAAGAGGGAGAGAGACAGACTGGCAGCTTCCACTTCCTCTCCTAGAACACTCACTCTTAAGAGTTCTGAGTTGTCATGTAAGAAGCACAACCACCTCAGTTAGGAGAAAGGCCATCTGCAGAGGACCTGAGAGCACAAGGAGGGGGAGGATCCCCTGAGCCTGGCCTTCCAACCATCCAAGCATGTGCGTAAGGCCATCTTGGACCCTCATGACTGGACCAGCCAACAGATGAATATCAATAAATTACCTCCATCAAGGCCACATGGAGCAGAAGAATCACCCAGCTGAGCCCTGCTTGATCAGGCCACAGAACCATGAGATGCAAAGGTAGATTACTGTTTTAAATACTGATGTTTAGGGTGGTTTCTTATTCAGCAACCATTATCCAAAACAATCTATGGCTTTTTCAGGAAATGAAAGACGCACATCTCTTTCCTGCTGTGGCATCAGGAATATAGTTCCCTTCCCTGATGCTGCACTGGTGGTGTGCTGTCAGCCATGATATTCCCCAGCCGCAAGCCGTTAAGTGCACCTCCTATGCTTAGAGCTGGCGCTACAACATGAATGTGTCTGTGTTGAGAAGAGGGAAAGTACATGGTATGATCATCATCATCCCAGCCAGAGATGTTAGGGTTGTCTGCTTGGAAACCCTCCTAGAATTTTCGCACTTAGGAGAGGGCAGGTTTCAAAATTCTGAAGAAACATGATGCACAGTCAAAATACAACTGGGCTGGGAGCAGTGGTTCACGCCTATAATCCCTGTACTTTGGGAGGCTGAGGCAAGAGGATCGCTTGAGGCCTGGAGTTGAAGACCAGCCTGGGCAACAAAGTGAGACCTCGTCTGTACAAAAAAAATGAACAAAACTTGCTGGGTGTGGTGGCATGTGCCTGTAGTCCCAGCTACTCAGGCAGCTGGGTGGGAGGACCACTTGAGCGCAGGACGCCAAGGCTGCAGTGAGCCAAGATCATGCCACTACACTCCAACCTGGGCAACAGAGTAAGACCTTGTCTCAAAAAAAGATTGGTTCCCAGATACCGAAGTCAAAAATACCACAAGGAAAAAAAACTACAGGCCGGGTGCAGTGGCTCATGCCTGTAAGTCCCAGCATTTGGGGAGGCCAAGGCAGGTGGATCACATGAGACCAGGTGTTCGAGACTGGCCTGGCCAACATGGCAAAACCCTGTCGCTACTAAAAATACAAAAATTAGCTGGGCATGATGGTGCATGCCTGTAATCCCAGCTACTGGGGAGGCTGAGGTTGCACTGAGGCAAGATCGCGCCACTACACTCCAGCCTGGATGACAAAGGAATATTCTGCCTCAAAAATGACAAGAAAAGAAAACTACAGACTAATATTCCTAATGAACATAGATGCAAAAATCTTCAACAAAATAGTAGCAAACTCAATCTAACAACACATTAAAAGGATTATATACCATGACAAAGTGAGATTTACCCCAGGAATGCAAGGGTGATTCAACATACAAAACAAAATCAATATAATACACTACATTAATAGAATAATGAAAAAAAAATATGACCATCTCAGAAGATGCACAAAAAGCATTTGACAAAACTCAACAACCTCCCATTAAAAAAAAAAGTCAGTGGCCAGGCACAGTGGTTCACACTTGTAATCCCAGCATTTTGGGAGTCTGAGGCAGGAGGACTGCTTGAGGCTAGGAGTTTGAGATCAGCCTGGGCAATATAGCAAGACCCATCTCTAAAAAAAAAAAAAATCAATTAACTGGGCATATTGGTGCCCACCTGTAATCCCAGCTACCTGGGAGGCTAAGGCAGGAGAACTGCTCAAGGTGAGGCATTTGAGACCAACCTAGGCAACACAGCAAGACCCTGTCTCCACAAAAATTAAAAAATTAGCAAGGTGCAGTAGCTTGCCCCTATAGTAGTCTCAGCTACCAGGGAGACTAAAGAAGGAGCATTGCTTGATCCTGGGAGTTCAAGACTGCAGTGAGCTATGATCATATCACTGTACTCCGGCCTGGGCAAAAGAATGAGACCTGGTCTGGGGGAAAAAAAACGCCAGGCACGGTGGCTCGAACGTGTAATCCCAGCACTCTGGGAGGCCAAGGTGGGCTGATTGCTCAGGAGTTTGAGACTAGCCTGGGCAACATGGTGAAACCCATCTCCACCAAAAATGCAAAAAAAAAAAAAAAAATAGCAAGGCATTGTGGCATGTGCCTTTGGTCCCAGCTACTCAGGAGGCTGAGGTGAGAGGATCACTTGAGCCTGGGAGGCAGAGGTTGCAGTGAGCCATGATTGCATTACTGCACTCCAGCTTGGGTGACAGAGCAACACCCTGTGTCAAAAAAAAAAAAAAAAAAAAAAAAAAAGAAAAAAAGAAAAGAAGAGAAAAGAAAGAAAACACAGCTAACTTCATAATCAGTGGTGAAAAGCTTCCCCTGAGATTAGGAACAGTATGAGGATGCTCACTTTCATCACTGCTATTCAAAATTGTACTAAATGTCTTAGCCAGAGCAATTAGGCAAGAAAAATAAATAAAAGGCATTCAAATTAGAAAGAAGAGGTAAATTATATATGCAGGTGACATGATTCTGTATAAAGAAATCCCACAGAATCCACAAAATAACTACTAGAGGTAATAAATTCAACAAGGTTGTTGGGCATAAGACCAACATACAAAAATCAGTTGTTTCTATACACCAGCAATGAGCAATACAAAAAGAAAGATCAGAAAATAATTTCATTTACAACAGAACCCACAAGAATAAAGCACCAAGAAATAAATTTATACAAAGAGGTGAACGATTTGTACACTAACACTACAAACTATCGCTTAAAGAAATTAAAAGAGACATAATTGAATGAAAAGACATCCCAAGTTCAGCCGGGTGCTGTGGCTCACGCCTGTAATCCCAGCACTTTGGGAGGCGGAGGCAAGCTGATCACCAGGTCAGGAGATCGAGACCATCCTGGCTAACACAGTGAAACCCCGTCTCTACTAAAAATACAAAAAATAGTCAGGCCCTGTGGCACGTGCCTGTAGTCCCAGCAACCCGGGAGATTGAGGCAGGAGAATGGCGTGAACCCAGGAGACGGAGCTTGCAGTGAGCCGAGACTGCACCACTGCACTCCAGCCTGGGGAACACAGTGAGACTCCCTCTCAAAAAAAAAAAAAAAAAAAAAAAAAAAAAAAAAAAACCAGAAAAAAAGAAAAGACATCCCATGTTCATGGATTGGAAGACAATACTGTTAAGATTGCAACCCCCCAGAGCAATCTACAGAATCAATCCCCTCCCTATTAAAATTCCAATGACCTTTTTTGCAGAAATGGAAAAGGTGACATTCAAATTCATATAAAATTTCAACTGGCCCCAAATAGTCAAAACAACATAGAAAATGAAAAAGTTGGAAGACTCATACTTCCCAAACTTACTACTTCAAAACTTATTACAAAGCTTCAGGAATCCAAACAGTGTGTGATATGGTTTGGCTGGGTCTCCACCCAATTCTCATATTGAATTGTAGCTCATACAATCCCCATGTGTTATGGGAAGGGACACAGCGGGAGGTAATTGAAGTATGGGGGCAGGTTTTTCCCGTGATGTTCTCGTGATACTAAGTCTCACAAGATATGATGGTTTTATAAAGCACAGTTCCCCTGCACAGACTCTCTTGCCTGATGCCATGTAATACACACCTTTGCTCCTCCTTGCCTTCCACCATGATTGTGAGGCCTCCCCAGCCATGTGAAACAATTAGTTCATTAAACCTCTTTTTCTTTATAAATTACCCTGTCTCGGGTATGTCTTTATTAGCAGCATGAGAACAGACTAATAAAGTGTGGTACTGATGTAACAGACTTACAGAGCAACAGAATAGAACTGAGCATCCAGAAATAAATGCAAACATCTATGGCCAATTTATTTATTTATTTATTTTTTTTTTTTTTTTGAGACGGAGTCTTGCTCTGTCGCCCAGGCTGGAGTGCAGTGGCCGGATCTCAGCTCACAGCAAGCTCCGCCTCCCGGGTTCACACCATTCTCCCGCCTCAGCCTCCCGAGTAACTGGGACTAAAGGCGCCCGCCACCTCGCCCGGCTATTTTTTTGTATTTTTTAGTAGAGACGGGGTTTCACCATGTTAGCCAGGATGGTCTCGATCTCCTGACCTCGTGATCCACCCGTCTCGGCCTCCCAAAGTGCTGGGATTACAGGCTTGAGCCACCGCGCCCGGCCCCCAATTTATTTTTAATAAGGGTGCCAAGACCGTTCAATAGGGAAAGAAGTGTTTTCAATAAATGGTGCTGAGAAAACTAAGTAAGAACATACAAAAGAATGAATTGGGACTCCTATCTCATTCCATATACAAAAATTAACTGAAATGGATCAAAGACCTAAAGGTAAGAACTAAAACAATAAAACTCAGAAGAGGCTGAGTGCAGAGGCTCACACCTATAATCCCAACACTTTGGGAGGCTGAGGTGAGTGGATCACTTGAGGCCAGGAGTTCTAGACCAGCCTGGGCAACATGGCAAAACCCCATCTCTACTAAAAATACAAAAATTAGGCAGGCTAATTAGTGGTATGTGCCTGTAGTCCTAGTTACTTAGGAGACTGAGGCATGAGAATTGCTGGAACCCAGGAGGCGGAGGTTGCAGTGAGCCAAGATCATGCCACTGCACTCCAGCCTCGGCAACAGAAGGAGACTCGGCCTCAAAAAAAAAAAAAAGTTTAACATTCAGAATATATAAAGAACTCAACAGACATTGTCCCCCCAAAAAATGTACAAATGGCCAAGAGTCACATGAAAAGACATTCAATATGTTTGCCCATCAAGAAAATACAAACCCTTGGCTCAAGCCTGTAATCCCAGTACTTTGGGAGGCCGAGACGGGCGGATCACGAGGTCAGGAGATCGAGACCATCCTGGCTAACACGGTGAAACCCGGTCTCTACTAAAAAAAAAAAAAAAAAATACAAAAAACTAGCCAGGCAAGGTGGCGGGCGCCTGTAGTCCCAGCTACTCCGGAGGCTGAGGCAGGAGAATGGCGTGAACCCAGGAGGCGGAGCTTGCAGTGAGCAGAGATCCGGCCACTGCACTCCAGCCTGGGCGACAGAGAGAGACTCCGTCTCAAAAAAAAAAAAAAAAAAAAAAAAAAAAAAAATACAAACCCAAACCACAATGAGATACCACTTTACACTAACTAGAATAGCTTTAATCAAAAATATATACATATACAACACACACACACATACACACACGTACATCCTTTTGTAGTTCATAAGTGTGATTGGGTATTCAAATGCAGGTGTGAGAGGTGCCACTCTTAAACCTTGTTATGATATTGGCACATTATCCATGTGACATAAAAAAGAAAACAAAATAAATTTAGCAAAGATGTCCTGAAATTGGAACACTGCTAGTGGGAATAAGTTAAATAGAGTATTACCATATGACCAGCAATCCCACTCCTAGGTACATACCCAAGTGAAAAACATACCTACACAGAAACTTGTGCACAAATGTTTACAGCAGCATTACTCTTAATAGTCAATAAAAATAATCCAAATGCCCATGAACAAATGAATAGACAGATTGTGGCATATATGTACATACAATGGATTATGATTCAGCAATAAAAAGGAACAAAATACTGACACATGCTACAACTTGGCTGTACCTCAAAAACATCATGCTAAGTGAAAGCAGCCAGACACAAAAAACAAGCTATATGATTCCTAGATGCTATATCTGGAATAGGCAAATCCACAGAAACCAAAAGCAGATTAGAGATTATCAAGGGACGGGAAGATTGGGGAATGGGAGTGATTACTTAAAGGGTAAAGGGGGATGAAAAGTTGTTTTTTCTTCTTTAAGAGACAGGTTCTCCATCTGTCCTCCAGGCTGGAGTGCAGTGGTGCGATCACAGTTCACTGCAGCCTCGAATTCCTGGGCTCAAGCAATCCTCCTGCCTCAGCCTCTGGAGTAGGTGAGACTACATACAGGCTCAGGTCACCGTGCCCAACCTTTTTTTTTTTTTTTTTTGAGATGGAGTCTTGCTCTGTTGCCCAGGCTGGAGTGCAGCAGCATGATCTCGGCTCACTGCAACTTTTGCCTCCCGGGTTCAAGTGATTCTCCTGCCTCAGCCTCCCGAGTAGCTGGGACTACAGGCATGTGCCACCATGCCCAGCTAATTTTTGTATTTTTAGTAGAGACGGGGTTTCACCATGTTGGCCAGGATGGTCTCGATCTCTTGACCTCGTGATCCACCTACCTCAGCCTCCCAAAGTGCGGGATTACAGGCATGAGCCACCGCGCCCAGCCCCAGCCACTACTAAAAAAATACAAAAATTAGCCAAGTGTGGTGGCACGTACCTGTAACCCCAGCTACTCAAGAGGATGAAGCAGGAGAATCGCTTGAACCTGGGATGTAGAGGTTGCAGTGAGCCAAGATCACACCACTGCACTCCAGCCTGGGTGACAGAACGAGACTCCATCTCAAAAAGAAAAAGGGAAGGAAAAACATTTTCTGCTATGGAAAAAAAAAAAAAAAAAAAAGCAAGGCAAGTGACCAGAGCAACAGCATGGGCTGTTTAATTAGGGTGTTCAGGGAAGACCCCTTTGAAGAGGTGAAATGTGAACAGAGACCTGAATAAATCGAAGTGTTGTTGTTGTTGGAGACAGTCTCACTGTCACCCAGGCTGGAGTGCAGTAGTGCCATCTCGGCTCACTGCAACCTCCACCTCCCGAATTCAAGTGATTCTCCTGCCTCAGTTGCTGGGACTACAGGCACGTGCCACCACACCCAGCTAATTTCTTTTTTTTTGGTTTAGTAGAGAAGGGATTTTACCATGTTGGCCAGGCTGGTCTTGAACTCCTGACCTCAAGCGATTTGCCCCCCTCAGCCACCCAACGTGTTGGGATTACAGGCATGAGCCACCACACCCAGCTCAAATTGAAGAACACTATTATTGCTAAATAACAGAAAAAAATAAAGTGCTAAAATATGAATTTAAATACACAAAAATTCATATGCTAAAACTGCTTTTAAAAAGGGGAGATATCAATAGATGTTCCTTTTGTGCAAATATACTGTGATTTCACTTTCTAGACATTTTACCCTTTTTATAAATAATTTATTTGCAGTCCAATAATGTCCTTCTACTCCCACCGGTACTTCTTCCAGGGACAGGCCATACTTCCAAGACGGCCTGCCATCCGCCTTGCTAGTAAGTCATTCCCTTTACGAAATCACTCAGGAGAGGAAAGGGGAAGAGAAATGGTCACTTCTGAAACACTAGGTTCTTATATTCTCTCACATGCTCCCATTTTTCTTGTTCTTGTTTTGAGACAGGATCTCACTGGGTCACCCAGGCTAAAGTACGGTGACACAATAACACCTCACTGCAGCCTTGACTTCATGGGCTCAAGCAATCCTCCCGCATCAGCCTCCTGAGTAGTTAGATGGGACTACAGGAGCACACCACCATGACTAGCTAATTTTTAAATTTTTTGTAGAGACAAGGTCTTATGTTGCCCAGGTTGGTTTAGAACTCCTGGATTCAAGCAATCCCCCTGCCTCATCCTCTCAAAGTGCTGGGACTGCAGGTATGAGCCACTGCACCTGGCACAGACTTTTTTTTAGACGCAGCTTTACTCTTGTTGCCCAGGCTGGAGTGCAATGGCACAATCTTGGGCTCACTGCAACCTCTGCCTCCTGGGTTTAAGCAATTCTCCTGCCTCAGCATCCCAAGTAGCTGGAATTACGGGCATGCGCCACCACGTCCAGCTAATTTTGTATTTTTAGGTGAGATGGGGTTTCACTATGTTGGTCAAGCTGGTCTCGAACTCATGACCTCAGGTGATCCACCTACCTCGGCCTCCGAATGTGCTGGGATTACAGGCACGAACCTCTGCGCCAAGCCCAGGCTCACGTTTAGGTCTCAATTACTTTTTTTATTATGGTAAAATACACATAACAAAATTTACCATCGTAATCATTTCAAGTGTATAGTCCAGTGGTATTAAATACATTCATAATGTTGTGTGACCATCACCACCATCCATCTCCAGATGGAGAGTTTAGGTTTCAGAGGCTTTTCTGGGTGACTGTGAACTCCACAGTTACCTTTGCATAGATGAGAAAGCTGAGGCTTAGAAAGGAAGAGGAATTTAACAGCACGGTTAGCAGAAGGACAGACTAGAATTCAAAGCAGGGCTGATTCCTTCCATACATAAACTGGTCTCGTTTTTACTGGGTCCATCTTAGGCCAGACTGTAGCAATACAAAGAATGAAGTGACCCAACCCTTGAGAAGCTTGTCGTCTCAACCCTAGAGACCTATCCCAGATGCACAGAAACATCCCTCAATCTGGAGAAGGCAGGGAAGGCTCTCATGCCACTGCCTCCACCCTACAAGGGCCCACTTAGGTCTAAGAACAAAGAAATCTACCCTCTGTCATCCCAAGGGCCTGACCTAGTGGCCTCAGTGTCCGGCCGCATTCTCTTATTCACAGTCCTTCCTGGAGCAGGTACAGATGGCCATGAAACAAGCCCCTACATCTCTGCTCAGCCACCACTGACCCCTCCTGGTTGCAAGTTCAAAACCTTGACAGTGGTTCTCACAGAAGAGCCACCTTAAGTATTCTCCAAAATAGCCAAACATCATTTCCCTGCTAACAGCGGTGACAGCTTCCATGCCTTTAACTCATATTTCCACAGGCAATCTGTAGTTACAATTAAATTCAAGATGAATAGGTGCTAGGCTGTAACCATTATGCTCTCTACAGAGTGACCAGGCCTTGGGGACTTGTTCATCACTAACAAGCTAATGTTTGTAAAACTCTGTAAAGACATAATGACTAAATGCTATCATTATTACTAGACTACCAGTTTAAATGTAAATTAAGAGAGAAAGGGGAAAGAAAACACATTAGCAAATCAGGTTAGGGACTGCTACTCAGCAAGCTGTAAGAAGCATCTGAGCCACTGCGAAAAGAACCTCCCAACCAAATGTGTCAAAGGACAGTAAATACGAGGGGGCTGCTGTAAGAAAGGAACTCATGGCAGAGATGGAATGGAGTGCGGCCTAGAATAATCAGCCATATAGACAAAACAGATGTTGGATGAAAGGGAAAGGCTGTATGAAAAATACACCATTTTAAAAAAAAGCACTCTCTAGCAGCAAAACTAAAGTCTACTCTGAAAGCAAAACTAAGAAGTTTAGAACCTGAAGAAAATCTAAAAAACTGCACTGTAGTTCAGCTGTGGTGAAACCATGAACTCTGGGGTCCAGCAGGCCTGTTGCTCTTCCTTTTCCTCATCTGTAAAATGGGGAGAATTCCTACCTCAGAAGTTAGGCTGTCACAAAGGCAGCACCCAGAAGTGGCCGGGTTCCTTTTCCTGTACCCGCTCCCCTGAAGGACAGCCACAGCAGAACCCCTTCCGACTCACGGGCCCTCTGCCAGGTGACTCCCTGCTAGCCCAGAATTCCCCACTCCTGCTGCTAGCTTCCCTAAGAGTTACCTCCTTGGGAAATGCCTCCTCCTAACGCAGGTCGAAACTGCACAGCGCCTCCACAATGCACCAGAGCCTCTGTTCCACTGTCGTGGCACCTACCACATGATCAGACGGCATCCTATCTGACTTTTTAGCTTTAGCAACAAGCATAGCCCCTAGCACTTAGAAATTTCTCAAAAAAAAGTGTGGGTGATTCAATAATTCTCAATTAACCCTCCTTGGAATTAGGTAGGGAAAAACCTACCCTGGGTGAATAGCCCTTGCTTTGTCATTATTTGCCTTGTGAGAGGTGCTGACCCAAACTCTCAAGAGCCTCAGCTGCCTCCCACATAAAATAAGAGACCTCAACTAGAAAACTTCTGTGGTCCCTAACTAACAAGATCTGATATTTACATTCTAAGATCTTAACATTCTTACTCTATTACACCTCAATCCTCTAATACTGTGAAAATTAACATCTCCACAATGCTTTCCCATCCATCTAACTCATAAAAAGCAAGTGATGTCCCTGGTGCTAGTAGCTCCATTGTATAGATAGGGAAATCAATTCAGCGGGGCCAAGCAGCCTGCCCAAGGTCATTCTACCACTAAATACAGAGGGCAGACTGGAATTCAGATCCTCAAAGTTGGTACCCTCCACTATGCCACACTTCTCCAGCTATGAGGTGGACAGCTCCAGGAATCCACAGTGGGATTCCAGAAACACAATACATCTTTTGGAGAACCAAGAGTTTTAAAAGATTTAGGGAACAAGGTAAGTTTATATTAAAACAATCAACCATATTACGGAGGACAATGTACAATTCACATTAAATTTTAAGATAAAACTTAATGGGCTTACCAAACCCCCTCCCACTAAGGGGAAAGTCACACAGAAAAGCCTCTGAAACCTAAACTGTTAATTTACCCTATAATAATGTTTCAAGCAGCAGGTTTAATTTGCAGCATAAAGTTATAATTTCTGAGTATTACTGGACATGAAAGAGCTCAAGAGAACTAGTTTTCCTGTTCTTCCAGCTTTTAAGTCATTAAAAGCATCCAAGAAAATTACATGGTGAAATGAAACTTTCCACCAAACAAACCCCCAATGCAACTAATCCTGGAGCTAAGTATTATCAGAACAGGAGGATGGAAGCCTGACCTCCAGGAACACACAGCTAAGGGAGGCCGCTACAAGGCACACCCAACTGCCGACACACATTCCAAACACACGGAACCACTGTGGGAATCTGTCTCATGTCCTGTCTTCCTGGCTTGCAGAATCTGGCCACAAACACTGACCAACAGCTTACCATTTGCCTGGCCCTTGGGGAAAGGAGGGAAGGCCTAACAAGCACCTCATTACCTTGTGGACATAGGCCTCCTAATTGGCAGTAACCTTCCAGGACACAAAATTAATCTCGGAAAACCTTCATTACAATGTTCATGACTCCTGGAGATTCACATTTCACCACTTTGATGCTACTGTTGCCTTACAGATTTGTATTACTCTACTTGGTTAATCAATTTAGCTTTTCTCTCCACTTAAAGAAATCAAGTTTCCAATAAACACGCTTTTGGGTTCTGCCATAGAATAAGTGTTTCAACTGGAAAGGAAATCAGAATGTCAAAGAAGCAGATCTTCATATCTTTCTTGATAGAACTGCCCCATGAGAAGTTACCACCAAATAGCCTCCATTTAATTTTTTTTTTTTAATTCTCGAAATCAGCATGGAACAATCCTAGAAAAAAAGTAAATTGTGAAATGAAATGTAGGGCCCCAATTTTTCAGTTCTTGAGAATTAAGGAGACTGAGGTGATTTAAGCATGGATGACACAGGAGTAGGTTGGGGGAAGGACTTTTTAAAAATATTAGAGCCAGGGCAGGGTGTGGTGGCTCATGCCTGTAATCCCAGCACTTTGCAAGGCTGAGATGGGTGGATCACTTGAGGTCAGTTCGAGACCAGGCTGGCCAACATGGTGAAACCCACTCTCTACTAAAAATACAAAATTTTTATGTTTTTGTATAAAATACAAAATATATTTTGTATTTTGTATTTTATGGGGCATAGGCGCAGGCATCTGTAGTCCCAGCTACTCAGGAGGTTAAGGCAGGAAAATCACTTGAGCCCAGGAGGGAGAGGCTGCAGTGAGCCAAGACTGCACCACTGCACTCCAGCCTGGGCAATAGAAGACTCCATCTCAAAAAAATAAATAGGCTGAGTGTGGTGGCCCACGCCTGTAGTCCCAGCACTTTGGGAGGCTGAGGTGGGCGGATCACTTGAGGTCAGGAGTTCAAGACTAGTCCGGCGAACATGGCAAAACCCTGTCTCTACTAAAAAATACAAAAATTAGCTGGGAAGGCTGGGCACAGTGGCTCACGCCTGTAATCCCAGCACTTTGGGAGGCCAAGGCAGGTGGATCACTTGACGTCTGGAGTTTGAGACCAGCCTGGCCAAGATGGTGAAACCCCACCTCTACTAAAAATACAAAAATTAGCTAGTTATGGTGGCACGCACCTGTGGTCCCCAGCTACTCAGGAGGCTGAGGCAGGAGAATCGCCTGAATCCCGGAGGTGGAGGTTGCAGTGAGCTGAGATCACGCCACTGCACTTCAGTCTGGGTGACAGAGTGAGACTCTGCCTCAAAAAAAAAAAAAAAAAAAAAAATTGCTAGGTGTGGTGGTGGGCGCCTGTAATCCCAGCTACTAGGGAGGCTGAGGTAGGAGACTCATTTGAACCCAGGAGGTGGAGGTTGTAGTGAGCCAAGATCGGGCCACTGTACTCCAGCCTGGGCAACAGAGTGAGACCATTTCAAATAAAATAAATAAATAAATAAATAAATTTATTTTAGAGCCAGGAGTCTCACTGTGTCACCCAGACTAGAGTGATCCTCCCACTTCATTCTCTGGGGTAGCTGGGACCACAGGTGAGCATGTCAGGCTAGGAAGGGGCTTTTTAACATTTACACCCCTCCCCTGCCACTTTTGAGACTTTCTACATGCAATGAAAAATGGTAGGGACAGCCAAGTAGTGTCACCCAGGTTAGGGCCTGCTGCTCTGTTCCCCTCCACAGACCATGCCCTTCACAGTACAGTATGCCTGACCCACATGAGCTCCCAGTCACAAGAGCCAAAGGCCAGCACATGCAACTTCCCAACTAGAAACCCAAGGAGCAGCAGCATGGCCAGCCCCGCATCTACTGGCAAGGAGTGACAGGATGGCAAGCTGTCAGATCCCATCTTACCAAAACAAAGTGGGAGGGGGCCCTGTAAGGGGGCCCAGATGGCCCCACTATACCAGAGCTTTCCTGACACTGGGCCTCAACTCAACGCCGCTTCCCAGAAGACCTACCCAACTACCTCAGCCAACCAAGAGCTTTCTCTTTCCCTTATAGTGAATTCCCACCACACTTCTAGAATTCTACCCTATCCACTAATTCATCTCATCCTACATTTTGACTTGCTGGTTTCTTCCTGGTGGGAGAAAGTAGTCTCTGCCAAATGGTTAGCACCTGAGGGCAGGATGCTGGCTTTTTCCTTATGCGTCCTGCCATAAGCTCTGTCCTGGTCTGTCTCAGTCAAGTATCTGTTGGTTTCTGGCATGTCCCCTCACCGTGCACAGGGGCCAAGATGGCCTATATCCCTGCAGATCACACCCCAGCAGACGGGTGCTGTGTCTCACTCTTCCCAGCATGGTAACCAGAACATTATGAGAACTCAGGGCACATTAACTGAACATTAATTCAATGAGAAAAAGACTCCCAAGTCCCAATTAATGATCCACTTATCTCGAGGAATACAGAATGCAGCATCAATTCCCACCTGATTCCTAAAGTTGATAGAAACCAACAGGCATCAGCATTTATGACATCCCACTACCTGCCAGCCTACTCCAAGTCATCTGCACAGGCCGACAATAAGCTTCACCAAAACAAACAAACAAGAAAGGTATTATGCTTAATAGTAAAAAACTCCGCCTTCTTCTCCCTAGGGTGGTCCGTCTCCCATCCCCTTTCCTGGAATACTGTTGTGCAGAACTTAGTCAATAAAGGCTTTCTCAAATGAGAAAGGCATTTTGCATTTTAATTATGAATAATAAATTTTACACAAGCACACATAACATTTTCTCAGTTTTTTTTTTTTTCCTGTTCTGTTTAAAACTGCATTTTCTTCTATTTCCATTCGCATCTTTGGGACCCAAAGCCTGCTGCACTGGTGCAGACCGCATGGCACCTATCCCGTGTACCTCTCTCGGGCGTCTAGGCCTCCCTCATTCTGGCTTCATCCCCACTGCTCAAAGCAAGTCTAAGCATCATCTCCACACTCAGGTCTCGGCTGACTCTCTCTGGTAGCCTTCCAAATCCTCTGGCCTCACCTCCCTCTTTCTCACTCTTCCCACTTTCTCTGTATCTGAGGTCAGTTATTATGACTCCTCCACACAAAAAGAATACCAAGTAATTTTTCTTCCTCCACGAACACTCGCAAAGCAGCAGCAAGGAGTCCCTGATTCCATGGAATGGACCCTGAGGGCCTTGGCCACGAAACGTCGCCTCTGCTAAGTTAACAGTTCTTTAAACTGACCACTGCAAGGAAATTCAACTATTGCATAATATTTGATAGGTTAGATCACTTGCTGTTTGGAGAGTCTTGCTATATGAAGAGAAAATAAGAGTTGGGCAAATTTAACGCAATTTCCTTTGTTTGCCTGAGCTAGCTCAGACTTGCAACGCCACAGTAGCAGTTTTATCTTTCTTAAAGTACAGCTTTAACATCATAAAAAAGGATTTTAAGGGAGTGATCAATCATTCTCATCTAACCTGACAGTATCATTAGCATGCATATCCTGATAATACCCTAGAAAGGTCCTTCTTGAGTTGCAGAGTCAAAAATTAAAGGGATTCTTGCAGGAGTATTTAGAGAATCAGAATCCGCAAGGCAGGCTCAGACGTCTCAGTTAATGAAGGACTTTCTTCAAGGCACAAACAAGAGTAGGGACATTTTGATGGTATTAACAGAAACAACTGGAGACTGTTACTGCCTGTTTCCAGTGAAATCTCTTTACAGCTTCTCACTGAGTGAAGCCATCTTATTAATTCCAAAAGAAGGGATAGCATCCAAGGAAAATAATTGGTCTTCTTTCCCCTCGCAGAGAAATTCACATGAATGTCTCAAAAAAAAAAAGCTGGAATTCTCCCTGGCCATCTCTCTCTCCTTTCCTGGCTTCTGCATTGACAGCTGGAACAGATGGCGTCTGGGTGAGACATCTTACATCTTAACCCTTATCCGTGATAAGGTCTGATTTTCACTAGCGATGCTGGAATCCAAGGTCTGTCAGGGTTTCCGTCATGAGCACCCACTCACAGGATTTCCAGTCCCATGTGATATTTTCCAGTTTTCATACCGATAAGGCTTATCTTGCTTTGGCCAAAGAATTTTCATCTTTAGACTAATTCTTAACATTTACATTGTCACAACGCGGTGAAAAGGTACACATTTCCTCTCATTTGAGAAAAGAACGCTGTACACTATTTTGCCAGACATCCTACATATGATGCAGTCTTTTCACAGGCCATTTTCAAAGACGTGAGAGACATGAGAAGATCTCAGGACGAACTGATGGTCCACTTGGCCATTCCCTACAGTAAGAATTTTATAGACACATACAGGGTAACAGCAAACAACATTTCCAAACGCTCCGGCAGTGTGTAGTCGCAGCAAATGCTAGAAAAAATAAATAAATAATGGCTCCTCTTCAGTTGTATGCTGTGAATGTAAATTAAGAAGCCGCTACAACGCTCGACATAACCTTTCTGACGCCACAAAAATGAATGAATTATATCCATACACACACAGACACACACACACCACGCATCACGCATCACATCTCATTCTGAAAACTGATTCTGAGCTTAATTCGAAAAATGTGAAATACAACTGGTCCCGTCAACGGCTCGTAATCTGAAGGCTTCTTGGATTTCCAAGCACGTCCACAACACCTCATCCGTTTCCAGTTTGTTACTGTTTCACATCGAAGGGAGAGAATTTTCCACACAGAATTCTCTCCTTGGGCTCAAATACTAGACCGAAGTCCCCACACCAGGCTGGCTGGCGGCGTGGAACCTGCCAGCCCGCCGAGAGCCGCCTGGCGCCCGCGGGGAAGACGCAGAGCCCGCGGCCCGGAGCTGCCCGGTGCCCCGGGAGTCGCCGGCCCTCGGCGGCCGCGGAAGGGGAATTTGCGTCCTGAGCCCAACCCGGACCCCCCGCGCCGCCCCCCAAGCGGTCGGAGGCGCCTCTGCGGCGGCATGACTCAGGACCAACTTTCCAATAACGCCCGGGCCCCCCCCGGCCGGCCCGGGCAGCGCGCTCGGCCACGCAGCTCCTGAGCCGCCGTCCCTCCGCGTGAAACCCGCGGCCCCGCGGGGTGCCGGGTCCTCAACGCCCGCGGGGGTCACGGCCGTGGCGAGGCCTGCGCGCCCCGTTTCCTGAAAAGCTGCGGGCGTCCCGGCCCCCTCGGGCCCCGAGCCTGGCCTCCGGGACAAAGTTTGCCGAAGTTGAGGCGTCCGGGGGCGGGAGGCAGCCGGGCTGGGGCGCGGGGCCAGGCTAAAGCCGCGCCCCGCACTCGCCGCCGGGACGGGCCGGGCCTGCGCCGGGCCGGGCCCGCGCCGGGCAGCTCTGAGGCCCCCGGGCCCCGCCGCCGAGGGCGCGGGATGGAGGCGACTGGGATGGAGGCGCCCGGCCGCGCGCCGGAGGCCCGCCCGCCCGCCGCGGCGCCTTACCTCGCGGTCCGCCGCCGCTCGACCGGCTCAGGGGCGCCGGGCGCGTCCTCCGCCGCGGTCCGCAGCGTCCTGCTCCCCGGGCTGCCCCATGGCGGGGGGCGGGGAAGAGCCGGCGGCCGCCGCGGCTGCCGCCGGCTGGAAAGTCCCGGCTGGGCTGCAACCCCGGCTCGCGCACGCGGCGGCCGCGCCGCGCTCCCTCGCTCCCTCGCTCCCTCACGCAGTCCCGCGCAGGCACTTCCTCTCGCGCGCTGGAAATCCCCGGCGCGCCCGCCGCCCCGCCCCCGCCGCCCGCGCGCGTGGGAGCGGCAGGAGCCCGCGAGCGCCGCCGGCCCCACGCGCCCGCCGGTCCCCGCGCGCGCCCGCGACCCGTTGCTAAGGGCCCTCGCGCCCGCCGCCCGCCCGCCCGGCCTTAGCAACGGCGGCGCGGCGGCGCGGGGCGGGGACGGCCCCGGGCGCCCCCCACCTCCCTCCAGTCACCGCCGCGCGCCCCGCGGGCCTCCACGCTCTGCGCCGCCCCCGCCGCGCCCCCGCCGCCGCGCGTCCCCGTGTCCCCGCCTTTCCGGGTCAAAAAGCCACGCAGGCCGCGTGGGGGCCGAGAGGTGCTGGCGCCGCTCCTCCCCGCGGCCACCTGGCCCGCGCCCCCCACGCCGGCATACGCAGCCCCCGCGCGTGCACGCCCGTGTGCCCATGGCCACACGCGACCCCTACGTACACGTACGGGTCCGACATGCGGCCCCCCGCACTGTAGCGGACGCATACACGACGCTCACACTCCCCTCACGCGGACACGCGCACACACGCTCAGTAACACCGTTGGCACTCATACCAGGCCACGCACCTTCGCGCACACGCAGGTGGGGCTGAGGGTGACTCAGGCCGTGGGGCCCCTTTCGCGTGCAGAGGGCAGGGCTCCACATTAGTTTGGTGGCACTTTCCTTTCTCCCTCCCGGGGACCTTCCCACACCCCCGAGTGGTGTCTTGCTCACGGGTGGACGGGGTGGCCAGTTTGCCACGTGCCCCCAGCGTCCTCGGCGGTCCTGGCTGCCCCTGCACACCAGGCCGCTGGGGCCTGCGCATTGCTCCCGAGGTCTCGGCCTTTTGCCCCAAAGGCATCAGTGATGACATCAGTGATTCACCTAGGCCCACCAAGACAGCAGCCAGCCTGGCTGGGCCTGGCGAGATGGGGAGCGAAAGGAGGGCTTCTGGGCGACTATGGGCCAACTGAGGGGTGAGGCTTTCGCTGGAGTTTGCAAGTCAGTGGTGAGGAGACAGAGGACTTTGCATTTTTCACTTCTGGAGAAGGCTTATAAAGAGCCCTACCCCAGAGCTGAGACCAGTGTGAGTAGCCAAGGCTAGTCTGCCTTCTTGTACTGCTCCAGTGACTCATGTGAGTGGAGGCAGGAAGTCCAGCATCTCCCCCTGAAGCTTCACCCATGGAATGTTCCAGAACCTCAGATACTCCGACCTGGCTGCTGGAGCCATGTCTCTGGCTCCATTAGCCCAACAGGTGCTTGTTCTACAGTCACACTCACCAGGCCACAGTGGCACCTCTGTCTGTGCCACAGGCACAGCTCTTTTAGAGGTAACAGGCCAGCCTTGGCTGTCCCTCACAGGGACTGCTGGAGTCCAGCGATCTCCCCCGCCCCCATGGTGGACTCCCCTTGGGAGCCTCAGGTGCCCTTTCTTGCCTGTGGGGAGTTGGGATGTTACTGACCTCAGGCTCAGGGTCCCAACCACTTCCCATAACCCAGGCACTGAGGCCTCCCATGTCCCCAGCCCTGCTCAGCCCACAGTCCTGGCACCCTGTCGACTGGGGCCCACTCCCAACACCTGCCTTATGCTGTGTGTTACCTAGGATCTGGTTTAGTTTTGCCAAAATCAGGACAGACTCCGTTCCCTAGGCTGGACTATTTTTGGTTGTTTTAAAAGAAGCAGGACATGGACCAGGCACCGTGGCTTACGCCTATAATCGCAGCACTTTGGGAGGCCGCGGGCAGGCAAGTCACCTGAGGTCAGGAGTTCGAGACCAGCCAGGCCAACGTGGTGAAACCATGTCTCTACTAAAAATATAAAAATCAGCCAGGTGTGGTGGAGGGCGCCTGTAATCCCAGCTACCCAGGAGGCTGAGGCAAGAGAATCACTTGAACCCAGGAGGCAGAGTTTGCAGTGAGCCAAGAATGTGCCATTGCACTCCAGCCTGGGCGACAGAGCAAGACTCTGTCTGGGGAAAAAAAAAAAAAAAGGATGGTGGCTCATGCCTGTGGTCCCAGCACTTTGGGAGGCTGAAGCGGGAGGATTGCTTGAGCCCATGAGGTTGAAGCTGCAGTGAGCCATGATGGCACCACTGGACTCCAGTCTGGGCAATGGAGTGAGACCCTGTCTCAAAAAAGGAAAAATAAATAAATAAACAAATAATTTAAAAAGAAGAAGAAGCAAGGCAGAAGGTCCAAAGACCCATGAGAGGGTTTTCTGCGGCTCCTTTCATGCTCCAGCCTAGCATTAGAAAGCAACGTTCAGAATGAAGTCGGGCACAACCAGGCTGAGCCCTCTGCTGGTGAGACGGATTCCCTCCCTTTCTCTCCCTCCCCTCCTCCTCCTCCTTTTTCTTCTCCAATTGAGCAGTTCTGAAGATCCTCTGCTGTGGGGAATTGAAGGGGCACAGGACAAAGAAGTTTGCCCCAAGCAGGGCAACTGCTTTGGGGGTTGGGGGCCGGTGTTCTCGCCCCTGCAATTAGAGCCACTGGGCAGCAGTGATGGGCAGGAAGGAGAGCTCTCTCCTTGCTGTACTTCAAAGGCAGATCTCTGTTCCCTATGGCAACGTCCAACAACAAACTGACAGCATCTTTGGACACATGTCTCACAGGAGTTGATGTAGCATTACATGTTCTGCTTGCTGCATTTTTGGGAGAGGTGCATGCAGATATTCAAGTGACTCACAGACATGCAACAGCTCAGAAGGCCATCCTGTTTGTTTTTCAGTGAGAAGGAAAAGGTATTCAGAGCAGAGTGCCGGGGGCTTCAGGGCTAGGAAAGGGGTTTTGTTACACCTCTCCCTGAATGTGATGGTCTGTGCCTCAGGTGGCGCCTGCCCACACAAAAACCATTGGCCCCTGTGGGTCAACTTGGGCTGAAGGGTGCTGGCAACTTCTCGCACTCAAACATGCTACACATGGCCTGGGGCTGGGGGTTGGAGACCTTGGTTTTGATTTGTTTTGTTTTCTTTTGAGACGGAGTTTCACTCTTGTTGTCCAAGCTGGCGTGCAATGGCGCGATCTCGGCTTACTGCAACCTACACCTCTCGGGTTCAAGTCATTCTCCTGCCTCAGCCTCCTGAGTAGCTGGGATTACAGGCGTGCACCACCACACCTGGCTAATTTTTTGTATTTTCAGTAGAAATGGGGTTTCACCATGTTAGCCAGGCTGGTCTTGAACTCCTGACCTCAGGTGATCCGCCTGCCTTGACCTCCCAAAGTGCTGGAATTATGGGCGTGAGCCACTGTGCCCAGCCTTGGGGGGCGGAGCCTGATGCATGGCAGAATCACAGTTTTAGTAACTATTCCAACAAGTGGCTTCTGAACCTTTGAATACATTTTACATGGTAACCCAGTTGTTCATAACCTGTGTGTGTACACACATGTAACAACAGATCATCTCAAACCTGTGACACACTCCGATATTTTCCGTTCTGTTTATTTTTTAATGCTGGCCATGACCCTCTAAACTTACTTTTGATTCATGACCTAAAGTTTGAAAGCACCATTTTAGACTTGAAAGAGCTACTAAAGATGTCGAAGGGGATTCAGGGAGCTGGAGTGGTTGTGGCGCCAAAGCACCCTGCTCTATCATGAGTGCACACTGGGGCAGCTGGGCTGGGAAGCCCATCTTGTCCTTGAAGTAGACCCTGGCTGACAGCAGAGGTCGCCAGCAAAGAAGCAAGCTGCTGGTGCCCTTCTCTGGCCAGGAATGCTTGTAAACAAATGCAGAGGAAATGGGGGTGGGGAGGCAGAGCAAGCCAGGCGTGGTGGCGGGCACCTGTAATCCCAGCTACTCAAGAGGCTGAAGCAGGAGAATTGCCTGAACCTGGGAGGCTGAAGTTGCAGTGAGGTGAGATCACGCCATTGCACTCCAGCCTGGGCAACAGAGCGAGACTACGTCTCAAAAATAAAGGAAAGAAAGAAAGGAGGGAAGGAAAGAAGGAAGGAAGGAAGGTGGAGATGGGCGTGGGTGTGCAAATCCCTCACGTGGTATATTCGAGAGGGGAGGAGAGGGCAGTGATGACAGGGAAGGTGAGAGGCTGGGGTCCCTGGCCACAGAAAAACAGTTCTGGCGAGCTGGCTCACATCAGTAATCCCAGCACTTTGGGAGGCTGAGGCAGGAGGATCGCTTGAGGACAGGAGACCAGCCTGGGCAACATGGTGAGACCTCGTCTCTACAAAAAAATTAAAATAAAAATAATTAGAGGCCAGGCATGGTGGCTCACGCCTGTAATCCTAGCACTTTGGGAAGCCGAGGCAAGCAGATCACTTGAGGTCAGCAGTTCGAAACCAGCCTGGCCAACATGGTGAAACCTCGTCTCTACTAAAAATAAAAAAATTAGCTGGGCATAGTGGTGGGCGCCTATAATCCCAGCAACTTGGGAGGCTGAGGCAGGAGAATTGCTTGAATATGGGAGGTGGAGGTTGCAGTGGGCCACGATTGTGCCACTGCACTCCAGTCTGGGTGACAGAACCAGACTCTGTCTCAAAAATAGTAATAATAACAATCAGTTTGAAGAAAACCAGTTCTGATTTTCTCCATGGACTGCTCAGGGAGATGAAGATATCCTTTTTTTTTTTTTTGAACAGGGTCTCACTCTGTCACCCAAGCTGGAGAGCCGTGGTGCAATCATAGCTCACTGTAGTCTTTACCTCCCAGGCTCAGGCAGTCCTCTCTTCTGAATAGCTGAAAACACAAGTGTGTGTCACCATGCCCAACTACTGTTTTTTGTTTTTTTTTTTTTTTTTTTTTTTTTTTTTTTTTTTTGAGGGACAGGGTCCCACTACATTGCCCAGGCTGGTCTGGAATTCCTGTGCTCAAACGATCCTCCTTTCTCAACCTCCCAAAGTGCTGGGATTATAGGCGTGAGCCACTGCCCCCAGCCATCCTCATTTTAGGGAACCCATTCTGGGATTTGTATGCACACATGTGCACACATGCACACTCACACGCACACACACATCTCTGGCATTTTCCCGAAATCTTTTGGGAGAACATGAATCTTGGATGTGGCTGGCATCCTACAGGCAGCTTTGCCTGGAGCCCCACGCCCATCTCGACCTTCCTTCCTTCCTTCTTTCCTTCCCTCCTTTCTTTCTTTCCTTTATTTTTGAGACGTAGTCTCGCTCTGTTGCCCAGGCTGGAGTGCAATGGTGTGATCTTGGCTCACTGCAACCTCAGCATCCCAGGTTCAGGCAATTCTCCTGCCTCAGCCTCTTGAGTAGCTGGGATTACAGGTGCCCACCACCACGCTTGGCTAATTTTTGGTTGTTTTTTAGTAGAGACGGGGATTCACCATGTTGGTCAGGCTGGTCTTGAACTCCTGACCTCAGGTGACCCACTCACCTCAGCCTGCCAAAGTGCTGGGATTATAGGCGTGAGCCACCGCACCTGGCCCACCTCGACCTTTAATGCCTTCTGAAAATAAATCCATCTCCATCATGCTCCTAAGAAAGAGCATCTTCTGCTGAAGGCATCATGGGAGACCAGGAAGAGGATTGGGATGAAGCAAAACTCATTAAGCTCACTGTGAACACCTCATGCCTTCCTTAAAATCCCATTCAGAGGCCGCACCACTCTGCCTCATCACTGTCCCCAACCTGCAGGCTCAGAATAGCCCCTCTGTGGCCCCCACCCCCAAACTCATCCTAAGCAACTCAGCCCCAGCCCTCAGCAACCCGCTGCACTCAGCCAGGAAAACCAGTGGTTGGCGGGCCTTGGAGGGCCCAACTCATCTCACCTGGCAACAGCCAAGGAAGTGAGCCCTGGTCCTCCCTGCACATTGGAAATTAGGAGGGGGGAAATTATTGGGTCCAATTAAGTCTTGGATTAATGAAACGAAATGTTTGAAAAGTACAGAAATTATCTAATTTGTCAACATTGCACTATGCCTCCCACCATGAACAGACGCACATGCAGTGCCCTCCCTCATCCCCCGAGGCTGAGGACCAGTCTGTAGGGTCACAGGCTGCGGGACAGAAGCGAACCCTCCCTCCTTCCCCGTGTTCATTCAGTCCAGAGCTGCTCGTTGGGGACGCCCCAGCCCCCAGCTCTCCACCAGCACAAAACCAACTGCATGCCTGGCCTTTCGGAGCTTACTTTCTTGTGGGTGGAGACAGAGAACAGATCACCACAAGTGAATCTATGAGAGCTACAGAGAAAGCAATGCAGGGGAGGAGAGGGGAGGCCTAGAGGGAGAGGCCAGGGAGGGCAGCAGAGGAGGTGCCCTGTGAATGTTAGACCTGAGAGAAGGAGGCAGACCCGCGGGACCAGCGGGGAGAGCACCCAGGCAGAGGGAACAGCCTGGCCAGAGGCCCCGGAGTCGGTGAGCATTCCGCGAGGTCAGTGTGCCTGCAGCCAGTGCCCAGGGAGAGGGGCGCGGAGGATAGACAACAGGGTGGGGTAGGGGCATGGGGAGCCGGACATCCATGGCCTTTTGGGTCCTGACAGGACTTTAGTCTGAGATGGGGCACCCACTGTAAAGTTTGATTGACAACTTGTATTCTATCAAAACTAACCTCATATTTGATCTTCACTTTCTTCCAGCCAAAAAACATCTGTTGAGCATCAGATAAATTTGAACCACCATGGGACATTATCTTGTGTCATGAACAGACCACAGTTGACTCTCAGTTCCAGCAAGTGGGAGCTGGGGGAGTGAAAATCGGCACGCAGCTGTGGGCAGTAACTGATAACACAAGCGTCCTGAGTGCTGAAAACACAGGCGAATCTCTCTCAACCCAGTGACCCCACATCTGGGACTCTTCCAGAGGAATAACACCCAACACTGGAAACCATCAGGTGTCTCCATCTTTGAGACAAAGCAAGCGGGGGATGGGGCATTGCCCTTCATCTGGTGGCTGCCACAGAAGTGATGGTGGGTGCCCAACAGGCAGGCCCTATTGATCTGGTTTGTTTATTTGAGACAGGGTCTCACTCTGCTGCCCAGGCTGGAGTGCAGTGGCGCGATCTTGGCTCACCGCAACCTCCGCCTCCCATGTGCGCCACCACACCTTGCTAATTTATTTATTTATTTTATTTTTTTTATTTTTTTTATTTATTTTAGTAGAGATGGGGGGTTTTGCCATGGTGGTTGGGGTGATCTCGAACTCCTGACTTCAAGTGATCCGCCTGCCTCTGCCTCCCAAAGTGCTAGAATTACAGGTATGAGCCACTGTGCCTGGCTTGATGTTATTGTTGTTTAGACGGAGTCTCCCTCTGTCGCCCAGTCTGGAGTGCAGTGGTGTGATCTTGGCTCACTGCAGCCTCCACCTCCCGGGTTCAAGTGATTCTGCTGCCTCAGCCTCCCAAGTAGCTGGGATTACAGATGCCTGCCACCACGCCCGGCTAATTTTTGTATTTTTAGATGAGACAGGGTTTCCCCATGCTGACCAGGCTGGTCTCGAACTCCTGACCCCAGTGATCCGCCTGCGTCGGCCTCTCAAAGTGCTGATCTAGTTTTTAAATGGAAACATATTAGGTTTGTTCAATGTCAACTCCAAATGCCATAGAAACATGTCTAGTCCTTTTTTAAAAACTCCACTTCAGAACCAATGGAGAGAAAATGGCACGTGGCATCCACGGGGCATGGTCTGTGTGCCAAGATGGCTCTGGCCACATCACTGCTGTTCCCAAAAGGCAGCTTTTGCTGAGCTGCTCGCAGTGGCCAATGTGCCTGCAGCCCATGCACAGGGAGACAGGTGCGGAGGATAGACACGAGGGTAGGGTAGGGACATGGGGAGCCGGACATCCATGGCCTTTTGGGTCCTGACAGGACTTTGGTTTTACTCTGAGATGGGGCGACCACTGTAAAGTTTAATTGACAGCTTGTATTCTATCAAAACTAACCTTCTATTTAATCTTCACTTTCTTCCAGCCGATAAACATCTGTTGAACTTCAGGCAAATTCATGATAAACCCATGATATCCACCCCCAAATGGGCCCCTGGCCTGGCACAGTGGCTTCGTGCCTGGAGCATGAAGGACACCACAGGACAAGCCCCCAGCTCTTCTTGCCAAGAAGTCCCCCCAAAAATAGAGGTGGTGAGCTCCCTAGGAAAAAGGAACCCATGAGGAATCACTAGAGCAGAATTCTCCACCAGAAATCGAAAAAGCAGAACTCAACTCATGACTAACCGTATGCTCTTAGGAAGACACTTCTGTGCCTCCTGGCCCCGGGTTTCCCCTTTTGCAGAGCGGAAATTAGTTGGCCTGCCCTACCCCAAGGGAGCTTCGAGAAGGCAGCCAGTGCTGGTGAGGACCACGAGGCCAGTGTGTCCTGGGGGTGCCACGACAATCCAGAAGGAAGGCACAGGTCTTTTGGAAGCTGTCACTGTAACACTGTGGAAGGATCAGCCTATCTTTCCTCTGTATGTGAAAGGTGGTGTAACTCTTGGCTCCACCATCAACTGCTGTGGGTAAAAATGATATCTGCCCCCACATGATTAAAACAACACTGGGAGCTGCGTGCGGTGGCTCACGCCTGTAATCCCAGCACTTTGGGAGGGCAAGGTGGGCGGATCACTTGAGGTCAGGAGTTTGAGACCAGCCCGGCCAACATGGTGAAACCCCGTCTCTACTAAAAATATGAACATTAGCCAGGCATGTTGGCGCATGCCTGTAGTCCCAGCTACTTGGGAGGCTGAGGCAGGAAAATCGCTTGGACCCGGGAGGCAGAGGTTGCAGTGAACCAAGATTGCACCACTGCACTCCAGCCTGGGCGACAGAGTGAGACTCTGTCTAAATAAATAAATAAGATCATGGGTCAACCAACTTGTGCTCCTGAACTGTGCTGAGCAGAGAACGCCAGGCCTCCTCTTGCCACCCAGTTCTCTGCCAGAGGCTTTGGTCCTCCTGGCTGGTTCCCTTTCCCCAGGGATGCCCGTGGCCTGCAGAGGGTGGAGACCATGCTCACTCTCCATGGTAGGAAGCCCTGGGCAGCCCTCAGAACATTCAACTAAGTGAATGAATGAGTGAGTGAATGAGTGAGTGGGCCGTCCACCCCAAGTCTCATCTGTCCTGTCCATACGTCTCCAGTTTCACTGTGTCGTGCTTCATAATAAGTAACTGCCCGCACAGGACCGTGGCCCAGAGCTGGGCTCAGCGCTGAGACTGGCTCTGGCATGTCGAGACTGGCTCTGGCATGTCCACACTGGAGAAGCTTATAGTAGGGCCATCTGTCTGGACGAGTCAGAGGAACCTGTCTTGAATTCTCATTGCCATAATAAGCAAGATTCCTTTATTTAATGTGTGAATTTGAAGTGCATTTGCGGGGCTGAAGATTGGAGTCTGGCCGAGGGCCATGACTCATGCCTGTAATCCCAGCACTTTGGGAGGCAGGAGGAGCACTTGAGTCCAAGAGTTCGAGATTAGTCTGGACAACATAATGAGACTCTGTCTTTACAAAATATCAAAAATAAATAAATAGCTGGACATGGTGGTGTCTGCCTGTAGTCCCAGCTACTTGGGAAGCTGAGGTGGGAGGATCATTGGAGCCCGGATGGTCAAGGCTGCAGTGAGCTAAGGCTGCTCCACTGCACTCCAGCCTGGGTGACAGAGTGAGACCCTGTCTCAAAAAATAAAAAAAAAAAAGACTGAGGGTCTTTGGCCACCCCTGGCCTCACCAAGTGTGAACATGAAAGAAACTCAAGGCCAGACCTCCACCCAGTCCAGGCCCATCAAGAACCTGGCTCAAAAAAAAAAAAAAAAAAAAAATATATATATATATATATATATATATATGTGTGTGTGTGTGTGTGTGTGTGTGTGTATATATATACGTGTATATATATACATGTATGTGTGTATATATATGTGTGTGTGTATATATATATAAAAAAGTGTGTGTGTGTGTGTGTGTGTGTGTGTGTGTGTGTGTGTAGGAATGGTGGCTCTTGCCTGTAACACCAGCTATTTGGGAGGCCAAAGCAGGAGGATCACTTAAGCCCAAGAGTTTGAGACCAGCTTGGACAACAAAGTGAGACCCCGTCCCTATAAAAAATTTAAAAATTAGCCAGGCATGGTGGCATGTGCTTGTGATCTCAGTTACTCAGGAAGCCAAGGTGGGAGGATTGCTTGAGCCTGGGAGATTGAAGCTGTAGTGAGCCATGATTGCACCACTGCATTCCAGCCTGGGTGACAGAGCAAGATCCTATCCCCTGCCCCTACCCCAAAAAAGAATCCACTCTCAACCCCTGCTGTTGTTTGTCTCTGGGAGTTGTTTCGGTGACCAACTCTGACTTTGTTCTTCTTACCCAGGTTATGTGTGGGACAGCCCAATTGCATTTGTGTCTTTTTTTTTTTTATGGGGCCTCACTGTCACTCAGACTATAGTGTCACAATCATGGCCCACTGCAGCCTCGACCTCCTAAGCTCAGCCAATCCTCCCATCTCAGCCTGTAGAGTAGCTGAGACTACAGGTATGTGCCACCACGCCTGGCTAATTTTTGTAATTTTTTGTAGAGATGGGGTTTAACCATGTTGCCCAGGCTGGTCTCGAACTCCTGGGCTCGAGCAATCTGCCCACCTTGGCCTCCCAGAATGCTAGGACTACAGGTGTGAGTCACTGCACCCAGCTTCCTCTACTATTTTCTAAAGGTACCCAAATCAACTCATGTCACAGGGGGCATTCACCATTGAAATGACAGTCTAAGAGCTGCCTTTTTTTTTTTTTTTTTTTTTTTTGAGACAGAGTCTCACTCTGTCGCCCAAGCTGGAGTGCAGTGGTGCTATCTCAGCTCACTGCAAGCTCTGCCTCCCGGGTTCACACCATTCTCCTGCCTCAGCCTCCTGAGTAGCTGGGACTACAGGCGCCTGCCACCACGGCCCGCTAATTTTTTAATTTTTTTGTATTTTTAGTAGAGACGGGGTTTCACTGTGTTAGCCAGGATGGTCTCGATCTCCTGACCTCGTGATCCACCCGCCTCAGCCTCCCAAAGTGCTGGGATTACAGGCGTGAGCCACCGCGTCTGGCCTAAGAGCTTCTTAAATGAATACTCTCTTTGGAATTAGCAAGCTATGGAAATAACTCTGCTTCATCAGTTTAACAAGAATTTGCTGAACACCAGCAATCCTTCCGAAAGCTAAGATCTCCTTTCAAAAGTGTAGGGAGCCTTAGGCCATGATTAAAGGGACCAAGAACTGGAGTGAGCATCCACCCGGGCTCTCTGCCGACCCTGTGGCCCCCGGCCCAGGTGTCTTGGGCTCATTCCTATACCTCTGGGGTGATGCACATCTCCTCTTTTGGGGTATAATGTAGGCACCAGTCTGTTTAAGAGTCAGTCACCAGGCTCGTGTGAGGCCACCCCATGAAGCCGCTGGAGGAGGGTAAGTCCCTGCCAGGTTGGGCCCTCGAGCACTCAGGATGAAGCCTGGAGTGGCTGTCCCCGACGGCTTGGTCACGGGAAATGGCCTTTCCTCCCTTGCTGTTTCTTTTTGAGTATGTGGCAAACTAAAAAATTTCCCTGCAGATGGTGAAGGAACCAAAATCGGATGCTCTAACTTTGGTTTGGGGATTTTGCTTTTCTAGTGGGGCACCTCATTCTGCAACTACAGATGCCGGAACTGTGCAGCCAGCACCCCAGAACAGAAGTTCTCTGAGCAGCCACTTCCAGGTCACCCCCAGAAAGGATGCCATTCCTCCCTGGGCCTCCCCCTGCCGTGGTCCTCCCTGGGGAAATGATTTGAATAGGCGTGGGCTGTCTCAAGTTCCCAGGGCAATTAGGAAGTGGAACTTGGATGCCTCTTCCTAGTGTTCACTTGGGTAGATGTGACATCTCCTGATTCCCAAAAGAAAACAAAAGTTAGAATAGGATTAAAGAGGCCGGGCGAGGTGGCTCACGCCTGTAATCCCAGCACTTTGGAAGGCTGAGGAGGACGGATCACTTGAAATCAGGAGTTTAAGACCAGCCTGACCAACATGATGAAACCCTTTCTGTACAAAAATTAGCCAGGCATGGTGGCAGGCACCTGTAGTCCCAGCCACTTGGGAGGTTGAGGCAGGAGAATCGCTTGAACCCGGGAGGTGGAGGTTGCAGTGAGCTGAGATCATGCCACTGCACTCCAGCCTGGGCAACAGAGTGAGCCTTCATCTCAAAAAAAAAAAAAAAAAAAAAAAAAGGATAGGATTAAAGAAAAAATACTCCAGCGATTAAAGAAAAATTCTCCAGTTTGTCCAGAACCTGCATTCCTTTTTTTTTTTTCCTCCATTCTTAAAGATGAATAAGAATTGAGCTTGTTCCGGTCCCATCAAGAGTAACATCTGCTGTGTGTCTTTGAAATATTCATTCGTGGCCGGGCGCGGTGGCTCAAGCCTGTAATCCCAGCACTTTGGGAGGCCGAGACGGGCGGATCACAAGGTCAGGAGATCGAGACCATCCTGGTTAATATGATGAAACCCCGTCTCTACTAAAAAATACGAAAAACTAGCCGGGCGAGGAGGCGGGTGGCTTAGTCCCAGCTACTCGGGAGGCTGAGGCAGGAGAATGGCATGAACCCGGGAGGCGGAGCTTGCAGTGAGCCTAGATCGCGCCACTGCACTCCAGCCTGGGCGACAGAGCGAGACTTCGTCTCAAAAAATAAAAGAAATATTCATTTGTTCACTCCGTCCACTGGACAGTTGAAGAATGGGGTCTTTTCTGAGCCTGTTAAACCGTAAACCCTGTAAAGCTGCCCAGCCAGGCTGGGGGTCTTTCATTGCCACTGCCCTCCTATGAGCCCCACAAACGTGAGCCGGTAGCCACCCTTCCTCCCTGCCTCTTTAACTTCGCTCCCCCCGGGCTTCATAACCCTCTGTGTGGACTCTGAAGCAGGCAGCCACCAACTTGCTGACATTGTTTTCAGAACTGTGAGTTGTGGGGCTTTTTGTCCTCGAATGAGGGTCCAGCTGCCAGTGGGTAGTCAAAGGACCTGAAACCCTAAAAATGCAATAGAATCTCTGACATGTGGTCAAGAATAAAAAAAAAAAAATCAGCCTAAACATACAACTTTTTTTGTTTTTTTTGTTTGTTTTTTGTTGTTGTTGTTGTTGTTTTGAGATGGATCTTGCTCCGTCACCCAGGCTGGAATGCGGTGGCGCGATCTCTGCTCACTGCGAGCTCCACCTCCTGGGTTCACGCCATTCTCCTGCCTCAGCCTCCCAAGTAGCGGGGACTACAGGCACCTGTCACCACGCCTGGCTAATTTTTGTATTTTTAGTGGAGACGAGGTTTCACCGTGTTAGCCAGGATGGTCTCGATCTCCTGACCTTGTGATCCGCCCGCCTCGGCCTCCCAAAGTGCTGGGGTTACCACCCAGGCGTGAGCCACTGCGGCCGGCCTAAACACACAACTTCTAATGCTTTTCATAACAAGGCAAAACCCAGTAGCATCATTTAGATGCACTGAAGCTGGGAAAATTTCAAAAGTCCTCCAAGCCCTTCCCTGAGACCCACTCTACCCGCCTCTCCCATCCCTTATACCCGCCACCATTTCCCCCCGCCAGCATTTCCCCCATCCCTCCTCATCGTCCTATTCTCCCCCAACTTCCCCAACCAGTTCCCCCACCATCCTCCCTTATTCTCCCCACAACCCCCTTGCAATTCCCCCCATGCCTGCCACTCCCTACCACTCATTATTCCTTCCCTACCAGTCCCTGCCCCTGCTCATGCTCCCCTCTTCCTCCCCCAACCTGTTCACCATCCTCAGCCTCCCCGAAAAGACTGAAGAGTGGGCAGCCCCTGAGGGCTGGGTATAAACACCAGCATCTCTACACGGAATCCCAGCTCCTGAGAGCTCTGACCTCAGGGCCACGTGTTTCCTGGCCCCTCCCCCATTCTCCTAGTCCTTGACACTCCAGCTCCTCTTTCAGAGACACACGCCCCAGGGCGCGGGCCTGCTCCAGCAGGTTGGAGATGCAGCAGTCTGAGAGGAGACCCAGAGCCACCTCTGTCCCTCTGGAAGTGGGCAGGCTCCCAGGGTTTCCAACAGAGAGAAGAGATCATTCAGCCAGGAGTGGTGGCTCATGCGTGTAATCCCAGCACTTTGGAAGGCCAAGGTGGGCAGATCACATGAGGGCGGGAGTTTGAGATGAGCCTGACCAACATGCAGAAACCCCATCTCTACTAAAAATGCAAAATTAGCCAGACACAGTGGCGCGTGACTGTAATCCTAGCTACTCGGGAGGCTGAGGCAGGAGAATCACTTGAACCAGGGAGGTAGAGGTTGCAGTGAGCCAAGATCGTGCCATTGCACTCCAGGCTGGGGGCAACAAGAGTGAAACTCTGTCTCAAACAAACAAACAAACAAATAAACAAAAAACCTAGTGGCTTAAACAACAACGATCTTTTTTTGAATCTCTCCAGATTTCTGGGGTTCAGGAACTCGGGCAAGGTTTAGCTGGAGTCTGTCCTGCAGTTGCCATCGGACAATAGCTGGAGTTGACTCGTGTGGGGCTGGCCAGGCGTCTGCCCACAGGGGTGCCCCAGGCCTCCTCGCGGCAGGCAGGCAGTCTGGCAGCTGTGAGAGCGGGTGTTCCTGTGCCACACTGACGACCACCATCAGACGTCACACAGTGTCACTTCTGCCATACCCTACTGGCTACAAGCAAGTCACCAGCCTGCCCAGACTCAAGGGGAGGGGACACAGACCTCCCCCATCTCAGAAGGAGTGTCAGGCCACAGTGTCGAAAAGCATGTGGGGCAGGAAACTCCATGGACCAACCTTGGAAAGCACCATCGTGGCCCTGGAGGTCCCGGTAAGTGGAGTCAGAGCAGAGATTTGGGATATGTGGCTTATTGAGGGAAGGCTGTTCAATAAACGCCTGGGAAGGAGTGAAGACAGCGGCCCAGGGAAGGGGAAGGAGCCGAGCAAGGGTATGGGCTACAGTCAGGTGCTCTCTGGACCACAGCCCACACCAGCGTGTTGTCCCGCCTTGAAGAAAGGGAGCCCGGCCAGCCATTGGCAGTGAGTCCCAGGCAGTGAGGAAGAGCACAGCGAGGGTGTGTGGCTCCTGTTGGCCAAGGCTGGGCTCTGGAAAGGAGGTGGGTGTGCTGTCAGCAGCCCACACTCACCACGACTAGGGAACGGGTGCAGCAGCCCATGAATGTGGTGCTGGCAGGGCTCAGTGCGGACTGCAGGGTGGCTGCACCGTCCTCCTATCTGTGCGCCCATGCCCCTTGGCATCTGACTTTGTTCCTTCTATGGAGAGGATCTGCTCCCCACTCCTTCCGTTTGGGCCGGCCATGTAACTTGCTTCAGCCAACGGCACCTGAGCAGGTGTGACACGTACACTGAAAGGCTCTGAGCTCCTGAGGATTCTGGAGGCACACGGGAAGCAGCCGTTGGCGAGTTCCCCCCGCCCCGAGAACCCCCAACCATGGTTCATGCTTTAGCCCTTGGGGCTCTGACTTCTCTGGAGCATTAGACTTTCAGTTGGTAAAAGCCAGGGTCATGGGTTCATCTTCCAGTTGCCACAGCTCCAAATTAGTGCCAGAGAGCACTCCCCGCAGGTCTGGGAAATGCTGAGCTGCCCCTGCAAGGCATTTTTTGGGGGGGTCTCCTGGATAAAGATTTCAATATTAAACGTTAAGATTTTGCTATGATTAAATCCTCACTGGGCCTGAGGAAAGAGCTGTAACTACATTTCGATGTAGCATTTGAAAGGTTTTAGTGATTTTCCATTAATTTCTTTCAAATGTCAAGGGTATATATCTTTCTTTGAGGACTCAGCCTATGGCAAATTTCAGATTTAAAAAGACCTATCGATGGACTTACAAGACCAAGAAGGGGAGCCAAAAATCTACAATTCAGAAATTATGAAACAGCTAAGTTTTCAGTTAATTCAAAAACTGTCTCAGTGGAAAATGTTGTAAGCTTTCCATGCATAATCAAATAGATCTGGTTTGGAAATGCAACGGAAATGAATTGCTTGTAAGAAAGCTTTCCTTCTGAATAAAATGATCAAGCTCAGATCAAAGTCATGGCAAGTGATGGGTTCCCATTGCAGAAAACACTGGAGGGAGGATCACAGTTTAGCTCTAACAAGGAGACAAGTCAGATCCTTCCTCTCTCCTTCCCAGACTGTCTCCCCCACTTCCCCAGCCTGGCCTCACAGTTGAAAAAGCATGCAGAAAGTACCGTCTTCAATTTTACGGAGCAATGAGATTTGTAGTAAATATTTATTAGCTTCTTAGTAAATACAATTAAATTTCTGGCTGAGCTTTGCATGGCTTTCATTAGAATGAGCTAAGGTTTACTTTCAAGTCTAAGGAGACACAATAGAGTAAAATGGTGTAGGCATTAAAGTGCAAATGAAAATTGGTGGCGATTACAGCAGGACGATGCCGTCTTCCTGGCTCTGAGCAGCAGAAGGCTCTGTCTGGGAGCCAGGGCTCAGGCCCACGTCCTGTTCCTTCTCTGCCCTCTAGATGGGTATCATCATCTCTCCCAGCACAGGTGTCAGAAAAACCTTGGTTCCTTCCCCAGGGGCTGGGGGATGCGAGTACCCACTAAGGGCTGGACCCATCCACTCCTGCCCCCTTGTCATCGTGACCAACCCAGAGAAGGCCTTTGACCAAGGTCCTATAGTCACCACACAGTACAGCCCAGACCAGAGTCCCAACTCCCTCTCCAGCACTCAGGACACCCTGATGGCATCCACCAACCTCTTAAATAAGGGTGCACTTTCATTTTGTCAAAATGACTTCCACCCAGAAATCCCACTCTCAGGTACCTGTCCTAGAAGAATGCAAACACCTATCCACACAAAAACATGTACACACGGTCAGGCGCAGTGGCTCACGCCTGTAATCCCAACACTTTGGGAGGCTGAGGCAGGCAGATCATGAGGTCAGGAAATGGAGACCATCCTGCCCAACATGGTGAAACTCCGTCTCTACTAAAAATACAAAAATTAGCTGGGTGTGGTGGCAAGCACTTGTAGTCCCAGCTAATTGGGAGGCTGAGGCAGGATAATCGTTTGAACCCAGGAGGCAAAGGTTGCAGTGAGCTGAGATCACACCACTGCACTCCAGCCTGGGCAACGGAGCGAGACTCCATCTCAAAACAAAACAAAACAAAACAAAACATGTACACACATATTTACAGCAGGATTACTCACAAGAGCCAGGGCGTAGAAGCAATCCAAATGTCCATCCACTGATGCCCAAATAAACACGATGTGGACTTCTCACACAGTGGGATATTATTTGACAATAAAAAGAAGAAAGTGCTAACACAGGCCACAGCAAGGATGAAACACTATGTAAAGTGAAGGAAGATTTTCCACGCACCCAGGACCAAATGCCATATAATCACATCATGTGAAATGTCCAGAGTAGGCAAGTCCTTGGAGACAGAAAGTAGATTCGTGGTTTACAGGGACTGGTTGCGGAGAGGAAGGGGTGACTGCTAAGAAGTGATGGTTTCATTTGGGGATGATGAACTTGTTCTAAAATTGATTATGATGGTGGTTGTACAACCTTGTAAATAACCACTAAATTATACACTTAAAAATAGTGAATTTCATGGCATGTGAATTATATGTAATTTTTAAAACAAACTTTCACTTGGACGGGTGTGGGCGACGGTGTGAGCCCTGGGTTAGAATCCCAGCTCCCCCACGTTCCAGCGGTGGCACTCTGAGTGACTTCCTTCAACCTCTGTCCTGCCCTTTCCCCAGCTCTGGATGGCAGCAACGCCTGGGGCTGGTGTGAGGATGAAGTGAGCTCCTTTGTGAGCCGCGCTTGGTGAAGAGTTCAGGCCGAGCCCCCATGGCACCCAAGGCAGGCAATGCTGGTGCCTGTCTGGCCGATGTGTGCACTGGGGAGGTGGTGGCTGAGCTCACGGCTGGACTGAGGGCCACAGCAGGAAGAGAGGCCCGACTCCTGATGAGTCCACACTCACCAGGCCACCTCCTAGACACAGGATGGCAAGGGACGGCCCGAGCTACACTAAATGGACTGTCTGGGAAGACATGTCTTCCTCCAGGCCCTCCAGACTTCTGCAAAGTGGCCTTCTCCTCCTACCGGAACCTCAGGTTGCCCAGACCTTGGAGGCCACAAGGACATCTGAGGGTCCCACCATGACAGGCTAGAGGTGGCTCTTTTATGAAAGCCTTTGTCAGAACAAGCGAGGGGACACAGGTGACAGCCTCGCAGGCCGCCCAACAGCCACCCCTCCTTCCTTGCTGACAGAGCCCAATTTTGTCCTATGGTCTAGGCACTGCCCTGTGTGCCCCAGGCATAGGCTCTGATTGGCTAAGCCAATGACTCTCCTAGACAATGATTGGCTTAGCGTGGGGCATGTGACCCAATCCTAGCCAATGAGATGTGAGGGTGGCTATTGAGGAATGCTGGGAAAGGTTTCTTGGCTGGTAAGAAGGAAGAGGCAAGGCTGGGCGCGGTGGCTCACGCCTGTAATCCCAGCACTTTGGGAGGCCGAGGCGGGCGGGTCATGAGGTCAGGAGATCAAGACCATCCTGGCTAACACGGTGAAACCCCGTCTGTACTAGAAACACAAAAAATTAGCCGGGCATGGTGGCGGGCACCTATAGTCCCAGCTACTCGGGAGGCTGAAGTAGAAGAATGGCGTGAACCCGGCGGGGTGGAGCTTGCGGTGAGCAGAGACTGCGCCACTGCACTCCAGCCTGGGCGACAGAGAGAGACTCCAGGGCAAGAAAGAAAGAGAGAGAGACAGCGAGAGAGAGAGGGAGAAAGGAAGGAGGGAAGGAAGAGAGGAATGGAGGAAGGGAGAAAGGAAGGAAGGGAGGGAGGGATGGAGGGAGGGAAGGGAGAAGGAGGAGAAGGAGGGAAGGAAGGAAGGAAGGGAAGGAAGGAGAGAGAAAGATTCCACCAAGGGGCCAAACTGGTGAGCCTCGAGCCGAGTCCTTCCTTGGAAAAGGCCACTGCTTTCCTCGTCACGCAAGCCACTTGTGTCAGGTTTCATACTTGTAGCTGAAATGGTCGTAGCCGACACAGTGGGCGATACCGGGAACCCGGGCCCCAATGCCTAGCGGGGTTTTGCTGAGGTGGAGTGTCTAAGCAGCATAGGGATACAGATAGGCGTACTTTCCGAGTAGGATTCCAACTAAGCCGTTTGATTGTTTATTCTTGAGAACCCAATTTTAGTGCCTTGGACTCTTCTCAAAGGTGCCCCAAGAACCCTCGAGAGTCCTGAGTTAGTGTCCCATCCTTCTGTCTGGAGGGTCCCTCGGGGAGGAATTTCCAGGGGGAGGACCTACAGAGGCATTTGCTCCAGCCATAGGGAGCTCAGGGTCCGGGCTTGCAGGTTGGGAGTCCCCTCCGGAAGACTGTGGTCTCATAGACTCTGGCCTGTCCTGGGAGTCAGGAGGCCAGGGACTGGCTCCAACTCTGCCTCAGTTTCCCTGTAATCAATGAAGAGGAGCAGAGGATTGCTATGTCCCCCCATCTCAGATGTGCTCTGATTCCGTGATGATGGTGTACAGAGGGAACACAGAACCCCTGTTCCCTCTTTTGGAGAAGAATTCATTCATTTATTCCATAACGTCCATCAAGTTGCTAAGGCTCTGAAAGGAGGCAATGCTTCCATCGTCTCTCGATTACCCAGGGCCCTCCATGCTCAGGAGGAGAGGACTGGTCTTCAGGTAGCAGACGCAAAATGGGCTGTGGCAGAGGGATACCAGGGTGCCGTGTGCTCAGGACACAGAGGGCCAGTAGGGAGGTCAGGGGCAGGTTTGAATCCTGTCCTGTGGGGTCCAGGCAAAGGTGGCTGAAATGTGTGATGGGATCTTCGGATCCTTTTCAGGAAGGGAACTCATGGTAGTGTGGACTGAGGCAATGGCAGGCAGAGTGGGTGGCCACTGTCACCAGTCAGACCGGAGGACAGTGATGGCAAGGGTCTGAGTAGAGGCCAGGCCTCCAACTGGCAAGTGGGACATCGGGGTTGGTCTGAGGTGGGCTTAGGATCTGTCATGGACAGGATTTGATGATCAGCTGGCTGTTGGGGGATGCTGAGGCTGCAAGGGGTCTAGCTGGCCCAGACACCCAGGGCAGGGGCCTAAGGAGAGTAGGTCTGGGAGAAAGGCCTGTAAGGAGCTGGGCCGTGTGCAGCGTGGGGCTCCAGTAGCACATCCTGGGAAGACCCCAGAGAGATGCAGGGGTGCCGGGGGAGCTCAAGGGTGGGGGCCTTTCAGGTGAGGGCAGGGGCCCTGAACAGGGATTAAAAGTCCACCATTTGACCCTCATGGGGCATTCCTTTCCAGCAGGATGCAGTGTCCTGGCCAGGGCCTGGTGGGTCCTCAGGGCCCTGAGCTTCCCTCAGTTTCCATAAGCCCGAGCACCTTGGAGGAGGGAAGAGTGAATCAGGGGAACAGAAATCAAGCCCCGTGGCGTGCATAGCCAGTGACCATGCAGCATTTAATTTGGGGTTGCAAAATAACTCAGCCTCTCCCCTGAGGTGCTGGAATTCCCCAGTCTTCGAGTGGGGTTAACTTTAGTAAGAGTGAAATTCAGCCAGGTTGGCGGAGGACAGTTTCCAAGTCTCCTCAGGCTGGCTCTCGGAGTCTGGTGACTGTGTCCAGCCTGCCTCCGTTCTCCTCATTGTCAACTGTCATTGTTGGAATTGTTCCTTCCCGTGACTTCACCTGGGAAGTGGCCTCACCCTTGAACTCAGGGCCCCAGACAGGGAAATGAAGCCTCTAACACAGTACAGCTATCACTTTCTGCTCATTCACGCTCCAAGTTCACAGTCCTCTGGGCCCGGCCGCTGCGCTGCACCTCCAGCAGAGATTTACAAAGATTTCATGACCGAGGACTGTCATGAGCCCCAGATTATTAAGATCCCATTTCTCTTTGAAAATATCTCATGAAGTATTCTCTTAAATAATTAAAACTAAATTCCACCTATCCAAATAAATGAAAAAGGATGTTTGGCTCTGTCTTGTCCTCGAGTGACTCTTTGGGACCACCAGCTCCTTTCCGTGCTCCCCGTCACCAGATGGACTTCCAGGTGCTGGGCTTTCCAAACGCATTGTCTTCCTTTCTCAGGCCAGTGTTTATGGTGACACGGGCCAGCTCACGACCTTCCTGGTATATCATATCACCTCCTGCTGATACACAGGTCAAAAAAATCACACAGACATCAGACGCTGACACCAATGGGCCCATCCCAAAATAAGGGTTTATATATATTCCAAGAATGCAACTTAATCTATACTTAGGATGAGGAACTTGGCCCTGCTGGATGACAGTGAGCTCATCACCTCCAAAGCCGGAGTCTGGAGCAGGACTCAGCCAGCACGTCTGGGGAGTGTCCTGCCAAGGTCCTCCAAGTGGGTCCCTTTGTGGCCATTGCTGTCTTGTGGTGAGAGTGGAAATGTCCTGTGGGGTGAGGCTGTTGTGATGGACAGCAGAGAGAAGGGAAGAAAGTCTGGGCTGGCGGAATCAATTCAGAGTTCTCTTCCCTGCACATTCTGAGGCATACGTAGATATTGTGTCTTCCATTCACCCTGGTGGGGTTGGTTCCAAACATCTCTTAACAAGAGTCTTATTCGAGTGCTGGGTGCAGTGACTCACACCTGTAATCCCAGCACTTTTGGAGGCTGAAGTGAGTGAATCACTTGAGTCCAGGAGTTCAAGATCAGCCTGGGCAACATGGCAAAATCCCGTCTCTACAAATAATATTAAAATTAGCCAGGTGTGGTGGCATGTGCCTAGTTGCAGCTACTCGGGAGGCTGAGGCAGGAGGATCTCTTGAGACCAGGACGTCAAGGTTGCAGTGATCGCACCACTGCACTCCATCCTGGGTGAGAGCAAGACCTTGTCTCAAAAAAGAAAAAAAAAAAAAGTCTCATTTACATCTGGATGTCGCTCATTCCACAGTTATTGGTGTCCTACTTGGTGCCAGGAAGGGCACTGGATGGGCACAGCGTAGGGATCTTTGCACATCTCAGTGGCAAACATGCACTGATACAATCCAAACTGCACTGTTAATGAGCAACTGCATTCGACGCTTAGGAGGAAGAGCAGGAGGAGGACTGCAAAGGGCAGCCTTGTGAGGTTACACAGGTGGGGCACTGCACAAGGGGCAGCCTTGTGAGGTTACACAGGTGGGGCATTGCACAAGGGGCAGCCTTGTGAGGTTACACAGGTGGGGCACTGCACAGGGCAGACATCTTAGCCTGTGTGCAGTCCAGACCTGTGTTCTAACTAATCAGTATGTCACGGCTGTCTTCCGTCACATGGAGCAAAGCATCTTGAGGACACGAGAGCCCCATTTTAATTCGCTCCTCAGGGCCATGGGGGCCGATAGGGCCTGAGCTGCATTTGTTGAATGGGAGGTTCCAGGTGACCTCAGACAAAGCCATTCCCTGGCCAGAGTCCTCACGCAGCAGGTGGACTGTTCCTAGGAAGTGAGGGGGTGAGGCAGTCACCAGGCCTCTGGGAAAGGCTGGGGGGAAGGGAAAGGGTGCCCTGAAGTGGAGCAGATGGGGGCCTAGGGAGGACCCAGGGCAGGGCAGGGGCCTCGGGCGGGGGCAGGGAGGGTCCGCATGGACTGAGCCCAGTATGAGTCCCTGTGGTGCTGAGGCCATGGCACTCAGCCCTGGTCGAATTAGGGAGGAGAAGACTGCCAGGAGCCCGAGGTTTTTGGGGAGGAATCAGGGCCTCCCACTCCAGCGGGCCTCCCAGGCTGCCTCCGCATCTAGCCCGCACAGGCCGAGCAGCCCACAGCCACGTTGCAGCCCTGGCCCAGAACCGTTCAGGGCCCACCAAATGCTCAGTCACACCCCAGGAGAACTGTGACCCAGCAGCCCGTCCTGAGAAATAAGCTTAGAAAATCAGTACTTCGAGGACAGAAGTTTTGTCTGTGGGTCTCAATAAAGTTATTTTCATTTTGAATTGGGGAAAAAAAAACATGCGGGTTCACTGTGTTGGCCCTGGATTAAGAGTGATTGCTGCCCCTGCCCTGGGTGTGTGCTCACCCCGCCTCCCACCCGCTGGCCCCTTAAGGGCACCCCAGCTCCCTCCCACCCCAGTTCCCACCTCTGGACAAGGAGGGCCTAGGACAAGGGAGCCCTGCGCGAGGGTCCTAAGGGAAGCGCAGCGGTGCGGTGCCTTATGATGATGGTTGTTATTGGCATCCCTGGACAGGCTGCCCCCACCCCATGCTCACTCCTGCCTGTGGGGTACACACACCGTGGTGATTTTGCTGAATCCTCACTACAGCCCCACAGGGCAGGGCCCATCATCTCTGTTTTAGAGATGGGAACCCTGAGGCCCAGAGAGGAGAAATAACTTGCCCAGGGCCACACAGCTGTGGGCCAGTGCTGGCATCTAAGCCAGCCTCGGGGGCCTCCAGCAACCACAGGCAAAACTGTGCCCTCCGGATCACCTGGGGTGAGGAGTTCAAGACCAGCCTGGACAACATGGCGAAATGCCGTCTCTACTAAAAAATACAAAAATTAGCCAGGCATGGTGACTGGCGCCTGTAATCCCAGCTATGCAGGAGACTGAGGCAGGAGAATCGCTTGAGCCCGGGAGGCAGAGGTTGCAGGGAGCCGAGATCGTGCTACTGCACTCCAGCCTGGGCGACAGAGCAAGACTCCGCCTCAAAAAACAAACAAACAAACAAAAGTGCACCCTCCACCTCCCACCTCCGGCAGCACCAGGGCGCAGTTCCAGGACGTGAGCTCACCCTAGCAAGCACTCACAGAGCAGACTGCAAACTTTCTTAGCTTCCGACAACCCGGTAACTTGCTCCAGGCGCCTCAGGCCCCACCCCCTGAGCATCCCCAGCCCGAATTTCTTTTCCCCCCATCCAGAGGGGGCTCTGTCCCCATCATGCGGGCTTCACCGGTGGGTGCTGCATTCTGCACAGGCCACACAGGAGGCTCTCTGCGGGCCCTGCCGCACCGTTCTGGGTGCTGGAAAGGTCGCGTCTGCAGACTCTGCCATGCCGTTCCGGGTGCTGGAAGGGTTGTGCTGCCTTTACTCCCTGGGCCACATCGGCCACTGAGGCCTGATCCCTGTCGCCGCCTTTTCCGGATGCCATGGGGTCTGAAGAACTCGCGGGGCTGGCCCTGAACCCGGGTCTGACTGCTCTCCGCCTCCCGGTCCTGCACCCCAGTTTCTGCGCAGCCATGGCGGACAGTGCCAGACAGGGCCAGGTCCTGTGTCAGGCCCACACCAGCCCAGGGGTGGAACTGAACCCCAAGCTCCCTGGTTTCTCTGTAGCCAGGAAGGACCTTTTGCAGTGGAAAGTGCTGGAGTGTTGTCACCCCCAAGGCAACCCTCAACCCTGGCTCAAGAGTTCCTGGATAAACACCCAGTCCCCCACCATCTGCCGGCTGTCCTAAGGCACATGACACATGAGTTCATATGGTCCCCAGGGAGGACCGAGCCCTGGGTTCCCACAGAGGTGACCAGCTCCATTCCCCAACCTGCAGTGGCTCCAGCCAGACTCCCCACAGGAGACCCCAGGAACATCTCCCAGAAAAACCGCCTGCGCCCAGCTCCTGGCCCTGACTCCACTCTTTAGGGCGCAGGATGGGCCCCGTGGCTTCTGCGAGCTTCCCATCTGGACAAGGGTGTAAGAAGAGACTGCACGTCAGCTCGGGAGTCTTTAGAACCCACCTCTGGCATGGCCTGGGCCGTGAACGCCGGGGACTGGGCCCCAGCACCCTGCGCCAGGCTCGGCACACAGGAAGGACTCCGCATTCACCAAGGAAGGGACATCAGTGAGCTGAGAAATGTCGCCGTGCTGAGCCGTGCTCATAACCAGTGGATTCCTGGTGTATTATTATTTGTTGATTGTTGATGTAATTTTTCCTGATTTGCTGATTATTATTTGTTGATTCTGGGTTTGCACAGCCACAAATATTCAGATATCTCAAACCCCGCTCCCTGCTGCTTCCTGCTAATTCAAGCAAAACCAGAAAGTTGAGCCTGTGTGCACACGGGGCCTCCCTGGCGCCATGGGAGCCGATAATGGATGGAAGAGGCCCTGCCCCCACCTGCTCTGGGAAAACAAACAGAACGATTAGCCGGAAAGAGTTCGCCAGGCGGGAGGGTCAGCAGCGGCAGCCATGCCCGTTCTGACTACCTCCCAGAACATTCCAAAGCCGAGGCACCACGATTAGGGGGCCCCCTCCACGCAGGCGCCACTGAGGCTACAGGGACTGAGGCCGCAGTGACAGGCACTGATGGCAGCCATAGGCCACTGCCCTTGCCCCTCCCCAGGGACTCAGGCCCTGGGATTAGCCCCCAAGATGCTGCCTGGGTTGTCTCAGTAAACAGTGAAAAGCTAACGCAAAACAGGAACACCAAGAGCTGTCCCCGCACAGGCTTGGGTCTGCTCAAAGCTGGCCAGGCTGCTGTCACGCAGGGCAGTGTGGGATGCCTGGCAGTGGCCCGCTGCTCCCCGAGGATGGCAGTGGTGGCCCTGTGGGGACACATATAGCTTGTGTGCAGAACCCTGCTTCTCAGCACACCGATTCCTGCAGGTAGGACTTGCCTCGATTGTCACCCCCAAGCATGGCCTGGTCCACACTGCAAGGCTGGACCCAAGCACCCGGCCCAGTGCAGAAGCGGCTGAAGGGGCTGGGAACGCAGCGCTGATCTCTGCTGCAGGAGAGGGCGGGTGCTGCAGGAAGTTTCAGGGACCCTCGTCCAGGCCTTGCAGGGGTGTGTGACAGCCGCAGTTCTGGCTGGGCTGGGGAGGAGAGGCTGGGAGAGGTGTTTACAGGAGCCGAAAGTGCTAAAAATAGCGGGGGCCTTGCCCCTGAAGCCACTCCACCTGACCACCCGGCAGGTGCTAGGACAGGAATAGGCAACCAGACCCCAGAGGGACAGGCACAGGGTAAGCCCCTCTCATGGGGGGCCTGCCTATTGGGAGCAGAGGATGAGCTGAGCAGAGGGCCCGGGGCCCTGGAGCTCTGGAGCTGAGCTGCAGGAGGAGTGAGGACGGGAGCCCCTGGTTCTGCCAGCAGCTGGGAAGCAGGCCCCAAACAACCAAGGGTCGAGCCACACGGGCTCAAGGGCCCACCAAGGTCCCAGAGCCCCAATGGACTTCAGAGTCAGAGCCAGTGGTCCCCAGGCCACACACAGGCTGCATGTCAGGTTCACTCCCGCGCCTCTCAGACGCAGCCTCCTCTCTCACACCATGGGAGCCATGCAGCCCTCACAGGGTGACAGGAAGGTGCGTGCGGCAGACAGCTGGACCTGCAGCCTGGCTCAGGGGGTCAACAGAGGACTAGCCCCTGTGGCCAATGTTTCCGGGGCAGGGACAGTGGTGTGCAGGGAGTTGAAAGGTGGATAAGGCCAGGCACAGTGGCTTGAACCTGTAATCCCACCACTTTGGGAGGCTGAGACGGGCAGATCACTTGAGCAGGCTGGGCAACATAGCAAGACCCTCTCTCTACAAAAGATACAAAAATTAGTCCTTGTGGGCCGGGCACGGTGGCTCACACCTGTAATCCCAGCACTTTGGGAGGCTGAGGCAGGTGGATCACAAGGTGAGGAGATCAAGACCATCCTGGCTAACATGGTGAAACCCCATCTCTACTAAAAAAAAATCACAAAAAATTAGCCGGGTGTGGTGGCGGGCACTTGTAGTCCCAGCTACTCAGGAGGCTGAGGCAGGAGAATGGTGTGAACCCGGGAGGTGGAGCTTGCAGTGAGTTGAGATTGCACCACTGCACTCCAGCCTGGGCAACAGAGTGAGACTCCATCTCAAAAAAAAAAAAAAAAAAAAAAGAAAAGAAAAAATTAGTCCTTGTACCAGGAGCGGTGGCTCATGCCTGTAATCCCAGCACTTTGGGAGGTTGAGGCAGGCGGATCACAAGGTCAGGAGTTCAAGACCAGCCTGGCCAACATTGTGAAGCCCTGTCTCTACTAAAAATACAAAAGTCAGCCTGGCGTGGTGGCACGCACCTGTAGTCCCAGCTACTCAGGAGGCTGAGGCAGGAGAATCGCTTCAACCCGGAAGGTGGAGGTTGCAGTGAGCTGAGATTGTACCACTGCACTGCAGCCTGGGAGACAGAGTGAGACTCCTTCTCAAAAAAAAAAAAAAAAAATTAGTCCTAGTGGCACATGCCTGAGGTCCCAGCTACTCAGGAGGCTGAGGTGGGAGGATCACTTGAGCCCGGGAGGTTGAGGCTGCAGTGATTTTACCACTGCACTCCAGCCTGGGCAACCGATTGAGACCTTGTCTCAAAAACAGAAAAAAAAAAAAAAAAAGAGGGGTGGACAAGAGCTGGGCCATGTGAATGGGTGAGGCTGGTCATGAGTGTGTCAGTCCTAGTCTCAGAGGGGACAGAATCTGGAACCCCTAACCAGGTCCCCCAGGCGCAGCCGGTGTCCCTGGACAGCTGATAAGAATAGGCCTCCGCATGCTGGGTTTTCAGTCCAAAACATCTTGGAAGTGACATGCTCTGCAGGCTAAAAAGGCTCAGTCACCAAAATACAGCAGCCAGGGCGCCAGACAGCCGGGGTAGCGGGCCGGGCCACACTCTTGGACGTAGAGCTCATGTTTTCAAAATATCACACCTTATGACCATTCCTAGCATGGCCAGAAGAGCAGGGGTGGGGGTGGGGATTGGCTTTCCATTGTCTTCGCAAGCGTGAGCAGCGGCCCCAGGTCTGCAGTCAGAGCCCTGCAACACCAGGCACCTGGGAACCGGGCACAGGCAGATGGTCTGGGGCTAGGGCTGCGCCATGCACATCACCAGAAGATGCAGATTTGGGAGCAGGAGAACCCCACATGCCCCCTCAAGAAGCTGACCCACAGGCTAATTTGCTGTCCCCAACAAGCCATTCTCTCTCCAGGGCATCAGGCATCCACTGAGCACACACGTGGCATCACACACGTCAGCATTTATGCGCAGGGGCCGCGGCAGGGGAGAAACTCCTTTTGCTGGCAAAGCTGCCATGGGCGGAAGCACAGGTCCCACCCTTCAGCCAGCGCGGGACTCCCTGCACACCAGCTCCTGGCTAGGCATGGAGGAGGCAGACAGGATGGAGGGGAGGGGAGGGGAGGGACGGGACATATACGAACAGGAGCCCTCTTTGAAGTTCAGGTCCCCTCACTTGTGACTCCCTGGCATCCTGGCAGGGCTGGGGCCTAGAGCCAGTGTACCCTGGTCCTGGGCAGTGTGTTCCCCCCACAACCCTGGCATTCCCCACTGGTGTCACTGCCTGCTGAGGGCCAGGACAGGGATTCTCCCCCAGCCTTCTCCTTGGCCAAGCTGGAAGCCACAGGGATCCCCTCCTCCCCTGCCCTGGGAGGTTCTGCAGAACCCCTTCCTGAGGACTCTGTACCCTAATCTTGTCAGGGGGTCCAGGGAACAGTAATAGTCCAAATGCCCCTAGGGTCTCCTCCCTACACACCTCACACACGTACATATACACACACGTACATATACACACACGTACATATACACAGACGTACATATACACACACATAAACACACATACACACACCTATACACATACACACATACACACACACACACATACACATAGACACACACACACACACGTACATATACACACACGTACATATACACAGACGTACATATACACACACATAAACACACATACACACACCTATACACATACACACATACACACACATACACATACACATAGACACACACACACACACGTACATATACACACACGTACATATACACACACATAAACACACATACACACACATACACACACCTATACACATACACACATACACACACACACACACATACACATAGACACACACCCGTACATATACACACACGTACATATACACACATGTACATATACACACACGTACATATACACACACATAAACACACATACACACACCTATACACATACACACATACACACACACACATACACATACACATAGACACACACACACGTACATATACACACACGTACATATACACACACATAAACACACATACACACACCTATACACATACACACATACACACACACACACATATACACATAGACACACACCCGTACATATACACACCCGTACATATACACACACGTACATATACACACACATAAACACACATACACACACCTATACACATACACACACACACACACACACATACACATAGACACACACACATACACATAGACACACACCCGTACATATACACACACGTACATATACACACACGTACATATACACACACATAAACACACATACACACACCTATACACATACACACATACACACACACACACATACACATAGACACACACACACACACGTACATATACACACACGTACATATACACAGACGTACATATACACACACATAAACACACATACACACACCTATACACATACACACATACACACACATACACATACACATAGACACACACACACACACGTACATATACACACACGTACATATACACACACATAAACACACATACACACACCTATACACATACACACATACACACACACACACACATACACATAGACACACACCCGTACATATACACACACGTACATATACACACACGTACATATACACACACGTACATATACACACACATAAACACACATACACACACCTATACACATACACACATACACACACACACATACACATACACATAGACACACACACACGTACATATACACACACGTACATATACACACACATAAACACACATACACACACCTATACACATACACACATACACACACACACACACATACACATAGACACACACCCGTACATATACACACCCGTACATATACACACACGTACATATACACACACATAAACACACATACACACACCTATACACATACACACACACACACACACATACACATAGACACACACACATACACATAGACACACACCCGTACATATACACACACGTACATATACACACACGTACATATACACACACATAAACACACATACACACACCTATACACATACACACATACACACACACACATACACATACACATAGACACACACACACGTCCACAGTCACTCCCGTAGCTTGTGCACCCAAGGAATCTCCACATACACACCCAGCAGGCAGCTGCCCGGGGCCTGTGTTCGCTGTGTAGGCCTCATATCACCCGGCTGTAGAGAAAACCCCGAGTCAGCCCAGGAAACGGTGGGGAGGACGAGTATCTCCCACTGAACTGACATCAGGCTCAGAGGCAGAACCCCGACCTGCCCCACCTGAGCCTGGTCCTCCAGAGCAGACCTCCTCCCCCAGCCCAGAAGCAGGCTCCCTGGACCACGAGTCCCTGCCCGGCTCTCCCTGTAGGGGACTCGGAGTGGCCCAGGTGGCCCTGGCCATGCGGAGATGGGCACTGGTACCACCCCTGCTCCTCCCCTCCAAGCCCTGGCTCAGCCTCTTTCCCCTGCTTCCCAGACACCGTCACCTCTACCCTGCCTGGTCTGAACATCTTGACCTTTTAATTGGAGGGTTTGTTTCATCCACATGGAATTTCGGCTGGAGCTAAGGCAGAGTGGGGTCTGCCAGGTTACTACTGATTTTGTCTCATCTCTTTTGGTTTCTCTATTGCTTCTTTCCTGCCTTCTTTTGTGTTAACACAATATTTTTTAGTATTCCACAATTTTCCTATTGCATTTCCAGCAATATGTGTTTGCATTATTGTTTTTTAGTGATGGCACTGGAGATGGAAATGTGCATTTTAACTAATCCCAGTCGTCTCAGAATTAGAATTGAATTACTTCAAGTAAAATAGAGCAGTAGAATATTTCCACCTGCCCCATCGCCAGTGCTGCTGCAGTCAAATACCACATCTACTTATTATACAAACAGAATAAAGCACTCTTATTTTCGCTTTCTTTTTTTTTCTTTTTTTGAGATGGAGTCTCACTCTGTCACCCAGGCTGGAGTGCAGTGGCGCGATCTAGGCTCACTGCAAGCTCCGCCTCCCGGGTTTACGCCATTCTCCTGCCTCAGCCTCCCGAGAAGCTGGGACTACAGGCGCCTGCCACCTCGCCTGGCTAGTTTTTCGTATTTTTTAGTAGAGACGGGGTTTCACCGTGTTAGCCAGGATGGTCTCGATCTCCTGACCTCGTGATGCACCCGTCTTGGCCTCCCAAAGTGCTGGGATTACAGGCTTGAGCCACCGCGCCCGGCCTATTTTCGCTTTCAATAGTAAAGTCAGGGCTGGGCACAGCAGCTCATGCCTATAATGCCAGCTCTTTGGGAGGCCGAGGTGGGAGGGTTGCTTGAGCCCAGGAATTTGAGACCAGCCTGGGCAACAGGTGAGACCCTGTCTCTACTAAAAATAAAATAATTGGCCGGGCGCGGTGGCTCACGCCTGTAATCACAGCACTTTGGGAGGCCGAGGCAGGCAGATCACGAGGTCAGGAGATCGAGACCATCCTGGCTAACACGGTGAAACCCTGTCTCTACTAAAACTACAAAAAATTATCTGGACATTGTGGCACATGCCTGTAGTCCCAGCTACTCCAGAGGCTGTGGCAGAAGAATCAATCATTTGAACCCGGGAGGTGGAGGTTGTGGTGAGCTGAGATCGCGCCACTGCACTCCAGCCTGGGTGACAGATTGAGACTCTGTCTCAAAATAATAATAATAATAATAATAATAATAATAATGACTGGCCAACATGGTAAAACCCCATCTCTACTATTTATTTATTTTTAAGACAGAGTCTCTCTCTGTCGACTAGGCTGGAGTGCAGTGGTGCAATCACAGCTCACTGCAACCTCTGAGTTCAAGCGGTTCTCATGCCTCAGCCTCCCAAGTAGCTGGGACTACAGGTGCGCACCACCACACCCAGCTAATTTTTGTATTATTAGTAGAGACGGGGTTTCACCATGTTAGCCAGGCTGGTCACAAACTCCTGACCTCAAATGATGTGCCTACCTCGACTTCCCAGTGCTGGGATTACAGGCATGAGCCACCATGCCCGACCTATTTATTTTTTGAGACAGCATCACTCTATTGGCCAGGCTGGAGTGCAGTGGTATAATCTTAGCTCACTGCAACCTCCGCCTCCTGGGTTCAAGCAATTCTCCTGCCTCAGCCTCCTGAGTAGCTGGGATTACGGGCACACACCACCATGCTCAGCTAATTTTTTTGTATTTTTAGTAGAGACGGGGTTTTACCATGTTGGCCAGGCTGGCCTCGAACTGCTGACCTTAAGTAATCCACCTGCCTTGGTCTCCCAAAGTGATGGGATTACAGGTGTTAGCCACCACACCCAGGCTCATTTCTACTAAAAATACAAAAATTAGCCAGACATGGTGGTGGGTGCCTGTAGTCCCAGCTACTCAGGAGACTAAGGCAGAAGAATCACTTGAACCCGGGAGGCAGAGGCTGCAGTGAGCCGAGATTGCACCATTGCACTCCACCCTGGGTGATAGAGTGAGACTCCATCTCAAAAAAAAATAAATAAATAAAAATAAATAAAAATAAAAAAATAAAAGAATTAGCTGGGGATGGCTGGGCGCAGTGGCTCACGCCTGTAATTCCAGCACTTTGGGAGGCAGAGGCGGGCAGATCATGAGGACAGGAGATCAAGACCATCCTGGCTAACATGGTGAAACCCTATCTCTACTAAAAATACAAAAAACAATTAGCCAGGCATGGTGGCGGGCGCCTCTAGTCCCAGCTACTTGGGAGGCTGAGGCAGGAGAATGCCGTAAACCCGGGAGGCGGAGCTTGCAGTGAGCCGAGATGGTGCCACTGCACTCCAGCCTGGGCGACAGAGCAAGACTCCGTCTCAAAAAAAAAACCAAATAAAGAATTAGCTAGGCATTGTGGCATGCACCTGTAGCCCCAGCTACTCAGGAGGCTAAGGCAGGATGATTGCTTGAGCCCAGGAATTTGAGGTTGCAGTGAGCTATGATTGTGTCACTGCACTCCAGTCTGGGCAACAGACTGAAACACTATTTCTTAAAGAAAATAATGACAACAAGGCCGGGCATGGTGGCTCACGCCTGTAATCCCAACACTTTGGGAGGCCGAGGCGGGTGGATCACCGGGTCAGGAGATCGAGACCATCCTGGCTAACACAGTGAAACCCCGACTCTACTAAAAATACGAAAAATTAGCCGGGCGTGGTGGTGGGTGCCTGTAGTCCCAGCTACTCAGGAGGCTGAGGCAGGAGAATGGCATGAACCCAGGAGGTGGAGCTTGCAGTGAGCTGAGATCCTGACACTGTACTCAAGCCTAGGCAAGAGAGCAAGACTCCATCTCAAAAAATAATAATAATAATAATAACAATATAACAAATAAATAAATGGTAACTTTTTTTTTTTTTTTTTTTTTGAGACGGAGTCTCGCGCTGTCACCCAGGCTGGAGTGCAGTGGCCGGATCTCAGCTCACTGCAAGCTCCGCCTCCCAGGTTCATGCCATTCTCCTGCCTCCGCCTCCCGAGTAGCTGGGACTACAGGCGTCCGCCACCTCAGCCGGCTAGTTTTTTTGTATTTTTTAGTAGAGACGGGGTTTCACCGTGTTAACCAGGATGGTCTCGATCTCCTGACCTCGTGATCCGCCCGTCTCGGCCTCCCAAAGTGCTGGGATTACAGGCTTGAGCCACCGCGCCCGGCCTTTTTTTTTTTTTTTTTTGAGACGCAGTCTTGCTCCATCACCCAGGCTGAAGGGCAGTGGTGTGATCATAGTTCACTGCAGCTTCAAACTCCCAGGCTCAAGAAATTCTCCTGCCTTGGCCTCACAAAGTGCTGGATCGCCCCCAGCCCCCCATCTTGTCTTTTATTAATATGTCTGCACACATACGTACCCTTCTGTTGCTATCCATTTCTACCTGTAGAACTGAACTGCCATCTAGGGTCATTTCCATTTACCCCAAATTTGCTTTGGCATGTTTTTCTTTTTTGAGACGGAGTCTTGCTCTGTCGCCCAGGTGGGAGTGCAGTGGAGTGATCTCAGCTTACTGCCAGCTCCGCCTCCAGGGTTCACGCCATTCTGCTGTCTCAGGCTTCTGAGTAGCTGGGACTACAGGTGTCCGCCACCACGCCCAGCTAATTTTTTGTATTTTTAGTAGAGATGGGGTTTCACCATGTTAGCCAGGATGGTCTTGATCTCCTGACTTCTTGATCTGCCCGCCTCGGCCTCCCAAAGTGCTGGGATTACAGACGTGAGCCACTGCCCCCAGCCTGCTTTGGCATTTCTTATGATGAACAGCAGCTGGTGGCAATTTCCCTCAGGTTTTGTTTATAGAAAATGTCCTTATTCCAAGGCAAACGGATCACTTCAAACTAAGAGCTTGAGACCAGCCTGGGCAACATAGTGAGATCCCATCTCTACAAAAAATTTAAAAATATAGACTTAGTGGCTCATTTTCTCTGTGGTTTCCTTGCTTCTGAGTTTCTCCCCTAATTCCCAATTTCTCTGCCAACATCAGGTTCTCCTCTGATACATCACACCAATGAATCTTTAGCTTTCTGCATCCCAAACTACACAGTTTGGGAATACACTATACTATACAAGTCAAGTTAAAAGCAGTAAACTCATAAATTTCATCCAATGTAGCTGTCTTTCAAGAGTAGATTCCTCTCTGCTTTTCTGCTGAGCACCCTAGGGTCTGCAGTTCATGTATAGCTTTGTGGTCAGAGTGTTGACTTTTGCTTAAAACTATGGAAGCCAGAAGACAATGGAATTACATCCTTAATGCGCTAGAAGACAAAAATAAAACCCTAATATTTTATAAACAGAAAAAACATCCATCAAATATAAATGCAAAATAATGATGACTTTAGATGTTTTTATTTTTTGAGATGGAGTCTTGCTCTGTTGCCTAGGCTGGAGTGCAATGGCGCTATCTCCGCTTACTACTCTCTTGAGCCCAGGAGTTCAACACCAGCCTGAGCAACATGGTGAAACACTGTCTCTACAAAACATTTAAAAATTAGCTGAGCATGTGGCACATGCCTCTAGTCCCAACTACTTGGGAGGCTGAGATGAGAGGATCACATGAGCCCAGGAAATCGAGGCTGTAGTGACCCCTGATTGTGCCACTATGCTGCAGCCTGGGTGATGAAGCAAGACCCTCTCTCTCTAAAAAATAATAATAATAAATGAAAGGCACCAACTCGCAGAATTGAGCAGCTCAGTGAACCCCCCAGGAGCATAATGAAGCAGAACAAGTGCAAAGCCACATCCAGGCAATCATCAAGAACTAGATAAAAGCCCTAGACAAAGAAAAAAAATTTAAAACAGCCAGAGAAAAAAGGAATGTTATTTTCAGAGAAGTAAAATGGTTGTAAGAGTGTTGGCTTTTGCTTAAAACTATGGAAGCTAGAAGACAATGGAATTACATCCTTAATGCGCTAGAAGACAAAAATAAAACCCTAATATTTTATAAACAGAAAAAACATCCATCAAATATAAACGCAAAATAATGATGACTTTAGATGTTTTTATTTTTTGAGATGGAGTCTTGCTCTGTTGCCTAGGCTGGAGTTCAGTGGCGCTATCTCCGCTCACTACAAGCTCCACCTCCTGGGTTCACACCATTCTCCTGCCTCAGCCTCCCAAGTAGCTGGGACTACAGGTGCCCGCCACCACGCCCGGCTAATTTTTGTATTTTTAGTAGAGACAGGGTTTCACCATGTTGGCCAGGCTGGTCTGGAACTCCTGACCTCAGGTGATCCACCTGCCTCGGCTTCCCAAAGTGCTGGGATTACAGATGTGAGCCACCGCACACAGCCAGATTTTTTTTTAAAAGGAAAGAATTTACCAACAGCAGACAGGCACTGAAAAAAGTACTTGGGCCAGGCACAGTGGCTCACACCTGTACTGCCAGCACTTTGGGATGCCAAGGTGGGAGGACTACTTGAGGCCAGGAGTTTGAGACTAGCCCTGGCAACATAGCAAGATCCCGTCTCTACAAAAAAAAAGTTTAAAAATTATCTTGGCTGGCCAGGTGTGATGGCTCATGCCTGTAATCCCAGCACTTTGGGAGGCCGAGGTGGGCAGATCACCTGAGGTCAGGAGTTTGAGACCAGCCTGACCGACATGGAGAAACCCCGTCTGTACTAAAAATACAAAATTAACTGGGCTTGGTGGCACATGCCTGTAATCCCAGCTACTTGGGAGGCTGAGGCAGGAGAATCTCTTGAACCTGGGAGGTGGAGGTTGCAGTGAGCCAAGATTGTGCCATTGCACTCTAGCCTGGGCAACAAGAGCAAAACTCCATCTCAAAAAAAAAAAAAAAAAAAAAAAAAATGTGTGTGTATATATATATATATATATATATATATATATAAAAGCTGGGCGGGATGGCATGCACCTGTGGTCCCAGCTATTAGGAAGGTTGAGGCAGGAGGATCACATGAGCCCAGGAATTCGAGGCTATGAGGAACTATGATCCTGCCACCGCACTCCAGCCTGGGCAACAGAGTGAGACTACGTCTCAAAAACAAACGAACAAATGAAAAAGCAAGTTCTTCAGCCTTCAGGAAAATGATCCCAGATGGAAGCATCATACTGCAGGAAGGAATAAAGAGCTCCAGAAAGGGGAAATGCGGGGGAAAGGAGAAATAAATATTGATTTTTAAGTCACTACAATCATGTCTTACATGGGATTTATAACATAGATAAAAGGAAAATATACGACAATATTAGCACAAAGAGCTGGCAGGAGGGAGATGGAGTTTAACAAACAGTTGTACAGTTTTTGAGGGGTTTGACAAGTGTTCAAAGTACTAATTTTTTTGAGATGGAGTTTCGCTCTTGTTGCCCAGGCTAGAGTGCAATGGCACGATCTCGGCTCACTGCAACAAACCCAGCCTCCTGGATTCAAGCAATTCTCCTGCCTCAGCCTCCCGAGTAGCTGGAATTATAGGTATGTGCCACCACACCCGGCTAATTTTGTATTTTTAGTAGATAATTTTGATTTTTAGTAGAGACAGGGTTTCTCCATGTTGGTCAGGCTGGTCTCGAACTCCTGACCTCAGGTGCTGGAATTACAGGTGTGAGCCACTGTGCCCGGCCCAATTTTTTTTTTTTCTTTTTGAGATGGAGTCTCGCTCTGTTACCCAGGCTGGGGTGCAGTGGCACGATCTTGGCTCACTGCAACCTCCACCTCCCAGGTGGTTCAAGCAATTCTCCTGCCTCAACCTCCTGAGTAGCTGGGATTACAGGTGCACACCACCATGCCTGGCTAATTTTTGTATTTTCTAGTAGAGACAGGGTTTCACCATGTTGGCCAGGCTGGTCTGGAAGTCCTGACCTCAGGTGATCCACTTGCCTTAGCCTCCCAAAGTGCTGGGATTACAGGCGTGAGCCACCGCACCCCACCCAAAGTACTAATTTAACATACACTGTAATAAATCAAAAATGCATATTGTGAAAAAAAGAAAAACAGATGTGAGGAGAGATGCCGCCGCCTCCTGCCTCTGAGTGTGCCTGTGTGGGGAGGTGCTGCCTGGCTCTGCAGCAGGCATCCCGAAGGGAAAAGGCGGGAGGAAGAGAGCATGTCTGAGCTTTTTTCATCAGCCTTGAGCTGACGCACGCGTCAGTCCTGGAAGCCCCTGCCTCTGAGTTACCTGCTGGGAAACAGAACCGTCCCTTTTCTGTTCCTTGCGCTGAAGGCTTTTTAATGACCCCAGTGTGCCGTGGTGACTGCTGACCACCTCTGGCGTGGGAGACACAGGTTCGAACCCCAGCTCTCCCACTTGTTGGCAGGGTGGTCTTGGGTAAATTGCCTCACCACTCTGAGACTGCAGAGGATTTTGTGAGAACCAAATAACGTGGTTGTGAGAGAAGGTTCAGGCTTAGCGGGGCCCATGGGGCCCAGGAAGTGGAAGCTAAAAGGCAAATAGAACCCATATACCACTTACAGCTGTGTGGTTCTCTTCACCTCTTCAACAGCCAGGCCCAGAACACGAGGGCCAGGAGCCCAGGGCCTGCTGGTTCCTGGAGGTGCTCAAAGGGAGGACTCCTCATTCATAAAATAAGGGTGAGAATCCCTGAGGGGAGGTTGTAAGGATCACAGAACAGCGGCCATGAGAGAGAGCAGCCGGACAAGAACAGATCCGGTGTGTGAGGCCTGAAACACACACAGTTCCGGGAGCTGTATGTAAGAAAGACAATACAAAATGGTGACTAAAATATTAGGTGTGAGTTAATGTTTATTTGGAATGAAAAAACTCACAACAAATCGCAAATGTGCTAATATCACAAACATCACAAATACAAAAAATAATAATGCTTTTACTAAAGGAGCTGCCTCAATTTTTTCCCCTTTTTGTTCCCATTGCCCCTTGTTGAGACAACAGTGTTTCATGCCATTTCATTAACTTTTTGGATTCCCTTAGGATACTTCCTTTCCATCAATAATTCTGAAAATGACACAATAAACCTGATATTAAAACATACACAAGAGCAATTCAAATGCTTTTTATTTTATTTATTTATTTTTCTTGAGACAGAGTCTCACTCTGTCACCCAGGCTGGAGTGCAGTGGCTTGGTCTCGGCTCACTGCAATCTCCGCCTCCCAGTTCAAGCAATTCTCCTGCCTCAGCCTCTGGAGTAGGTGGGATTACAGGCACCTGCCACCATGCCTGGCTAATTTTTGCATTTTTAGTAGAGATGGCGTTTCACCATGTTGGCCAGGCTGGTCTCAAACTCCTGACCTCAAGTGATCCATCCACCTTGGCCTCCCAAAGTGTTGGGATTACAGGTGTGAGCCACCATGCCTAGCCTCAGATGCTTTTTAAAAATTGCTGTTATATGTCCAGGAACAGTGGCTCATGCCTATAATCCCAGTACTTTGGGAAGTTGAGGCAGGAGGATCACTTGAGACCAGGAGTTCATGACCAACCTGGGCCACATAGCGAGACCCCGACTCTATTACATTTTAAAATAAATGCTGTTATGATATATCAAGCTACAGAAAAACACTTGTTTTGCAGATTGTTTTGCTGTATAGGTGGCAACTGTGGGTCCTGTTTATTCGGACACATTGGTATGCATAAAGCATGTGCCTTTACACACACATGCACTTGCTGAGTATAGATCTGCTACAGCGTTGTGTCCACAAACACAATACAGTTTCTGATAAACTATATTGTATGCCATTCTCATTTAAAAATACTGTGGTGCATTGAAAATTATATACACTAGGGGCCGGGCATGGTGGCTCGTGCCTGTAATCCCAGCACTTTGGGAGGCTGAGGTGGGTGGATTGCTTGAGTCTAGGAATTCGAGAGCAGCCTGGGCAACTGGACAAAACCTTCCCTCTACAAAAAAATACAAAAAATGAGCCAGGCATGGTAGTGGCACACTCCTGTAGTCCCAGCTACCGGGGAGGCCAAGGTGGAAGGATCACCTGAGCCCAGGAGGTGAAGGCTGCAGTGAGCCGTGATTGTGCCATGGCATTCCAGCCTAGGTAACAGAGTAAGAAACTATCTCAAAAAAAAAAAAAAAAAAAAAAAAAAAAAAATTATATACACTACATTACTGAGTATTTCTGACAGGTAGAACTGTTTTAATTGGGTATCAATAAACATTGAATATTGTACTAACAATTTTACATCTCTAAAGATGGAAATAATTTCCCACCACCAAGCTTCTCACTGTACATTTCAAACTTTGTCTTCATGACTGGCATGCTTCTGGTGTTGGGCGCCAGAGAATGCATTCTCAGTGCAATCCAGCTTCTGGCCCCGAATCCTTTGAGGGGCTACATGGACCCTGTCTCTGTCAGTGAAGGCTGCTGTAACAAACTTTCATTGACTTGGGGCTCAAAGAACAGACATTTAGTTCTCACAGTTCTGGAGGCTGGGAAGTCCAAGACCCAGCTGCCGAAGCCTGGGAGTGTGGTGAGGCCCTGTTCCTGGCCTGCAGGTGGCAGACAAGTCTCCTCATACCTTCACACGGCAGAGAGAAGGGAGAGGGGGAGAGAGAAAGAGTGTGCGTGTGTCTGTGTGTGTGTATGCGTGTGTATTTGTGTGTGTCTCTGTGTGTTTGTGTGTTTGTGTGTGCCCATGTTTTTGTGTGTCTGTTTGTGTCTGTGTGTGCCTGTGTCTGTGTTTGTGTCTGTGTGTTTGCATTTGTGTCTGTGTGTTTCTGTTTTCATGTGTTTGTGTCTGTGTGTGTGTGTGCACATGATTTTGTGTGCCTGTGTCTGTTTGTGTATCGGTGTGTGTACATGTGTCTGTGTTTGTGTGTGTCTGTGTGTTTCTGTTTTCGTGTGTTTGTCTATGTGTTTGTGTGTGTGCCCATGATTTTGTGTGTGTCTGTATTTGTGTATCTGTGTGTGCATGTATCTATGTGCGTTTGCATTTGTGTGTGTCTGTGTGTTTTGTGTGTGTGTGTGTGTCTGTGTGTGTGTCTGTGTTGGTGTGTGTGCATATGTGTCTCTGTGTGTTTGTGTATGTGTGCATGCAAGCTCCCCATGCCTTTTTTTTTCTTGAGACAGTCTTGCTCTGTTGCCCAGGATGAAATGCAATGGCATGATCTTGGCTTACTGCAACCTCCGCCTCCTGGGCTCAATTGATTCTCCCATCTCAGCCTCCCAAGTAGCTGGAACCACAGGCATGTGCCTCCACACCCAGCTAATTTTTGCATTTTTCGTAGAGATGGGGTTTTGCCATATTGCCCAGGCTGGTTTCAAACTCCTTATCCACCCACCCCAGCCTCCCAAAGTGCTGGGATTACAGGCATGAGCCACTGTACCTGGCCCTGTGCCTCTTTTTCTGAGGGCACCAATCCCATCCTTGAGGCCTCTATCCTCATGAAAGCCCCACCTCCTAATATCATCACATTGGGGATTAAGGTTTCAACAAATGAATTTGGGGGACACACACTCAGTTTGTGACAAACCTGGAGTGGGGCAGCAGAGTGGATGTGGACATGCACCTGGGGCCCATTCCTACACAGGGACAGCTAACTACAGAGAGGAGACCACACAGATATTCCAGCAATGAGTCCCAAACTCAGCTTCTCTTTAGCTAGTACAAAAAATATCCACGGCCACCCAAAACTCTACTTGACACAAAGGAAACATGATGGAGGGGAGGTTGGAATGGAAGAGACAGCTGACTTAATCTTTCGCAATTATAATATTTTATATATATATATATATATTTTTTTGAGGCAGAGTCTCGCTCTGTCGCCCCGGCTGGAGTGCAGTGGCCAGATCTCAGCTCTCTGCAAGCTCCGCCTCCCGGGTTTACGCCATTCTCCTGCCTCAGCCTCCCGAGTAGCTGGGACTATAGGCACCCGCCACCTCGCCTGGCTAGTTTTTTGTATTTTTTAGTAGAGATGGGGTTTCACTGTGTTAGCCAGGATGGTCTCAATCTCCTGACCTCGTGATCCACCCGTCTCGGCCTCCCAAAGGCCAAGGTGGGATTACAGGCTTGAGCCACCGCACCCGACCTTATAATATTATACTTTCGCAAATGTTATAAAAACCTACCTCCTAGGGCCTTGGATGGGGCTAAACGAGTGAAGGCCCAGTAGGGCTCTACTCACTTCATGGTTCATCTGGAGGCCTCTGTCACCATGCCTCGTCCAGACACCAGTCAGGGAGAACTGGAACCCTCTGGCTTGGGCTGCTATGACACAGCCTAGCTCTGCCACCCAGGAACCCTAGGGATTATGAACAAAGAGTAGTGAGAGGATTGTAAGTGATGGCAGCCTCCTCACAGGTGCTGCCAAAGCCAGTGGAGAGACAGGGAGCTGCAGCAACTGACTCATTCCAGCTCCCAGCGAGCAACATCTAAGGTGCTTTGGAAAACAACTTATATTTTGCTGCGTGTTAGAAATACACTAATATAGCCAGGTGAGGTGGTGCACTTCTATAATTCCAGCTACTTGGAAGGCTGAGGTAGGGGGATTGTTTGAAGTCAGGAATTCGAGACGAGCCTGGGCAACATAGCAAAACCCCGTCTTCACAAAAATAAAAAATAAAAAATTAGCTGGGTGTAGTGGCACATAGCAGTAGTCCCAGCTACTCAGAAGGCTGCAGTGGGAGGATTGCTTGAGCCCAGGGGTTTGAGTAGAGCTGTGATTGCACTACTGCACTCCAGGCGGGGCAACAGAGTGAGATCCCATCTCAAAAAAAACCATATATATAGAGAGTATACATGCATATATACATATATAAATACATATATACATATATATGGTGTATATATATGGTGTATATATACATGTATGTATGTATACACACAAATATATGCTATGCTTGTGTGTGTATATACATGTCTGTGTGTGTGTGTGTGTGTGTATGAGGGGGTGGTTAGGGCAGGACATGGCATGGCCATTTTCCCAATAGGAAGGCAGGACCAAGGAACCAAGCAGAGACTCGGCAGGACGGATCATCTCCTCCCATCTTCTCCTTGTCTGCCAGGGCACTCATACCTGCCCTCTGAACTTGCAGGGCACCTATATCACCTGTGAGGAAACAGAGATTCCCGATTGACTTCTTCTGGTCCTGCTGCCCTTCACAGTGAAGGCTCACTGCCATTCAGACATTCTAGCAGCTGCTCTACCCATCATAGCTGTTGGCGCCAGATCCAAGCTATCTGGAGAACCCCCTCCCCCACATCTGGCATTGGAATGAGGACAGAGAGAGGCCATCAATGGACAGCCACGTTCTCTGCCACAGGAGCTGTGGAAACCAGCAGCAGGCCAAGAGATTCAGCCAGGAGCCCAGGGAGGCCGGCAATGGGGACAGAGAGAGCCCAGAGAGCCCTCCAGGCCCACAGCCTGGCCAGTGCTGAGTCCATACCCACCCTCATAAACACACCTTTTTTGCTTAAGCTGGCCACCAAAGAAGCCACTTAAGACAGCTCCTGGCCAGGCACGGTGGTTCACATCTGTAATCTCAGCATTTTGGGAGGCCAAGGTGGAGACTGCTGTAGTTCAAGAGTTCAAGACCAACCTGGACAACATAGGGAAATCTCATCTCTACTAAAAATAAATTAAAAAAAAAAAAAGAGAGAGATCCTCAGGCTCCATCACGGCTCCCATTACGGGTCCTGAGAGGGGGTAAAGCACAGACGAGCTTGCAAACACCAGACCTGACCGGGCCTGGTAGCTCACACCTATAATCCCAGCATTTTAGGGGCTGAGGTAGGAGGATTTCTTGAGTTCGGGAGTTCGAGATCAGCCTGGGCAACACAGTGAGACCTTGCTTCTACCAAACACCAAACAAATTATCTGGACGTGGTGCTGCAGGCTTGCAGTCTCAGTTACTCAGGAGGCTGAGTTAGGAGGATCACTTGAGCCTGCAAGGTGGAGGTTGCAGTGAGCTGAGATCGTACCACAGCACTCCAGTCTGGGTATGAGAGTAAGACCATGCCTCAAAAAAAAAAAAAAAAGAGAAAAAAAAAAAAGAAGAAGAAGAAAGAAAACACCAGACCCACTGCAAACAGGGCCACCGCCCGCCAGCATCATCCCAGCAGCAGACAGCCCTGCTGTTTCCCACCAGCCCATGTCCAGCCTCCCTCTACAAAGCAGTCATGCACACCAGCCTGGCAGGCCCTGCTGAGTGCCAGGTTATCCACCCGCATGGGTTGACGACCTGGATGTCACCATCTCCAAACCCAGGCTGGCCTGGCCTGAACAGGGACCCCTGCATCACCTGGACTGCTGGGCAGAGAGAGGGTGGGCTCCTGACACAGCCGGCAGGGCTCGGGGTGCGTTACAGAGGAACAGATGGTCAGTCTCAGAAGTAGACAGACGCCAAAACAGGAGCAGGGAGGCTGGGGTGCCAGCCAAGACCAAGCCCTGCACCCTCCACAGACCTCCACGTCCCCCCCAGCGCCTCTACTTGAAAAACAGCCCCAGCTCCTTCCAAATTTAATGACGTAGCTTTACTGGCGCCAGAACACAGAAGACTCAGTCAAGGTCCCTGCCTTCAGACATCGCAGATGAAAATCTTGGCAATTCCAGGTGCTGAGGAAGGAGCAGTAGAGAAAGTGTCAGAAGGCCCCCAGGAGATGGTGGGGGGCACGGCAGGCCTGGGCACAGTGGAAGCTGCAGAGCCCTCTCACCTCCTGCCAGGCCAGGAGAAGCCCCACGGACAGCCAGAAGCACCCTGTGCCCGGGGCCAGACCCCTGGGACTTGCCAAGGAGGCAGGCCCTCTGTGTCCTGCCGGCTCCTGCCACTATGAGAGTCCCTTAGCTGTTTAAGGCAGTTAGGGTCAGTCAAGGTTTCACGTTGCTTGTGGCTGAAACAAACCAAGGGACAAACCCGGAGGTGGGTACAGCAGGAGCGAAGGCCAGGAGACTGGACCCTTATGTGGTGGGAAACATCTTTGTTACAATAATTCAAATAAACACAAAAGTAAAGGAAGTTGTATCATAAGCCCAGATTCAAAAAAAGCAGCACTTTCCCACAGAAACGGAAAGCAGATTGGTACCTGCCAGCAGCCGGGGCAAGCGGGGAATGCAGAGCTTATCCTTACCAGCTGCAGGGCTGTCCTCTGGGCTGAGGACAATGCTCTGAATGAGGGGGTAGTTGCATGACATTTTGAATACACTAAACACCACTGAATTGTTCACATTAAAACGATTACTTTGCTGTGAGTTTCACCTTAAATTTTTTTGTTTTTGTTTTTGTATTTTTTGAGATGGAGTCTCGCACTGTCACCCAGGCTGGAGTGCAGTGGCGCTATCTCGGCTCACTGCAACCTCTGACTCCCAGGTTCAAGCCATTCTCCTGCCTCAGCCTCCCAAGTAGCTGGGACTACAGGTGCCCGCTACCATGTCCCGCTAATTTTTGTAATTTTAGTAGAGACGGGGTTTCACCGTGTTCGCCAGGATGGTCTTGATCTCCTGACCTCATGATCCGCCCACTTCGGCCTCCCAAAGTACTGGGATTACAGGCACAAGCTACCAGGCCGGGCCCACCTTAATTTTTAAGAATGCAACATTTTAAAATCTACAGTTATCTCAAACAAACAGGGCAACACTGGCCGCTTTTCCACCCTCATCTTCCCTACTGGGATATTTTACAGTAAATCCTAGACACCATGGTCTTGCTCCCACAAACACTATTGATTGCGTAATTAACCCGATTTGGGATTTAAAAAATTATAATCATCTTGCCAATACACCACCAACAAAATGAACCTCTTCTTGAAACTATTTCCCAGTTATCTTCAGATTGGATCATTCCGGCCCAAAGACCTTTGTAACAGTTGGTTTGTTAAGATCAGGATGGACATAAAGTCTACACGTTGCATTTGGCTGTTGGGTCCTTGAGTCTCTCTAAGTCCCAACCTCCCCTCTCCCCCACCTTTTTTTATGCTGTTAACTTATTGGAGAAACCAAATCCTCTGTTCTGTGCAGTTGCACACATTCTAAGTTGGGCTAATTGTTTCCTCGAGGTGTTATTTAGATTACTCCTCTTTATAAAGTGATATTTACTAGAGGCTCAATTACATTTAGCTTCAATTTACCAATTTTTTTTTTTTTTTTTTGAGATAGAGTCTTGCCCTGTCGCCCAGGCTGGAGTGCAGTGGCATGATCCCCGCTCACTGCAAGCTCTGCCTCCCGGGTTCACGCCATTCTCCTGCCTCAGCCTCCCAAGTAGCTGGGACTACAGGCACCCGCCACCACGCCTGGCTAGTTTTTTGTATTTTAGTAGAGACGGGGTTTCACTATGTTAGCCAGGATGGTCTCGATCCCCTGACCTCGTGATCCGCCCGCCTTGGCCTCGCCAAGTGCTGGGATTACAGGCGTGAGCCATGGCACCTGGCCCAATTTTTTCTTTAATGCTGTGTTTTCTATACTATTAGAAATCTTATCAAATGTACTATAAAATTTTAAAACATAAAAATTAAAAATTAAACAAATTTTAAGAAGATATCTTTGTTTCTTCCAAAGTTACAAAGATTTTCTCCTACTCTTTCTTCTAGAAGTTTTCTAGTTTTAGCTTTTCCCTTAAGGCTATGATCCATCTTAAATTAACTTTTGTACACGGTGTAACAGTGTAAATATAAGATCAAAGTTCATTTTTCCTTGATGTGAAGGGGTCCAGCATCTTTTCTCGAAAGACTATCCTTTGTCAAAAGTCAACTGACCATGTAGGTGTAGACTGATTTTTGGAATCTGTTTCATAGATTACAATGTCTAAATGTGCCAACACCACACTGTGGTGATTTACTGTAGTTTTATAGTAAGTCATCATACAGTTGAATCAGTTTGTAATTGTAAATGTCCAAAATTTTGAAAAAAGACTGACAATGCTAAGTGTCGGTGAGGATGTGGGCAGCTAGAACTTTCACACACTGCTGGTGGAAATGCAAAACATTAAAACCACTTTGGAGAATGGTTTGGCAGTTTCTTAAAGACAAAGATAGGGGCCGTGCACGGTGGCTCACACCTGTAATCCCAGCACTTGGGGAGGCTGAGGCAGGCAGATCACGAGGTCAGGAGATTGAGACCATCCTGGCAAACACGGTGAAACCCTGTCTCCACTAAGAAATACAAAAAATTGGCCAGGCGTGGTGGCTCACGCCTGTAATCCCAGCACTTTGGGAGGCCGAGGTGGGGGCATCACGAGGTCAGGAGATTGAGACCATCCTGGCTAACATGGAACATGGTGAAACCCCATCTCTACTAAAAAAACTACAAAAAAATAGCCGGGCGTGGTGGTGGGCACCTGTAGTCCCAGCTACACGGGAAGCTGAGGCAGGAGAATGGCGTGAACCTGGGAGGTACAGCTTGCAGTGAGCCAAGATCGCGCCACTGCACCTCCAGCCTGGGTGGCAGAGCAAGACTCCATCTCAAAAAAAAAAAACAAAACAAAACAAACAAAAAAATTAGCCGGGCATGGTGGTGGGCGCCTGTGGTCCCAGCTACTTGGGAAGCTGAGGCAGGAGAATGGCGTGAACCCAGGAGGTACAGCTTGCAGTGAGCCGAGATCGCGCCACTGCACTCCAGCCTGGGCAACAGAGCGAAAAAAAAAAAAAAAAAAAAAAAAGGAGTTAAAGATACACCTACCCAGCAGTTCCACCTATAGATAATGTATCCAATGGAAATGAAATCTTTTGTGGAGAAGGCAGGGCAAGATGGCAGAACAGAACCCTCCAATGATCGTTCCCCAACAGGAACACCAAATTGAATAACTATTCATGCAAGAAAGCTCCTTCATAAGAACCAAAAGGCAGATGACTGATCAGAGCACCTGGCTTTAGCATTATTCAAGTAACGAGGCACCGAAGAGGGGAGGAAAGACAGCCTTGCATTGCCTCCACCACCCCTGCCCCATCCCCCAGGAGCACATGCAGAGAGAAGCTGTGTGCTTGGGGTAGGGAAAGCTTAGTGATTTGGAGACTTTGCATTGGAAATTAGTACTGCCCTGTCACAGCGGGACACAACATAGGGCAGAATTCTGCCAACTCTCATGAAGGAGCATTTAGCGTAGCCCTTGCTACAGGGGAATGCTCTGTCCCAGCAGTAGGAACCTGAGTTTCAGCTAGCCCATCCATCCACCCGCTGACTAAAATGCCCTGGGGTCCTGAATACATTTGAAAGACAGTTGGGCCATAAGGACTGCAGTCCTTAGGCAAATCCTGGTGCTGCATTGGGCTCAGAGCCAGTAGACGTGGGGTGCACCCAACCCAGTAAGACACCAGCTGTGGCAGCCCAGGGAGTGCTTACACCACCTGCCCCCAAATGCCAGACAGTGCAATTTAGGGAAAGACTCCTTCCTTCTGCTTGTAGAAAGGAGAGGGAAGAGTAAAGAGAACTTTGTTTTGCCCTTGTGCACCACCTCAGTCACAGTAAAATAAAGCACCAAGCAGATTCCCGAAGCCCCTGATTACAAGCCCTAGCTTCTGGGTGGCATTTGTAGACCCACCCTGGGCCAGCAGTAAGCCTCCTTCCCCGAAGGATTGGGGAAAGGATTCACCACCTGCTGACTAAAGAGCTCTTAGGCCTGGAGGAAACATCAGTGGTAGCCAGGCAGTAGTTGCCATGGGCCTCAGGCAAGATCCAGTACTGTGCTAGCTTCAGGTATGAGCCAGCACAGTCCCTGCCGTGGTGGCCACGAAAGTGCTGGCACCATCCTTCCCCCAACTCTTGGCAATCCGACATGGAAGGAGAGACTCCTGTGTGGGTGAAAGTGAAGGAAGAGAACTAGAGACTTTGCCTGGTAATCCAGGGAATCCTCCTGGGTCTTACCGAAGCCCACCAAGGCAGCACAAGGCAGCAAGAGTTGCGGCATTATTGGACTTGCGGCACCCACTAGTGCAGATATGGCTACAGACACCAAAGAATTAAGATCAAAACACTCAATTCCCTTTGATTACCCAGAAAGCCTTCTCAAGAGGGATGGGCACAAATGCTACTGGGCTTGGGCTACCCTTTATGCAGCTGTGGCTGCAGTGACCAAAAACTTAGACCGCAACATCCAAGTGCCTTCAAATACTTGGAAAGCCTTCCCAAGAAGAACAGGTACAAACAAGCCCATACTGTGACAACTACAATAAATACCTAACTCTTCAAACATCCACAAACCAACAAACAACATCCACAAACCAACAAAAAACATCCACAAACCAACAAACAACATCCACAAACCAACAAACAACATCCACAAACCAACAAAAAACATCCACAAACCAACAAACAACATCCACAAACCAACAAACATTCACAAACCAACAAACAACATCCACAAACCAACAAACATTCACAAACCAACAAACAACATCCACAAACCAACAAACATCCACAAACCACAAACCAACAAAACATCCACAAACCAACAAACATTCACAAACCAACAAACAACATCCACAAACCAACAAACATTCACAAACCAACAAACAACATCCACAAACCAACAAACATTCACAAACCAACAAACATCATCCACAAACCAACAAACATTCACAAACCAACAAACAACATCCACAAACCAACAAACATTCACAAACCAACAAACAACATCCACAAACCAACAAACATCATCCACAAACCAACAAACATCCACAAACCAACAAACATCCACAAACCAACAAACAACATCCATAAACCAACAAAAAACATCCACAAACCAACAAACAACATCCACAAACCAACAAAAAACATCCACAAACCAACAAACAACATCCACAAACCAACAAACATTCACAAACCAACAAACAACATCCACAAACCAACAAACATCCACAAACCAACAAACAACATCCACAAACCAACAAACAACATCCACAAACCAACAAACACCCACAAACCAACAAACAACATCCACAAACCAACAAACAACATCCACAAACCAACAAACATTCACAAACCAACAAACAACATCCACAAACCAACAAACATTCACAAACCAACAAACAACATCCACAAACCAACAAACAACATCCATAAACCAACAAACAACATCCACAAACCAACAAACAACATCCACAAACCAACAAAAAACATCCACAAACCAACAAACAACATCCACAAACCAACAAACAACATCCACAAACCAACAAAAAACATCCACAAACCAACAAACAACATCCACAAACCAACAAACATTCACAAACCAACAAACAACATCCACAAACCAACAAACATTCACAAACCAACAAACAACATCCACAAACCAACAAACATCCACAAACCAACAAACAACATCCACAAACCAACAAACATTCACAAACCAACAAACAACATCCACAAACCAACAAACATTCACAAACCAACAAACAACATCCACAAACCAACAAACATCCACAAACCAACAAACAACATCCACAAACCAACAAACATTCACAAACCAACAAACAACATCCACAAACCAACAAACATTCACAAACCAACAAACAACATCCACAAACCAACAAACATTCACAAACCAACAAACATCATCCACAAACCAACAAACATTCACAAACCAACAAACAACATCCACAAACCAACAAACATTCACAAACCAACAAACAACATCCACAAACCAACAAACATCATCCACAAACCAACAAACATCCACAAACCAACAAACATCCACAAACCAACAAACATCCACAAACCAACAAACAACATCCATAAACCAACAAAAAACATCCACAAACCAACAAACAACATCCACAAACCAACAAAAAACATCCACAAACCAACAAACAACATCCACAAACCAACAAACATTCACAAACCAACAAACAACATCCACAAACCAACAAACATCCACAAACCAACAAACAACATCCACAAACCAACAAACAACATCCACAAACCAACAAACATCCACAAACCAACAAACAACATCCACAAACCAACAAACAACATCCACAAACCAACAAACAACATCCACAAACCAACAAACATTCACAAACCAACAAACAACATCCACAAACCAACAAACATTCACAAACCAACAAACAACATCCACAAACCAACAAACAACATCCATAAACCAACAAACAACATCCACAAACCAACAAACAACATCCACAAACCAACAAAAAACATCCACAAACCAACAAACAACATCCACAAACCAACAAACAACATCCACAAACCAACAAACATCCACAAACCAACAAACAACATCCACAAACCAACAAACAACATCCACAAACCAACAAACAACATCCACAAACCAACAAACATTCACAAACCAACAAACATCCACAAACCAATAAACATCCAGAAACCAACAAACAACATCCACAAACCAACAAAAAACATCCACAAACCAACAAAAAACATCCACAAACCAACAAACATCCACAAACCAACAAACAAACATCCACAAACCAACAAACATCCACAAACCAACAAACAACATCCACAAACCAACAAACATCCACAAACCAACAAACATCCAACATGTCCTCACCAAACAAACTAAATAAGGCACCAGAGACCAATCCCAGACAAACAGATATGTGACCTTTCAGAGAGATGATTCAAAATAGCTGTTTTGAGGAAACATAAAGTCAAGACAACAGAGAGAAGGAATTCAGAATCCTATCAGAGAAATTTCACAAAAAGATTGAAATAACTAAAAAGAATCAGGTAGAAATTCTAGAGTTGAAAAATGCAATTGACATACTGAAGAAAGCATTAGTCTCTCTCTTTTGTTTTGTTTGTTTGTTTTTTGTTTTTTGAATCGGAGTCAAGCTCTGTCACCCAGGCTGGAGTGCAATGGCACGATCTCAGCTCACAGCAACCTTCACCCCTCACCGGGTTAAAGCAATTCCCCTGCCTCAGCTTCCCCAGCACAAGCAGATGTGCATCACCACATCCTGCTAATTTTGGTATTTTTTGGTAGTGATGGGGTTTCGCCATGTTGGCCAGGCTGCTCTGGAACTCTTGAGCTGAAGTGATCCACCTGTCTTGGCCTCCCAAAGTTCTGGGATTGCAGGCATGAGCCACCATGCCTGGCTCTATGTTGTTTTTCTATTATTTATTTCATTTACTTCTGCTCTAATCTTTTATTTCTTTGTTATTTATTTATTATTATTTTTTTGAGACGGAGTCTCACTCTGTTGCCCAGGCTGGAATGCAGTGGTATGATCTTGGCTCATTGAAACTTCTGCCCCCCGGGTTCAAGCGATTCTCCTGCCTCAGCCTCCCAAGTAACTGGAATTGTGGGCATGCACCACCATGCCCAGCTAATTTTTGTATTTTTAGTAGTCACGAGGTTTTGCCAAGTTGGCCAGGCTGGTGTTGAATTCCTGACCTCAGGTAATCCACCCACCTCAGCCTCCCAAGGTGCTGGGATTACAGGCATGAGCTACCGTGCCCCGCCTGCTCTAATCTTTTAAATGTCCTTTCATGGGCTAGCTTTGGGTTTAGTTTCTACTTAATTTTCTTTTTCTTTTTTGAGATGGAGTCTCACTCTGTTTCCCAGGCTGGAGTGTAATGGCGCGATCTCAACTCCTGCAACCTCCGCCTCCCGGGTTCAAGTTATTCTCCCGTCTCAGCGTCCCGAGTAGCTGGGATTACAGGTACACGCAACCAGCCAGGCCCGGCTAATTTTGTATTTTTAGTAGAGACAGGCTTCACCACGTTGGTCAGGCTGGTCTCAAACTCCTCACCTCGTGATCCGCCTGGCTTGGCCTCCCAAAGTGCTGGGATTACAGGCGTGAGCCACCGCGCCCACCCTAGTTTCTCCTTAATTTTCTAGGTCCTTAAATTGGGAAGTTAAGTGGTTGATTTATTTGAGATGTTTTTAATATATTATTATTTTTCTGAGACAGATCTCACTCCGTCCCCCAGGCTGGAGTGCAATGGCGTGATCTCAGCTCACTGCAACCTCTGCCTCCCGGGTTCAAGCAATTCTCCTGCCTCAGCCTCCCAAGTAGCTGGGATTACAGGCATGTGCCACCATGCCCAGCTAATTTTTGTATTTTTTGGTAGAGGCAAGGTTTCAACCATGTTGGTCAGTCTGGTCTTGAACTGCTGGGCTCAAGTGATCTGTCTGTCTCAGCCTCCCAAAGTGCTGGGATTACAGGTGTAATATATATTACATTTATATATTATATATAATATAAATATACATATATTTCTTTGAGACAGGATCTCACTCTGTGGCCCAGGCTGGAGGGCAGTGGTGTGACCACAGCCTCGACCTCCCAGGCTCAAGTGATCCTCCCACCTCAACGTCTTTAGTAGTCTGGACTATAGACATGTGCCACCACGCCTGGCTAGTTTTTCCATTTTTCATAAAGACGGTATTTCGCCATGTTGTCCAAGCTAGTCTTGAACTCCTGAGCTCAGGCAATCCTCCCACCTTGGCCTCCCAAACTGCTGGGATTTCAGGCATGAACCACCGTGCCTGGCTGAGATGTTTTAAATGTGCTTATTGTTACAAATCTGCCCCTTAGCGCTACTTTCATTGCATCTTGTAAGTTTTGGTATATTGTGTTTTTGTTTTCACTGGTCTCTACGTATTTTTGTATTTCCCCTGTGATTTCTTCATTCATCCACTGGTTCTTAAATGAGTGTTAATTTCTACAAATTTGTGAACTTTCCAGTTTCCTTCTATTATTGGTCTCTAATCTCATCCTGTTGTGGTCACAGAAGATACTTTAAATGATATCTTTTAAAATCTATTGAGACTTAATTTGTGGTGAAACTTATGGTCTATCCTGGAAAATGTCCCATGCTCACTTAAGAAATGTGGATTCTGTTGTTGTTATATATTTTGTCTATGTCTATTATACCTAGCTGGTTTATTGTGTTTTCTTTTTTTTTTTTTTTCCTATTTAGAAAACTTTATTGAATATCATACTTATCAAAAGAAAAAGTTAATTTTCCCCAAAGGCACCCTTCATTTCACATGATCTATACTCTAATGTTATTTTGTATTAAAAATATGGTTAAATATGGAATTAGTAAAATGCAGCATATAAAACTTCATGCTGAGCAAAAACAAGTCCAAAACAACTTTACCATGTATCCATAGAATAGTTCCCACAGTACATTTCCTACGTAAATCATGTTTGAATGCAATTTTTAGAACCATTTTAAAATATATTTTGCAATCTGTTAACTGTAGGCATCCACATTTTTCTTCCATTACATAATCTGTTTCTCTGATTAAGTTGGCAATATCTGCTAGGATCCACAGAATTCAGGAAAAAAAAGCAGTTATTTCTCAAGGTTTGAGAAATCTGGTCCACCTTTAGTGTAGTTTCCTGAGATTTCTGCTCCACTGAAGTCAAAACCAGGATTTTCTTTTTGGAATCTCTCTAATGTAAGCTTTCTCTGCATTTGGTCTTGCACCCAAGGATCCGCTGCATATTCAGATTCTAGTAGAGAAGTCCAACAATTTGCTGCATCTCTCTTTGTCTTTGTGAGAACAATACGAACCATTTTTCTATCCTCCAAAGTCCATGTTCCCTCATCAGCTATTGTAGAATCAAAGAGTTTGCCCTTGAGGATCTAGCGGCCGCCCACCGACAGCGCCACATGCCGGCTCTGCAGGCCGCACTGGATATCCTGGGCGCGCGTGCCTGGAGGCACCTGAACTTCAATGAACACCTCCTCCAGGGTCTGGTACCACTGGCCCCACGGGGTCGCGCACGGAGCCACCCCACTCCGCTCCTCAAACGGGGCCGACATAGTCCAGTGGCTTCCCGGCCGTAGCCGCACCAGGCGGAGCTGAGCGCACGCGCGGAATCCCACGCTCAGGCTACGCCGGTTTATTGTGTTTTCAAGTCCTCTGTCTCATTACTTACATTCTGACTGGTTTGTTTTTTGAGCCAGAATCTCGCTCTGTCACACAGGCTGGAATGCAGTGGTGTGATCACAGCTCACTGTAGCTTCAATCTCCTGGGCTCACATGATCCTCCTGCCTCAGCCTCTGGAGTAATTGGTTCTGTAGGCACAGGGTATTGCGCCTGGCTAATTATTTTCTGTAGAGATGGGGTCATGATACACTGCTCAGGCTGGTTTCGTACTCCTGAGCTTGTGATCCTCCCACCTCGGCCTCCCAAAGTGCTAGGATTATGCCCAGCCAACATACTGATTTGGATTCCTTTGGATTTACACCCAGAAGAGACTGCTAGATCATTGCGTAAGTCCTTTTTTTTTTTTTTTTTTTTTTTTTTTTTGAGATGGAGTCTCGCTGTGTCTCCCAGGCTGGAGTGCAGTGGCGTGATCTCGGCTCACTGCAAGCTCCGCCTCCCGGGTTCACGCCATTCTCCCGCCTCAGCCTCCCAAGTAGCTGAGACTACAGGCGCCCGCCACCACGCCCGGCTAGTTTTTTTTGTATTTTTAGTAGAGACGGGGTTTCACCATGTTAGCCAGGATAGTCTCGATCTCCTGACCTCATGATCCACCCGCCTCGGCCTCCCAAAGTGCTGGGATTACAGGCTTGAGCCACCGCGCCCGGCCTTTTTTTTTTTTTTTTTGAGGCTTCTCCATACTGTTGTCCATATTAGTGTAACTAGTTTACATTCCCATCAACAATGTACAACGGTTCCCTTCTCTCCGCATCCTTGCCAACACTTGTTATCTTTCACATTTTGAAAAAAGTCACACTAACAGGTGTGAGGTGATATCTCATTGTGGTTTTAATTTGCATTTCCCTAGTGATTAGTGATCCTAGGCATTTTTCCATGCACCTCTTGACTATTTGTACAGCTTCTTTTGAGAAATATCTGTTTAAGTCTTTTGTCCAGCAGATCTTACTGAGTTCATCTTCTTTAGAGGTCATCGATCTTTTTTGGATGTTTATTTTCATGTCTTCCACCAATTTCACAAAGTTTTCTGCCATTATTTCTTCAAATAATCTCTCTGCCTGCATGTCCTTCCTCTTCCCCTTATGTGACTCCTATAACGCGTATGTTGGTCCACTTTATTGTGTCCCAGGGTTACCTTAGGCTCTGTTCCCTCTTCTTCAACCTTGTTTTTTCCTGTCCTCAGTTAATTATTTCCATTGTCGCATCTTCATATTCTCCTCATTCTTTTCTTGTGACTGTTCAAATCTGCCTTTGAATCTCTCTAGTGAATTTTCATTTCAGTTATTCTACTTTTAAGCCCTAGGATTGCTTTTGGTTTCTTTTTCGGTTTTCTCTTTATTGATATTTCATGTTAGGCTGGTGTGGTGGCTCACACCTATAATTCCAGCACTTTGGGAGGCTGACACAGGCAGATCACCTGACATCAGGAGTTTGAGACCAGCCTGGCCAGCATGGTGAAATCCTGTCTCTACCAAAAAAAAAAAAAAAAAAAAATTAGCTGGGCACGGCGGCGCATGCCTGTAGTCCCAGCTACTCAGGAGGCTGAGGTGGGAGAATCACCTGAACCCAGGAGATGGAGGTTGTAGTGAGCAGAGATCATGCCATTGCACTTCAGCCTGGGTGACAGTGACACTGTCTCAAAAAATAAAATTAAAAAAAACATATTTCATGTTGGTCATTTGTTTTCTTGACTTTGTCTTCCTTTAATTCTGTTTTTTGGGGGAGGATTACGTGAGCCTGGGATTACAGGCGTGAGCCTCCACGCCCGACTGAAGGGGTGATTCTTTAAAAGGCACCAGCTCTTTAAATCCCCTGGAAGTTGTTCTAGCTTAAAGGGCAGGGCCTTGACATATGGGGGTGTGTGTGTGCATCTGCCCGCCTCAGCCTCCCAAAGTGCTAGGATGACGGGCATGAGCCACCACGCCTGGCCCCGAATTAGTAATTTTCTAATTCTGACATACTCTGTTGCATGTATTACCTGGAATTCTCCTAGAAAGAACTTTCTCCTTCAATGATTTGATTATCCTGAAACAGTACAGATAAGAAAGTTGGGCTGGGCGCGGTGGCTCAAGCCTGTAATCCCAGCACTTTGGGAGGCCGAGACGGGCGGATCACGAGGTCAGAAGATCGAGACCATCCTGGCTAACACGGTGAAACCCCGTCTCTACTAAAAAAATACAAAAAACTAGCCGGGCGAGGTGGCGGGCGCCTGTAGTTCCAGCTACTCGGGAGGCTGAGGCAGGAGAATGGTGTAAACCCGGGAGGCGGAGCTTGCAGTGAGCTGAGATCCGGCCACTGTACTCCAGCCTGGGCGACAGAGCGAGACTCCGTCTCAAAAAAAAAAAAAAAAAAAAAAAAAAAAAAAAAGAAAGTTGGATACATGCCTAATATTCTCAGCTCCAATGGTGATCAATAGGTGCTTTTAAAAAAACTTGGAGGCTGAGGCAGGAGGACAGCTTGAGTTCAGGAGTTCAAGACCAGCCTGGACAACACAGCAAAATCCTGTCTCTACGAAAAAATTAAAAGAAAAAAAAATTAGCCAGGTGTGATTTGTGCCTGTAAGTCTCAGCTACTTGGGAGGCTGAGGTGGGAGGACTGCTTGAGCCCAAGAGGTTGAGGCTGCAGTGAGCTGTGATTACACCGCTGCACTCCAACCTGGGCAACAGAGCAAGACCCTATCTCACACACAAAAAAATTAAAAATTAGCCACTCATGGTGGCATGCGCCTGTACTTCCAGTTACTCACAGGGGGGTTAGCAGGGGAACTGAAGTGGGAGGATCACTTAAGCCGGGAGGTCTAGGCTGTAGTGAACCATGATCGCACCACTGCACTCCAGCCTGGGCAACACAGTGAGACCCTGTCTCAAATAAAACTTTTTTAGTCTGGGTGTGGGTGGTTCACGCCTGTAATCCCAGCACTTTGGGAGGCCAAGGTGGACGGATCACGAGGTCAAGAGATCGAGACCATCCTGGCCAACATGGTGAAACTCCATCTCTACTAAAAATACAAATATTAGCCGGGCGTGGTGGCGCACGCCTGTAGTCCCAGCTACTCGGAGGCTGAGGCAGGAGAATCGCTTGAACCCAGAAGGTGGAGGTTGCAGTGAGCTGAGATCCCACCACTGCACTCCAGCCTGGTGACAGAGTGAGACTCCATCTCAAAAGAAAAAAAACATTAAAAAAAACTATCATTATGAATTTTTATATTCTTGTCTTTGCTGTTTTCATCAATGTCCTTTTTTTTAATAGGCCTTTAGTTTGGCTCCCAAGTCCTTTGGACGTGACCCCATTATTTTGGGTGCTTCTTTGGTCTCTGGCACCAGATTCCCAGGCTCCCCTTGTATACTTCCTTCCTCCCATAGCAAAATCCAGTCACTTCTCCAAAGAACCTGGTTCCTTTCCGTGGGAAATGGCATTCAGAGACCACGATCTGGCTTTGGGGTGGGGAGATGGAAAGGTGCAGGTCACGGTGCCCCAGCCTGGGACCTGCCAGCCTCTGCCTTCACGTGGCACATCCAGGGCCTACCTTCTCACAGTTGAAAGCCTCGGACCACCATTGAGTGGTAAAGCTTGGCTCATGGATGGATCATGACCCCTAGCAGGCTGGGCTCGGCATCTCTGGAAGTCAGATCAATCGCCAACAAAGCCTTCCTGGACTCTACCCAGAGAAGGATTCTCTGGGCTAGGGTGGGGTAAGGCCTGGGGTTACCTCCTGGCCCATCCCAGCACCCCAGGCTTGAATGGTGGCACAGCCAACTAATCCAATCATAGGAAACCTGCTGCTACCTTCCCTGCGTGGATGTTTCCATTTCTCTGTCTCCGGACTGGAATTCAGGATTCTTCAGGGCCAGGATCTCAAGCTTTTTTACAGGGTAACAGAGTTTTCAGAAACAAGAGCAGGCAGGCCCTAAAGCTCATGTCAAGCCTGTGAAGGTTCCATTGATCAAAACAAGTCTATGACTCAGCCCAGAGTTGGGGGGTAAGGGACAACACAAGGCAAGGACACTCAGAGGCATGATTCCTAGGGACCAGCACTGTCAGTCTTTCTGAGAAAGGTGATCAGCGTGAAGCGGTCATTAGAGCCACCCCTGCAATCAGGGCCAGGCAAGGGCAGAATCCTGCTGTGGAGGCTGTGCAGTGGCACACAGACCTGCTGCAGGCCCTGGCCTCGCGGTGCTGATGGGCACTCTGTGGGCACCCACAAGGTCTTCAACTCGGTGCTGCAGGCCCTGGCCTCATGGCACTGATGGCCAGTACTCCGTGGGCACCCATGAGGCCTTTGACTCAGTGGCCGAGGGCTGCAGAGGAGCCTGGACTCACACTCCAGGAAGAGGCTGGTGGGGTCAATCTCAATGGCTAGGCAGAGTGTCAACAAGGGCCAGAAAAAGCTCAAGGTGGGGAAGTGCCAACAGGTCCACTTCGGACAGCCTGGGGTGTGAGTGGAAAGGTGGAGGAAACGGAGGGGTAGTGAGCAGCGCACAGCTGCAGAGGGCTGGCTGCCAGTTTGGGTCACCCCTGGGAACCACCCGGGATTTGGGAAAGGTGCTCTGCTAGAAGCAGGAAAGCTGAAGCACACCTACTGTACCCCAGTGATGAGAGGAAATCCAGGTTTGTAAGGGATGTTCCCCTGTGGGACACCCCACAGCCAGTCCCATCGACAGGACATCCCTGCAGTGGTCCTCAGGGTCTGTGACCCAAGACCCAAGGGGCTGTACTCACTGTAGCTGGCCGTGGGGAAGTTCAGGACAGGCTCGGCTATGGGCTGTAGCCCAGCTGAAGGGGTCCACCTCCCCTCCACTTACCAGCGGCCCTTGGAAGCCAAGCTCGGTGGAGGAGTTCTGTCTCACAGTCAGCCCACCTGGCTCCCTCCTCCGTGTAGCAGCTGAGTGACCCTGAGCAACTCACTTGATTGACTCTCTGACCTCAGTTCCCTCCTCTGAGAAGTGGCAGCCTGACAGCACAGAGCAATCCCAGCCCCAGGATAGCAATGGCCTGGGCCTAGACTTGTGGGTGCAGGAAGAAAACGGCGTGTTAGTGTGATTGATGTTGAACAAACCGGTTATGAACAGTGCCTGTAAGTTATAAATGAATACACACAGGCAGGGCGTGGTGGCTCACACCTGTAATTCCAGCACTTTGGGAGGCCGAGGCAGGCGGATTGTGAGGTCAAGATATCGAGACCATCCTGGCCAACATGGTGAAACCCTGTCTCTACTAAAAATACAAAAAGTAGCCGGGCGTGGTAGCCCGCGCCTGTAATCCCAGCTACTCGGGAGGCTGAGGCAGGAGAACTGCTTGAACTCGGGAGGTGGAGGGAGCAGTGAGCCGAGATCGCGCCACTGCACTCCAGCCTGGTGACAGAGCGAGACTCTGTCTCAAAATAAATAAATAAATAAATAAAATATATGAATATACACACTAACAGTGCAGTATGGGCTAAGAGTATGCCACTTCCATCCTGGCTAACACGGTGAAACCCCATCTCTACTAAAAAGACAAAAAATTAGCCGGGCGTGGTGGCGGGCGCCTGTAGTCCCAGCTACTCAGGAGGCGGAGCTTGCAGTGAGCCGAGATTGCGCCACTGCACTCCAGCCTGGGCGACAGAGAGAGACTCCGTCTCAAACTGAAAAAAAGGCATGCCACTAAAGACACCTGCGGCTCACTCACTGTCTCGGGGGTGAGATGGGAGGTGCGAGTTTTAGAAGAGAAAGCAAGGGTTTTTCTTGAAGGCCAGTGAGCTGCGGAAAGCTCAGGTCTTACCCTCCCCACGGAGGTGCTAGCAACACACCCCAAAGACCTGTCTTCAGAATGAGTGGACTGACCGTTTATCCAGCCTCTATTCCATGCCAGGCAACTGGGGCAGACTGAAGCCTTTATGCACACTGCTTGGTTTAAGCTCACTAGCCTTTAAAATGTTCATTATCAGGCAGGCGCAGTAGCTCATGCCGGTAATCCCAGCACTTTCGGAGGCCGAGGTGGGCGAACCTGAAGTCAGAGTTCCAAACCAGCCTGGCTCACATGGTGAAACCGTATCTCTACTACAAATACAAAAAAATTAGCCAGGCGTGGTAGCGGGTGCCTGTAATCTCAGCTACTTGGGAGGCTGAGGCAGGAGAATCACTTGAACGTGGGAGGTAGAGGTTGCAGTGAGCTGAGATGGTCCAGCCTGGGCGACAGAGTGAGACTGTCTCAAAAAAATGAAAAGAAAAGAAAAGAAATAAATTGCTATCTCTAGAGGCAGAAATAATGAAAAAGAAAAGAAATGCCCATTATCCTTGCTCTGTATGTGAGGCGACAGGCCTAGAGAAGTTAAGGGCATGAACGAGATCAAAAAAGATTTCAGAGTGGAGCGAGGACTTGAGTCAGCATCCGAGAGAGTGACAGAGGCTGTAAGGGGAGGTGCAGTTTCAGGTGCTTCTGGCCCACCTCTGGCACTTGCCAGTTGCGTGATGTGGACAAGACATGTTTCTCTAAGTCTTGGCTTCCCCTTCTATAGAACAGAGATAATGACAGTCCCTACTTGTGAGGTTGTCATAAAGATTAAATAATGTAATGCATGTTCGGTCCTTAGGGGCAAAGCAATCACCAATAAATCAAGTAATTATTACTAAAAAACACAAATAATTTGCTATATAGCAAAAGACACACTTTATATACTAAATATTTAGTTTTTTGAGACAGGGTCCTGCTCTGTCGCCCAGGCTGGAGTGCAACCTCTGCCTTTTAGGTTCAAGCATTTTTTGTGCCTCAGCCTCCCAAGTAGCTGGGATTACAGGCACCTGCCACCAAGCCCGGCTAATTTTTGTATTTTTAGTAGAGACAGGGTTTCACTATGCTGACCAGGCTGGTCTCAAACTCCTGGCCTCCAGTGAACCACCCACCCCAGCCTCTCAAATGCTTGGATTACAAGGGTGAGCCACCGTGCCCAGGGCCTATATATTTATTTTTTGAGACAGGGTCTCACTGTGTTGCCCAGGCTGGAGAGCAGTGGTATGATCATAGCTCACTGCAGCCTTCACCTCCTGGACTCAAGCAACCCTCCTACCTGAGACTCCAGAGTAGCTGAGAGTACTATGGCGCCCTGCCAGTGTAAGACCCACTTGTTGCTAAATTTATTCATTGAAGTGCCATGAGCCATACTCCAAATAATTGTTATGCAAAGTCTCGGCAGGAGGGACAGGAGGCCCCTCCTTGGGGCTGAGTGCTGGCAAAGAGTGGTTAGGGGACACGAGCTGCTCTTGGACAACAGAAATGTCCAGTCTGCCCAGAGCTGAGGAAAAGGAATTTCACAGGCAAACTGAAGTTGTTAGCACAAGTCAGAAAGCTCAGCCTGCATCCTGTCATCTGTTCCTTGGCCAAATCTCTCCCAAACTGGCCAACAGGGACGGCCTGGGGAGGAAGTCCTGGGGGCAGGAAGTGCTGCGGGCCCTCAAAGCATCCCTGCCTCAATCTGCGGTGCCCGCGGTGGAATTCGGCCAAGTCTTTCCTGCAGCCACAAAAACTCACTAGGCACCTGCCATGAGCAGGGCACCAGGTTGGTGCACAAATCACCAGAGGACCACACAAAATTCCTTTTTTTTTTTTCGAGACAAGAATTTCGCTCTGTCGCCCGGGCTGGAGTGCAGTGGTGCAATCTCGGCTCACTGCAAGCTCCGCCTCCCATGTTCACGCCATTCTCCTGCCTCAGCCTCCCGAGTAGCTGGGACTACAGGCGCTCGCCACCGTGCCCGGCTAATTTTTTGTATTTTCTTTTTTCTTTTTTTTTGAGACGGGGTCTCGCTCTGTCGCCCAGGCTGGAGTGCAGTGGCCGGATCTCAGCTCACTGCAAGCTCCGCCTCCCGGGTTCACGCCATTCTCCTGCCTCAGCCTCCCGAGTAGCTGGGACTACAGGCGCCCGCCACTTCGCCCGGCTAGTTTTGTGTATTTTTAGTAGAGACGGGGTTTCACCGTGTTAGCCAGGATGGTCTCGATCTCCTGACCTCGTGATCTGCCCGCCTTGGCCTCCCAAAGTGCTGGGATTACAGGCGTGAGCCACCGCGCCCGGCCTGAACCACATTAAAATTCTAATACCCTCCATTGACAAGAAGGAAACAGCTGACTTGACTGCAAGGGGCCGGCTCCTGTGCTGCCACTCACCCTTGCTCAGGTGAGCTGCTGTCCTTATTCAACTGTCCCTTCCTCCCGGACACCTTCCGCATGACTGCGCAGGCGGGACCATCCCTTCCTGCTTCTAGTGTAGTTGTGAGCAGCGCTCCCTGCCCCATCTTGGCAGGAAGGTGTCTTCAGCTTGTCCAGGCCAGAACTCGGTCAATTTCCTCACAGGTATCAGCCAGCCAACTCCCCACTAAGGAGGGTGGACGGTAAGAAGGGCACCAAAGAATGCAGGGAGATGGAGGACCTAGAATTTGACATTCAACCTCATTTAAAATCTATAGCCAGGTGCAGTGGCTCATGCCTGTAATCCCCAACACTTTGGAAGGCTGAGGTGGGCAGATCACTTGAGGTGAGGAGTTCAAGACCAGGCTGGGCAACATGGTGAAACCCCGTCTCTACTAAAAATACAAAATTAGCCAGGTGTGGTGGCACATGCCTGTAATCCCAGCTACTCAGGAGGCTGAGGCATGAGAATCACTTGAACCTGAGAGGTGGGGGTTGCGGTGAGCCAAGATCAGGCCACTGCACTCCAGCCTGGACGACAGAGCGAGACCCTGTCTCAAAACAAACAAACAAAAATCTATAATCACCAGGCCTTCAGATTTGAATGTTTCTTCCCCTAGTCCTTTGGCAATAAATATCTAAGTAGCAGATAGCTCAATAAGCAAGAAAAGGGCCCAGAAAGCCCCAAGCCTCAGCTAATTCCTCTCTGGACATGCAGGAATTGGCAGCTGGGAACCCCACTCTCTGGGAGTCACTCATAAGCCATAGCAGGGCCTTTGATCCCTAAGCACAGAGCCAGCAGGCGTTTAATTTTCCTCCGCAATGCACCCGATTTCTGTGTTCCATTACTACACATCTGTGTGCCTGTTATTCCCAGCTGTGGGGAACTAGATGAGCACAACAGTGCTGACCTCAAGGAACTCAATCTAGTGAGCCCAACAGCTTATCAAACACCTCAGATCAAAATGTGCAATTATCACAGCGTTAGGAAGGGCGTGGGGCGACAAGTGCCCTTGTTCACGCAGACAGAAGGAGAAACTGATACAACTGCTCTGGAAGGCCAGTGAGTGGTACATATCAAAAGGAAAAATGAACCAGATTTTTTCATCCAGAGATTCTATTTATCCTACAACTACACTGGCACATAGGTGAAGCGACACGTGATTTCCATTCTGCTGTTTTACAAAGGATACTTCAGTTGCCTGTCAATTGACGACGGTTTCCATAAATAATTGCCACCATAAATGGAATACCATGAAGCCAATACAAAGGAACGAAGCAGCTTTATTTTTAATTTTTAATTTTTTGAGGCACAGTCTCTCTCTGTCACCGAGGCTGCAGTGCAGTGGCGCGATTTCGGCTCACTGCAACCTCCACCTCCTGGGTTCAAGTGATTCTCCTGCCTCAGCCTCTCAAGTGCTGGGATTACAGGCGCGCACTGTAACCACACCCAGCGATTTGTGTGTGTGTGTAGTTTTAGTAGAGATGGGGTTTCAGCATGTTGGCCAGGCTGGTCTCAAACTCCTGACCTCAGGTAATCCACCTGCCTTGGCCTCCCAAAATGCTGGGACTACAGGCATGATCCACCGCACCCGGCCCAAACTGACTTTAGACATATGTGCTGATGCAGGAAGGCTGAGAAGACTATCAGTGTGTCAGGTGGGCGAAGCTAGTGTACAGAGTGTGCCATCTATGTGTTTGCTCATGCCTGCAAATGTATGATCATCCCTTGAGGGATACGCAAGGAACAGGCAGCAATGGCTGCCTATGGAGAGAACTGGGTGGTTAGAGGACAGGGATGAGAAACTCATGTTTCACATAGGCCTTTTATACCAGGAACATTAGTTACCTATTTTTAAAATAAGAATTTAAAATCACTTCATTACACTTAGCACAAAGAGATTAGCACAGAATGAGACTTAAGTTGTAGAAGCCCCGAGAATCAGTCCCCCTGCAGTAGGTGGGGGAAGGGGTTCGTCAGGACCAGAGATGGACAGGATGCATGACTGGGCCCGGGGCAGGCCCAGCCCCTGAAGTCAGGTTACAGGGCCTTAGGGCGGAATGAAGGGCTGTGCATTTTTTGGGAGACAGATGCAATGCTTTCCGCTTTCCCCACGAGATTAGGTGGGGAGTGGGAGAGAAGAGGCAAGAGGAATGGTGGGGATTAGGGGTAGGTTAGGAGGCCCCGGCACCCCCTCAGGTAGGAGGGAGGACTTGTGCTATTCTTGGCAGTAGTGATGAATCAAAGTGCTTCTAGCTTGGTGACCAGACACACAGCAGTGCTACACACCAAAGAGGTTGCAGAAACAGGTGCAGGGGAAAAGGGTCTTAGTCTCAGACTGTGTGTAATTTGGAGGCACTGATGGACATGGGAGTGGAGTGGTCCAGTGGCAGCTGAGCTCTGGGCACAGGGCTTTAGGTGTGAGCGCTGTAGAGTCCGCAGGTGCTGACGGAGCACCCAGGCAGTGGGGAAATGGCTAAGGGAGGGCGAGCTGGCAGAGCTGGCAGGCAAGCGGATGCTTCAAGGCCTGTGACTGTGCTCCTGCTTCTGGGACAACAGGAAAGTGTACTTGGGGAGCTTTCTTGGGGGATGGGTTCCATTCAGCCCAGAACCAAAGAATTGGCCGGGCGCAGTGGCTCACTCCTGTAATCCCAACACTTTGGGAGGCCAAGGCGGGTGGACCACCTGAGGTCAGGAGTTCGAGACCAGCCTGGCCAACACTGTGAAACCCTATCTCTACTAAAAATACAAAAATTAGCTGGGCATGGTGGCGCACACCTGTAATCCCAGCTACTTAGGAGGCTGGGACAGGAGAATCGCTTGAACCCGGGAGGTGGAGGCTGCAGAGCAGAGATCACGCCACTGCACTCCAGCCTGAGCAACAGAGCAAGATTCAATTTCATAAAAAAAAAAAAAAAAAAAGATAAAGAAAAAAGACCCCAAAACAAAGAATAAGTCAGGGTCATCCATGAGCTAGTCTGGGTCCAAATGTTGCCCCAAGTACGGCCTCTCATCTGTTGAAAAGGCAAGCAATTTGCCAGGAGCCTCACACACCCGTCAGCGCCAAGAGTCAGTGCCTAGCATGTGCTTGCAGTGTGGGAAGCACGGTGCTTGGGGGCTGCAGGGAAGGGACTGCTGAGAGCCGGCACCTGCCTCCAAGCAGTGCAGCTGCTCCCCGTTTGGCGTGGGCGCCACCATGGCCTTTCCAGCAGTGTCAGCACCAAGTGCTCTCAAGATCTCTCCCTCCCATAAGCTGAAAGGCTGGGACAGGCCCGGCAGGGATCTCACCAGGCCTCTCCAAGCCTTGGGATTCTCACTTTGGTGCTATCTTGGCCTAGATTCCACCCAAAAGCAAGCCTGAGATGAGGCTTTGTGGATAAATGGTTTGCTTTTGAAACCAATCCCAGGCAACAGAAATACGGGGACAGAAAAAGTGAGGCAGGGAAGGAGAATCAGTCCTAGACCATGTCTGAGCTGGTCTCTGCAGGCGGCTGCTGAGGGGGAGCCACTCTCTGTGGCTGCCTTACCCAGATTACCCAGAGCTGCCCCTAGGGATGGAACTCCCTGCTACTTCCAGGCTGCTATTCCTGAGCTCCCCTAGGTCGCCGACCTCAGGGTGCTGCAGTCACACCTGTCTGAAGCTGGGGCTGTGGGGAGGGCCAAGATCGTGGGAAGAGAGGCACAGAGGCGCCTCATCTACACCTGTATACAGGTGTTTTTCCCCCCCCAGTCCGAGAAAGGGGGACGGAAGCCAGGGCCTCCATGCGTCCCTGATTCGGGACTCACAGCCTGCCTGCTATCCCTTCCTATCCGGTGCCCTTGCATGCGCTCAGGTTAGACCAGTCCCTTCATTGCTCCCTCTTCCCAGCCTCAGCCATCACCCGGGGTTCTTTTAAGTCAATAACGGCCAAGTCCAATGACTCCACCTTCAGTGCCCATCCTAGCAGATGTCGAGCAGCATCTTGGCAGGGGGCCACCTTGGCCTCAACCTTCCTCCTCTCTGTCCTTGGCATTCATTTCCTCTTGTTCTAGACCACAAGCCACCTTCACAAATCACAGCAGAGGTCTCAACACTCTTGGCCTCCGCCCCTAGGTGCCACCCTCACCCAAGGAGACTCTCCCCTTTCCACAGGCTCAGCTCCAGGACAGGCACTCTCTAAATTAGACGCAAGGCGGCTGCGACCTCCCTCCCAGACCCGCCTGCAGCTGCGGCTCTACTTGTTGTGGTGTTGACTGTTGTCACCTGGAGGATATGTGCAGTGTCCTCCACTAGACTGTCAACGCTGGGAAGGCTGGACCCCGTCACCCTTCTACAACCCTCCTACACTGTGCAGTCACACACAGGAGCGCCACCTGCCTGGACCTAGAAATTGGATTTCTATAGAAGTTACCTAGTGAGCAGGCTCAGTGGCAACAATGGATAGTGCACTGGACTTCTAGCCTAAATCTACAGTAGTTATCTAACCAAACCCTACAAACCAGCTAATAAAGGGAAGACCACGAGACCACAGCCACCGCCAGCTTCTTCATGCTCCTCAGGAAACCACCGGCACGGTGCGCATGCACTCTCGGCTGAACGGAGGCCACAGAGGCAGTGATCTTGCCTCTGCACTGCCACCATCCCGCCTCCAGGGATCAGGCCAAAACCCTGGTCAGGCTGAAAAAAGAAAATCCATCCACGGGGGGAAAAGGTCTCCTACTGAACCCTTGCATTTAAGCCCACAACTATCACAAACTTTATGAATTCATGTGCTTCAACTTGATTCCAACTATCAAAGTATCATATATAAAAAAAAATGTAGGTTCAGGTAGAGCAAAAGGTTAAGAACAAAAGGCATCCCTGGTGGTATTTCCACAGGGTCTGATTTGGAGGAAATTATACATTTGGAAACCCCAAGGCTCACTCAAAAGGAGAGAAAGAACTCGACTTTGTTACAGGGTAGGCTACTGCTTTGATGGAGCGTGGGGTGCAGAAAATGCTTTCATTTCATATTTTATTACATCAATGGCTTGAAAATTTTTTATTTAACCTCAGCAAATATTGGAAATAGAAAAATGAATTCTGCAGAATTTCACAAATAAATTTTCCAATTTCCACTAACAAATGTTATCATTCAATGGCTAAGCAGTTATAATGCTATGAACATTCACCACAATGAATGTGCTGAAATAGAGAACAGGCAGAGAGACATTAAAATATTACTTACAACAGCATTATTACAACATGTTTTCTTTAAAATTCCAACGTGGAGTTTATCACTTCAAAAGATATACAGCATTTCCATTATATTTGCAAACTTAACCTTATACATCTTTTAAAATCTTGAAAATTTTTAGGCTGTCTAAAAAGCACTTAGCAAAGTCGATAAGTCTACATAATGGAATACTATCCACCCCAGTATAAATTTCGTTTTAGGAGAAGGTGGCTGTAAACACTCATCATCACACAACATGCATAGCCTCTGCTGACCTTCCTTCTTCGGAATGCGACGTCACTGCAATTGTGCTTTACTACAGGTAAGAGAAGCTGCAGAGATTCAGGGACTGGCAGAAAGAGCATCACACAGGACCACTAGATTTAGGTGACCTAGCTACCTGGAGTTCATCTGAGGAAAGTTTCACTTGACACTAGAAGCTTGAATCCTGGATCATTCGGTTTAGAAACAGGATAGACGAGAGAGAAAAAGAGGCCCTAGTTGGAGCTGGCTCCATCTTTCCTTAGCTCACATAAAAGCAGGGATCCAGTTAGCATAATGCACTGTTTGGCTTATTTTTGGTGTGCAATTATACCAATAGTACGTCTGATATTTAGAATGACAAAAATAGGGTATAGCTGAAATTTAAAGTGACAATGAGCACACTTAATAGTGGTCTGTGGTATTTGAGGAAACTTTAGATGAACAGAAAACCACCGCTTAATGAGTCCACCACAGTCAATTTTTACAACCCAACTACCTTTTCATTTTTGTTTTGTGTGTTGAATAGAGGTTTGTGAGCATCAAAAGGTCTTACAGGTTAAAAACGATCAAAAACCATTTTGAGGAAGTGGCGTCTCCACAAACACTGTACACCCAGACAACGTGGCATTTGTGTTACACGAGCACCCGACTGTGTGCCAACACGAATGTAATCAGCACAGCTGGGGCGTGGTTCCTTCCCAGTTAAAAGAGCTATATTACAGAGTGGATCACTGTTGCAGACCAGTCAACACAATATTCAAGTAACAAGGTGTTTAAATGGGTAAGTGAAAAAAATTTTACCTAACACTTTACACATCTACATAAAATTAAATAAAACAAACTTTTAATGCATATGCAATACAATTTATATCTTTTAGGATTTCTAAACTAAAAGTTAAACTATTATTTGCATCAATGATACTATATTTTGCACAATAACTTATACTTAGGAGAAAGTTTTCCACAAAAATATATATAATTATGACATTCACATTGATAATTTTTAAGAAGACAAAGCTTAAGTGAACATTCCATCTGAAGCAGTTATCACACCCCAAACCCTACCTGCCAATGCACCTAATTCTTGATATGTTAAAAAGTCTTCATATAAATAAGATGAAACCACTTTGCTTTTAAAGCTGAGTGATCTCTTACATTTACATCATTGCAAAGACGGTGTAATGAAAACAGTTGAAAACACAGTGCTATCTTACGCGGGAAAGCACAACAAAGGCAGTCAAGGACAGCTCCCATTTTCCCCTCTGTCAAGTCAAAATGACATGCCCCTTCCTCTCTGGGAGAAAGCCCAGTTCAGTTGCTGTGATCACAAGTGATTCTTCAGGGCTGGAGGCCATTCAGTGCCAGGAACCCAGTAAAGGGATAGTGCAGAATACAGATCAAGGCCTGGCACTGCTGGTCGGCTTGCCACGCTATATAAGAATCAGCATCGAGCTTCCAAGCACTGCCAGGAGGGACCAGGCTATTTTCCTTAAGAGAGATACAGACAGACCTATTGGCAGGGTGAGAAACATACTGCAGCAACTGCCTACTGCTTCTGATAGCAAGAAGGAGGTCTTGAGGGAAGCAAGGAGAACCTAAAGCTTCAGCTCATACCTTAGTGTCCCCTTTACGCAATGTGCAAACTTAGGCTGACTCCTTCCCATGCTTCTCCCGCCGCCCTCGGTGTACACAGCAGGCTTATGGTGAAAAGAAGCCCCTCCCTCATCACTAGTGTCATTTTGCTAACCCTGTCTCCACACAGCAGCGGCAATCCGGGACTCCTCTGATGCTTCCCAGGCTTTTACGTGACCAACACACACCTGGCACGGGAACGAGATGATGAAGGGCGGGCAAGTCCCATTGAACTTCCCTTTTGAAGGACCTTTCTCCAGACTATACTAAAAAAAATTTGCAATTCCAAAAAACCTAGGCTTCTAGCTGACCCTCTTTCTAAAGAGATAATCAGCTGATTTCAACAACAACAACAAAAAACAAGGTGCTTGGGAGTCAAAACATATCAAATTTTAATTGCATATTTTAAATTCTTAAGAATTCTTAAGCATCTGCATTTTTTTTGGTATTGAAAGCAGAAAAAAAAATATCCAAACGATGCAAATAACAACAACAAAAGCAACTTCAGCGTATTTAGTGCAGTCTGAATGGCTGTGGGGTGGGAACAGGGTATGTTAGAATGCAGTCTGTCTGCTCCTCAACCCTCAGCAGGCCCAAGGTCTGGTAAGATAACAAAAGTGATTCTGGAAGTCTCAAGATGTTTATTAGAAATTTTTACTTGTTCCCAGTCCAACCAAAAGGCATTACAGACCACTTTGTAGGTTATTTCTTTTCATCTCAGTCTCACTAGACCAATACATTGATCACTTCTCTGTCCTGTACTCTGATATGAAAAGAGAGTGGATGGTGTTTGTGTAATCACATCAGCACATGAAGGACACAAACTGACATACAGTGTGCCACTTAAAGGGCCAGGCACACCGAGAGAACGTGGAACAACGTGCAGCTTTCATAAACCAGCGCCAGCTATCCTAATATCCTGACATTTAAAATCTGCACTGTCAGAATCTGCAGCAAGCTCTCCCCTGTCTCCTAATCTCAGTGATGTCATCTTTGGCTAGCAAATAACTTGAAAGAAGAAATAAGACACTAAAAGAGAAAAGGGATTGATACCATGGTTGCCAAAAGGAGAAGGCACCAATTCCAAATGTACAAGCACCAGGTACAGTGATGTGGGCCGAACCTCTTGGAGGTGGGGGGTGGGGGTGGGGGTGGGGGGCAGGAAAAGATGGGGTGGCACCCACCCTGGGGTCACAATGCTGAGAAGTTGAAGGCAGAAAGCATTGAGGTCCACATTCCCTTTAAGCTACAGTGTCCGATGACAGTTGCAGTAAATGAGCTTTGTGACACTTGGGAAGGGAGAAGGGAGAGGTTTAAGCCAACTCAATTTATAAACCATACCTATACCCCATGTTTAGGGAAATGTGAGCTGCATCAGGATGCTTGGCATGATAAAGGTTATGATGCAGTCCGGCAATATATATTGATTTCCAAAAAAGCATATTATCACTTAGGTGGTTGTCTCAGAAAAGAAAAAGACAAACTTTCTAGAAGGCCAACAGGGTCGCGGTTACTCTGAAAATTACTCTATGCACAAAGTAGAAATTGCAGGCCATGCAGGAACAGAGTCGGGCCTTCCAAGGAGACTACCTGCTCTGAAGCTGCTGACTGGGAAGAGCTGCCATTGGTGGGGCTCGGGGGCTCCGGCGGGGGAGGCGGTTCCCAGAGTCACAAGAGATGTGCAGGCCACGAGATTTCCCCAGCACGTGGGCAGAGTGTGAGATGCAGTGGAGCTCTCTGGGAAGTGGCGCCAACATGGAGGAACGAGCAAAGAATTAAGGCAGATGGAGCACAGGACTGGAAGTATATGCCTTTTTTGGTAATAGCTGCTTGTCCAGAGAGATGTGATGCAGATGGCTAGGTGATGTCTCATAATACCTGATATCCCAGATAACACAGTAGTCCACACCAAGTGTCCAAAGCCACCAGAGTTTCTCAGGAGGCAGACGCATATCTGACATCCAGAACAGAAGGAGCCTGAGGCCAAGAGAAAGAAAAAAAAGGATCAAAGAGTAGGTAAACAACACAAGCTGCTATTTCCAGTGTACTAAAAAGAGAAGGTAGCCAGCACACCTGCAGAGCAAATACCCAGTTGTTTTTTTTTTTTTTTTTTTTGAGACAGGTCTCACTATGTCGCCCAGGCTGGAGTGCAGTGGTGCCATCTCGGCTCACTGCAACCTCCACCTCCCAGGTCAAGCAATTCTTCTGCCTCAGCCTCCCAAGTAGCTGGAACTACAGGCACCCGCCTCCACGCCCAGCTAATTTTTGTATTTTTAGTAGAGGCAGGGTTTCATCATGTTGGCCAGACTGGTCTCGAACTCCTGACCTCATGATCTGCCTGCCTCGGCCTCCCAAAGTTCTGGGATTACAGGTGTGAGTCACCGCAACCAGCGCACCATGTTCTTAAGGGCAGGGCAAGTGTGTGGCCTCTCCAGCGAGACGTCTTGGGCTCAAACCCTGGCCCTCCCACTTTCTAGATTTGTGCGAACAAGTTATCAGTCTTTTTGAGCTTCAATTTCTTCACGTGAAGAAGATATATAGTGATAATACCTACTTCACCAGGATTAAATTTAAGTGCCTGAAAATGGCCTGGCACAGTGGCTCATGCCTGTAATCCTAGCACTTTGGGAGGCTGAGGCAGGTGGATCATTTGAGGCCAGGAATTTGAGACCAGCCTTGCCAACAAGGTAAAACCTTGTCTCTACTGAAAAGAAATATTGGTCGGGTGAGGTGGCGCACACCTGTAGTCCCAGCCAGGCACGAGAATCATGGGCTCGAGAGGTGGAGGTTGCAGTGAGCTAAGATCGTACCAGTGCACTCCACTTGCTCTGGGCAACAGAGCAAGACTCTGTCCCAAAAACACAAATGAACAAAAAACCCTGAAAAGGACATATGAACACAGTGGCAGCCCTAACTCCTCTCACTGGCTTGAGGGCATGCTGTGGCACCCAGCCCATTCAGCGCCCAGCCACTGGTTCCAGAAGGGATACAGGAGCCCATACCATCTCAGGATCTTCTTTAAAAGCTATGAGGCATTTCCTAACTCCCCTGTCCCATTTTTTAAAACTGACTCCCAGACCCAAACCTAAAGGTTGCATAACATCTTACTGCTCTCTGCCACGCTCATGGTATCTTATTGCTAGAGAAACAACTGGGCTATGTGTCCAAAATCTCAAAGTGATTGTTCCTTCAGTTAAAAATTATACAATTTACAAGAACTGTTCTTAGATAAATGAGGAGATTTCTCCTCACTGGTAACAGACTCAATCATCTTGTAATTTTAAGTGACATCTTTCTTTCCATCCCATGGGACGCTTTCTTCAATGTAAGGTTGGCTGTGACACCGTCCCCAACCCACCCTTGTCCACATCAAATAACTACCAATTTCAAAAGCTCAAAATACTTGGGCTACCTACCCACCTCTAAGACCTAAAGGAAATAATCTACAACTACAGACATAATCTAGTACATTCTGTTACTAGAAATTCTAGGAATTATCATGTTCTCCCTGTGGCTTCGGTATAATACATAAAACCTGAGGCAGAGGGGACAGGCAGGACACCAGCAGACATCTTTCTCGGCTGCTGGACTCTACAGGACAAATAAAAAGGTGAAATCACACACACCCCAAGTTCTGCGGACTCACCAGACACACAAGTAAGCCAGCATTCTAACAAGTTCCCTTAGGCCCTTGGACACAGAGAAGCAGCTGGTCACTAGATTAATTTCCTTCTGCAAACTAACATATGGAGAACAGAAAACCAGGTGGTGGCAGGGCAGGGCTGGCACTACAAGAAGCAGAAAAAGAAAGAAACTCAAGAAATAGGCCGGGCGAGGTGGCTCACGCCTGTTATCCCAGCACTTTGGGAGGCAGAGGCTGGCGGATCACTTGAGATCAGGAGTTTGAAACCAGCCTGGTCAACATGGCGAAACCCCATCTCTACTAAAAATACAAAAATTAGCCAGGCGTGATGGTGCACACCCACAATCCCAGCTACTAGGGAGGCTGAGGGCTGAGGCAGGAGAAGCACTTGAACCTGGGAGACGGAGGTTGCAGTGAGCTGAGAGTGCGCGACTGCACTCCAGCCTGGGTGACAGAGGGAGACTCTGTCTCAAAAAGAAAAAACAAAAAAAAGAAAGAAAGAAAGAAAAGGAACAAGAAAAGAAAGGTACGAGGGTGTACGTTTTAAATGACTAGCGGAGTGAAAAGTTTGTAAAGGGATGTAAGGACTATGCAGCACTAAACTCGAGTTAGTTCATTCTGTTTCACAGAGAAGGCTGGGTAAACAGAGACATGGAAGATCAACCACCAGGAATAAACTATGATCTGCTGCTCGGAGAAGCCATAACTAGACTGTGAAAAGAAAGACGGTGCTTTGATGTGCAATCCACATGGTAAGTGGATCATTACGGAGGAACCTTCTGGGCTAATACAAGGTTAAGAAAAAAAAATACTTGAGTCACTTAAGTCAGTCAACCAATGATCCAAAAGTAAGAGAATGAAGAAAAAAGCATACGCACAACAACTGACATCCTGTTGGTAGTGACTCTTGGTCCTAAATTTACTACGAGATTTGTTATGCCAGCCCAGCCAGCACTGGCTTTGATCAAATGTGAAGAGGGAATACAGCCAGAGCTCCCGACTGTTTCTGCTTCCAGTCATCCTGGGACTGAAGCCGGAAAACACACACAGGAAGCAAGCTTTCATTCCTGCAAATTCTAACGGTTCTTCCCCAGCAGTCTCCAGCTTTCAATGCTTCCTAAACTGAGTGCTAACAGGGGCAATTAGTGCTGGTACAGAAATTACTGAAAATAAAAACAAAGAAGAACAAAGAAAAACATCACTGCTGAAAGACAAAAACACCATTATTTTACTCACATGTTCTTTTCAGGCAGAGCTATTAATGGGGGTGATTCAGGGGTACTGACCTTGGCAATATTATAGATTTGGTACACTTATTACAAGATTTTCTGGCAAAAGGCTCTGAAGAATCTAATTCTAACAAAATTCATACGTTTCAATGGTGTTCTTACAGATGGCTGTGCCTTGAGGTCCTTTTTCCAGTCGGCAAAGAGGCCCTGCATGGAGTGGCGGCACCACACTCGCAGGGAATGCCAATACCTCCCAAGGTACTTCCATGCTCAGGTCAGGAGGGGCCTTCTGGGCTGTTTCTAGAGCCTGGCCCTCGGAGCAAAATGGTAGCACACACAATACAAAACAGGTAATCTCAAATCATTCCAGTATGGTTTGGAAAAGGCTTTGATGTGAAAGCTAAATTAATTCTTAAATTATCATGCCTGTGAATAAATTCAGATGTGAAGTGATTGGCAAGTAACTCTTTCTTATGCCCAGCCCCAGGCTCATCTGCTCTGGGAGTAGAGGCACAAACATAACAGCAAGGCAGGCCAGGCTAGATGGGGAAATGGCAGGTGCCCTGACACGGGAAGCAGGAAGCTGAGAGATGAAACCAGGGCTATCATTCCAGAAATTAGCCACCATCACAGAAGTTCCAGCCAGCCACAGAATTGTCCCCATCAATATTTAAGCCAATCAGCTCCAAAGAGCATCAAAGGCTGAAAGATCTGGACAGCAGGGAGAGGTCTCAAGAGTTCCTCGTTGGCTTGCTGTGCAGACTCCCCATGAAGTCCACGAACCTCATGATGATGTGACCACACATTTCAGATGACTGAGCTTCACTGACATTCCTCACAGAACTTCCACCTTAGTGTTTCAGAATGGCTTTCACTGCGTTTTCACTTTTTGTTTGTGCCCCCACTCCCTTATCTTTGTCATTCAAGATTTTACTGTATTTAAGGAAAAACTGGTAATGCAGAGTATTTTGTAGCTGGAGGAAACCAAGATGGAATTATGAATTTGCCCAGAAATTAAAATGTGAATAATATACAGGGACCAAGAACTGGAGTCAATGCATACACATTATGGCTATTTACAGGTAATAGTGAAGTTACTAACACAGCTGAAACCTAAAAATCTCTACAGCTGAAAAAATTCATCACTTTAGAAACTGCAATATCAAGCATGAACCTGACAGAGAAGTGACTGTTTTGTTTCAGATTTACCTCGTCTTCCTCTTCAGGCATCTTAATGGAATTATCTGGGGACTTCACAGGCTTCTGGTTACTAGGCCCATTGGTCTCTTCTTTACCATGTTCTGCCTCCCATTCTTGTAAAACTTCATCTATGTTGAAGCGGCGTCGATAATTTACAAAAAAGTTTTTCACTTGTACCACTGATTTGTTCCCGATCACATCTGAGATTGCCTGAAAATCTCGGCCGTATTTTCTGATGGCTAAGGATGTAAGAAAGCATTTTTTAAAATACAAGAGAAAAACATTTTTTTAAAACCACAAGTGACACTTACCTCTTTATCCAGATAAGAAAACATATAGGTTTTTAACAGCAGGCACTAATTTCATGTATTGTAAGAGTAGGAAAAAGTACCAGTCAATTCTAGATACATTCTGGAGATGACCGACCCTGACATTTTGACATCTGTCTTCCCATTACATGTCACGTAACAGTTGAAGTCACCCAGCAACTGCCCTAGGGTTGGGGACATTCTGCATTCATCTTTTGGTATCGCAGGTCCAGAGCGCCCCCAACCTTAAAATCCGAACACTCTGTCTGCTTCTTTTAGGGTTTTGTACTTCTTGACTAGTCAGAGCGCGATGAGTAACTAGTAAAATGAAATACTCACACCTTTAGAAAACTGAGGGTTCCAGGTTAAGTTTTCACAACTTGTGAGAAGTGGGAAAGGAAAAGAAAAAAGCCGAAAGGGATATGGTCATTTGGCTAAAATGATACCCACTAGAACATAACTGTCCAAGAATCTATTTCTACATAAATAGGTGCTGGGAATAGGGCGGGACATAACTTTTCCCTAAAATCTACCAATCCTCCTAAGCTCTTTTTGTTTCTCTTTTATTTAAAAAAAATTTTTTTAAAGTCGGGGTCTCACTCTGTTGTCCAGGCTGGAATGCAGTGGTGTGATCATGGATCAAAGCAGCCTTGAGCTCCTGGGCTCAAGCAAATGCATCAGGCTTCCAAAGTGTTGGGATTACAGGTGTGAGCCACCACACCCGGCCTCCTAAACTCTTTCGAAGAATTTCCCCTACCTTGTACGGCAAGAAGCTGCTCTTCCGTAGTCCAACGTGCGTTACATTTCTGAATGACCTGGATATCCAAATGAGACATTTTAGCACACTACATTTAGAGATGAGTATGTTTAATGAAACTTTCATTTTCTCTTATCGGAATTTTAACATCAACTAGGTTCATAAAATTATGTCCATATACTCTTCCAAGAGATGTACATTGGGGATGTATCACACCGATATTAAATTCTTAAACATGTAAAACTTGAGCATGACTTCTGAGATGATGTTAACATAATCCTACCTCTGGAAGTCGGTAAGGTTCTATTCCACCATCAAGTTTTTCTTTGAGAGCACTGTTTGTCTGTTTAATATTCTGGATCTAGGAAGGAAAAAATGATTTTCATTTTAAAAATAAAAACTACATAAAGGTATGAAAACAGAACTTAAAAAACAAAGACCCAAGAATAAAGACATTACTAACATCTATTGTAGCTGAATTCTGAGGTCCCTATGGTATCCTTTGAAGCATCTAACTACGTTTATTATTTGCTTGTTCGGAGCAACCGATAAGGTACAACCCAAGGAGGAGGGGATGGAGGGGCTCTCACGTACACAGTCCTGGATCCACAGCTTCCTAACAGGTGATATGTGAGCAGCAAAACACCTACCTGGAGTCTTATATAAAAGACAGAAGAAATCCCTGGGCTTCCTACCACATAGGATTGAACTGAAATAACAGAGCAGCCACAGTAAAGACCAAAAAGGCCCAGTCTTTACAACAGAACTGCAGGTACAGCCTCACAGTGCCCCAAGATCACTGTGCTGTCCACCACTTCTCCACAGGGCGGAAGTGCACAAGCACAGGTTTAATGATGCGAGGGCAGGGAGAATACACTATCAGTGAGTTTTCTAGAAGTCTAACTTTGATTAACTGTCACTTCTTCATTTTCCTACAAATTATCTTTTTCCACATTACTGCCTTGGCTCAAGGTAATCTTTCCCTGCTCTTACGCAATCAAAAGAAAGACCACAAACAATACCAACCACCCAGGCTATGGCTGCTCTTTGATTTTCCCATGGACCCTTGAATGAGACAGGTCACGGAAGTATGCTATTTTCTGTCTACTCCAAGTAGAAGGCATATCTGTGTCAAGCACCAGGGAACTCTGAACTCCAGCATTTTTCATCTTTGAAAACTCACACAAGCAACTAAGAAATCCAAGGGAAGAGGAGCTTGATTTTCTCAAGTAACATGTAAAAGACATTCATGAGTAGAAGATGCTACCCAAAAATTTAAAAATTTTTTTCACTTGTAATTAATCTAAATTTAAACAACCACACACGGGGCTGCTGGCTGCCATACTAGACAGTACAATCTTAGGATCTTTTATTTTATTTTATTTTTTTGAGACGGAGTCTTGCTCTGTCGCCCGGGCTGGAGTGCAGTGGCTGGATCTCAGCTCACTGCAAGCTCCGCCTCCCAGGTTTACACCATGCTCCTGCCTCAGCCTCCCGTAGTAGCTAGGACTACAGGCGCCCGCCACCTCGCCCGGCTAGTTTTTTGTATTTTTTGTAGAGACGGGGTTTCACCGGGTTAGCCAGGATGGTCTCAATCTCCTGACCTCGTGATCCGCCCGTCTCGGCCTCCCAAAGTGCCGGGATTACAGGCTTGAGCCACCGCGCCCGGCCCAATCTTAGGATCTTGCTCAGTGGTCTTTGTTACCAAAAACCCAGGAAAACTGCAAAGTACTCAGATTATGTTCACTGGATTCCTTTTTGGCTAAAAATGCAACATAGCAACTTGTAGCAGGAAAAAGTCAAGGTTCAGAATGTTACATGTCCTCTTTGCATTTCAGTGAAACAGACCACTCTTGTCATTCTAGCTGGTTGTTCATAGATAGTACAAAACTGGGTATATATTGCACTGTGATTAAGTAACGTTATGAAAGAAGCAGAGAGATTAAATGCAAAACATCTACAAATTCTGAACTAAAAGTTAGCTCTAAATGCTCAGTAGCCTATACCCTCTTCCTGATGCATTTTCCATATCAGAAATATCTAGGCTGCATATACACCATGGAATACTATGCAGCCATAAAAAAGGATGAATTCATGCCCTTTGTAGGGACATGGATGAAACTGGAAACCATCATTCTGAGCAAACTATCGCAAGGACAGAAAACCAAACACCACATGTTCTCACTCATAGGTGGGAACTGAACAATGAGAACACTTGGACACAGGATGGGGAACATCACACACCTGGGCCTGTGGTGGGGTGGGGGGAGGGGGAAGGGATAGCATTAGGAGATATACCTAATGTAAATGATGAGTTAATGGGTGCAGCACACCAACACAGCACATGTATACATACGTAACAAACCTGCATGTTATGCACATGTACCCTAGAACTTAAATTTAAAAAAAAAAAAAAAGAAAAAGAAATATCTAGGCTGTGTAGTCCCAGCTACTTGGAGGCTGAGGTGGGAAGATGGCTTGAGCCTGGGAGGCAGGGGTTGCAGTGAGCCAAGATCACACCACTGCACTTCAGCCTGGGTGACAGAGCCAGATACTGCCAAAAAAAAATTAGGCTAGTGCAGTGACTCACATCTATAATCACAGCACTTTGGGAGGCCAAGGCAGGATCATTTGAGCCCAGGAGTTCAAGACCAGCCTGCGTGACACAGCGAGACCCTGTCTCTACCAAAAAATTTAAAAAATTAGCCATGTGTGGTGGTGCTCACCTGTAGTCCTACCCACTTAGGGGGCTGAGGTCGGCAACTGCTTGAGCCCAGGCCTTCCATGACTGTAACACTACAGTCCCAGGATGGACAACAGACCAAGATCCTGTCTCCAAAAAAAAAAAAAACCAAAATACGGCCCCCAAACATCTAGTGTTTATTAAGCAGAAAAAACCCCAGAGATTAGCTGCCACCATCATGCTAACTGGAAAGTGAGTGGCAACGAAACAGGTAAGAAAAAGGATGCAAAGGTAATCACACTTAAAGAAAAAAACAAGATGAAAAATGGAAAAGCCATCCACTTGTCCTGGCACCCTACCTAGACACCACCACCCTTCCACCACCTTCCTACCCAACCCTCAGTCATACAGAACTTTGTTTTCTACTTTACTGTGGGCATAGTGATTCCTCTTTTTTTTTTTTTTTTTTTTTTTGAGACGGAGTCTCGCTCTGTCGCCCAGGCTGGAGTGCAGTGGCCGGATCTCAGCTCACTGCAAGCTCCGCCTCCCGGGTTCATGCCATTCTCCTGCCTCAGCCTCCCAAGTAGCTGGGACTACAGGCGCCCGCCACTTCGCCCGGCTAGTTTTTTGTATTTTTTAGTAGAGACGGGGTTTCACTGTGTTAGCCAGGATGGTCTCGATCTCCTGACCTCGTGATCCGCCCGTCTCGGCCTCCCAAAGTGCTGGGATTACAGGCTTGAGCCACCGCGCCCGGCCAGTGATTCCTCTTTTAATGTCAGATCATTTTATTCTCCACTCAGAGAAAGACCTAATGCAACCTGCACTGTTCACTGGCTAATTTATGAGACATGCCCAGCCCCCTTCTCGCTGGTAGAGGCTGATGATGTCCTGGGAAGGAGGAAGAGCAGTACACAAAGCACAGGCACACAGAATTCAGCTAAGGAGCTTCTGGTAAAGCTTTTGCTTTTCCTGCTAAAAGGGACAGACTGCTTACCTCCACCCCCACCTCCTCTTCATACTGCCCTGAATGCAGATGTGAGGGTTGCAAAATGGCTCCAGCAGCTTCCAACATGAGGCAACAAGCAAGATGAAAAGCCAACAGCTGAGAATGGCAGAGTAGAAGACCTGAAAAGTACCTGAGTCCCTGAGAGCATCACTGAACACATGAGTAACACCAGTGGCCACTGATGCTGGCACTTCTTGCTATTTGAGGAAAATAAACCCTAAATTGCTTAAGCTGTTGTTAGTCAAGTTTTCTGTTATTCTCAGAATGTATCCTTGATATACCAAACATGACGGCCTCCAGAACAAGTGGCCCCTGTGGACTGACTGCCCATTTTGAGTCTAGAAGCACATTTGGCAATGAACACACTGCTGCTCTGTGGCCCTAAAAGGCTGTGGAAAGGAAATCACCCACCTCCTCTCTGAATGAGGCTCAGTCCTCCCTCTTCATAATTGTGAGCGACCTTCAAATTTTAAAAATTCTTGCTCTTGACCCTGCTCTGAAAACCAAAGAATCTTTTCTCTCTCATACTATGGAGTCAGTAACACCTCCGTGGAAGAGAAGGGCCTCTTTTTCTTTCCTCAATGTATTAAACAGCAACCACCAGGAGCTCACTCAGCAGAGGGAAAAAGGAGCATCCTTGTAAAGGAAGGTAACAATGTCAACAAGAGCTCACAGCCCCAGAGAGAGTTCTTCCAGCGCAAACAGAGCTTCAAATGCTCTCTCACACAGTAGCCCAGACACATTCTGTGAGATCAGGCAGGCCGGGATTAATCTCATTTGAAAAGAGGCCTACAAAGATTAAGTGATTCTCCTAAGATTAGAGTGCAGCTGTGCCAGCAGCCATGACAAGAAGCTGCTCCTCTGGGCACACAGAGTGTACGTGGGTCCCGGTCTGGGCTGCCTCCCTAAACCACAAGGAAGACGGCCGCACACCCTGCTCTTAGCGTCTATGAGACGACAGTTGGTCTCCTGTTTAACCCTCCAAGGGAACCATCAAGATAAATCAAAAGCAGCAAAAACCAAAAACAAACTGTCAGTCAACAACTTGCTGATGGGTTTCTGGAACTGAATTCCAGAGAGAGAATGAAAGGACAGGAATCAACTACTAGGCTGAACTTTCAGTTTAAATGTACTATGCAATCGGATTAAAATAAGCTACATAGCAGGCAAAAATAATTACAAAAAGTGATTTAAAAAACAATATCCTTTACAAGAGCACAAAAAAGTACCAAATATCATGGAATGACTAACAACAGATGCGTAAGTTCTTACACAGAAATCAACACAACATTGAGAGAAATTACAGGCCTACAGAAGCGGAGGGGTATATCATGTTCACTGATGAGGAAACTCAATAAAGACATTAATTCTCCATTTTTATCTATAGATGCAATACAATCCCAATCAAAATTCAAATTATTTTTCTGAAAATTGATAAAGTAATTCTAAATTTTATATGGAAATTAAAAGGCCAGGGATAACCAAGACAATCTTGGAGAACTTATATTACACTAGATAACTAAAATAAAGTACATAAAGTTAGGACAGTATGTATTGGTGAAGGATGGACAAACAGATCAAAGCAACAGAGAACCAGACCCATATGCATACAGACACTGGATGTAAAACAAAGGTACTGCTGCATTGCAAAGGAGAAAGGACAGTTTCTTCAATAAATACTTGACCAAATTGATACTCATATGAAAACAAAACAGTGACTATTAATCCTACATGTAACAACAAATACAGAAAAACATTTCTAGATCAAAATGTAAAAGGTAAAACAACACTTCTAAGATTAACATGGGAGAATATCGTCATGACCCTGAGAAAGGTGAACAGAACTCAAAAACACTAACCTGAAAAGACTAAGAAACTAAACTACCTTAAAATTAAAATTACTGTTCATCAAAAGATACCATTAAGAGTCACAGAATGGAAAACATATTTACAGTATTTACAATACGAGTTGTAGAAAACAACTCAGAGCCTAAATAACACCTATAAACCAGTAAGAAAATACGCAACCTGACAGAAAAAACAGATGAGACTTGAGTACGTATCACAAAAGAGGATATCCAAATGGCCAACAAATGGATGAAAAGGTGAGCAACCTCATTAGCCGTCAGGGAACTGCCAAATAAGAAGTACAATGAGGCATCATTATAACCCATTAGAAGGTCTAAAATGTAAGACTACCAAAATGTAGCAATGATGTAGAGCAGTGGTTCTCAAATGGGGACAATTGTGCCCCTGTGAGGTAATCTGGTGATGCCTAGGGATACTTCTGTTGTCACAACTGGTAGGGGGAGGGTGCTACTAGCATTTAGTGGGTCAAGACCAGGGATGCTGCTAAACATCTTACAGTGCACAGAACAGCCCAACATGGTGATAGTGCTACAGCTGGGAAACGCTGATGTGCAACCAAAACACACATCAAATAACAGGACCGCTTTGAAAAACTGTTTAGCTCTCAGGTTGAAAGAAAGCCAGACATAAAATAAACAGTATCATATGAGTTTGATTTCTGTAAAACTCAAAAATGGACAAAAACAACCTATGGTTTAAACATCAGAACAGGGTTAAGCGTGGTAGCTCACACCTGTAATCTCAGTACACTTTGGGAGGCTGAGGCAGGCAGATCACTTCAACTCAGGAGTTCAAGACCAGCCTGGCGAACATGGCAAAACCCCGTCTCTACCAAAAATACAAAAAATTAGCCAGTTGTGATGGCAAGCGCTTGTACTCCCAACTACTTGGGAGACTGAGGTGGGAGGATCGCTTGAGCCCTGGAAGCAAAGGTTACAGTGAGCCAAGATTGCACCGCTGTACCCCAGCCTGGGCAACAGGACAAGACACTGTCTCAAAAACAAAATAAAATTAAAAAGAAAAAAAATCAGAATAGTGGTCACCTACAAGTAGGTAATAAAAGAGGGGTGAAGTTGCTGAGGGAATGCCGCATTCCATGGAATAGTGACCAGGAGGGAAAATGCATGGGCCTGGGGGTAACATTCCATTTTCTGATTCAGATGCAGGTTCCGGGGGTGTGTTCATATTGCAAGAAATCATGGAGACACAGACACATATATAATATAAATATGATATTATTCATATGCTTTCCTATATACTTCAGAAATACTTTCAGATGACACTATATCCATCCACTTCAATTTATATGTTCATTAAAAAGAAAAAAAAATCAATGGGCTAGTACTCAAGATCTGTCCAATTCCTTAGAAACAGAATGCTCCTTTGAGATTTATGGAAAGAGAACGTTCACATATATGAATAACAGAAACACCTCTAAAGTGCTAATTAACTCTTTTACATCCAAGACCCGGATTAGGAGTACCTGTCGTTTGACTGAAACTAGTTCCATGTCTAGTTGTCTCAGCACCGTGGTAGCAGCAGTGGCATTGGCAGAAACAGCCTCCACATCTTCTTGAGAAAGAAACATTCCTTTAGGAGGTTTCCTTTTTGCTCTATTTTTAGCTTGTGTGCTATGTTTTTCTTTTTTGACCTGAGGAACTGTCTCAGTAGGGGGCACCTGCATGATATACATATGTGATAAATGAAACTTAAAAAAAAAAGTCAGTAAACGTATTTATTTCCTTAGCATGGCGCCCAAACAATCTAAGACAAATACCATGCCCTATCAGAACCAAATGAGATCTACAAATTCTAACAGGCAGTTCACAGACAGAATTTGGGCTATGGAGTTTTGACTAAACACAATGAAACTGTGTTCCATTCCTCCTTGTACAAAGACTTCCTTACTCTATCATTTTAAGCCAATGAAAATAAGAATTCTTGGCTTCCTAAAAAAATATCTGTATTCTCTGCTAATGAGTTTTGTGGCCACACACACATCTGTATTTATCTACATGAAATTATGGCTTTTTATACACATTTTTGGAGAACACAATTTTTAGGGCAACTTATATGACTTACTCTAAAATAATATACCTTCTCATTTAAAAATGCATGACGGCTATTAACTTCTGTAAAACCAAAACCTTCAGAAATGAAACAGTAAAATCTTGTCAAGTTAAAGAATATAATTTACTGGTAACCATTTTAAGAATAAGAAGTTTTTATAATTGCTCATAATTTCATCTTGTTAGTGCATCAACATTCACTGATAAAGCTGAAAATATGACTTTCTGCTTCGTATTTTAAAAGACTGAGCTAAAGACACTGCAAAACTATTAGCCGGTAATACAAAAATATTAGTAGGCAATAAACTGTGCTCTGTATGGGACCATGATGTTTAATAAAGATCACCAACTGACTATGCCTGTTCTAGTATCATTTTAACACTTAAAAGAAACTATGGGCCAGGCGGCTGGGCACGGTGGCTCACACCTGTAATCCCAGAACTTTGGGAGGCCCAGGCGGGTGGATCACGAGGTCAGGAGATCGAGACCATCCTGGCTAACACGGTGAAACCCCATCTCTAGTAAAAATACAAAAAATTAGCCGGGTGTGGTGGCAGGTGTCTGTAGTCCCAGCTACTTGGGAGGCTAAGGCAGGAGAATGGCATGAACCCGGGAGGCGGAGCTTGCAGTGAGATGAGATCGCATCACCCACTCCAGGCTGGGTGACAGAGCGTGACTCCTCTCAAAAAAACAAAAAAAAAAAAAAAAAAAAGAAACTATGATGGGCCAGGTGTGGTGGCTCAATCACGGCTGTAATCTCAGCACTTTGGGAGGCCGAGGCAGGTGGATCACTTGAGGTCAGGAGTTCAAGACTAGCCTGGCCAAGATGGTGAAACCCCGTCTCTAGTAAAAATACAAAAATTAATCAGGTGTGGTGGCGGGCCCCTGTAATCCCAGCTACTTGGAAGGCTGAAGCAGAGAATTGCTTGAACCCAGGAGGCAGAGGTTGCAGTGAGCTGAGATTGGACCACTGCACTCCAGCCTGGGGGAAAGAGCAAGACTCCATCCCAAAAAAAAGAAACTATGATTTAGCCATTTTCTTTCTGAATCAGAAATAACATTATATAAACAGGAATTATAAAAATTGTATGAAATCAAGTGTTTTCTCTCATTTAAAATGTGCCACTGAAAAACCTGGTAAATAGCAATACATCAAAACAAAGCTTAATAAAAACTCCAACTACAATATGATTTCCCAAATAATCTAATTTAGCTAACCCTCAGGATCTTATCTGGGCATTCATATAAATTACGCAAAAAAAAATGACCAATTTCCAATTTGGTGATATATAACCAAAAAACGCCTCAACAATATATGTATCTAGAACACGCTGACTCAACAATTCAACTTCCAGGAATTAGTTCTAATAAAAAAAAAAAAACCTACAAGCACAAATATTGAGTTATGTGAGAATCAATCAATCCAGCATTGTTTATAAAAGCAAAAAACAGGAAGAATAAACAACTGGGAAATCCACATAGAATAAGGTAACTCAATTATGAAACATTTATGTGACAGAATAATATATAGCTACGTATACAAATATATTTGACATAAAAAAAATTCAAGGTCCAGCCTGACCAACATGGTGGAACCCCATCTCTACTAAAAATCAAAAAAAACTAGCAGGGTATGGTGGCATGTGCCTGTAATCCCAGCTACTCGGGAGGCTGAGGCAGGAGAATCACTTGAACCTGGGAGGCAGGGGTTGCAGTGAGCCAAGATCATACTACTGCACTCCAGCCTGGGCAACAGAGTGAGACTGTCTCAAAAAAAAAAAAAAAAAAAAAAAAAATCAAGGGGCTGGGCTGGCTCATGCCTGTTATCCCAGCACTTTGGGAGGCCACAGTGGAAGGACTGCTTGAGCCCAGGAGCTGGCGGCTGCAGTGAGTCACGGTGCCACTGCATTCCAGCCTGGGTGACACAGAAGACCCTGTCTCAAAAAAGAAAAAAAAAAAAAAAAAAACCAAGGTAGAGTAAATTTTAAAAGGTTCGAAAAATTACAAAGCTCCCATTTTATTATTTCCAAAAAGTGACTAGATTCAGAATTAAGAATATACATTTTACTGAGAGTTCTCAGGAAAAAGTCACCAAAAGGTTGACAGTGATTATGGATAATAATAATATAAATTGCTTTAATTTTCTTCTTTCAGTTGGCTGTATTTCCTACCTTGTCTATAAGAAGCATATATTACTGATGTCATTTTAAAGCTTAGATAAATTTAGACCCTTCTGTTTTTACAGGCTTAAAATAACTGGCCGGGCGCGGTGGCTCAAGCCTGTAATCCCAGCACTTTGGGAGGCCAAGACGGGCGGATCACGAGGTCAGGAGATGGAGACCATCCTGGCTAACAGGGTGAAACCCCGTCTCTACTAAAAAATACAAAAAAAACTAGCCGGGCGTGGTGGCGGTGCCTGTAGTCCCAGCTACTCGGGAGGCTGAGGCAGGAGAATCGCGTGAACCCGGGAGGCGGAGCTTGCAGTGAGCTGAGATCGCACCACTGCACTCCAGCCTGGGCGACAGAGCGAGACTCCGTCTCAAAAAAAATAAAAAATAAAAATAAATAAATAAATAAAAATAAAATAACTGTTCTTATAATTTGGAGCAGAGAGAGAGAACTCTCTGAAAAATTTTATTGAAACTATAGACTGTGTCTTCGGAAAAATACCTCTATGAACCTATGTAAAAGTTACATGCAATTGTAGGGGTTCGCGAGCCCCCTGAATCCAGAAACTACAATCTCTTGTATAATTATTTTTTTAAGTGATGAGATGAAACAGTCACCATGTGAGAGAGGATGGTCCTGGCTCACCCTGGTGTGACCAAATTATTGCTTCTGAGTAACAGGAGGGCTGTGCTGAGTCCCTGCCAGCTCCCTGCAGTCACCCCAGGCACGGCATGGGTGCCTAGGATGGGCAGATGCTGGGGCAGCTATAGTGTGAATGGAGACCCTAAGGCTGCCTGGAATTCACCAGACCACTTGCTAGCCTACTGAGCTAATGGTTTATGAAGAAAGTCAGCGAGGACTGCTGTCCTAGGGAACATCATTACTCATTAGTGCTATTTTCTCTCCTTTAAGGCTTCCTTTATTCATATCTATTGGCAAACAAAATTATACAATCTACAAAGCAGAGACAGTATTGTTGAAAAAACAGTCATGCTGCTTTCCACATAGCACTTAATATATTAAGTAAAACAAGCAAGAGGAATGTTTTATTTATGAAACTAGTAATAAAACGTATTCGCCTAAACAATACTAGGGGGAAAAAAATACCTCCTTTTTGCTTTCCTTGTTTTGATCAACCTCAATGTCAATGGGATTATTTCCATTTGTTTCTTCCAGTTCATCCTCACTGGAAGGCAAGAACAAGTTATTGAACGGTTATTTTGTACTAATTTTACCAAATACAAACAATAAATTGATTTAACTGAAAATTTTGTACTAATTTTACCAAATATAAACAATAAATTGATTTAATATAAAATTAGTATGTTTTCAGGCTGCTGAGATAAAAACATCTTTGTAATTGAAACAGAATACCAACTCCATAGTTCTTTCAGTCTAAATGATGAAAAACTACTAAAATAGATTCCTAACTTCCCAATCCAGATCGAAAACATGATTGCTCTATATTTGTAAACTGAAAATATCAAATTGAAAATGCATTTACATGTTATTTTCCCATAATTATCTATTGAGGACTAGGATATGATTACTAAACAAAACTGAGAAATTATGGAGAATAAATTTCCACTGCATTGAAACAAACCTGACAACAAGTAAAAAATCCTTTTTCAAGTACCATCTTTCTACCCAAGGCCACACAAAGTCTGAGGCTTTTCTGGTGTCCTGGACAACCAATGTTTTAAAATTAAGTTTAATTTTAAAAAGAAAACTTACATTGGTATATACTTCAAATGCTTTTTGTAATATCCTGAATGTAGTATTTTATTTAATTTCAATTTCAATTTAATTTAATTCAGTATTTCATTAAATTTAAAACAAACAAACAAGAAAAGTCCCGGTGTAGGTAGGAACGCAACTGTAAAACATGAGAAAACTAAATCTACAGAAGTCAAGTAGCCTGCCCCAGTTTGCCCACCTCGCACTGCTCTGGAATCCATCCCAGGAGACCATGCCCACTATGCGCCACCTCCTCCCCATCCTCCACCAAGGTAGCAGGAAGCTCTAGCTGAGGAAAGAGTGTCCACAAGAAGAAAGAGCCTTCGGTAAGGGAATTTTGTCCCAGTTCCTGCCACGACTTTCACAGGCAAGTCCTGTTAGAAAGTCAACAATTTATCAGGTGCTGCTGCAGCATCTCCATCCCTGCATCCCAAAAGTGGTTAAGGTGCACATGGGAGGTGGAGGCAGAGCTGTTTTTGGCCCCATCAGGGCCAAGTAATGTAAAAAAAGAAAGAAAGCAAGCAAGCTTCCAGGGAGTAAGAATGGAAGTGCTGGCAGGTATTCTTATTTCATACTCAAGGATATCCAATCCCATTCTGTATTATTTAATTTTGATTGCTGTTTAGTAAACTGCATCTGCTTGTAGTAACAGACTTACTATACAGACAGTAAACTAGGGAAATGAAAAAGCTTCATTAAAAATTGATAAGAGCACTCATCCCTAAACAGACCTACTAGTATGTAAGTCGGAGGCAAAAATATGCAGATGTATCATAGTCAATAATTTTATAGGCTCTTACAATTGAAAAGAGCTTTGGAGATGTTCCTAACATCACTCTCAATTTATACTTGGGCCAAGAGGTTTGAATTCTCCAAAAGTGATACTCAACTTTCAATGTGTTCTCACATGTTACTTTTTCATTTGAAATGATAAAATTCCATCCTGAGATGGGACGACGGGGACCGTGTATTTCATCCTCCTTGATTTTTTTTTTATTACTGATAAAAATATGACAGGAAATGTGGAAAACAGGATTTTTAAAAACCTACCTATATCTCTCACCACTTTAACAAGAAAACCATTAGGTCTGCGTGCTGCCTTCTGGACTTCAAACATCTTCATTTTAGAGTTAAGGAAAACAAGAGGCTTGGGGAAGACGCATGTTGAACTCACCTGCCTGTATGTACAATTTTACTATGTTAAAAAATAAATGAAAGACCTTAAACATCCCAGTGTAGCCTGTGGCATGTAAGTGGAATCTTCAGAGCTGAGACTAGAACCCATTTCTGAGTGTGAGTTGGCCATTTCCACTTCTCTAAGCTACATACAAGACTGAGGAAGTGATGGTTAGGAAGTATTCTCCATACTAAGCTATCCTTAAAACTAACATCCTTATTAAGAAATTATAGGCCGGGCACAGTGGCTCAAGCCTGTAATCCTAACACTTTGGGAGGCTGAGGTGGGCGGATCACGAGGTCAGGAGATTGAGACCATCCTGGCTAACATGGTGAAATCCCGTCTCTACTAAAAATACAAAAAAATTAGCCAGGCAAGGTGGTGGGTGCCTGTAGTCCCAGCTACTTGGGAGGCTGAAGCAGGAGAATGGCGTGAACCTGGGAGCTTGCAGAAAGGCGGAGCTTGCAGTGAGCCGAGATCGCGCCACTGCACTCCAGCCTGGGCGACAGAGCAAGACTTGTCTCAAAAAAAAAAAAAAAAAATCATAAAATGTTTCTCTTTCTCATTCACACACAAAAAACAGATGGTCAAAAAAAGAAGAAGCAACTCTAAATTGTATTGTTGTATTTTTGTTTCCACATGACGAAGATAAAAACACACCAAATGAATCTTGTAAAAATATGCCATATTAAACCTCAAACTACAAAATAAAAGATTCTTTTTTATTAAAAGGAGCCACCCCTTCTAAAGGGGCAGGAAAAAAAATGGGTCAAAGTTAACTGACTCAAAATGGAAGTTCACTGACTGCAAGGAAAGAGTAAAGAGTGGTGAGAAAAAATCCCTGAATAATGTAACACACTCCAATACATCTCATGAACATGCAGTTCCACCGGGAAGGCACGGGGAGAAAACCAGTCATTCTGCCTTGCCTTTGTGTATCTGGGGCTCTCAGATAGTCCCCTAAGTGGTTAGACAACACCCCAGCCACGTGCTCACCTCTCCTCCCGCTCCCGTTTTTGTTTCCGGGCATGGCGATCCATCACACTAGTTTTAGTCCTTGTCTTCTTCCAAGAATAGTAAAATTTTACCAGACTTGCTATAGATTTATCAGGAAGCTAAACATAAAAAATGAGTTGGTTTATTTGAATATAAAAGTAATCTTGAAAAATCAAATGTTTAGGTACCTTTAATAAGGATCACTCTTCTATGTCTGAAGCCATAGCCCTTTTTTCTGATAAGAAAAAATTGATAAATGGATTCTTATCAATAGACATTTTAAATTACTAAAGTTTGTAAGTGAAACTTAGTCAATGAAAACCAGTTCAAGATGAATCAAGAGTTTTCACACACCCAATGTCCTTAAATAAAACTTAGTTTATTTTTTAAAAATTCATTTTAACACTTAATGCAAATGTCAGTAAGCTTTTAAGTAGGAGCCTACCAAAGAGCTTTCCAGAATGTAAATGATAAGTCAGCTGTTCCCAAGCAGACAGAGCCCCTTGAGGCACCACCTCAGATAACCATGAAAGATCTTTTGTGCTGGGCGCGGTGGCTCACACCTGTAATCCCAGCACTTTCGGAGGCTGAGGCGGGCAGATCATGAGGTCAGAAGATTGAGACCATTCTGGCTAATATGGTGAAACCCTGTCTCTACTAAAGATACAAAAAATTAGCTGGGCGTGGTGGCATGCGCCTGTAGTCCCAGTTACTCAGGAGGCTGAGGCACGAGAATCGCTTTGAACTCGGGAGGTGGAGGCTGCAGTGAGCCAAGATCGCGCCACTGTACTCCAGCCTGGTGACAGAGCGAGACTCCGTCTTAAAAAAAAAAAAAAAAAAAAAGATCCTTCGTACGGGTCTAATCTTTTGGGAGTCCCAACAAGAGGGACTGGGGCGGGTGGGGAGGGTCCAATCACAGATGACAGGATGGGAAGTGCTAGAAGTGCTTTACTCCTATAACTGGAAAACTCCTATCCACAGAGCAGCACGTACTAAGCTGAATCTTCGAAAGGGGAACTTTATCAAAAATGGGAATATTTATGTTTGAGTATGATATCCCTATCTCAAGTATGCTGCAGAAGAGAGTAGCTAAGAGAAAAAACTAGTTAGAACTCAGTGGTCTCATCTACTTACCATTTGTTGGATTCTATGAAAAGTTTTCCCATGAAAACTAAAGGCTTGCTCAAATAAGACTTTATCTTCCACAGTCCACTCATCTGGGAAAGGGGTAAAGTTGGGCAAATCAGCCAACGACTTTTCGATATTATGTTTATGCCAGAAGAGCATCCCAAGAGCCTACAAAAATCATATCAGTGAAATTTTACATAAAAAAACAATGAAAATGGAAATGAGACCAAAGAAAGAAAAGTGAGAACTACTTCATATTTAGACAAACTGACTCATATACAGTGCTAAGTGGCAGACACTGTCAGATGCCCCTTTTGCTATTCTTTATAATTGTGGTAACATACACACAACATACTTTTTTTTTCAGGTGATGTAATTTTTATTATAGGTATGTCTTTTAATATAGGTATAAGTATCAAGAAAGAGTGAAGCAATTTAAATAAATTATTTAATTTTCAAACAAAATACAGTATATTTTAATTGGAAATTACACATACAATAAAAATATTTTTCTTGGAAACGATAAGTATACAATTTAGGATGGTGATAACTTGTTAGATACTTGTTAGGTATGGCAACATAGGTATCATCAGGGAAGTGGTCACAGAGAAACTATCTACAAACAATTATTCTAAAATAGTTAAAAATTAGCATGAACATAAAGAGATGAAATGAAAAATGAATACTGGCTTTCACTCCTTAGAAACTGGCTGGGTTGGCCGGGCGCGGTGGCTCAAGCCTGTAATCCCAGCACTTTGGGAGGCCGAGATGGGCGGATCACGAGGTCAGGAGATCGAGACCATCCTGGCTAACACGGTGAAACCCCGTCTCTACTAAAAAATACAAAAAAAAAACTAGCCGGGCGAGGTGGCGGGCGCCTGTAGTCCCAGCTACTCGGGAGGCTGAGGCAGGAGAATGGCGTAAACCCGGGAGGCGGAGCTTGCAGTGAGCTGAGATCCGGCCACTGCACTCCAGCCTGGGCAGCAGAGCGAGACTCCGTCTCAAAAAAAAAAAAAAAAAAAAAAAAAAAGAAACTGGCTGGGTGTGGTGGCTCACACCTGTAATCCCAGCACTTTGGGAGGCCGAGGTAGGTGGATCACATGAGGTCAGGAGTTCAAGACTAGCCTGGCCAACATGGTGAAACCCTCTCTCTACTAAAAATTCAAAAAAAAATTAGCTGGGCATAGTGGCGCATGCCTGTAGTCCCACCAATTCAGAAGGCTGAGGTAGGAGAATCACTTGAACCTGGGAGGCAGAGATTGTTCCAGCTTGGGTGACAGAGACTTGTCAAGGGAGGGAGGGAGGATTTATTACTGTTACTCCATTTTTCTAATAGAAACTTGATTTCAGCCAGGCGCGGTGGCTCACACCTGTAATCCCAGCACTTGGGGAGGCTGAGGTAGGTGGATCACATGAAGTCAGGAGTTTGAGAGCAGCCTGGTCAACATGACGAAACCCTCTACAAAAGACTCTACTAAAAATACAAAACATTAACTGAGTGTGGTAGCGCATGCCTGTAATCCTAGCTATTCAGGAGGCTGAGGCAGGAGAATCACTTGAACCAGGGAGGCATAGGTTACAGTGAGCTGAGATCGCGCCACTGCACTCCAGCCTGGGCAACAGAGCGAGATTCCGTCTCAAAAAAAAAAAGAAAAAAAAAACACATAAATCTTATCCACCTAACCATCCAAGTGAACAGCTCAGTAGTATTGAATACATTCATAATGTTGTACAATCATCCCAATATCCATCTCCAGAGCTCTTTTCAACTTGTAATAGGGAAACTCTGTACCCATTAAACAACAGTTCCTATTCCCTCTCCCTATTCCTCCCAACCCCCAGCCCCTGACAACTATCATTCGACTTTCTGTCTTTAAGACTATTATTATTATTGATCGGGTGTGGTCGCTCATGCCAGTAATCCCAGCACTTTGGGAGGCTGAGGTGGGCAAATCACCTGAGGTCAGGAGTTCAAGATCAGCCTGGCCAACATAGCGAAACCCCATCTCTACTAAAAACACAAAAATTAGCCAAGTGTGGTGGCTTGCGCTTATAATCCCAGCTACTCGGGAGGCTGAGGCAAGAGAATCACTTGAACCTGGGAGGTGGAGGTTGCAGTGGTGAGTCGAGATCATGCCATTGCACTCCAGCCCGGGTGACAAGAGCGAAACTCTGTCTCAAAAAAAATTGTTTTAATTTATTATTACTATTATTATTATTATTATTTGAGGCAGAGTCTGGCTCTGTCACGCAGGCCAGAGTGCAGTGGTACTCACTGCAACCTCCACCTCCCAGGGCCAGGTGATCATCCTTGATTGCCTCAGCCTCCCAAGTAGCTGGGATTACAGGCACATGCCACCACACCTGGCTAATTTCTTTTTTTTTTTCTTTTTTTCTTTTTTTTTTTTTTTGAGATGGAGTCTCGCTCTGTTGCTCAGGCTGGAGTGCAGTGGCGCGATCTCGGCTTACTGCAAGCTCCGCCTCCCGGGTTCACGCCATTCTCCTGCCTCAGCCTCCTGAGTGGCTGAGACTACAGGCGCCTGCCGCCACGTCTGGCTTTTTTTTATTTTTAGTAGAGACGGGGTTTCACCATGTTGGCCAGGATGGTCTTGATCTCCTGACATCGCGATCCGCCCGCCTCGGCCTCCCAAAGCGCTGGGATTACAGGCGTGAGTCACCATTCCCAGCCAAATTTCTTGTACTTTTTGTAGAGACAGGATTTTGCCATGTTGCCCAGGCTGGTCTTGAACTCCTGGGCTCAACTGATCTACCCACTTTGGCCAGAAGTAGAACTGGTGGATAATATGGTAATTCTATTTTTAATTTTTTAAGGAGCTGCCATCCTGTTTTCCCCACCGGGTGTACCATTTTACATTCTCACCAACAGTGAATGTCCTTGTCTCTTATAACCTTTTTAAATTTAAAGTCTATTTTGACTGATATTATTATAATCACTCCTGCTTTCTTTGGTTACTACTTGCATGGGATACCATTTTCCACCCTTTCACTTTAAAATTGTGTCTTCGGAGCTAATGTAAACCTCTTGTATATAGTGGGATTCTGTATTTTTTACCCATTCTGACAATCTCTGTCCTTTGGAAAGTTTAATCCATTTATATTTAAAGTAATCACTGATAAGGAGGAACTTTTGTCATTTGGCTATTTGTTTCATATACTCCTTAAAGCTTTTTATGTCCTTCATTTCCTGAATTACTGTCTTTTTAGGTTTTATTTATTTTATTTTATTTTTTTAAAGACAGGGTTTCACTCTCATTGCTCAGGCTGGAGGAGCAATGGCATGATCTTGGCTCACTGCAACCTTCTCCCTTCCAGGCTTAAGCAATTCTCCTGATTCAGCCTCCTGGGCAGCTGGGACTACAGGTGCGTGCCACCATGTGCAGCTAATTTTTTTTTGTAGAGACAGGGTTTCGCCATGTTGCCTAGGTTGGTCTCCAACTCCTGAGCTCAAGTGATCTGCCCCGAAGTGCTGGGATTATAGGTGTGAGCCACCACGTCCAGTCTCATTTTTATGTTTTGTTGATTATTTATAGTGAAAGATTTAAATTTCTTTCCATTTCATTGTGTATATATTCTATAACTATTTTCTGAGGCTGGGCATTGTCGCTCACACCTATAACCTCAGCACTCTGGGAGGCCGAGGTGAGAGGATCACTTGAGCTCAGAAGTTGGAGACCAGCCTGGGGAACGTAGCAAGACCATGAATCTACGAAAAACAAACAACAAGTTAGCCAGGCATGGTGGTGCACGCCTGTAATTGCAGCTACTTGAGGGGCTGAGGCAGGAGGACTGCTTGACTCAGCCCAGGGGTTTGAGGCTGCAGTGAGCTATGATCACACCACTGCACTCCAGCATGGGTAACAGAGCAAGACCTTGTCTCAAAACAAAACAAACAAAAAGACACAAGTTTTTATTTATTTTAAATTGCACATTAGGCCTTTATTACACTGATCTAGAAAGAAAGATTTAGTACAGTTATGCTCACAATGAATACTGGGTCCACATGGCAGAGCCAAGCAATTAGAACACGATTTAGAAATCAGTCAGTGAAAGAAATATTTGGACATGATCAAGAGGCATTTCACTGCCACAAAACAAGGTAGGGGAGGGATTCGAAAACCCATAGCAGGATGCAATCCTACCCCTTAGAGGTCAAGAAGTTTATCCTATGTTGGTGTGAGGAATGGCTTCTTTTCCTTTTTTTATTTTTATTTTTTTGTTGTTGTTGATACAGAGTTGTGATCTAGAGTGCAATGACATGATCTTGGCTCACTGCAACCTCTGCCTCCCAGGCTCAAGCGATCTTCCCACCTCAGCCTCCAGAGTAGCTGAGACTACAGGCACCCACTACCACGTTTAGGTGATTTTTAAATTTTTTATAGAGATGAGGTGTCACTATATTGCCCACGCTGGTTTCAACCTCCTGGGCTCAACTAACCCTCCCACCTCATCCTCCCAAGTAGCTAGGACCACAGACACATACCACCGTGTCTGGCCGATTTTAATTTTTTCTAGAGACAGGATTTTGCCATGTTGTCTAGGATGGAATGGCTTATTTTCTGATGACCACATGTGGGACTACTTCAACTGCTACCAAAAATTCCAGAAGGGGGCTGGGCGCGGTGGCTCACACCTGTAATCCCAGCACTTTGGGAGGCCGATGTGGGTGGATCATGAGGTCAGGAGTTCGAGACCAGCCTGACCAACATGGTGAAACCCTGTCTCTACTAAAAATACAAAAATTAGCCAGGCATGGTGGCGGGCACCTGTAATCCCAGCTACTCAAGAGGCTGAGGCAGGAGAATCGTTTGAACCCGAGAGGCGGAGGTTGCCGTGAGCTGAGATCACACCATTGCCCTACAGCCTGGGTGACAAAGCGAGACTCCGTCTCAAAAAATAAAACAAGGCCAGGCACGGTGGCTCATGCCTGTAATCTCAGCACTTTGGGAGACCGAGACGGGCGGATCGCGGGGTCAGGAGATCGAGACCATCCTGGCTAACACGGTGAAACCCCATCTCTACTAAAAATTAAAAAAAAATTTAAAAAAATTAGCTGGGTGCGGTGGCGGGCACCTGTAGTCTCAGCTACATGGGAGGCTGAGGCAGGAGAATGGCGTGAACCCGGGAGGCAGAGCTTGCAGTGAGCCGAGATTGCTTCACTGCACTCCAGCCTGGATGACAGAGTGAGACTCTGTCTCCCCAAAAAAAAAAATAAAATAAAAATAAATAAATAAAAAATTAAAAATCCCAGAAGGGTTTTTGTTTTGTATTATTTTTACATACAATTTTTTGGAAAAGTAAATCTAACACATGAACTTAATACAGGATTGCTCTCAACCTTCTAGAGCCACCTTCCCTGGGGTCAGGGAGGAAATGGTTGTTTTTTCACATCACTGTGCAGGTTATAGCCATCTTCCACTGGAATGAGCAGAGCTCTCCTGACAGTAGTCTGACTAGAGAAGAATACAGGATTGGCTCCTGGGGTCAAAAAGGCTCTCTTTGCTTCTCCTCCTTGGTCATGACAGCATGGCTCCTCCTGCAAAGGTCCTTAGTAAACAAAGCCCTGGCAAAAGCCCAAGTCACTACCTCTCAACTCTCTTGGATAAGGGGAACTTTCTCCCTGCACCAGAGGTGCTATTCTGACTAGATTATATGAAGCAAGTGGGTGCAGGAGACAAAAATGGTTACAATGAAAATGGGAGCCACGAGTCTGCGGCTGCAACGTAAGATGCCTACAGATGTGGTCAGTGTGGCATGTGCAGAAAGGAGGTGAAGAAGAATGGTTGGGCAGGGAGTGTTCCTTGAGAGAGCAGTCAGCTTGCTGGCCTTCACTTCTGGGCCTTGTCCTGGGCAGCCACAGCTTCCATGGCTTTATGCACGGTCTCTTCATCCCCCAGGAACTTTTTTCATTCATGGGCTTGATGGGCTTCAAGTTCTTGTCCAATTTATAGACAATGGGATTACCAGTTCGCAAGTTCAGCTCCACTATGGCCTCTTCAGAGAGACTCTCCAGCAGCTTTTAATTGAGAATATCCTCATTTCTCCCCTTTACTTTTGAAAGCATTTTCTCAGATACAGAATTCTTAGTTGACAGTTTTCTTCTCTTGCTGCTTTGAATATATTAGCCCACTTCCTCTGGCTTCCAAAGGTTTTGACAAGAAATACCCTAACAAGCTTATTCAGGATCCCTTATATGTAATAAGTTAGTTCTCTCTTGCTGCTATCAAGATTCTCTCTCTCTTCGAAGTTTCACTATGTGCTTTGGTGAGTTTGAGTTTATCCTACCTGGAGTTCACTGAGTTTCCTGGATGTTTATATTCACGTCTTTCATCAAATTTGTGAAGTTTTTGGCCCCTATGTCTTCAAATAATTTCTCTGTTCCTATCTCTTTCTCTTACCCCTTATGCAACTTTCACATGCATATGTTAGTCCACCCAGTGTGTTCCTAGGGTACCTTAGGCTCTGGTTACTCTTCAATCTTTTCTCATCTGGCTGCTCAGACTTGAATCATTGCCACTGTCCTTTCTTCACGTTCTTTCTTATTCTTTCTTGGGACTCTTCAAATCCGCCTTTGAGCATGTCTAGTGAATTTTTCATTTCAAGAGTTTAAGCTCTAGAATTTCAATTTGATTTCCTTTTAGGTTTTCCATTTCCTTACTGTTATTTCCATTTGTTCATACATCATTTTCTTGACTTTTTCTGTATCTTCTATTAGTTCTTTAAAAATATCTTTAAGATAGTTGTATTAAAATCTTTGCCTAGTAGATCTGCCACTAAGGTCTTTTCCCAGGGACAGTTTCTGTTGATCAATTTTTTTCTACCGAATGGGCATAATTTACCATTTCTTTGTATGCTCTGTGATTTTTCTGTTAAAACCTAGACATCTAATAATGTAGTAACTCATAATCACACTCCTCCTCAGGGTTTGCTACGTTTTTACTAAGGTTTTGCTTTCTTTTAGTTGTAGGCTTGCCTCCATGCTGAGGATCAGCCTGAGTATAAACTGAAGGTCTTCTCTGAGGCACTGACTTTCCTTGCCACTGGTCACAGAACCAGCATGGTTCTAGGATCTGTGCTCTTCAAGTACCACACTTTACTGCCTCAATATATAAACGAAGAAGGTAATTTATGAAAGCACAATTGTTGTTTATTCTTTTAAAAACTATATATATGTTATATATATGATATATAAAGGTCTCAGCTTAGAAAAATGGTAGCAATAGAACAAGCAACAAAAGAGGTAAAATGAGATAATCTAGCAATACTTTGCTAATGGTAATTTTTACACTGGAATTATAATATAGGGAATTTTCATGCTAATGCTCTTTTTTTATTTTTTATTTTTATTTATTTATTTTTTGAGATGGAGTCTCGCTCTGTCGCCCAGGCTGGAGTGCAGTGGCACCATCTCGGCTCACTGCAAGCTCCGCCTCCCAGTTTCACACCATTCTCCTACTCCTCCGGAGTAGCTGGGACTACAGGCGCCCGCCACCACGCCCGGCTAATTTTTTTTCTGTATTTTTAGTAGAGACGGGTTTCACCGTGTTAGCCAGGGTGTTCTTGATCTCCTGACCTCGCGATCCGCCCGTCTCAGCCTCCCAAAGTGCTGGAATTACAGGTGTGAGCCACTGCGCCTGGACACTAATGATCATTTTTAAAGGAGGAATGATCAAGACTACCATCCTTAAGAATTCATACAGGTATATTTTGCAATCGTCTAATAATTAGAAGTAGCTTCAATGACCAGGATAGAGTAATTAAATGTAAGGCCAAGTCCAAAAGAAAGTATACAATTTCACATAATCTAAACTTTTGGTAACTTCCATCATTCAGAAAAATAAGAAATGTCAGTAACTTACAGGTTTTAAGATCTAGATTAATGCCATGGAAAGCATTAATCCAACTTGATGTGTTTAAAGTAAATCATTAAAGCTGAAACAAGGTATCATCACACTTTTGCAGAAAAATAAATCTTGTGGATTTCTTATTAGTACATTCCAAACAACATTTAAAAGAAAATCTTGGCCGGGCGCAGTGGCTCACGCCTGTAATCCCGACACTTTGGGAGACCCCTTCTCTACTAAAAATACAAAAATTAGCCAGGCGTGGTGGTGCACGCCTGTAATCCCAGCAACTTGGGAGGCCAAGGCACGAGAATTACTTGAACCCCAGAGGCAGAGGTTGCAATGTGCTGAGATGCGCCATTGCATTCCAGCCTGGTTGCCAGAGCAAGACTCCATCTCAAGGAAGGGAAGGTGAAAGGAAGGGATGGGAGGGGAGGGGAGGGACTTTAATCAAACATTTACAACCTGAAAATTATTCAAAATGGTGAATATTAAAACACTTCAGGTAAGAATGTGAAAACATGCGTCAAAAAACATCTTTATACAACCAGAAGAATGAAAAATCACATATTCACATGAGAAAGCACTATGTGAAAGCACTATGTTCAAGCATCCAGCTCCTTAGTAATCACTAAGTAATCAGTGTCCTAAAGGCTGTAGATCTGCTGAAATGCACAGATGTGCCTTTCAAGTCAAAGCGTCCTCTAATATTCATCTTGAACAAGAAAAAGAAGACCAGAGTTTGTGTAACACTACTAGTAATTACCAAAAAATTGCTAATGAGGAAACACTGCTACTCAATACAGAGAAGAAAAAAATAAAATTATTTAGTTATACTCATTTTTAACAGCAAAAGAAAGAAAACCATGATATTACCTGTTCCATGTTGTACCCATGCTTTTCTTTGGCAATGGCAATGTATTCGTCCACTGAAAAACAAGATGAGACGCCAGTAAACAAACTGAGGGACAGAGTACACCCTATGGTCCACTAGAATTGATACACGTGTATATTTCAGGCCTGCTAATATGGTTTGGCTGTGTCCCCACCCAAATCTCATCTTGATTTGTATCTCCCACAATTCCCAAGTGTTGTGGGAGGGACCCAAAAGGAGGTAACTGAATCATGGAGGATGGTCTTTCCTGTGCTATTCTCCTGATAGTAAGTCTCACAAGATCTGATGGTTTTAAAAAGGGGAGTTTCCCTGCACAAGCTCTCTCTCTTTGCCTGCTGCCATCCATGTAAAACATGACTTGCTCCTCCTCACCTTCCACCACGACTGTAAGGCCTTCCCAGCCATGTGAAACTGTAAGTCCATTAAACCTCCTTTTCTTCCCAGTTTTGGGAATGTTTTTACCAACAGCATAAAAACAGACTAATACACTTGTCATGTACAAGACTAAAAGAACAGACAGTAACAAAACAGAATCATTATAATACAGTTATTGATCCCACAGAGAAACTTCTGAATGAATATTCTGACATATTAACAGCAGTTATCACCTGGTGATGAGATTATGAGTCTTCTTTAAAAGAGAAAAACAAAGGCTCATGCCTGTAATCCTAACACTTCGGAAGCTGAGGCGGGAAGATCCTTTGAGGCCCGGAGTTCTAGATTAGCCTAGATAACATAGTGAGATCCTGTCTCTACAAATAATTTTTAAAAATAATTAGTCAGGGCCAGATGCGGTGGCTCACGCCTGTAATCCCAGTACTTTGGGAGGCTGAGGCAGGCGGATGACTTTGAGGTCAGGCGTTCAAGAGCAACCTGACCAATATGGCAGAACCCCATCTCTACTAAAAATACAAAAATTAGCTGGGTGTGGTGGCACACACCAGTAATCCCAGCTACTTGGGAGGCTGAGGCAGGAGAATCGCTTGAACCCGGGAGGCAGAGGTTGTAGTGAGCCGAGATTGCACCACTGCACTACAGCATGGCGACAGAGCAAGACTCCGTCTCAAAAAAAGAAAAAAGGAAAAGAAAGACAAAACCTTTAGTTCTACTTAAAACTTTCTACAACAAACAAGTATTACTTTAAACAATATGTTTAGCAGTAAAAATAAGAATGAAATTGGGGGTCATTTTTAGTCTCAGCTCAGGTTGAATAATGAACAAACTATTCTTATGTTTTAAAAAATTCTGAAGAGATAGATTACATGGCCCAGTGCTTGGTATTTGCTTTCAAATATGTACTCCTCCAATACAAGGTGGCTAGCTTTCAAGTACCATGGAAAATACCAAGGAAAACGAATTGACTCAACCTCCAGAAGAAGCTGCCACCCCCAAAGATGAATCAATTTCCTCCCTGAGGATATTCTAATCTTTCTTCCCAAATGTACAAGAAAAAATAATGCACTAGTCAATAGCACTGCCATATGTTCATGCACGATTTTCCTTTATGAATTAAAAAAATAATAACACAAGCTAAAAAAAAAACAAGTAGTACAGAACTGTATGAAGGTAGGCAGTAAAATCCTGACTAGTCCCTATTCCCTCTTGGCTCCTAAATCTTACTCTCTAGGTACAATGGCCAAACTTACAGAAGACAGGCTCAGAGTGATCCACTTTCCCACTATGACACAAAGAGTAAACAGAGGAGTCCTAACAAGTCTGAGCTTCTCCATCTCCGTTTGCTATGCGATTATACCAAAAGCATGCTCCCAGCTCTGGGAGAACTGTCAACCAATTTAGGAAACAGAAATCAATTTTGAAAAAGAATTCCAACTCTTATAGAAGCATGTATTCTAAAAATTGGGAGAAAATATTCCATTGATAAAAGAAAAAGTCTATCTAATTCAAATAGCAACTAATTATATACTGCAGCTCAATATTAATTCTAATATAAAACCACTAATTTTCCATTTGTTTTAATATTTAAAATAGTTACAAACTGGTTACTTCACTCAGATTACAGTAAAATTTCAACTTACTTGAAAGTCAGCAGATGACAAATGAAATGACCATAGTTCATCACAAAAGTCTAACTGGTGATTTTAAAAAGCAGGGCAAAGACCGGGCGCGGTGGCTCACGCCTGTAATCCCAACACTTCAGGAGACTGGAGTGGGTGGATCGGGAGGTCAAGAGATCAAGACTACCCTGGCCAACATGGTAAAACCTCATCTCTACTAAACATACAAAAATCAGCTGGGCGTGGTGGCGCATGCCTGTAGTCCCAGCTACTTGGGAGGCTGAGGTTGCAGTGAGCCAAGATCATGCCACTGCACTCCAGCCTTGGTGACAGAGCAAGACTTCATCTCTCAAAAAAAAACAAAAAAACAAAAAAAAGCAGGGCAGGGAATTACTCCAAAGTGTGTCCCTTGCTTTTTACTTCACAATACAGTAGATTATGCCAAATAAAAGTGCTCTAAGGTTCTAAAAAGCGTCAGATGAGGCTGCTTGAACAGGTGGTTCTGTATACCTGGCCAGAACCCTGCAGAGAGACACAGGTAATGTGGGGGGGGGTTCATACTGGAGGAGATGAGATGCAAATGGCAGCATATCAGACCTAGAAACAGATGGCAGGCCAGCTGATTAAAAACCAGGTCATGAGATGCACTCAGGAATATGTAAGGACAAAAGGCGAAAACGATCTGCGGTAAATTGAGGGTCAACTCTGGGGGTCTGCTTGTTTAAAACTGGCTCGAAGGGTTCCTTCCTTTAATAAACACTTGGTAAATGAACAACAAATGAACCTTAAGCTTCTGCTGTAAAATCTCAAGTCTGAGAGCACACTATTATCTACCTTAACTGAGTAAGGAACGTATGTATGATCACCAGTGACATCATCTTTGAGCAAACACAGGCACAGGCTGAACAAGTGATGCAGGAGTCCCTGGAGTAGCCCAGCACAGGGGTTAGTCCTGCCCGTGGTTCTTGGGCAGATGTTATCTCCTCAGAGTCCCTCCTGCTACATCAGTAACAAGGCCTGTAAAGCCTGTGCCCACTGTCTGCAACTAGATTTAGCTACAAATTATAAGACACACACAAGTATTTGTTGAATGCTACTCCATTTTCATCTCCTCTTTTGTTTTTTAACTGGGCGCGGTGGCTCAAGCCTGTAATCCCAGCACTTTGGGAGGCCGAGACGGGCAGATCACAAGGTCAAAAGATCGAGACCATCCCGGCTAACACGGTGAAACCCCGTCTCTACTAAAAAATACAAAAAGTAGCCGGGCGAGGTGGCGGGCGCCTGTAGTCCCAGCTACTCGGGAGGCTGAGGCAGGAGAATGGCGTAAACCCGGGAGGCGGAGCTGGCAGTGAGCTGAGATCCCGTCACTGCACTCCAGCCTGGGTGACAGAGCGAGACTCCGTCTCAAAAAAAAAAAAAATAAATAAATAAATAAATAAATAAAGAATCAGCTGGTGGTAGGAACAGTAAGACAGTAACACAGTAGATTCCGAATGCTGCAGCTGAAGTTATATAGGACATCTGCCATACTGTAAACAATACGGTATTCTTACTAAGGTGACCTGTAAGTCACGTAACTTTTTAGATTTTCTTGGATGGCCGGGTGCAGTGGCTCATGCCAGTAATCCCAGCACTTTGGGAGGCCGAGGCAAGAGGATCACTTGAGGTCAGGGGTTCAAGACCAGCCCGGCCAACATGGTGAAACTTCATCTCTACTAAAAATACAAAAATTAGCTGGGCGTGGTGGTGCATGCCTGTAATCCCAGCTACTTGGAAGGCTGAGGTAGGACAATCGCTTGAATCCCGGAGGCAGAGGTTGCAATGAGCCGAGATCGTGCCACTGCAGCCTAGCCTAGGCAACAGAGCGAGACCCTGTCGTAAAAAAAAAAAAAAAAAAAGATTTTCTTGGAGATCACCCTGATGACTCAAATCTAAAGTAAAGGAAGAAAGCACGCTACTATAACTACTTAAATGAAGACACATGGTGTGTCTACTAGGTGCTTGGAAGGTTGTGATGAAATGAAACTAATCTGTAAAAGGAATTACCATCTAATACTTACTAGCAAATAAACACTTTTCATTCTTTTCATTGTTCCCAATGTCCAATAAAAATTAGACAGACATTTGCTGAATGAATGCCTGGGGTGCTGTAATATGTACAATGTCAACATTTGAGGTTTCCTGTCCCACAAGATAAAAGGCAGCACAGGTTATATACAGGGTAAGAAAAACCCAGGTCAAATCCTGGCTCTGTCTCAAAATAAAATGAGTTGGTCTAGCAGTGCATGGCACACAGTCAGCACTGTATGACTATGTTATCTTTAGCAACGCCCTGACCTTCCCAAGAATTAGTTCTCACCAATAAAGCCAGGTTATCACCTAACTGAGAAAACACCACCACAGTAGGTACTCCTCCTCCCTCCTTTCCTCACAGAATGTTCTGGACTAGAATTTACTCAGAATATAGTCATCTGCACAAGCAATGCTGTTGACAGACCTTGTCTCTTACTGTATTCCTGCTCTACATAATGCTCAGCTTTTGTTTTCTTTAATCAAGGTACATGGATCTCTCCCATACTTTTCAGAATCTCTGAGGCTATTCCCTTCCCACCACCTACCCTGTTCCTTTACAGAGTTATACCCGTAGCTGCTGGTAGGACAGTAACGAAAATGAAAAGTGCACTTTTCAAAACCTCCCACGTGGTTTCCTTAAGTGAAGCAAAAAAAAGCTTTCAACCTTAAGTGAAGCAAAAATAAGCTTTTCTTATTTCAAGAAAATAAAATGTGTTCCCAGCTACCCTCATAAAAAAACAAAAGATAAGCAGATGCTTAAAAGTCAGTGGATAGAAGATGAAACAGGAAGGAAGAGGAGCAGGAGAAATACAAACTACCTACAAAAAACTGCTCTTAAACAAAGAAAACAGGGATCCATGGGGATTTTTCCAACTCTGGCAACAACAATCTTAATTCTGCCCCTTATTGATTAAAAATTCACCAATCTGGAAGTGAGGAGCCACTGGGGGCAGGAACTCATGAAGTAAACGCTGATCAGAACAATGAGCAAAATCCATGCTGCTTAAGAAAATGCCAGCACCTTTCCACCGGCCCGGGCATCTGCACCCATCACCCTTCCCCAATGTTGACAGGGTGCGCAAAGTGGGCCTGCCTTGTGCAACTTGGCTGACATTCCAATCTGTCGGTCAGAAGCAGAAGAATCCATCCACTGTTATAACCATTATGGAGAGCACAGATGAATGAGTTATGGGCTTCCTCATAATATCACTTAAAGACAGAATGTGAAATCCTCATTCTTCAAGAAAGTTTACAAAATTCCAAAAGCCTAATCAAGCATTTACTGAATTAAACTTACTATGTACAAAGCACTGTATTAAATAGCAAGCCAAAATAAAAAGCAAAAATGAACCGATTTCCCACAGTAGCTTGAGACAACACACAGGTAACAGAAGAGAACAAATACAGAAATAACAACACAGACGTAGGACAGTATGGGAATGCCAAGTAATCAGCAGATGATGATCATGACCAATGAAGGAGCGCTTCCTAAAGGTTCAGCAGCTATTCTGATAAGCAGAAACAACAGCTAACATCTGAGAATGTATTATGTATGAGCCATTGTTTTAAGGTCTTTACAATGATTTTTAAAAATCTTCTCTGATAGTTCCATTATCACTCTCATTCACAAACGAAGAAACTGAGGCTCACAGAAGTAATTTGGTTAGGGTCACACAGCTGGTAAATATCAGGTAAGGTATAAGGTTTACGACCTCTATGCATGGCTGGGCGCAGGGGCTCACACCTGTAATCCCAGCACTTTGGGAGGCTGAGGTGGGCAGATCACAAGGTCAGGAGTTTGAGACCAGCCTGGCCAACACAGTGAAACCCCGTCTCTACTAAAAAAAAAAAAATAATAATTAGCTGGGCATGGTGGCTCGTGCCTGTAATCTCAGCTGCTTGGGAGGCTGAGACAGGAGAATTACTTGAACCAGGGAGGCAGAGGTTGCAGTGAGCCAAGATCGCACCACTGCACTCCAGCCTGGGCAACAGAGCAAGACTCCCATCTCCAAACAAAACAAACAAAAACCTCTATGCACAATCGTTCCCTCCTTCCCTCCCTTCCTTCTTTTAAAAAAGACCAGCCGGGTGCAGCAGTGAGAAGCAGGAAAAGAGTAGAACAAGGAGTTCCGTCTGCAATTGTGAACAATCAGTTGAGATACCTCACTACCTTCGGACCAGCCAACACAGCTCTATCTCTTAAGGACAGAAGACAGAGGCAGAAGAGCTCTTCAGATTAGAACAGCCTCCTTGGTACAGGGAACCAAGGCTAATCAACATACTGTATCTAGCTTGAATGAAGTTAACAGAACTGTGGTTGATGAAGTGATGGAAAGCAGGGGTAAAAAACAGATGGATGCTAAACTTTACTTGTTTCTATATTCATTTTAATTCAATGAACTAAATGCCCTAGTACCCTCAGTAAGTCTCAAGTGCAAAAGGAGGGAGGAATGCAGATGAAAATTGCCACAGTAACCTTAACTCACCCTTCCCTCCCGCTAGATACTGCAGATATTCAGAACACCGTGTGATCTTGCATATTCTATGCAGAGCAATAGGCTGGCACCATACAGTGGGCTGATGACAAGACTTATAGCCTTCTCAGAGCTTTTTAAAAAAAATATTTTTGAAACACTTGCTGTAGCATTAGGTACCACAGAGGAAACATTACATCAATTTCTCTCTCATCACTCAACTGAACATGCCAAAATTCTCTTTAAAAATATAGTAACAAATACTGTGGCATCTTTTATTATTAAAATAAGAAATGAGTTATTACAACTTGCTGAGAATCAGAGTTTAAATAATTTAAGTAAAGCAACTGTGCCACCTGGTGGGCACAGACATTACTACAGTAAACATCTGAATGCTCCCTCTCTGGGGTGGAAACAGCACAAAAAGTCAAGCCAGAGATTCTGCCTGAGGATTTCATCAATCAGTCCTTCCAAGTAGGTAACAAAATGTACTTTCTTTATAAAAATGCTATTTCTTGGCCAGGTGCGATGGCTCACCCCTGTAATCCCAGCACTTTGGGAGGCCGAGGCAGGCAGATCATGAAGTCAGGAGATCGAGACCATCCTGGCTAACACAGTGAAACCCCATCTCTACTAAAAATAAAAATAATTTTTTTTAAATTAGCTGGGCGTGATGGCGGGTGCCTGTAGTCCCAGTCACTAGGGAGGCTGAGGCAGGAGAATAGCGTGAATCCGGGAGGCGGAGCTTGCCGTGAGCTGAGACTGTGCCACTGCACTCCAGCCTGGGCGACAGAGCGAGACTCTGTCTCAAAAAAAAAAAAAAAAAAAAGGCATTTCTTAGTGGGAATTTGTTAAAATCCCACTTTACAGAATAAGTCAGTCCCCAACGCCAACTCCCAGAGAAGTGACTTGTCTGAATTTGGCAGAGTCACCAGTAGTTGCTGGTAGGGCAGCGATGAAAATGAAAAGTGCACTTTTCAAGACCTCCCACATGGTTTCCTTAAGTGAAACAAAAGTAAGTTTTTAACCTTAGAAAATTAAATGTGCTCCAGCTACCCTCATACAAAACAAAAGACTGGCCAGATGCAGTGGCTCATGCCTATACCCTGTAATCCCAGCACTCTGATAAGCCAAGATGGGAGGATTACTTGAGCCCAGGAGTTTGAGATCAGCTTGGGCAGCATAGTGAGCCTCCATTTCTTAAGATTTAAACAAAAAACAAAAAAAAACATAAACGCTTAAGGTGATGGATAAAAGATAAAAGATGAAACAGGAAGCAGACTAACAGAAATACAAGCTACCTGCATCAAATCGCTCCAAACAAAGAAGGGGACCCACGAGGACTTTTCCCCAACTTTCTATCTCTGGCAGCAATAATCTTAATTCTGTTCATTAAAGATGAAAGAGAGTCTGTGTTACAGGAAGGCTCGGGGGGTTCTTTAGCTCTGAAAAAGAAGCTAAACCCCATTGTGAGACAGAGTATGAGAAGGTGGGCTCTCCTGGCCTGTGAGAGGGAGTTGGGAGGGGCAGGCTCTCCCACTGTTAAGTCCTACCATTTGCAATGTGGAGGGTTTTCTATTCTTAATCCAATAGAGTAGCCTTCAACAAGCACTGCTATATAAACAAGATATTTAAGAGCTTTCAATGTAGGTCGCAGCAAAGTTATCTTTTATAAAATACATTATGTTGAAATTACTCTCCACTGATTTAACAAATATTTCAGGCCTACTGTGTGCCTGGTGCTGCTTCGATAGCTGTGATTAAAATAGACAATCTCTGCCCTTACGGAACTCGCATGTCTGACTGGGGAGACAGAAACAGTCATACAAATAATGAATTCCAATTCTTATAAGTGCCCGCGAAAAAGAACTATGAATGCACATAATTGAGGAACCTGATCTGCAGAATCAAGGAGGGCTTTCTTTTCAACGGGGGAGAGGACATTATAAATTCCTGTGTACTTGTGTTATTTATAGTAGGAAAAAAGAAGAAAATCTAAATGTTCAAGAATAAGATTTGGGCCAGGAGCAGAAGCTTACGCCTGTAATCGCAACACTTTGGGAGGCTGAGGTAGGTCGACCACTTGAGGTCAGAAATTCAAGACCAGCTTGGCCAACACGGTGAAACTCCAACTCTACTAAAAATACAAAAATTGCCAGGCGTGCTGGTACATGCCTGTAATTCCAGCTACTTGGGAGGCTGAGGTACAAGAAATAATGGAACCCAGCCGGGCGCGGTGGCTCACGCCTGTAATCCCAGCACTTTGGGAGGCCGAGACGGGCAGATCACGAGGTCAGGAGATCGAGACCAGCCTGGCTAACACGGTGAAACCCCGTGTCTACTAAAAAAAAAAAAAAAAAAATACAAAAAACTAGCCGGGCGCGGTGGCGGGTGCCTGTAGTCCCTGCTACTCGGGAGGCTAAGGCAGGAGAATGGCGTGAACCCAGGAGGCGGAGCTTGCAGTGAGCTGAGATCCGGCCACTGCACTCCAGCCTGGGCGACAGAGTGAGACTCCGTCTCAAAAATAAAATAAAATAAAATAAAAATAATTAATGGAACCTGGGAGGCGGAGGTTGCAATGGGCTGAGACCATGTCACTGCACTCCAGCCTGTGCTACAGAGCAAGACTGTCTCAAAAAAAGAAAATGAAAAAAGAAAAAGAAAAAGGAGAAAGCTTCTCACTACTGCACCCGGCTGGTCTTTTTTAAAAGAAGGAAAAGAAAAGAAAGAAAGAGAGAGAGAGAGAGGAAGAAGGAGAGAGAGAGAGAGAGAGAGAGAAAGAGAGATGTGGGTGAATAAATTATGCTACAAGATGGGATATTATTCAGGATCAAAACTCGGTTTAATTTTTAATTGCAGGAAAATTAAAGTTGAAAACCGTTACACAGAAGATGTAACCATTTGTGCTTAAAATCAGAGTGCATATAAGCATACAGAAAAGATCCAGAAGCAAACTTTAATAGTGGTTATGTCCACACAGTGGGGTAAGTTAGAGGCTATTTTTAAAAATAAAAATAAGTGTGTGTGTGTGTGTGTGCGTGTGTGTAACTCTTCCCTGAATTACTTGAGAGTAGCTTTCATATATTGACTCTTAAACCTTCAGCAAGTGTTTTCTAAGGGTACGTATACTGTCCTACATAACCACAGGACAGTAAATTAAATATGGAAACAACACTTTAATCTGCATCCATAGAACAATTTGGTGAACTGATCCCAAAATGTGCTTTACATGTGCTGAAGAATTTTAAAGTAAATCCCAATTATTTCATTTCATCCCTACATATATTAATATACACCTCTTTTTAAAATGTGGGCATATTTGTTACATAACACCAATGCCATTAATACACCAAACAAAAACAGCAAAATTCCTTGGTATATGAAACTGTTATACTCACACTAGATTGGTCTAACATGTACAAGTCCAACAACAGCAATTATTGGAGCGGATGTGGAGCAAATAAACTCTGCATTTTACTGGTAGCAGTGTAAACCAGTCTGACCACTTTGAAAATAATTTGGCACTGATCTCTCAGAGCTAAGCATATATATTCCAGACGGGTATCAAGAAATAGGTCCAAGAATGCTCCCAGCAGTAATATTTGTAATAGTCAAGAACTGATAATGGATGTCCACTGTCAACAGAAAGGATAAACTAAAACTGAAAAAATGAAATGTTTTTCTGTATAAAGATACAGATTAGACATTAATACGATTACAAGGTAAATTACTGTTTAATAGAAGGCTTCCACTAGTATGTAAATTCAGCTCATTCAGCTATGTTTATTCTAGTAAGTTTTGCCCATTTTAGCTAGTTCTAGAGCACTTGAAAAAATTAAAATGATAAAAATATTTTTCACACACTCAAAAGACTCATTTTAATCATACGCTTCAACCTCTTCTAGTCATATATTTTTAAAAAGCTGAAAACCAGGCCAATATAGGCTTACCCTATCACTACTGCTGCTCACACACAAGTCAAAGAATTAATAAGTTGTTTTGCTTTGTTTTTTTCCCCTCAACTTTGTATTTTAGAATCAGGGGCACGTGTGCAGGTTTGTTACAAAGATACACAGCGTGATGCTGAGGTTTGGGGTACAAATGATCCATGACTCACTCAGTACAGTACTTAAGAGGTTCTTTTTAAGCCCCTGTCCCCATCTCTCTCCCCATTCTAGGTAGTCCCTAGTGTCTTGTTGATTGGTCCCATCTTTATGGCCACGTGCACCCAATGCTTACCTCCCACTTGTGTTTTTTTTTTTTTTTTTGAGACGGAGTCTCGCTCTGTCGCCCAGCCCAGGCTGGAGTGCAGTGGCGCGATCTCGGCTCACTGCAAGCTCCGCCTCCCGGGTTCACGCCATTCTCCTGCCTCAGCCTCCCGAGTAGCTGGGACTACAGGCGCCCACAACCGCGCCCGGCTAATTTTTTGTATTTTTTTTTTTTTAGTAGAGACGGGGTTTCACCGTGGTCTCGATCTCCTGACCTTGTGATCCGCCCGCCTCGGCCTCCCAAAGTGCTGGGATTACAGGCGTGAGCCACCGTGCCCGGCCTTACCTCCCACTTGTAAGTGAGAATATGTGATATTTGTTTAAGTACACTTCTCCTTCACAGCGCTCAATGAACTTACTTACCAGTGCAGTTTCCCGTAGACTGTACGCTACACTTGGGCAGGGACTTGTCAGATTGTTTGTGTATTTCGCCAGTGCCTGCCAGCACTTGGTACACAAGCAGTTGTGCAAGTTACTGAGTAAACAAGTGATAGCCACAAGGTAAGGGACAAAGAAGGAAACGTTAGAAGATTCCAGACAACCCAAGTTACAGAGCAAATGGCAGAAAAGCCTGTATTTGCAAATCTCTATCCACAGGAATCCCGCACTCCCACCACCTTCTCATTCATTCAACAACTTATTTATCATACACCCACCACATGCCAAGAGGGGACTGACAGAACTGAACACACATACCAAGTTCCTCCACTCAGTTTTACAGTACAGTGGAGAGAGATGAGAGACATAAAATAGATAATATGATGTCAGCTGATGATAAGTAGAACGAAAGAAAGCGAGTTAAGACAGTTAGTGGTTTGTGTGGTGAAAGAAGGCTTCTCTGATATAATGACACTTAGGCAATAACCAGAACAAACTGAGGGGGTGAGCCATGTAGACATCTAGGAGAAGAGTACTCTAGAAGAAGAGAACAGAGAAGACCCTGAGGAGGATATTTTGGGTGAGTTCAAGAGGGGAGAAGTGGGGTCAGACTGTGTAGGGCCTTGTTACTTCCAGGTTCTTTTTTTGTGTTATTATTATTTTCTTTTTTCTTTTTTTTTTAAGACAGGGTCCTGCTGTCGCTCAGGCTGGAGTGCAGTGGCACAATCACAGCTCACTGCAGCCTGGACCTCCTGGGCTCAAGTGATCCTCCCACCTCAGCCTCCCAAGAGGCTGACACTACAGGCATGCACCATCATGCCTGGTTAATTATTTTGTAAAGATGGAGTTTTGCCATGCTGCCCAGGCTATGTGAGCAGGTTCTTTTGACTTTAACTTACAATGAATTGAAAAGCTATTGGGATGCTTTGAATAGAGACACCTGACATTTACTATGTATCTACATGAAAGTTTAGAATTATATATGACATAACTGCACATTATTCATATTACTTGAAACTTTCATATACGATACAGTAAGTCAAACATCCTAAAGTAGAAATGAATTTTGTGTATGTCATAGGTACAGCTCTTATTCCAAGAAAGCTAAAACTTATTTTTAAATCCCTAATTTAAACTTGTCTTTTGACTCAACTTTAAATTACCTACCTCCACCATGTTACATGCAATTCTTTTCTTTAGAGTTAATAGCTAGCTTAAAAAAAAAAAGCAGGCCAGGCACAGTGGCTCATGCCTATAATCCCAGCAATTTGGGAGGCCAAGGCGGGCGAATCACAAGGTCAGGAGTTCGAGACCAACCTAGCCAACATGGTGAAACACTGTCTCTACTAAAAATACAAAAAATTAGCTGGGCATGGTGGCGGGTACCCATAATCCCAGCTACTAGGGAGGCTGAGGCAGGAGAATCGCTTGAACCTGCGAAGCAGAGGTTACAGTGAGCTGAGACTGTGCCACTGCACTCCAGCCCAGGCATCAGTGCGAGACTCTATCTCAGAAAAATCAGCCAGCTTGTTTTTGGCACAGCTGATGATCTCCATTTTTGTCTATTTTAACACTGAGACCCATGATTCTTACCACTGGACCAGTTTTTCCTCATTTTTATAAAATAAAAAACCCAAAATCCAAACACTTAAATAACTGCACAAACACTTACTATATATAACTTATAAAACGCATAATGCATAAACGAGCAAGACCATCTGTTTCTATGGATATCCAATAGCCAAAAGTTACCTTGCTAAATTCTACACTCAAGGCAACAGCAGCCCATCTGAGAAATTTGCTCCTTCAGGGAACTATCAACATCATTCAGTATGAGCAATTTAGTTGATTATTTATTTTTTAAAAAGCAAACTATAAACAACAGACAAGGCTATAATTGAGTTTCCCCTCTAGTTCCACTCCCCTTCTTTTCAAGCCCTACCTTAAATAATAATAATAACAATAATAATAATAATCAAACAACAACAAAAAATCCTCAGATTAATCTATCCTTTTTATTAAGACTCTTGGGCCACAGTTTTGCGTTATATTTGACCACACGTGCCTGGGTAAACTTTTTGTGTTTCGTAAGTCAGTAAAAGGAACCAGAATGGGCCTACAATCTGGCCTAAACTCCACATATATATATACATATTTTTTTGGGACGGAGTCTCGCTCTGTCACCCAGGCTGGAGTGCAGTGGTCGGATCTCAGCTCACTGCAAGCTCCGCCTCCCGGGTTTGCAACATGCTCCTGCCTCAGCCTCTCGAGTAGCTGGGACTACAGGTGCCGCCACCACGCCCGGCTAGTTTTCTGTATTTTTTAGTAGAGACAGGGTTTCACTGTGTTAGCCAGGACGGTCCCGATCTCCTGACCTCGTGATCTGCCCGTCTCGGCCTCCCAAAGTGCTGGAATTACAGGCTTGAGCCACCGCGTCCGGCCTCCACATATACTTTAAACTCTAATACGCTCACTTTGTTAACGTTCAGCTGCTTCTCTAGACGAACGAAGTCCAAACTTGAAGTAGGTCTACATGTAAGCACAGAGACAAGAGGGGACTGCCAAAAGTACAATGCACAACGAAGGGGTGTCCGTGTGAAGGCAAGAGGTGGTATCCTAAAGCCGGTGGGTAGGGCTGAGCAAGGTGGGCATTTAGGGTGCAGACCAATTGGAATGAGGATGGAGTCTCCAAAGGTGGGCAGCGTGGAATGGAGTAAAGAGGATGTGCAGATATGGGGTATAGAATCCATGCAAAGGGTAGCTGCACACTATCACAACGGGGACTGAGGAGAGATGATGATGTATCACAGCAACAGACTGCCTCATAGGGGTTCAACAGAAACGTGGAGTAAATGATGGAACAGTGCGCCTATACTTAACGGCATTTAATAGTCTTTAAAGACACGTTAAAGGCTGCCTGAACCAGTCACTAAGCCCACAACCCTATGGTCTCCATCTCTTTGGGGCAAGTTGAGATGCTCCTAACTTGACTTCCTGAATTTTCATCATGCCTCCTTTTAACAGCACTGACCTGGTTAGGCAATCAACTTCTCTGACTTGGAATTGTATCAACAGCTTACTACCACCAATAAACCTCTTCTCTACTCTTCTCTAAACCACAGGACTGTCAAGAGCTTTTTAGTGTAAATCATATCACTTCTAGCTAAAAAACCTTCAAGGGATCCTCCAAACCTTTAAGAAGCTGGCCTGCTTTTCCAGTTTCATTTCTCTATGCCCCAGGGACAACACTTGTCAGAGTCAGGCAAATCTCCAAAATTAAGCACTGGATTTCCTCTGCACATCTTCACACCTTTAAAAATGAAAATGCTGGCCGGGCGCGGTAATTTCAACACTTTGGGAGGCTGAGGCAGGCGGATCACTTGAGGTCAGGAGTTCAAGACCAGCCTGGCCAACGTGGTGAAACCCTGTCTCTACTAAAAATGCAAAATTAGCTGGGTGTGGTGGCGCATGCGCATGTAATCCCAGCTACTCCGGAGGCTGAGGCAGGAGAACTGCTTGAACTCAGGAGGCAGAGGTTGCAGTGAGCCAAGATTGCGCCACTGTACTCCAGCCTGGGCAACAGAGCGAGACTCCATCTCAAAAAAAAAAAAAAAAGGAAATGCTATCATTTCCTCTGTTTAGGGTGCACTTAGGCCCCTTGGTCCAGCCAGCAAACTCCTACTCATACTTCCACATTTCAATCAAATGTCAACCATCTTCAACTCTTTATTTCTACCTAGGAAAGCCAGCACCTTCTGCTAAGTCCCAAGGGAAACATCAGAATACTGACTCAATGGTACATGGGAGATGCTTGATGTAAAAATGATGTGAGTCAACTGTACTCTTCTCCAGTAAGTGAACATTTTCCAGTTTCTCAGTCTGCCACCCTCCAGATTACACATGATGGCAATGTATACTTCATTCACTCCTTTGTTGCTGAAATCTCAAGTCATGGTTTCATCAAGTAATTTTCCATGACCATTTAATATTTAAACTCATTGTTCTAATCTATGTTATTGGGAATTATTTACACTTTCTCAACATGAAATGTCTCTACAGGCCACATTTTCTAGGCATATCCCGTAAGTTATATCTCTCATTAAATGAGTTTTACTTAGACGCAGCCCAAAAAAACTAGTATAATATTAATGTTTTAAGCATTGAATTATAATTTATTAAATGAAGCAGCCTACGAAGGCAGACAGGTGTGGTAAATATAGTCTGGAGACAAGAGATCTAGCTAAAACTGGGCTACTATAGTAACTAGCTATGGGACCTTAACCATTTGACTTTACTTCTGTAGACCCCAGTGTTTTTATCTCTAAAAAGGAAGAGTTGCCCTAGGAAAACTACATATAAATTATTTGCTCACATGTTCATTTTTTCTGTCTCTCCATTAGAGTATGAGATTCCTGAACCTTTCACTCCTGGTACATTCCCAGACACAAAGCTGTTCAATTTAAAATGTAAATGAAAACTCAGAGGATAAACATGAATTCAGTATAACCTGAATTGAGATACTTTTGGACAGAACTTGTTACCACAAGTCTAAGATTCACCTAAAAGAATAAATAAAGAGCCAGGAACACTGAAAAGAATGAAGTCCAGGCACAAAGCATGTATGAGTTTAACGTAAGTGAAGGAAAAAATACAATTCAATAATTTCAGTTGCCACAACGATGTAAAAAAGAGGGGAAGACAGAAGACATCAGTCTGTTTGTAATCTGGGGATGGAGGAGGGGTTCGTAGCATGACAATATACCAGATAAACTGTGGCATGGCTAGACAGTCCACTAAAAATAAATGAGCTATCAAGCCATAAAGAGACAGAGGAATCTTAAATGCATATTGCTAAGTGGAAGAAGCCAATTTGAAAAGGCGACATACTGTATGATTCCACCTGGAAGGCATTCTACGGAAGCAGTAAAATGATCAACGGTTGCCAGGGATTAGGAGGTAGAGTGGGAGATGAACAGGTGGAGCAGAGGTTTCTTAAACCAGTGAAACTATGATAACTACATTGGTGGACAGGTCATTATACATTTATCGGAATCCACAGAACACACAACACAAGAGTAAAGCTTAATGTAAACTCTGAATTTCGAGTGATAAAAATGTGTCACTGTAGGCTGGTTGATTATAACAAACGTATCCCTTTGGTGGACCCCAGTGCAGGATGTTCACACTGGGGGAGGCTGTGGGTGTGTGGGGGCAGAAGATAAATGGGCACTCTTTGTACTTTCTGCTCAATTTTAGCTGTGAAGCTAAAATGTCTCTAAAATATAAAATCTATTTTAAACAACAAAATAAGAAATGTATTAAGGGGCAAAAATCTTCACTATTGCTTTCTTTAAAATGATGGCTTGAGCCCAGGAGTTCAAGGTTGCAGTGAGCTATGACTGTGCCACTGCACTCCAGCATGGGCAACAGAGCCAAGATCCTCTCTTAAAATGTATGTATTTTATTTTACTGATACATATTAGATGTACATATTTCCAGGGTACATGTGATAATTTGATACATTCATATAATCAAATCTGGGTAACTGGGATACCCATAATCCTACATATTTACATTTTCTCTATACTAGGAATATTCGAAATTCTTCTCTTCTAGCCCTTTTTTTTTTTTTTTTTTTTTTTTTAAAGTAGAGGGGAGGTCTGTGTTGCCCAGGCTGGTCTTGAACTCCTGAGTTCAAGCATCCTCACCTCCACCTCCAAGCGCTGGGACTACAGGCACATGCCACTGCACCCGGCTAACTTTTGGGACTTTTAGAGACATGGGGTTTCACCATGTTGCCCAGGCTGGTCTCAAACTCCTGAGCTCAAGTGATCCGCTGGCCTTGGCCTCTCAAAGTGCTGGGATTATAGGGGTGGGACATTGCACTCAGGCCCTCTTCTAGTTATTCTGAAATGTACAATTCAAGGCCAGGTGCAGTGGCCTGCGTATGTAGTCCCAGCTACTTGGGAGGCTAAGGCAGGAGACTCTCTTGAGCCCAGGAGGTGGAGGTTGCAGTGAGCCAAGATTGCACAACTGCACTCCATCCTGGATAATAAGAATAAACCTCTGTCTCAAAAAAAAAAAGAAATGTATAATTCATGAATGCTAACTAGAGTCATTTTACAGATCAGGTTTTTTTTAAAAGAGTTAAAAAAAGAACTAAGATTCTAAATATTCATCAATAGGTAATACAGGTAATTTTGTTTAAAAAAAGGATAAATTATGATACATCCATATTATTTACAGTTAAAAAATTAGATAACTGGAGATATACTGAGATGAAACAGTCCCAGATGTACTTATGAGCAGACTGATAACAGTTCACATTTTGTGGAAAACAATTACATATTATGCATTAAGTACCGTTTGAATTTTCTACAATAGCATTTATTTTTATAATCACAAAGTAACTTTATAAGCTTTCAGTAACCCTAAGAGGCAGAACTCTGAGCAGCCACTTTGAAAAGAAAAGAAGCACAAGAAAAGCCAGGGCTCTCCAGACATCCTTATACACAATTTTTTAGTATCTGCTAGAAATATGTCCTAAATCACTTATTTCTACTTCACGTCGGAATAAATGCTGGACAACCAAGACTTCTACATTCTTCCAAAACTGAGACACCTAAATTTTCAATAGAGTAATTGTTAAACATACTGATATATCCATATGATAAATATTACACCTAATTATTTAAAACCTTTATAAGCAGTTTTAATAACATGGGAACTGCTTAGGTCCAATGTTCAGGAAGACCATACACACATACACACACACACAGATAATCTATCATCTCACTCATATAAATACATACAAAAAAAAATTGGAAGAAATACCCCAAAGTGTTTAACGGTTATCACCACTGGGTGATGGAATAAGAGGTGAATGTTTTTTATTCTTTATACTTTCATCTATGAACTTTCAACAATATGTAAATGCTACTTTTAGGTAAGTGTTTTGTTGTTTTTGTAGCTTTGTTTATTTCCCAGTGTAGAAATGATTGCTCACTACTGATTACAAAATAATACATTTCTACAAAGCCGTCCTCACCCTGCCTTCTCTCTAGTGGACTTGGTTCACTCTAAGTGCTCCGTGTTTACTCAGTTAATAAATGGAAAGACAGATGAATTCTATAAAGTCAATCCTTTTTTACCCCATCTAAGGAAAACCCCTAGGTCCCATGCACCCCGAGGCCCTTCCACCCTAACAACTTGATTTCCCTGAAAAGTATGTCTGGAAGCCTTTCCATGACAAAGTAAATAAATCCCAATATTCCTCTTCAATTTTCATAATGTGAATGCTACCGACAAGCCCTGGCTTAGTTCATCTGTCTTCCATTGCTTGACACTGACAGGTTATTTCCACGGGTTTGCTGTGCAGACGCTTGAGGTTCAGACCCTGCAGCGGCCATTGGGGGCAGGGGAGTTGGGGCCTCCGGCTCGAGTTGGGCTCTGGAGGAAGACAAGGAACCTGTTCCTAGCGCTCAGCGGGGCCCTGCGACAGCTGTGGCTGTGGCTACCGCCAGGAAAGGGACAGAGAGGCAGGATAAGGTCAGAACTGCTGGGGCTGGGGCGGAGACGGCTGCTCCCAGGTCTGGGTGCGCCCAGGCGCCTCCCCCCCGCGGCCAGTCCCACCTCCGCTGCTGCTCCACAGCAGGAGGGCGCAGCCCCAGCCCCCACAGGGCTAGGGACCCGTGTACGGGGAGCAGGCCGGGTGCCCCAGGATGAACTTGAAGCCCAGCACTACCAGCTTCCAGCTGTGGGAAGGGTTGGTGGCAAGAGGGACCCGGAAGCAGCACTGGGCCCGAGGGCAGAGATCAAGGATGTCTCCCTAAGGGTGGCCCTGCGTACTGGCTGCCATCTCCAGGTCAGCGGGGGCCACGTTTGCGCCCGGAACATCAGCGTGCCCCCAGAGAGCTTGACCCGAAGCATCCTCCAATTCCCAAGAGAATTGCCCACGGTGCTTGGGCCCCCTGGGAAGCCCTGCTGGCAGGAGCAGTAGGGGCCAGCACCCCAGGCTGATCGGGGTCTGGGATCGGGGCCTGCGTCCAGACTGCCTCCACGCTGGGGCTCCTCTGGCTTTTCTTTGGTATTCCAGCTCTCCAGTTCTGAAACCAAACCTGGATTCGTGGCTCAGAAGTCCGTTTTTCTGGCCAGTTCTTCTCTGAAGGTAATTCCAGGATAAAAGTCCGTTTCAAAGGCCTCAGTAAGAATTGTGTATTGATATCTGTCAAATCTGGTCCTCCTATGCCTCTGGCCTGGCTCAAGTGTGTCTCTGCCATAAGCTGAGCTCGCTGTCCACTGGGAGCCTCAGTGGACAGGTTAGTTTTTTTAACGTTTAAAGTTTTAACCAACTTTAACAATTAACAATTGTTTAAACAATTGTAATCAGGGCTTACAATAAAACTGTAAATTTAGTTTATAGGCAGTATCACTGTTTAAAAACCAATTAACTTTCCATATTCTGCTCTTTTCTTCTGTGTCTATGAAAAATAATATTAAAATTAAATTCTGACTCCAAAGACTCCAATAAGTAATACAACAGGAAAAGTGACTAATAAACTTTAAACTGTAATAACAGAGAGATAGTGGCTAACAGGCTGAATGAACACAGCCTGAGAAATAAGTGAGATTATGACCCACGAGTGAAGCATCAGCAAACCTGGATACTACCTGTGGTTCCACCACTCACTATCTGTGCTACTTTTACAACCCACTGACTCTTTGAACTATGGGATGCCATCTATAAAACAGAGACAAAATCTTCCTGTTACTATGAACATTGAATGATACAGGAGTATGAAAAGCATTTTAGTACAATGCTGGCATAAAGGTTCAAAAAATGCTCAGTATTCTTAATATTCAGTTCCGAGTACAATTTAAGATGGACATTGTGACCAACTGAAACACACTTAGGAGGACGACAGGAGATGAAAAGAGACCCCAAAATAAAACCATCTGAAATGGCACCTGAAGCAACTAGCTTGGACTCAGACAGTAAAGGAGATACAATGACTGAATATTTAAAGGACACATATGGAAGCAAAGTTATTTAGCGAAGTTCAGGAAAACAAAGCTTTTACAAAGGGAGGCAGAATTTCAGTGCTTGTAAGAAAGAACATGTTCAAAAATGGAATAGATCGCAGGGTGCAGTGGCTCACGCCTGTAATCCCAACACTTCAGGAGGCCGAGGTAGGTGGATCACCTGAAGTCAGGAGCTTCAGACCAGCCTGGCCAACATGGCAAAAACCCATCTCTACTAAAAATACAAAAATTAGCTGGGTGTGGTAACGGGCACCTATAATCTCCGCTATTCAGGAGGCTGGGGCTGGAGAATCACTTGAACCCAGGAGGCAGAGTGCAGTGAGCCCAGATCGTGCCGCTGCACTCCAGCTTGGGCAACAGAGCAAGACTCCATCTCAAAAAATAATAATAAATTTTAAAACTCTTCAAATTATTTATCTTAAAATATAGAAGAAATATAATACATATAGAAACTTTTAGCTTCAAAGGTACCTTTAAAATCTTACATTAAACAAGAAAGGTAGAAAAAAAAGTGCTCTAAGACTTACACTTTGCTTCTGACAGATTTTGATTGGGTGACCAGACCAACATGCCAAGATTGTCCCGTTCTTGACTGCGTCTTGCCAGTTTGGCTTGAGAGAAAGAAAAAAGAAAAATCTCATTAAAATTTAACACATATAATAAGCAATAAGTAACAATACCTTTTAACATATTGTTGAATACACCCACCTTTTACCTGTATCTGTACCAATGGGACCTCACACTTAACCTCAGAGTGAGGATGGAGATGGGGTAGGCGACACAGTCTGCTGAAACATTTCTACTTGCAAGTCCTTTCCTACTTTTACTGATTTTACAGTATGCTGCTCTGCTTTTAGACATGAGACATCCAAAAAGAAATCCACACATGCCAAGGTGCTCAAAGGTTCTTTTAAAATGTTAATTCTTCATGTGTGCTTGCAGCACCCTTACCCTTCTCTGCCTGAGTAACCTTTTAGTGACTTGGCAATAGAAATTCCAAAATTCTTTTAACAGCATTATTAAAGAACAACCATTTTAAAAGTTTAACCTGAAAGTAAACTTCTAAAATGCATACTAATTCTTAAAAATCTGTGATGCAAAATAGTAGGCCAAAACGTTTAAAAGTGCCAAGGGTGGCGCTCACATGTATTAGTGAATTAACCGCAAGCAACTGTCATCTACTAAAATACACATACCTAAAACATTATCTTCACAAGGCAAAGACTCAAGAAACAGGAGGTTCAGTGACCATACCTTCACAATGCTTAGGCCCAAACTTATTCATTCTAAAGGTTAATTTTGGCCACTTTTTTTTCCTTTAAATAAACTACTCTGAAAATATGATGAAAGTTATGGAACCTAAAACTCTAAGGGGAAAAATGCAACTAAATATAACATACAACCTACTATAAACAAAAATCTAGGAAACCCACAGTCTGGTTAACGAATTTCTTCTTTTATGATACCGCCAGATCTTCCATCTTTAATTTTGTCTACCAATGTGTTCTAGGTTTTATAAAGAGGAAATTTTACATTTTTAGTAAAATCTGAGAGGCAGTTACTTTAAAGAACCATAACAGAATAGTGAAAAGGACCCAAAGTGTGAACAGTATGAATTAGGTAAAATTAAAAGTTGAATTTATGTTGCAGATGGGAAGAGGATGTAGATGAGAAAGAAATATGACAAAAAACATGTAGTGACCGTCTTTGAGTTTACCCTTTTTTGAGACAGAGTCTTAGTCACCCAGGCTCGGCTCACTGCAACCTCTGCCTCCTGGGTTCAAGTTATTCTCCTGCCTCAGCCTCTCGAGTAGCTGGGACTATAGGCGTGCACCACCACACCCAGCTAATTTTTTATTTTTAGTAGAGATGGAGGTTTCACCATATTGGCCAGGCTGGTCTCGAACTCCTGACCTCATGATCTGCCCACCTCGGCCTCCCAAAGTGCTGGGGTTACAGGTGTGAGTCACTGCGCCCAGCACAAGTATACCCTTTTTTTTTTTTTTTTTTTTTTTTTTTTTTTTGAGACGGAGTCTCGCTCTGTCATCCAGGCTGGAGTGCAGTGGCCAGATCTCAACTCACTGCAAGCTCCGCCTCCCGGATTTACGCCATTCTCCTGCCTCAGCCTCCCAAGTAGCTGGGACTACAGGCGCCCGCCACCTCGCCCGGCTACTTTTTTGTATTTTTTAGTAGAGACAGGGTTTCACCGTGTTGGCCAGGATGGTCTCGATCTCCTGACCTCGTGATCCGCCCGTCTCGGCCTCCCAAAGTGCTGGGATTATAGACTTGAGCCACCGCGCCCAGCCTACCTTTTTTACAGATATATACATAGTTCTGACTTTCAGAACAATGCTAATGCTACACATAACCTAAAACGAAAGTCATCAAAAGTATGTGTGGGGAGGGACCCCCAACGGAATACAAAGACAAATGAGTCCTGCTATATTTCCAATAGAAGTCTAAAGTACAACAAAAATAAAGGTATCCACAGTGGAAAGGTACAATCAAAACTGCATGACTGTCTGTGTAGAAAATCTACATTTTGTAGAATCTACAAAATGGCACTAGAATAAATGAGTTTAGTAAGGTTGTAAGAAATAATATTAATAGTAAAATCAATTCTATTTATATATACCAGCAATTAAAAAATCAAAATTAAAGATCATTAGCATCAAATATGAAATAACTTAGGGATAAAGTAAGATGTGTACATTGAAAACTATAAAACACTGCTGAGAGAAACTAAAGATGATCTAAGAAAATGAAGAAATATATCATAGATACAGACTCGTTACTAAGAAGGCATTCTTCCCAAACTGCTCTAAAGATTCAATGCAACCCCAATCAAAACTGTAGCACATTCTTTTGCAGTAATTGATAAATATTCTACAATTCATAAAGAAAGGCAAGGTAACTGAGACAGTCAACGCATTTTGAAAAAGAGCAGTTGGAAGATTTACACTATCTAAATCAAGACTAATTATAAAAAATCAGTAATCAAAAATGTATGGTATTGGCATAAAGATAGAGAAATAGGCTGGGCACGGCGGCTCACACCTGTAATCCCAGCACTTTGGGAGACCGAGGTGGGCGGATCATGAGGTCAGGGGATCGAGACCATCCTGGCTAACACAGTGAAACCCTGTCTCTACTAAAAATACAAAAAATTAGCCGGGGGTCATGGTGGGCTCCTTAGTCCCAGCTACTCGGGAGGCTGAGGCAGGAGAATGGCGTGAACCTGGGAGGCGGAGCTTGCGGTGAACTGAGATCGCGCCACTGCACTCCAGCCTGGGAGGCAGAGTGAGACTCTGTCTCAAAAAAAAAAAAAAAAAAAAAAAACAGAGAGAAATAAATGGAATAGAATCCAAAAACAGAACCACACATACAGGATCAAATGATTTTCCATAAAGGCATGAAGGCAAAACCAAACCAAAAATAATAATCTTTTCAACAAATGATGCAGGAACAAATGAATATTCACATGCAAAAACAAAACAAACATTTTTAAAAAAATTAATTTGGATCCATACCTCAAAATTATCTCAAAACAGACGACAGAACTAAATGTAAAACTCAAAAATTATAGAATTTCTAGAGAAAAACACACGGAAATCTTTTTGACCTTGGGGTGGGAAAGGACATCTTAGATACAATACCAAAAGCACAATCCACCGAACATTTTTTAATGGTATATTATACTTAAATAAAATTTTAAAACTTTTACTCTGCAAAAGGCACTGTTGAGATACACTGCAGACTGTAAGAAAATATTTGCATATCGCATATGCAACAAAGGACTTGTATCCAGAATACATAAAGAACTTTCAAAGTCAACAATAAGGAAAATGACACAATTTTTTTTTAAGAAAAGGACAAACGATTTGAACAGTCACTTCACCAAAGTAGATATAAAGGTGGCATATTAGACGAAAAAATGCTCTACATCTTTAGCCATTAGAAAAATGTGAATTAAAGCCATGATGAGAAACCATGATTTACCTGTTAGGCTGTCTAAAATAAAAGGCATCAACAATACAAAGAGCTGACAAGAACGGGAACAACTGAAATTCTCATACACTACTGGTGTAAATGCAAAATTATAAAGCCATTCTGGGAAAATTTTGCAGTTTTTTACAAAGACATAATTATAGTTACCAAATGACTGATCTAGCAACCCCCACTGTTCAGCCATATACCCTACAAAATTAGCATTATGTTCACAGCAAAACCTGCACACAGGCTGGGAGCAGTGACTCACACCTGTAATCCCAGCACTTTGGGAGGCTGAGGCGGGTGGATCACCTGAGGTCAGGAGACCAGCCTGACCAATATTGTCAAATCCCATCTCTACTACAAATACAAAAATTAGCCAGGCATGGTGGTGTGTGCCTGTAGACTCAGCCACTCGGGAGTCTGAGGCAGGAGAAATGCTTGAACCCCGGAGGTGGAGGTTGCAGTGAGCCAAGATCACGCCACTGCACTCCAGCCTGGGCGCCAGAGCAAGACTCAGTGCCAAAAACAAAAACAAACAAACAAAAAACAAAAAAACAAAACAAACAAAAAAAAACCATCCGGCACACATAGGCAGCGTTATTCACAATTATCAAAAACTGTGAAATACTCAGATGTTCTTCCATGGGCAAATGGATAAACCAACTGTAGTACACCCATATACTGGAACAGTACACAGCAATAAAAATAGTGAACTACTAATATATGCAACAACACAGACCTATCTCCAAAGCATTACAGTGAGTGAGAGAAGTCAGTACAAGTTCATTCATATGACACTCTTGCAAAAGTACAGGGATAATGAATAGATCCAGGGTTTCCAGGGGCTAGAAGTGTGAGGAAGGTTAAGAAAGTGTGAGAGGCCAGGCGTGATGGCTCACGCCTGTAATCCCTGCACTTTGGGAGGCCGAGGCGGGCGGATCACGAGGTCAGGAGATCGAGACCATCCTGGCTAACACGGTGAAACCCCATCTCTACTAAAATACAAAAAATTAGCCGGGCGCGGTGGCGGGCGCCTGTAGTCCCAGCTACTCGGGAGGCTGAGGCAGGAGAATGGCGCAAATCCGGGAGGTGGAGCTTGCAGTGAGCCGAGATCGCGCCACTGCACTCCAGCCTGGGCGACAGAGTGAAGACTCCGCCTCAAAAAAAAAAAAAAAAAAAAAAAAAAAGAAAAAAAAGAAAGTGTGAGAGAGTTTTTGGAGGAGATGGAGCTCTTTGGTATCCTAATTGTGTGGTGTTATGTGAAACTCCAGTAGTGCCCCCATCAGCATTTGCTTTCTGTGATTTCAGTCACCCATGATAAACCGTGGTCTGAAAACATTCAATTGAGAATTCCAGAAACAGTTCCTGAATTTTACATTGTGCCCCATTCTGATTACCATGCTGAAATCTCGTGCCGTCCCTCCTGGGACATGCATTATTCCTTTGTGCACCACATCCCCTCTGGAGGTACTATGTGCCCATCAGTAACTCGGCCATCTTAAGTTACCAGCTGGACGGTCACAGCATCGCAGCACTTGCATTCAAGTCCCCCATATTTTACTTACTAACACCCCCAAAGTGCTGGTGATGTTGGCATATTGCTATAATTGTTCTATTTTATTATTGATCTCTCAGTGTGTCTAACTTATAAAGTAACCTTTATCATAGGTATGTATGCATAGGAAAAACCATAGTATATATATAGGGTTCAGTACTACCCAGTTTCAGGCACCCACCAGGGGCCTCGAAACATACCTTTCATGGATAAGGACAGAGTATTGTATACACATCTTAACTCTCACAAAAAAGTGCAGCAAAAATTATTCAGTTTTGCTACACGTAAATCAAAAAATATATATAATATATAAAAATATAAATACAATAAAAACAAAGAAATGCCATTAATTTCTGGGTAGATACTAATATTTGCTGAAGGTGCTAACACAGGCAGGACTCTTTTTTTTTTTTTTTTGAGACAGAGTCTCGCTCTGTCGCCCAGGCTGGAGTGCAGTGGCCGGATATCGGCTCACTGCAAGCTCCGCCTTCCGGATTTACGCCATTCTCCTGCCTCAGCCTCCTGAGTAGCTGGGACTACAGGCGCCCGCTACCTCGCCCAGCTAGTTTTTTTGTATTTTTTAGTAGAGACGGGGTTTCACTGTGTTAGCCAGGATGGTCTCGATCTCCTGAACTCGTGATCCGCCCGTCTCGGCCTCCCAAAGTGCTGGGATTACAGGCTTGAGCCACCGCGCCCGGCCCGCAGGACTCTTTAAACTTTGTTTAAAGTTGATTTTTATCAAGTTTTAAAGACCTTAAAAAATAAGCCCTTAAAAAATAAAAAATTATCTGGAATAATTAGGTCTACAAGGAAATTGCAATTACCAGTTGCCATCAAGGGGGTAAGAAAGGTTTATTGGCTGGGCGCGGTGGCTCACGCCTGTAATCCCAGCACTTTGGGAGGCCAAGGTAGGCAGATCACCTGAGGTCGGGAGGTCGGGAGTTTGAGACCAGCCTGACCCACATGGAGAAACCCTATCTCTACTAAAAATACAAAATTAGCCGGGCTTGGTGGCGCATGCCTCTAATCCCAGCTACTTGGGAAGGCTGAGGCAAGAGAATCGCTTGAACCTGGGAGGTCGAGGTTGCGGTGGGCTGAGATCGCACTATTGCGCTCCAGCCTGGACAACAAGAGCGAAACTCCGTCAAAAAAAAAAAGAAAAAAGAAAGGTTTATTTACATGGCTAGCGGGGCTATACAGTGGTTCAACTACTTCAGAGAAAAAACAGGCAATGTATAGTAAAGTAGACGTATGGATACCTTGGCAAGCCAGCATTTCCATTTCTAGACTACATATATATGCAATGTTTTTCAAATTGCTGGTCAAATCTACTCACATTGAATTTTGGGTTCCTAATCAGCATTTTAAAAAAAGAGTAAGGAACAGAAAACATCAGCATATGGTTTCATGTGTTTATAAACTATTGGTGGAGATTTTTTAAAGTCTGAAAGTCTCTGGTCTAGAGACTTTAAGAGGTGCACATGGAAGGACAGCATGTTGCTCAGTTTTCTGTTTCGGCTTGGCTAGACTCTAGTAGCCAGTTATTTAATCAAACATTAATCTAGGTGTTGCTGTGAAAAGTATTTAGTAGATATGGTTAACATCTATAATCACTTGATTACCCTCCATAATATGAGCGGGCCTTATCCAGTTCACCTGAAGGTCGTAAGAGCAGAAATTGAGATTTTTCCAGAAGTTGAGACTGAGGCCCTAACTCCTTCCTATAGGCCTGCTCTACAGATTTCAGACTTGTCAGGCCCCTACAACTACATAAACCAATTCCTTAAAATAAATCTCTGAATATATGTATACATAGATACACCCATACATATTCTAGTAGTTCTGTTTATCTGAAAGAACCCTATCTACACAGTAACATAGATAGTTACTACAGAATTGTCTACAGGACCAAAATAGAGGAAAATCTTTAAAATACATCAACAGGGGCTGGGCGTGGTGGCTCATGCCTGTAATCCCAGCACTTGGGGAGGCTGCAGTGGGTGGATTACCTGAGGTCGGGAGTTCAAGACCAGCTTGATCAACATGGAGAAACCCTGTCTCTACTAAAAACACAAAATTAGCCGGGCATGGTGGCGCATGCCTGTAATCCCAGCTACTAGGAGGCTGAGGCAGGAGAATCACTTGAACCCGGGAGGCGGAGGTTGCAGTGAGCCGAGATCATGCCATTGCACTCCAGCCTGGGCAACAAGAGCGAAACTCTGTCTCAAAAAAAAAAAAAAAATCAACAGGGATTGGATAAACCGTGGTATGTGACTTCAAGGGAATTAAATACAGAAAACAAAATCAGATCTACAGCTATCAACCAGTCTGAATAGAAAAAGCAAGTTAAAGGAAATGTATAACATCATAACTTGAATGTTGAAAATATAAAATTGGTACTATCAGTTATAGGGTACATTTAAAGAATAAGATGTGTACAATGAAGATATTCTTAAAACCAGATTAACAGGCATTTAAAGAGAGAAAGATCTTGCTTTGTAACATTATAATATTTCACTGTTCTTTGCAAATCCCAGTGCTAAGCAGACAAATACTATTTTGTGTACATTGCTTGTATATATCCAAAACTTTAAGAATGACAGAGAAATCCTTCACTGTATGATTTGATGCTACCTGTGTTCAAATTTAAAATCATCTAGTCCAACAGTAAGGAAAATACTCTTCTAGTATATTTTCAGTTCTACTCTGAAACTCTGAGCTATTTCTCACTCTACAATGTCATATTTTACTTGTCAACTGTTTGGAAGCACAACAGCAACTTACAGGGTATGAGGGTTCCAATTTCTCCACATCCTCACCAACACTTGTTATTATCTGACTTTTTGATTCTAGCTAGCAGGTGTGAAGTAGTCTCTAACTGTGGTTTTGATTTACATTTCCCTGAATAAAGAGGTTGAGCATATTGGTTGTTTATTGGCCATCTGAGTATCTGCCCTGGAGAAATGTCTATTCTGCTCTTTTGCCTGTTTTATGTTGGGAATATAAAATGGTGCCATTCCTCAAAAGATTATCATATAACCCAGAAAATCCACTCCGAGGTATACAGCCCAAAGAAATAAAAACATACGTCCACATAATAATTTGTATATAAATTTTCATAGCAGCATTACTCAACAGCTAAAAGATAGAAACAACCCAAATGCCCATCAACTGATGATTGAATTAAAAAATGCAGTATGTCTGTCACAGAACATTATACTGCCAAGAAAAGGAATAAAATACTAACACATGCTCAGCATGAAATTTGAAAACACTATGCTAAGTGAAAGCAGTCAGTCACATGCACAAAAATCCAGTCTATTGTATGATTTTATTTACATGAACCGTCCAGACAGAAAGATTAGTGATTGCCATAGGCTGTGGGGCATTTGGAAATAACAGGGAGCCCCTGCTAACAGATACAGCATTTCCTTATGGGATGATAAGAATGTTTTAAATTTGATTTGTGGTGAGAGCTGCACAACTGAATGTACCGAAAGCCACTGGATCTTGCATATTTTAAATAAGTGAACTGCATGTTTTGTTAATTTTATCGTAGTAAAGCTGTTATTTTAAAAGCAAGGCTACTCAGGAGGCTGAGGTGGAAGGATCAGCTGAGGCCAGAATTTCAAGGCCAGTCTGAGCAACACAATGAGACCCTATCTCTACAAGTTTTTAAAAGTTAGCCAGGTATGGTGGTGAGCACCTGCAGTCCCAGCTACTTGGGAGGGTGAGGCTAGAGGATTGCTTGAGCCCAAGAGTTCAAGGATGCAGTGAGCTATGATCACCCTGAGGCACTCTAGCCTGGGCAACAGGGAGAGATCCTGTCTCTTTAAAACAAACAAATAAAACACAGAAACTAACTGGAAAGAGAAGACAGGTTACTCCACGGCCATTAGAACACCTGCTTAGGTTCTCATAGCACCCTCTCCCCTACACCCTAAAAAATCACGTTAGATCTGTGGAGTGGAGGGGAAGAGGGAGTTGTTTTTCTACCATTCAGGGTCCAACCATATCCTCAATGACTGAAGTCAGAACAGAAAGATGAAGACAAGAAAGAGAATGGTCAAATGGATAAACACAGAAGTGGCAGCAAAAACAATCAGAACTGAAATAAATGGTGAATATGCTTTTCTTGCTATCAATAATTATAAGATAGGGCTGGGCGTGGTGGCTCACACCTGTAATCCCAGCACTTTGGGAGGCCAAGATGGGTGGATCACCTGAGGTCAGGAGTTCAAGACCAGCCTGGACAACATGGTGAAATTCCATCTCTACTAAAAATACAAAAATTAGCCAGGAGTGGTGGCGGGCGCCTGTAATCTCAGCTACTTGGGAGGCTGAGGCACGAGAATCGCTTGAACCCAGGAGGCAGAGGTTGCAATGAGCTGAGGTCACGCCACTGCACTCCAGCCTGGGGTACAAAGCAAGGCTCTGTCTCAAAACAACAACAACAAAAAAAGGTAAATTCTTATTCCTAAATGTATGAACTGGCCACCCATACTTTCACTATATCCTAAGATGTTAAGCATGAGTAAATTTAACTTAATTATGTTAGGGACCAAAAAACATTTTGTGACTCCAAAATTGTTTGCTTCTGATGTTGGGTAATCAAAAAGATACAAATCAAAGGGAATGGCAAGAGTACATATGATTACTATTGCTATAACAGTTACATATACTTACTATGTGCTAGGCACTGTGTACTTTGACAGGCCTCAATTCATTTCAATCTTACAACAATCCATTTTACAGATGAGAAAATTAAAGCACAGAGAGACAAAGCAAGCTGCCCAACATCACGCCTATGAGCAGTGAAGCTGAGAGTCGAAGCTTAAGGAAGAGGGATGAAAACAGCAGAAGCCAGAGTTGGTGGTGTTAACCATTATGCTACACAGCCTAGATTTTAAAGAACATTTTTCCTCCTCATGATATCCATTAAGTATTTTAGCACTTAAGCTACATGGCTTAAGAATTCTCAACTGACAACAGTTCACGCTCTATAAAATGAGGAAGTCAGAAGCAACTTTGGTATTTAAATACCAAAGTATCTTTTTTTTTTTTTTTTTTTTCTGAGACCGAGTTTCACTCTTGTTGCCCAGGCTGGAATGCAATGGTGCGATCTCGGCTCACTGCTACCTCTGCCTCCCGGGATCAAGCGATTCTCCTGCCTCAGCATCCCAAGTAACTAGGATTACAGGCATGTGCCACCACGTCCAGCTAATTTTGTATTTTTAGTAGAGACGGGGTTTCTCCACATTGGTCAGGCTGGTCTCAAACTCCCGACCTCAGGTGATCTGCCAGCCTCGGCCTCTCAAAGTGCTGGGATTACATTAAATATCTGTATCTTTCTAAAAAGCATATACCTACTGTCTGGTTCTCTCTTCTCTAATCACTTCCTTTTTAAATGCTAAAAGTTTACATTGGAACAAATAGGCCCATAATTTCCAATCACCAGCTCTCTGGAATTAAAATCTACAATAAATATAAGCATGTTATAAAATCCCTAAAAACTCAAATCTCATGTTCTCCTGAATTTATGGGAAAACATTTTTCCTCTCAAAGATTAGCGATTTCACAAAAATTTAAAAGCTAAACAGATTTTTTTATTTGAAAATTTTTTCCTCCACAATAAATGCTCTATTCACTTGCTTTTTAAAAACAGAAACTTTTTTAAAAAACTTATATCGCAGTTGGTTAATGAGGGGTATGTATACTCCCACTAGACCCCCACCCCCAAAAAGGAGAGGGACTGTAAAAAATAAAGGGCAGGCAAGAACAAAGCTGGACAGGGAGAGAAGACAGACAGAAAGGGCTTCAGCAGTTAGCTGAGGTAGAAACTATCATGCCACAACTGACATACACATAACCAGTTACCACTGCTTATTTTGTATTGTATTACCCAGTAAATACCCAACTAGATAGATAATTCCTTGGTAACAAAGAATCCATTCTTCATTCTTGTACTGCCACTACCTACCTGACCTGAAGTAGTGCTATTTGGTCAATTGATTCCATAGGTCTTCAGCTGTCTTGAGTCTTAATTTTAGCAAGATTCATTCTCATTAGCATCACCACAACAGTAATTGCATCACCACAGCAGTAACTATCCTCAGAAGAAATGTTCTAAACATGTATAGTGTGTTCTGTCTTTCTGGATAGTGTTTCACACCTCCAGGGGGAGCAGAAGAGAAGATGTGATGCAGAGGAACTAAACGGCCACATGAATGGTAGTAAGAGATTTTAACAAAAGTTTACCTTTCCCCATGTTTTCTCTACCACTATTTTAAACATCAGGGTTCCCTGGGTTCCTCTTTTTCATCTGGTATTAATTACTCTTCCTATGCCATTAACACCTAACACTGCAAATTTCTCAAACCACATTTATTATGGTAATGACCTCTAAATCTATATCTCAAGACAGAATACACATATAAGGCAAGAACTCAAAAAGCATCCTGACACAGCTTATCGCCCTCTCATTCACCCTTACCACTATCAACAAGAAGCTGTTTCTTCTTGTTTATCTAAAAAAATTAACACTATCACTTGTATAGTCACCAACTCCCAGCGATACAGCTGCAAGTCATCTTGGAGTCCCCTCCTCTGCTACTAGCACTCGAGCACACACACTCTGCAAAACCCACTGAGCCCCATCCACTAATCCCTTCAATTTTTCTCAAATCCATCGCTCTCCAACCCTTCCGCCATTAACCTTCAGTTTCCAACTTCACAGTTTCTCATCTCGTCCTGTCTTTTTTTTTTTTTTGGAGAGGGAGTCTCGCGCTGTCGCCCAGGCTGGTGTGCAGTGGCCGGATCTCAGCTCACTGCAAGCTCCGCCTCCCGGGTTTGCGCCATTCTCCTGCCTCAGCCTCCCGAGTAGCTGGGACTACAGGCGCCCGCCACCTCGCCCAGCTATTTTTTTGTATTTTTTAGTAGAGACGGGGTTTCACTGTGTTAGCCAGGATGGTCTCGATCTCCTGACCTCGTGATCCGCCCGTCTCGGCCTCCCAAAGTGCTGGGATTACAGGCTTGAGCCACCGCGCCCGGCCATATTAACTATTACTATGTGCCAGTAACTGGGCTAACCACTTCACCTATCTGTCACATAACATGCACCAAAAAAACCCTATGAGATAAGAACTGTTGTAGTCCACATTTGAAAAGAGGAGTTAAGTCACTTGCACTTAGATCCTTAACACTGGTCAGGATCTGAGCTCACATCTGGGACTCAGTCCCATAGTGGACCTGAATCTGATTATAACCACTTTGTTGTTGAGTGATGATGAACAAGCTACTTAGCTTCACTAATCCTAAAGAAAAATGGAGAGGATAATGCCTACCTTGCATGGGTTTCTATGAGGATTAGAAAGGCCACCTATTAAGTAAGTACCTGGTACATACAGATGCTCCTCAGCTTACAACAGTGTTAGTCCTGACAAATGCATCACAAATTGAAAATATTTTACTCCAAAAACGCACTTAATACACCTAACCTAATGGGCATCAGAGCCTAGTCTACCTTAAATATGCTCAGAACACTTATATTAGCCTGTAGTTGGGCAAGGCCATCTAACAAAGACTGATTTAAAAAAAAAAAAAAAGTGTTGAGGCCAGGTGCGGTGGCTCATACCTGTAATCCCAGCACTTTGGGAGGCTGAGGTGGGTGGATTACCTGAGGTCAGGAGTTTGAGACCAGCCTGACTAACATGGAGAAACCCCATCTGTACTAAAAATACAGAATTAGTCGGGCATGGTGGTGCATGCCTGTAATCTCAGCTACTTGGGAAGCTGAGGCAGAAAAATCACTTGAATCTGGTAGGCAGAGGTTTCAGTGAGATTGCACCATTGCATTCCAGCCTGGGCAACAAGAGTGAAACTCTGTCTCAAAAAAAAAAAAAAAAAAAAAAAGCGCTGAATATCTCATGTAAGGATATCACACCACATACTGCTAGCCAAGGAAAAGATCAAAATTCAAAATACAGTTTCTACTGAATGTGTAGCACTTTTGTACCATCTTAAAGTTGAAAAATCCAGCCGGGTGTGGTGGCTCATGCCTGTAATCCCAGCACTTTGGGAGGTGGAGGCAGGAGGATCACGAGGTCAGGAGACCGAGACCATCCTGGCTAACACGGTGAAACCCCATCTCTACTAAAAATACAAAAAACTAGCCGGGCGAGGTGGCAGGCGCCTGTAGTCCCAGCTACTCGGGAGGCTGAGGCAGGAGAATGGCGTGAACCTGGGAGGCGGAGCTTGCAGTGAGCCAAGATCGCGCCACTGCACTCCAGCTTGGACGACAGAGCGAGACTTCGTCTCAAAAAAAAAAAAAAAAAAAAGTTGAAAAATCCTAAGTTGACCATTTAAGTCAAGAACAGTCTGTACTTAATACCTGATCAATAATAGCAATTATTATTTCCTTTCTCCTCTATTATTTGACATCTTTCAGACCTTGGTACCTTCAGTGTCTAGCATATTATAAGTACTTCGTAAATGTTAAGTAAATTAATATACATAACATAGGTTAGGTAAACAATTAATGAAAATTTTAGAAAGGGAGTAAGTACATTGTTCTATTCCCTTTCCTTCAACACAGCAATCCAGACTGACAAGTTTGAGAACCAAGTAGGCTGGGCAGCAACTCATGTAGCCCTGATCTCTGGAATGCCACCCACTCCCTCTCTTCTTGTACCTTTCTTTATAATAGCACTCTCCCCTTTAAGGGCATAAACTCTATTCCCATGGGTAGGTTATTTCAAAAATACTATGATTTGCAATATTACAAGCTGACAAAAATAAATGAATAATTTCCCTTAGAACTGGCTCAAGGCCAGGCATGGTGGCTCACACCTGTAATCCCAGCACTTTGGGAAGCTGAGGTGGGTAGATCATTTGAGGTCAAGAGTTTAAGAACAGCCTGGCCAACATGGTGAAAACCTGGCTCTACTAAAAATGCCAAAAAAAAAAAAAACCAAGCTGTGGTGGCTCACACCTATAATTCCAGCTACTCGAGAGGCTACTGGAGAGGCTGAGGCATGAGAATCACTTGAACCCAGGAGGCAGAGGTTGACATGAGCCAAGATTGCACCACTGCATTCCAGCCTGGGTGACATAGTGAGACTCTGTCTCAAAAAATAAAAATAAATAATAGAACTGGCTCAATCACTGTTCAGTAATCTGAGCTCAGCTAAAGCCTAATCTGTGTCCCTTTTCTGATTCCCCAAGAAGGAAGTTAGATGCTAATCAAATGCTACTGAAGTTAATTCTGCACTAGAAACTGCAATTGTATAGTCAGTTTCTAACTAATAACATCTTCTCTCATTCTCTTGGACTCACAGGTGTCTTGGACTGGGAATCGATTTTCTCTAAGAGGAACCACAAACACTTTTCTTCCATGTTATCAATATAACAAGCTTATCATTTACCACCAATGTAATTTAGCCACATATGATCCTCAAACCAAAACAAAGACAAAACACTTCAGAGACCAATTAATTTCACAGTGAAATGTTTTAGGCTCAGGTTTCTCCTATTTCTCCTAACACTGTCCTATCAGTAATGTAACACACTAATCAGAATGGACAAGGCTGTATTGACATTTCACCACCAAGCAATCCAAGAGAAACAAAAGCCCTGAAGCTACAGTCTGACTGATGGTCAGGCACCACAATCTTAAATACAGAGGGCCCAGATTATCCTATAACACAATTATTCCCAACATCACCATGACCCAAAGAAAACTTCTAACTACTGTACCACCAGCTAAGGACACACCTTTACACTAATGTTGTAAGAGTTCCTTATAAAAGGTTGAGTTAGGAAAAAAGACAATATGGAATTCTTTGCAAAAGTCTGGCAAAACAGGATGTTAGAAGGGAACACAGAAACCCTGTCCAGTAAAAATGATGAGAGAAGTTGCATTAGTGTGTTTTCACAATGCTGATAAAGATATACCAGAGACTGGGCAATTTACAAAACAAAGAGTAAGTTTAACTGGATTTAACAGTTCAATGTGACTGGGGAAACCTCACAGTCAAGGCATAGGGCAAGGAGTAGCAAGTAAGGTCTTACATGGATGGCAGCAGGCAGAGAGGAGCACTTGTGCAGGGAAACTCCCCTTTGTAAAACGATCAGATATCTCGTGAGACTCATTCACTATCAAGAGAAAAGCACAGGAAAGAGCTGGCCTCATGATTCAATTATCTACCACCTGGTCCCTCCTACAACATGTGGGAGTTATGGGAGCTACAAGATAAGATTTGGGTGGGGACACAGAGCCAAACCGTATCATAAGTGTACTGTACATAAGTTCAGGCTTTCTGAAGGGTAGTTTGGCAAAGTTTACCCAAGCCTCCAGCAATTTATCCCAAAAGAAAATATTCATAAAGCTATGCAAAAACTTACCTACAAAGTTATTCATCAAATGCTGCTGAAAACAGCAATAAATTGGAAAGAACTCAAATGTCCAACATAATCTCATAATCTGGTACAACCGTATTGTGGAAACTGTACACATTAAAAGCTACAGAGCCCTTTTCACAAGATGGCACCAAAAGCAAAGAAGGAAGCTCCTGCCCCTCCTAAAGCCAAAGCCAAAGCCAAAGCAAAGGCTTTGAAGGCCAAGAAGGCAGTGTTGAAAGGCATCCACAGCTGAAAAAAAAAGATCCACACATCACGCACCTTCCAGCAGCCCAAAACACTGCAACTCCAGGGGCAGCCCAAATATCCTCAGAAGACCGCCCCCAGGAGAAACAAGCTTGACCACTACACCACCATCAAGTTGCCGCCGACCACTGAGTCTGCCATGAAGAAGAGAGACGACAACAACACACCTGTGTTCACTGTGGATGTTAAAGCCAACAAGCGCCAGATCAAACAGGCTGTGAAGAAGCTCTGTGACCCTGATGTGGCCATGGTCAACTCCCTGATTCAGCCTGATAGGGAGAAGGAGGCATACGTTCAACCAGCTCCTGATTATGATGCTTGGGATGTTGCCAACAAAACTGGGATCATCTAAACTGAGTCCAGCTGGCTAATTCTAAATATATGTATATCTTTTCACCAGAAAAATAAAAATAAAAAGTTGCAGAACTATGTACATTTAATGACTTGGGAAAACCATACGTAAAGTACAACAGGCAAATGACAACAAAGTGCTGCATACTACAGAATCACCTAATCTAACAACTCACAGGCAGGGCGCAGTGCCCACGCCTGGAAATCCCAGTACTTCGAGAGGCCAAGGCTGGAGGGCTGCTTGAGGTCAGGAATTTGAGACCAGCCTGGGCAACAAAGTGAGACCCTGTCACTACAAAAAATAAAAAAAATAGCGAGGCATTGTGGCTCACACTTGTAGTTCCAGCTACTTGGGTTGCTGAGGTGGGTGAACTCCTTGAGCCCAAGAGTTCAAGGCTGCAGTGAGCCATGATCGTGCCACTGCAATACAGCCTGGGCAACAGAGCAAGACTCTGCCTCAAAACAAACAAAAACTCATGTCCAATTCAAATTATGTTTCCATAAGCATAACTACATATGCTATAGGTGAAGTAGGATATAGTCTTATCCTACTTCACCTGCAGATATGCCTGTCCTGTTCTGAAGGAACTCCCTCTGCTCACCTCTAATGAGAGACCTAATATTCTAGGAAATACTTTCCCCCACTGCTTTTCCTAAAGCACTTAATACATAATTACACTGTTGACTAAATTTTTCTTACTGAGAAACTATTTTTTCCCTCTGAGTCTTACAAGGTTTTGAAATGTTGAGAACAGAAAGTCAATGACATACTGTAGTTTCATGAAAGAGGATGGAATTACTACCTATTTTTTGGTGAAACTAGAAACAGAGCACTATCAGTCAGGTTTTTTAAAGCCCACATAATTATAAGTGACTTTTCTTTCTTTCTTTCTTTTTTTTTTTTTTTTTTTTTTTTTTTTTTTGAGACGGAGTCTCACGCTGTTGCCCAGGCTGGAGTGCAGTGGCGCGATCTCGGCTCACTGCAAGCTCCGCCTCCTGGGTTCACGCCATTCTCCTGCCTCAGCCTCCTGAGTAGCTGGGACTACAGGCGCCCGCCACCGCGCCCGGCTAATTTTTTGTATTTTTAGTAGAGACGGGGTTTCACTGTGGTCTCCATCTCCTGACCTTGTGATCCGCCCGCCTCGGCCTCCCAAAGTGCTGGGATTACAGGCTTGAACCACCGCGCCCGGCCTCTTTCTTTTTTGAGACAAGTTCTCAGCCGGCTGCCCAGGCTGGAGTGCAGCGGTACAATCTCGACTCACTGCAACCTCCGCCTCCTGGGCTGAGGCAATCCTCCCACCTCGGCCTCCCAAGTTAGCTAGGACTACACACCCAGCTTGTTTTTTGTACTTTTAGTACAGAAAGGGTTTCACCATGCTGCCCAGGCTGGTCTCGAACTCCTGGGCTCAAGCAATCCACCTGCCTCAGCCTCCCACAGTGCTGGGATTATAAGCATGAGCCACCACACCTGGCCTATAACTGACTTTTCTGTTACTAATCCAGATTTGTGAGGATTTTATTAGACTTCTACCCCAACCTTCTCTCTTCACAGTGGTTTATCCCTTTGAAAAAGAGCTGAGCAGTATCACTAATATACACTTTTACCCTTTTTAAAAACTAATCTGAACCAATTTATGAGATAGTAATTTACACAAGTCACCCCATACTAAGGAAATATCTCTATCCTTAATAACATTATGTTTGAAGATGAAAGGATGAAACTTACCATGCAATCTCTTTCTTAGCCTACCAGTATGGTAATAATCACACTTTTTAACAACAGCCAAAAATCAGATGCTATCAATTTCTTATTACTAGTCCCAGAAAAGACACATCTATTTTCTTCTTGATTTAGAATAGGTTAAAAAGTTAATTTGGGCTGGGCACGGTGGTTCACACCTCTAATCAAACTGTGGGAGGCCAAGTGGGGAGAATCACTTGAGGCCAGCAGTTAAGAGATCAGCCTGGGCAACACAACACAGCAAGACTCCGTCTCTACAGGGCATGATGTTGCGCTCCTGTACTTTTACTACTTGGGAGGCTCAGGTGGGAGGATTGCTGGAGCCCAGGAGTCCAAGGCTGCAGTAAGCCATGATTATACATCAAGCTGCACTCCAGCCTGGGTGACAGAATAAGACCCCATCCCAAAAGGGGGGAAAAAGAAATTAATTACAGAAGATATGGGGAAAAAAAAAAAAAAGGTTTTACCCAAAAGCAAATCTATGCAAAATATCTTCAAAATTTCATGTTGTTAAAAAAAAAATTCAAACCACAAGTATCACTCATAATGTATATCACATTCTTAGAGTTGCTTTACTAAAATCAGCATATCCATAAGATAACCCACTAGGATGAATTAAACAGATGGGCTCAGAACTCAGACCATCAGTTTGAAATTCTAGGTGTGCACCTACAACATTTAAATACACTGGAAAAATGATTTCAAACAGGGCTTTCTCGTTTGAAACCGGTGGTTAAAGACAATCTCTACCCCATAGTGACAGAATTAAATGAGATAATACATACATAAAGTGCTTGGCTAAATGCCTCAGCACACCATGAGCATGCGACTCACCAGATTATTTATTTTATTATGAAAGTCAGTGTTTGGAGTAAAAAGAACAGAAAAACCACCTAAAAACAACTCAACATTAACTACTTCACACTTCTTGACTATGGCTGTCTTCTCCTACATTCCCAAACACTGATCTAGGCTCTAAGTGGCTTATTCAGGTTGTAATAATGTCCTTACCAAACTTTCTGCCTCCTCTCTCTGCCTCCAAATTGAAAATTATTATATAAATGGCAGCAGGAGATACCTCTCCATTACTGTCCATGTGATACTACTTCACATTACCCTTGCAAGAAGTTCTCCCAAATTCAAGCAACTCTAGAAACTATTAAAGATACAAAGAACTTCACAAATAGAGTTTACTTAAAGGTTGGGAAACCATACACATGAAGTGTCTTGGCAGAGGTGATGGTGTCAAGGACCCCATGCCTATTCCAGCCCAGAGCTCTCTCGATCACACTGTATTACATTATTACATTCCCAGAGCTTTCTTGTTTGACATGTAACTGTGCCAGAATTGGTTCCTTGTCTGGTATTCTGTCACTCTGTAGGAATTTCCAGTAAAATAAGATGAATTTTTATTGTTGTTAGTATTATGTTACGCACCACCAGAATAGCCAAAATAAAAATGGAAGACTTTATGAGCCCTAATGATGCTGGTACCTCACTATTTACAAACGCTGATCAGATGAGACATTTGTTTTGATAGTGAAGGCCATGCAACCCTGCATCAACAAAACTCCACTTGTTCATAAGCAAATATAAAATTGCAGTAATTTATCCAAGTACTTATGGAGGTCTTATCTAAAGAGGTTCTTTTTAAAAAGTCAAATAAGAAGTCCAGTAAGCCAGTAGAATAATGGGCAAAGACCTTCCCTAGAAAAAGCAGCTTCCTTGTGGGAGAATTTCAAGTAATTTATGTAAATATTCCCCACTCCCCTCCAGGAGATGGAGCTTAAATCCCCCTGACTGGAGTGTAGATTGGACTTACTAACTTGTTTCCAAAAAAATAAGTATGGAAGGTGTAGGTTGGACTTACTAACTTGTTTCCAAAAAAATAAGTATGGAAGGTGCTGAGTGTATACAGTAGAAAAACATAACCTTGGCCACGATTAACATTATCAGCAATAAATCATGGTGTAGCATGCACTACACCCCCCACCACTCCAACAATATGAATTCCCCAAATGCATAACTCTAGTCTAATCATGTGAAAAACAGCAAACTGGGGAGACATCATAATTAAATGCAATGCATACAGTACTCTGGACTGGATTCTAAAACAGAAATGGATATTAATGGGAAAACCAGTGGAATCTAAATAAAATGTGGAACTTAGTAATGTATCAGTGTTGGTTTCTTGGTACTGACAAGCACACCTTGGTGATGTAAGGGGAACCCAAGTGAGGGGTCTGATAATCCATAGCATACACGAAAGGGTTGGGGGTAGGTAGGTAGCCATCCTGTTCCTAAGAAAAAAGTCACACTCTAAAAACTTTCCATAACTCAAGTCATAAATGTAAGAACACCATTTTTATTATTTTTATTTTTTTCAGAGTCTCAGTCTCATCCAGCCTGGAGTGCAATGGTGTGATCTTGGCTCACTGCAACTTCTTACCTCCCTAGTTCAAGCAATTCCTGTGCCTCAAGTGATCTGCCCACCTTGGCCTCACAAAGTGCTGGGATCACAGGCATGAGCCACCGTGCCTGGTCTTACACACAGGGATTAAAGCTACCGCACCTGGTCAGAAAAACCTTTTTAAAAAGGAAGGCCGGGCACAGTGGCTCACGCCTGTAATCCCAACACTTTGGGAAGCCGAGGCGGGTGGATCACCTGATGTTGGGAGGTTGAGACCAGCCTCACCAACATGGTGAAACCCCACCTCTACTAAAAATACAAAAATTAGCTGGGCGTGGTGGCAGGCGTCTGTAATCCCAATTACTTGGGAGGCTGAGGCAGGAGGATCACCTGAACCTGGGAGGCGGAGGTTGCAGTGAGCTGAGATTGTGCCAGGGCACTCCATCCTGGGCAACAGAACGAGACCTGGTCTCAGAAAAAGAGAAAATGGCCGGGCGCGGTGGCTCAAGCCTGTAATCCCAGCACTTTGGGAGGCCGAGACGGGCGGATCACGAGGTCAGGAGATCGAGAGACGATCCCGGCTAACATGGTGAAACCCCGTCTCTACTAAAAAATACAAAAAAATAGCTGGGCGAGGTGGCGGGCGCCTGTAGTCCCAGCTACTCGGGAGGCTGAGGCAGGAGAATGGCGCAAACCCGGGAGGCGGAGCTTGCAGTGAGCTGAGATCCGGCCACTGCACTCCAGCCTGGGTGACAGAGCAAGACTCCGTCTCAAAAAAAAAAAAAAAAAAAAAAGAAAAAGAGAAAAAAGAGAGAAGAGAGAAGGGGGAGGGGAGGGGAGGGGAGGGGAGGGGAGGGGAGAGGAGAGAAGAGAAAATTTTTCTGAGCAGGCGCTGTGGGAGTAATCCCAGCACTTTCGGAGGCTGAGGTGAGTGGATCGCTTGAGGTCAGAAGTGCAAGACCAGCCTCACCAACATGATGAACCCCATCTCTACTAAAAATACAAAAATTAGCTGGGCGTGGTGGCAGACGTCTGTAATCCCAATTACTTGGGAGGCTGAGGCAGGAGAATCACCTGTACCTGGGAGGCGGAGGTTGCAGTGAGCTGAGATTGTGCCAGGGCACTCCATCCTAGGCAACAGAGCGAGACCTGGTCTCAGAAAAAGAGAAAAAGGAGAGAGGAGAGAGGAGAGAGGAGAGAGGAGAGAGGGAGAGAGGAGGGAGCAGGGAGCAGGGAGCAGGGAGGAGGGAGCAGGGAGGAGGGAGGGGAGGAGAGGAGAGGAGAGGAGAGAAGAGAAGAGAAAATTTTTCTGAGCAGGCGCTGTGGGAGTAATCTCAGCACTTTGGGAGGCTGAGGTGGGTGGATCGCTTGAGGTCAGAAGCGCAAGACCAGCCTGGCCAACATGGTGAACCCCATCTCTACTAAAAATACAAAAAATCAGCCAGGCATGGTGGCACACCTGTAGTCCCAGTTACTCAGGAGGCTGAAACAGGAGAATCGCTTGAACTTAGGAGGCAGAGATTGCAGTGATAGTACCACTGCACTCCAGCCTGGGTGACAGAGTAAGACCATCTCAAAACAAACAAACAAACAAAAAACAGAAAAATTTTCTTAAAAATGTCTCAGCTTGCAGGGCATGGTGGCTCACACCTATAATCCCAGTACTTTGGGAGGCTAAGCAGGTGGATCGCTTGAGGTCAGGAGTTCAAGACCAGCCTGGCCAACATGGTGAAACCCTATCTCTACTAAAATACAAAAATTAGCCGGGTGTGGTGGCATGTGCCTATAATCCTAGCTACTCAGGAGAGTGAGGCAGGAGAATTGCTTGAACCCAGGAGATGGAGGTTGCAGTGAGTCAAGATTACGCTACTGCACTCCAGTCTGCACAACAGAGCAAGACTCCGTCTCAAAAAAAAAAAAAAAAAAAAATCATCTCAGCAAAGTGATTTCAAAGAATGAAAAGGATTTGTTTCCACTCAAATGAATGGGTACATCAAGAAACATCACAAGTTATACAAGCTTAATCTTAATTTTGGAATCCACTGCATTAGTCGGTTCATAGGTTTATTTCTTCTTTTTTTTTTTTTTTTGGTGACAAACTCTCACTCTGTTGCCCAGGCTGGAGTGCAGTGGCGCAGTCTCCACTGACCGTGACCTTCACCTCCCGGGTTCAAGCGATTCTCTTGCCTCAGCCTCCTGTGTAGCTGGGATTACAGACGCCTGTGACCACGCCCAGCTAATTTTTGTAATTTTAGTAGAGACGGGTTTCACCATGTTGGCCAGCCTGGTCTTGAACTCCTGACCTCAGGCAATTCACTCACCTCAGCCTCCCAAAGTGCTGGGATTACAGGCATGAGTGCTGGGATTATACACCATGCTTGGCCTTCTCCTTCGTTTTTTTGTTTCACACATACAACCAGTGGGAGGTAGGGGACGGACAAGCTAGAAGGAAATATTTATTGATCACCTATTATTATGTGCTAGACACTTTCACAAACATGAGCTTATAATCTTCACAACTTTCTAAACTATTAATAGATACCTAAATCAGTGCTTAAAAAATTAAGACTATAAAAAACATAGGAAAAGACTGTGATAAAGCAAAAACAAAAGCAAATTATATAACACGCCATAGTTAAGGTATTGAGAGGAAGGAATGCCAATGAGCTTCACAAAGGGAAAAATGCCCATGAATCATTCAGCTTCCTGCCATTCTAAAGTAAAGTACAACAGGTCAGACACTCTCTAGTATTTAAACAGAACCCCTGTATAAAAGAAGTCAGAAAACCGTTTACCTCCAGGGAAAGGAAAATGGAAGGCCAGGAATGCATAAGAAATCTACTTCTCTTGTGCATAACCCTTTTGCATCTTTTAATTTTGTAACACATGCCTGTATTGCCTATCCAAATATTCAACAAAATTTAGCTTTAAAAAAAAAATTTAAAAAGGTTGGCCACAGGGGCTAATGCCAGAGATCCCAGCACTTTGGGAGGCTGAGGAAGGAGGATGGCTTGAAGCCAGGAGTTTGAGACCACCCTGGGCAACATGGCAAGACCTTATCTCTACAAAAAGTTTTTTAAATGAGCCAGGCATAGTGTCACCTACCTCCAGTCCCAGCTACTTGGGAGGCTGAGACAGGAGGATCCTTTAAGCCCAGGAGATTGACACTGCAGCGAGCCTTGATCATATCACTGCACTCCAGCCTGGGTGACGAATAGATCCTGTCTCAAGAAAAAAAAAAAAAAAAAGGGGGGGGGAAAAAAAGGAAAAGAGGCTGGGCGCGGTGGCTCAAGCCTGTAATCCCAGCACTTTGGGAGGCCGAGACGGGCGGATCACGAGGTCAGGAGATCGAGACCATCCTGGCTAACACGGTGAAACCCCGTCTCTACTAAAAAATACAAAAAAAACTAGCCGGGCGAGGTGGCGGGCGCCTGTAGTCCCAGCTACTCGGGAGGCTGAGGCAGGAGAATGGTGTAAACCCGGGAGGCGGAGCTTGCAGTGAGCTGAGATCTGGCCACTGCACCCCAGCCTGGGCGACAAAGCGAGACTCTGTCTCAACAAAAAAAAAAAAAAAAGGAAAAGAAAATGAAAAGAAAAAAAAAAAAAAAAAAACAAAGGGAAGACATGTGGCCACCAATTTTATTTATTTTTTTCTTTTTTTAAACAATTTTTTTCTTTATTTTCTTGCAGAGACAGGTTCTCACTATCTTTCCCAGGCTGGTCTCAAACTCAGGCTCAAATAATCCTCCCATCTTTGCCTCTCAAAGTGCTGAACAGGTGTCAGACAGGCCTCATTAATTCTAAGTTACAAAGATCAGACTTGATCATATTCCTTCTGCAGAGAACTGTGGTTCCAACAAACACACTACTCCCTAAGCCACCCACATCACAAAAGGGTGTGTGTCATCGGAAACCCACAGCCATTATGCGGCATTACTCAATTACTAAATGACAAGCTCAAATTAGAACTACATCTTGTCTTTTACCTACTCTTCATTTTTACCCAAGTGCCTGGCTCAAAATGGAAACTGTATTTTACATGATGGTTATTGTATTAGTCTGTTCTCACACTGCTACAAAAAAAAAAAAAAAAAAAAAATCTGGCTAGACACAATGGCTCGCACCTGTAATCCCGACACTTTGGGAGGCTGAGGCGGGCAGATCACCTGAGGTCAGGAGTTCGAGACCATCCTGGCCAACATGGTGAAACCCCATCTCTACTAAAAATACAAAAAATCAGCCAGGCGTGGCAGAGGGCACCGGTAGTCCCAGCTACTCGGGAGGCTGAGGCAGGAGAATGGCGTGAACCCAGGAGGCGGAGCTTGCAGTGAGCGGAGATCACACCATTGTACTCCAGCCTGGGTGACAGAGCCAGACTCCGTCTCAAAAAAAGAAGAAAAAAAAGAAAGAAAGAAAGAAATATCTGAGATGAGACTAGGTAATTTACAAAGAAAAGAGGTTCAATTGGCTCAAGGTTCTGCAGGCTGTACAGGAAGCATGATGCTGGCATCTGCTCAGCTTCTGGGGAGGCCTCAGGAAACTTATAAGCATGGTGGAAGGCAAAGGGAAAGCAAGCACATATTACAAGGCCAGAGGAGGAGCAAGAGAGAACAGGGAGGTGCTACACACTTTTAGAGGACCAGATCTCCTAAGAGCTCACTCACTATCATGAGAATAGCACCAAGGGGGATATCCACCCCCATGATTCAATCACCTCTCAATGGGCCCCACCTCCAACACTGGGGATTACCATTCGACACAAGATTTGGCTGGGGACACAGATTCAAACAGTAACTATCAGCTATAAACATCTAACACAAACTTTTTATGAACTACTAAAGAATAACACTATAGGCTGCACATGGTGGCTCATGCCTGTAATCCCAACACTTTGGGAAGCTGAGGCCAGCCTGGACAACACGGTGAAACCCTGTCTCTACCAAAAATAGAAAAAATTAGCTGGGCATGGTGGCAAGCGCCTGTGGTCCCAGCTACTCAGGAGGCTGAGGTGGAAGGACTGACTGAGCCCAGGAGGCGGAGGCTCCAGTGAGGCAAGACTGTACCACTACACTCCAGCCTGGGTGAAAGTAAAATAAGCCTCAATTAAAAAATAATAATAGGTCAGGTGTGATGGCTCACGCCTGTAATCCCAGCACTTTGGGAGGCCGATGCAGGTAGATCATGAGGTCAGGAGATTGAAAACATCCTAGCCAACATAGTGAAACCCTGTCTCTACTAAAAATACAAAAATTAGCTGGTGTGCCCCCGTAGTCCCAGCTACTTGGGAGGCTGAGGCAGGAGAATCGCCTGAACCTGGGAGATAGAGGTTGCAGTGAGCCGAGATCACGCCACTGCACTCCAGCCTGGCGACAGAGCGAGACTCCATCTCAAAAAATAGTAATAATAAAACTAAAAAATAAAAATAACACTATAGGCCAGGCATAGTGGCTCACGCCTGTAATCCCAGCACTTTGGGAGGCCGAGGCAGGCGGATCACGAGGTCAGGAGATCGAGACCATCCTGGCTAACAAGGTGAAACCCCATCTCTACTAAAAATACAAAAAAAATTAGCCAGGCATGGTGGCAGGCGCGCCTGTAGTCCCAGCTACTCAGGAGGCTGAGGCAGAAGTATGGTGTGAACCCAGGAGGCGGAGCTTGCAATGAGCTGAGATGCACCACTGCACTCCAGCTTGGGCAACAGAGCGAGACTCTGTCTCAATAAATAAATAAATAAGTAACACTATAAAATTCAACAGCTGGTATTTTCAAATAGTTTTTTATCCATACTCCCCTCAAATCTTCCAGATACACATTCCTCCCAGTTTATTTGCACAGTTATGCATGCTAAGCATTCATTATTTATCAATGGTAATATTTTTGTTAAGTGGAAGATAGAAAATGTTAAAGTAGGTGATTGTTACATATCTATAGAAAAAAGTCAGCTGGGAGGCTGATTCTAGGTGACAAAAATAGAATATGCTAGAAAGAAATGCAGTTTGGAGAATTTTCACCCAAATTAGAGTCTCAATGAAAGGACACAATAAAATACTGAAATACAGATGTGGGTGGATGGCATAACATTTGAAGGGAACTGTTCAGAAGAACGAGCAGATAGGAAAGCTTAAAAGAAACAAAAAATATAATCACCTAAAGAAAACAGGGAGTTTGAGGACACAGAATTAGGTAAAGGAACACTGCCAGAAGACGACAAGTAGAGGAGAGGGTGTTTGTAATTCACTGCTCAGCCTTTCTTCCATTCATGTAACTGGGCAATGAAGACTTAAGGTATTCACTGTTAAGTCATTCTTTAACGCAGCAAGCGTTTATTTGGTGTAGTATAACAGTCCTGAAATGGAATCCCAGCTCTGCCTAGACTGAAGGAGAGTTCTCTCATCTCTTCAAGTTTCAATTTTCTCTTCTATAAAAATGGAGGAAAGAGTTCCTTCTTCAAAGAGATTAAACAGCAGGTTAAAACAAATAGCTGGGCCGGGCGCGGTGGCTCACGCCTGTAATCCCAGCACTTTGGGAGGCCGAGGCGGGCGGATCACAAGGTCAGGAGATCGAGACCACGGTGAAACCCCGTCTCTACTAAAAATACAAAAAATTAGCCGGGCGCGGTTGTGGGCGCCTGTAGTCCCAGCTACTCGGGAGGCTGAGGCAGGAGAATGGCGTGAACCCGGGAGGCACAGCTTGCAGTGAGCCGAGATCGCGCCACTGCACTCCAGCCTGGGCTGGGCGACAGAGCGAGACTCCGTCTCAAAAAAAAAAAAAAAAAAAAAAAAAAAAAAAACAAATAGCAAACGTTCTGGTACATATTAGGAGCTTAAAATAATCAATCCAAACACCACGGATAGATTCAATCATAAGGACACTTATAAGAAACTCAGTTACAAGGCTCATATCTAAAGCAGATCTAGCAAATTAAATAAACAAAAATAAAACATTTCTAGCAATTTCTACTTATTCTAAGCCAACTCAGCATAAAGATCCTCCAGTGTAAGTTTCCTTTTATTTACAAAGCCTAATGAGAATCAACTTGGGAGACCTTCAGCCACAAGAAATCAGGTCTGTGGGGTTATCGAAATAATTAGGGGGCCGGGCACCATGGCTCACACCTATAATCCCAGCACTTTGGGAGGTCAAGACAGGAGTACCCGTTGAGCCCAGAAGTTGCCGGCAGTAGTAGTGAACTATGATGGTGCCACTGTACTACAGCCTGGGAAACAAAGCAAGACCCTATCTCTATAAATAAATAAACAACCCATTTATTTTGCAAGTGTGCTTATTCATACCAATTCACTTCTGGTTAGCAAGCCAAAAAATAAGATACATAAATATAAAATAATTAAGTTCACTTCTTCTCTAGTCTCTTAAGCTACTTTCAAATTCTGGCTTTTGTTTTTTTGTTTTTTTGTTTTTTTTGAGACGGAGTCTCACTTTGTTGCCCAGGCTACAGTGCAGTGGCGTGATCTCGGCTCACTGCAACCTCTGCCTTCCGGGTTCAAGCGATTTTCCTGCCTCAGCCTCCTGAGTAGCTAGGATTACAGGTGCCTGCCACCACACCCAGCTAATTTTGTGTGAGACGGCGTTTCACTGTATTGGTCAGGCTGGTCTCGAACTCCTGGCCTCCCAAAGTGCTGGGATTACAGGCGTGAGTCACTGCGCCTGGCCTATTTTCAAATTCTACACCCTTTATTAATAGCAATACTCCAAACATACTGTCAAATGCTTCTAACTAGTCAACAATGTACTGTGCAACAATGATAGTTTCATTAGCTGCTACTGAATTAGTAGTGTTTTAAATGAGAACATTCTCATTAACATACCCATATTCTGAATCTAAGTCTCACTGTCTAATACAAGAATTATTAGTAATAAGATAATTAAGTTATTCAATAAAGGATAATAAAGTTATTCAATAAAGAGCAAATCAAATATTTAACATCTAAGAGTAAGGGTTCTAAATCAAGTCCTGTAAGTTTAAGATATCTCAAGTCAGTTCCTAACACAGCTGGTAAAGAACCCCCACAATACCAATGAGAAGGAATAGCCCAATAACTTAAATGTTTGGCCCTTTATATACAACAAGTGCAGAATAACCAGTGTCTTGCACATAGAAATTTCACCAAGTATATGGTACTGTTTCTCCATCAGTAAAATGAGAAGCATGAACTTACTCTCTAGAGTACATTTAATAGAAAAATTAAGTGGCTTAATCCTGTCTACAACTTTGACGTCTGACTTCCCTTTTCCAATATCCAAGGGAATCCTGTTTTGTTTTTTAATTGAATGGATGTGGCGAGGGTGGTAGAATGTGTGTGCTTTTTTCCTACTCTCTTCCTCTGATCCTTCAAGCTTTATTAACATACTTCAGAATAGACTAATCTCAGTCATTAAGCACGGCTGATCACTATGATCCATCCCTCCCTCCCTCCCTCCCTCCCTCCCTCCATCCATCCAACCATCCATTCATTTATTGAGACAGGATCTTGCTCTGTGTTCTGTCCCTCAGGCTGGAGTGCAGTGGCACTCACTGCAGGCCTCTAATTCCTGACCTTGAGTGATTCTCCCGCCTCAGGCTCCCAAAGTGCCAGGATTATGGGCACCAGCCACCATGACCACGGCCACTATAATTTTTTTTTTTTTTTTTTTTTTCCTTTTTGAGGTGGAGTCTCACTCTGTCACCCAGGCTGGAGTGCAATGGTGCTATCCTGGCTCACTGCAAGCTCCGCCTCCTGGGTTCACGCCATTCTCCTGCCTCAGCCTCCTGAGTAGCTGGGACTACAGGTGCCCGCCACCATGCCTGGCTAATTTTTTGTATTTTTAGTAGAGACAGGGTTTCACCGTGTTAGCCAGGATTGTCTCATCTCCTGACCTTACGATCTGCCCATCTTGGCCTCCCAAAGTGCTAGGATTACAGTGTGAGCCACTGCACCCAGCCCACAGCCACTATGATTCTTTAAGCTCTCACCTTTCTTCACTGCCTTCATACACAACCAAGTTAGATAACCAATTCATTTTCTTGGGGATCATCCCTGATGCCAATTTTATCAACCAGATTTTTTACAGTAAACAAAGTCCATTCTAGCTAATATAAGCAACTAAGTGGCTCAACAAGAAGGTCATCAAACCAGATTTACGAGCCATGCAACTAGGACAACACCAGAATTTACCCCCCACAGAACTGCTTCAGTGGAGGTCCTAACTGCTGCAAGTGTTAAACATGAGGACACTTGGCAGTGTGCAGTGGACACCACCACTAGCAAATGCTGCCTCTGAAAGCTGGCAGCCATGCTTGCCTACTTCACATCACTTGCTTCCTAATTCTAGTCTTGCCCTGGTGCATGGAGCAAAAGTCACAAATCTATGACAAACTACAAGAGAGGATGGGAAAGCATGATAGCTTCTACTGTGGTGTGGATAATTTCCCCTCAGAGTGTTCAAAAGCTGCTGGTAGCCAAAATGCATACTAAACATCCACAAGTGGTATTATACTAGCTGCTTAGGTCCTAAGGCCCCTGTGTACTTTTTTTCTCACTTTATTTCCTAAATTGCTCCCTAAGTTCAGTGTTATGGAACCCTCCTAGTTTATGACTAGTAAATACTATTCATAGCTGAATCATGTTGCATTGTTTTTGTAAATCCATTCTTGTACTACCTGATTTTTAATTTATTTTTGTTGAGACAGGGTCTCACTCTATCACTCAGGCCAGAGTTCAGTGGCGTGATCATGTGTGATTCTTTACCTGGAATTAATAACTGTCTTTTTTTCTTTTTTTCTTTTTGCTTGTTTGGTTTTCTGTATATGTATCACTAATCCACCTCCGAACTTCTACTACATGTGTAAGTCTCAACACATCAGGTTACCTATTGGTTGTTTATTTCTTGACAACACCCGCTTTGGAGCCCTGTCTTCACTCACCAATCTGGACTAACTGGTGAATGCCTATATAGCTATTATTCCAAAATTTCTCTTTAAGAATTCCCTTTACCTTATCCTTTGCTGGATTCCATGCCTGGGCCAAGCTTTCAGGGAGATTAAGCAAATGAGTAACTATATTAAGGATGAGAACCAAGATTCTCACTGTCATAGAGAGGAGCTACAAATAAGGAAAGGAAAAGGGCTAAAATGAATCCTATGATGTTGGATCAAAATGGTGGTGTTTGTGTGTAAAATTCATGGTTATATAGATTACAGGCAGAGAAACAGACAATAAATGTCTAATAAATAAATACATACAGATCTATGTACTTGTTCTGCCCACTAAGAGGGCTAAAAGCAATGATATCCTGGCAGCAATAAACACAGCTAGTGCCAAGATACTGGTTTCTATAATATTATTCTCCACTTCAAGAGAATGACTCCTCCTTAGGCAAACAGTTGACTCCAGGACGAGGCAGGGAAAACACAAGATAAATTTGAAATATTCTAAGATACCACGAACAAGCATTTAAAGGATTATAGAAGGCTGGGTGCAATGGCTCACGCCTGTAATCCCAGCACTTCGGGAGGCCGAGGCAGGCAGATTACCTGAGATCAAGCGTTCAAGACCAGCCTGGCCGACATGGTGAAACCCTGTTGCTACTAAAAATACAAAAATTAGCCAGGTGTGGTGGCGCATGCCTGTGATCTCAGCTACACCAGAGGCTGAGGCAGGAGAATCACCTGAACCCGGGAGGCGGGGGTTGCAGTGAGGTGAGATCACGTCACTACATTCCAGCTTGGGCGACAGAACAGGACTCTGTCTCAAAAAAATAAAAATAAAGGATTATAGATATTTGTCAAAAGGACACAGGAGTCAGCTTGAAGGAACTCCCACTGGCCAAATCTGGAATAATATAAGCATCAAATTAAAAATAACAAGCCGAGCACAGTGGCACGTGCCTGTGGTCCCAGCACTTTGGGAGCACAAGGTGGGCAGCTCACTTGAGGTCAGAAGTTTGAGACCAGCCTGGCCAACATGGCAAAACCCCAACTCTACTAAAAATACAAAAATTAGCCAGGCGTGGTGGCTCACATCTGTAGTCCCAGCTACTCGGGAGGCTGAGGCATGATAACTCCCCGAACCAGGGAAGCAGAGGCTGCAGTGAGCGGAGATCATGCCACTGCACCCCAGCCAGGGTGACAGAGGGAGACTCCGTCTCAAAAATAAATAAAACAAATAAATAAAAATAAAGATGTCTTTATGTCCATACTACAGTTTGGCATAGAATCCTAAATTGGGCCAGGTGTAGTGGCTCATGCCTGTAATCCCAGCACTTTGGAAGGTTGGGGCGGCCAGATCATGAGATCAGGAGTTCAAGACCAGCCTGGCCAGCATGGTGGGGAAACCCTGTCTCTACTAAAAATACAAAAAATTAGCCAGGCATGGTGGTGTGGGCCTGCAATCCAGCTACTTGGGAGGCTGAGGCAGGAAAATTGCTTGAACCCAGGAGGCAGAGGCTGCAGTGAGCTGAGATCGCACCACTGCACTCCAGCCTGGCCACAGAGCGAGACTCCATCTCAAAAAAAAAAAAAAAAAAAAAAAAATCCTTGATTGGTATGCTCCTAGAATTCTAAGGACACTGCTCCACTGTCACCTAGATTCTAGTGTCATACAGATTCTCAGTACACTGTTGTAACTTGACTTGTTTCCACTGGAGGATTTTGGGGACTTCTCTATTCTCAGTGTTCTGAAATCCCAGTGTGAGGTGCCAATCTATTTTTTATTTTATTCCCTGCGCTGGGCACTCAGTGGGTCTGCTCAATGTGGAGATTTGTGATTTTCAGTTCTGAACATTTTTAATGTGTTGATTTAATGTTGTTTCCTCTCAATTATCTTTTATCTCTCTCTAGAACACAAAACAATTCAGATGTTGGAGCTCCTGAACCAATCCATTAACTCTAAAGTATTCCCTTCTGTTTTGTTTTTGTATTCATCATCGATTACTAACATTATATCACAATCGCTTTAGTTGTCTCTCTTGTACATAACTGCTCTCCCTTCTCCCTCCCTCTCCCACTGCGTGTGAGCGCACATATGTGCACACAACCATCTGAAAAATGCAAATACCATGACAGTTCCTTTAGTATGCATCTTCTAAGAATAAGGGCATTCTCCTCTATAACCACAGTGCTATTATCACACTTAAGCAAAAGTTAATATTAATTCATTATCATTAGTATACAGTCCTTATTCATATTTCCACACTTTCTCTTCCCACCTAAATATTTTTCAGTCAAGGAGCCAATCAGGCATTTTCTCTTTTTGTCTGTCTTTGCTTACTACTTTCCAGAAGATTCCCTTGGTTTCCTATTGAAAATTTGTCCTGCTATCCTATTTTCCAAGAGCTCTTTCTTGTTCTCTGAATGGACCCCTACTTTATACCTTCTTGTTTTTATGTCATGCATTTTCTCTCAACTCTTCAAGCTTTTTTGTTTTTCATATTTGAGCTTCTCTTATGCAACTTGTATTTCCTATTTCTTCACTCGGTTTCTTTTTATCTGTCTGTGTTAGACTGTTACGGCTTTTTCTTCATGTGTCTGATAATCCTTGACAGTTAAGTCACAGTTAAGAAGGAAGTACTAAAAAGTAAGTTTTAATTTCATGTACACAGCTGGTGCTTATTAATGGCAAGACTCCCCTGCAGGTGATCAGACATGGATCTAACTGTTTCACTAAGAGCTATGGTGGATTACATTTTCCTAGAGCCGATCACATTAACTCCCACCTCGTATCACCTTACAGTGTGGCCAACTGACACTAAGATATGAGGTCTGTGTTCCTCCCCTAGAACCCCAGGCAACTTGGTGACTATAGCAGAAATGATGTGATGCAACTTCCAAGACTTAAGTCATCATAAAAGGTAATGCTGCTCGTCCTCCTGTAGGACATACATTTGGACACAAAGCCATGTGGGCAGTCTGAGTGCCCCGAAGAAGCAGCACAAACAAGCCCACACAGAGACCTTGTGGAGGCGGCTCAGCCGGCCCTCCCCAGCTGTGCGCACTGCCTTGCCTGCCCACTACTTTTCCAGCTCTGCCATCTGACTGCAGCCATAGCAAAAACCTGAGCCACAATTACCCAATCAAGCTCTTCCTAAATTCCTGACCTACAGAAACCATGGAATTATTTTAAGTCACTAAAATCTGGGGGTCATTTTTCAGGCAGTAAGACTATGGAACAGATTTTGGCACCTGGAAGTGAGATGTTGCAACAAAAATCCAGAACTGTGCTACTGGCTTTGGGCTGCGTGACAGGTGGAAATTGCAAGGCCTTTAAGAGGCTGTCAGCAAAAGCCTGGAGGGCCTCAACAAGGAAACTACCAAGAAGAGCTTAACAGAAACTAAGAAAACTACTACTGTACATTGCAGGAAAAGGGTCCCCTGTTGTCTAAGTAGTGGAAAATGTGGCCTTTAGAAATGTGGAAAACAGGAAATGTATCTAATAAACTCCATGATCTACCTACGGAGATTTCCAGGCAGAATTTAAAAAAAGAAACGATTGGCCGGGCGCGGTGGCTCAAGCCTGTAATCCCAGCACTTTGGGAGGCCGAGACAGGCGAATCACGAGGTCAGGAGATCGAGACCATCCTGGTTAACACGGTGAAACCTCGTCTCTACTAAAAATACAAAAAACTAGCCGGGCGAGGTGGCGGGCGCCTGTAGTCCCAGCTACTCGGGAGACTGAGGCAGGAGAATGGCGTAAACCTGGGAGGCGGAGCTTGCAGTGAGCTGAGATCCGGCCACTGTACTCCAACCTGGGCGGCAGAGCGAGACTCCGTCTCAAAAAAAAAAAAAAAAAAAAAAAGAAACGATTCTCAAAATTCTCAGTGGTAAAGAACAAATCCAGATTGTGACTGTAATACTTTCTTAAAACCTTGAAAAGATCTAAGAAGGTTCTGCACTGTCCTTTCCAACAGACCAAGGGCCTTCTAAGGATTTTAAGATCCTCTCCACCAAACAACAGGGCTTCTAAGAATACTAAGGCTGGTAACGCACAAGGAGCCCAAGGATGTGAAGGACTTCCCTTGTTGTTGTTGAGAGTCTCGCTCTGTTGCCCAGGCTGGAGTGCAGCAGCGCAATCACGGCTCACTGCAAGCTCCACCTCCCGGGTTCACGCCATTCTCCTGCCTCAGCCTCCCTGAGTAGTTGGGACCACAGGCGCCCGCCACCACACCCAGCTAATTTTTTGTGTTTTTAGTAGAGATGGGGTTTCACCATGTTAGCCAGGATGGTCTCATCTCCTGACCTCGTGATCCACCCACCTCAGCCTCCCAAAGTGCTGGGATTACAGGCGTGAGTCACCGTGCCCAGCCAATCTCTTCCATTTCTAATGCTAGGCCTTCACTACCAAGTTTAGAACACGGTAAAATCTTTAAAATGGACTTCCTGACTCCATTCCCCCATACCCTGGTCCTTCCTATATTGTGTCAGAATACTTGTCTGCCAATACTACGCTAACACAGACTAACTTTTTTTAATAGGGTCTCACTCTGTCACCAAGGCTGGAGTGCAGCGGCATGATCATAGCTCACCACAGCCTCAACTTCCTGGGCTCAAGTGATCCTTCCATCTCAGCATCCTGAGTACCTGGGACCACATGCATGTGCCACCATACCCAGCTGATTTTTGTACTTTTTATAGAGATGAGGTCTCACTTTGTTGCCCAGGCTGGTCTGGAATTTCCCACCTCTGCCTCCCAAAGTGCTGAAATTACCGGTGTGAGCCACCATGCCCAGCCCAGTAACTTCTGAACAATACTATTAGTATTATCATCAAACCAGCCTAAGACTTTCATAAAGAGTATCTCTTCCTCTTTGTATCAACCCTATGATACAAACATTATCACTCTTAACAAATAAAGAAATGTATTCAACAACGTTCTGTGGAATTGAATTGTGCTTCAATTTCCTCCTGCCAAATAATCTCAAGAATCTTAACCAGCTCTAAAATGTTATTTTCTATGACTCAAAGGTAAGAAACATGAGGCACTGCATACAACTTATACTAAACATCAAGCTCAGACACTTAATACCATCAAACAAAGAAGTTTATTCCTTCTACCAGACTCCTTCTTTACCTATGTATTCTTTCTATTAGAGTAAGACACTGAAAGGACAATGGACCAAGACGCAGCTGGGGCACAAGGAGTAAAGGGAAAGAGGTAAAAACTAAACATGCTCAAACAGAATGGAGTCACAACTCTATCAATTCCTATGTTAACCACCCTTGTCCCCAAACACTGGACCTTATCAAATCACGAGAGAGGTACTATCAAATGTTCCCCACGTGAAATCCAGAAATGATGCAAGCTTTTTCAATACATGCAGATTCAGTGCTGCTCAAATTCCCATGATTTCCCTACGAAGCTACAAGTTCAAAAGTAATAAATGAGGATACAACAATTATCTTTGTAAAACCAGCCTTTCCACTGTATTTGACACACTACCCAAACCCCACAGAAGCTATGCTAGATACAGGAGGGGGACAGACACTAATAACCCATAGCCCCTGCTTTCTTGAAGCATACATGTTAGTGGGCAAGAAATATTAAACCTTGTGCAAGTGTCAGTTTCCTTATATGAGTAAAATGGAGTTAACAGCAATTACTTCCCCAAATTGTCCTATAAAGCACCTTATCAGAGTGGCTGGCACAAAAAAAAAAACAAACTGCATACTTTTTTTTTAAATTTTATTGAAACAGGGTCTCACTCTGTTGTTGGGACTGGAGAGCAGTGGTGAGATCTCGGCTCACTGCAGCCTCAACCTCCTGTGCACAAGTGATCCGCCCACCTCAGCTTCTTGAATAGCTGGGACTAAAGGAGAACACCACCATAACTGGCTGATTTTTATATTTTTTGTAGAGATGGGCTTTTGCCATGTTGCCCAGGCTGGTCTCGAACTCCTGGGCTCAAGTGATCCACACGCCTCAGTCTCCAAAAGTGCTAGGACTACAGGCGTGAACCACTGTGCCCAGCTGTATAAATATTATTTATTCTTGAAAAACTACTTAAATAATTCTTTTCTGGTTTTCTTTTTTCTTTTTTCTTTTTTTTTTCTTGAGATCGAGTCTCACTCTGCCGCAAGGCTGGAGTGCAGTGGTGCAATTTCGGGTCACTGCAACCTCCACCTTCTGGGTTCAAGCGATTCTCTTGCCTCAGCCTTCCAAGTAGCTGGGACTGCAGACATGCGCCACCAAGCCCAGCTAATTTTTTTTGTATTTTTAATAGAGACAGGGTTTCAACATGTTGGCCAGGATGGTCTCGCAAACTCCTGACCTTGTGATCCACCTGCCTCAGCCTCCCAAAGTGTTGGGATTACAGGCGTGAGCCACCGCACCCAGCCTCTTTTCTATTTTTCTTCTGAGACAGGGATCTCGCTCTGTCACCCATGCCGGAGTGCAACAGCAGCTCACTGCAGCCTCAACCTCCCTGGCTCAAGTGATCCTCCCACTTCAGACTCCAAAGTACCTGGAACCAGAGGTGCACACTACTACAGCCAGCTAACTTTTCAATTCTCTGTAAGACGGGGTTTCACTGTGTTGCCCAGGCTGGGCTCAAGTGTCCCTCATACCTCAGTCTCCCAAAATGCTGGAATTACAGGCGTGAGCCAACGTGTCCAGCCTCAAACAATTCTTTAAATTACAATCCAATAAGGTGTTAAGTGTGGTAGCCTCTGGAGAAAAGAGCTATGTGACCTCAATTACATCTCACTCTAAACTTTTTGGAAATTTAGTTATTTTATACTAATATTACATTATTTTTTTAAATCAATTTTAAAAAAATTGCAACCAAAATAGGAGACAGGTATGTCGATCTCCATGAGGTTTTCTTGGTTAGTCCACCAAGTCTTTGAGAGTCGGAAGGACTACCCAAGATACCTGTCATCATTCTGAAATCTGATACGTACTTTAGGATGGATCAAGTATTCACATCTCATTCACATATATCTGAATACTGACTGTTTTAGCTGAAGAAGACAGGCTTAAGACACAATTATTTTAACTAATTATCTTCCATTTCAAACATTCAATTAATTAAAAACATGAGTAGGCTGGGCACAGTGGCTCCTAGCACTTTGGGAGGCCGAGGTGGGCGATCTGAAACTCAGGAGTTCAAGACCAGCCTGGGCAACATGGCAAAACGCAAACTCAAAGAAAAAATACACATATATATATAGCAGGGTGCGGTGGCTCATGCCCGTAATCCCAACACTCTGGGAGGCTGAGGCAGGGGGATCACCTGAGGTCGGGAATTCAAAGTCAGCCCGACTAACATGGTGAAACCCCATCTCTACTAAAAGCACAAAATTAGCCAGGCAATCTCAGCTGCTCGGGAGGCTGAGGCAGAGAATCGCCTGAACCCAGGAGACAGAGGTTGCAGTGAGCCAAGGTCGCGCCATTGCACTCCAGCCTGGCGACAAAGCGAGACTCCGTCTCATAAACAAACAAATAAATAAATAAATAAAAGAATAGGTCGAGCACAGTGGCTCACACCTGTAATCCCTGCACTTTGGGAGGCTGAGGCGGGCAGATCACTTGAGGTTGGGGAGTTCAAGACCAGCCTGGCCAACATGGTGAAACCGCATCTCCACAAAACTACAAAAATTAGCCAGGCATGATGGCAGGTGCCTATAATCCCAGCTACTAGGGAGGCTGAGGCAGGAGAATTGCTTGAACCCGGGAGGATACAAAGAGCCCAGATCACGCCACTGCACTATAGCCTGGGCAACAGAGCGAGACTCCATCTCAAAAATTAAATAAATTTTAAAAATTTAAAAATAAATAAATTAGCCGGACATGCTGATGCACACCGGTATTCCCAGCTACTGGAGGGGGAGAGTTGGGGAAGGGAAGGGGAGGAGCTGGGGAAGGGGAGGAGAGGGGCTGAGGTAGGAGGATCATTTGTGTCCAGGAGGTCCACGCTGCGAAACCTGATCACATCACTGTAGTCCCAGCATGGATGACAAAAAGAAAGAAAAGAAAGGGAGGGCCGGGCGCGGTGGCTCAAGCCTGTAATCCCAGCACTTTGGGAGGCCGAGACGGGTGGATCACGAGGTCAGGAGATCGAGACCATCCTGGCTAACATGGTGAAACCCCGTCTCTACTAAAAAATACAAAAAACTAGCCGGGTGATGTGGCGGACGCCTGTAGTCCCAGCTACTTGGGAGGCTGAGGCAGGAGAATGGCATGAACCCGGGAGGCGGAGCTTGCAGTGAGCTGAGATCCGGCCACTGCACTCCAGCCTGGGTGACAGAGCGAGACTCTGTCTCAAAAAAAAAAAAAAAAAAAAAAAAAAAAAAAAAAAAAAGGGAGGGAGGGAGGGAGGGAGGGAAGGAAGGAAGGGAGGGAGGAAGGGAGGGAGGGAGGGAGGTGGAAAGAGAGAAAGAGAGAAAGAGAAAGAAGAAAAGAAAGAAGGAAAGAAAGAAAGAAAGAAAGAAAGAAAGAAAGAAAGAAAGAAAGAAAGAAAGAAAGAAAGAAAGAGTAGTTCGTTCTCCTAGAAGGAATTTATACAACTTCACAGTTTTAATTCCAAATTATGCTGTTTAGTTACCTTCACCGCACAAAAGAAAACCATCCAAATGCTTTTTAATGAGAAAATGTTAATATTAATACATTACAAACTCGATCTGCCTAGCAACAAGTTATAAACTTATGTCATCCTACTTATGTTCCCATGGATACAGTCATGAACAGTACAGTGGCAGCTGTACAAATCAGGACAAAAATCCCAAGAGAATTACATCCAAAACTTGGATAGAAAATACGACTAGGCTGGGGATGGTGGTTCGCGCCTGCAAACCCACCACTTTCGGAGGCTGAGGCAGGTGGAGCACCTGAGGTCAGGAGTTCGACACCAGCCTGGCCAACATGGCGAAACCCCATCTCTACTAAAAATACAAATATTACCCGGGTGTGGTGGTTCGCACCTGTAATCCCAGCTACTTACTGAGACAAGAGAATCGTTTGAACCAGGGAGGTAGAGGTTGCAGTGAACCAAGATTGCGCCACTGCACTCCAGTCTGGGCAACAGAGCAAGACTCCGACTCAAGAAGAAAACACACACACACACACACATACACCCCCCACTATAGGCCAGGGGAGGTGGCTCACATCTGTAATCCCAACACTTTTGGGAGACCAAGGCCAGTGGCTCACTTGAGGTCAGGAGTTCAAGACCAGCCTGGCCAACATGGCGAAATCCCATCTCTACTGAAAATACAAAAATGAGCTGGGCATGGTGGCAGGCGCCTGTAATTCCAGCTACCCAGGAGGCTGAGGTTGCAGTGAGCCGAGATCGCACCACCGCACATCAGCCTGGGTGACAAGAGCAAAAATGTGTCTCAAAAAAAAAAAGAAAAGAAGACAACGCTATAAAAGTAAGAATACAGTCTAGTACCTTTTCAATTAAAATCCTTCTCTCTCTTACCTACAAATCCCAAATAACCTTCCATGAGAATCTCCCTCCTTAAATCTGCTCCCATATGGTATTTTTAAACACAATTGTTAATAAAGCTTCAGCAAGAACTTCTGCACCTGAGTTGATAATGTCCTTGGACTATTGTATGTGTGCTATTCCCAAAATCTGCACACAGGCTTCTGTTATTTATAATGTAGCAAATTTGTCACATTAGCTTGAAAACGGGGTGGAAACACATTTACACCGTATATCCGCAATCTGGGGGAAGCTAAACATTTTCTTGGTTTTTGAAGCCAATATCGTTTTTCAGATACAGAAATTGGGACAAAAAGAAATGGATACTCCAAACACTGGAGAAGAAAATTCTTTTAAACTTAATTATTTAATTCCAGTACAGTGTTTGAACACTGTAAGATACAACAAAACTAAAAAAACACAAAGCAATGCTCCCTCTTAGCAATTAAAGGGCAGTCTCCCTTTGTTGAGGTAACTTTTTCTTTAACTGTAAAATTATTAACGAAAAAGTTAAATGTCTCTAAACAATCACTTTACAGTCATGTGAGGTGACTCACGACTGTAATTCCAGCACCTGAAGAGGCCAAGGCAGGCAAATCGCTTGAACTCCTAAGTTTGAGACTACCTGGGCAACATGGCAAAACTCTCGACTCTACAAAAAATACTAAACATAAGTCAACCACGATGGTGCCTGTGGTCCTAGCTACTTGGGAGGCTGAGATGGGAGGATCACTTAAGCCCAGGAGGTCAAGGCTGTGGTAGGCCATGATCACATCACTGAACTCCAGCCTCGGCAATACAGTGAGATCCTGCCTCAGAAACATTAAAAATAATAATAATAATAAATAAATAAATATATATATACACACACACACACACACACACACACACACACACACACACACATCCAGCCAGGTGCAGCGGCTCACATCTGTAACCCCAGCACTTTGGGAGGCCAACGCAGGTGGATCAACTGAGGTCAGGAGTTTGAGACCAGCCTGACCAACATAGAAAAACCCCATCTCTACTAAAAATACAAAAATTAGCTGGGCATGGTGGCGGGCACCTGTAATCCCAACTACTCGGGAGGCTGAGGCAGGAGAGTCGCTTGAACCCAGGAAACAGAGGTTGGAGTGAGCCGAGATTGTGCCACTGCACTCCAGCCTGGGCTACAGAGCAAGACTCCATCTCAAAAAAATAAGAGTAATAATAATATCACCTTTCTCCTAGCAAAGTGACAAAAACTAAAGATTAACAATCCCAGAAGTCATAAAGATGATAAATCTATGTAAAATTTAAAACTTGTAGGCCGGGCACAGTGGCTCATGCCTGTAATCCCAGCACTTTGGGTGCTGAGGCGGGCGGATCATGAGGTCAGAAATTCGAGAACAGCCTGGTCAGCATGGTAAAACCCCGTCTCTACTAAAAATACAAAAAATTAGCCGGGCATGGTGGTACGTGCCTGTAGTCCCAACTACTCGGGAGGCTGAGGTTGAAGAACTGCTTGAACCCAGGAAGCGGAGACTACAGTGAGCCGAGACTGTGCCACTGCACTCCAGCCTAGGCGACACAGCAAGACTCTGTCTCAAAAAAAAAAAAACAGCTTGTACACAGCCAAACTAACCACATATATGTAATCATCAAAAGAAAAACATTTACAAAGTCTATCTCAAAAGCCTAGTAAGTTCCTCCAATATGCAAAGTGTTTTTGTTGTTTTTCTGTTTTTCTTTTTTTTGAGACAGAGTTTCACTCTTGTCACCCAGGCTGGAGTGCAATGGTGTGATCTCAGCCACTGTAACCTCCACCTCCCTGGTTCAAGTGATCCTCATGCCTCAGCCTTCCGAATAGCTGGAGTTACAGGTGTGCACCATCACACCCAGCTAATTTTTGTATTTTTAGTAGAGACGGAGTTTCACCATGTTAGCCAGGCTGGTCTCAAACTCCTAACCTCAGGTGATCCGCCTGCCTCGGCCCCCCAAAGTGCTGGGATTACAGGTGTGAGCCACTGCGCCCAGCACAAAAAATTCTTATAAATCAGTAAGAAACTCAGTAAAATGGGCGAAGGTAAAAAATAGAGCATACTCAAAGAAGATGATCTATAAACATACGAAAAGATTTCTACAGCCGGGCGCGGTGGCTCACACCTGTATTCCCAGCACTAACTATGGGAGGCCCAGGTTCGGGGTAGGGGGGAGGTGCCTGAGGTCAGGAGTTCGAGACCAGCCTGGTCAACATAGTGAAACCCCATCTCTAGTAAAAAGAAAATACAGGCCGGGCGCGGTGGCTCAAGCCTGTAATCCCAGCACTTTGGGAGGCCGAGACGGGTGGATCACGAGGTCAGGAGATCGAGACCATCCTGGCTAACACGGTGAAACCCCGTCTCTACTAAAAAATACAAAAAACCAGCCGGGCGAGGTGGCGGGCGCCTGTAGTCCCAGCTACTCGGGAGGCTGAGGCAGGAGAATGGCGTGAACCCGGGAGGCGGAGCTTGCAGTGAGCTGAGATCCGGCCACAGCACTCCAGCCTGGGCGACAGAGCGAGACTCCGTCTCAAAAAAAAAAAAAAAAGAAAAGAAAATACAAAAAGTTAGTGGGGTGTGGTGGCGGGCACCTATAATCCCAGCTATTCGGCAGGCTGAGGCAGGAGAATCCAGGAGGCGGAGGTTGCAGAGAGCCAAGATCATGCCATTGCACTCCAGTCTGGGCGACAAGAGCAAAACTCCATCTCAAAAAAAGGAAAAGATTTCTACGTTAAAAAATAATTTTTTGAGAAACAGTTTCTCACTGCTGGGAGTGGTGGCTCACGCCTATAACCCCAGCACTTCGGGAGGCCAAGGTGGGTGAATCACGAGGTCAGGAGATCAAGACCATCCTGGCTAACATGGTGAAACCCCGTCTCTACTAAAAATACAAAAACAAAAAATTAGCCAGGCGTGGTGGCGGGCACCTGTAGTCCCAGCTACTCAGGAGGCTGAGGCGGGAAAATGGCGTGAACCCGGGAGGCGGAGGTTGCAGTGAGCAGAGATCACGACACTGCACTCCAGCCTGGGTGACAGAGCGAGACTCTGTCTCAAAAAAAAAAAAAAAGAGAGAGAGAGAGAAAGAGAGGAAAGAGAAAGAAAGGAAAGGGAAAGGGAAAGGGAAGGGAGGAAGCAAGCAGGCAAGCAAGCAAAAACAGTTTCTCACTGTTACCAAGGCTGGAGTGCAATGGCTCAATCATAGCCCACTGCAATTGCTGGGCGTAAGTGATCTTCCCACCTCAGCAGCTAGGACTACAGGCGCATGACACCACACCTGGCTCAATTTGGGAGTTTATATCTAAATTTTTATTGACCAATTCCACTTTCAGGACTCGACCAAAAACTTAAACCAAGTAAGCAGAGATTATATGTAGAAAAACAATCCACGTAGATTAGTTGTAATACAGAGTATTAGAAACAAAAACATATCAAGTTGGGTCAAATTACGGTCATATTCATACCAACGTGCTATGCAATCATTATTGCATAAAATTTTAATAATAATATTTAGCTCATTTCTGCATATGTTACCTTTAGCTCATTTCTATATATGTATATACACATTTTAATAAATATACATTGCTTTAATTTCTTTTTTGAGACAAAGTCTCACTCTGTCACCCAGACTGGAGTGCAGTGGAGCGATCTCAGCTCACTGCAACCTCCGCCTCCTGGGTTCAAGCAATTCTCCCATCTCAGCCTCCCGAGTAGCTTGGAATACAGGCGCCCGTCATGACCCTCTGCTACTTTTTGTATTTTTAGTACAGACAGGTTTTCATCATGGTGGCCAGGCTGGTCTCAAACTCGTGACCTCAAGTGATCCACCTACCATGGCCTCCCAAAGTGCTGGGATTACAGGCATGAGCCACCGTGTCCAGCAGCTTCAGTATTTTTTGTATTGGAAGATTTTAGACATATATACTGAGGAAAATTTAAAAGTTTGCAAAAGAAAAACTAGGAAACATTGGACAGGGCGCAATGGCTCATGCCTGTAATCCTAGCATTTAGGAGGCCAAGGTGGGAGGACTGCTTGAGGCCAGGAGTTCAAGACCAACCAGGCCAACACAGCCAGACTCCCTCTCTCAAAAAAGAGGCCAGGCACGGTGGTTCATGCCTGTAATCCCATCACTTTGGGAGGCCAAGATGGGCGGATCACCTGAGGTTAGGAGTTTGAGACCAGCCTGCCCAACGTGGTGAAACTCCTTCTCTACTAAAAAAAAAAAACAAAACAACAACAAAAAAAATTAGCCAGGCGTGGTAGCATGTACCTATAATTCCAGCTACTAAGGAGGCTGAGGCAGGAGAATCGCTTGAACCTGGGAGGTAGAGGTTGTCGTGAGTCGAGATCGCGCCACTGCACTCTAGCCTGAGCGACAGAGCAATACAAACATGTTGTGGAAAGATGTCAAAAAAATGTAGTATTTATTTGTTATGCATTACCTGAAATCAACGTTAGTGGGAAGCTTCTGTCCCTAGACAGTCAGAACCAGAGATGCATCTGACTAGTGACTTGCTCAGTCAAGAAGAGATCACATAATTATTCAAATCTGCCGAAGCTTGGAGAGATCTGTTCTGGTTTTGGGGGTTGGTTGGTTGGTTTCTGAGACAGGGTTTGGCTCTGTCACCCAGGATGGAGTGCAGTGGCATAATCATATAGTTCACTGAAGCCTTGAAATCTTGGCCTCCAACGACCCTCCTGCCTCGGCCAACCAAAGCACTGGGATTACAGGTTTGAGCCACCAAGCTCAGCCTGTTTTTTATACTGTAGTCAGGAATAATAAGGAGCCTATTACATAGCATTGAAATGGAGAATTTTCACTGACACCACCCTCAACCCTGGGCAAGACAGAGAACTGTATCAAGCAAGTACTCATAGGAACTGCATCCTTTTTCCAAGCACTGAACAAGAGAAACGTGCTTCAGGAAAGACAAAAGGCCTCACCCTACCTCCCGGAGGCACAATTACACGGAGTACACGAGCATGTATGTGTACATTTTAGACGCACCTCACATCTTAAATGTCATACCTCAAAAATCTACCTTCTATTTATTATACAGAAAATAGAATTTATAATTTTAGAATTTTCAATTTTAGAATTTTCTTATATAGTCAACTTTTCAAGATTTGATATTCTGTTAAGAACAAACTCCAGGGCTGGGTGCGGTGGCTCATGCCTGTAATCCCAGCACTTTGGGAGCCTGAGGGTGGGTGGATCACCTGAGGTCAGGAGTTCAAGACCAGCCCGGCCAACATAGTGAAACTCCATCTCTACTAAAAATACAAAATTAGGGGGCGTGTTGGCACACGGCTGTAATTACAGCTACTAAGAAGGCTGAGACAGGAGAATCGCTTAAATGTGGGAGGCAGAGGTTGCTGTGAGCTGAGATCGTGCCATTGTACTCTAGCCTAGGTGACAGAGCAAAACTCCGTCTCAAAAAGAAAAGAAAAAAAAAAAAACCTCCATTTTTAATTGCAACTAAATGTCCTTCAAAGTATGGGGTAGCCAAGCATGGTGGCTCATGCCTGTAATCCTAGCACTTTAGGAGGCCAAGGAGGGACAATCAGTTGAGCCTGGGAGTTCAAGAGCATCCTGGGCAATATAATATAGCAAGACCCCAATTCTATACAAAAAATTTTTTTAATTAAAAAAACACAAAGTACAGAGTTTCCTGAATCCCATATGACCCCAGATCACATATGAACTGTGAAAGGCTTTATGATATCTTCCCAATTGTACCTTTGGTGTTTGTAACCACTTTCTATTGGATTATTAAAGTCTCTCAGAGCTGGATTAAGACCTTTAAAATTGTTTGGCTAATGAGCAGAGTGAAATTTTATCCTATGAGAGGATGCGATTCCAGGTCAGCATATAGGTTGAAAACAGCTGGCCAGGCACAGTGCTTATGCCTGTGATCCCAGCACTTTTGGGATGCTGAGGCAGGACAGCTTGTGTCCAGGAGTCTGAGATCAGCCTGGGCAACACAGTGAGACCCCCATCTGTAAAAAAAAAAAAATTAAAAAATTAGCCAGGTGTAGTGGCACAAACAGTCTCAGCTACTCAGGAGGCTGAAGTGGGAGAACTGCTTGAGCTGAGGAGTTTGAGGCTACAGGGGGATATAATCACTCCACTGCACTCAGTCTAGGTGACAGAGTGAGATCCTGTCTCAAAAAAAAAAAAAAAAAGAAAAGAATAGGACAGCATGTGGTCAAAATCAGTCTTGAAAAATTACTCTTGTAGGGGGAAAAAAAAAAAAAAGAACGAAAAATTCTTCAGGAAAGCTCTCCATCAGAAACCAAATTACTTCTCAGTAAATTCAAAGCCAATTCTTCCCTCCAGGGTTAAATTAAACTGTCCGTCATCATTAAGTGCCCACCAAGAAAAGCTGATGGTGGCCCAGCGTGGTGGCTCTCGCCTGTAATCCCAGCACTTTGGGAGGCTGAGGCATGCAGATCACTGGAGGTCAGGAGTTCAACACCAGCCTGGCCAACGTGGTGAAACCCTGTCTCTACTAAAAATACAAAAAAATTAGCTGGGCATGGTGGCTCATGCCTATAGTCTGTAGTCCCAACTACTTGGGAGGCTGAGGCAGGAGAATTGCTTGAACCCCAGAGGCGGAGGTTGCAGTGAGCTGAGATCGCAACACTGCACTCCAGCCTGGGTGACAGAATGAGACCCTGTCTCAAAAAAAGAAAAGAAAAAAAAAAAGAAAGAAAAGAACAGAACAGAAAAGTTGATGGGTTCTGCTTAGAAGTTATGTTCAATTTAAAACATCAGAAGCATACTCAATGCAGTCACATTTTCACATTAGGAAAATTGCAGGAAAACAGATTCAAGGTTATACCTATATGTTGCTTTCTACAAGAGATAGGGATGACAATGATAACCACATGTCCAGGCTAGGTGAGTTCCAGTTTATGCCTCTCAACCTGATATAATTTTTAATAGGCACCTTTTCATTCTCAAAGATAGTCTGGACTGGGCCAGGCGCAGTGGCTCACGCCTGTAATCCCACTTTGGGAGGCCAAGGCGGGTGGGTCACGAGGTCAGGAGATCAAGACCATCCTGGCTAACATGGTTTCTGAAACCCCATCTCTACTAAAAACACACACACACACACACACACACACACACAAAATTAGCCAAGCGTGGCCTGTGGTCCCAGCTACTCGGGAGGCTGAGGCAGGAGAATAGCGTGAACCCAGGAGGCGGAGCCTGCAGTGAGCCAAGATCGCACTCCTGCACTATAGCCCAGGCAACAGAGTGAGACTCCATCTCGGAAAAAAGAGAGTCTGGACTAGTCCATTCTCAATGGACCTACTCCCATACCCCATGCAGTCACTTCTCACAGTGAGTCTGGGATGGTCAGAGACACAAAGTCACTGAGGAAATGTGACAGAAGTGATGATATGCCAGTTCTGGGCCCACACTTTAAAAAGAACTGGCAGTTTCTGTTTCCTTCCTCTGGGAATGTTTGCCCTGAACCACTGCATAAGCCATCAGATCCTACTGCAGACCTCACTGGAAAAGGAAAGGTCATGAGACTATACAGTAGTCAAGAAAAAAGGCCCAACTGTCCCAGCATCACAGTAGAGCAAGCAGATGACACCGGCTCCCGCGAGCCCAGAACCACAACTGCCCACCTGAGCAAATCCTCAAATGACAGCAGTTGTTTTAAGCCATTAAATCTGAGTGGTTGGTGCCCTTTCCTATGAGGGAGAAGGGGACTTCTGGAATTCCTCATGAAATAGTCCGGAGGTGAGTGGAGCTGAGAAATAACTTGAACCAGAAAAGGACAGCTCCTTCGTGGTGACAGTCACCACTACCCTTCTTATCTTCTGGATAAGGTATTACCTCAGATCCAGGAAACTAACAGGAGGACCAACATGAGGATGCTCTGGGAAGGTGAAAGCTGAGAAAGGCGTAAGGTGTCATATTTTTGCACTGATCCTTGATAGGATTCCTACCTTTGAACAGTTGCTTTGAATGGAGTACATGCTAAGCAGATACTTTGAATCTATAAGTGGGTATATGATTAGGGTCTAAAGGGGTTGTCTTAGTCCCTTTAATGTTCCTATAAAGGAACACATGACACTGGGTAACTGATAAAGAAAAGAAATTCACTTGGCTCATGATTCCGCCGGTTGGAAGATAGGGCATCTGGTGAAAGCCTCAGGCTGCTTCCACACTCGGTGGAAGGTGAAGGGGAGCCAGCATATGAAGAGGTCACATGGCCAGAGAAGCAGCAAGAGAGAGGTACCAGCAATTTTTAACAACCAGCTCGGCCAGGCGCAGTGGCTCACGCCTGTAATCCCAGCACTTTGGGAGGCCAAGGTGGGCGGATCACGAGGTCAGGAGAATAAGATCATCCTGGCTAACACAGTGAAACCCCGTCTCTACTAAAAAAATTCAAAAAATTAGCTGGGCATGGTGGCAGGCGCCTGTAGTCCCAGCTACTCGGGAGGCTGAGGTAGGAGAATGGGGTGAACCCAGGAGGCAGAACTTGCAGTGAGCCAAGATCGTGCCACTGCACTCCAGCCTGGGCGACAGAGCGAGACTCTGTCTCTAAATAAATATATAAATAAATGAAGTAAATTGTTATCTCTAGGATAACTACAAAGAGAATAGTATTTTTTCAAATAGCACACAATTACCAAGCTAAGCGAGAGGGCAGAATAACAATAAATACTAAATCAATGTAAAGGACGATCAAAGGGAACAACAAAACAAACCCACACAGAACAGGTGGGTCAAACAGAAATCTGAGTTAGATCTAAATACAGATATATCAATAAATACATTAAATGAAACTGCTGAATGCAACTAAATGCAAGTTAAAAGACTTGCTTTTAAGATGTGGATAAAAACCTGTTCAGATATACCTAAGACATCAAGAATAAAGAAAGGTTGAAAATGAAAAAGACAGAAAAAGATGCCATTCAAACACTAACAAAAAGAAAACTGGAACAGCTATACTGATATTAGACAAAACAGACTTTAAGGGAAAAAGCATTACTAAACTTAAAGAGGGGAACTCCATCAAAAGAGGTTCAATCTTCCAGAGCACACTGGATTAAGCAGCAAAAAACAGGAGCGCATGGTACAAACTCATGACATCACATTCAGAGGTGTTCTTAGGGGGGTGAGAAGAAAAGAAACAGCAACAAAGAACAAGAGGACATGCTACTGCGAGGCCTAATGACACGAGAGGGATGGAGGGGCAGGCAGGTACTCTTTGAGAGGGCTGCAGGGAGGCAGCGTCATCAGGAGATGGCCTATTTTCAGGCAGAATAAGAATGAGGGGGGGAATCACAGAAGAAACTGAAGATTAGGAGAATTTTGCTGATATACCCTGAGTTTAAAAGGGCTCAGGGAAAAGGTTCCAAGATCAAGGTGAAAGATGGGGTCAGAAAAGAAAATGCAGAGTCCATGAAAAGAGGGAAGACAAGGGAATCTGGCCTTCTGGCTGCCTCATAACTCAGAAAGCAGCACAAGATAAGAATAATGTTCATGGTTCCCAGGCAGACAGTGATGGGGAGGCTGTGGGTGAGGGCAGGGAGAGTGGGACTCGAATAGTGCCAGGAACAGCCAAAGTTTTGGGGCTTCCACTTGCCTTCTGTTCAAGCCTTTGGGCTGGCAGTGCAGTAGAAGTCGTACTCTAAGCACTGCTTTCTGCTGAAAGAGGTTACAGGTTTGAGTTAGGATTTTAAGGAGCCAATAAATCTCGGGTAGATACCAAAAGGAAGGTTATTCTTTAGAGGAAGAAAGAGAGCTTACACAGCCCCTCCTCCAGTCCTACCTCTGGAGCTTCTACCTGCCCAAGTCCCAGAGGATTTTCCACTGTTTCTAATGTCAAGCACAGTTAATCAAGAAAAAGAAAATGTTACTTTTCTGTGGATGGCAGTTAGGGGTGGGACAATTTACCCAGTTCTCTGCCTTTGTATTTCTCTTTGCGGGGAGAGGGGGAGGAATTTCAGGATCTTTTATTTTCAGAGATTCCAACAGTTGGTTAGCAATGCCAGCTAAGCTGGTACCATCTGAAGGCCATCCCACCTTGCTCTAGTCATTCCATCCAACAGAATCCCTACAAACAAGATCAGAGACCAACTGGGATCTATCTGTATCAATGTAGGAGGGCGAAAAGAGGCCCTCTCTTTCCCCTATTCCCCATTACCTTCTCCAACAAGACTGTTTTACAGTCAAATTCCACCTTTGTATTTCATTCATTTATTTGATTTTATTTTGTGCCAACTATGTACTAAACAATGTCTATACACAAAGAGCCCTGCCCTTGATGAGCTTATATTCTAGTACAGACATTAAAATATATGTAAATTTATAGTACGCTAAAAGTCGAAAAGCAATGTGAAAAAAATGAAATAGTAAAGCAGGAGAAAGACAACTTGAGGCTGGGCTAAGTGGCTCACGCCTGTAATCCAAATACTTTGGAAGGCCAAGGTGGGAGGATCACTTGAGGCCAGGAATTCGAGACCAGCCTAGGCAACATAGTTAGATCCTGTCTCTACAAGTAATTCTAAAAAGCTGGCTGGGCGTGGTGGTGCACAACTGTAGTCTCTGCTACTCGGGAGGCTGAAACAGGAGGATAGCTTGGGGTCAGGAAACTCGGGTTGCAGTGACCTTCAAACAAAGCAACTATTTAACAATAGTTGACCAGAAATTTAATGATACTAAGGAGTAAGCATTAATTTTTTTAGTTATGACTTCTGTGTTTAGATTGTTTTTAAGTCATATTCTAGAGAGACTTACAGATAGGTAGGTTAGGAGAGGCCTTATTGAGCAATGATCTGCATGAAGTGAAGGAGCAAAAGAGGAGGGGACCACTGTGAGGGCTTTCGCTTTTACTCTAAGCGAAATGGGAGCCACTGGAAGGTTGTAAGCCATGGAGGAACAGCTAATTTACATTTTACTTATTTATTAGCAACAGAGTCTCTGTGGCCCAGGGTGGAGTGCAGTGCCACAATCAAAGCTCACTGAGCCTTGAATTCCTGAGCTCAAGCAGTCCTCCCAGCTCAGTCTCCCGAACAGTTGCCACCACAGATGCATACCATTGTGCCCAACTAATTTTTTTTTTGAGACAGTGTTGTTCTTGTTGATGAAGTGCAACGGCATGATCCCGGCTCACTGCAACCTCCACCTCCCAGGTTCAAGTGATTCTCCTGCCTCAGCCTCCAGAGTAGCTGGGATTACAGGCATGTGCCACCACACCCAGATATTTTTGTATTTTTAGTAGAGATAGGGTTTCTTCATGTTGGTCAGACTAGTATCGAACTCCCGACCTCATGTGATCTGCCTGCTTGGCCTCCCAAAGTGCTGGGATTACAGGCGTGAGCCACCGCGCCACGCTGCAACTGATTTTTTTTATGGTGGGTGTGGGTGTGTGGGTGTGTGTATATAAGTGTGTGGTGATGGGGTGTCTCCCTATTCTGCCCGGGCTGGTCTCGAACTCCTGGCCTTAAGCAATCCTCCCACCTTGGCCTCCCAAAGTGCTGGGATTACAGAAGTGAGTCGCTGCACCCAGCCTAACAGATATAAAACACAGAAGCAGGAGATTTACTAGAAAGCCACTGTATAATTTGTGTTATAGATGATGATTTAAAGGAAGACAGGAGCTGTGGAAGCAATGAGAAGTAATTCTATTCTTCAATCTAGGATGGTTGGTCTGTAGCCAGGTATACAAAAACAATATAGGCAGTTATGGCTATCAGTGGGTAACGGAGAAGACATAAAAGCTAATAATTAAAGAGATTATTACTGTAACAGACTAAATAACAAGCTACAACAAGAACACAGATGAGGTGTACATAAGTTAGAGGACAGACAGGAGAAGAGTTTATGATAATACTCAACAGGCCAGGCACAGTGGCTCACACATGTAATCCCAGCACTTTGGGAGGCTGAGGTGGGCAGATCACCTGAGGTCAGGAGTTTGAGATCAGCCTGGCCAACATGGTGAAACCCCATCTCTACTAAAAATATAAAAACTTGCCAGGCGTGGTGGCACACACCTGTAGTCCCAGCTACCAGGGAGGCTGAGGCAGGAGGATCGCTTAAACCCAGGAGCAGAGTTTGCAGTGAGGCAAGATTACGCCACTACACTCCAGCCTGGGCAACAAGAGCGAAACTCCATCTCAAAAAATATACAGACAGACAGATACAAAGACAGACAGACAGATCCTTTAGCTAAGTATACAAGCCGGGACACTTGTGATAGGGTCCATGCCTACCTGTTCTACAGTCTCACCTTCCCCCACTTTACCAATTACTTCCCTAAGAATCCCATCATATCAAACTACGCCTGACTCTGCAAACAAGTCCAGCACTCTCCATCCACAGGACTCCATCGAAATGGGTGTCTTCCCTCCGCCTGGAATGTCTTTACTTCACTTTGCCCTTCAAGACCCACCCTAAGAGTAAACTCTGGAAAGCCTTACCTTCTACACACAATTTCAACCATCTCACCCCATCCCACCGCCCCAGGCATACCTCTATCACCTGGCATTTATCACACTAGACTAGGTATTTTATGACCATGGAAAACAGTAAGTACCCAATAAATGATGTCTAATATACAGTTACCTTCTAAAACGTACAAATATCACTTAAAAGCAATTTACTAAAATTCAGCCAAAGAAATTTGTTTAGTTTAGTTTTGAGACAGGGTCCAAAAGAAAGAAAAGAGAGAAAGAGAGAGAGAGAGAAGAAAGAGAGGAAGAGAGGAAGAGAGAAAGACATAAAGAGAGAGAAAGCAAGAAAGAGAGTCTTTGTTGCCCCGGCTGGAGTGCAGTGACTATGCACAGCAAAGATCACAGTGTACTGCAAGCTCAAACTCTTGTCCTCAAGTGATGCTCCCACCCTGTGCCACCAGGCCCAGCCAATTACTATGTTTTTACCTAACAGAAGTATAAGGAGTCCTTCACTTTCTTACATAATGAGTTCCCAAAAACACGTACACAAGTGGAATGTGTGAAAGCAAGGCTACAGACATACCATAAGGGGAATTATGCTCTTGAAACACTAAAAAACACAGAATACCTACTTACATCTCATCTCATTTTTCCAGAGTATAAATGCAATTTCATACATGTTCTTAAATTGATTTTTCTTTACAATTAAACAGTCAACGAATGACTGTGTCTAAGGTAAAAAACTGCATGCATTTAGACTGCCTGATGAATGTTAGCTTTGTTCTCATCTGCACTGTTTATAGAACCTACACTTTACATTTCTGCTATCATCACTTTCACTTTTCTTTTTTTTTTTTTTTTTTTCTTTGAGAAGGAGTCTCGCTCTGTCCCCAGGCTGGAGTGCGGTGGCGCAATCTCGCCTCACTGCAAGCTCTGTCTCCCAGGTTCACGCCATTCTCCTGCCTCAGCCTCCTGAGTAGCTAGGACTACAGGCGCCTGCCACAACACCCGGCTAATTTTTTTTGTATTTTTAGTAGAGACGGGGTTTCACCTTCTTAGCCAGGATGATCTCGATCTCCTGACCTCGTGATCTGCCCGCCTCGGCCTCCCAAAGTGCTGGGATTACAGGCGTGAGCCACTGCGCCCAGCCATCACTTTCATTTTTCTATCACTATTTGCTGTTAATAACATAATGTGATACTGTGAAATACACATTTAGCCTTCCTCTATTTCCTGGCCCTTCAACTCCTAAAATCCTCAGCATCTTCAAAGTGATGTGCCTTTTTGTATGCTAATGAGTTGACTGATGGCTGGCAACCCTATGTTAGCTTCAGCATGAGGACTGGTTTTAACCCCACACCTCAACCTCCAAGGAGGGGAGAGGGACTGAACTTTTAATTGATCACAAATGGCCAAAAGATTTAATAAGTCATCCCTATGTAACGAAGCCTTCATAAAAACCTAAAAGGATTGGGCTGAGAGCGCTTGCAGGGAGCTGAACACATGGCGGCTTCCAGGAGTCAACAGAAACACAGCCATGTGAGGGGAGGGTAGCCCATCCCAACTCCAAGAAGACAGAAGGGCCGGTGCTAGGGACCATTTCAATCCTTGCCCTATATGTATCTCTTCATCTGACTGTTTATTTGTATCCGTCCAAATATCCTCTGCCGGTGGAGCATGATGACTCACACCTGTAAGTGCAGCACTTTGGGAATCCAAGGCCAGAGGGCTGTTTAAGCATAGGAGTTCAAGACCAGCCTGGGCAATACAGCAAGACCCCATCTCTACCAAAAAAATGTTAATTAGCTGGGCATGGTGCTGTGTGTGTATAGTTCCACCTACTCAGGAGGCTGAGATGGGAGGATAGCCTGAGTCCAAGAGGTTGAAGGTGCAGTGAGTTGTGATCGCACCACTGCACTCCATCCTTGGCAACTGGAGAAAGACCCTAACTCAAATAAAATTTAAATATATATACACACATATACACACACACACATACATACACATATCTTTTGTAATAAATGGATAAACACATTTCCTTGAGTTCTGTAAGCTACTCTAGCAAAGTAATTGAGCTCAAGGAGGCACCTGTAGGAAATCTTAAAATTTGCAGCTGGTTGGTCAGAATCACAAACAAAATAAACGAAGGTTTACGTTCACCATCAAAGATAGGACTGAGTCCTCAACCTGTGTGATCTGTCACCATCCATCTCCAGGCGTGTAGTGCAGACAGTGTCAGAACTGAATTCAATTAGAGGCTGCCCAGCTGCTGCCCACTGCAGAACTGATGGATTACCTGCTGTAGGGGAGAAATCCCCCCTCACATCTGGAGTCAAAAGCATGTTGTGAAAGTGTAGTGGTAGAAACCAAGTTTGTTTTGTCTACTCAAACAGAAACTGTGGTTTTCAAACTTGTTTAACAGCAATGAAACTCTTTCTTAAAAAAGAATTAATGGCCGGGCGCGGTGGCTCGCACCTGTAATACCAGCACTTTGGGAGGCCAAGGTGGGCAGATAATCTGAGGTCGGGAGCTCAAGACCAGCCTGGCCAACATGGAGAAACCCTGTCTCTACTAAAAATACAAAATTAGCCAGGCACGGTGGCGCATGCCTGTAATCCCAGCTACTTAGAAGGCTGAGGCAGGAGAATCGCTTGAATCCGGGAGGTGGAGGTTGCAGTGAGCCGAGATCGCGCCAATGCACTCCAGCTTGAGCAACAAGAGCGAAATTCCATCTCAAAAAAAAAAAAAAAAAAAAAAGAATTATGCAGGCCATGGTGGCTCCTGCCTATAAACCCAGCACTGCACGAGGCCAAGGTGGGCGGATTGCTTGAGCCCAGGGGTTCGAGACCAGCCGGGACAACATGGTGAAACCCCATCTCTACTAAAAAACAGCAAAAAAAAAAAATTTAGACAGGTGTGATGACATACACCTGTAGTTCCAGCTACTTGAGAGGCTGAAGTGGGAGGATCACTTGATCTCAGGAGGCAGAGGTTGTAGTGAGCCAGGATCATACCACTGCACTCCAGTCTGGATGAGAGTAAGACTCTGTCTCAAAAAAAAAAGGGGGGGGACGCCGGGCACAGTGGCTGATGCCTGTAATCCCAGCACTTTGGGAGGCTGAGGCAGGTGGATCATGAGGTCAACAGATCGAGACCATCCTGGCCAACATGGTGAAACTCTGTCTCTACTAAAAATACAAAAAATTAGCTGGGCATGGTGGCGCATGCCTTGTAGTCCTAGCTATTTGGGAGGCTGAGGCAGGAGAATGGTGTGAACCCAGAAGGCAGACCTTGCAGTGAGCCAAGATCGCGCCACTGCACTCCAGCCTGGGCGACAGAGTGAGACTCCATCTCAAAAAAAAATAAAATTATTCGGAAATTATTTCTATTTTTTTTTTTTTTTTTTTTTTTTTTTTTTGAGACGGAGTCTCACGCTGTTGCCCAGGCTGCAGTGCAGTGGCGCGATCTCGGCTCACTGCAAGCTCCGCCTCCCAGGTTCCCGCCATTCTCCTGCCTCAGCCTCCTGGCCCGCCACCGCGCCCGGCTAATTTTTTGTATTTTTAGTAGAGACGGGGTTTCACTGTGGTCTCGATCTCCTGACCTTGTGATCCGCCCGCCTCGGCCTCCCAAAGTGCTGGGATTACAGGCTTGAGCCACCGCGCCCGGCTATTTTTATTTTTTTATATGCTTTTCCCGAGCTGTATATCCAAAAATTCTGTACACCAAACTAGATAAAAGTTTAGCTATCTAGTTTATAGGGTTAGGGTTTGTAGCCTCACCCCCAACCTCTCAGCTCCACTAAGAATGTGATACAAAAATGGCAATACCAGCCAGGTGCAGTGGCTCACACCTGTAATCCCAGCACTTTGGGAGGCCGAGGTGGGCGGATCACGAGGTCAGGAGATCAAGACCCTCCTGGCTAACACGGTGAAACCCTGTCTCTAAAAATACAAAAAATTAGCCAGGCGTGGTGGCGGCGCCTGTAGTCCCAGCTACTCAGGAGGCTGAGGCAGGAGAATGGCGTGAACCCAGGAGGCGGAGCTTGCAGTGAACCGAGACACTGCACTCCAGCCTGGGCGATGGGCGAGACTCTGTCTCAAAAAAAAAAAAAAAAAAAAAAAAGGCAATACCATGGAAACTGACCTGTTGCCAAGCAAGCAGAGAACTAAGCAACAACTCAAAATGATAGTTAATCATCTGACATATAAAATCTTAATTCAGTTTGGAAGTTATCAATATCTGACATTTAAAAAGAGCCAGATGGGCCGGGCGCGGTGACTCACACCTGTAATCCCAGCACTATGGGAGGCCAAGGCAGGCGGATCACGAGGTCAGGAGATTGAGACCATCCGGGCTAACATGGTGAAACCCCGTCTCTACTAAAAATATGAAAAAATTAGCCGGGTGTGGTGGCAGGTGCCTGCAGTCACAGTCACTCGGGAGGCTGAGGCAGGAGAATGGCGTGAACCCAGGAAGCAGAGCTTGCAGTGAGCCGAGATGGCGCCACTGCACTCCAGCTTGGGAAACAGAGCAAGACTCCGTCTCAAAAAAAAAAAAAGAAAAAAAAGAGCCAGATGTTTAAAAATCTTAAAAACATGGCTGGGTGCAGTGGCTCATGCCTATAATCCCAACACAGTGGGAGGCCAAGGAGGGCAGATCACCTGAGGTTGGGAGTCCAAAACCAGCCTGACCAACATGGAGAAACCCGGTCTCTACTAAAAACACAAAATTAGCCGGGTGTAGTGGCACATGCCTGTAATCCCAGCTACTTGGGAGGCTGAGGCAGGAGAATCCCTTGAACCCAGGAGGCAGAGGTTGTGGTGAGCCGAGATCATCGCACCACTGCACTCCAGCCTGGGCAACAACAGCAAAACTCCATCTCAAAAAAAAAAGAATAGTTAATTCAAAAAACAAACTATCTCAGCCAGGTGCAGTGGTTCACTCCTGTCATCCCAGCACTTTGTGAGGCCAAGGCAGGAGGACTACTTGAGGCCAGGAGTTCAAGACCAGTCTGGGCAACGTAGTTAGACTCCATCTCTTTAAAAAAAAAAAAAATTTAAAAGGCCAGGTGCGATGGCTCACACCTGTAATTCTAACACTTTGGGAGGCCAAGAAGGACGGACCACCTGAGGTCGTGAGTTCGATACCAGCCAGGCCAACATGGTAAAACCCTGTCTCTACTAAAAATACAAAACTTAGCCAGGCGTGGTGGTGCACACCTGTAGTCCCAGCTACTTGGGAGGCTGAGGCACGAGAACTGCTTGAGCCTGGGAGGCGAAGGTTGCAGTGAGCTGAGATCGCACCACTGTATTCCAGCCTGGGTGACAGAGGAAGACTCCATCTCAAACAACAAAACAAAACAAAAAAAGTGAAACTCCATCTCAAAAAACAAAACAACAAAAAAACACCTATATTCCTTTGGAAAATTCTGGGCTAGAATCATCAATACTGTAGTCAGATTTGTTTTCTTTTTTTTTTTTTTTTTTTTTTTTGCTAAGAGATACTGGCTCCTGTCTCTCAGGCTAAAACGCAGTGGTGTGATCAGAGCTCACAGCAACCTCAAACTCATGGGTTCAAGCAATCCTCCCACCTCAACCTCCCAAGTAGCCAGGACTACAGGTGCACGTAGAGACCAGGTCTTGCCATGTTGCCCAAGCTGATCTCTAGCTCCTGGCCTCAAACAATCCTCCCCCTCAGTCCCCCAAAGTGCTGGGATTACAAGTGTGAGCCACTGCATGGGGTAACCAGCAAGCAGATTTCTAAGAGCAAATGAGATCAGATGGAGTACTTCATCAGGAATATTGAAATGAACAGGGTTGGGCGCAGTGGCTTACTCCTGAAATCCCACCACTTTGGGAGGCCGAAGCAGGTAGACTGCTTGAAGCCAGGAGTTAAAGAGCAGCCTGGCCAACATGGGGAAATCCCCATCCCTACAAAAAATACAAAAATTAGACCAGGCGCGGTGGCTCACACCTGTAATCCTAGCATTTTGGGAGGCCGAAGTGGGCGGATCGCTTAAGATCAGGAGTTCGAGACCAGTCTGGCCCAAAACCCCGTCTCTACTAAAAATCCAAAAAAAAATTAGCCGGGCATGGTGGCGGGCGCCTGTAATCCCAGCTACTGGGGATTACAGCAATACCCATGTAATACCCATGCGGTGGCTCATGCCTGCAATCCTAGCACCTTTGGGAGGCCAAGGTTTGGGAGGAGGGGACCACCTGAGGCTAGGAGTTCAAGACTAGCCTGGGCAACATGGCAAAATCTACACTTACACTTCCAGTCAAGGTGGAGTGCCATGAACCAGATTTAACTTGTGTAATATATTATGAAATATGTATTTGGTCTTTGTCCCTGGTTCCACACTCCCTTAGCCAGATGTGATGGCAAAACCCTGTAATCCCAGCTACTGGGGAGGCTGAGGAGGGATGATCGCTTGAACCCAGGGGTTCAAGACCAGCATGGGCAACACAGTGAGACCCTGTCTCTAAAACAATAAAAATTACCAGGCATGGTACAGTCCCAGCTATATGGGGTGCATAGCTTGAGCCCAGGAATTTGAGGCTGCAAGGAGCTATGATCACGAAACTGCACTCCAGCCTGGGTTACAGAGCAAGACACCTTCTCTAAAAATATAAATAAAATACCCAAAAGAATCAAACGGAACAATCCACGAGGCTCACATGGGAAAAGGAAGAGTGCCGGTTTCTCACAGCCAGAGTGGAAAATCACATAGTCCATGGGCTATCACATAGAATCCCCAAAAGGATTTTGACTCAATAGTGGGAAATAGACCTATACTAAATGGCTTTGATCTCACCTAACAGAGCTTAAAAGCAAGACTTCATCAAACTATTTTTAAGTATTTTAACCATGTCCCAGAACAAAACTCAAGAATATTTATAGAAATACAAAAATATCCAGCCTCCAACAAAGTAAAATTCATGATGTCTGGCATCCAAAAATCAACAGATAAGCAAAGTAGGTGGAAAAGACAACCCAAAAAGAGGAAGAAAAAAAAAAAATCAAGCAACTGAAATTGACCCAGAAATGACACGTGATAAAATTAGTAGACAAGGGCATTAAAAGAACTATAGGCTGAGGCCGGGCATGGTGGCTCATGCCTATAATCCCTATACTTTGGGAGGCCGACGTGGGCAGATCACCTGAGGTCAGGAGAGACCAGCCTGGCCAACATGGCGAAACCCTATCTCTACTAACGATACAAAAAGGTAGCCAGGCGTGGTGTTGAGTGCCTGTAATCCCAGCTACTCAGGAGGCTGAGACAGGAGAATCTCCTGAAGGCGGGGGCGGGGGGAGGGGGCGGGGCGCAGCAGAGGTTGCAGTGAGTCAAGATCACACCATTCCACTCCAGCCTGGGCAACAAGAGTGAAACTCCATCTCAAAAAAACAACTAAGCTCTCCTAAGCTTTTCATTTCAACTTGCTCTTTCAAATAACCTTATTTTGAACACCTTATTGGCAATATTTAAACAAATATATCCCTAGAGGAATTCAGTACACAGTCATCATACATTTATCAGCTGTATCCATCTCAAATTTCACACACTCGATAAAAAAGGCAAAACGTCTGAATTAATTATAAAAATTAATAATAATGAAGCTTTTGGGCTAGGCGCAGTAGCTCACACCTATAATCCCAGCACTTTGGGAGGCCAAAGCGGGTGGATCACGAGGTCAGGAGATCGAGACCATCCTGGCTAACAAGGTGAAACCCCGTTTCTACTAAAAATACAAAGAATTAGCCGGGCGCGGTGGCAGTCACCTATAGTCCCAGCTACTTGGGAGGCTAAGGTAGGAGAATGGTGTGAACCCGGGAGGGGGAGCTTGCAGTCGCACCACTGCACTCCAGCCTGGGCGACAGAGCGAGACTCCGTCTCACACACATACACACAAAGTAGTAATAATAATAATAATAATAAAATAATAATAATGCTTTCAGTCCATCAAAATGTCTACATCATTGCCACCCAACTGAACTTGCTGGGAGGATAAAAATACTCTATTCTGAGCTGTCCAATATGGTACCTAGTAGCTATATATGATGCTGAATATCTAAAATGTGCCCAGTGTAACAGAAGGACTGAATTTTTAATCTTATTTAATTTTAATTAATTTAAATTTAAATAGTTACATGTAGCTAGTGGCTACATTATTGGACGGCACAGCTCTAGATAACTACAAGGAAAATCTGAACTAAAATTTTGAAGACTAGAATTTTCAAAATAATTTTTATAACATGTACAGCTTATATATCATATAACACTAATTTTCAAATTAACTACGTAATTCCTACATTTTAAGGCTTGACTTAAAGGACCATTTCTTTCTCTTTTTTTTTTTTTTTTTTTTTTGAGATGGATTTTTGCTCTTGGTGCCCAGGCTGGAGTGCAATGGCACAATCTTGGCTCAGCAACCTCCGCCTCCAGGATTCAAGCAATTCTCCTGCCTCAGCCTCCGGAGTAGCTGGGACTACAAGCACGCACCACCACCCCCAGCTAATTTTTGTGTATTTAGTAGAGACGGGGTTTCACCATATTGTCCAGGATGGGCTTAACCTCTTGGTCTTGCAATCTGCCTGCCTCGGCCTCCCAAAGTGCTGGGATTACAGGGGTGAGCCACTGCACCTGCCCTTAAAAGACCATTTCATATAAGACTTCCTGGTTTCTTCAACTCCCAATCCTCCACCACAGGAAGGATCGAGTAACTCCACTACTCTAAGCATCTCAGTACTCTCTGCACTGTCATCAGTAGCATTTTCACGCCTGTAATCCCAGCACTTTGGGAGGCCGAGGTGGGCAGATCACCTGATGTCAGGACCAGCCTGACCCGCCTGGCCAACACAGTGAAACCCTGTCTCTACTAAAAAATACCAAAAAAAAATTAGCCGCGCGTGGTAGTGCATGTTTACAATCCCAGCTATTCAGGAGGCTGAGGCAGGTGAATCACCTGAACCTGGAAGGCGGAAACTGCAGTGAGCCGATATCGCACCAATGCACTCCAGCCTGGGCAACAGAGTGAGAGACTCCAACTCAAAAGACAGAAAATAAAAAGTAGAATATTGAAACTCTCATACATTAATCATGGAGTATAAAATGGTTAAGCTACTATGAAAAACAATTTAATGGTTCCTCAAAAAGTTAAGCACAGACTGGGCACAGTGGCTCACATCTGTAATCCCAGCACTTTGAGAGGCCAAGGCAGGCGGATCACCTGAAGTTAGGAGTTCAAGACCAGCCTGGCCAACATGTTTCCCCATTTCTACTAAAAATACAAAAATTAACCAGGTGTGGTGGCATGTACATGTAATCCCAGCTACTCGGGAGGCTGAGGCAGGAGAATCGCTTGAACCCAGGAGACAGAGGTTGCAGTGAGCCGAGATCGTACCACTGTCACCCCAGCCTGGGCAACAGAGCAAGAGCCTGGTCTCAAAAAAAAAAAAGAAAACAAAAAAAATTAAGCATGGAATTACTCCATAACCCAGCAATTCAGCTAATAGGTATATACCCCTAAAAGGATGAAAACAGATAAATACCTGTACATGAATGTACCTAACAGCCCGGTTCACAATAATCAAAAGGTAACAACAAGCTAAATGTCCATCAACGAATGAACCAGGTCTAGTGGATCACACCTATAATCTCAGCATTTTGGGAGGCTGAGACAGGAGGAGTGCTTGAGGTCAGGAGTTCGAGACCAGTCTGGCCAACATAAAGAAATTCTGTCTCTCCACACAAAAAAAAATTAAAAATTAGGCCAGGCGTCTGTAATCCCAGCACTTTGGGAGGCCGAGGCAGGCGTATCATCCAAGGTCAAGAGTTCGAGACCAGTCTGGCCAACATGGAGAAACCCCCATCTCTACTAAAAATACAAAAAAAATTAGCCAGGCATGGTGGCTCATGCCTGTAATCCCAGCTATTCAGGAGGTTGAGGTGGGAGAATCACTTGAACCTGGGAACTGGAGGTTGGGGTGAGCTGAGATTATGCTATTGCACTCCAGCCTGGGCAACAAAAGCGAAACTGCACTCCAAAAAAAAAAACAGAAAAAATTTTTTTAATTAGCCAGGAATTGCAGCACGTGCCTGTAGACTCAGCTACTCAAGAGACTGAGGCAGGAGGACAGCCTAAGCCCAGGAGTTTGAGGCTGCAGTGAGCTATAATCAAGTCACTGAGCTCCAGCTGGGCAATAGAGCAAGACTCTATCTATAGAAAGAAAACAAAAACAAATGAATAAATAAATTTTAACAGACACACAAAATGAACTATTACTCCGCCATAAAAAGCAATGAAGCCCAGGCACGGTGGCTCACGCCTGTAATTCTAGCACTTTGGGAGGCCAAAGCAGATGGATCTCCTGAGGTCAGAAGTTCAAGACAAGCCTGGCCAAAATGGTGAAACCCCATTTCTACTAAAAATACAAAAATTAGCCAGACGTGGTGGTACGCACCTATAATCCTAGCTACTTGGGAGGTTGAGGCAGGAGAATCACTTGAACGAGGGAGGCAGAGGTTGCAATGAGCTGACATCATGCCACTGTCCTCCAGCCTGGGTGACAGCGAGACTCCATCTCAAAATACAAAAACAAGGCAAAACAAAAAAACAACAAAACCAGGCTGGGCGCGGTGGCTCACCCTTGTAATCCCAGCACTTTGGGAGGCCGAGATGGGCAGATCACAAGGTCAGGAGATTGAGACCATCCTGGCTAACCCGGTGAAACCCTGTCTCTACTAAAAAATATAAAAAACTAGCCAGGCAAGGTGGTGGGCGCCTGTAGTCCCAGCTACTCAGGAGGCTGAGCCAGGAGAATGGCATAAACCCGGGAGGCAGAGCTTGCAGTGAGCTGAGATGCGGCCACTGCACTCCAGCCTGGGCGACAGAGTGAGACTCCGTCTCAAAAAAAAAAAAAAACAGGCCGGGCGCGGTGGCTCAAGCCTGTAATCCCAGCACTTTGGGAGGCCGAGACGGGCGGATCACGAGGTCAGGAGATCAAGACCATCCTGGCTGACACGGTGAAACCCCCTCTCTACTTTAAAAAATACAAAAAACTAGCCGGGCGAGGTGGCGGCGCCTGTAGTCCCAGCTACTCGGGAGACTGAGGCAGGAGAATAGCGTAAACCTGGGAGGCGGAGCTTGCAGTGAGCTGAGATCCGGCCACTGTACTCCAGCCTGGGCGGCAGAGCGAGACTCCGTCTCAAAAAAAAAAAAAAAAAAAAAAAAAAAAAAAAACAAAAAACAAAAAACAAAACAACAAAACAAAACAAAAAGCAATGAAGTACAGAAAGTACCAATACTGACTCAAGCTTCAACAGGAATGAACTTCAAAAACGTTACACTAAATGACAGAAGCCAGACATGAAGGTCACATATCCACTTATATGAAATTTCCAGAATAAGTAATCCAGAAACAAAAAGCAGGTTGGTTGTTGCCAGGTACTGAGAATGGAGGATGAGAAGCAACTCATTCCTCATTGTAATGCATATGAGATTTTCTTTTTAGGGTGATAAAAATGTTTTGGAACTAGACAAGGGTAGTGGCTCCACAACAATGTGAGTGCACTGAATGCCCCTGAATTGTTCATTGTAAAACGGTTAATTTTTTTTTTTTTTTTTTTTTTTTTTGGAGATGGAGTCTCTCTGTTTCGCCCAGGCTTGAGTGCAGTAGCGCGATCTCGGCTGATGGCAACCTCTGCCTCCCCAGTTCAACCAATTCTCCTGCCTCAGCCTCCGAAGTTGCTGGGATTACAGGCGTGCACCACCACGCCTGGCTAACTTTTTGTATCTTTGCGTTTTTTTTTTTTTTGAGATGGAGTCTCGCTCTGTTGCCCAGGCTGGTGTGCAGTGGCACAATCCCGGCTCACTGAAACCTACGCCTCCCGGGTTCAAGCCATCCTCCTGCCTCAACCTCCGGAGTAGCTGGGATTAAAGGCACATGCCACCACGCCCAACTAATTTTTATACTTTTAGTAGAGACGGGGTTTCACCATGTTGGCCAGGCTGGTCTCAAACTACTGACCTTGTGATCTGCCCACCTCAGCCTCCCAAAGTGCTGGGATTACAGGCATGAGCAATCATGCCTGCCTAGTTTTTTCTATTTTTAGTAGAGACAGGTTTTCGCCACATTGGCCTGGCTGGTCTCAAACTCCTGACCTCAGGTGATTCACTTGCCTCAGCTTCCCAAAGCACTGGGATTACAGGTATGAGCCACCATGCCTGGCCAAAAAACAGCTAATTTTGTGATGTAACTTTCACCACTTTATATAAAAAAAGAAAACACATCTATGCAAGATATGCATCTCTAATTTATATAAATTCATTATAAGGAAAGATAGGGATAATCAGCTTTTAACTGCAATTTAAAAGACAATTTTTCCCTGAATTTCCATTTGTTATACAGTTGCACTTGGTCCTTATCAAATGTCTACTAAAAAATGCCTATTTGGCAGGGCACGGTGGCTCACGCCTATAATCCCAGCACTCTGGGAGGCCGAGGCAGGCAGATCACCTGAGGTCAGGAGTTCGAGACCAACCTGACCAACATGGAGAAACCCCGTCTCTACTAAAAATACAAAATCAGCCAGGCGTGGTGGAGCATACCTATAATCCCAGCTACTCGGGAGGCTGAGGCAGGAGAACTGCTTGAACCTGAGAGGCAGAGGCTGCAGTAAGCTAAGATTGCACCACTGCACTCCAGCCCGGGCGACACAGCGAGACTTCGTCTCAAAAAAAAAAAAAAAAAGAATCAAAAAAACAAAAACAAAAGCCTATTCAAGAAAAGACGCCAAACCAAGCACATATTCTTAGAAAATTCAGCCACTATTTAGCTCTGACAAGTTCATACTATATAACACTTAACAGCCAAGTGCAGTGCCTCACACCTGTAATCCCAGCTACCTGGGAGGCTGAGGCAGGAGGACCACTGGTGCCCAGGAAGTCAAGACTGCAGTGAGCCATGTTCCAGCCACTGCACTCCAGCCTGGGGAACAGGGTGAGACCCTGTCTCCCAAAAACAAAAACAAAAACAAAAACAACTTAAAACCTGATTTGGCGGTTCAAAAAACCATGCTACTACCCTCAAAGAAATCAGACATACATGACACCACCAGCTCCCAGAAGACTCTCTGGTACTGAGTAAGATCAAAACTAGTTAAGCACCTACTCTTCTCTTCCTCCTCCCCTGAACTCCCTATATCCATGCAAAGTTTGAAAGCAGAATACCAAGCCCAGCAGCTTCTTTGTCAGTAAAAGTAAAGCAGGGCAGGAACTACAACCTTCAGCGAGAGTATGGATGTAAATACAGTCAGGTGCAGTGGCTCACACCTGTAATCCCAACACTGTGGGAGGCCAAGGCAGGCAAATCACCTGAGGTCAGGAGCTCAAGACCAGCCTGACCAGCCTGGCCAACATGGCGAAACTCTGTCTCTACTAAAAATACAAAAATTAGGCTGGGCATGGTGGCTCATGCCCGTAATCCCTGCACTTTGGGAGGCCGAAGCAGGCAGATCACTTGAGGTCAGGAGTTCAAGGCCAGCCTGCCCAACATGATGAAACCCTATTTCTACTAAAAATACAAAAATTAGCCAGGCGCCGGGTGCGGTGGCTCACGCCTGTAATCCCAGCACTTTGGGAGGCCGAGGCGGGCGGATCACAAGGTCAGGAGATCGAGACCACGGTGAAACCCCGTCTCTACTAAAAATACAAAAAATTAGCCGGGCGCGGTTGTGGGCGCCTGTAGTCCCAGCTACTCGGGAGGCTGAGGCAGGAGAATGGCGTGAACCCGGGAGGCGGACCTTGCAGTGAGCCAAGTTCGCGCCACTGCACTCCAGCCTGGGCGACAGAGCGAGACTCCGTCTCAAAAAAAAAAAAAAAAAAAAAAAAAAAAAATTAGCCAGGCATGGTGGTATGCACCTGTAATCCCAGCTATTCGGGAGGCTGAGGCAGAAGAATCACTTGAAGCAGGGAGGTGGAGGTTGCAGTGAGCCAAGATGATGCCACTGCACTCCAACCTGTGCAACAGAGCGAGACTCCATTTTCAAAAACAAACAAACAAACAAAACCACAAAGACACACACATGGCCTAGCCTACAGTCAGGATCATCAATATCACCATCTTCCAACTCCATATCTTGTCCTACTGGAAGGTCTTCATAGGCAATAAGACACATAGAGGTGTCATACTCTAGAGTAACAATGCCTTCCTTCTGGAATACCTCCTGAAGGACCTGCCTAAGACTGTTTTACAGCAAACATAAATTTTGTAAGTAGGAATACACTCTAAAATAACCAAACAAAGTATAGTATAGTATATCCACAAACCAGTAATACAGTTTTTTGTTTTTTTTTTTTTTTTTTTGAGACGGAGTCTCGCTCTGCCGCCCAGGTTGGAGTACAGTGGCCGGATCTCAGCTCACTGCAAGCTCCGCCTCCCAGGTTTATGCCATTCTCCTGCCTCAGTCTCCCGAGTAGCTGGGACTACAGGCGCCCGCCACCTCGCCCGGCTAGTTTTTTGTATTTTTTTTTTTAGTAGAGACGGGGTTTCACCGTGTTAGCCAGGATGGTCTCGATCTCCTGACCTCGTGATCCGCCCGTCTCGGCCTCCCAAAGTACTGGGATTACAGGCTTAAGCCACCGCACCCGGCCCATAAGCATAGCATTTCAAAAAAATTAATAACCTAACACACACCATGACGAAGATAGGGTGAAAACGAAGTTGTTTACCTTGCTAGTAGAAATGTACTTGTTTGGAAAGCATAAAAGTACATTAATAGCACAGATTATTCCATTTACAAAAACACTAACAATAACAAGAAAACATATTATCACACATTTTTTTTTTTTTGAGACAGAGTCTCGCCTGTCGTCCAGTCTGGAGTGCAGTGGCACAATCTCGGCTCACTGCAACCTCCACCTCCCGAGCTCAAGCAATTCTCCTGCCTCAGCCTCCCAAGTAGCTGGGATTACAGGTACCTGCAACCACACCCAGCTAACTTTTATATTTTTAGTAGAGACAGGGTTTTGCTGTGTTGGCCAGGCTGTTCTCGAACTCCTGACCTCAGGTGATCCAACGCCTCACGCTCCCAAAGTGGTGGGATTACAGGTGTGAGCCACCATGGCTGGCCTCACACATGTATTAAAGTACAAAAACATGTATGGGAATTCTGACAGCCTTGAGAGAAGCCTCTCAGACTTCCCTTCGAGAGAGAAAATGTTGCAAAGGGTGTAGTTAACTGACAGTCCCAGCTGCCAGGAATCTACTACAGCACCCATACCAAAGCAAGGCTACTCTAGGCTGCTCCCAGCCAATGACTGAACACAGCAGACGTTCACAGGGCAGGACCATTCCTGCCCAACAGACTCTTCCAACAATCTACTCTGGCTGAGATTTTCTCTGAACTGCAAGCTGCACTGCAGTTTGAGGTTCCTCTATCATTAATCATCATTCCTTCCCTCTCTTCTTGTTTTTTTTTTTTTTTTTTTTTTTTTTGAGACAGAGTCTCGCTCTGTAGCCCGGGCTGGAGTGCAGTGGCCGGATCTCAGCTCACTGCAAGCTCCGCCTCCCGGGTTCACGCCATTCTCCTGCCTCAGCCTCCCGAGTAGCTGGGACTACAGGCGCCCGCCACCTCGCCCGGCTAGTTTTTTGTATTTTTTAGTAGAGACGGGGTTTCACCATGTTAGCCAGGATGGTCTCGATCTCCTGACCTCGTGATCCGTCCATCTCAGCCTCCCAAAGTGCTGGGATTACAGGCTTGAGCCACCGCGCCCGGCTCTCTCTTCTTTCACAGGTGTCACACGTGCTTCCAGTGTAAAGGCTCTTGCCACCTACACCTCCTTCCTCTCTTCTTTATCCTTCCCAAGTACACCCTAATGAACCTCTTGCATATCTGTCTTGTCATCTGCTTCTCAGAAGATGCAAACTATCACAGAAATAATATAAATCAACTGTGAATTAATGAATAAAGAAGGCGGGAATGAGGCTTTAGCTGTACCTGAAGCAAATATAACCTAGTATTAAATCAGTGTTTGGCTGGGCGTGGTGGCTCACGCCTGTAATCCCAGCACTTTGGGAGGCCGAGGCGGGCGAATCACAAGGTCAAGAGATCGAGACCACCCTGAACAACATGGTGAAACCCCGTCTCTACTAAAAATACAAAAATTAGCTGGGCATGGTGGCACGCACCTGGAGTCCCAGCTACTAAGGGGGCTGAGGCAGGAGAATCGCTTGAACCTGGGAGGCAGAGGTTACAGTGAGCCAAAATCATGCCACTGCACTCCAGCCTGGCAACAGAGCAACACTCTACGTCAAAAAAAAAGAAAAAAAAAAAGTGTTTAATCAAGTCACAGGTACTGTTCTATTTGAAATGTTTTGTTTTTTTTCACAGCTCTACCTTCACCATTCTATTCTTATGATGATTTGTAAAAAGGCATATTCTAATTATGCACGTTAACTATCCTATCCTACCAATTTTCAAAATTTTACTTTGACTAGGCCTGATGGTTCGCACCCATAATTCCCAATTTTGAAAGGCCAAGGCAGGAGGATTGCTGAAGGCCAAGAATTTGAGACCAGCCTGGACAACAGAGCAAGACCTCGTCTCTATAAAAAACTTAAAAATTAGCTGAGTAGGGCCGGGCGCAATGCCTCACGCCTGTAATCCCAGCACTTTGGGAGGCTGAGGTGGGCAGATCACAAAGTCAGGAGATCAAGACCATACTGGTCAACATGTTAAAACCCCATCTCTACTGAAAATACAAAAATTAGCTGGGCGTAGTGGCGCGTGCATGTAATCCCAGCTACTCAGGAGGCTGAAGCAGGAGAATCACTTAACCAGGGAGTCAGAGATTGGCGTGTGCCGAGATTGCGCCACTGCACTCCAACCTGGAAAGAGAGACTCCGTCTTAAAAAAAAAAAATTAGCTGTGTATGGTAGCATGTGCCTACATTCCCAGACACTCAGGAGACTGAGGCGGGAGGATCACTTGAGCCCAGGAATTTGAGGTTATAGTAAGTTGATTACACTACTGCACTCTGGGTGACAGAGTGAGACCCTGTCACAAAAAAATAAATAAAAATAACAAAACAGAAGAACGAATTTTAAAAGACATTATTGTACAACTGACATCATCATAGACTATTCATGATGAAAAGAACCAGATTCATGGTTGAGGAACTGAGGCCCCTGCAGATAAAATGACCAGGTCTACCTTACATCACTTTCTTTGTCAGAGACAGGATACTCAGTGTCCTGATAACCAGCTTTGGGTGTCTCCCTACCACACTATCTAATGAAACTGATCACTCACAAAATTCATCATTACCTGCTAAAACCCTGACCTCTCATTTGGGTGAACACTGCCTTAAAACAGTGTTTAAATCACAAAGCATTGGCCGGGGGCAGTGGCTGATGCCTGTAATTCCAGCACTTTGGGAGGCCAAGGCAAGTGAATCATCTGAAGCCAAGAGTTCAAAACCAGCCTGGACAACACGGCGAAACCCCATCTTTTTTTTTTTTTTTTTTTTTGAGACAGAGTCTCACCTTGTCACCTAGGCTGGAATGCAGTGGTGCCATCTCCGCTCACTGCAACCTCTGCAGCCCAGGTTCAAGCAATTCTCCTGCCTCAGCCTTCTGAGTTTACAGGCATGCACCACCACGCCCAGCTAATTTTTCTGCTTTTAGTAGAGATGGGGTTTCATCATGTTGGCCAGGTTGGTCTTGAACTCCTGACCTCAAGTGATCCACCTGCCTCGGCCTCCTCCCAAAGTGCTGGGATTACAGGCGTGAGTCACCATGCCCGGCCAGCAAAATACCATCTCTACAAAGAATATAAAAATTAGCTGGGCATGGTGGCACACACCTGTAGTCCTAGCTATTAGGGAGGCTAAGGCAGGAAAATCACTTGAACCCAGGAGACAGAGGTTGCAGTGAGCCAAGGTCACGCCATTGCTCTCCAGCCTGGGCGACAAGAGCAAAGCTCCCTCTCAAAAAACAATAAAACTAAAACTAAAATAAATAAATATATAAATAAAGCACAAAGCATTGCCAGGCGTGTGCCTGTAATCCCAGCACTCTGGGAGGCCAAGGCAGGAAGACTGCTTGAGCACAGGAGTTCGAGACCAGCCTAGGCTCACGCGAGGTGATACACACATGTATTCCCAGCCACTGATGAGGCTGAGCGGGGAGGATCACTTGAGTCTGGGAGGCAGAGCTTGAAGTGAGCCAAGATCAGGCCACTGCACTCTAGCCTGTGTGACAGAGCAAGACCTTGTCTCAAAAACAAAAAACCACAAAGCATTCACCATAATTTTGGTATATCTATTTTTTTACAATGATCTAAACCATAAAACAAGCAGAACACAGAATCACCAGTGAAAACAAATGAAAGGCATATCGACACCCTGTTCAGTAAAATTACCTATTCCGCATGAAAACATAACAGTTTTCTGACAGAAGTCAACTCTGAAGTGACAGTTAAGCCAATGACAACCACAAATTTTCAGATCTGATTAAATATATTGGATTAAACATTCAAAATAAAGGTTGCATTTTTAAAGGGCCACTATCTCAAAAATATTCACTATTAACAATGTACACTTCTGAAGCACCAAGGATGTCAATAAACAGAATAAAAATTAAAAATTGGCCGGGCGCGGTGGCTCACGCCTGTAATCCCAGCACTTTGGGAGGCCGAGGCGGGCGGATCACAAGGTCAGGAGATCGAGACCACGGTGAAACCCCGTCTCTACTAAAAATACAAAAAATTAGCCGGGCGCGGTTGTGGGCGCCTGTAGTCCCAGCTACTCGGGAGGCTGAGGCAGGAGAATGGCGTGAACCCGGGAGGCGGAGCTTGCAGTGAGCCGAGATCGCGCCACTGCACTCCAGCCTGGGCGACAGAGAGAGACTCCGTCTCAAAAAAAAAAAAAAAAAAAAAAAAAAAAAAAAATTAAAAATTGGCAGGGCGCGGTGGCTCAATCCTGTAATCCCAGCACTTTGGGAGGCCGAGACGGGCGGATCACGAGGTCAGGAGATCGAGACCATCCTGGCTGACACGGTGAAACCCCGTCTCTACTGAAAAATACAAAAACTAGCCGGGCGAGGTGGCGGGCGCCTGTAGTCCCAACTACTCGGGAGGCTGAGGCAGGAGAATGGCAGGAACCCGGGAGGCGGAGCTTGCAGTGAGCTGAGATCCAGCCACTGCACTCCAGCCTGGGCAACAGAGCGACACTCCGTCTCAAAAAAAAAAAAAAAAAAAAAAAATTAAAAATTAAAATTAAAAAATAGTAATGGCCGGGCACAGTGGCTCATGCCTCTAATCCCAGCACTTTGGGAGGCTGAGGCAGGCGGATCACGAGGTCAGAAGATCGAGACCATCTTGGCTAATACGGTGAAACCCTGTCTCTACTAAAAATACAAAAAAATTAGCCGCGCGTGGTGGCGGGCGCCCGTAGTCCCAGCTACTTGGGAGGCTGACGCAGGAGACTGGCGTGAACCCAGGAGGCGGAGCTTGCAGTGAGCTGAGATCACACCACTGTGCTCCAGCCTGGGCGACAGAGTGAGACTCCATCTCAAAAAAAAAAAAAAAAAAAAAATAGTAATAATAACGGCTGAACACAGTGGCTCACACCTGTAAACCCAGCACTTCGGGAGGCCAAGGCAGGCAGATGGCTCGAGCCCAGGAGTTCGAGACCAGCCTGGACTACATGGCAAAACCCTGTCTCTACAACAAATACAAAAAAATAGTCAGACATGGTGGTAGACATCTGTAGCCCCAGCCCCAGTGTACTTAGGAGGTTCAAGTTCACTACTGCTGTGATCACACCACTATACTGGTGACAAAGTGTGACCCTATCTCAAAAAAAAAAAAGAAAAAGAAAAACATTATTCATTTCAAAGTAAGTGATGTTTTGCTAATGTAGGAAAGAACTAACCAGACATAGGATAGATAAGCATCCTCACTCTTACCCTATTATTCTGTAACTACTGAATATTAAAAGAAACCCATGACAACTCAGCATAATCTAAGGCAGACAGTATGGAAAGGCAGCCTGGATAACACATGCAAGAACAAAGCCTAAGTTAAAAGTGTAGGGCTGCACTTTGGTTTTTAACTCTTTTTTTTTTTTTTTTTTTTTTGAGACGGAGTCTCGCTCTGTCGCCCAGACTGGAGCGCAGTGGCCGGATCTCCGCTCACTGCAAGCTCCGCATCCCGAGTTTACGCTATTCTCCTGCCTCAGCCTCCCAAGTAGCTGGGACTACAGGCGCCCGCCACCTCGCCTGGCTAGTTTTTTGTATTTTTTAGTAGAGACGGGGTTTCACCGTGTTAGCCAGAATGGTCTCGCTCTCCTGACCTCGTGATCAGCCCGTCTCGGCCTCCCAAAGTGCTGGGATTATAGGCTTGAGCCACCGCGCCCGGCCAATTCTTTTTTTTTTTAATTCTTTAAAAGTTGGTAAAGCTTTTTATTTCAGTGTAAACAGAAATGGTATTCTAATTACCAAGCAATGCCACACTACACCGATCTAGTCTAGGTATTATTTTTTTTTTCATTTTTTTTTTTTTTTGAGACGGAGTCTCGCTCTGTCGCCCAGGCTGGAGTGCAGTGGCCAGATCTCGGCTCACTGCAAGCTCCGCCTCCCGGGTTCACGCCATTCTCCTGCCTCAGCCTCCTGAGTAGCTAGGACTACAGGTGCCTGCCACCTCGCCTGGCTAGTTTTTTGTATTTTTTAGTAGAGACGGGGTTTTACCGGGTTAGCCAGGATGGTCTCGATCTCCTGACCTCGTGATCCGCCCGTCTCGGCCTCCCAAAGTGTGGGGATTACAGGCTTGAGCCACCGCGCCCGGCCGCGGTATTAATTATTTTATAAGAACTGAATCAGGGCCGGGAGTGGTGGCTCACGTCTGTAATTCCAGCACTTTGGGAGGCTGAGGCGGGTGGATCACAAGATCAAGACCAACCTGGCGAACACAGTGAAACCCCATCTCTACCTAAAATACAAAAAAATTAGCCAGGCATGGTGGCGCATGCCTGTAATCCCAGCCACTTAGGAGGGTGAGGCAGAAGAACTGCTTGAACCTGGGAGGCAGAAGTTGCGTGCAGTGAGCCGAGATCATGCCGTTGCACTCCAGCCTGGGCAACAAGAGTGAAACTCCGTCACACACACACACACAAATAAATAAACGGGTTGTAACACTTCTATTCCAAAATGGAAGTCTTCCTTCCCCTTAAGCTTTTCAGTTAAATGAGAAGACACATAAAAAACCACTAGAAAATAGTAAAATCTCAATTTTCTGCCGTATCTAGGACTGTGTCCCCCTGCTCAGGTTGGCAAAACAAGGTTTGAAATTACTTTTTTTTTTTTTTTTTTTTTTTTTTTTTTTTTTTTTTTTTTTTTTGAGACGGAGTCTCACGCTGTTGCCCAGGCTGGAGTGCAGTGGCGCGATCTCGGCTCACTGCAAGCTCCGCCTCCCGGGTTCCCGCCATTCTCCAGCCTCAGCCTCCTGAGTAGCTGGGACTACAGGCGCCCGCCACCGCGCCCGGCTAATTTTTTTTGTATTTTTAGTAGAGACGGGGTTTCACTGTGGTCTCGATCTCCTGACCTTGTGATCCGCCCGCCTCGGCCTCCCAAAGTGCTGGGATTACAGGCTTGAGCCACCGCGCCCGGCCGGTTTGAAATTACTTTACACCAGTTAGATTCCTTGCCAGATTAAAACAAACACAAAATAAGAAATTTGGAAATTTTAATATCAAGACTCAACCAATTGGCAGCAAGACTATGCAGCAGAACAGTTAGATGTTTTCCTTTTTATTTTTGAGACAGGGTCTCACTCTGCCACCTAGGCTGGAGTGCAATGGCAAGATCACTGCTCACTGCAGCCTTGACCTCCCAGAGATCCTTCAGCCTCAGCCTCCCAAATAGCTGAAACTACAGGTACATGCCACCAAAAATTAGCCCAGCTAATTTTTTTATTTTTTGTGGAGACGGAGTCTGAGTACGTTGCCCAGGCTGGTCTCCAACTCCTGGGCTCCAGAGATCCTCCAACCTTGGCCTCCCCAAGTGTTGGGATTACAGGTGTGAGCTACTGCAATCTGTTAGATGTTTTCCATTTTAGAATAGCTGATTGCTAGCAAGTTTATGCTCATACCTATTCCAACAAAAAGCCCAAGGACAGTTCAAAATATTACATTTGCTGTTTCAAAGACTACTACAACTCCAAAGAAGTCAAACTCATTACTAACAATGCAGAGCTGACATCAACATTTCAATGAATGTCAGAAATCTAATTCCTGTTGCTGACAAATATGCCCTTTTCCTTAGTCACATCCAACACATCTAAAGTTTTCAAAATTTATGTTAACAAAAATGTACCAAAAAGCCTACCAACTTACTCAAAGATTTGTGGAAGTCGATTTTTAAAAATAATACATTAGGAACATTTGGTGACAAGCTTTATGTTCTGTGTTTTAAACCAAAGATAAGACTTGACCTACAAAATGAAGACAGGGTCAACTGTAACCAAAACAGTATGCTTCCCCTGGTGGCCAACCGAGGAATGGAGGAGCCAAGCATACAAGAGAAATAGCCTGGTCACCTAGTTCTATCCTGTTACTCATAAATGATAAGTGACTACCAAAAAAAAAAAAAAAAAAAAAAGAAAAGAAAAGAATTGGAGAGAAGGAAACTATCAAAAACAATAACATGGACTTAAAAGGAACACAAACCTTACGTCAAGAAATCAAAATTTTGAAGGCCAGTTTAAGAGAAGTCATTTATTTCCAGTGTCCAAGAGCTCACCTAGGACCTTTACGTATTTTCACTTCAAAGGGCAGTTTAGTACCTTAATAACAGCTTGAGAGCAATCGCCTTTTTCAAGGACTAGATCACTGGAATTTTCTGCAGTCTTGTTTCCAAGGAAAAAACATGTATGCATTTATCTTTTCAAATAAACTAGTGGTATAACCTACATAGAGAACCCCAGCTCTAAAGCCCTCCAACCAGCGAGGATTGTTAACTCCAGCTTTACAAGATGCTCTGTTGAATTTTATTTCTGAAATAAATCCTGCGTTCTTTCAAACATTTTCCATACCAACAACCTTTAAAGACAGTCTCATACAGAGACTGGCTAGAATCTCATGCATTAAAATCTGACGAATTCCTTTGTCTGATTGGATTTTTTTTTTCTTGTACCACTTTAAATTTGCTTCTACACAGAATAGCAGCCAGGAAAGTAAGTGTTCCATTCTAGGGTGTAGGACTTTCTTGTAGGTGAAAAGCATTTGTTAGGCTAAAGCTTCTGACGATTCTCAATTTCACAATCTCTTCCTCCAAAAAAAAAGGAAACACACACATTTACAAATAGGTCCTAAAATCAAACTGCCACACGCGAGGCTCTCTTCCCCAGGCAGGCGCCCTCTGGAAAACACACTTCCTTTATTGACTGATTTTGGGGGGTCGTTCTTCTACTCGCTTCTGGATGGGAGGGGAGTCAGGAACCAGCAAGAGCCAGAGGCTCGGAGGAGAAGCAAAGGCGTGGGAGCAGCCTTTGGGGAGGGTTCCGATAAAGGGGTCTCTGGCGACCTCCTAAGTCCGGGGCGCTCGCAGGACGCTAACTCTCCGGCACTGCCACCCTTTACCCCTGGCCGAGGCGCAGCTCACCTGAACGCAGGGACCCCCAGCGCCCCCACGCCAGGTGTGGCCGCCTCCGACGCCACCTGCAGTCCTCGAAGGCGCAGGGGGCAGCGGCGCCGGACCGGCTGGGGGCGACCTGGCCTCCACCCGGTGCAGACGCACGTTTGCAGAACACTCGTGTGCGTGTGCGCCTCCTCGTCCTCGCCCTGCTGTTCTCCCCACGGACGGCAGGGCGAACGCACACACAAAAAGAAAGTTGTCGGCCGGCTCCCGCCCCCTCGGGCTCGCCGGGGACCCGGGGCTCCCGCTCATCCCCGCCGCCGGCCGCCCGGGGCCGCTACTCACCGGGGTCGAAATCGGGCACCACCGCCTGGTACTGGGGTCCGACCCTCATGCCACCGCCACCTGCGGGGGAAGCAGAACACGGCGGTCAGCGCGGCGCGGGGCCCGGGGCCCGGGGCCGCGGGGGCGGTTGCCACCTACCGTGCTCCTCGTCGCTGGACGAGCCCGAGCTGCCTTCCTCCCAGGAGTTGCTGCTGCTGTTGCCATTGGGCGCCGCCGCCGCCAAACTTTTATTCTGGCCATTATTGGGGGCGGCGGCGGCCGAGGCGGCGGCAGCCGAGGCGGAGGAGGCGGCGGCGCCCGAGGCGGCAGTGGCGGCTGGCGAGGCGCAGGCGGCCGAGGCGGCGGCGGCGGCGGCGGCGGCGGCGGCGGCGGCGGCGGCGGCGGAGGCGGCCGCGTTGTTCCTCCCTCTCCGCTTCCCTGAGACCTCGGGGCCCTTCTCCACCATGGCCGGCATCGGCGGGGGCCGGGGCCGTGCGAAAGTGGCGGGGACCCGCGGCTCCTGAGGAGGGGGCGCCGAGCCGGGGGAGGGGGCGCGGGGCCGGCGCGGAGCCGGGCGGGCGCTACGGGAGCCCACGGGCGCGAGTCCGAGTCGGGGGAGGCCCAGACGGGTAGAGCGCGGAACCGCTTCAAGCCCCCAGCGACGAGCCGAGCGCAACTTTCGCTCTCATCGCCGCCCTCACTTCACTGGCACCAACTACTCCGGGAGCAGCGAGCGGAGAGGGGAGGAGGCAGGGGCGGGGCCTGCAGGGGCGCCTGGGGGGGCGCGCAGCCCAACTGACGCGAGATGGCTCCGCCCCCCTCGCACTCCCATTGGCTCTGGTGGGATTTGGACGGCGAGCGGCAGCCGGGTTGGCTCCGCGGGCCCGTCCGTCCGGGGCGGCGGGGCGGGGGAGCGGGGAGGGGCGGCTCCGGGCTTCCGTTGGCGAGGTTCGGTTGACGCGTATCGCCCGCCGTACGTGGTTTGAGGTTTGCCATCTCCCTACGCCCCATGATCCTTCTCTCTAGGCAGCGGCGAGGAGTTCGCGGCCCTCCCCGCCCCCTCCCCTCGGCCGCAGCCCCCGCCGCTACTGCCCGCACACGCCTCCCGCGGCCTCTGGCCCCCCTCCGCGGGACCCTGCTGAGAGTCCCGTCGGCTTCTCAAAATGTGCCTGGCGCTGGAAAGCCGCGGAGCGCCCGGCCGGGACTACTTTCCGCTGCGCGGAGGGGTACGGGCGCGCTCTGACTCCATACAAAGAGGAAACTAATTGGGGGAAACTCGTTGCGCCCCCGCCTTTCCCAGGGGACGCGGGGCTCGCGGGGGCGGGGGCCACGGCGCTGGGGACGGGCTTCCCAGGCTGCCACCTCCCCTGGCGCGAGCCGCGTGGGGACTCGGGTTTGCCGTGCTGCCCGCTAATTGGGTGGGGGAGGCGGGGACCCCCGGGGTGGCTTGGGTGCGGGGCTCGCCGCCGCGGCGGAGGCCCAAGGGAGGGTCCCCGTGGGCCCCCGGGGCACAGAGTCCCGGCGTGGGGACGCACTAGCCGCTGGGGTGGCTGCTGAAAGATGAATGAACAGGCGCAGCCGTTCTGGGGCGGGGGTCCCGGAAGGGTAAAGAGGAAGAAGCTATTTTCATCCCAACCTCTCGGCGCGGGAGGAGGGTCAACTTCCTCCGGGGCGAGGGCAGCCACTTTTCCGGATCTGCCGCCCGCCCCGCCTCCTCTCTCCCCCCGGAACCCCCGCGAGGGAGAACCCGGTGCGCGGGCGGGTGGAGTCGGCTGAGGCCAGCCTGAGAGCCGCTGCCCTGGAGAGGGACCACCGGGCAGCCGTACAGCTGTGGGGGGCTGAGGGGTGTAACTGCCTTGGAGGTCCCGGTGCCCTACCCCCAACCAACCCCGAAACTACGCTCCCTTCGTAATTAGACCAGTGGAGGTCTATGCGGGAAATCTTTTTAAAGCAGGGATGGCTATTTCTCTTTTAAGTTGCTTCAAACCTGAGATTAATATGGGGACGAGCTTTGGATATAAATAGCTACAGGGAGAATTTGGGAGTTTTATGGTTTTAAAGCCTGAATAAATAAGCGGGGTTTTCTCTTGAACATTTTTTTGCAGCATGAACTATTATTAACTTTATTGAAGAGACCACGTTCACTTCTGCCTAAATGACCTTTAAGAAACAGGGCTGGGACCCCTCCTGGTATAGAAGCCCTGCCCCCACCAAGTTCAGGGTCGTAACTCTGGGACTCCCCTCCAAAGGATGTCTCTCCTTGGAGAGCCCTGGATGCTGCAGGTGTGTGCCCCGATACACCCTTCAGCTGGCCTGGGCAGGGTACAGAACCGGGGTGGCATTCCCGGGGCTGGGCCACTGGCTAAGGCCTCTGACTCATCCGGAGGTGAGCCCTGTGTGAGGAATGAGGTCCAGAACACGCTGCCCCGCTCGCTTGGTGTCTACAAAGTTGTACCACCAGACTGGAAGATCAACCTACAAGGGCACAAAGCTGATACTGGGTCATTTATTAAGGCAACAGGGATAGCAGAGCACACAGGGCCACCCTCTCCACCCACCAGCCCCCAAGGCTGAGGCCAGGCTGGGCTACCAGTAGGGGTGCAGCAGTGGACTTTAAAAGCTTTTTTTTTTTTTTTCCCCAGCCAATATTAACACTTAACATGTGTCAGCCCCTGTTCTAGTTTGACCCTAATGCTACACGGATACTATATTGGCCTGAAGCTCTCAGATTTCCCAACGGTAAAATACAGAAAACAGTACCTACCTCCTGGCCTGATGGATTGTAATAGAGTCCATCCTTCCGGCGTAGGGAACCCCAACCTTAAGGACACCCGCCTTCCCATCGCTTGGGGAGAGGGCGCCACCACAGCCCTGGGATTGGGAATTTGTGATCCCACACTTGTAACGCATCCACAAAGCCGGCAGCCCTACCATGTTTTTCGGTGAGACTCCCACTCTGAAACTGAGACCTCATGCCTGTTCCCCTCTCCTTACACCTCCCACAGCCCCTTCTGCCTGGGCTCCCAGCCCGTGGCCTTACCTCATTCTTCAGAGAAAAACGAAAGCCTTCAGGATCTTTCTCCTCTCCCTGTCCCCAAACAGACAAACCTCCCTGTTGCGTACCCACGTCCTACTCGGGCCTGGGACCCTCTCCCGCTGCCCTCCCCTTGAGGCTTTTCTGTGCCATCAGCCTCACTCTGGACCGACTCCTGCCCCCGACCCCTCTCCGGTCTTGCCATTTCTCCCTCCCCTCAGACATTTCCGAAGACTTCCCTACACTGGCTTCCTCAACCCCCTCCCATCCCAGCCTCGCATCACCCCACCCAACAGAGCTGTGTCCCCACCGCTAACTGCTGCTAAGGTAACCTACCACCTCTCCGCTGCCCCATCCGGGGGTCACTTCTTGGTCTCATTGAGCTTCTCAGCAACAACTGAGTCGACCACTTCTCCTCCTGGAAACCCTCATTTATCTGGACCTGGAGATTCCAGTTCACCTGGCCCTCCTACCTCACAGGTCACTCCCCATCAGTCTCCTCTGCAGCTTCCAACCTGTCATCACTGGGATTCCTCCTTGCCTTTTTCCTTTTTCCTTTCATTAATTTTTTTTTTTTAGACGGAGTCTCGCTCTGTCGCCCATGCTGGAGTCCAGTGGCATGATCTCGGCTCACTGTAGCCTCTGCCTCCTGGGTTCAAGCGATTCCTGTGCCTCAGCCTAGGACTACAGGCACCCACCACTACACCCAGCTGATTTTCATATTTTTAGTAGAGATGGGGTTTCACCATATCGGCCAGGCTGGTCTCAAACTCCTGGCCTCGTGATCCGCCCGCCTCAGCCTCCCAAAGTGCTGGGATTACAGGCTTGAGCCATGGCGCCCGGCGACATAGTGAGATCTCATCTGTATAAAACAAAAACAAGGGGGGAGGGATAGCATTAGGAGATACACCTAATGTAAATGATGAATTAATTACATCGACGATAAAAAAAAAAAAAAAAAACTATGACCCTATGACCATCTCGTCCTCCACGCTAAAACAAACAAAAAAACTGACCATCTCATCCCCCACCCTTATAGATGAGAAAGCTGAGGCATAACCTACAACCTTCCTAGGGTCAGGCATGATGTGAGGGGAGGAGCCAGGGCACAGCTAAGCCAGGAGCTGTGGAGCCTCTTACCCAAGGCCAGAGTTGCCCCAGGGATGCTGGGATGGCCAGGGGCAAGGGTGTCCGCAAGATGCTTGGTCTGATTCTAAACATACAGTATTTATAATTTTGTTTTAATTCTCACTATCAATAAGTTTATTTGTTCATTGTATTTTCCCAGGAAAAGGAGAAGGGAAGGGAAAAGAGTCAGCATGTGTTATAAAATGATTAGAAAATGGGAAAGGAAGTACCTGGTACAGCAAAATCAACCATCAAATGAACATACCCCAGTGATGGAGTCATCAAAGCCCAAAGGGGCTCAGTCTCCTTCAGTTCAGGAATGAAGGGAAGGGATGAGGAAAAGAAGAGACAGGTTCAGGCTTTCCTACCCCAGTGTTTATAGTTCTTCCTGCTGCTAATTATTATTATTACTGTATTTGGGCTTGTTAGAAAATTCTGCTTGGCAAGGAATTCCTTCCTCAAGGATGGAGCCAGGCAGAGGGCAGGGTATGGGCCAGGGCTGGGAAGTGTCAGGAAAACACCCTAAAGCCATTCCTGGGAGGTTTCAAGCCCCCAAAGGATTATTGGAAAACTGAGACTTCAGGCAGGAATTTTAGCCATCCTAAGAGTTCTGAACCTGGAATCCATGGATAGCATTCTGGGGACCATGAACCAGAGCTGGTAATTACATCTTTATTTAAAATTAACCTTTAACACCAGGTGCAGTGGCACTCACTTACCATCCCAGGTACTTTGAGGCCTCTAGCAAGACCCCTGTCTCAAAAAAAAAAAAAATTAACCTTTAACTGAAATCTGGCATTTTCTTCAGTTATGAATGTAGGTGATATTCCGTCTCAACACATTAAAGTCACTGAAAATATCTCAAAATAGCATTTATTTATTTATTCAGAGACAGAGTCTTGTTCTGTCGCCCAGGCTGGAGTGCAGTGGCATGATTTCGGCCTACTGCAACCTCCCGGGTTCCAATGATTCTTCTCCCTCAAGCTCTGAGTAGCTGGGATTACAGGCACGCACCACCACGCCCGGCTAATTGTTGTATTTTTAGTAGAGACAGGGTTTCACCATGTTGGCCAGACTGGTCTCGAGCTCCTGACCTCATGATCAGCCCACCTTGGCCTCCCAAAGTGCTGGGATTACAGGCATGAGCCACCACACCTGGCCTCAAAAGAGCATTTATCCTCATCTCCAAGATCATAGAAGTTATTACACCCACCCCTAGAACTTGTTACTTAATATGTTAATAACTAAGCAAATAAATCATAGACCTAATTGTAAGAGCTAAAACTATAAAACTCTCAGATGAAAACCTAAATGTTTGTGACCGTGAGGTAGGCAAAGCCTTCTTAATTATGATGCCGAGAGGATAAGGAACAAAAGAAAAAGATGAATTGGAATTCATAAAAATTAAAACTTGTCTGGCCGGGCATGGTGGCTCACGCCTGTAATCCCAGCACTTTGGGAGGCTGAGGCGGGTGGATCACCTGAGGTCAGGAATTCGAGATCTGCCTAACCAACCTGGTGAAACCCCGTCTCTACTAAATACAAAAAATTAAAACTTGTCCCGCAAATTACACCATTAAAAAATAGCAAAGACAATCCACATAATGAGACAGGATATTTGCAAATCATGTGTCTAACAAGAGACATTAAACCCGGCCAGGTGTGGTGGCTCACGCCTGTAATCCCAGCACTTGGGGAGGCCAAGGCAGGTAGATCATGAGGTCGAGAGATTGAGACCATCCTGGCCAACATGGTGAAACTCCGTCTCTACTAAAAGTACAAAAAAATTAACTGGACATAGTGGCACATGCCTGTAATCCCAGCTACTCAAGAGGCTGAGGCAGGAGAATCACTTCAACCTGGAAGGCGGAGGTTGCAGTGAGCTGAGATCGTGCTACTGCACTCCAGCCTGGCAAAGAGCAAGACTCCATCTCAAAAAGAAAAAAAAAAAAGAGGAGGTTGGATGTGGTGACTCATACCTGTAATCCCAGCACTTTGGGAGGCTAAGGTGGGAGGATCATTTGAGTCAAGGATTGAAAACTGCAGTGAGCTATGATGGCACCTATGCACCCCAGCCTGGCCAACAGAGTGAGACTGTCTCAAAGTAATAATAAAAAGATAAATAACTAGATTTTAAAAGGGGTAAAATGTCTGAATAGACATTTCTTCAAAGAAGAGATACAAATGGCCAACAAGGGTCAGGCACGGTGGCTCACACCTGTAATTTCAGCACTTTGGGAGGTCAAGGTGGGCGGATCACCTGAGGTTGGGAGTTGGAGACCAGCTTGACCAACATGGAGAAACCGTGTCTACTACAAATACAAAATTTACTGGGCGTGGTGGCGCATGCCTGTAATCCTAGCTACTCGGGAGGCTGAGGCAGGAGAATCGCTGGAATACAGGAGGCGGAGGTTGCAGTGAGCCAAAATCACACCATCGCACTCCAGCCTGGGCGACAAGAGCAAAAACTCCGTCTCAAAAAAAAAAAAAAAAGGCTAGGCGTGGTGGCTCACACCTGTAATCCCAGCACTCTGGGAGGCTGAAGCAGGTGGATCACGAGGTCAGGAGATCGAGACCATCCTGGCTAACACAGTGAAACCCGGTCTCTACTAAAAAATACAAAAAATTAGCCAGGCGTAGTGGCAGGCGCCTGTAGTCCCAGCTACTTGGGAGGCTGAGGTAGGAGCTTGCAGTGAGCAGAGATCGTGCCACTGCACTCCAGCCTGGGCGACAGAGGGAGACTCCATCTCAAAAAAAAAAAAAAAAAATTAGCTGTGGCCGGATGCAGTGGCTTACGCCTGTAATCCCAGCACTTTGGGAGACCAAAGTGGGCAGATCATGAGGTCAGAAGATCAAGGCCATCCTGGCCATCCTGGTGAATCCCGTCTCTACTAAAAATACAAAAATTAGCTGGGCGTGGTGGTGCGTGCCTGTAATCCCAGCTATGGGGTGGCTGAAGCAGGATAATCGCTTGAACCAGGGAATCGGAGGTTGCATTGAGCAGAGATCACACCACAGCACTCTAGCCTGGAAACAGAGTGAGACTCCGTCTCAAAAAAAAAAAAAAAAAGTGGGGTGCGGTGATGGGTGCCTGTAATCCCAGCTACCTGGAGGCTGAGGCAGAGCGTCGCTTGCACCTGGGAGGTGGAGGTTGCAGCAAGCCAATATTGCCCCATTGCAGCCTGGGCGACAGAGCGAGACTCCATCTCAAAAAAAAAAAAAAAACAATAGCCAAGAAACACATGCAAAGATGCTCAATGTTAGCAGTCAGGGAAACGAAAATCAAAACTACAAACAGATGCCACTTCTTGCCCACCAGGATAGCACTCATCAAAAAGATACAGTAACAAGTGCTGGAAGCCACCGCTGGTGGGAATGTAAAATGGCGCAACTGCTTTGGAAAATACTCTGGCAGCTTCTCAAGAAGTTAAACATAGAGTTGCCATTTGACCCAGAAACCCCACTCAGAGATATATACCCAAAAGAACTGAAAACATATGTCCACACAAAAACGTGTGGGCAAATGTTCATAGCAGTATTATTCATACTTAATGTCCCTCATCTGATGAATGTTTAAACAAAATGTGGTCTATCCACACTGGAATATGGGTCAGCCTTAAAAAGGATGCTACAACTTGGATGAATCCTGAACAGGTTAAATGAAGAAGCTAGTCACAAAAGACCACATAGTGTATGATTCCATTTCTAGGAAATGTTCACAACAGGCAGAAAGCAGACTGTTGGTTGCTGAGGGAGAGGGGAATGTGGAATGACTGCCAGTGGGTACAGGGTTTCTTTCTGAGGTAATGAGATGTTCTTTTTTGTCGTTTTTTTATTTTGTTTGTTTGCTTGTTTGAGTCAGAGTCTCACTCTGTCGCCAGGCTGGAGTGCCATGGCGTGATCTCAGGGTGTGATCTCAACTCACTGCAACCTCCGCCTCCTGCGTTCAAGCGATCCTCCTGCCTCAGTCTCCCGAGTAGCTGGGACTACAGGCGTACACCACCATGCCCAGCTACTTTTTTGTATTTATAGTAGAGACAGGGTTTCACCATGTTGGCCAGGATGGTCTCGATCTCTTGACCTCGTGATCCACCCGCCTCAGCTTCCCAAAGTGCTAGGATTACAGGTGTAAGCCACTTCACTCGGCGAGATGTTCTAACATTGATTGTGGTGATGGTTGCATGACTCTGGATATACTAAAACTGCTGCGTCGGACACTTCCCATGGGTGAATTGTATGGCATGTACTATGAACTATATCTCAATGAAGCTGTTTGGAAAATAGAGATAATTAAATAACAGAAAGAATGAGGAGAAAGAAGACACAGAAGAACACATCATCCAGGGTCTCTGCGTTTCTGTAGATTTCGTTTCCTTTGCATCCTTCATTTGCCAGGATGTTGAGGGAGACGGCCTCCCTGCCAGGCCTTGAGATTTCAGGCCTGGCTCTCCACACCTACACCTTTGCTCGGGTGCCAAGGCCAGCGTGGGTGCTCCACCCCGTTCCCACAAGAAGGCCACCCCAAGGAGTCCTCATCCCCACTTTACGTGTGTGGGTCACATCCACACTTGACGGTTATGTCAATCCTAACTCCAGCCTTGCAGCCCAGGGACCCTCCTGGTCCAGATGAACAAATGGAGGCCAGGCAGGGAGCCTGTCATTGTGATAAGATTTGAGAGGGGAAGTTTGGGCCAGGCCCTTTCCTGCCCAGCCGCCCCGCCCTTTCTTTACATTCCCTCAGGAATGCTTTTCACTCTGTCTCAGAAACTTCCCGTGAGGCACTGGGGGACGGCAGCAGCAGGCCTAGGACCAGTGTGAGGCCTCCCTCAAGGGGCCTCAGGCATGTGGGAAGACCAGCTCGGGCAGAGTTCAGACCCAGGCTGAAGGAGGTCTCCGCGCAAGAGAGGAGAGGGCCTCCTGCCTAAGCTGGCCTCAAGATTCCCTACCTTCGGGGCCTCCCTTCCTGGGACTGCCCAGAGGTGAGGCTCCCACTAGGCCACGTGACCCAGATCATGCCCACTTGGCCTTCACAGCTCAGTTCGCAGGCCCCATTCTCCAGGGAGCCCTTCTGACCTCCTGCCTGCCTCAGACCCTGTCCCAGGCCCTGGTGTCCCCACTCCTGGCACTGCTTAGGGCTACTTGTGCTTCCCTCCCCACTGCCTCCACCCCAAATTGTAAGCTCTGCAAGATAGGGTCTTACTCCTGTGTGTCTGGAGTCCCGTGCCCAGCACAGAGCCTGCACCACAGCAAGGGCTCCTTCAGTCACCACTGCTGACTTTGTCTTGGGGTCGGGCTGGGACGTTTAAACCAGACCCCAGTAAGAGTGTAGATATACTGGCAGGGATACAGATACTGAGCAGAGCACTGGCTTCCCAGCAGCCTCACGGCAGACTATACCAACATTAGACCAGCTATACCAACATTTAGACCCTCAGAGAGAAGGGGGCTCTTTTCTCTGTCTAGAAACTGCCTTCCAAGAGTGGTTTCCTGGCTGAGCATGGCGGCTCACACCTGTAGTCCTAGCATTTTGGGAGGCCGAGTCGGGCAGATCACTTGAGGTCAGGAGTTCGGGATCAGCCAGGCCAACATGTAAAGCCCCATCTCTACTAAAAATACAAAAATTAGCCAGGCGTGGTGGCAGGCGCCTGTCATCCCAGCTACTCAGGAGGCTGAGGCAGGAGAATCGCTTGAACCCGAGAGGGGGAGGTTGCAATGAGCCTAGATCGTGCCACTGTACTCCAGCCTGGGGGACACAGCGAGACTCCATCTCAAAAAAAAAAAAAGGTTTCCTGGCTGAGGACCTACCCCTTGTCCACAAGAGTGACGACTAGCCCTCCCCTCCCCCAGGATCTTTCAGTAAAAGACAAACCGGGGAACTCTCCCTGGGACAAACAGAGACGGATGGCCCTAGTGGGCAGGGGTGGGACGTGGAAAGGCTTGCTCGCATTCAGTCTTGCGGACGGTCAGGCCTGGCCCAGGTAGATGGGCTTCCATTCACCTCACGTTCACAGATGAGAGGCACATGGAGCATTTCCCCAGGACACTGGAAGTACTGGGCCAGTTGAGCAACACAAGGGTACCCTTGAGGTAGCATACTGGGGCTGTACTCTTTCTTCTACCAGCTTAGATACCAGACACCCTTCCAACTGCCATCCCCTAACCACAGGACAGCCAGAGATCATCTTTGAAACAAGGGCTGGATCACTTCCTTCCTGGCTTACAACCCCTGCCACCACCCACTCCCACCCCCAGTCCCTATCAGGGATTTCCTGTGGGCCGAGGATGAAATTCCAAGCACTCCACAGCTGGCCCCAGGCACATGAGGCATGGCCCTGCCTCCATCTTCCACTTCCACTCCTGGCCTCGCATCTCCCCTCCCCCTCACACCCTGCACCTGCCTCAGGGCCTTTGCACAAGAGTGACAACTAGCCTTCCCCTCTTCCAGGATCTTTCAGTAAAAGACAAACCGGGGAACTCTCCCTGGGACGGACAGACAGACGGGTGGCCCTAGTAGGCACGGGTATGACACGGAGAAGCCTGCTGGCATTCGGCTGTTCCTAGGCCTGGAACACTTTTCCCCCAATCTTCCCAGGCTTCCTCTGCCTTACCCAACCTACTTGTCACCTCCTCCAGGAGCCTTCTGACCATCCCATCCATGGAAGGTCCCCACCCCCACCCCCTCCAGGGCTGTGCCTCATTACCAGCCCTATCTCAGCTGCAGCCCTGGGATTCTTGGTTCCTGTGTCTTTCTCCCTCACCGGACCCCACCTGGCCCAGGACCTGTTGGTCTCGCCGTCCTGCTTGTACTGCTCCAGTGCTCGGCAGTGCCTGGTCTACAGGAGAATGTCTCTCAGGGTCTCCTCTGCTGTGCACACATCTTGGGGCCCCTGGGAATGACGTAGGGGATGGCCGAAGACCCTCCTCTCCTCCAGCCATCTCCCTCAACTTCCCCTAGTATCTGCCTTGCTGGCAGCTCCATAGCATGTCTCTCCCTGCACTGGCCTAGCACACGGAGGGGAGAAGGGAGTGCCTGCTTCATGGACATGGGTTTCCTACTGGAACTTCACCGTGGAGATGGTTGTGCAACATCGTGAACATGCTGTTATGTCCCTGAATTGTACATTTTAAAATTATTTAAATGGCCAGGCATGATTGCTTACGCAGCTTTGGGAGGCTGAGGCAAAAGGATTGCTTGAGCCCAGGAGTTGTGGGCTGTAGTGTGCTATGCTGAGAGGGTATCCACACTAACTTTGGAATTAATATGGTGACCTCCCAGGAGCAGGGGACCACCACGTTGCTTAAGGAGGGGTGAACCGGCCCAGGTCGGAAATGGAGCAGGTCAAAACTCCCAGGCTGATTAGTAGTGGAATTGTGCCTGTGAATAGCCACTGCACTCCAGCCTGGGCAATACAGCAAGACCCTGTCTCTCTTTTTTTTTTTTTTTTTTTTTTTTTTTTGAGACGGAGTCTCACTCTGTCACCCAGGCTGGAGTGCAGTGGTACAATCTCAGCTCACTGCAACCTCTGCCCCCTGGGTTCAGGCAATTCTCTTGCCTCAGCCTCCTGAGTAGCTGGGATTACAGGAGCTTGCCACCGCACCCAGCTAATTATTGTATATTTAGTAGAGATGGGGTTTCACCATCTTGACCAGGATGGTCTTTTTTTTTTTTTTTTTTTTTTTTTTTTTTTTTTTTTTGAGATGGAGTCTCGCTCTGTCGCCCAGGCTGGAGTGCAGTGGCCGGATCTCAGCTCACTGCAAACTCCGCCTCCCGGGTTCGGGCCATTCTCCTGTCTCAGCCTCCTGAGTAGCTGGGACTACAGGCGCCCGCCACCTCGCCCGGCTAGTTTTTTGTATTTTTTAGTAGAGACGGGGTTTCACCGTGTTAGCCAGGATGGTCTCGATCTCCTGACCTAGTGATCCGCCCGTCTCGGCCTCCCAAAGTGCTGGGATTACAGGCTTGAGCCACCGCGCCCGGCCTGACCAGGATGGTCTTGAACTCCTGACCTCGTGATCCACCTGCCTCGGCCTCCCAAGCAGCTGGAACTACAGGCGCCTGCCACCACTCCTGGCTAATTTTGTTTTTTGTATTTTTAGTAGAGACGGGGTTTCACCATGTTAGCCAGGATGGTCTCACTCTCCTGACCTCGTGATCCACCCGCCTCGGTCTCCCAAAGTGCTGGGATTACAGGCCTGAGCCACCGCACCCAGCCAACAAATTATTTTTTTTAAATTCCACACCCAATGTCAACTCTGCCTCCAGACACATCTGGAGTCCAATCCTCTCTCGTTACCCCACTATCCCCACCATGGGGAAGGCCTCGTCACATCTCACCTGGTCTCCTCGCTTCTACCTTTGAAGCATGGGGCACAGAAGAATGCAGCTAATACAGCAACCATATCACGTCTGGTCCTGCTCTAGACCGTCACTCAGAACAAAAACATAGGCTTGGCCAGGCACAGTGGCTCACTTTGGCAGGCTGAGGTGGGTGGATTGCCTGAGCTCAGGAGTTCAAGACCAGCCTGGACAACAACAGTAAAACCCCATCTCTATTAAAACACAAAAAATTAGCCAGGCATGGTGGCATGAGCCTGTAATCCCAGCAACTTGGGACGCAGAGACAGGAGAATCGCTTGATCCTGGGAGGCGGAGGTTGCAGTGAGCCGAGATATCGTGCCACTGCCCTCCAGTCTGGGTGACAGAGCAAGACTCCATCTCAAAAAACAAAACAAAACAAACAAACAAACAAAAAAAAAACGTAGGTTTGGCTGGGTGCCATGGCTCACACCTGTAATTCCAGTACTTTGGGAGGCTGAGTTCAAGACCTGTCTGGACAACATAGGGAGACTCCATTTCTGGAAAATAATAATAATTAATTAATTTAATTTAAAAATTAAAGCCGGGCGCTTTGGGAGGCGGGTGGACCACCTGAGGCCAGGACCAGCCTGGCCAACATGGCGCAATCCTGTTGGCGCAATATAAAATCCTAATATTTTTTAAATACAAAAAAATTAGCCGTGTGAGGTGGCAGGCACCTGTAATCCCAGCTATTCAGGAGGCTGAGGCAGGAGAATCGCTTGAACCCAAGAGGCGGAGGTTGCAGTGAGCAGAGATCGCACCACTGCACTCCAGCCTGGGTGACAGAGCATAGTGGCACACACTTGAGCCCAGGAATTTGAAGTAACAGTGAGCTCTAGTCACTGCACTCCAGCCTGGGAGAGAGGGAGACCCTGTCAAAAAAAAAAAAAAAAAAAAAAAAAACGAAAAAGAAAGAAAAGAAAGGCTTTCCAGCAGTTTACAGGCCTCCACTGGCCTTTTGTGACCCAGTCTTGTCATCTTGCCTCCCCAAGTAACCACCTGCTCTAGCCCACCCAGCCTCCTGATGCTCCTGGAACAACCCAGTCCTGCCCCGAGTGCAGGGCCTTTGTGCCTGCCACTCCCTGTGCTGGAGTGCTCTTCCCCCGACACCCCTTGGGCTCCCTCCTGCCTCCTTCAGATCCTCACTTGCATGTCACCTTCTCAGCAAGGCCATCCCTGACAGCCCCACCCCTGGGCTTTCCCTTCTACATGTCACCCCTGGCGCATCTGATTTGATTTCTATAGTAGGGCCTCCCTGGGGATGGCAGCCAGGGAGAGCAGGGATTTTTGTCTGTTTTGTTCCCCAGAGCCTACAACAGTGCGTGGCACATAGCAACTTCATACACACCTGAGAAATGAATGAGCCATTTTCCAGGGGAGGACACGGAGGCCCAGGGGGCCAGAGCCCTGTCTCTCAGTCACACAGCTGTGACAGGCAGCACGCGGGACTCCTCCAGGCATCTGTCCCAGGCTCCCAGGTCCTTCCAGCTCAAGCTGCTTGTTATTTTTGTTAGTATCCATCCCGTGGAAGACTGAGTGTCCTCACAGCTTTCTCATCTTCTTGCTGAGAAGGCAAATATTCAAAAATACTTTGACAATGACATTCTCCAGTTCCCGAGGCTGTGTGCGATGCCAAAAATGATGTGACTGATTAGCAGACCATGGGGCCCAGCAGCCCGAGAGGGGCGCCAGTCCACACACCCTGGCATCTGTGCTCCCGGGGAAGAGGGCTTGGGGCCAGGTCAGGTGCTGCCTCTGGCTGCCTGAGAGCCCCTGGACCTCTCAGGGCCTCAGTTTCCCTTTTTTTTTTTTTGAGACGGAGTTTCGCTCTTGTTGCCCCGGCTGGAGTGCAATGATGCAGTCTTGGCTTACAACCTCTGCCTCCCGGGTTCAAGCGATTCTCCTGCCTCAGCCTCCGAGTATCTGGGATTAGAGGCATGCGCCACCACGCCCGGCTAATTTTGTATTTTTAGTAGAGACAGGGTTTCTCCATGTTGGTCAGGCTGGTCTCAAACTCCCGACTTCAGGTGATTCACCTGCCTCGGCCTCCCAAAGTACTGGGATTACAGGCACAAGCCACTGCACCCAGCCTGTTTTTATTATTTTTGGATCAATGTGAAGTCATGTTTCCCCATTTATAAATGAAGGGGCTTTTGGCTCAGATCCAGACCCAAATTTTGTGTGCTGCAGGAAGCTTCAGTGCCCAGTCCCTAGAGGACAATGCGGCAACTCAGGGCGGGGTTTGGTGTTAATGTCATTCTTCCTGACAGTCTGGGAGCTCCCAGACACCTGAGGTTCATCTAGGTTCCTCGAGTCATCTCCAATACCCCGAGTCTCATTTTGTCCCAGGTGCTGGGGACACAGCAACAGGATTTTGTGTCACCAAGCTGCATCCCCCTCTCAGCAGGGCCTGGACTTTGTGCTCCTGGTCACTTCCAATGGTGCCTGGCATAGGATCAGTGCCCAAAAACGAAATTCCAGTGATGTCAGCCATTATCCTCCAAGGTCAACTCTCTGCTGGTCACGGTTCCTTTTGGGCCAGCCTTATTTTACCCTCAGAACAACCTCAGGAGGCATCCAGGACAGGAGACATTGCTCCCATCTGACAGATGTGGAAACTGTGGTCCTGAGAGAGGAAGTAACTTTTTATTTTTTATTTTTGTTTTTGAGACGGGGTCTCATTTTGTCATTCAGGCTGGAGTGCAGTGGCACGATCATGGCTCCTGGCAACCTCGACCTTCCAGGCTTAAGCGATCCTCCTCCTCAGCTTCCTGAGTAGCTGAGACTACAGGTGCACATCATCACTCCCAGCTAATTTTTTGACTTTTAGTAAAGATCCTGTCTCACTATGTTGCCCAGGATGGTCTCGAACTCCTGGACTCAAGTGATCCTCCCAGCCTTGGCCTCCCAAAATGCTGGTATCACAGGCATGAGCCACCACACCCAGCCAGAAGTGACTTTTGCAACACCCCACAGGGACTAGTGTGTTATATGCTGATGTAACTGAATACCTGATATGGGTAACTTACAAAGAACAGAAATTTATTTCTCACAGCGCTGGAGGCTAAAAGTCCAAAATAGAGGGGGTCTGCATCTGGTAAGACTTTGCACTTCGTGAAAGGTGGAAAGAAGAGAAAAAGACAGAGAGAGAAAGAAGGGGACTGAATGTGCCCTTATATCATGAATCCACTCCCACAATAAAAAATCCACTCACTCAATAATGGCATTAAACTATTCCTGAGGGCAAAGTCCTGTTGATCTGAACACTTCTCATTAGGCCCCACGTCCTAATGTTGCTGCACTGGGGATCAAGTTTCTACACGTGTGTTTTGGGGAATGTATTCAAACCCTAGCATTCCATCCCTAGAATTCATGCTCCAAATTCATGTCTTTCTCACATTCAAAACACATTCCATCCCAATAGCCCCAAAGTCATAGCTTGCTCCAGCACCAATTCAAAAGTTGAGACTTCAGAGTCTCACCTAAATCAGAGATGGGTGAGACACAGGCACCGTTCATCCTGAGGTCAATTCTCTCCAGCCACAAGCCTGTGAAATCAAAGAAGTTATCTACTTCCAAAATACAGGCATAGGCTAGACATTCCCATTCCAAAAGGGAGAAACAGGAAAGAAAGAAGAGATAACTGGTCCTAAATAAATCCAAAGCCCAATAGGCAGACAACATTAAATCTTTTTTTTTCTTTTTTTTTTTTTTTGAGGCAGGGTTTCACTCCCGTTGTCCAGGCTGGCGTGCAACGGCATGATCTCGGCTCACTGCAGCCTCCGTCTCCCAGGCTCAAGGAATCCTCCTACCTTAGCCTCCTGAGTAGCTAGGATTACAGGTGCCTGCCACCATGCCCAGCTAATTTTTCGTATTTTTGTAGAGACTGGGTTTTGCCATGTTGCCCAGGCTGGTCTCAAACTTGTGAGCTCACACCATCAGCCCACCTCTACCTCCCAAAGTGTTGGGATTACAGGGGTGAGCCACTCTGCCAGGAGCCATTAAATCTTTTTTTACTTTTTTTTTTTTTTGAGACAGAGTCTCACTCTGTCACCCAGGCTGGAGCGCAGTGGTGCGATCTCGGCTCACTGCAAGCTCTGCCTCCCAGGTTCATGCCATTCTCCTGCCTCAGCCTCGGAGTAGCTGGGACTACAGGCGCCCGCCACCCCGCCTGGCTACAGGAGTCATTAAATCTTTTTTTTTTTTTTTTTTTTTTTTTTTTTTTTTTTTTTTTTTTTGAGACGGAGTCTCGCTCTGTCGCCCAGGCTGGAGTGCAGTGGCGCGATCTCGGCTCACTGCAAGCTCCGCCTCCCGGGTTCCCGCCATTCTCCTGCCTCAGCCTCCGGAGTAGCTGGGACTACAGGCGCCCACAACCGCGCCCGGCTAATTTTTTGTATTTTTAGTAGAGACGGGGTTTCACCGTGGTCTCGATCTCCTGACCTTGTGATCCGCCCGCCTCGGCCTCCCAGAGTGCTGGGATTACAGGCGTGAGCCACCGCGCCCGGCAGGAGTCATTAAATCTTAAGACTCCAGAATAATCTTTGAGTGCATGTGCTGCCTTCTGGGCACACTGGTGTGGAGGTTGGGCCCCCAAGGCCTCAGGCAGCCTCGCCCTCGCCCTGAGGGCTTTGCTGCTGCTCTTAGGCTGGTTTTGCACACTGATAGCACTACAGTTTTTGTTTTTGTTTTGAGATGGAGTCTTTTTTTTTTTTTTTTTTTTTTTTTTGAGACGGAGTCTCACGCTGTTGCCCAGGCTGGAGTGCAGTGGCGCGATCTCGGCTCACTGCAAGCTCCGCCTCCCGGGTTCCCGCCATTCTCCTGCCTCAGCCTCCTGAGTAGCTGGGACTACAGGCGCCCGCCACCGCGCCCGGCTAATTTTTTGTATTTTTAGTAGAGACGGGGTTTCACTGTGGTCTCGATCTCCTGACCTTGTGATCCGCCCGCCTCGGCCTCCCAAAGTGCTGGGATTACAGGCTTGAGCCACCGCGCCCGGCCGAGATGGAGTCTTGCCCTGTCACCCAGGCTGGAGTGCAATGGCACAATCTCAGCTCACTGCAACGTCAGGCTCCCAGGTTCAAGCGATTCTCCTGCCTCAGCCTCCCAAGTAGCTAGGATTAATTACAGGCACCTGCCACCACACCCAGCTATTTTTTGTATGTTTAGTAGAGACGGGGTTTCACCATGTTGGCCAGGCTGGTCTCGAACTCCTGACCTCATGATTTGCCTGCCTCCGCCTCCCAAAGTGCTGGGATCACAGGCGTGAGCCCCCGGGCCCAGCCTACAGTTCTTGTCTTGGGGACAGCCTCACTGTCCTCCATCTCCACAAGGCATTGCCCTAGTAGGGGTTCTTTGCAGTGGCTCCACCTCTACAAAAAGTCTCTGCCTGGGCCCCCAGGCTGTAAGTAACATCCTTGAAATCTAGGTGGAGGAAGCCATGGCCCCACAGCTCTTGCAATCTGCACCCGCAGAATGAGCACCACATGGATACCACTCAGGTTTATAGGTTATACTTTCCAGAGCAGTGAGTCGAGCGGCACCCGGGCCAGCTTAGGAGGCCGAGACCACCAGATCACGAGGTCCAGAGATGAAGACCATCCTGCCAACACAGTGAAACCCCATCTCTAGTAAAAATACAAAAACTTAGCCAGGTGTGGTAGCATGTGCCTATAGTCCCAGCTACTCGGGAGCCTGAGACAGAAGAATTCCTTGAACCCAGGAGGCAGAGGTTGCGGTGAGCCGAGATGGTGCCACTGCACTCCAGTCTGGGCGACAGAGTGAGACTCCATTTCAAAAAAAAACACACACAAAAAAATGAAAGTGGCAGCTTGGCCACAGCCTTTATTTGCTCTCCTAAACATGCCTTTCATGCTTTATATGGCCAGGCTGCAAATTTCCCAAATCTCCCCATTCGGCTTCCCTGTTCATTATAATTTCATCTTTAAATCATTTCTCAGCTGGGCAGGGTGCCTCACGCCTGTAATCCCAGCACTTTGGGAGGCCGAGGTAGGCAGATCACCTGAGGCTGGGAGTTCAAGACCAGCCTGATCAACATGGAGAAACCCTGTCTCTACTAAAAATACAAAATTAGCCGGGCGTGGTGGTGCATGCCTATAATCCCAGCTACTCAGGAGGCTGAGGCTGGGAATTGGTTGAACCCGGGAGACGGAGGTTGCCGTGAGCCGAGATCGCGCCATTGCACTCCAGCCTGGGCAACAAAAGTAAAACTCCATCTCAAAAAAAAAAAAAAAAAAATCATTTCTCTCCTAATTTTGCTGTCCACAGTTAAAAGAAGCCAAGCAGCTCTTTCAGTGCTTTGCTGCTTAGAAATGTCAGTTCAAGGCTCTTCAATTCTGCCTTCCGGGTGGGCTTGGTGACTCGTGCTTGTAATCCCAGCACTTTGGGAGGCTTAGGTGGGAGGATTGTTTGAGCCCAGGAGTTTGAGACCAGCCTGGGCAACATAAGGAGACCCCGTCTCTAAAACAATACAAACATTAGTTGGGCATGGTGGTGTGTAGCTGTAGTCCCAGCTACTCAGGAGGCTGAGGTGGGAGGATCACCTGAACCAGGGAGGTCGAGGCTTCAGTGAGCCATGATCGCACCACTGCACTCCAGCCTGGGCAATGGAGTGAGACCCTATCTCAAAAAAAAAAAAAAAAAAGGAAAAATAATTCTACCTTTCATAAAATCATCAGGCATAGATATAATATGGTCAAGTTTGTTGCCACTTTACCTAATAACAAGGATGACCACCTCCTCTAACATCTAATACCTTGTTTCTCATTTTCATCTGAGACCTGTCAGAAGACTCCACTGTCCACATTCCCGCCAGCATTCTGGTCATTATCACTGAAGCAATCTCTTAAAAGTTTTCCACTCTCCCTGTAGCTGTTCTCTTTCGACCCCTCACCAGAATCCTCCGAATGCTCCCTTTATGGCAATGTGGGCGGTTTCTAGCCTGCTCCTCCCAGTTCTTCCAGGATTGACCCATCGCCCAGTCCCAAAGCCCTTCCCCACATTCAGGTATTTGTGACAGCAGCAGCCCCAGCTCTCCATACCAATTTTCTGTCTGAGTCAATGCTGTGTTGCTGTAACAGAACACCTGAGATGGGTAATTAATAAAGAACAGAAATTTATTTTATTTTATTTTTCATTTTTTTTCGAGATGGAGTTTCGCTCGTTACCCAGGCTGGAGTGCAGTGGCGCGATCTTGGCTCACTGCAACCTCCGCCTCCCGGTTTCAAGCGATTCTCCTGCCTCGACCTCCAGAGTAACTGGGATTACAGGCACCCGCCACCACGCCCGGCTGATTTTTTTTCATGAGGGCAGAGCCCTCACAGCCTAACCACCTCTCATCAGGCCCCGCGACCCAACACTGTTCCACTGGAAATTCAGTTTCCAACTTGTGCTTTTTTGGGGAAACATTCCAACAATAGCAGGCCTGGGGGGTCAGAACTCAGGGGGCCAAAGTCCCCACCCTCCAGAAGCTCATGGTGTGGCTGCGGAAGCTAACACATCTACGGAGCTCCAGAACACAGCACCGGGGCGGGAGCGACTCTGCAGCGCCAGGAAGTGAGGGAGCCACCAGCGGCAGAAGCTCCAGATTCCTCCCAGCTCAGGGGAGGCCCCGCTGTTCCCAAGCAAAGCTGAGGGCAGAAGAGCTGGAAGGACATTCCAGAAGGGGGAACAGACTGAGAAAAGATCCAGAGAGTGAAAGAGTGTGATCTGATCCTAGAAGAACATCTATCATGGCCACGCTTGAGCTCTGTGAGGAGATGTGGTAGATGATGGAGCTGGGGAAGGTGACGGGGCTTGAACGCCGGGCAAAGGTGCTGGGACTCTATCCTCTAGGACAGGGGGAGCAACCCACGGCCTGTGGGCCAAATCTAGCCCACCACTTGTTTTCTGTACAGCCCATGAGCTAAGAATGGTTTTTCACATTTATAAATGGTTGGAAAAAAAAACAAAAGAAAAATAATATCTTGTGACACAGAAAAATTGTATGAAATTCAAATTTTAGTGTCTATAAATAAAATGTTATTAGAACACAGGCACACCCATTCATTTACATATTACATACGGCGGTTCTTGCACTACAACAGTAGAATCGAGTAATTGGTCCATATGGTCTGAAAAACCTAAAATATTTACTTACTGGCCCTTTCCAAAAAGTTTGCCAACCCCTCCTTGAGGAAGTAGCCACCAGCCAAGACAATGGTTCCCAAAGGGGATTCCAGAGAACACATGTCCCATGAAATGCTCTGGGAGAAAAACGTACACCAGGACAGGCGCGGTGGCTCACGCCTGTAATCCCAGCACTTTGGGAAACCGAGGTGGGCAGATCATGAGGTCAGGAGATCGAGACCATCCTGGCTAACACGGTGAAACCCCATCTCTACTAAAAATAGAAAAAATTAGCCGGGCATGGTGGCACACGCCTGTAATTCCAGCTACTCGGGAGGCTGAGGCAAGAGAATCACTTGAACCTGGGAAGTGAAGTTTGCAGTGAGCCAAGATTGCACCACTGCACTCCAGCCTAGCAATAGAGCAAGACTCCTCTCAAAAAAAAAAAAAAAAAAAAAAAAAAAAAAAAAAAAAAAAAGCTGGTTGTGATGGCTCACTCCTGTAATCCCAGCACTTTGGGAGGCCAAGGCAGGTGGATCACCTGAGGTCAGGAGTTCGAGACCAGCCTGACCAACATGGTGAAAACCCGTCTCTACTAAAAATACAAAAAATTAGTTGGGCATAGTGGCGCGCACCTGTAATCCCAGCTACTCAGGAGGCTGAGGCAGGAGAATCGCTTGAACCCGGAAGGCAGAGGTTGCAGTGAGCTGAGATCATGCCACTGCACTCCAGCCTGGGTGACAGAGCATGGCTCCATCTCAAAAACAAAGAAAAAAAAGAAAAGAGTTCCCCAGTCAGGTATGCCAGGTGGCCCAGGAAAGGCAATGACAAGTCCTGCACAAAAGAACTTTATTTAATAACTCCTGTGAGTCATTAGGGGTGGCCACAAATATTCAGACCCTCTCTTTCCAGGTTCACAGGAGAATTTCACACCCCCTTAAAGTTAGGAATTGCTGAATGACTTGCTTTGCGACTGAAATGTGAATAGAGGTGACCTGTTATCTCTGGCTGAAGGCTTAACCAGTTCGTGGGGAACTTACCACTTCCTCTTTCTCTTCCCCATGCCATAGAAGAGAAACCTCATCAGCATGTGTCCTGGACTGAGGACCTTTGGGGCAGGAGCCCTCACTGCCACCTGTGGTGGGCATGAAGCTAGAATCCGTGACCAGAGTTTTGTGCTGTTGCACCATTACAAAATGAGCACGGGAGGGTGGACGGGAACTCTCTGTACCTTCCACTCAGCTTTCGCTGTGAACCTAAAACTGCTCTAAAAATAAAGTCTACTAAAAAAAAAAAAGAGAGCAGAGGATCCAAATTGACATTTCTCCAAAGAAGATACACAAATGGCTAATAAACACATCAAAAGATATTCACCATTGTTAGTCATCACAGAAATGCAAATAAAACCACAATGAGATACGACTTCGCACCCACTAGGACGTCTGTTAGCAAAAAGACAATAAGAAATGTTGGAGAGGAGCTACTCAGGAGGCTGAGGCAGGAGAATCGCTTTAACCCAGGAAGCGGAGGTTGCAGTGAGCCGAGATTATGCCATTGCACTCCAGCCTGGGCGACAAGAGTGAAACTCTGTCTCAAAAACAAAACAAAACAAAACAAAAATGAAGTGTTGGAGAGGATGTGGAGACACTGGAACCCTCCTACACTGATGGTGGGAATGTAGAATGGGGCAGCCACTTTGGAAAGCGGTGTGTCAGTTCCTCAAAAAGTTAAACATAGAGGTACCATATAACCCAACAAATTCACTTCTAAGTATGCACCCAAGAGAAATGAAAACACAGGCCAGGCTTGGTGGATAACGCCTTTAATCACAGGACTTCGACAGGCCAAGATGGAAGGATCACTTGAGCCCAGGAGGTTGAGGCTGCAGTGAGCCATGATAGTGACACTGTACTCCAGCCTGGGCAAAAGAGCAAGACCTTGTCTATAAAAAAGGAAAAGAAAACATATGTGGCTGGGCGCAGTGGCTCACGCCTGTAATCCCAGCACTTTGGGAGGCCAAGGCAGGTGGATCACCAGAGGTCAGGAGTTGGAGACCAGTCTGACCAATATGGTGAAACCCCGTCTCTACTAAAAATACAAAAATTAGCCAGGCATGGTGGCGCATGCCTGTAATCCCAGGTACTTGGGAGACTGAGGCAGGAAAATCACTTGAACTTGGGAGGCGGAGCTTGCAGTGAGCCGAGATCGTGCCACTGCACTCCAGCCTGGGTGACAGAGCAAGACTCCGTCTCATAAATAAATAAATAAATAAATAAGCAAACATATGCCCAGCCAGCTGCAGTGGCTCACACCTGTAATCCTAGCACTTTGGGAGGTCAAGATGGGAGGTTGTCTTGAGCTCAGGAGTTCAAGACCAGCCTGGGCAACATGGCAAGCCCCATCTCTATGAAAAATACAAATATTACCCGGGTGTGGTTGCTGTGCCTGTAGTCCAGCTACTCAGTTGGCTGAGGTGGGAGGAATACTTGAGCCTGGGAGGCAGGGCTGCAGTGAGCCGTGATCGTGCCACTGCACTACAGCCTGGGTGACAGAGTGAGACCATGTCTCAAAAACAAAAACAAAAAAGGTCTGGGCACAGTGGTTCACTCCTCTCCAGTAATCCTAGCACTTTGGGAGGTTGAGGTGAGATCACATGAGCCCAGGAGTTCCAGACCAGCGGGAGGCTGAGGTGGGAGGATTGCCTGAACCAAGGAAGCTGAGGCTGTAGTTTGCCATGATCACACCACTGCACTCCAGCCTCAGTGACAGTGAGAACTTGTCTCAAAAAAAAAAAAAAAAACACTGGCCGGGCTTGGTGGCTCAGGCCTGTAATCCCAGCACTTTGGGTGGCTGAGGCAGGTGGATCACGAGGTCAGGAGATGGAGAGCATCCTGGCTAATACAGTGAAACCCTGTCTCTACTAAAAATACAAAAAACAAGGCCAAGCGCGGTAGCTCACGCCTGTAATCCCAGCACGTTGGGAGGCCGAGGTGGGCGGATTACAAGGTCAAGAGTTCGAGACCAGCCTGGCCAATGTGGTGAAACCCTGTCTCTACTAAAAAATACAAAAATTAGCCAGGCGTGGTGGTGGGTGCCTATAATCCCAGCTACTTGGGAAGCTGAGGCAGGAGAATCACTTGAAACCAGAAGGTGGAGGTTGCAGTGAGCCGAGATCGCGCCACTGCACTGTAGCCTGGGGGAAAACTGAAACTGTCTCAAGAAAAAAAAAGAAAACATTAGCTGGGCATGGTGGCACGTGCCTGTAGTCCCAGCTACTTGGGAGGCTGAGGAGGTGAGCAGGGGGAATCGCCTGAACCCAGGAGGCGGAGGTTGCAGTGAGCTGAGATCATGCCACTGCACTCCAGCCTGGGCGGCAGAGCGAGACTCTGTCTCAAAAAAAAAAGAAGGCCGGGCGCGGTGGCTCAAGCCTGTAATCCCAGCACTTTGGGAGGCCAAGATGGGTGGATCACGAGGTCAGGAGATCGAGACCATCCTGGCTAACCCGGTGAAACCCCGTCTCTACTAAAAAATACAAAAAACTAGCCAGGCACGGTGGCGAGCACCTGTAGTCCCAGCTACTCGGGAGGCTGAGGCAGGAGAATGGTGTAAACCCGGGAGGCGGAGCTTGCAGTGAGCTGCGATCCGGCCACTGCACTCCAGCCTGGGCGACAGAGCGAGACTCCGCCTCAAAAAAAATAAAAAATAAAAAATAAAAAAAAAAAGAAAAACTAAAACAAGAAAACACATGCCCACAGTTCACACAAATATACACAAATGTTCATAGCTGCATTCGTAACAGCCAAAAAGTAGAAACAACTTATGATCCATCAGCCGATGAATGATGAAACAAACTGTAGTATATAGATACAATTGGAACATTATTCAGCTACGAAAAGTAATGAAGGGCAACATGGATATATCTTGAAAACATGCTGAAAAATATAATTGCCAAGCTGGCCTCCATTAAAACAAACCCCCGCAAATAAATAAATAAAAAATAAATAAATAAATACTGCTCTGCAAAAGATAATATCAAGATGGCAGAGAAGGAAACATCAGGAAATGGTCTTCCTGCCTAAACAATTACACTGGCAGAATCTGCTTGATGTGACTATTTTGAAACTCTGGAGTCTATCAAAGGCTTGTAACTTCCAGGGGAAGGCTTGGATGGTAAAGTGCAGTTCATTTTGCTCAATTTCAGCTCTTAGCAGTTTGGCAGCTACCCATTTCCCACCCCAGCCCGCAAAGCAGGCAGTAGCTGCAGGTGGTCCTGGAGCAGCCTGCACACAGCTTGCAGGAGCCAGAGTGGGCAAACGTTGCCTGTCCTCCAGATAACAGTGATCTGTGCTATGATAACTGACTGCTGCCTGCGGGGTTAGGATATGTATTTGTGCACAGATCCTGGTTGATAACTCCCAAAGACTTTGTTATAGTCTCTTTTTAAATTTTTTTGGGGCAGGGTCTGGCTGTGTCCAACAGGCTGGAGTACAGCTGCAAAATGGGTCACTGCAGTCTCTGCCTCCCAGGCTCAAGCGATTGATCCTCCCACTTCAGCCTCCGTACCTAGCTGAAACGACAGGTACATGCCACCACACCTGGATATTGTTTGTATTTTTTGTAGCTACGTGGGGGTCTCACTTTATTGCCCAGGCTGGTCTTGAACTCCGGAATTCCAGGATTCAAGTGATACACCTGACTCGCTGTCTCAAAGCATTGGGATTACAGGCCATGAGCTACTGAGCTGACCTTTTATTTATTTATTTTAATTTGAGATGAGATCTCCCGATCTTGCCTAGGTTGGCCTCAAACTGCTGGGCTGAGGGATTCTCCTGCCTCACCCTCCCAAAGTGCTGGGATTACAGGCATGAGACACTGCAAAGTCCTGTCTTTTGATACAATGTCGGGAGTGTTCAGCCTCAAGGGCAGGCCTCTGACCTTCTCCTTCCCTCCTTTCATCTGCCCCAAGGCAGGACTTTAATCCTCCCCACCCTTCTGATAGTGGGGCTTTGGACCCTTCCCAGAGAGGCTCATGCCCTATATCCTGGGGGAAGGAATGCCGAACTCAGGAGGCTTCCATATGCTAACACTTTGGGAGGTGGTGGCGGGGTGCAGATCACTTGAGGTCAGGAACCTGGCCAACATGCTGAAACCTTGTCTCTACTAAAAATACAAAATAAGGCCAGGCGTGGTGGCTCACACCTGTAATCCCAGCTCTTTCGGAGGCCGAGGTGGGCGGATCACGAGGTCAAGAGATCAAAACCATCCTGGCCAAAATGGTGAAACCCTGTCTCTACTAAAAATACAAAAAGTAGCTGGGCATGGTGGTGCGAACCTATAGTCCCAGCTACTTGGGAGGCTGAGGCCAGAGAATTGCTTGAAACCGGAAGGTAGAGGTTGCAGTGAGCTGAGATCACGCCATTGTACTCCAGCCTGGGTGACAGAGCCAGACTCCCTCTCAAAAACAAAACAAAACAAAACAAAAAAAACAAAAACGAGAGGGGTGTGGTGGTGCATGCCTGTAATGCCAGCTACCCAGGTGGCTGAGGCAGGAGAATCACTTGACCTTGGGAGGCTGAGGTTGCAGTAAACCGAGATCGCACCACTGCACTCCACTATGGGCAACAGAGCCAGACCCTGTCTCAAAAACAAATGGCCAGGGGTGATAGCTCACGCCTGTAATCCCAGCACTTTGGGAGGCAGAGGCGGGCGGATCACCAGATCAGGAGCTCAAGACCAGCCTGGCCAACATGGTGAAACCCCATCTTTACTAAAGATACAAGAAAAATTACCTGGGTATGGTGATGTGTGCCTATAGTGCCAGCTACGCAGGAGGCTGAGGCAGGAGAATCGCTTGAACCAGGGAGGTGGAGGTTGCAGTGAGCCGAGATTGCACCATTGCATTCCAGCCTGGGCGACAGAATGAGACTGCGGCTCAAAAAAAAAAAAAAAAAAACTAAGGACAAGATTCACAGCGCTTCAATCCCTGGGTAGGGCATGGAAGCGCCATACCCCTTCCCTGTAGCTGTATTTATAGTTCTATAGCTATAGCTCTCTTTATCTGTATCCTCCTTTGTAATAGGTATGAGGCCTGACTCTGAGACCTCACACACCCAACTTCTTTTTTTTTTTTTTTTGAGACAGTCTTGCACTGTCACCCAGGCTGGAGTGCAGTGGCGCGATCTCAGCTCACTACAAGCTCCGCCTCCCGGGTTCACACCATTCTCCTGCCTCAGTCTCCCAAGTAGCTGGGACTACAGGCGCCCGCCACCACCCGTCTATTTCTTTTGCATTTTTTTAGTAGAGACAGGGTTTCACCATTTTAGCCAGGATGGTCTCAATCTCCTGACCTCATGATCCTCCCGCCTCGGCCTCCCAAAGTGCTGGGATTACAGGCATGAGCTACCGCGCTCGGCCTTTTTCTTTTTGAGACGAGTCTCACTCTGCCGCCCAGGCTGGAGTCCAACGGCCCTATCTAGGCTCACTGCAACCTCTGCCTCCCAGGTTCAAGCAATTCTTTGGCCTCAGCCTGCCGAGTAGCTGGGATTACAGGGACAGGCCACCATGCCTGGCTACTTTTGTGTTTTTAGTAGAGATGGGTTTTTACCATGTTGGCCAGGCTGCTCTTGAATTCCTGACCTTAGGTGATCTGCCTGCCTTGGCCTCCCAAAGTGCTGGGATTACAGGCGTGAGCCACCAAGCCTGGCCCATTCTTTTTTATTTCTGAGACAGGGTCTGGCTCTATCACCCAGGCTGGAGTGTAGTGGCTCAATCTCGGCTTACTGAAGCCTCCACCTCCCAGACTCAAGTGGTGCTCCAGCCTCAGCCTCCTGGGTAGCTGGGATTAGAGAAAGGCACCACCACGCCACGCCAGTTTCTGTATTTTTTTGTAGAGACTGTTTCTCCAAGTTGCCCAGGCTGTCTTGAACTCCTGAGGTCAAGCAGTCCACCAGCCTAGGCTTCCCAAAGTGTTGTAATTACAGGCATGAGCCACTGCGCCTGGCCACACCCAACATTCTATCCAAAGACTGTAACAAGGGCTATGGGGACTAAGAACCAGGAACCAAGGATGAAACCCAAAATATATATGTAACACCACAGGTGTCTTCATCTGTATCCGTTACAATAAACCAGTAAACGTAAGCAAGTGTTTCTTCGTGTTCTGTGAGCTGCCCCAGCAAATTAACAGAACCCAAAGAGGGGGTTGTGGGAGCCCCAACTTGAAGCTTGTAGGTCACAAGTACATGTGACTGGTGTGTGGGGCTGTGACAGGGGAGGCTTGGGGAGTGCACCCTCTCCATGGGATCTGATGCTATCTCCAGTTAGCCTCAGAACTGGACTAGGGGACACCCAGCTGGTTCTGCTGCTTGGTGTATGGGGAAAAACCCCACAAATTTGGCCACAGCAGCTCTCTTCTGTGATGATTGTGGTGCTGGTGTGAGATGAGAGGACAAACAGGGTTTGATTTTCCGAAAACACTGCTTCTGATCCTAGGCGTGCAGAGGAAGAGGTCGGAAGCCACCGAGGTTGTGCTCCTCCCGCACTGGGGTAGGCTCCTCCCCTTCCAACTCAAGCCACCACCAGGACATTTAAAGGGCCAGTGCCCTGCCCCACTATTTCTTTTTTTCCCCTTTTGGGAGCCAGACATTAAAGAGATTAGAACATTCAGCCAGGCATCTCTCTCGCCTATACCACCAGCACTTTGGGAGGCCAGGAGGTGGATCACCTGAGGTCAGGAGTTCAAGTCTTCTGGCCAACATGGTGAAACCCCGTCTCTACTAAAAATACAAAAATTAGCCAGGCGTGGTGGCAGTTACTAGAGGCTGAGGCAGGAGAATTGCTGGAACCTGGGAGGCGGAGGTTACAGTGAACTGAGATTGCGCCACTGCACTCCAACCTGGGCCACAAAGCGAGACCTTGTCTCCAAAAAAAAAAAAAAAAAAAAGAGATTAGCAACTCAAAAAAACCTGCACATACAAGAAAAATTAGAAAGCGACTGCGCATGGCCAGGGAAAGGCACACTCAGAAAGTCCAGAGGGTTCATTAAGATTGTATCTCAGGCTGTTCTTTGGCACAGAAACAGCTTACAAAAACAGTAAACACAAATGCAAACAAACAAAAACAGTAACAAAAACCCCCGTGGAGCCAGGTGCGGTGGCTCACGCCTGTAATCCCAGCACTGTGGGGGGCCGAGGTGGGCAGATCGGCAGGATCACCTGAGGTCGGGAGTTCGAGACCAGCCTGGCCGACATGGAGAAACCTGGTCTGTACTAAAAATACAAAATTAGCTGGGCGTGGTGGCACATGCCTATAATCCCAGCTACCAGGGAGGCTGAGGCAAGAGAATCGCTTGAACCTGGAAGGTGGAGGCTGCGGTGAGCCGAGATCATGCCATTGCACTCTAGCCTGGGCAACAAGAGTGAAACTCTGTATCCAAAAAAAAAAAAATTAGCTGGGCGTGGTGGCACGTACGTGCCTGTAATCCCAGCTACTTAGGAGGCTGGGGCAGGAGAATTGCTTGAACCCGGGAGGTGGAGCTTGCAGTGAGCCAAGATCCTGCCACTGCACTCCAGTCTGGGCGACAGGGTGAGACTCCATCTCAAAAAAAAAAAAGAGAAGAATCTGATGTCTAGAGTTAGCACGTTATTAAATTAAAATGTCCAGTTTTCAACAAAAAACCATGAGGCATACAAAATAACAGTCAAGTATGAGACGTCTGAAGGAAAAGAATACATACAAAGAACTGATGGCAAATCTACTAGACAAAAACTTGTATTTAATTTTCTTTTTTTGAGATGGAGTCTGTCACCCAGACTGGAGTACAATGGATCAAGATCTCGGCTCACTGCAACCTCTGCCCCCCGGGTTCAAGCGATTCGCCTGCCTTAGCCTCTGAGTAACTGGGTTTATAGGTGCCCGCCACCATGCCCGGCTAATTTTTGTGTTTTTAGTGGAGGAGGGGTTTTACCATGTTGGTCGGGCTAGTCTCAAACTCCTGACCTCAAGTGATCCACCGGCCTCAGACTCCCAAAGTGCTGGGACTATAGGCGTGAGCCACTGTGCCTGGCCTGTTTAACTCTAATTTTTTTTTTTTTTTCAGATGGAGTCTCACTCTGTCAGCCAGGCTGCAGTGCAGTGGCACAATCTTGGCTCACTGCAACCTCTGCCTCCCAGTTTCAAGCGATTCTCCTGCCTCACCTTCTCAGGTAGCTAGGACTACTGGTGCGTGCCACCATGCCCAGCTAATTTTTGTATTTTTAGTAGAAATGTAGTTTCACTATGTTGGCCAGGCTGGTCTCGAACTCCTGACTTCAAGTGATCTGCCCGCCTCCGCCTCCCAACCAGCCAGGCCAACGTGGTGAAACCCTGTCTCTACTAAAAATACAAAACTTAGCTGGGCCTCGTGGCCAGCCCCTGTAATCCCAGCTACCTAGGAGGCTGAGACAGGAGAATCGCTTGAACCTGGGAGACGGAGGTTGCAGTGAGCCAAGATTGCATGACTGCACTCCAGCCTGGGCAACAGAATAAGACTCAGTCTCAAAAATAAATAAATAGGGCCGGGTGCAGTGGCTTACACCTGTAATCCCAGCACTCCGGGAGGCCGAGGCAGGCGGATCACGAGGTCAGGAGTTAAGAGACCATCTTGGCCAACATGGTGAAACCCTGTCTCTACTAAAAATACAAAAATTAGCTGGGCGTGGTGGCAGATGCCTGTAATCCCAGCTACTCGGGAGGCTGAGGCAGGAGAATCACTTGAACCCAGGAGGCAGAGTTGCAGTGAGCTGAGATCACACCATTGCACTCCAGCCTGGGCAACAGGGCAAGACTGTGTCTAATAAAATAAAAATTAAAAAAGAAACACATAAATATATTTTTTCTTTTCAATTCTTTTATTTAGTTTTGCACCTATGGTCTCACAAACAATCTTTTTTTTTTTTCCTTCCTAAGACAGGGTCTGGCTTTGTTGTCTAAGTCGGAGTGCAACATAGCCTATCAAAGCTCTCTGTAGGCCGGGCACCTTGGCTCACACCTGTAATCCCAGCACTTTGGGAGGCTGAGGCAGGCGGATCATGAGGTCAGGAGTTCCAGACCAGCCTGGCCAATATGAAATTAGCTGGGCGTGGTGGCACATGCCTGTTGTCTCAGCTACTTGGCAGGCTGAGGCAAAAGAATCACTTGAACCTGGGAGGTGGAGGTTGCAGTGAGCTGAGACCGTGCCACTGCTCCATGGCCTGGGTGACAGAGTGAGACCCCGTCTCAAAAAAAAAAAAAAAAAAAAGTTCAAGACCAGCCTTGCAACATGGTAAAACCCCACCTGGACCAAAAATACAAAAATTAGCAAGGCATGGTGGTGGGGGCACCTGTAGTTCCAACTACTTGGGAGACTGAGGGGAGATGGTGGCTTGAGCCCAGAAAACAGGGGTTGCAGTGAGCTGAGATTGCGCCACTGCACTCCAGCCTGGGTGACAGAGCCAAAGCCACCAAACCCTGTCTCAAAAAAGAAAATAAATAAATTTACAAATTAGCTGGACATGGTGGTACACAGCTGGAATCCCAGCTTCTCAGAAGGCTGAGGTAGGAGAATCACTGGAGCCCAGGAATTTGAGGCAGCAGTGAGCTATCATTGTGTCACTGCACCCCAGCCTGGGTGACAGAGACCGACCCTGTCTCATAAGAAAAAAACAACAGGCCAGGTACAATGGCTCATGCCTGTAATCCCAGCACTTTGGGAGGCTGAGGCAGGTGGATCACGAGGTCAGGAGATCGAGACCATCCTGGCTAACACAGTGAAACCCCGTCTCTACTAAAAATGCAAAAACTTAGCCGGGCGTGGTGGCAGGCGCCTGTAGTCCCAGCTACTTGGGAGGCTGAGGCAGGAGAATGGCATGAATCCAGGAGGCGGAGCTTGCAGTGAGCCAAGATCGCGCCACTGCACTCCAGCTTGGGCGACTGAGCGAGACTCCGTCTCAAGAAAAAAAAAAGTAAAAATTAGCTGGGTGTGGTGGCAGGCACCTATAATCCCAGCTACTCAAGAGGCTGCCGCAGGAGAATCGCTTGAATCCGGGAGGCAGAGGTTGCAGTGAGCTGAGATCTTGATACTGTACTCCAGCTTGGGCACAGGATGAGACTCCATCTCAAAAAAAAAAAAATTAGCTAGGCATGGTGGCACAGGCCTGTAGTCCCAGCTACTTGGGGGTCCTAGGTGGACAATCATTTGAGCCTGGGAGGTCAAGGCTACAGTGAGCTGTGGTCACACCTCTGCACTCCAGCCTGGGCAACAGAGCGGGAGACTGTGTCTCCAAAACAACACACACAAAAAATTTTTTTTAAGTCACAAGAGACATAGGACATTATATAGTAATAAAAGGTTAACACAGCAAGAAAATATAACAATTCTATACATTTATGAACTGTGATGACTATTTTTAGGTGTCAATTTGACTGGATTAAGGGATTTCTAAATAGCTGATAAAGTATCATTTCTGGGTCTGTGATAATATTTCCCTAGAAACTAGAGGAGGTTGGTAGTGAGTCAGTGAACTGAGTGGGGAAGATCTACCTTCGATACGGGGTCGGGAGAGGGCACCATCCAATTGTCTGAAGGCCAGATAGGACCAGAGATGGATGACGGGTGTATTAGTCCGTTCTCACTGCTATAAAGAAATAACCGAAACTGGGTAATTTATAAACAAAAGAAGTGTAATTGATTCACAGTACCGCCTGGCTGGGAAGCCACAAGAAACTTACAGTCATAGTGGATGACAAAGGGGAAGGAAGCTTGGACCTTCTCACATGGCGGCAAGAGAGACAGAAATGGGGAGGAAAGGGGGAAGAGCCCCTTATGAAACCATCACCTCTCATTAGAACTCTTTTTTTTTTTTTTTTTTTGAGACGGAAGCTTGCTCTTTTGCCCAGCCTGGAGTGAAGTGACGCAATCTCGGCTCACTGCAACCTCTGCCCCGCCCCCCCCATTCAAGCTATTCTCCTGCCTCAGCCTACCAAGTAGCTGGGATTACAGGCACCTGCCACCCAACTTGGCTAATTTTCCTATTTTTAGTAGAGACGGGGTTTCGCCATGTTGGCCAGACTGATCTCAAACTCCTGACCTGAGGTGATCCACCCACCTCAGCCTCCCAAAGTGCTGGGATTACAGGTGTGAGCCACTGCGCCCAATCACCTGGGGCTAAGAGTTTGAGCCCAGCCAACATGGCAAACCCTATCTCTAACAAAAATACAAAAATTAGGCTCACGCCTCAAATCCCAGCGCTTTGGGAGGCTGAGGTGGGCAGATCACGAGGTCAGGAGTTGGAGACCAGCCTGGCCAACATGGTGAAATGCCGTCTCTACTACAAATATAAAACATTAGCTGGGTGTGGTGGTGAGCACCAGTAATCCCAGCTACTAGGGAGGCTGAGGCAGGAGAATCACTTGAACCTGGGAGGCAGAAGTGAGCTGAGATCGCACTGCTCCACTCCAGCCTGGGCAACAGAGCGAGACTCCATGTCAAAAAAAAAAAAACAAAAACAAAAACTAGCCAGGCATGGTGGTGCGCACCTGTAGTCCCAGTTACTTGGGAGGTTGAGGCAAGAGAATTGCTTGAGCCTGGAAGGCAGAAGTTGCAGTGAGCTGAGATCACACCACTGCATTCCAGCCTGGGCGAAAGAGCAAGACTCTGTTGAAAGAGAGAGAGAGACAGAGAGACAGAGAGAGAGAGAGAGAGAGAGAGAAAGAAAATGAAAATAAATCATTATCAGAAGGAAAACTGGAAAACTCACAAAACCATGGAAATTAAACAACATACATCAAAGAAATAACAAGGGACATTAGAAAATGTTTAGAGACAAATGAAAATAAAAACACATCCAGACATGGTGGCTTATGCCTGTAATCCCCATTTTGAGAGGCTGAGAGGGGAGGATCACTTGAGGCCAGGAGTTTGAGACTAGCCTGGACAATGAGGCAAGACCCTATCTCTATAATAAAGTAAAATAATAAACAACAAAACAGGCGGGGTGCAGTGGCTCACGCCTGTAATCCCAGCAGTTTAGGAGGCCAAGGCAAACAGATTACAAGGTCAGGAGATACAGACCATCCTGGTCAACATGGTGAAACTCTCTCTACTAAAAATACAAAATGAGCCATGTGTGGTGGCACACGCCTGTAGTCCCAGCTATTCGGGAGGCTGAGGGGAAAATTGCTTGAACCTGGGAGGCAGAGGCTGCAGTGAGCCAAGATGACACCAGTGCACTCCAGCCTGGGCGAGACACAGCGAGACTCCATCTCAAAAAAAGAAAAAAAAAAGAAAACAAATAACTTGATTGAGAAATGGACCAAAAACCTTAACAGATTCCTCATGAAAAGATATACAGGTGGCCATACAAGCAAATGAAAAAACGTTCCACATTGTATGTCATCAGGGAAATGCAAATTAAAACAACTGTAACATCACACAACTATTAGTGAGGCCAAAATTCAGAACACTGACAACACCAAATGCTGACAAGGATGTAGAGCAACAGGAAATCTCATTCCCTGCTGGTAGGAATGCAAAAACAGTCCAGCCACTCTGGAAGACAGTTCAGCAGTTCCTTACAGAACTAAACATACTCTTGCCCGGCATGGTGGCTCACACCTGTAATCCCAATACTCTGGGAGGCCAAGGCAGGCAGATCATAGGGTCAGGAGTTTGAGACCAACCTGACCAACATGATGAAACCGAGTCTCTACGATAAATACAAAAATTAGCCAGGTCTAGTGGCCGGCACCTGTAATCCCAGCTACTCAGGAGACTGAGGCAGGAGAATTGCTTGCACCTGGGAAGCGGAGATTGCAGTGAGCCAAGATCACGCCACTGCATTCCAGCCTGGGTGACAAAGTAAGACTCTGTCTCAAGAAAAAAAACAAAAAACCTAAAACTAAACATACTCTTACCATGTAGTCTAGTAACGGTGCTCCTTGGTATTCACCCAAAGGAGTGAAATATTTATGTTCACACAAAAGCCTGCATGCGGACATTTTTATCACGCCTATTCATAACTGCCAAAACCTGGAAGCAAACAAAATGCCCTTTAGTAGTCAAATGGATAAATAACTCTAGGCCAGGTGTAGTGGCTCATGCCTGTAATCTCAGCACTTTGGGAGGCCGAGGCAGGCGGATCACTTGAGGTCAGGAGGTCCAGACCATCCTGACCAATATGATGAAACCCCCATCTCTACTAAAAATACAAAAATTAGCTGGCATCGTAGCACACACCTGCAGTCCTAGCTACTTGGGAGGCTGAGGCAGGAGAAACACTTGAACCCAGCAGGCGGAGGTTCCAGTTAGCTGAGATCATGCCACCGCACTCCAGTCTGGGCAACAGAGCAACACTGTCTCAAAACAAAACAAAACAAAACTCTGATACATGCAGACACTGGAATATTATTCACTGGAAAAAAGAAATGAATTGGCCAGGCCTGATGGCTCACACCTGGAATCCCAGCACTCTAGGAAGCCAAAGCAGGCGGATTTCTTGAGGTCAGGAGTTTGAGATCAGCACGGTCAATATGGTGAAACCCCGTCTCTACTAAAAATTCAAGAAAATTTAGCCAGGCGTATTGGCGTGCCCCTGTAATCCCATCTACTCGGGAGGCTGACGCGGGAGAATCACTTGAACCCAGGAGGCAGAGATTGCAGTGAGCCAAGATAGCACCACAGCACTCCAGCCTGGCGACAGAGCAAGGCTCCATCACACACACACACACAAAATATTATCCAGCCATGAAAAGACAGGAAAGGGCCTCAAATGCATATTACTAAGTGTAAGAAGCCAATCTGAAAAGGCTACATACTGCATAATTCCAGCTGCATGACATTCTGGAAAAAGTATGAAGACACTGAAAAAATTAGTAATTACCAGGGGTTAAGAGGAATAGGGATGAATAGGCAAAGCACAAGACTTAGGGCAACGAAAATACTGTGGCCGGGTGCAGTGGCTCATACCTATAATTCCAACACTTTGAGAAGCAGAGGCAGATGGATCACCTGAGATCAGGAGTTCCAGACCAGCCTGGTCAACATGGTGAAACTGTCTCCTAAAAAGACAAAAATTAGTCAGGTGTGGTGGTGCACACCTGTAGTTCCAAGCACTCAGGAGACTGAGGCAGTAGGATCACTTGAACCTGGTGTGCCCGGAATTTGTGGAATTTTGGTATGGCTGACTTAAAGAATAAAGCCATGGACCCTCACAGTTAGTTTCAGTTCTTAAAGATGGTATGTCCGGAGTTTGTTCTTTCTTTCCCGCGAGTTCACGTGGTCTCGCTGGTTTCAGGAGCCAAACTGCAAACCTTTGCGGTACTACAACTCAAAATCAGCTTAGACCCAGACTCAGCAGCAATTATATGTGTTGCAGACAAAGAAAAAACGAAACCGCCACAACCTGTAAGATGTCACCAACAAGTTCTCGCTGGTTGGCTGGCGGGCTCCGGCAGCCTGCTTTTATTCCCTTATCTGACCCCACCCATGTCCTACTGATTGGTCCATTTTACAGAAAGCTGATTGGTCTACTTTGCAGAGAACTGATTGGTCCGTTTTGACAGCATGCTGATTGGTGCGTTTACAATCCTTGAGCTAGACTCAGAGTGCTAGACAGAAAAGTTCTCCAACCCCACTAGGTTAGCTAGATACAGAGTACCAATTGGTGTATTTACCAACCTTGAGCTAGACACAGAGTACTGATTGGTGTATTTACAAACCCTGAGCTACATACAGAGTGCTGATTGGTGCGTTTACGATCCCTTAGCTGGACATAAAAGTTTCCCAAGTCCCCACCAGACTCAGAAGCCTCACCCAGTGGATCCAGCACCTGGGCTGTAGGCTGAGCTGCCCGCCAGTCCCAAGCCACACGTGCACTCCTCAGCCCTTGGGCTGTCGATGGGACCGGGCACCACGTAGCAGGGGGCGGCGCCCATCGGGGAGGCTCGGGCCGCGCTGGAGCCCACTGCAGTGGGGGAGCTCAGATATGGCGGGCTGCAGGTCCCGAGCCCTGCCTCGCAGGGAGGCAGCTAAGAATTTGAGTGCAGCGCCCGCGGGCCGGCACTGCTGGGGGACCCGGCACAACCTCCGCAGCTGCTGGCCCGGGTGCTAAGCCCCTCACTGCCCTGGGCCAGCGGCGCCGGCCGGCCGCTCCGTGTGCGGGGCCAGCTGAGCCCGCGCTCGCTGGAACTCGCACTGGCCCTCCAAGGTGGCGCGCAGCCCCTCGCGCCGCTCCCCCGACACTTCCCCGCAAGTAGAGGGAGCTGCTCCTGTCTCGGCCAGCCCAGAGACAGGCTCCCACAGTGCAGCGGCGGGCTGAAGGGCTCCCACAGTGCAGCGGCGGGCTGAAGGGCTCCTCAGGTGCCGCCAGAGTGGATACCGAGGGCGAAGAGGCACCGAGGGTGAGGGCTGCTAGCACATTGTCACCTCTCACCGGGAGGCAGAGGTTGCAGTGAGCCATGATTTTGCCACTGCGCTCCAGCCTGGGCGACAGAGCGAGACTCCATCTCAAAAACAAAACAAAAACTATTCTGCATAAAACCCTAATGATGGAGACAAGTCATTAAACATTCGCCCGACCTTGTGAAGTATCCAGCAGGAAGAGAGAACCCTTATGTAAACCCTGGACTTCGAGTGATGATGTGGCCGTGTAGGTTCATCAGTTGTAACAAATGTGCAACTCCAGCGGAGGATGTTGATTGTGAGGGAGGCTGTGCATATGTGGGGGCAGAGGTACATGGGAACTCTCTGTACCTTCTGCTCAATTTGGCTGTGAACCTCAGGCAGCTCTGAAAAACAAAAGCTTTCATTTTTGAGACGGAGTCTCACTCTGTTACCAGGCTGGAGTGCAGTGGCGGGATCTTGGCTCACTGCAACCTCCGACTCCCTGGTTCAAGCGATTCTCCTGCCTCAGCCTCCCAAGTAGCTGGGATTACAGGCACGTGCCACCACGCCCGGCTAATTTTTATATTTTTAGTAGAGATGGGGTTTCACCATGTTGGCCAGGATGTTCTGGATTTCCTGAACTTGTGATCTGCCCGCCTCGGCCTCCCAAAATGCTGGGATTACAGGCATGAAAAACTGCACCCGGCCAATAAAACCTTTTTTTTTTTTTTTTTTTTTGAGACAGAGTCTTGCTTTGTTGCCCAGGCTGGAGTGCAGTGGCATGATCTCAGCTCACTACAAGCTCTACTTCCCGGGTTCACGCCATTCTGCCTCAGCCTCCCGAGTAGCTGGGACTACAGGCGCCCGCCACCATGCCTGGCTAATTTTTTTGTATTTTTAGTAGAGATGGGGTTTCACCGTGTTAGCCAGAATGGTCTCGATCTTCTGACCTCGTGACCCGCCCACCTCGGCCTCCTAAAGTGCTGTCACTACAGGCGTGAGCCACCGCGCCCAGCCCTAAAAGCTATTTTTTTTTTTTTTTTTTTGAGACAGAGTCTTGCTCTGTGCTCCAGGCTGGAGTGCAGTGGCGCGATCTCGGCTCACTGCAAGCTCCGCCCCCCCGGGTTCAAGCCATTCTCCTGCCTCAGCCTCCCGAGTAGCTGGGACTACAGGCGCCTGCCACCTCGCCCGGCTAAGTTTTTGTATTTTTAGTAGAGACGGGGTTTCACCGTGTTAGCCAGGATGGTCTCGATCTCCTGACCTCGTGATCCGCCCGTCTCGGCCTCCCAAAGTGCTGGGATTACAGGCTTGAGCCACCGCGCCCGGCCCCTAAAAGCTATTTTTAAAAAGTTTTTCTAAGTGAAAGACCATATCATATGGTTTCATTTATATGAAATGTCCAGAACAGGCAAACCCATAGAGACAGAAAGTGTGTGAGTGGTTGCCAGCGTCTGGGCAGAGCAGGTAAATAAAGAGTGGTTACTAATGGGTACACGGTGTGTTTGGAGGGGTGATTAAAATGTTCTAAAATTGATTGTGGTGATGGTTGCACAACTCTGGAATATACGAATCAGCACAGAGCTGCACACTTTAAAATGAACTATGTGATATGTGAATTAGGTCTCAATAAAGCTGTTTTATCTTAAAAAATCTATAGGTTGGCCGGGAGCAGTGGCTCATGCCTGTAATCCCAATACTTTGGGAGGCCGAGGCAGGCGGATCACTTGAAGTTAGGAGTTCGAGACCAGCCTGGCCAACATGATGAAACCCTGTCTCTACTAAAAATACAAAATTAGCCAGGTATGGTGATGCACACCTGTGATCCCAGCTACTCGAGAGGCTGAGGCAAGAGAATAGCTTGAACCCGGGAGGTGGAGGTTGCAGTGAGCTGAGATAGCGCCACTGCACTCCAGCCTGAGCAACTGAGCAAGACTCTGTCTCAACAAAAAAAGAGTCTGTAGGAAATTATAAAAAAAGAAACTGGAGCTGTTTGTTACCACCACATATCTCAGCCCATCCTGCCTCACCTCACTCAGGGAAGAGAAAGTGACTTGTGCAGACCACATGACCACTGGGCAGCAGGGCTGGGTGTCCAGCATGACCACAGTGCCCCTGCTGTGGAGTGGGGCCACTGGCCCTGGTGGGCCTGGGTCTGGAGTCCCTCCTTGGCTGGGGTTCTGGTGTCTGAGAGAGCTCCTGTATGAGTCTCTACTCCACCTGGCCCCCTGACTCCCAGAGGGCAGCTGTGGCGTCCTGGAGAGATTGCTCAGCAGCTGGCATGCAGGTCACAGCTGAATCCCCAAATAAAACCACAGCCACCCCCAATGAATTTCTAACTCATCCAAGGACATACAGTCAGCTTCCTCTTGGGATCTGGCCTGAGGTGAGACCCTTCTGGAGGCCATCTCAGCCGACCTCCTAGGTGACTCCAATCCAAGTACAGGTCTCAGTCAGCCAGGCATCCTGTGCCTGCTTGGTGCAGTCCTGGGCTGGGTGCAGTCCTGGGTGCTGGGACCAACAGCGAGGGCTACAGCTCACACCGGTGTCTCACTCTCCACCAGACCCTCCGGCCCAGTCCCCAAGCTATCTGACTGCGCCCAACCTAGCTCCAAAACTTCAGTGAAAGACTGAAGCTTCTTAGCCAGGCATTTAGGGCCTTGTGGGCTGGTTTTTGCCAGCCTCTCCTACCTCTTCTCCCACCACCCATGTGCCTTGGACTCTGGAGGAGGGAAAGTGACCCCAGCCTGTTCCTGGAACAAGTCCTGCCCCATCCCGTCCTCTTTTTGGCTCACTTTATTCCCTCTGGAACACCTTCCCCCTGCATGGCTAGTTGATCCCAGTCTCCGAATCCCTGAGGCTGGACAATGGGGAGCCAGGTTGGGGAAGCTGAGAGACCCCTGGCTCTGTCTCTGGGAGGGTGTGTGGCGGTTGAGATGGTGACCAAGGTGCAGTGCTAGTCAGAGCGAACCCAGCTGAACACCAGCCATGAGCCAGGGGCTTGCCAAGGGCTTCCCACGGCTGGGGGCTTCCCACGGCTGGGGGCTTCCCACGGCTGAAGGCTTCCCACGGCTCAGGGGTTCCCACCGCTGAGGGCTTCCCACGGCTGAACCCATCCACTGCCACGGAGCCGACATCTCACGGGAAGCAGCTTGCTTAGGGTCACTGAATGAGAAGGCAGCACAGCAGGGACTCTGACCCGGACCTCAGAGCTGTCCTCTGAATCTTGGTGTCGCTTTCCCTCCAACTGAGGCAGCCACCCTGGCCTCTGCCCCATTACTTACCAGCACAGGGCCTTAGTTTCCCCATACACACTGGGATTGAAGAACATAAAGTTTTTTCCTACTCAGGCACTCTCAAGTCAGATTATCCCACAAATACCCCAGGCCCGCTCACTCGGAGCCAGTCCCAGCCTTCGTGTAGGAATTTATTTTATTTTATTTTTGAGATAGAGTCTCACTCTGTCTCTCAGGCTGGAGTGCAGTGGCAAGATCTCGGCTCACTGCAACTCCGCCTCCCGGGTTCAAGCGATTCTCCTGCCTCAACCTCCCGAGTAGCTGAGATTATAGGCACATGCCACCATGTTCAGCTAATTTTTTGTGTTTTTAGTAGAGAGGAGGTTTCACCATGTTGGCCAGGATGGTCTCGATCTCCTGACTTCGTGATCTGCTCGTCTCAGCCTCCTAAAGTGCTGGGATTACAGGTGTGAGCTACCGCACCTGGCCTTGTGTAGGAATTTAAAGCTGAAGGAGGCGACGTGTGAACCGAGAGGTGAAGAACAATTTGCCAGGCAGGTGAGGGTGGGAAGGGTGTTCCAGGCACCAGGAACAGGATGTGCCTAGGCAGGGGAGAGGCCAGTGTCAGCACGGTGTCCAGCCCTCAGGACCCTGCAGTGGGGAGAGACAAGCTAGCTCCCTGTCCTCCTGGGCCACTTAAGAAGCAGGTAGGGCCGGCACGGTGGCTCACGCCTGTAATCCCAGCACTTTGGGAGGCCGAGGCAGGCAGATCAGAAGGTCAGGAGATGGAGACCATCTTGACTAACACAGTGAAACCCCATCTCTACGAAAAATACAAAGAATTAGCCGGGCGTGGTGGCCGGCGCCTGTAGTCCCAGCTACTCGGGAGGCTGAGGCAGGAGAATGGTGTGAACCTGGGAGGAGGAGCTTGTAGTGAGCCGAGATCGCGCCACTGCACTCCAGCCTGGGCGACAGACCAAGACTCCGTCTCAGGAAAAAAAAAAAAAAAGAAGCAGGCAGGGGGTGGGGAGCCGGGGTGAGGCTGGCAGGGTAGCCTTCCTGATGACCTACGACTGAGGTCCTAAGCCCCTGTGACCCAGAGAGTTGGGTTAGCCTTGGCCCAGAGGCCCAGACAGGGCAAGACACCCTGGAGCCACTCAACAGGCAGGACCCTGAGAGTGCAGGCCCAGCTCACAGCCATCTCTGTCCTCCCGGCCCTGACGGACTATTTCCAGAGGCCGCCACAGAACACGCCTGCTGCTTGGTATATAAGTGAGGGTCTCCTGGCTGCCTGATACACTCTGCTGTGATCACACAGTGAAGTTCCACGGTCCATTCTCATTCTCTTTATGCCTCGACTGCCAGGAAACTCATAGCTACGTTTTTGGGGTTTTTTTAATACAGGGTCTCACTCTGTCACTCAGGCTGGAGTACAGTGGTGCAATCACTGCTCACTGCAGCCTCGACCTCGGGCTTAAGCGATCCTTCCACCTCAGGCTCCCTGGTAGCTGGGACCACAGGCTAATTTCTTTGTTTATTTTATTGTAGAGACAGGGTTTCACTCTGTTGCCCAGGCTGGTCTAGAACTCCTGGACTCAAGTGATCCCAAAGTGCTGGGATTTCAGGTGTGAGCCACCACGGCTGACCACAGCTATGTTTGATGCCTGATTACTAATCATTAATATCCTAGAATTGGGTAAATGCATGTCCCCCACTAATTTTGGTTGTTCAAAATTATCTATGTTTATTGTTACAAATTGATTGTTTCTGACTTTCTGTAGACTGCATCTTTCTGGAAGACTGAGAGGTATGAATCACAAATTATACAAAAGGCAAACCCAGCATATTCCTGTGACCTGTGTGAACAGGTCTTAGGCCTGTTTATTATGGCCAGGCAGGAGACCCCGCCACGCCCCTCTTGCTCCTGCTGTCTGGAGGCTGAGCCCTACAGCCCGGGTCCTGACTGCACTGAATGCAGCCTCCCTTTCAGGTGGGCCCATCTTCCCGCAGCTGCCAAAGGTTAGGGCCCTTTTGCCCAAGCTGTGTCCCTGCCTGAATGCCCTTCTACCCATTCCAGTCTAGTTTGGTCTGGGTTGCAGGCTCGGCTGGAGGGCACTCTCCAACCACAACCCCCAGATGACCAGGGTGCTCCCTCCATCCCCTTGTGAATGGGGCGGTCAGGCCATATCGTGGGCATTTCCTGAGCTTCCGCAGAAGCAATGCCAAGGTGTGGTCTTCCACATCGAAGCTGGGCCCCTCACACGTGTTGTGAGTTCAGGGGTTCACAGAGAGTCTGGCCCTAGGTGAGGGTGGGGCTGGGGGCCCTAGGGCTACCCCTGATGGGGAAGGGAACTCCCATGCCTGGGAGAGTGGCCTGAGGATCTCTGAACATGAGGATCTCTGAACATGGAGGACCATACACATCTCCCATTGTGTGGCCCTCCCTGCCTCCCTGCACCCACACCCGTGAGCTGGGTGATCCCTGTGGTTTGTTGATTGACTGATCCTTGGCAGGGCTGATACCGATGTCCCCCGGGCTGGGCAGGGGATGCTGGGACCAATAGAGTTCCCCATGGTGTCACAGGCAGCTCCTCAGACACTCCAAGCAAGTTCTGGTGCCAAGGTACCAAGGAAAAAGGAGACAGCAGGCCGAGAGACCAGAATCTGGGGGGTCTGAGGGCTGCCGGGGAGAGGGGAGGCTTCAGGGCAGGAGGACGCCCGCTGTCTGACAGGTTTTATCCACACCATGTCCCAGCTGCAGCGGACAAGGTCCTGTCTCCTGGCAAGAGAAGGCAGGCTCAGAGTGGCAGGCTTTACCTCAGGACACCACAGGGAGGGCACTACACATGGGGCCGATTCTAGCACCCTCAGTGAACCCGTCAAGTCAGCCAGTCTGTCCCCTGAGGGGTGGGCTAGACCAGCGGAGTCTTCCGGACTCCCCACTCCTCTGCCTTTTTTGTTGTTGTTTTGGAGACAGTCTCGCTCTGTCACCCAGGCTAGAGTGCAATGGCATAATCTCGGCTCACTGCAACTTCCATCTCCTGGGTTTGAGCTCCTGCTTCAGCCTCCCGAATAGGCTGGGATTCTCCTGCCTCAGCCTCCCAAGTAACTAGGATTACAGGTGCAAACGACCATATCTGGCTAATTTTTGTATTTTTAGTAGAGACGGGGTTTTGCCATGTTGGCCAGGTTGATCTCAAGCTCCTGACCTCAAGTGATCCATCTGCCTTGGCCTCCCAAAGTGCTGGGATTAGAGGCGTGAGCCACCATCCCCGGCCAAGCAATGTCCTTACCACCTTACCCCATTCCCACTGGTCAGAACCACCACACTGCAGGGAAACCCAGTCTCTGGCAGTGTGGTGGTTCTGACCAGTGGAGGTGGGGTGGTGCGGGGCGCCAGGGACCAGTAGCTGTTGAGAATCCACTGACCCTATGCCTGTGACTGGCCTGATGAGCCCAGTCCTGGGTCCATGGGCTCTGGGGGGCAGAGATCAGGCCCAACCCTCCTTGGGCCCCATTGCACTCTAGAGCAGCTGCTGGTGACCGAGACAAGGCCTTGGAGATCCTAGGCTGGGAGGGCCCAGGTTGGACCTGCCAGGTTTGCTGTCCTCAGCCAGGCCAGGTGTGGCTAACCACAGCGCTGGCGGGGTCATGGCTCTGCCCCACTGCCCAGTCCAAAGCTGGGAGCAGCCACCCTGGGCCTGGACAGGTGCGGGTCACCCACCCTCACCTCAGCCTCAGCCTCCTCCTCCAGATGCCAGATGCTGGAGCAGGAGGCGGCCCCTCACAACTCCTCAGGCCCCTCCGGGATGCTGTGGGGTTTTTTGTTTGTTTGTTTGTTTCTTTTCTTTTTTTTTTTGAGACAGAGTCTCCCTCTGTCGCCCAGGCTGGAGTGCAGTGTCACCATCTCGGCTCACTGACCTTCGCCTCCCGGGTTCAAGCAATTCTCCTATCTCAGCCTACCAAGTAGCTGGACTACAAGCTCCCGCCACCACGTCCGGCGCTAACTTTTGTATTTTTGGTAGAGACGGGTTTTCACCATATTGGTCAGGCTCGTCCGGAACTCCTGACCTCAGGTGATCCACCGGCCTCGGCCTCCCCAAGTGCTGAGATTACAGGCGTGAGCATCGCGCCCTGCTCTGGGGGGTTTTTCATTTTGGCAGAGGGAGGAGATGGAAGGAAAGAACAACGCAGCTATAAACCCGAGGGGCTGCTGTGACCCCGCCCCCGTTGTCCAGATAAGGAAACTGAGGCCCCGGGAGAGCGGACCGGCACCAGGCCGTCCAGAGAAGCTTCCCTGGGGTCTCCGCGCCGGCGGGGTCTCTCTGCTGCCTCCCCCGCGCCGGGTCTTTGTCTCGCGGTCACCATGGCTGCGCTTCTGCGCGCTCGCGGCCGCCGGCTGGGCTTCTCCCGGCGGAGCGAGGGCCGGGCCCGGCGTGGGTGGGCGCGGAGGCGGGGGCCGCGGCCTGGACGCCGTGGTCAGCGTGAGGGTCTCACCCGGGGCCCGTAGGGCGGGACCGGCCTGGGCATCCCTCAGGCTCTGCCGTCACCTTCAGGTCGGGGCACGGAGGAAAGCGAAACGGCCCCGGCGCTGCCCTGCTGTTCCCCAAGAGGCGGGGGCAGGACCTGGAAGCTTGGCGCCCCCTGCCCCCCGAGTCTGCGGCCCCCGCACGGCCCCACCAGCCGATGGTCCTGGGGGATCCGAGCCTTTCTGCTGCGGGCCCGCCCGGGCACGTGGGTGCGAGTCCACGCGGTTGGGGAGGTCGCGGGAAGGTGGGGGCCCAGCAGGTGCTGGCTGCCACAGGGCGACGGTCGGTGTTGTGAACACAACGTGGCGGCCCGGGTTGAGTAGATTCATTCATCTGACGCCCAGTAGCCAGTCCACGGCAAGCCCGGGCTGGCATTGGCCTGGGCGGGACAAGACCCAGAGCGAGGTGGCCTCGCCCCAGCCGAGCGGCTGCCCCCGTGACTACCCGGTCCCGGATTTAAGCAGAGCTCAGCCGGGATCTGAATATGTAGGAAGCCACCAGGAAGGGCACTGAGCGCTGAGGGAAAGTCCTGGACAAAGGCCCAGAGGCCCCAAGTCTGCGGCCCTTCACCAGCTGAAAGAAAAGCTCATCGCAGGAGTGAGGGGCCAGAAGTCCCAGAAAGGGACGGGGCTGGAGCCTGCAGGCATGGCTTGCGCTTGGGTTGGACCTGTGCAATCCCACAGGGTGCTTAGCCTAGAAGAGACCACACTTGGTTTAATTCGCTGCTGTTGCCATCTTGAAATTCTTAATAATTTTTGAACAAGAGTTCCTGTAGTTTCTTTCTTTCTTTTTTTTTAAACGGAGTTTCGCTCTTGTTGCCCAGGCTGGAGTGCAGTGGTGCGATCTCGGTTCGCTGCAACTTTCACCTCTCGGGTTCAAGCGATTCTCCTGTCTCAGCCTCCCAAGTAGCTGGGATTACAGGCATGAGCCACGACACCCGGCTAATTTTGTATTTTTAGTAGAGATGGGGTTTCTCCACATTGGTCAGGCTGGTCTCAAACTCCCGACCTCAGGTGATCCACCCATCTCGGCCTCCCAAAGTGCTGGGATTCACAGGCATGAGCCACTGTGCCTGACCCTGTAGTTTCATTTTACAGTGGGCCCTGCAAATTTTGTAGCCGGTCCTACAAAGAGCATGGCGGAGCCAAGGGAGGGTTTGTTGTTGTTTATTTTTTTAAACAGTGATAAAAATATACATAGCAAAATTTACCATTATAATTTTTTTTTCTTTTTTTTGAGACAGGATCTTGCTCTGTTGCCCAGGCTGGAATGCAGTGGCATAATTTCAGCTCACTTTGCAACCTCTGCCTGCTAGGTTCAAGCAATTCTCGTGACTCAGCCTCCCGAGTAGCTGAGATTACAGGCGTGCGCCACCACACGTGACTAACTTTTGTATTTTTAGTAGAGACGGAGTTTCACCATGTTGGCCAGGTGCGGTGGCTCACGCCTGTAATCCCAGAACTTTGGGAGGCCAAGGCGGGCGGATCATGAGGTCAGGAGTTCAGCCTAGCTAACATAGTGAAACCTTGTCTCTACCAAAAATACAAAAATTAATCGGTGTAGTGGCATGTGCCTGTAGTCCCAGCTACTCGCGAGCCTGAGGTGGGAGAATCTCTTGAACCCAGGAGACGGAGGTTGCAGTGAGCCGAGATCATGCCACTGCACTCCAGCCTGGGTGACAGTGAGACTTCGTCTCAAAAGAAAACAAAACAAAAAACTTCCTCCCCTGCTAAGTCCCAAAAGCCAGAACTGAGGGAGGCAAGGGGGCTCCAGGAAGGGACCCAGACACCCACTAGGGCCTCAGACTGGGCACCCACCATGCCTCTGGAAATGCACCAGTGCCAAAATCAGGCTCCCTGGCAGAACAGCAAGTGGGACTTGGTCAGGCTGCTCCAGCTGGAAGAGAGGTGTGACTTGACTTGGCCCATCTCAGGACTGCAGGGGCCCCTGGGCATGAGAGGTGGGGAGTGAGTCAGGGTTATTAGACAACATGTCACTCCCAGGTGGTGGCTGCCATGCCCATTGCTGGGTGGAGGAAACTGAGGCTTGGAGGCCAGATGTCTGGGCCCTGCCATGGGAGGGCCTGGAGTCATGGGGAAGGCAGCTCAGACCAGAATTCTGACCCACGCCCTGTCCCACTCGATTCCTGCAGCCTTTCCTTCATATCCCCTCCCCCCGCAGGGTTCCCCAGGTAGGCGCTCTGTCCTGCCCAGCTGTTTCCTGCCTCTTCTCCTAGGAGAGGGACTTTTGTCATCCCCATTTTTTAGAGGAGGAAACTGAGGCCCAGAGATGTAACGTAAGTTGCCCAAGGCCACCTTAAGGTATACACAGGGTGTAAGAGACCCTATTACCGGAACACGGTCCTCATCCGGACCCCGAGAGGGAGGATTCTTGGATCTCACACAAGAAAGAATTCCAGGCGAGTCCACAGAGTAAAATGAAAGCAAGTTTATTAGGAAAGTAAAGGAAAAAAGAATGGTTACTTCATATACAGAGTGGCCCAGAGGGTTGCTGGTTGCCCTTTTTTTTTTTTTTTTGAGACGGAGTTTCACTCTTGTTGCCCAGGCTGGAGTGCAGTGGCGCAATCTCGGCTCACCGCAACCGGTTCAAGTGATTCTCCTGACTCAGCCTCCCAAGTAGCTGGGATTACAGAAACCTGCCACCAAGCCCGGCTAATCTTGGTATTTTTAGTAGAGATGGGGTTTCACCATGTTGGCCAGGCTGGTCTCCAACTCCTGGCCTCAAGTGATCCACCCACCTCAGCCTCCCAAAGTGCTGGGATTACAGGCATGTGCCACCACACCCAAAGGTTATTTCTTGATTATATGCTAAACAAGGGGTGCATTATTCATGCCTCCCCTTTTTAGACCATATAGGGTTACTTCCTGACGTTGCCATGGCATTTGTAAATTGTCATGGCGCTGGTGGAAGTGTAGCAGTGAGGACGACCAGAGGTCACTCTTGTCACCATCTTGGTTTGGGTGGGTGTTGGCTGGCTTCTTTATCGCAAGCTGTTTTATCAGCAAGGTCTTTATGACCTATATCTTGTGCAGACCTCCTGTCTTATCCTGTGTCTTAGAATAGCTTAACCCTTTGGGAGTGCAGCCCAGTAGGTCTCTCAGCCTCACTTTACCCAGCCGCTATTCAAGACAGAGTTGCTCTGGTTCAAATGCCTCTGACAGCCAGAATCACCCTCCAGCCAGGGACTGTGCTCCAGACAGGGACTCTCAGCCATCTCCCCACCCCCCACCACCAGTGCCCAGGCCCACGGTGGCAGCCTGGCAGCCCCAGACATAGCCCTGTGCCCTTGGTGAGTGGCAGCAACCAAGGCACCCCCAGAAGTCCCTTTCTTCTTCTTCTTCTTTTGAGATGGGGTCTTGCTATGTTGCCCAGGCTGGTCTTGAACTACTGGGCTCAAATGATCCCCCACTTCAGCCTTCCAAAGTGCTGGGATTACAGGTATGAGCCACTGCGCCCAGCCCAGAAATCCCTTCCTGACCCAAAGTCACCAGCATTCTTCGTCCTTACCCTCCTTTCCTCACAGCTGTCCACACAGCTGCTGGGGCCTGGGACACCTGGCCTATGACAAGTGTCCCTAGATGGACCTGGCATCCCAGGGCAAAAGAAAGCCTGGTGGGATGTGCTGAGGGGTTCCATCTGTCGCAGAATTAATAAAAGCAAAGTCCTGCACCAACCTGAGCACCCATCACTGGGGACCAGGTGCGGGGGTTCCCACACAGCGGCCTGGAAAAGGAGGAAGACAGATCTTTCTGGATGTCTTGACGTGGAAGGAGCTCCTGGGCAGGTTGCTGAGTGAGGGAAGCAGGGTGCAGACTTGGGTGCTGAGAGAGATCATTTCTGGGGAGGAGAGAGGAAGGGAGGGAGAAAGTCACAGAGACAGGCTGGGGCATGGTGGCTCATGCCTGTAATACCAACACTTTGGGAAGCCAAAGAGGGTGGATCGTCTGAGCTCAGGAGTTCAAAACCAGCCTGACCAACAGGGCAAAACTCCATCTCTGCTAAGAATACAAAAAGTTAGCCCGGCATGGTGGTGCATGCCTGTGGTCCCAGCTACTTGGGAGGCTGAGGCGGGAGAATCACCTGAGCCTGGGAAGCAAAGGTTGCAGTGAGCTGAGATCACACCACTGTACTCCAACCTGAGTGAACGAGCGAGACCCAGTCTCAAAAAAAATAAAAGGGCTGGGTACAGTGGCTCACATCTGTAATCCCAGCACTTTGGGAGGCCGAGGCGGGTGGATCACCTGAGGTCAGGAGTTCGAGACGAACCTGGCCAACATGGTGAAACCCCATCTCTACTAAAGATACAAAAAAATTTAGCTGGGCATGGTGGCAGGCACCTGTAATCCCAGCTATTCGGGAGGCCGAGGCAAAAGAATCACTTGAACCCAGGAGGTGGAGGTTGCAGTGAGCCGAGATCCTGCCATGCACTCCAGCCTGGGTGAGGGAGTGAGACTGTCAAAAAAAAAAAAAAAAAAGCCAGGTGCTGCAGTGGTACATGCCTGTAGTCCCAGCTACTTGAGACTGAAGCAGGAGGATCACTGGAGCTCAGGATTTTGTGGCTGCAATGAGCTATGATCATGCCTGTGAATAGCCATTGTACTCCAGCCTGGGCAACATAGTGAGACCCCCTTTCTAAAAACAAAACAAAACCTGGTCAGAGCCTTCAGAGTCTCCCCAAGAAGTGTCTGTGGAGATGGGAGATTCCTAGGGTGGGGGGAAACCCACTCTGGGCCCGGGGCTCCTTCTCCACCCCACGGAGGATCCAAACTCACCCCCCACCCCCACCACCATCCTTTCAAATCCTCTCAGCCCCAGGAACGCCCACCTCCCCAGGCCCCAGGCAGTTACTATATTCTCCTGGTGCAAGCTCTGGTTACTGTAATCTCTGGTATATGAGCCCCTAAGGGTTCCCAGGGGATATTGTTCCTCCCCCATCTCTGCCTCTAAATGGGAGCCTGTCCCCCAGGGAACTTCACTGTTCACTCTTCAAGGATGCTTCCTCCTCCCCTATTCCTTTCTCTATTAATTACTGTGTATTTTTATCCAAGTAATGCAATAGTTTAAAGTATAGGCACATGATATGCATAGAATTTTAAAAGGCAAATAGACATAATGAAAAGCAGCAGCCCCTCCCCACCTATCCCACTCTTAATCCTCCCCAGAGACAGCCACATTCAACTCTTTTGGCTTCTTTTTCTGGATTTTATCTCCATGTTTATAAATAACATTCTTGTGCTGCTGTTACTTGATTTAACAACCCAGCCATTATCTACTGGCTTTCCCTTACGGAAGATGAGTTCACATTTTTTACACTCTTCCATGCAACACACCCCCCCATACTCTCCCTGTGTCACCTCTCATTATCAATGTCTAGCAATTTTGGATGAAATCAATATTCAGTTTCATCGTAATGATTATATAAACACTGTTTGCTACTGAGCCAACTAATGCACTGTGGTTACGTTTCCTTTCTGGTTTAACTTTCAGTTTCTCATGAAGTTAATAATTGCCTTTCTTTTTGGTTGCTTAGTGTAGTTAGGCTCCTTCCAAAGTAACTCCCAGGCTGAGGACAGTGGCTCATGCCTATAGTTCTAGCACTTTGGGAAGCTGAGGTGGGCGGATTGCCTGAGCTCAGGGGTTCGAAGTCAGCCTGGGCAATTTGGTGAAATCCTGTCTCTATTAAAAATACAAAAAAGGGCCGGGCGCGGTGGCTCAAGCCTGTAATCCCAGCACTTTGGGAGGCCGAGACGGGCGGATCACGAGGTCAGGAGATCGAGACCATCCTGGCTGACACGGTGAAACCCTGTCTCTACTAAAAAATACAAAAAACTAGCCAGGCGAGGTGGCGGGCGCCTGTAGTCCCAGCTACTCGGGAGGCTGAGGCAGGAGAATGGCATGAACCCAGGAGGCGGAGCTTGCAGTGAGCTGAGATCCGGCCACTGTACTCCACCCTGGATGGCAGAGCGAGACTCTGTCTCAAAAAAAAAAAAAAAAAAAAAAAAAAAAAAAAAAAAATTTAGCTTGGTGTGGTGGCATGTGCCTGTAGTCCCAGCTATGTGAGACACTGAGGCAGGAGAATCCCTTAAACCCAGGAGCCGAAGGTTGCAGTGAGCCGAGATCACACTACTGCACTCCAGCCTGGGTGACAGAACAAGACTCTGTCTCCAAAAAAAAAAAAATTAGCTCCCAAAGATACATGCCCTCAGCGTTTGCACGCTTTTGTAGTCCCTCTCGTTGAGTGTGGGAATGACCTGTGACTCGCTGGAACCAGCAGGACAAAGGTGATGGAATATATCACATCACATAAGACTGTTGTGCCCGTCTTGCTTGAGTCTCTTCCCCTCTCACTGGCTTAGAAAAAGGAAGCTGTCGCCGGGCACGGTGGCTCACGCCTGTAATCCCAGCACTTTGGGAGACCGAGGTGGGTGGATCATCCAAGGTTGGGAGTTCGAGACCAGCCTGACCAACATGGAGAAACCCCGTCTCTACTAAAAATGCAAAATTAGCCGGGCATGGTGGTGCATGCCTGTAATCCCAGCTACTTGGGAGGCTGAGGCAGGAGAATCACTTGAACCCAGGAGGCGGAGGTTTTGGTGAGCCGAGATCTCTCCACTACACTCCAGCCTGGGTGACAGAGTGAGACTCTGTCTCAAAAAAAAAAAAAGAAGGAAGCTGCCATGCTGTTACATTGAGAGGCCCCCATGGCAAGGAACTGCCATGTGGAGCTAATAGCTTGCCTCTAGGATCTAAGGGCAGCCTCTAAATCCAATAGTTGGCCAAAAAAAGCTGAAGCCCTCAGTCCTACAGCAGCAAATAACTGAACTCCACCAGCAACTTCGGTGAGCTCAGAAGCAGATCCTTCCCCAGCCAAATTCAACTGAAATCCCAGTGGGCCCCTTGATTGCAGCTTTGTGAGACCCTAAGCAAATGACCAGGTCAATCATGCCCAGATGCACAGAAACTGTAAGATAAATAAATATGTGTTCAGTTATTTGTTTTTCTCCTTCCTTCCTCCCTCCCTCCCTTCCTTTCTCACTTTCTCTCTTTCCTTCCTTCCTTCCTTCCTTCCTCTCTCTTTCTCTCTTTTCTTTTCTTTTCAGAGTCTTGCTCTCTTGCCCAGGCTGGAGTGCACGCACTGGTGTGATCTTGGCTCACTGGCACCTCCGCCTCCCAGGCTTAAGCAATCCTCCTACCTGAACCTCCTGAGCCAGCTGGGACTACAGGTGCACACCACCATGCCCGGCTAGTGTTTGTATTTTTTTGTAGAGATTTTTTTTTTCAAGATAGAGTCCTGTGCTGTCGCCCAGTCTGGAGTGCAGTAGTGCAATCTCAGCTCACTGCAACCTCCACACCCCAGGTTCCAGCGATTCTCCTGCCTCAATCTCCCAAGTAGCTGGGATTGATTACAGGTGCCCAACACCACACCTGGCTAATTTTTGTATTTTTAATAGATTTGGGGTTTCACCACGTTGCCCAGGCTGCTTTTGAACTCCCAGACTCAAGTGATCCACCTGCCTCCGTCTCCCAAAGTGCTGGGATTACAGGCGTGAGCCACCGTGCCTGGCCAGCGTGAGGTTTAGATTCCGAGTTTAACCAGACTCCCTCACTGTCCACCGGTGAAACCTGTCCATAGGAGAGGTCCTAGTTTTCATAGGGTCTTCCCTGCCCTGTCACCTGCCTGGCCCACACCATCCGCCTCCTCCACCCATATACAGAGGACCCCGACCGCTTCCTGTCTGCACCTGAGCAGCCGCCAGCAGAGAGACGCTGGCAGACAGGTCGGGATGCCTTACACTCCCATGGAGAGGGTGCGGGGCTCACTGCTGTCCCCTCTCTCTCGAGACCTCCTCCTCCACTGGCTCATCCCCAGCGTGGGCCACCTCATCTAGGCAGTCTTCCCTAAGCGGCCCTGGCAGAATTGGGCTCTTCGTCCTGTCCGGCTCATCCCAGCCAGGAATCTTACTGTATTCCACAAACAACTGCAAAGCAGGCCTCACCCCCACCTCCCACCTCCTCCTCACCACCCGCACCAGGGTCGGGAAGCACCGTCTGGGAGTTGCAGGATGAAGCAACGGTTCTTTTCTTCCCCGGCTTGCAGAGCTCTGGGAAGGCACAGAGGCCAGTGGGATCTAGTAAAATACGAATGAGCCACTCTGCACCCAGCTGCGGCTCCTCGGGCTGCTGGGCTGAGATCCAGAGGCTGCATGCGGCCCGCAGCCCTCCTTTCTGCTCCCCACCCCCACCCCGCTGTTCTTTCAAGGGAGCCCTGGAATCCTCTCTTAGGGCCAACCGCTGGGGGCACTTTCTTCCCCCAGACCTGCCCCCTCTCTAGTCCTGTCCAAACTCACCCTGTAGGTCTCCCCGTGTCTCCTACTGGGAATCTCTGGATACCCCCTTCCCCACAGTTCTGTGGCACATGTCACCCTTGGAACTGGCTCAGGTGTGGCTCCTGGCTGTAAACGCCGGGCGGGCAGTGGAGCTGTGTCGCCTCCGCCAGACCCCAGGCTGTCTCACAGAGGCCTGGAAGGGTCAGGCTCCTGGTCTCCGGTTAAAGCACTGCCCCGACCCTATGTGCCGTCTGTAAAATGCGTCAAGGATTCCCCCTTCCCCGCAAGGCCGGGGGCTTGAAGGGGAGACCAGGCCCAGAGGAGGCGGCGGCCCGGCTGCGGAGGTGGGATGGGGGTGGACAAGTTTGCAAGGCGAGGCCGGGTTTGGAAAGCAATCGGATTACTCCTCCCCATCAGGCTGGAGGGCAGGGTTCAAAGTCCCCACTTAATCTCCTGCGGGAGGACAGGGGCACACGCCCGGGGTGGGGAGCCGTCAGCACGCGACCCCCCCACCTCCCGCCCGGGGAGTCGGGACGCGGTGGGGAGGGGCGGGGAAGCCACGGAGGCCGGTCCGGGAGCCTTGAAGGGGCGCAGGCGGAACGGAGGCGGTCGGGTCTGGGTTCCCACCTCGACGACACCCCGGCCCCGAGGCCTCGGGCCGCGCCTTCCTCCTGAACCTGCGGTGTGCGCGATCCCCGGGAGGAGACGGCGGGGCCCCCTCCGGGTGTTTCTGCGCCTCCTGGAGCTCCGTCCTCGGCGACCGCGCCCGCCGGCAGTGGACAAGAGCTCGCCGCCACGCCCAGGCGGTCGCCCCATTTCCCAGTCTGGGAGGCGGGGCGGGGCCTCCTGGGGCTGCGCGCGGGTCCTCCAACCCCGACCCGGCAGGCGCCCCCAACCCCGGCCGCGCGCAGGAGGAGCCCGCGCCTCTGGGTTTTCGCCCGCCCCGGCCCCCAGTCCCCGGCCCCCGGCGCAGATGTTCTCCCGCGGGGCCTTCCGGGCAGCGTTTCAGGGGCCCTCATCTGGTTTTGCGGGGCGGGAATGGGCCGCCCAAGGCGCCATCACCACCTGGCAAGGCTTAGGGAGCCACTGGCCGGGATGGGGAGCCCCGCGGGCTGGGCGGCTGCCGTGGGCCAGGCTCCCCACGGCCGCACCCTCTTCCCTCCTCCCAGTTCTCTGGCAAGGGGAGGGATCTCCGCCTCCTGTTACAGCCGGAGAAACTGAGGCTCAAAGAGGTTGCATCACTTTATCAGGTTCAGCCATCCGGCTTTGAGCAGAGCCCTAAAGGATGGGAAAGATCTGGACATTTGGAGAAGGGAGAGGGGCAGGTTAGGCAGGAGAATGACTCGGACAAAGGCTGGAAATGCAGGTGGAGGCCTGTGGCCTGCTAGGCTGGACTAGGTGGTGGGGACGGCACACCCGCCCCTCTGGGGGGTGGTCAGTGGAGCCTTTGCTGGCATCTGGGGGCTGGGTGGGCACATGCAGCTGGGAGGAGCCGGGCGGAGTGGTCCAGTGTTTGCTGGAGATTCCGAGGCTGGTCCCGAGGGACAGAGACAGACACTGGGACAGGCAGACAGGCCTTGGCCAGAGCTTACGGCCCCTGGTGAGTGCTGGACATTGATCCTGGGAACACACCAAATATCTGCCTTTGTTGGGTGGTGGGGTGGGGTGGAGGAGGCGAGGTAGGCTGGATTCTTGCGGCCCTCTGCAAGAATCCCTCATCTGCACTCTCAAAGGTATGGGAGGCCAAATGCGGTGGCTCATGCCTGTAATCCCAGCATTTTGGGAAGCCGAGGTGGGAGGATGGCTTGAGGCCAGGAGTTCAAGACCAACCTGGCCAACACAGCAAGACCCCATCTCTAATACATGCATATATACACATTTAAATAGAAAAAAAAAGATATGGGAAAGGTTAGGTGGCCTCTTGGGCTCCCTGTAGAGGGAGGTGCCCAGCAGTGTGACAGCCTGGCCTAAGGGTCAGGTTGCTTCATGAAGAGCGATGGCTCCCAGGGGCTGAGGGCAGAGGCTAGAGGGCCAGGGTGCTGGGCACATAGGCTGGACTGCCTGGGGCAATGGATGGGGGGCACCACCCTAGGTGGGGCACCTGGGACACGTGGCCTCAGGGCTGGTGAGTTGGGAGGCCACATCTGGGGGATCAGCCCAGACAGGGTCTGGGGTGGCACTGGCCCACTGAGAGGGTAAAGAATGTGGCCATGCTCCCACCCAGCCACCAGAATGGAAAGCTTGACCCCCGTGGACCCTGACCTCACACTGCCCTGCTCCTGTGCCATCACACGGCCAGGCCGCTCCCCCAGAGGAGTCCGCACCACTGCAGCCTCCTTCCCGGACTCCCCCACACTCTAGCTGACTCCCTCTTCCCTGGGCCATCTTTAGACGCAGAGCCCTTGGCCCCTGACCTTAGCCCTCTTCTGTCTGACCTCCAACCCCTCTCCTGCAGGTGAGCTCCTCTTCCCAACCCTTTACCCTCCACCCCTGGCTTAGGGCGCCCACAGAGCCTCTTCTGATGTCGCCTTTTCCTGAACTGATCCAATATCAGCTCCCATGGGGGACATAGTGCCATATCTTGCAGGCTCTGAGGCCCAGCCTGCCCAGCCCAGCTTCCTCCTTGGGTACAAACCCGTGTAGATTGGAATTCCAGCCAGTTCCAGAACTCTTACGGGCTGAGAGATTTGAGAACAAGATACTTTTCCTCTCTCTCTCTTTTTAAAATTATTTTTATTTTATTTATTTATTTATTTTTGAGATGGAGTCTCGCTCTATCACCCAGGCTAGAGTGCAGTGGCGTGATCTCAGCTCACTGCAACCTCTGCCTCCCAGGTTCAAGGGATTCTCCTGCCTCAGCCTCCCGAGTAGCTGGGACTACAGGGATGTGCCACCAAGGCCGACTAATTTTTTTTTTTTTTTTTTTTTTGAGATGGAGTCTCACTCTGTTGCCCAGGCTGGAATGCAGTGGCACGATCTTGGCTCACTTCTACCTCTGTCGCTTGGGTTCAGGCAATTTTCTGCCTCTGCGTCCTGAGTAGCTGGGATTATAGGTGCCTGCCACCACGCCCCGCTAGTTTTTGTATTTTTAGTAGAGACGGGGTTTCACCATGTTGGCCAGGCTGGTCTTGAACTCCTGACCTTGTGATCCACCCACCTCGGCCTCCCAAAGTGCTGGGATTACAGGTATGAGCCACTGCGCCTGGTCACTTCTCCTATCTTTATTGCCCCATAAAGTGAGGCTCACATGCTGAGCCCAAGGTGGTAGTGAGGGCTCAACATAAAGTTCTCAGAGCAGTGCCTGGACAGAGTAAGTGTTCAAGTATGATTGTGATCCATTCCAAGAGAGGACCCCTTACCAACTCTGTAGGACTCCTCACTGGGCGCTCGTCACACTCAGCCTCCAGGAAGGCCCCCAGTGATCCCTGCCTCCTGCTGTCTGTTCCCTTATGTACTCCCTGAGTGGGAGTGGGACTGGGTGACTTAGGAATAGAATACAACCCACACGGCCCAGCACAGTGGCTCACGCCTGTAATCCCAGCACTTTGGGAGGCTGCGACGGATGGATCACAAGGTCAGAAGGTTGAGACCAGCCTGGCCAACATGGTGAAACCATGTCTCTACTAATAATACAAAAATTAGCCTGGCATGGTGGCGGGCACCTGTAATCCCAGCTACTCAGGAGGCTGAGACAGGAGAATCACTTGAACCTGGGAGGTGGAGGTTGCAATAAGCTGAGATTGTGCCACTGGACTCCAGCCTGGGTGACAGAGAGAGACTCCATCTCTCAAAAAAAAAAAACAAAAAAAAAACATTGTGCTGGAAGCGGTGGCTCACACTTGCAATCCTAGCACTTTGGGAGGCCAAGGTGGGTAGATCACGAGGTCAGGAGATCGAGACCATCCTGGCTAACACGGTGAAACCCCATCTCTACTAAAAATACAAAAAATTAGCCGGGCTTGGTGGCGGGTGCCTGTAGTCCCAGCTACTATTCGGGAGGCTGAGGTAGGAGAATGGCGTGAGCCAGGGAGGCGGGACTTGCGGTGAGCCGAAATCGTGCCACTGCACCCCAACCTGGGCGACAGAGTAAGACCCTGTCTCAAAAAAAAAAAAAAAAAAAGTCCCGGTGCGGTGGCTTACACCTGTAATCCCAGCACTTTGGGAGGCCGAGGCAGGCAGATCACCTGAGATTGGGAGTTCGAGACCAGCTTGACCAACATGGAGAAACCCTGTCTCTTCTAAAAATACACAATTAGCTGACTGTGGTGGCACATGTGTGCAATCCCAGCTACTCGAGAGGCTGAGGCAGAAGAGTTGCTTTAACTCGGGAGGTGGAGGTTGCAGTGAGTGGAGATCGCGCCATTGCACTCCAGCCTGGGCAACAAGAGTGAAACTTCATCTTAAAAAAATAAAAATAAAAATAAATTAGCCAGGTGGTGCAACACCTGTGGTTCCAACTACTCGGGAGGCTGAGACAGGAGAATTGCTTGAGCCCAGGAGACTGAGGCTGCAGTTAGCTATGATGGCACCACTGTACTCCAGACTGGGTAACAGAGCAAGACAGTATAAAAAAATATATATATATACACACACACACACACACACACGTATATATGTGTATATATGTGTATGTATATACACATGTCTATACATACACATATAGACATGTATATGTATACACATATATACATATATACACATATAGACATGTGTGTATATATATACGTATATATGTGTGTGTGTATATATAGAGTCCACGTGATGGGACATCCCTTCTGAGATTAGGTTAGAAAAAGACCAACTTTTGTTTTGGATACTGGTGCCCCCATTCTTGCTCTCTTGGCCGGGGAGAGCCAGCTGTCCCAAGCGGGAGAGGCAAAGGTGGCCAGTAGCTGAAGGCTTCCCGCTGTGGGTGAGCTCAGAACAAATCCCTCCAAGAACAAATCCCTGCTGTCCCCTCTGCAGCCTGCTGGAGACCCTGGGTCAGAGCCATGGGCTGGGCCACTTCTGAATTTCTAACCCACCTATGCTGTGAGATGGTGTTTGGTTTTCAGTTGCTAAGCTTTGAGGTAATTGACTATGCAGTAATAAATAGATACCTAATACCAAAGTTGATTGAAAAAGCCATTTACAGTAGAAAACAGTCTACTGTAAACAGGAGGCCGAGGCGGGTGGATCACAAGGTCAGGAGTTCAAGACCAGCCTGGCTAACACAGTGAAACCCCGTCTCTACTAAAAATACAAAACTTAGCTGGGCGTGGTGGCGGGCGCCTGGACTCCCAGCTACTCAGGAGGCTGAGGCAGGAGAATCACTGGAACCCAGGGGGCGGAGGTTGCAGTGAGTTGAGATTGCGCCACTGCACTCCAGCCTGGGCAACAGTGCTAGACTCCGTCTCAAAAAAAAAAAAAAAAAAAAAAAAAAAAAAAAGACCAGCCTGGATAACATGGCGAAATCCCATCTCTACAAAAAATTAAAAAATTAGCCGAGTGTGGTGGTGCACACCTGTAGTAGTCTCAGCTATTTGGGAGGCTGAGGTGGGAGGATTGCTTGAGCCGAGGCGGTTGAGGCTACAGTGAGCTGTGATTGTGCCACTACACTCCAGCCTGGGTGACAGAGCGAGACCGTGGCTCATGTCTGTAATCCCAGCACTTTGGGAGGCCGAGGCAGGCAGATCACCTGAGGTCAGGAGTTCAAGACCAGCCTGGCCAACATGGCAAAACCCCGATGGAGGCTCTGTCCACGGAGCTGTCTGGCAGGTCCTTGCCACTGTACAGCACAGCCAGCACAGCCTCCAGGCCCGACACCTGGGTGAGTCATGGCCCCTCCATCACAGGCGATGCATGGCTCTACCCCGAAGGTGCTCGGCTGGACGAATTTCACACAAGGTGATGGGGGCCAGGGCATGTTTCGGGCAGGAAGTCAGCCCTGGACATCTCAATACTCACATGCGTGTCTCAGTCACACTGTGTTTGTGTGTGTGGAACAGTCACACTGTGTGTTTGTGTTTGCATGTGTGGAACATAGAGAGCTGATCACCTCAAGGGACATCCCAGCCCACAGCTCCCCACCGCACAGGCCCCCCACTGCACACACCCCCCCACCACACCCACCCCCCACTGCACACACACAAACATGTTCCCAATGCAAAGCAAGCAGTTTTGCCCCACGCGCTCATCCCAGAGGCAGGTGTCCGCTTCCACACCGTGTGGTGACGCACATGCACGACGGGGGCAGATCCCCAGCACCCGCCTTCTCGTGAGCCACGTTTGTTCTGGATTCAGATACGCCGAGCCCCGGGAACCAAGCTGCAGGGCCAGTGCCTTCCAGCCTCCCCAGCCAGGAGCCTCCAGTCCCTCAGGAGCTCCGCAGGCCTTCAGGAGCCCCAGGAAGCACCCTCTGGCTCCCAAGCCCTTCCGGGCCTGCTGTAGAGTGGGGTGGGAAGCTGTTGGGAGGGAGGAGCAGAGGAGTTCTGGTCTCCCCTAGCCGGGCCTCCTGCTGGGACCCCTGCCAGCTGCTCCCCACCCCCAGCCTTGGCTCCAGGCCTGGCAGCCCCCGATTCCTCCCCTTCATACTCTCACAACTGCAAAGAAGGCCGGGGGAGGCCCCACTAAAGCACAGCCTCCAAAGTACACCTGGGGACTCCGGGACCCTGGGCGCCCTGAATCCCTCTGGGCCTCAGTTTCCCCCAGAAAGACAGACCCAGAATCAAGAGGGATCTTTGACGATGGGGGTGGGATTAGGCGTGTGTGTGCTTCCCGCACATCCTGGCAGGCTGTGGGCGTTCTTGGCAGGCAGCCACCAGTCCCCAGGCTCTGGAGGAGGAGGCCGGATGGGGGTGGGAGGCCGGGAGCCCCAGGGGAATGAGCTGCACCGCCCACGCCTCCATAGGAGCGGCCTCCACACACCCAGCACAGAGAGGCTGGAGCCACAGGGCCTCGGAGGAGCTGCTGGGCTCCCTGTTGCTGTGGGGGAGGTTGTCTTGGGTGGTCTTCCTCCTACCCTTTGCCCAAAGGTGCTCTGGGACAGACCCCTGACCACCTCCAAAGACTTGGGCCTTAGTCTCCATAGAACGAGGGGTTTCTGGACCACCTGCCAGCTAACTGGGCAGGGCTGGGCACCAGCACTTTAGGTCCACTGAACGTTAGGGGCTGCCCAGTCCACCCCACTACTTTCACCTCTGTCCTGGGTTGCAAGAGCGGCTTCAAACCCCAGACCCTACAACCCAAGACCTCGAAACCCAGATCCTGGAATCCTAGACTCCAGAACCCCCAGACAGGAACCCGGACCAAGAACGTTCCCAAGAGCTGCTCAGAGGCCATGTGGGGCCTTTCCGTCCTTCTGTGACAAAGACACTTGTCACTCGCTGTCCAGGGATAGAGCATGGAGTGCCTGCCTTCAGAATCTGAAAGGCCTTCTCCAGAAACTCCTGGTCTCCACTCCCGGCCCGCCGAGGGGCGAGTGCGTCCCACCCGCTGTGGGCTGAACCTAGTCCTGGGGGCTCTTATCAGTGCCCTGAGAGGTCCCCGGGAGGGAGCCGCATCCCACCAATGGATGAGGACACAGGAGCCCCACAGAGCTCACCCCCAAACCCGGCCTTCCCAGAACAGAAAGATGGCGGCCCCCAGGAGGCCCTGCTGGCCCTGGCCTGGGTCTGCTGAGGGCAGGGCCTGGTGACAGTTTCCAGTGTGCCCTCTGCAACAGCCTTCTCAGGCTCTCACCGTCACCCCACCCAGTCTCTGTACACCACTGCTTGGACAGCTGGGGGCACACAGAGCATGACGCTGGCCCAGCAGGACCAGGGTGGGGGCTGTACCTCAAACGCCTTTGACCTGAGTCCTCTAGTGGTTGGGAGGAGCCACCCCGACAGGGGCATCAGGTGATGTCCTAATTGCATTCAATTAGGATCCAATAGGCCTCAGTGGGCCCCACATAGCAGCTGGGGCCAATCCTGGAGGAGGGGATCTGAGCCCTGGGCGGGCTGGGCAGCTACGCAGGACTCTTCGGGGCCAGGCACGGCCTGGCTTTTCACACGACCCAGTCCCATCCCGGGGCCTCGGTCTTCTGTCTGTGTAACGGGAACACCCCCTTGAGGGCTGTGGTGTGGACCTGATGATGGCGGCGAAGTGTCCTGGGCCCAGCTAGCCCTCCTGTCTTGGTCCTGGGGGGCGAGGTGGGGAGGGAGCTGGGGGCAGAGTGGGGCAGAGTCGTCCCCCTCCTGCCTTCCTGGCATGGCGTTGAGTTGGGAAAGGTCGCAAAGGGGTGGGCTCTCCTGAGCTGGTGGCCCAGGCAGCCGGGGAGGGCAGCACAGGGTGCCCCTGCTGGGTGCTGGGTAGGGCACCAGTGTCCGGAACGCTCAACACAGCCCTCCCCGTGGGGCTGCAAGGCCCCCACCCCGTATTAGCCGGGCAGCGCTGGGGATGTGGCACCAACACCTTCCAGTGGAAATGTCTGTGTCGGGAGCTGAAGGCTGGGCATTGAAACACCTGCAACCAGCTCTGAAGGCCAGGCCTGCTGTGGGGGGGTTGGGTTCCAGGCAGCCACCCAATGTGGGAAGGATCGCAGCAGTGTGGGCCAGTGGAGAGCGGTGGCTGGCTCCAAGTGCAGATTCTGCCTCAGTTTCTCCATGGGTGTCTTGGGGGCCGGTCTCCCTCAGCCCCAGCTGCCTGCCCTTCCCGCCCCCCCACACCTCATTCCTGCAGGTGGCCCTCCCTCCAGCCCCGGCTGGGCCCCCTTCCCTGTGGCCGAGTTACCCCCTGGCCTGCACCAGCCAGTGGGGCTCCTGCTCCCACGGGGGCATCCTTCATGTATTTTTTCCCAAACCGCCCCTCTCCGGAGTCATCGCAGCTCCTTGGATTTACATTGGCCAGAGCAGCAGGCCTGGGCCACCCGTTCATCCGCCATCCCTGTCACTGAAGCTGGTGTGCCCTGGGGCAGGGCCAGGGATGTGGCACAGGAGGCTGCCCAGCAAGTGCCTGAGGAAAGAGGGAAAGTCTGAATCACAGAAACAAACACATCAACAGATGCTGTTCACAGCTCACGAGAATCCCATGATATCTCCATTTACAGAAGTAGTGGGCTCAGAGAGGTTAAGCAATTTACCTGGAGTCACACAGCCCAGAAGTGGCAGAGCTGGGATTTGAAGTCAGATGAGTGAGCCTTCAGAACCAGACCCTTTCCCTGAAAAATGGGACCTCCTGGAGGCTGGATAAGGCCTCAGTGGAGACACTGTGGCCCTCACAGCAAGTCTGACAGACACACAAACAGAGACTCCAGGTCTTGCCCTGGGAGGAAGAAATGCTGGCCCTGCTTCCTCTCCTGCCTGGGGAAGGACGTGCACACACCAGGAAGCCACCAAGAGGGGCTCAGATCCCAGCAGGTTTGCTCCTGACCTGGGCCCCAGAGCCCCCTGTGGTCCTAGGTTTGAGGACCTGCCTGGGGACAGGGCTAGGCCGCTGGTCCCAGGGCCTTGCAGCCCCAAGGTGAGGGCTGTGTTGGGTGTCCCTCACACTGGTGCCCCACCCAGCACCCTGACATACCCCCTGGGAGTCAGCTCTCCACAGCAGCTGAGGTTGGAGGGATTAGAGGCCCCAGAATTGCCCTGCCGGTCAGTCACCCTCAGAGCACCTGGGAGGACTCTCCCAGGAGCTTATTAGAAATGGAGGGTCCAGCCGGGCGCTGTAGCTCACGCCTGTAATCCCAGCACTTTGGGAGACCGAGGAGGCGGGTGGATCACGAGGTCAGGAGATTGAGACCATCCTGGCTACCATGGTGAAACCCCGTCTCTACAAAAAATACAGAAAATTAGCTGGACATGGTGGTGGGCGCCTGTAGTCCCAGCTACATGGGAGGCTGAGGCAGGAGAATGGCATTAACCCGGGAGACGGAGCTTGCAATAAGCCGAGATCTTGCCACTGTACTCCAGCCTGGGCAACAGAGCGAGACCCCATCTCAAAAAAAAGAAAAAAAAAAAAAAGAAAGAAATGGAGGGTCCAGGCCGGGTACGGTGGTTCATGCCTGTAATCCCAGCACTTTGGGAGGCCAAGGCGGGGAGATCACAAGGTCAGGAGTTCGAGACCAGCCTGGGCGACATGGTGAAACCCCGTCTCTACTAAAAATACAAAAATTAGCCAGGCGTGGTTGCGCATGCCTGTAATTCCAGCTACTCGGGAGGCTGAGGCAGGAGAATCGCTTGAACCCGGGAGGTGGAGGTTGCGGTGAGCCGAGATTGCGCCACTGCACTCCAACCTGGACAACAGAATCGAGACTCCATCTCAAAAAAAAAGAAAAAAGCAAAAAGAAACAAGCCCTGACCTCTGTGCCCTCTCCTGTCTCCACCTCGCCAGGAGAAGCAGGCGGGCTCGCAGCTTATCTGCAAGGCTGTCGTCGTCGGGCAGGCCGGGGGACACACGGTAATCCCTCGAGCGTCCTATCGATGTCCCTGGTCACTCCACAGTGATAGCATGAGGAGCTTTCACTGAGCACTCCAGCTGTCCCGAGAGCTGTCAGGGGATCTCATCTGCTCACGACTCCTGGTTTTGCAGTGGAGGAAAGTGAGGCACAGAGAAGTTATGCAATTTGTCTAGGGTAACACAGCTGCATGCATAGGAGCTGGGATTCGAACTCAAGCCATCAGGCCCAGAACCCCTGCTCTTAACCATGAAAGTTATATGTCTTCTTGTGTTAAACAGCTGGAGCCCCCATCATGTGACAGGGAGAATGGCCGTCTTTCTACCCTGGGTCCTACAGGAAGTTCAGGCACCCCTGGGGCTTCCTCCATTCTGAAGAAAGACTAGGAAAGCTTCTGTCCCAGGACACCCTTCTCTGCTGCCCGCTGCGGGGCTGCTGGGGATGCCTCACTGAGGTAGGTGTCAAGGGGACGGGAGGGGAGGGGTGCTCCCAGGGCCTGGCTGCCAGGGAATTTACATGCCCTACAGTCACGACGCTTCATCTGTGCTTGCTGAAATCTCCCCTGCCCCGTACTCCCTCCACAGGCCTGGATCACAACCACATCGCCCGGAAGTTTCCCCAGAGCCTCTCCCCTCCCTGCCTGCCCCTCAGAGGGGTGAGGGCAGCAAGTGGCCTTGCAGGAAGGAACAGAGTGGCCTGGGGGCCCCTAGAGAGTCTCCCCGGAGCAACAGACTATCCACTCCAGCAAGGCACCCGGGCTCCCCTGACACCAGAGGCCAGATAGTGTTTTTTTTTTTTTTTTTTTTTTTTTTGAGACAGAGTCTCGTTCTGTCACCCAGGCTGGAATGCAGTGGCGCACTCCAACCTCCACCTCCTGGGTTCAAGTGATTCTCCTGCCTCAACCTCCCCAGCAGCTGGGATTACAGGCATGCACCACCACCCCTGGCTAATTTTTGTATTTTTAGTAGAGACGGGGGTTTCACCATGTCGCCCAAGCTGGTCTCGAACTCCTGACCTTGTGATCTGCCCGCTTCTGCCTCCCAAAGTGCTGGGATGATAGGCATGAACCACCATGCCTGGCCTGGACCCTCCATTTCTTTTCGTTTCTTTTTTTTTTTTTTTGAGATGGAGTGTCACTCTGTTGCCCAGGCTGGAGTGCAGTGGTGTGATCTCGGCTCACTGTAAGCTTCGCCTCCCAGGTTCACGCCATTCTCCTGCCTCAGCCTCCCAAGTAGCTGGGACTACAGTTGCCCGCCACCACACCTGGTTAATTTTTTGTATTTTTAGTGGAGACAGGGTTTCACTGTGTTGGCCAGGCAGGTCTCGAACTTCTGACCTCGTGATCCACCTGCCTCGGCTTCCCAAAATGCTGGGATTATAGGCGTGAGCCACTGCGCCCCGCCCGCTTTTCTTCTCTTTCTTTCTTTTTTTGTTTTTTTTTTGGGATGGAGTTTCACTCTTGTCACCCAGGCTGGAGTGCAGTGGTGTGATCTTGGCTCACTGCAACCTCCACCTCCTGGGTTCAAGTGATTCTCTTGCCTCAGCCTCCTGAGTAGCTGGGATTACAGGCAAGGGCCACCATGCCCAGCTAATTTTTGTATTTTCAGTAGAGATGTGGTTTCACCATGTTGGCCAGGCTAGTCTCGAACTCCTGACCTCAGGTGATTCACCCGCTTTAGCCTCCCAAAGTGCTGGGATTACAGGCGTGAGACACCACACCTGGCCCTTTTTTTTTTTTTTTTTTTTTTTTTGAGATAGAGTCTCACTCTGTTGCCCAGGCTGGAGTGCATTGGTGCCATCTCGGCTCACTGCAACCTCCACCTGCCGGTTCAAGTGATTCTCTTGCCTCATCCTTAATAATAGCTGGGATTACAGGCACCTGCCACCATGCCCGGCTAATTTTTGTATTTTTAGTAGATATGGGGTTTCACTATGTTGGCCAGGCTGGTCTCGAACTCCCGGCCTCAGGTGATCCGCCCACCTCAGCCTCGCAAAAGGCTGGGATTACAGACATGAGCCACCGCGTCTGGCCCGGTTTTTTTGTTGTTGTTGTTTGTTTGCTTTTGCTTTTGTTTTTGAGACAGAATCTCACTTTGTTGCCCAGGCTGGAGTGCAGTGGCATGATCTCGGCTCACTGCAAGCTCTGCTTCCCGGGTTCACGCCACTCTCCTGCCTCAGCCTCCCGAGCCGCTGGGACTACGGGCACCCGCCACCATGCCTGGCTAATTTTTTTTTTGTATTTTTAGTAGAGATGGGGTTTCACCGTGATAGCCAGGATGGTCTCGATCTCCTGACCTCGTGATCCGCCCATCTCGGCCTCCCAAAGTGCTGGGATTACAGGTGTGAGTCACTGCGCCTGGCCTGGCCAGGCTTTTTTTTTTTTTTTTTTTTTTTTTTTGAGACGGAGTCTCGCTCTGTAGCCCAGGCTGGAGTGCAGTGGCCGGATCTCAGCTCACTGCAAGCTCCGCCTCCCGGGTTCACGCCATTCTCCGGCCTCAGCCTCCCGAGTAGCTGGGACTACAGGCGCTGCCACCTCGCCCGGCTATTTTTTGTATTTCTTAGTAGAGACGGGGTTTCACCGTGTTAGCCAGGATGGTCTCGATCTCCTGACCTCGTGATCCGCCCATCTCGGCCTCCCAAAGTGCTGGGATTACAGGCTTGAGCCACCGCGCCAGGCCCAGGCTTTTTTTTTAAGTAAATAAATATACATCTATTTTTTGCAGAGAGGGAGTATTGCCACGTTGCCCAGGCTGGTCTTCAACTCCTGTGCTTCAGGGATCCTCCCACCTCGGCCTCCCAAAGTGTAAGAGTTGTGTGAACCAGAACAACTCCATCTTGAGAAGGGGCTGAGTGAAATGAAGCTGAGACCTACTGGGCTGCAATCCCAGGAGGTTAAGCCATTCTAAGTCACAGGATGAGATAGGAGGTCAGCACAAGATACAGGTCACAAAGACCTTGCTGATAAAACAGCTTGCAGTAAAGAAGCCGGCCAACACCCACCAAAACCAAGGTGGAGACAAGAGTGACCTCAGGTTGTCCTCACTGCTACATTCCCTCCAGTGCCATGACAGTTTACAAATGCCATGGCAACGTCAGGAAGTTACCCTATATGGTCTAAAATGGGGAGGCATGAATAATACACCCCTTATTTAGCATATAATCAAGAAATAACCATAAAAATGCGCAACGTTGGCCAGGCGTGGTGGCTCACATCTGTAATCCAAGCACTTTGGGGGGCCAAGGCGGGCAGATCATCTGAGGTCAGGAGTTCTAGACCAGCCTGGCCAACATGGTGAAACCCTGTCTCTACTGAAAATACAAAAATTAGCCGGGCTTGGTGGCTCATGCCTGTAATCCCAACTCCTCTGGAGACTGAGGCAGGAGAATCACTTGAATACGGGAGGCAGAGGTTGCAGTGAGCCAAGATCTCGCCACTGCACTCCAGCCTGGGAAACAGAGGGAGAAACAAACAAACAAACAAACAAACAAAAGGGCAACCAGCTGCCTTCGGACCTGCTCTGCCTATGGAGTAGCCATTCTTTTTTTTTTGAAATAGAATCTTCTTGCTCTGTTGCCCAGTCTGGAGTGCAGTGGCACAGTGTCGACTCGCTGCAACCTCTGCGTCTTGGGTTCAAGCGATTCTCCTGCCTCAGCCTCCCGAGTAGCTGGAATTACAGGTGCCTGCCACCAGGCCCAGCTAATTTTTTGTATTTTTAGTAGAGATGGGTTTTCTCCATGTTGGCCAGGCTGATCTTGAACTCCTGATCTCGTGATCTGCCTGCCTCGGCCTCCCAAAGTGTTGGGATTATAGGCGTGAGCCACCACGCCCGATCCAGAACAGGCAACTTTTTTTTTTTTTTTTGAGATGGAGTCTCACTCTGTTACCAGGGCTGGAGTGCAGCGGCGCGATCTCGGCTCACTGCAACCTCCGCCTCCTGTATTCAAGCGATTCTCCTGCCTCAGCCTCCTGAGTAGCTGGGATTACACGTGCCTGCCATTATGCCCAGTTAATTTTTTTAAGTAGAGGGGTTTCACCGTGTTGGCCAGGCTGCTCTTGAACTCCTGACCTGGTGATTCGCCCACCTCGGCCTCCCAAAGTGCTGGGATTACAGGCGTGAGCCACCGCGCCCGGCCAGGCAACTTTTAAACTCAGGCAAATTCTGTTCTTGTCTTTGGCCACTCTGGGCTCCCTGCTTCGAAGTCTCAAAATGTCAAGTCAGGGAGGGTCCTTGGAGATTATCTTTCTACGTCTTCATTTCAAAGACAGGCAGGAGCTCAGAGATGTGAAGGGATTTGCCCAAGGACACGCAGCTTGTCAGTGATTACATCAGATATTGCTCATGGTCCTCCACTTCCGGTCCCCACCTCCCCCTCTCCCAGAGATCCAAGGGATTAGAAGCTCTGATATTTTATCAGGGCATTTGCTGCCTGGAATTAAGACATTTCCCAGCCTCCCTTACACATAGGTGTGGCCATGTGACTAATTTTTGGCCTTAATGTAAGGAGTGTGTTTGACTTCATAAAGAGTCCTTAAAGGGAAAGGCACACTCTACTCCCTTCTCATTTCTGGGAATGTAGATTAAATGGCAGGAGTTTCAGCAACCATTTTGAACACGAAGTGATCTCAGAAATGAAAACTATTCATGTGGCCGGGTACAGTAGCTCACGCCTGTAATCCCAGCACTTTGGGAGGCCAAGGTGGGCGGATCACCAGGTCAGGAGATCGAGACCATCCTGGTTAACACGGTGAAACTCCGTCTCTACTACAAATACAAAAAATTAGCCGGGTGTGGTGGTGAGCACAGCTACTCAGGAGGCTGAGGCAGGAGAATGGTGTGAACCCGGGAGGCGGAGGTTGCAGTGGGCCGAGATCCCGCCACTGCACTCCAGCCTGGGCCACAGAGCGAGACTCCGTCTCAAAAAAAAAAAACTATTCATATGGGCTGAACGCAGTGGCTCATGCCTGTAATCCCAACACTTTGGGAAGCCAAGGCAGGAGAATTGCTTGAGTCCAGGCATTCAAGATCCCCACCTGGGAAACCAAGGTAGACCTCCATCTCTACAAAAAGCACGAAAATGAGCCAGGCATGGTAGTGTGGGCCTGTAGTCCCAGCTGCTTGAGAGGCTGAGGTGGGAGGATCACCTGAGCTCAGGAGTTGGAGGCTGCAGTGAGTTGTGATCGTACCACTGTTGGCGGTGGAGGGTTTCCAGGATCTTGGTGTCTTGAACAAAGAATTGGACAAAACGTATAAACAAAGCAAGGAAAGAATGAAGAAACAAAAGCAGAGCTTTATTGAAAACAAAAGCACAATCTGCTGCACAGAGTGGGAACGGGCCGGAGCATAGAGGCTCAAGAGCCCGTTACAGAATTTTCTGGAGTTTAAATACCCTCTAGAGGTTTCCATTGGTTATTTGGTGTGCACCCTATGTAAATGAAGAGGCTTAAAGTGAGTTACCAAAGTGAAGTTACAAAGCTATTTACTGTGTGTACACCCTATGTAAATGAAGAGGATGAAGTTACAAAGTCATGTACTTGGTGAACACCCTATGTAAATGAAGAGGATATTTCCTGTTGTGGCTGAAGTGCCTCCTCTCTCCTCTCCATTTGATTTAGTTCTGGGAAGTCCTCAGGTTCCCTGCCTCCAGGTCTTATTCTCCTGTCTCAGCACTGCACTCAAGCCTGGGCCACAAAGCCAGATTCTGTCTCTAAAAAAAAGGAAAAAAAGAGGCCAGGCACAGTGACTCCTGCCTGTAATCCCAGTACTTTGGGAAGCTGAGGAGGGTGGATCACGTGAGGTCAGGAGTTGGACACCAGCCTGGCCAACATAGTGAAACCCTGTCTCTACTAGAAAGACAAAAAATTAGCCAGGTGTGGTGGCATGCACTTGTAGTCCCAGCTACTCTGGAGGCTGAGGCAGGAGAATCACTTGAACCCGGGAGGCGGAGGTTGCAGTGAGCCAAGATTGCGCCACTGCACTCCAGCCTGGGCAACAGAGCAAAACTCCATCTCAAAAAACAACAACAAACAAAAAGAAAAAAAATAAAACTACGTATGGCAGAGCCACAGGATAAAAGGAGTAAAGGGAGCCCAGGTTCCTGACACTGTGACACTCCTTGTCATACAAGCCCTGGCACCCTCTAAACAGATTTTGTTTTTGTTTTTGAGACGGTGTCTTGCTCTGTTGTCCAGGCTGGGGTGCAGTGGCACAATTCAGCTCACTGCAACCTCCGCCTCCCCGGTTCAAGTGATTCTCCTGATTCAGCCTCCTGAGTAGCTGGGATTACAGGCACCCACCACCACGCTCAGCTAATTTTTTTGTATTTTTAGTAGAGACGGGGTTTCACCATGTTGGTCAGGCTGGTCTCAAACTCCTGACCTCAAGCAATTCACTCACCTCGGCCTCCCAAAGTACTGGGACGACAGGTGTGAGCCACCGCGCCCGGCCAATATCTTGACAATGAGAGAAAAATAAGCTTCCATCGAGTCTGAGCTGTCCTTTTCTCAGGTTTTCTACTGGGTCTGCTTGACTCTGAGTCTAGCACTTTTCTTGCTTTTCCAGCGTTTCTTCTCTGAGGAGGTGCAGTGAGGAACAGAGAGGTCATGGTTCAGAGTAGGCCCTGGGGTTTATGATTTGACATTTTATGTAGGGTGCAGGGACCAAATGATTTCTATCCTTATTTTATTATTTATTTATCTTTTGGGACGAGTTCTGCTCTGTCACTCAGCCTGGAGTATAGTGGCTCCATCCTGAGTCACTGCAACCTCTGCCTCCTGGGTTCAAGTGATTCTCCTGCCTCAGCCTCCTGAGTAGCTGGGATTATAGGGGTGTGCAATCACGCCCAGGTAATTTTTGTATTTTTAGTAGAGACAAGGTTTCACCATGTTGGTCACGCTGGTCTCGAACTCCTGACCTCGTGATCTGCCTGCCTTGGCCTCCCAAAGTGCTGCGATTACAGGCGTGAGCCATAGCGCCCAGCTATTATTTTATTTTATTTTATTTTAGAGACAGAGTTTCGCTCTTGTTGCCCAGGCTGGAGTGCAATGGCATGATCTCGGCTCACCACAACATCTGCCTCCCGGGTTCAAGTGATTCTCCTGCCTCAGCCTCCTGAGTAGCTGGAATTACAGGCATGTTCCACCATGCCTGGCTAATTTTGTATTTTTATTAGAGACAGGGTTTCTCCATGTTGGTCAGGCTGGTCTCGAACTCCTGACCTCAGGTAATCTGACCACCTTGGCCTCCCAAAGTGCTGGGATTACAGACTTGAGCCACCGCACCCAGCCTTTATTTTTAATTTATTATATATTTTTTAGACAGGGTGTTGCTCCATTGTCCAGGCTGGAGTGCAGTGGTGTGATCACAGATCACTGCAGACTTCACCTCCAGAACTCAAATGATCCTCCCATCTCAGCCTCCTGAGTAGCTGGGACTCTGCTGTTGCACCTGGCCCAAAAATGATTTTTAGTCATTAACTCCTTTTTCTTTCTTTGTTTTATTTTTGTTTTTTTGAGACAGGGTCTCGCTCTCTCACCCAGGTTGTAGTCCAATGGTGTGATCTCCATTCACTGCAGCCTCGACCTCCTGGGTTCAAGTGATCCTCCCACCTCAGCCTCTCGAGTAGCTGAGACTACAGGTGCACACCACCACCCCCAGCTAATTTTTTTTTTTTTTTTTTTTTTTTTTAATAGAGACGGTTTCGGCCGGGTGCAGTGGCTCAAGCCTGTAATCCCAGCACTTTGGGAGGCCGAGACGGGTAGATCATGAGGTCAGGAGATCGAGACCATCCTGGCTAACACGGTGAAACCCCGTCTCTACTAAAAAATACAAAAAAAACTAGCCGGGTGAGGTGGCGGGAGCCTATAGTCCCAGCTACTCGGGAGGCTGAGGCAGGAGAATGGCGTGGACCCAGGAGGTGGAGCTTGCAGTGAGCTGAGATCCGGCCACTGCACTCCAGCCTGGGAGACAGAGCAAGACTCCGTCTCAAAAAAAAAAAAAAAAAAAAAAAATAGAGACGGTTTCACCATGTTGCCCAGGCTGGTCTCGAACTCCTGGGTTCAAGCAATCCTCCTGCTTTGGTCTCTCAAAGTGGTAGGATTACAGGCTTGAGCCACTGTGCCTGGCCGCTAAACCCATTTTCACAGGAAATTTTACTCAGAAGCTCAACAACAACAACAAAATCACTTCCTGAACTGAGAATGTCCAGTTGAAGTGAGTGGGGTGGGAGCCCTACCCACGTGGCCTCCCCTCCTAGGTCCCCAGTTCCCTAAGCCTCTGGCACAGCTACGTATTTATTTATTTATGTATTTATGTATGTATTTATGAGACGGAGTCTCGCTCTGTCTCCCAGACTGGAGTGCAGTGGCATGATTTCGGCTAACTGCATCCTCCACCTCCCAGGTTCAAGCGATTCTCCTGCCTGAGCCTCCAAAGCAGCTGGGATTACAGGCGTGCACCCCCACACTCAGCTAATTTTTGTATTTTTAGTAGAGACGGGGTTTCGCCATGTTGGCCAGGCTCGTCTCAAACTCCTGACTGCAGGTATCTGCCCACCTCAGCTTCCCAAAGTGCTGGGATTACGGGCGTGAGCCACCGTGCCCGGCCAGGGCTACATTCTCAAAAGCACCTTCCTGCCCCCTGCCGTACCACAGGGTGGCAGGACCCAGTCTCTGGGTGTCAGACAGAGAGAGTGATGGGAAGGCTACAGTGACTCAGCCAGGGAGCCACCAACAGCCAGCCATTACCCCTGGGTCCGGGGTCAGGCAGGGCTGCTCTGTCACCCTCAGGAGTGTTTGGCTCCAGGGACTCAGGGCATAGCAGCACCTTCCCCAAGTCCTCCCCCTCCCGCAGGGCAGGCATGGGAAGCAGCAGGTCCCATCTTTCCCCAGGATACTGCCTGGCAATGCCTGGGTAGCTGGAGTCCAGGTCAAATGCGGGGGAGCAGGAGGGCCCAGAGCCTCAGCTCCCCTGCCAGGCTCCTCAGGCTTCTCCTACATCAACAAAGCAAATGAAGGCAACAAACTCAGAAAGCACTTCTCCACCGTTCCCTCTGCCATGAGTGGCCGCGCCACACCCGGCCCTGCCCCACCCCACCTCTTCCTTCCCACCGCTCTGTGACTCAGAGTTAAGAGATGAGATACTCTGAAATCACTCTAGGGTGAGGGGCTGGCATTTGTGTTGCCAGCCTGATGGACTTGGGAGGCACCCACAAACTACACCCTTGGTGGCTGAGGGTGCATCCTTCTGTTCAGCGAGTCATCAGGAAGCATGTCACAGTGGAGTGGTGCTTTCTCCATTGGTGGCAGGTGGAACACAAGTTTCTCAAACTTTTCCACCATTGTTTCCCTAATTGTGCAGGCCAATTGACCAGGATAATGGAGGACTGCTGCTATCACAAAAGAACCTTGGTTCATCAAAAATCCACGTGAGGCTGGGTGTGGTGGCTCACGCCTATAATCCCAGCACTTTGGGAGGCCAAAGCAGGCAGATCACTTGAGGTTAGGAATTCAAGACAAGCCTAGCTAACATGGTGAAACCCCGTCTCTACCAAAAATACAAAATTAGCTGTGTGTGGTGGCACATGCCTGTCATCCCAGCTACTTGGGAGGCTGAGGCAGGAGAATCGCTTGAACCCGGGAGGCGGAGGTTGCCGTGAGCTGCAATCACGCACGCCATTGCCCTCCAGCCTGAGCAACAAGAGCGAAACTCCATCTCAAAACAAAAACAAACAGAAAAAACAAGAGCGAAACTCTGTCTCAAAAAAAAAAAAAAAAAAAAACTAAAACAAACAACAAAAAACAAAAACCAAAACCAAAAAATCCATGTGAGTGTTATGCTCTACCCCTGCAATATGGGAATGCTTGTATGATGCAAAACTTACGTTTTATGCATTTGCTCAATTTTGCACCTCCCACTCCAAATGGCCACGGAAGCCTGGTGCTCCAGAAGCTGTTCTGTGCTATCCGGTGGCTTCTCCTCAACCTAGCCTGCACTCGCCCGGCTCTCATTCTTCTAGTTGAGAAGCAAAGTGTTAGAGAGAGCATGGATTTTGCCATTGGAATTGCTGGCTTCTGGTTATGGCTGTGTGACCTTGGGCATCTCACTTGACCTCTCTAAGCCTCCATTTCCCCTCTGCTTTTAGTCCCCACTGAGGCCAACATGTGTCTGGAAGTGGGGGTGGGGGTGGGGGTGAGGCGTTGGGATGGCGTTTTCTTCCTTGGCAGGCAGGGCCCTCAAGAGACTTAAAGAGGGGCCGGGTGCGGTGGCTCATGCCTGTAATCCCAGCACTTTGGGAAGCCAAGGCAGGCAGATCACCTGAGGTCAGGAGTTCGACACCAGCCTGACCAACATGGTGAATCCCAGTTTCTACCAAAAATACAAAAATTAGCTGGGTATGGTGGCACGTGCCTGTAGTCCCAGTTACTCAAGAGGCTGAGGCAGAGGCTTGAAACTCTTGAAACTGGGAGGCAGAGGTTGCAGTGAGCTGAGATGGCGCTACTACACTCCAGACTGGGTGACAGAGTGAGATCCAGTCTCAAAAAAAAGAATCTTAAAGAGGGCTGCTGTGAGTTATTCTTGCAGACGAGGAAAGTACCCCATTTTGACTCCTTAGTCTCTGGCTCTGGCTGGGTAGGGCCATCCTGGCTTGGTACTTTTGCCCTAGCTCAGTCCATGGTGAGCCCACCCAGGTGAGCAATGCTCCTGGTCATGCGGTGCAGAGGCTGGGCCGGGCGCTTTGTGGATCCCCATGCAGAATGGGTTCTGGGGTGCACAGAAGAACCTTTTTCAAACATGGTGGTAAAATACACATCACATAACATTTACCGTTTGAACCATGTTTAAGTGTACAGTTCATGTCCTTGCCATGGTCAGGGGAAAGAAGGAGGAAGGGAGGAATGGAAAGAAAAGAAAAGAAAAGAAAGAAAGAAGAAAGAAAGGAAGGAAGGGAGGGAATGAAAGCGAAAGAAAGAAAGGAAGCAGGAAGGAAGGAAAGAGAAAAAGAAGAGGAAGGAAGGAAAAGAAAGAAGGAACTAAAGAAAGAATGAGGGAGGGAGGGAGGGAGGAAGGAAGGAAGGAAGGAAGGAAGGAAGGAAGGAAGGAAGGAAGGAAGGAAGAAAGAAAGAAAGAAAGAAAGAAAGAAAAGAGTGTACAGTTCAATCTTTCCAAGCCAAAACTCCATACCCATTAAACAATAGCTCCCCATTCCCGGCTCCTCCCAGCCCCTGGCAACCACCATGCTACTTCCTGTCTCTCTGAATTTGACTACTCTGGACACAGAATATAAGTGGAATCCTACAGTATTTGTCTTTTTGTGACTAGCTTATTGCATTCCGCATAATGTCAGGGTTCGCCTTTCATCCATGCTGCAGCATATGCAGAATTTCCTTCTTTCTGCGGTTAAAGAGCTCTCCACTGTCCATATAGACTATTTGCTCAACCCTTCACCCGTCCGTGGACCGGTGGGCTGCTCCCACCTTTTGGCTGTTGCGAATGCTGCTACTGTGAAAGTGGGTGTGCAAATGGAGGAACATTCTTTTGATGGTGTTGAATTTGGTTTAACCCATATTAGAGCAAACATAAGGAGCACAGCAAACATCACAGATATGAGACATGAATGCTTAGGGTGCGGCTACAGTGACGAGGTGATTTCAGGTCAATCACGAAAGGGCGACAGCGGACAGGGTGAGAGTCGCCAGGAGCTAGCGGGAATGACTTCGGTTTGAGAAAGTCTAAGCTGGGTCAAGCCAAGGAGGAGCCGGGGCCTCTCGCCCCGCGTCTCCCTCTCCGGGAACCCCTCCCCGAACCTGCCACTCCTGTCTCCGGGCTCGCCCGGCTGCCTGCGGCTACCACACACCCTGGGGCAGTTTTGGCCCCGGGTCCCAGGAAAGCATCTGATTGGCTGTGTTCTCACTAGGCCAGCCCTGATAGATCACTGGCCAGCCTATGGATAGGCTCACCTCAGTCAGATGCCCATGCCTGGTCCAATCAGCGGTGGGCAGCCTGGAGGGTCGGGGAAGGAGCTGCGGCTAGCGGGGCTCCCAAGTCCTGCAGGGACTCCTGTCGGGTCCAAGGTGAAGCCCGGCCAGCCGCAGGCTTCACAGCGCCCCCTGGTGGTCCGGGGCGGAGGCGGGGAGGAGCCCAGGCAGCGGCAGAGGGAAGTTCAGGGCAGGCGCGGAGGCTCAGACCTGTAATCTCAGCACTTTGGGAAGCCAAGAGGGGAGGATCGCTTGAGATCGAGAGTTTGAGACTAGCCTAGGCAACATAGTGAGAGCCTTATCTCTACTAAAAATTAAATTTAAAAAAGGGGGGTCAAGGTCTGAGGATGGCTAACTCCACTCTGGACTCCACACCTGAGGGTAACCAAGGGAAGGGTGTTGGGGAGCGGTCCTGCCTGGGGCTGACCCCCCAGAACTTGCCCAGCTCCTCTTCTATCTGGGGCTGGGGGAGTTGGTTAGTGCGGGGTGGGGTGCGGGGACCCAGAACCCCCCAAAACTGTTCTTCTCTCCCGGTCAGCCTCTGCCCTCTCCTAGCCCCCTTTCATCACTCAGGGAACCCTGAAAGTGAGGACCTCAGGTACTGTGCGTTTCCTAACGTCGCCTCAATCCTGGGTGTCCTGTTTGGACCCTCGGGCCTTCTGCGCGGCTCTCAGCGAATCTCTGAGCACAGGGATGCGTGGGTACCCTGCCCTTTGGTTCCAGGCTTAAATCAGTGGCACAGTGTCCCCGCCAGGCCAGAGAGAGGGGTCGGCTCCCAGCCGTTCGTGGGTAGCTGGGGCTGGCGCACGCACATCCTCTCTGCCTTTCCCTCCCGAAGCCCTGCCGTGGGCCAGGCCGCACCAGAACGGGGAGCGTCCCTAATTGCCCTGCACTAATTGCAGCTTCACCTGCGCAGCTGGGCTGGCCTCCCCTGAGCCTGGAGCTTGTTATTGGAAATAAGCCGATTTCTCCAGTTTGGGAGAATTCAGACTTGGGGGTTGAACTACTTGTGATTTGGGGCATTTATCATTGAAAATAGGCCTCGTTCCCTCATGGAGAGTTTTGTGTAAACAACTCGGCGCCACACATCCAGGCTCGTGTATCCGTGTGGGGTTTCCAACCTAAGAAACACGAGGCGGCACCCCAGGGCCCTAGGACCACGCACAGGGCCCAAGGGTTTGGGGACTGAAACCGGGAAGGTTCAGGGCTGCCTCCAGCATTGACCAGATCTCAGCTGAGCCACAGCCCATATGAAGGCTTAGCCCAAGCTCTGGCTCTTTTTCCCTCCCTCCCTCCCTCCCTCCCGTCTTCCCTTCCCTCCCTCCCTCCCTCCCTCCCTCCTTTCTTCTCCCTTCCCCTCCCCTCCCCTCTCCTCCCCTCCCCTTTCCTTTCTTTTTGACAGAGTTTCACTCTTTCACCCAGGCTGGAGGGAAGTGGCTCACTGCAACCTCCACCTCCTGGGCTCAGGCAATTCTGTCTCAGCCTCCTGAGTAGTTGGGATTACAGGAACCCACCACCACACCCAGCTAATTTTTTTGTATTTTTTAGTAGAGATGGGGTTTTACCATGTTGGCCAGGCTGGTCTCGAACTCCTGACCTCAGGTGATCCACCAGCCTCGGCCTCCCAAAGTGCTAGGATTACAGGCATGAGTCACCACGCCTGGCCCTTTTTTCTGTTTTTGTGATTGAGTCTCCCTCTGTCACCCAGGCTGGAGTGCAGTGGTGTGATCATAGCTCACTGCAGCCTCAAACTCCGGGGCTCAAGTAATCCTCCCAACTCAGCCTTCTGAGTAGCTGGGATCACAGGCACATGCCACTATGCCTGGCTAATTTTAAAAATTTTTGTGGAGATGAGGTTTTGCCATGTTTCTCAGGCTGACCTGGAATTCCTGGGCTCAAGTGATCCTCCTGTCTTAACCTCCCAAAGTGCTGGGATTACAGGTGTGAGCCACCCACACCTGGCCTTCTCTAAGAGTTTTATTGATGTAGGCCAGGAGTGGTGGCTTACACCTGTAATCCCAGCACTTTGGGAGGCTGAGGTGGGTGGATCACTTGAGACCAGCCTGGGCAGCATGGTGAGAATAATTATTGCTGAATAATTTCCATTGTATGGAAATCCCACACTTTATACATCTATTCACCAGTTAATGAATATGCCTTTCCATTTTGGGGGTATTATGAATAATGCTGCTATGGACTTTTTTTTTTTTTTTTTTGAGACAGAGTCTCGCTCTGTAGCCCAGGCTAGAGTGCAGTGGCCAGATCTCAGCTCACTGCAAGCTCCGCCTCCCAGGTTCACGCCATTCTCCTGCCTCAGCCTCCCGAGTAGCTGGGACTATAGGCGCCTGCCACCTTGCCCGGCTAGTGTTTTATATTTTTTAGTAGAGACGGGGTTTCACCTTGTTAGCCAGGATGGTCTCGATCTCCTGACCTCGTGATCCGCCCGTCTCAGCCTCCCAAAGTCCTGGGATTACAGGCTTGAGCCACCACGCCCGGCCTGCTATGGACTGTTGACTAAATAAATAAAATGTGGCTGGGCATGGTGGCTCATGCCTGTAATCCCAGCACTTTGGGAGGCCGAGGTGGGTGAATCACGAGGTCAGGAGTTTTAGTCCAGCCTGGCCAATATGGTAAAACCCCGTTTCTACTAAAAAAAAAAAAAAAAAAAAAAAATTAGCCAGGCGTGGTGGCACACACCTGTAGTACCAGCTACTTGGGAGGCTGAGGCAGAATGGCTTGAACCTGGGAGGCGGAGGTTGCAGTAAGCCAAGATCGCACCACTGCACTCCAGCCTGGGCAACAGAGCAAGACTCCATCTCAAAAAAAAAAAAAAAAAAAGTCTGGGCACAGTGGCTCATGCTTGTAATCCCAGCACTTTGGGAAGCTGAGGCGGGTGGATCACCTGAGGTCAGGGGCTCGAGATCAGCCTGGCCAACATGGTGAAACCCCGTTTCTACTAAAAATACAAAAATTAGCCAGACACAGTGGTGAACGCCTGTAATCCCAGCTACTCAGTAGGCTGAGGCTGGAGAATAGCTTGAACCTGGGAGGCGGAGGTTGCAATGAGCTGAGGTCGCACCACTGCACTCCAGACCAGGTGACAGAGCAAGACTCCATCTCAAAAATAAATAAATAAAAATTTAAAAATGAAGAAAAAAAGAAAGCTTTTAAAGATATGAATTTGATGGCTGGGCACGGTGGCTCATTCCCATAATCCCAGCACTTTGGGAGGCTGAGGTGGGCGGATCATCTGAGGTCGGGAGTTCAAGATCAGCCTGACCAACATGGAGAAACCCCGTCTCTACTAAAAATACAAAATCCAGCTGGGCATGGTTTTGCATGCCTGTAATCCCAACTACTCAGGAGGCTGAGGCAGGAGAATCGCTTGAACCCGGGAGGCGGAGGTTGTGGTGAGCCAAGATTGTGCCATTGTACTCCAGCCTGGGCAACAAGAGTGAAACTCCGTCTCAAAAAACAAAAAAGAGTGAGTTTGATTCAGAACCCTCCTGAGGACATTACAGAGAGGCTGATAGCCCAGAACATTTCCTTAGAGAGTTTTTCTTACATTGCTCCAAAATAGTGTTTCAGCTCACAGCTACACATGAGCTGTGGGAGTCCAATACGGGCAAAATCACATCAGAGTTGCTCAGAAGTTACACTGAGGCAGTCACACCAAGGTTTGGGTAAGAATACATCTGGTTATAGATTACAGAGGCATCATCACTAACCAGATGTTATGAGGAGGAAAAGGCAAGGCTAGGGTCATGGATCTTTTAGAGAATGTAGCAACTCAAGCCAGAGGTGTGGGGATGGAGACTGTGTGCTTGTCACGTTTTGTCTTCAAAGCATCTTTCTGGAGAGCTGCAGGTGGTCCCAGAGGTGGGGCTTTGTGAAATTGTGCTGCAAACAGAAAGGAGCATGCATGGCTTCCTAGGTGTGCTACTCTACCTCACAGAACGTTCACATACACATCTTTGTGTTAGAGAAGATGTTTTCAGGCCAGGCATGGTGACTCATGCTTGTAATCCCAGCATTTTCGGAGGCTGAGGCGGGAGGATTGCTGGCACCCAGTTCGAGCCAGCCTGGGCAACACAGTGAGACCCTGTTTCTACAAAAAAATAATTTAAAAATCAGCCAGGTGTTGTGTCACTCCCTGTAGTCCCAGCTACTCGAGAGGCTGAGGTGGAAGGATCACTCGAGCCTGGGAGGGTGAGGCTGCAGTGAGCTGTGACCATGCTCTCTAGCCTGGGTGACAGAACAAGATCCCATCCCTAAGAAAAAATATATATATTGTTTTCATTTCTTGGGCAGGTACCTAGGAGTGGAATTGCTGGTTCTTATGATGAGTTTAGGAAATGGCCAAGCTTTTCCAAAGTCGTTGCATCATTTTGCATTCCCACTGGGAGTGTATGAGAGTTCCAGTTGTTCCATGTTCTTGTCAACAGTCGGTATGTTTGGATTTTTTCTTTCTTTTTTTTTTTTTTTTTTGTGAGACAGGGTCTTGCTCCGTCACCCAGGCTGGAGTGCAGTTGCATGATCATGGCTCACTGTAACCTTGACTTCCCGGGCTCAGGTGATCCATCCACCTCAGCCTCCGAGTATCTGGGACCACAGGCAGGCGCCATCATGCCCAGCTAATTTTTTTTTTTTTTTTTTTTTTTTTGAGATGGAGTTTCGCTCTGTCACCTAGGCTACAGTGCAATGGCGCGATCTCAGCTCACTGCAACCTCTGCCTCCTGGGTTTAAGCAATTTTCCTGCTCCAGCCTCCCGAGAAGCTGGGATTACAGGTGCCTGCTATCAAGCCTGGCTAGTTTTTTTTGTATTTTTAGTAGAGATGGGGTTTCGCCATGTTGGCCAGGCTGGTCTCAAACTTCTAACCTCAGGCGATCCGCCTGTCTTGGGCTTCCAAAGTGCTGGGATTTCAGGTGTGAGCCACAGCGACCGGCCATGCCTGGCTAACTTTTTTATTTTTATTTTTTGTGGAGATGAGGTCTTACTGTATTTCCCAGGCTGGTCTCAAACTGCTGAACTCAGGTGATTTGCCTTGAGTTCAGGAGTTTGAGCCTTGAGCGTTTGTATCTTAGCGACTGGTGCTCCTCCAACCTCCCCAGGGCCCTGAGGATTTGGAGCTTCAGGGAGAAGGAAGAGAATTCCCAGCCCCTCCTTAGCCAGTCCCATCCTCCTCCAGGAGCCTTCCCTGCTTGTTCTGGCCCTGGAAGGTCTGCTGTCTACAATCTGTCTCCACTGCTTCCCCATCATTGTGCTAAGCTGTGATGCCCATAATAATAAACCAGGCTTCCTGGGATTCATGCGTTTTTGAGTCTCATTCCACGTGGACGCTGGGCTTGTTTTGGAGAGTGAGGTATTAGAAAGCATGATGGGAGCAGAGGTTTAATGAGCTCTTGCACATTGGGGCTTGTCCTGTCATGCTGTGAGGAAGACCAAGTCAGCCACGTGGAGAAACCAAGCAAAGGAGCCTGGAAGCGGGGCGGCAGCCCATGCTGGCGGCAGCCGAGCTCCCACTGGCAACCAGCACCGACTGTAGCTGTGTGGGTGAAGCCACTTGGACATTTCACTCCAGTTGGACCTCCAGATACCTACAGCTGTAGAGTGAGCCCAGCGGACACCACATGAAGCAAAAGACTCATCCAGGCCGGGTGCGGTGGCTCACACCTGTAATCCCAGGACTTTGGGAGGCCGAGGCGGGCGGATCACGACGTCAGGAGTTCAAGACCAGCCTGACCGACATGGTGAAACCCCGTCTCTACTAAAAATACAAAAATTAGCCGGGCTTGGTGGCGCATGCCTGTAATCTCAGTTACTCAGGAGGCTGAGGCAAGAGAATCGCTTGAACCCGGGAGGTGGAAGTTGCAGTGAGCTGAAATCACGCCACTACACTCCAGCCTGGGCAAGAGTGAGGAAAAAAAAAAAAAAGAGCCATCCAGTCAATCCAGAGAACCGTGAACAATACTACATCATTGCTGTTTAAAGCCACCCTGGCAGGGTTGTTTGTTACACAGCAGAAGAGAACTGATACACTGTGGAGATCTCCTTGTCTCTCAGGGGTCACTGGCATCACCTGCAGCCCCTCCATCCTCCACCTTCCCCCTTCCTGTCCATCACTTTTGAAAGGTGGGCGGCTTACCCAATCACTGCCCTCCTGGGGCCAGGAAGCCCCTTCCAGTCCAGCCCTCTGCTCCTTTCACACTGAGCATTGAGGAAAGCATCTCCTGGCAGGGCCTCCGCACCCCTCTAGGCCCTCAGCTCCCTGCTGGACATAAAGACATAGGGTGGCCGAGTGAGGGGTGGCTCCTGGGAATCCTGATGCCGCCACCTGGACAGCACTGGACCCTCAGTGGGCTCTGCGGACCGTGTCCTGGGGGTTCCTGGGTGGAGACAGCTGACGGGCCGAGGGGGTGGCGCAGCAGGGATGGGAGCTGCAATGGAAGGCTAGGCTGAGTCCCTCCCCACACTGCCCGCACGCTCTCGCCTGCAGCCAGCTCCTCAGCCGCTCTGGCCTCAGCGTCTGCACCTGTGAAGTGGGCCTGGAGTATGCGGAAGTCCCAGCCGGGGAGACACACAGGAGCCTGGTAGACGTGAGGCTGGGGAAGGCAAGGGAAGTGGCAGTCGGGACGCGCGAGCAGGCCGGGCTGGGTGGACGGCCACCAGGTGGAGGGTACAGGAGCGCGAGGGTCCGCTCTCCGAGGGAGATGGGGCTCGGACCGGGGAACACTGTCACCCGCAGGCCGCGGGCCGCGGGCCGCGGGCGGGCAGAGGCAGAGCCTGGGACCTTGAGGGCGTCTCCCGACTGGGCGGGGGGCGGCGCTCGTCCCCGCTGGCGGCGCCGGGAAGCGGAGGCGCGCACAGCCCTCTCCCTGCGCCCAGCGCGGTCCGCGGACTCCGGCTGGGGGAGGGTAACCCGGAAGGGGCCCGCCGGACCACCTGCCCCGCCCGCCCCGCAGGGACCTCCGATCGGTCCAGCCAGGGGCAGGCGCCGTGGCCGCAGCGCGGATGGAGGGACTGTGGCCATTTCACGCTGGGGAAGGTGGAGACCCTGGTGGGCAGGGGCCCGCCGAGGCCGCGGGGCGAGGGGAGAGCGGGGTGGGCACTCAGCCCGCGAACCCCACCACCGGGGACAGGGCGCTCGGACGTCCCGGCCCCAGCAGCCTGGGGGCGCCCGGGTCGGGGGTCCCGCGCTGGGCTCCGGCAGAGGCGGCGAGTCGCAGTGACGTCCGCGGCCGCCAGGGGGCGGTGTCGGGCCGCGCTGGGCGCTGGGGTTGCGCTCTGTGCTGCCGCCCGCCTTCCCCTGCGCGGATGGGGATACTGAGGCTCGGACCCCGCCGGCACGGGCCAGGGCCTCGCCTCTCCCCGAGGGCGGTCGGCAGGGTCCGACCAGGGGACACCCCCGCCCCTACAAAATCTCTGCAAAATCTGCCTTGGGGCAGATCAGCGGCGCTCCGCCCCCCACCCATGTCCCGGCCCTGCTTCGGGGCTCGGTCTCCTGACCTCTTCCTCGCCTCGGGCCCAGAAAGTGATCGTGCGGACGCAAGGACCCGGTGGGGCGGGGCGTGAGGGAAGAGGGCGCGCCCGCGCACGGGCCGCTGACACCCTTGGGACTGCCCTGCACTGTGTGACCTGGGCTGGGCCAGGCCCTCCAGTCTCAGTTCCCCCTTCTGACTCACTTCTCTGCAAGCTGCAGCTACTGATCTAGCACAGTCCCGAAGGTGGTCCTGGAAAATAAGATGGGGGCGCAGACGAAGGGGGGCTGCAGTGACCCGGCCCCTGCGGTCCTGCGGGGGGCGTCGTCTGGAGGAGGCGCTGCGAGGAGGCGCCCCCAGCTCCGTAAACCTGCGGCTCGCTCATCCCCAGTGCGAACCCGTGGAACGCTTCCCAGCCCGAGGGGCAGGACGCACTCGAGACCACTCGGCCGAATCCAGCGCGAGGTTGCGAGGAGGGGCGGAGAAGGGCGGGTGCGTTGGATCCTCCCAGCCCGTCCTGCTCCCTGGCGTCCTACTTCCCGCCAGGCCTGGCCACACCAGGACAAGCCGGGAGCTGGGCTGAGCCGAGCCACCACTGGTCTCCCACACCCCCCAGTGTCCAGAGAGCCCTAGGCAGGGAACTTGGTGCAGCCCGGGATGAAACACGGCTTCCTGCCCCCAGCCCTGCGCCAGTCGCTGAGCATCAGGAGGGCCGCACTAGCCGCATCCCCAGCACGCCCTGGCCCCACCCGCTGCCTGCTTAATTCTTCCTCTATGTAGTCATCTGCATTTATGGGCACCCACAGGACTACCCGCCCAGCAGGCATAGGCAGGCGCCACCCTGTGGGCGGGCAAAGGGGAACCCTCCACCTGGCCGGTGCCAGTAGCAGGGCCCAGAGAGCCCGCGGGAGTTCCTTTAGCCAGGTGACAGCTGAAATGAGGCCACACAGACTCCTGGGAGAGACGCATCCAGGCAGAGGGAACAGAAGGGCCAAGGGCCCTGAGGCTTGAACACAGTTTCCTGGTGGCACAGGAAGGGGTTCGGCCTAGACGGAGAGGAGTTTTGTTTTGTTTTGTTTTGGTTGTTTTTTTTGAGATGTTGTATTGCTCTGTTGCCCAGAGCAATGGAGTGCGACGGTGCAATCTTGGCTCACGGCAACCTCCCCCTCCCGGGTTCAAGTGATTCTCCTGCCTCAGCCTCCCGAGTAGCTGAGACTACAGGCGCGTACCACCATGCCCTGCTAATTTGTGTATTTTTTGTCATCATGGGGTTTTTTTTTTTTTTTTTTTTTTTTTTTTTTTTTTTTTGAGGCGGAGTCTCGCTCTGTCGCCCAGGCTGGAGTGCAGTGGCCGGATCTCAGCTCACTGCAAGCTCTGCCTCCCGGGTTCCCGCCATTCTCCTGCCTCAGCCTCCTGAGTAGCTGGGACTACAGGCGCCGCCACCACGCCCGGCTAATTTTTTGTGTTTTTAGTAGAGACGGGGTTTCGCCGTGTTAGCCAGGATGGTCTCGATCTCCTGACCTCATGATCCGCCCGTCTCGGCCTCCCAAAGTGCTGGGATTACAGGCTTGAGCCACCGCGCCCGGCCCGTCATCATGGGGTTTCATCAGGTCAGCCAGACTGATCTTGAACTCCTGACCTCAAGTGATCCACCCACCTGGGCCTCCGGAAGTGCTGGGATTACAGTCATGAGCCACCGCGCCCGGCCCAGGGGAGTGGTTTTAGTCTGGCATGGGCAGCCCAGGAGAGGAGGGCTTTAGTCTGGCATGGGCAGCCCGGGCGGGGAACTGTAAGGAAAGAGGGGCCAGGTAGGTGTGACTTTGGTTTGGGGAGGGTCCCTCAGGCTACAGGGAGCTGCAGCTGGGCCTGAGAGGTGTGATGGAGCAGTGACAAGGGGGTCAGGGCATTTCTGCACAGATCCCATGGGGCTTGACCAATGATGGGGGATGCAGGCGATTCCTTATCTCAAGTAGCCTCCTCCAGGAAGCCTTCTCTGCCTACTCAGCTCTGGACTGCAGAACAGCTCCGAGAGCCTGTTTGTTGAATACATTAATCAGTGAGTCTGCTCAGTCGTGTTGGCTGACAAGTCAACTGTCTGACCAGGGGTGGCTGAGCTGAGCCCCCCCATATTGTGAGTGGGAGGAGGAACTACAGCTTTCATCAAGTACAGAACCCCAATGGGGTTACTACAAACTCATGAAACCAAAGGAGGCTGAGGCTAGAGGATCCCTGTGTGAGGATCTCTTGAGCCCCAGAGTTCAAATTCAGAGTTGAAATTCAAATTGAGACACTCCGCCATCTGCCTTTCTCTGAAAAAGAAAAAAACAAACAAAAAGTTTTACCTTAATTACACAAATACTATTTGAACATGTGCCACTTTCTTTTTTTCTTTTTTTAGAATCAGGGTCTCACTCTGTTGCCGAGGCTGGTGTCAAACTCCTTAGCTCAAGTGATCCTCCTGCCTCACCCTCCTGAGTAGCTGAGGTTACAGGTGTGAGCCACCATGCCTGGCCTATGTTGAAATATTTTTAAAAATCCTAGCAGCGGCCGGGCATGGTGGCTCACGCCTGTAATCCCAGCACTTTGGGAGGCTGAGGCAGGTGGATCACCTGAGGTCGGGAGTTTGAGACCAGCCTGACCAACATGGAGAAAGCTGGTTTCTACAAAAAATACAAATTAGCTGGGCATGGTGGCACATGCCTGTAATACCAGCTGCTCAGAAGGCTGAGGCAGGAGAATCGCTTGAACCCGGGAGGCAGAGGTTGCAGTGAGCCGAGATGGCGCCATTGCACTCCAGCCTGGGCAACAAGAGTGAAATTCCATCCAAAAAAACCCCCCAAAAAACAAAAAAACAAATCCTAGCAGCTATGTTATTGGTTCAAGCTTTGTGCCAAGTGTAGCTTCAAGGACTCGGTAGACATCACTGTCATCTCTCCTTGCAGATGAGGAAACCTAGACTTTTCTTTCTTACCTGAGGCTGCAAGTGCTTTAGGCACATGGTAGCCATCCATGTGACTGACTTTCCAAATCAGGACCTGGGGAATGTGAAAAGGAATGGTATTATAATTGTACCTGGAGGACAGAGACTGTCCCGGGGAGGTCTCTTAGTCAGGACTTTTTCAAATGACAGATCCATATCCAATGGGCCTAAGCCCGAGTAGCTGGGACTATAGGCATGCACCACCAAGCCCAGCTAATTTTTGTATTTTTAGTAGAGACAGGGTTTCACCACGTTGGCCAGGCTGGTCTTGAACTCCTGACCTTGTGATCCACCCACCTTGGCCTCCCAAAGTGCTGAGATTACAGGTGTGAGCCACTGCGCCCAGCTCCATTTTACTCACTTATTTAATGGAAAGCCCTAGTGCTCAGGCATGGCTGGATGCCGTGATCCTACAAGGACTCAGAGACAGTGAGGCCATGTAGACTGTCTCACATCTCTGCCCAGGAGGCACTCGGCCCTTAGGCTCCAGGCTCACACCCAGTGCTCTCAGCAGGCCCAGCAGGAGAGCAGGAGCCCGCAGCAAAGTCACAGCAGGCTTCTCCATGACCATGTCAGCCATACCCCTTCTGATGGTAACCTAGGTAGCTTCCAGTTTTTCCTTATTAAAGATGCAGTAGTGACTCTACCTCCCTAGTACTGGGTATGCACTTGTATTCTCTTCAAAGCTTTAATAATGACATAGTTAGAGATGAAATATAAAATTCAGCTAAATTCTTTTTTTTTGTTTTTTTGAGACGGAGTCTCGTTCTGTCACCCAGGCTGGAGTGCAGTGGTGCCGTCTCGGCTCACTGCAACCTCTGCCTCCTGGGTACAAGTGATTCTCCTGCTTCAGCCTCCCAAGTAGCTGGGATTACAGGCGCCCACCACCATGCCTGGCTAATTTTTTTTGTATTTTTAGTAGAGATGGGGTTTCACCATGTTGGCCAGGTTGGTCTTGAACTCCTGACCTCAGGTGACCTGCCTGTCTCGGCCTCCTGAAGTGCTGGGATTCCAGGTGCGAGTCACTGCACCCGGCTGCTGAATTATTTTATGAAACATTAAAGAATTAGGGCAGTCGAGGTAGCTCATGCCTGTAATCCCAACACTTTGGGAGACTGAGGCAGGAGGATCGCTTGAGCTCAGGAGTTCAAGACCAGCCTGGGCAACATAGCAAGACCTGGTGTCATGTCTACAAAAATAAAAATAAAAAAATTTATTTTTTGTGTGTGGTGGCCTGTGCCTATAGTCCCAGCTACCCAGGAGGCTGAGGTGAGAGGATTACTTGAGCCCAGGAGATTGAGGCTGCAGTAAGCTATGATTGCACCACTGCACTCCAGCCTGGGCAACAGAGCAAGACCTTGTCTTTAAAAAAAAAAGAAAAAAAAAAGACAAGAGAACAAAATCCACAGCAGTGAGCATTGTATTGGACATGTAACTCGGAACACAGGCAGGTATTTACCTGGGATAAGATGCCTACAAAAGGATCTGCTGGGCCCACAAGCATGCGAGTTTTCCCTGCTGGTGGGGCAAGTGCCTGAATCCTAACCCCGCCAGCACAGGCTGTTCCCAGGCTACTTAGTTTTCGCCAGGAGCCTGTACACGTGCTGATTCCGAGCGAAGCTGAATCACATGTCTCCACATGTCTGTTGGCCAGCATGTGGATAGCCTATGGTGCCCTCGCCTGTCTTCCTCCCGGCTGATCTTCCAACTATGTTAGGGGCTCCCTGCGCACTCGAGACGCCACTCCTTGGCTATGCATGCTGGACCCTTTGGCTCCCAGGATGTCCCTTGTCTCCACTGGTTTTGTCCTGTCTTTGGTCTGTACTGGCATCCCAAAGCTGAGTCTTGAGAGATGCTAATGGGGCTGCAGACGTGGTGGGGCAGAGCCCAGCCTGCCACCGTAGGAGGGAGTGGTAGTGGCTCCTGGTGCAGGTGCCAGTCTTAAAGGCCAGGTGAGCTTTGGTCTGGTCTGGTCTGGCCAGGCAGTGGAAGGACAGGACCTGCATGAGGTGGGGCAAGTGGTGGGACACCCCCAGGCTCTCACCTGGTCCTAGCCACTCTGCATGCTGGCCCTGCCAGTCTTGCCACATGAAACACCTTCCTTCTGACACCCAAAATCCACCTGACTCACATCACAGATAAGTGACTAGTGCTCAGCCCAGTCCCACCGCTGGTGAGTGGCTAATTAGGGGGGATCCAGCGTGTCTGGTGCCAGTCCCTCCCTGAGGAACCTGCCTGCCTGCACCTGTGGTGCCTTCCTGGCCGCAGCCATCTGTCCCATCCCACTTGCCCAGATGGCAGGCTCCGCAGGCCTGGCCAGGCAGCAGGGACTCAGGTCAGAGAGGATCTCAGTGCAGGCAGTAGATGGAGCCCTCTCCTCCAGCGCCTCCCCAGCCGCCACCCCTTCCCAGTCTCAGCAGACGGCCTTGAAAACAGAAGCCACCAGAGCAGATGTCTCCGAGCACCTTTACCTGCGCCCTCCTCTGTGTCTGTGCCCAACGTGCTGCCGCCCCAAGAAGAACTTCCCATGCTGCCAGCCCAGGGTGCCCGTCATGAGTGGCAGGCCCCACCCCAGCCGGCCTCCTCCAGGTTATCAGCTGGCCTGCATCGTCAGCGTTTTTGCCCATCAGCGCACTGCACACATAATGGACACACACACATGCAGGCTGCAGCATGCTGCCCACACACACGCGTGCACACACAGCACGCCGCCCATGATGCACAGATGCATGTGTGGGCCTGCCCACGTGTCTGAGTGCACATACATGCATATGCACGTGTGTTATCCCCACCGTTTCATTCTTTAAGCCTGCCCCTTCCTCTCCCATCCTCACGGCTCTATCCCGCTCCCCGCTTGCTCCTGAACTCTCTCCAAACAGGCTTCTCCCCCAACCCATGAGATTCTGTAAAGGGCACTGTGACCTATGTGTTGCCACATCCGAATCCGTCCCACCTGACTGCTCCCTTATTTTTGGGACACCTTGTCTTCGGGGAGCCCTGTGCCTTCTTGGCCCCACAGCCCTTACCCACCTCCTTTCTTGGAAGCCCCGGCTGGGGCCTTGGGCCTCTCACCTCCTGTCCCTGGTGCCTCACACTCCAAGCACCCTCTTTATACCCATGCCCCTCACCTCCAGGGCCAAGGACACCTCTTGGCTCTGCCACCTTCCAGGTGCTCAGCTTTCCCCTAACACATGGGAGGCCTCCTAGATTCTCCTCATCTGCTCACACCCTCACCTATGGGCCAGGGGTCCTGCAGCAGGTGGCACGTCTCTCCAGGGATTCCGGGTGCCCTCCACCTGCTACAGCACAGTTGGCTTCAGTGGCTGCAGCCTCTGTCTCCTTGCAGTGCATTCTCAACTAGAGTTGCCAAGAAAACCTAAGCTGGCCATACCACCCCTCTGAGGGCCCTTCCCGCTCCCCAGCATCCTCACACGCTTTCTGGGGCCTCTGTGCTTGCAGCCCCAGCCTCCCCCCACTGCCTGTAGCCTGGGCACACACAGACCCTGCCCTGGTGTGACAAGCCCTCCCAGAGGAAGAGGAGTATGCCTGGGTCAGGTCCCAGCAGGAGCATGATGGGGTCAAAGGTCAACTCCCATCTGAAGATGGCAAGACCCCCCCTACTCCGCCCTCCGCCTGGGGCTTCCTAGGTGTTTGGAAGTCATGCTCTGCCTGTTCCCCTGTCCCAGCCACCCTCCCTGCAGCCCATCCTCCCTCCCTGAGGAACCTGCCCCTTTGCAGCTGGTCACATGTCCCCGGGCCGCCTCTACTGCAGCAGCGATGCCATGAAACCACGTGGAGGGTACCACCAACCTCGGCACTGCTGCCCTAGGAGGTGCAGGATGTCCACACTCGTGCCCACAGGGGACAGCTTACATCAGAAGACACTGCAGCAGAGATGGCGGCTGCGACCCAAAGCAGGGGGTTGCCCTGGGGCTGGATCTAAAAGTGACCTGAGGAGAAAAAGGCAAGCGGCTGAGGTGAGGCAGTGCTGTGGGGCCCGTGGTAGGCAGTGTTACAATGTCTGCTGCCACTTGCACTTACAGTGGGACAGACACGCCGACTCACACTGAGGCTGGCTGGGGAGGGAGGGACAGGCACGCAGGGCTTCCAATCTGCCCTGTGTTGCTCCTTCGACTGGGTCCTGGGCTCCCAGACATCTTAATGCTCTCTGTATGTGTGTCTAAAATAATTCACTAATGAAACCACTTCCCAACCCTCCACTTGGGTCTCCAGGGAAAATCCAGGATCCTTGCTGGGCATTCCAGGCCCCATGGGACCTGGCCAGTCAGGTGGCCTCTGCAGTCTTTGGGTCACACTCCAGACCTTTGCCCCTGCTTTGCCCTCTGCCAGAAATGCCTCTTTCTGCCCATCTGGACTTTGTGGCTATGTCCACATCCACAGGAAGCTTCTAGCCATCAGAAAAACAGGGTCAGACTTGGCTTTCAGAAAAAGGTCTCTGGGGCAGGCGGATCACTTGAGGCCAATAGATCGAGACCAGCCTGGCCAACATGGCAAAACCCCGTCTCTACTAAAAACACAAAAACTAGCTGTGCATGATGGTGCATGCCTGTAATCCCAACTACTTGGGAGGCTGCGGCATGAGAATTGCTTGAACCTGGGAAGTGGAGGTTGCAGTGAGCTGAGATTGCTCTACTGCACTCCAGTCTGGGTGACAGAGTGAGACTCTATCTTGGGAAAAAAAAAAAAAAAAAGGCCTCTAGGATCCCCAGTGAGGAAGGCAGGTGGGGGCACAGGGGCAGGGAAAACATCAAGGGGTGGAGAGAGACCTGCCCTGAGGCCCGGTGCACAGCTTGGCATCCACTGATGCCCTTTCACCCTCGTTCCACCAGTAGCCATGGAGACGGCTGTATCTTAACTCCAGCCTGGCCGGGCGCAGTGGCTCAAGCCTGTAATCCCAGCACTTTGGGAGGCCGAGATGGGCGGATCACGAGGTCAGGAGATCGAGACCATCCTGGCTAACACGGTGAAACCCCGTCTCTACTAAGAAATACAAAAAAATAGCCGGGCGAGGCGGCGGGCGCCTGTAGTCCCAGCTATTCGGGAGGCTGAGGCCGGAGAATGGCGTGAACCCGGGAGGCGGAGCTTGCAGTGAGCTGAGATCCGGCCACTGCACTCCAGCCTGGGCTACAGAGCGAGACTCCGTCTCAAAAAAAAAAAAAAAAAAAAAAAAAAACAACTCCAGCCTTCGAAGAGGGCAAGAGAGTAGGGGAGTCTTGAGCCACAGATAGCCCACCTGGGCACCATCTCCCCAAGATGTCCCTCAGGGCCTGGGGCTCCCAAAGGTCAATTATTGACCCCAGGACCTCCACTCATTTTGCTCTCCCTGCCATCGTACTCAGAGGCATCCAGAACTGGCGGATGGGAGAAGCTCTAGGGAGACAGGCCTAGACATAGGAGGAGACATGTGGAGCTGAGGCAAAGGTGGGTGCGGATGCCAGGCCCAGTGCCCTCTGTACCCCTACTCCTGCTGACGACCTGGACTCCCTGGAGAGACAGCGTGGCCTGCAAGGTCCCCCGCCCTGAAGTGGGGAGGGTAGGGCTGGTGGGGTCCGGCCATCCCCCTGGTGGGTCCATGCATGGCAGCCTGGGCAGGGTGCATGTGAGTGCCCACCTGTGCTGGGGTGGCCTGACCCTCTCGGCCTCACAGCCTTGCCTGCCTCGTGGTACTGCCCACCTGGCCTCTCACGACTGCTCTGTGGTGTGTGTGCCTAAGGGATTGAGCTCGTTGGGCTGGGGACAGGGGCCTGCCTAGGTCTGTTGAGAGGGCCCAGATATAGGACTTCCACCTAGACTGACTGGCTGGGGCACAAAGAGAAGCCAGGACAGGGCTGAGTGTGTGTGCAGGGGCGTGCCCTCTGGACCAGGCCCCTCCCACCGGGGCGAGGCAGAGGCCTTGCCTGGATGGAGCCGAGTGGAGGGTCTCCCTGGTGAGATAGTACTGGAAGGGCAGGGACAGCATTCTGGGGAAGGAACCAGAAAGAGCCCTTGCATGGAATGTGGGTATTTCACCATGAGACCCCAGCTGCCTGGCCATGTGTTGGGGACTCCAGGTGGAAGGTCGTGTCTGGGAGGATGGATGGGGGGCTGGGCAGTCATTGCCCCTCTCCAGATCTGCGTCCACACCTGTAAAATGGACCTAGAATTCCCAGCCGCTGGGGCGAGTGAGGCCATAAATTAGTAAAGATGGACCCAGGCTCCTAAGCCCCCTAGGTCATGACCCCAAACCTTGGAACCCCCCACGGAGACGGTAGGGGTGGCCGAGGCCCAATCCAATCTATCCCATCCAAATGTGGGAAGAACCGCAGGGCAAACCCCCGGTTTCCCTCCTGGCCGCTCCTGTCTTTGAGGACACCTCTCTTGAGCCCTGATTTGCTGGCGGATGAACTGGGGATCATTGTGTCTACTGTGGCTGGTGGTCGTGAAACGAAGTGGAAACAAGAGTGTTGAGGCCGAGATGGGCGCAGTGCGCGCTCCTAAAGAGCTGTCCCCATCCGTCCGCCCCTCCCTCCCTTGCGCGGGTCAGCTGGAGCGGGGGCGCGCCAGGCACGACCCTGGCCGGGCAGAAGGCAGTGGAGCCCTTGGGGGTGGCGGCTCCTACCCCGGGCCCTCCCACGTTGCAGATGGGGTAACAGCCCGGAGGTTTTTCCCAAGGTCACGGAAGGTCAGAGAAAAGGGGAGCTGGACGTGACAAGGAAAGTCACGCACGGCGGAGGGCGGGCCACCTACGCGCGCGCCCGGGCACACAGAGCAGCGGCGCCCTCCCCGGTCGGGGCCGCTCGGAGCGCGTAGCCTTTCTTCGCACGCAGCTCGGGTTCCGGGAGACCCGCCCCCGCCCTCCCCGCCCCGCCCCTTTCGCCACGGCCCCGCCCCTCCTCTCTGTTCCCCCCGCCCGCGCTCCCTCAAGTTTCTCCGAAGTTTTCCGCGGGTCCAGCGGTGCGCTCCGCCCGCCGGCCGGTGACGTAACAATGGTGCAGCGCTGCGGCCAATGGGCGGTGGCGGGGGCCGGCGGCGCGGGCCAATGGCGGCGGCGGACGGTCCCGCGGTCCTGCCTGGCCGGGGCCGCACTGCGCCGCCCGCCGCCCGCCGCCCGCCCGCCAGCCGCCGGCAACGGCACCGCCGCCCTGCGATCCAGCCGCGGCGGCTCAGAGCGCGGCTGCGGCGGGCGCGGGCGGCGGCGGCTCCCTCCCTTGCGTCCGTCGTGGGACCTTCGCCCGCTCGCCCGCGGGGTACAGCGCGCGCTCCGACCCGCGGCAGGGGCGGGGACGCCCGGCCTGTGGCCCGGCGCCCCCCATGGTGAGTCCCCGTACCCCTCGCCGCGCCCGCGGCCGCCCCCTCCTTCCCCGGCACACGCGCATGCAGGTGCAGCCCTCGCTGCGCCGGCCACCTGCGCGCAGACGCCCCGCACGCCTCCGCGACCCTCCACCGCCCGACGTCTGGCCGTGCCGGCCGGGAGGGGACGGGTAGGAGGAGATGGCGGGCGGCCCCGGGCGCGGCGCTGCCTTCGATGGCCCAACCCCCCTATTCACGAGCCGCGGCCGTGACTCTGCCCGGTGACGTGGGGAGGCCGAACTTTACGTAACCCGCCCGGCGCCCCACGCGTGCCGGCACAGGGCATACCTGGGGCCCGGAGGCCCAGGCTTGGGGAAGGGGCTCCAGTCACGGTGTCGTCCACGGGCTGCAGCCCACCCTCACCGTGCGGCTCTCTTTAACTCAGTTACTGCCAATGATAGTGACCCAGTCAGTGTGTGTGGACGCGGCCTGCCTTCTGTACCAGGCCCCTTGTGACCAAGGGCTTACCCTTGAAAGAAGGCAAGTAGGGAGCTTGGGACAGAGCCAGAGGTCAGACGCCTATGCTCAGGTCGGGGCTGGGGACTCAGAAGGCAGGGTCAGGGCTCAAGCTCGATTCCCTGTGGGTTGGGGGTCCCCACCAATTCTAGAATGAGCCCAAACTGAGACACAGGAGACCTGAGTTCTAGGCCTGGCTCTGCTGTGGCTTGCTGACCTTGGAGAAGCTTCTGCCCTGCTGGAAAGTGGGATGGCAGTACCCGCTTCATCTAGTAGTTGGGGAGATCAAAAGAGGTATGAGACCTGAAGAGGATGGCAGACTATGCGGTGCGGTGCACACCGGTCTCCAAGTTGTTTTCAGCCTCCTGTCTCCTCCCAGGAGCTAGGGGTGCTAACCTGTAAGTGTAGGCAAACATGTTTGGATAGAGGGCTGGTGCCACGCCCCAGGCTCACCCCAGGCTCACCCCGCCCGCACAGCCGTCGTCCACCCCTCCCCTTTCTTACAGATGAAGCTGAGGCTCGGCCAGGGACAGTGATAGACCCACATCCCCCGAACTAGGTGATCGCGGTGCAGGAACCAGGTAGGTCTGAGTCTAGATCATGCCTCTGAACAGCCCTGGAAGAGGCTCCAGGGGCCTCCAAGTGGTCTGGGGTCGGAGGTCAGGGTCAGAGTTGCGCTTGGGCTGGAGAGTGGATTTGCCTTATCTTGAGATGTGGGCCCAAGCTTCCTCATCCCCTCCCTGGCCTTTTCTTTTGGGTTGTATGAACCTGGCTTAGGTGGGAACAGAAGCTTTTCCAGTGGGTCCCTGGGTTGGAGAGGGGAGGGAAGATTTGAGGGCATGGGCAGCAAGGGCATTTCCAGCAGAGGTGCCAGAGAGCAAGTCAGTTTCAAGGAGGGAGAACAGGTACAACTAGATCAAGGATGGAGGCGGGGGTTCTGGGCGTGGGAGAGATGGAGCTGTGGGGTGACTGGAAGGGCCTGGCCAAGGCTGGAGGTAGGTATGAGGGCCTGGTGGGCCAGGACCGGAGGGGCTGTGTGAGGGGCAGAGGGGAGTCCCTGGGCCTCCCCAGCTTCCCCGCGCCTCACCGTGGCCCCTTCCTTTTCCCGCAGGTGTGCCTTCGCGGGATCCATGCCTTGAGGCCCAGGAGCGCCCCGCCGCCAGCATGCCGTGGGACGCGCGGCGGCCTGGGGGTGGCGCGGACGGCGGGCCCGAGGGCCCGGGCGCGGCGCGCTCGCGGGCGCAGAAACAGTGCCGCAAGTCGTCGTTCGCTTTCTATCAGGCGGTGCGCGACCTGCTACCCGTGTGGCTGCTGGAGGACATGCGCGCCAGTGAGGCCTTCCACTGGGACGAGCGGGGGCGCGCCGCCGCCTACTCGCCTTCTGAGGCGCTGCTCTACGCGCTCGTGCACGACCACCAAGCGTACGCACATTACCTGCTGGCCACGTTCCCGCGGCGCGCGCTAGCACCGCCCAGCGCCGGCTTCCGCTGCTGCGCGGCTCCCGGGCCGCACGTGGCGCTGGCAGTGCGCTACAACCGCGTGGGCATTCTGCGCCGCATCCTGCGCACCTTGCGCGACTTCCCGGCGGAGGAGCGGGCGCGCGTGCTGGACCGGCGTGGCTGCAGCCGCGTGGAGGGCGGTGGCACGTCGCTGCACGTGGCCTGCGAGCTAGCGCGCCCCGAGTGTCTCTTCCTGCTGCTGGGCCACGGCGCCTCGCCCGGCCTGCGCGACGGCGGCGGCCTTACGCCTCTAGAGCTGCTGCTGCGCCAGCTGGGCCGCGACGCCGGGGCCACTCCCTCCGCCGCCGGAGCCCTGGCCTCAGCTCCAGGGGAGCCGCGCCAGCGCCGCCTGCTGCTCCTGGATCTCCTGGCGCTGTACACCCCGGTGGGCGCCGCCGGCTCGGCCCGCCAGGAGCTGCTGGGCGACCGGCCGCGCTGGCAGCGGCTGCTGGGCGAGGACAAGTTCCAGTGGCTGGCGGGCCTGGCGCCGCCCTCGCTTTTCGCGCGCGCCATGCAGGTGCTGGTCACCGCCATCTCTCCAGGCCGCTTCCCGGAGGCCCTGGACGAGCTGCCGCTGCCCCCATTCCTGCAACCGTTGGACCTCACCGGCAAGGGCTAGGCCCGGAGCATCCTACGCGCTGGATTTTGGGACAAAACTATTTTTCAGAGCGTTGTACCCGGCACTTTATATATATTGATCTCTGTATAGCACAATCTCTGCCTCATCTGTCGCATGCATTGGGGGCTGGGCTTAGATGGTCAGGTGAGTTCCAAGTGGCAGGTTTTCTGGGTGCAGCTGGGCTCGGGCCTTCAACTCGCTGTCCAGCCCCGGAAAGGAGTGAGGAGCAGCCTCTCACCTTGATCTAGAGCCTTGGACAGGTGTGTGTCCCAGAGTGGGTGACAGCTGAGTGCCGCAGGAGCTGGGTAGGTGCAGGGGTGGGGAATGGCATGTCCAAGCAGCAGGACAGCGTGTAAAAAGGCCTGGAAACCAATAGAACGAGCTCTGCAGCGTAGGATTCTCTCGGAAGGTCCTGTGCGATCAGCCTTTTGCACCCTGTGGACTCCAGGCCAGGGAGGGCACACGTGGCTGGTAGGCCCGTGGTGGTTGGTGTTGAGGCATGACCAAGTTGTACCTGGTATCCACCACCCCGCACTTACCACCAGCTCCTCCTTGGATATCACTCCCCTGACAGGCAGCCCACCCAGGGCCTGAATTTGTCCCTGTCGCCCCCTTTTGCTCTTCTCCCATGACTAATGGGCACCAGGTCTTGCTGCTCCTGCTTCTCACCTCTGCGGTGGCAGCAGGCCCTGGCTCCAGCTGCATGTCGGTCAGTGGGGTTAGATGTACCTTCCTCCAGGCCTGCCCTCTGTTCAAGCCCAGAGTGGGCTGGGTGGGCTCCCTGGGTGGCCCCCAGTGGGTGCTAGGTGGTGTCTGGGGTTATTGAGGGGTGGTTCTATCACGGTAGGGACAGGCTTCTTGCCCCAGCCTGGAGAGCTATTTTCTTCAGGAAGGTTCTGGAAATGGAGGCTTGTTCATGAATTCGCCACGACTCCAGGCTGAGAGGCTGGGTCTACGCCCTCAGAGCCGAGACCAGGGAGAATGGCCAGGCTGCCCTGCCCGGGAATTCTGCTGGGCCGTGAAATTCAACCCGCACCAACGTGGGCAGGAGGGCCACAATGTCCTGCCAGGAGCAGAGGGCTGAAGGTCTGCCGAAGGAAGAGCCACCATCCTGGCGGGGGGCACCTGCTGCCTACCCTGCCCCCAGTGTGCCTGTGGGGAGCACACCTGGGCGTGGAAGAGTCCAGGGTGCTGGGCCACACAAGAGAGGGTGGGGAGAGGCCTGGACAGTAGGAAGATCTTGCCTGGAGTCCTGGATCCGCCACCCTGGGGGTGACCTTGGACAGGCCTGTACCTTGGCCCTCAGTCTCCCCATCAACGTTTTTCCATTCAGGAGGTTTTGGGCTGTCTTCAGCCACCCTACCAGCCCTGAAAAGGATGTGACTCCTGTTTCTGGGAAGTGTGTGGTGTGTTAGGTGGGCACACAGCCCTGGTTGTGGGGAGGGAAGGATAGAGAGGGAGCATAGTGATGGAGCCCAGACTGTAGGCTGGAGTGAGGGCTCCACTTCCCTGCTGCTGTGTGTCCTGGACCAGTGCTTCTGAACCTTGGCACTTGGGGCAGTGGATATTAACATCTTTCCAAGCCCAAGACTTGGGGCATCAGGGCCTCTGGTCCTCTGGGAGGTGGCAGGTCCTCAGATCAGAGATGCCATAGGAGGGGGGAGGTACCTCTTTGGAGGATATGGAAGTGGAGACAGTGGTGTGGTGTAGCTGCCGTGGTTCTTAGGGGCTGGGCCTGGGGAGCCCATGGGGCCCTGATGCCCCAACAGCTTCTGCCTAGAAAGCCTGGGCTCCTTGCTGGGGCTGTAGACATGCAGACTTCATGTCCCCCCAGCTCCAGCTCTGTTCTCCATAGGTCAGCCCCACAATGCCAGAGGCCCAGAGCTAGTCCCCTCCATGTCCCCCCTAGACCTACAGCTGCCCCTTTGATGACAGCACCGTTGAGTCCCCTGGGCTGGGGGGTCATGCGGGGGTGAGGCAGCTGCCTGCCCCCGGGACTCCTTGCCTGGCCAGGCAGGACACAGGCTTGTGGGCACGGAGAGTGGGCCCCATGAAACCCATTGCCAGGTGACCAGGATGAGGCACCCAGGCTGGCCCGCGGAGTGCAGGGCGGGCCTGCCGCAAGAATTATGGCCACCGCAGCAGGAGGGCAGCCTGGGCCATTAGCTCCTGATGTCATCCATTTGGGTGAGGGGACAGGGAAGTCAGAGGAAGCTGGCCAGTTGCTCTCACACAGCCTTATGGCAGAATGGTGCCTGATTCCCGGTACAGCTACTCCCACTGAGTCTCCAGGGATGTGTGGCTCAGGAACTTCCCCCTGCAACCCCTTTCCCCTGCAACCCCCTCCCCCTGCGACCCCCTCCCCTCCCCCCTCCCCCTACAACCCCTTCCCCTTGCAACCCCCTTCCCGACCCCCACACTGGTGGGAGGAGAGGACCTAGAGGAAAGGTGCTGGGCAGATAAGCAGCCGAGGGCGGCCCTGGGTTTGGCTTATCAGCCTTCTGGGCCCTCCTGCCCCAGGAAGGGCAGCGAGGACCATGGTGTTACCCCCTGTCATCCTTATCGTCCTGGCCATGAGCTTGCAGGACTGGGAGGGCTGGAGGCAGCCAGGCAGACAGCAGCACAGCTTTTGCCTGTTGGCAGGTGGCCTTGGTGGCTTCCCAAAGACAGTCGCTCCATGCAGAACAAAACTCACTTTTTGGGGGGGGGGCAAAGCACCTTGGTTCATTTATTTAGTTCGTTAATTCCACCAGTCTGTTTCTAAGGGAACATAGCTGCAGCCAGTCCTGCCCCTCCACCCACCCACCAGGTGCCCAGTGTTCCCAAGGACCCTGAATCCCAACTCTATTCAGGGATCAGCATTTCTGCACCCCAAATGTCTGTTAGGGAGGATAGTGAAGGCTTAGCCCTCCTGGCTCATCAATATCCAGCAGTGAGAGACCACCCCCATCTCCCTGAGGTGACCTTCTAGGGCAGTCCGTGTTGTCTGGCTGGCCTGGGCAAGGTGGGCAGGGACTAAGGTGGGCAGGGACTAAGGCCTTCTGGTGCCTGGGCCTTGCTGGGCTTGCTCTGCGTGCTGACTTCATCCCGATAGTACCTTGATTTTCCTACTGTGACTTCCCCTTCCGTCGACTTCTTCACCAACTTTAAAATTCCGTATTGAGAGCAGTTAAATTACCTCAAATCCTATTCAGAACAAGGATCTTCCTGGAAGTTAGGAGGAGGGAAAAGAAGTTTAGTCACAGAAGACTACTCCATGTTTGAGCTGCTGTTTCAAGGGAAGTAAGTAACTGCTGGAGGAGCCCTGCCCCTCTGCAGCGTGTGGTTTTGCCCTGATACTTTTCAGATTGAAAATGCACAGTCTTAAGTGTATACTTTGATGAGTTCTGATGAATGTCTACGTGTGTAATCACCACTGCAATCAAGATGGAGGGAAAGGCTGGGCACAGTGGCTCACGCCTGTAATTCCAGCACTTTGGGAGGCCAAGGCGGGTGGATCACGAGGTCAGGAGTTTGAGACCAGCCTGACCAACATAGTGAAAACCCGTCTCTACTAAAAATACAAAAATTAGCCAGGCATGGTGGCATGTACCTGTACTCCTAGCTACTCAGGAGGCTGAGGCAGGAGAATTGCTTGAACCCAGGAGGCGGAGGTTGCAGTGAGCCAAGATTGCGCCATTGCATTCCAGCCTGGGCGACTGAGCAACACTCTGTCTCAAAAAAGAAACAAACAAACAAACAAAAGATGGAGGGAAAGACAGATTTCTATTGGTGATTCTTAAAAGTTTATTTATTTATTTATTTATTTAATTTTTGAGATGTCGTCTCTCTCTGTCATCCAGGCTGGAGTGCAATGGTGTGGTCTCAGCTCATTGCAACCTCTGCCTCCCGGGTTCAAGCGATTCTCTTGCCTCAGCCTCCTGAGTAGCTGGGATTACAGGTGCCTGCCACCACGCCCAGCTAATTTTTGTTTTTAGCAGAGGCTTGGTTTCAGCATGTTAGCCAGGCAGGTCTCAAACTCCTTACCTTGTGATTCGCCCACCTCAGCCTCCCAAAGGGCTGGGGTTACAGGTGTGAGCCACCGCGCCTGGCTCTTGAAAGTAATTTCTTTCTGCTTATAAAATTCATGCTCACTGTGGAACACTGGGGATTGAGTAGAGAGGTCCAGGCCACGGTGTGGCAGGGCCCTGCCAGGGAAACACTGTCTCAAGCGCCCCACCACCCCACATGGTTCCCGGAGGCGGGGCCCCTAAGCACTCACGGTACAAGTAAAGGTGCCAACTGACTGCGTCATCTGCACGCATACAAGCACTGCTAGCATTCTGGGGTATGTTTCTTCCAGGTCTTTCTATGCACATATATATTACATTTTTTTTCTGTGCATATTTATATATGTATGAAAGCAGATCAGTTATACAATTTAGTATTTTTTAACCTTATAGTATAAGCATTTCCCCCACTGTACTTTGTACATATGATTATTTTTTTTTTGATGGAGTCTCGCTCAGTCGCCCAGGCTGGAGTGCAGCGGCGCGATCTCGGCTCACTACAAGCCCCGCCTCCCAGGTTCACGCCATTCTCCTGCCTCAGCCTCCGAGTAGCTGGGACTACAGGCGCCGCCACCACTTCGCCCGGCTAGTTTTTTGTATTTTTAGTAGAGACGGGGTTTTCACCTTCTTAGCCAGGATGGTCTCGATCTCCTGACCTCGCCCGCCTCGGCCTCCCAAAGTGCTGGGATTACAGGCGTGAGCCACTGCGGCCGGCCGGGCCGTAAATATTATTTTTAAGAAGTCATTGGTGTCTATTTTGTGATATTTGACTCAACCAGCCTTGATAACAAAGAGTAGTTAGAGACAACTGAATTTTTAAAATGTAAATCTGATTTATTTTTGGAATAAATAATATATTTACATGACTGGAAATTCAAAGGATACAAAAAGGCATATACTCCAGGCAACCACTGTGACTAGCTGCTCATCACAAGTGGAGAACTTGTTTCTTTTCGCCCCTCCTCCTCCTCCCTGGAGTTATGAAACATTTCAAACCTGCCGAAAGTTTGAAGCTTACAACAAATACCCTCCAACGTTTGGGTTGTCTCCCTCCCCCTTCTCTCCCTTTCTCCCTCTGATTTCCTACGGAACCACGTTTTCACGACCAAGCCCGGGAACTTCACACTGGCGCAGTGAGGTCCTGCACGGCCGCTTCCTGCACACACGTGCTTCTTAACAGCTGCAGGATATTTCATGAGGGGACTTTGCTCCCGTTAACATGGCTGTTCCCAAATGCCAGGCTGTTTTAAGTGCTTCCTAATTATAAACAGGCTATACTGTTTTCCTTGACTTAGGACTTGTTCTTAGGACTGGCTTTCCCAGCAGGACGGCGCCAATGGGGGGCTCCCAGGCTGCTCCCATCTCACCTCTCCTTCTGGGGTGCTGGGGGTTTGGACCAGTGTTCCTTCTGCTTCTGTGAAGGGCCCTTAGACTCGACTTGAAGTGCTCCTCCTATTGGTTTTTAGTTAATAAATATATTTACGGAACGCTTCACAAATTTGCGAGTCATCCTTACGCAGGGGCCACGCTAACCTCTGTATCATTACGATTTTTGTATACGTGCGCACTCCTAGTATTGTTTGTATAAGTTTTTAAGGTAAATATTCAACATCAATTCCCGTTTGTTGCAATTATTCCCCTTCTTTGAGGTTTTTAATTTGCAGCATTTTTACATTTATTTCCTTCTATTTATTTATTTTTGAGAAACAAGGTCTTGCTCTGTCGCCAAGGCTGGAGTACAGTGGTGTGATCATAGTTCATTGCAGTCTCAAACTCCTGGGCTCAAGCAATCCTCCTGCCTTGGCCTCCCAAGTAGCTGGGACTACAAGTGCATGTCACTGTGCCCAGCAGCATTTCTACATTTTGGAGAAATCAAATCTACATACTTATTTTCCTCTGTGGCTTGTCCCATCACTTTTGAGTTTAGAAAGCCTTTGCCATCCAGAAATCAGTTTCCCCACTAGTTTTAGATTCTTTAATCCATTTAATATTATTTTGTCCAGAGAAGGAAGCAGTGGCCACATTAGTTGTGACACCTCCCCCGCCCCCCGCCGTTCCTTAAACGCATCTGAGCTGCCCCCTCCATTCTGCTTCCTCCCTGTGGGCCTCGCTAGGCTGCTGCCTGGCCCTCCGAGGGTCTGGGCCCTGCCATTCGATAGAGTGGCCCCTGCTGTGGCTCCACCTGTCATCACTTAGCAGTTCTCACCAGTTTCTTCTTCCCAGGAGTGACAGGGAACAGTGAGGAGGCATCAAACAGCACAGGGTCTGCAGTTCTACAGAGCTGGCTTCCAGTCTCAGTGCTGGGTGAGCTTGAGCAAGCTACCTAACCTCTCTGAGTCTCAAGGGGCTAATGAGACTTCACCTTGCAGGGCTCTGGTGAGCAGCACATTGGCCACAGTCATGGGCATTTGTGGGCACTAACATTATTCCTCCCTGCCTGCCCCAACAAAACAATCCCAGTGGGGATTGGAAGTGAAATCAAGCTACACCTATAAATTCCTTTGGAAAGAATGAGGTCTTTCCATAATGTGTGTAGTCCTCCATCCAGGAATGTGGAACAGATCTTCCTTTATTCAAGTTTCCTTTTATGCCTTCTGGAAAGCTTTGCCGCTCTTCACATGGCCTGAGGTTTCTTGCTGAGGTCATTTCCTGGTACATGGTGTGTCCTGCTGCTGTTCTGGGCGTCATCTTTTGCGTGTGTTAGTTTCCAGCAGGGCACTTCTGTGATATGGTTTCGTTTGCTGGCTGGAGATGTAGAACCAGGGGCTTGAACCCCTCCAATGCCTGCCCACAGCTCCATGAGGAGGCAGCCCTGGACCTCACCCCACAGCATCCTCCTCAGAGGCTACCATGGGGGACAGCCAGCTCTGGAGTGGCCATTCCCCCGTAACAGCCACTTGGGCAAACCGGTGTGTATTTCAACACCAGCCATGCCGGGACAGGTCTGCTGACGCACTCTGCCTGCGGTGGTGCTGGGCTGGCAGGTTCTCCCTTGCACTGCCCTCATGAGCGTTGGCTGAGGGCACTTCTCACAGCTCAGGCAGCACACTCGACCAGGTTTGGAAAAAGTCTAGTTTATTGCACTGACTCAAAGCACAACTAAAAATTAAAACCAGAAAGAAAACTGTACAAAGCACGAAGCTACAAGTTTAAAAGCATCACCTAGACGCGGGTTTAATTGCACTACAGTCCCGTGGGTGAGGAGAGCTTTGCCATCCGTGAGGCGCCGGGCAAGGCACAACAGACACAGAGAGGTGCAGCCCGGCCTGGGGCTGCCTCTGCTGCCACCAACTTTTACAAAAGGTTCTAGAAAAGGGAAGTGAGAAGTCAGATCTGGGATTTCGGCATCTTGACCTCATTTGGACATGGAAAACCTCCACCTATGTAGCTGGCTGGGTCCTGTCAGGGAACATAATTTATCACCCTCCACCTGTGGCCTGGGGACTCCCTGACACCGAGGACTGGGCCTGGGCCAGAGGCAGTCTAAAAAAAGCAGCTAGCCTGGTGTCCTGTCCTGCAGCTGCCTCCGGGAGGGGGCGGGATGTGTGGTAGGGCGGCCTAACCCTCCCACGCAGATGCCAGTGGGCGGGGTGGGCACTGCCCATTGTCTGAAGGGGCAGCCATCCATAGAGGCACTGATTTCAACTTGTCGAGTGTCAACCCATACTCTGCAGCAGGCATGCGCTGCCACTCGGAGCCAGCCCGCAGGTCCCGGGCCCGCCCTGCCAGTCAGGTCTGTGTGGGGATGCCCGTCCCTCCGAGGCTGCAGGCGGGGACAGTGCAGGCTCAGGACAAACCCGGGAAGGAACAAAGGCCTTCCACTATTTTCGGAAAATACATCTCTCTTCTAAATTTGTAAGATTTGATTTGAAATGAGGTATTTTATGCAGGTTTGTAATACAACAAACAAAAAAGGCAATAATTAGTAGACTCATCTTCTGAGGATGCATCTGGTTTTAGGATGTCTGCCAGCAGCATTAGTTAAATACCATTCCAAAGACATTTCTGAGTGAGCGACCCTGGCTCAGCTCCCCACGCCCCATGCACCCTCCTGTGCCGTCCCTGCCTGGGACACACATGCACACGTCCAGGTTCCATTTGCACCCATCAGGCTTTACTGTTTCAGCTGAAGTGTGCTCTCCAGGAGGCGGGCAGCCTGCGTCGTGTGCGGGCAGCGAGGTGAGATGTGGTGTGGTGTGGTGTGGTGTGCGGTGTGGTGTGGTGAGGTGAGGTGTGGTGAGGTGTGGTGTGGTGTGATGTGATGTGATGTGGTGTGATGTGATGTGATGTGGTGAGGTGTGGTGTGGTGAGGTGTGGTGTGGTGTGATGTGGTGTGGTGAGGTGTGATCTGGTGTGGTGAGGTGTGATGTGGTATGGTGAGGTGTAGTGTGGTGAGGTGTGGTGTGGTGTGATGTGGTGTGGTGAGGTGTGATGTGGTATGGTGAGGTGTGGTGTGGTGAGGTGTGAGGTGTGGTGTGGTGAGGTGTGGTGTGGTGAGGTGTGGTGTGAGGTGAGGTGTGAGGTGTGGTGAGGTGTGTTGTGTGGTGTGGTGTGTTGTGTTGTGAGGTATGAGGTGTGTGGTATGTGGTGAGGTGTGTTGTGTTGTGAGATGTGAGGTGCGGTGAGGTGTGGTGAGGTGTGGTGTATGTGGTGAGAGGTGTGGTGTGTGGTGTGAGGTGAGGTGTAGTGAGGTGTGGTGTGTGGTGAGGTGTGGTGTGTGGTGAGGTGTAGTGTGTGGTGAGGTGTGCTGTGTGGTGAGGTGTGGTGAGGTGTGGTGTGCTGTGTGGTGAGGTGTGGTGTGGTGTGAGGTGTGGTGAGGTGTGGTGTGGGGTGAGGTGTGGTGAGGTGTGGTGTGTTGTGTGGTGAGGTGTGGTGTGTTGTGTGGTGAGGTGTGTGTGTTGTGAGGTGTGGTGAGGTGTGGTATGTTGTGTGGTTTGCTGTGGTGTGTTGTGTGATGTGAGGTGTGGTGTGGTGTGTGTTGTGAGGTGAGGTGTGGTGTGGTGAGGTGTGGTGTGTGTGTTGTGAGGTGAGGTGTGATGTGAGGTGTGGTGAGGTGTGGTGTGTGTGTTGTGAGGTGTGAGGTGTGGTGTGTTGTGTGGTGTGTGTGTGGTGTGGTGAGGTGTGGTGTGTGTGTTGTGAGGTGAGGTGTGGTGTGTTGTGCAGTGTGGTGTGTTCTGTGGTGTGAGGTGTGGTGTGGTGTGTTGTGTGGTGAGGTGTGTGGTGTGGTGTGGTGAGGTGTGGTGTGGTGTGGTGAGGTGTGGTGTGTGGTGTGGTGTATTGTGTGGTGTGGTGAGGTGTGGTGTGTGTGTTGTGAGGTGAGGTGTGTGGTGTGGTGTGTTGTGTGGTGTGTGTTCTGTGGTGTGAGGTGTTATGTGGTGTGTTCTGTGGTGTGAGGTGTGTGGTGTGGTGAGGTGTGGTGTGGTGTGTGTGTGTTGTGCAGTGTGGTGTGTGTGTTGTGAGGTGAGGTGTGTGGTATGTGAGGTGGTGTGGTGTGTTGTGTGGTGAGGTGTGGTGTGTGGTGAGATGAGGTGTGGTGTGTTGTGTGGTGAGGTGCGTTGTGTGGTGTGTGTTGTGTGGTGAGGTGAGGTGTGTTGTGTGGTGAGGTGCGGTGTGGTGTGTGGAGAGGTGTGTTGTGTGGTGTGTGTTGTGTGGTGAGGTGAGATGTGGTGTGGTGTGTGGTGTGTGGTATGTTGTGTGGTGAGGTGAGGTGTGGTATGTTCTGTGGTGTGAAGTGTGGTGTGGTGTGTGGTATGAGGTGTGGTGTGGTGTGTGTGTTGTGTGGTGTGTTGTGTGGTGAGGTGAAGTGTGGTGTGTTCTGTGGTGTGAGGTGAGGTGAGGTGTGGTGTGGTGTGTGTGTGTGTGTGGTGTGTTGTGAGGTGAGGTGTGGTGTGGTGGTGTGTGTGTTGTGTGGTGTGGTATGTTGTGTGGTGAGGTGAGGTGTGATATGTTCTGTGGTGTGAAGTGTGGTGTGGTGTGTGGTGTGAGGTGTGGTGTGGTATGGTGTGTTGTGTGGTGAGGTATGGTGAGGTGAGGTGTGTTGTGTGGTGAGGTGAGGTGTGGTGTGGTGTGTGTTGTGTGGTATGTTGTGTGGTGAGGTGAGGTGTGATCTGTGGTGTGAAGTGTGGTGTGGTGTGTGGTGTGAGGTGTGGTGTGGTGTGTTGTGTGGTGAGGTGAAGTGTGGTGTGTTCTGTGGTGTGAGGTGAGGTGTGGTGTGGCGTGGTATGTGTTGTGTGGTGTGTGTTGTGTGGTGAGGTGAAGTGTGGTGTGTTCTGTGGTGTGAGGTGAGGTGTGGTGTGGCGTGGTATGTGTTGTGTGGTGTGTGTTGTGTGGTGAGGTGAGGTGTGGTGTGGTGTGTGTTGTGTGGTATGTTGTGTAGTGAGGTGAGGTGTGGTGTGGTGTGTGTTGTGTGGTATGTTGTGTGGTGAGGTGTGATATGTTCTGTGGTGTGAAGTGTGGTGTGGTGTGTGGTGTGAGGTGTGGTGTGGCGTGGTATGTGTTGTGTGGTGTGTGTTGTGCGGTGAGGTGAGGTGTGGTGTGGTGTGTGTTGTGTGGTATGTTGTGTGGTGAGGTGAGGTGTGGTGTGGTGTGTGTTGTGTGGTATGTTGTGTGGTGAGGTGAGGTGTGATATGTTCTGTGGTGTGAAGTGTGGTGTGGTGTGTGGTGTGAGGTGTGGTGTGGCGTGGTATGTGTTGTGTGGTGTGTGTTGTGAGGTGAGGTGAGGTGTGGTGTGGTGTGGTGAGGTGAGGTGTGTTGTGTGGTATGGTGTGCATGTGCGTGTGGCATGGCCAGTGCTCTCCTCTCAGGCCCAGCCTCGGCTTCCTGGCCAGAGTGTCTGGCGTGGAATGTGCTCTGCAGCTTTGTCTCTGGGGGGACACCCCCTGTGATGGGACGAAGCCATCACCGAGCACATCCTGCGCTGCAGAGAGCTGACCTTTGGCTCCACCTGGCCCTGGGGCTACTCAGGTGGAAAGAGGCCCTGGGCCAAACCAGCTGCCCGGCTGCCCTTGGCTCTGGGAGGCCTCCGGAGACCACTCCCAGCAACAAAAGCTGGAGCTATCTGTGGATGAGACCAGGACGGCAGCACGCGGGTAATCGGAGAGCATGCAGCCGGGCAGTCGCCACTGTCCTGAACTCCACTGCTGCAGCAATTGCGCCAGCCACGGGTGGAGGCTGTGGGTTCTGGAACGAGACAGAAACCAACATAGATGAAAGTAAGTGTGCAGGTCCAACCTGGCCAGAGGTGTCTGGACAAGTGTCGAGGCAGCACGTCCACCAGGGAGTGACACCGAAGCCACTGTGCCCACCACGGATGCCTGGCCCCTCCGCGTGACTCTGCCAGGGCTCCTTCAGATGACCTCCCACTCGTCCTCCAGATCCTCAGGGTGGGGCATGGCGGCCTGGCTGCTCTTCTGGGTGCCATGCGAGTGGCTGAACGTCTTTGTCAGCCGTCGGAGGAGGTAGCCGGGTGGGCCCACAGCCCACAGCTCATCTGACGCAGTCACTGCAGGGACAAGAGCCAATCACGTACTTGTCAATCACACAGACTGTGGGGTGGGCACAGATGGCACTAGGAGCTTGGGCGCAGGTCTGGGCTTGCCGCATTCTAGGTGGGGGACCCTGGACAAGCCACCATCTCCATGTGAACTTCGTACCTTCAGCTGTAAGTGGATGTCAACAGCACCCTGTCCTTGCCCAGGAGACTCTGGCAGAGCCCAGGTGTCCAGCCCCTTCCCTCCTTGGGACACACTCCTGCTTTGCCCTCAGTTCTTGCTTTGGGAGAGTGGAGCCCAGTGGGGGCAGCTTCTTTGAGAGCCCCCCGACATGGTCCACAGGAGCCCTGGGAACCCCAAGGGAACAACAGCCTTGAGCCCACGGCCCCTGGCACCTGCCTGTGAAACATGACACATTGCCGGGAATTTTCTTCCAGTAGTCTCCGGCGGGGTTCTTGTCTGTGATGCCATACCGCCGGGCGAGGTCTCCGTTTGGACAGCGGGCCCACACGGTCCTGGTGCTCAGCGCCAGCTGGCAGGCCTGCAACCCTGTGGGCAGACAGGGCCCCTCCTGAGCCCCTGCCGTGGACGGGATGGGCCACTGCTTCCCGAGCCCATCTTGTGACGCTGCCCTCCTCCACCAGGGTCCCTGCAGGGATGGAGTGCCCATGCTGGGCTGGGCTTGGGGCAGGAGCCGAGGGAAAGGACACCCAGTTGGCAGGGCCAGCAAAGCCACCAAAAGCCAGAAGTCAAAGGACAGAAGAGCCTGGGCAGTGTGCAAACCACCCTCCCACGAAAGCACCAGCAGGACGGCCTGGGTTCCCCCAACAAGGAACATGACTGGAGGCTTGTCCCCCGGTCCAGGAAGCAGCAGCAACAGCACAGCCCCAGCACAAAGGCTGCGGTGTGGTGGGGACCAGGCTGCGTCACAGACAGTAGCCTGGAGGGAGTGCCCAGCAGTCCCCAGTGATGGCAGACCCGGCTGGCCTGCACCGCAGGCCCTGTCTGCGGGCTCCTACCTGGCACGTGCTCCCAGGCGGTCCCCACAGGCATCTCCTCGGTGATCCCGGTCCGCACGTGCACGTTCCACCTGCTGTCAAGCACCCACAGCATCTGGTCGTTGGGGCTGGAATGGACGCTGACCAAGTTGACCCCGGCAGGCTGGAAGTGGGAAGGGACTTTCAGGGAAGGCAGGAGTTGGGTGACAAGAGGAGGGACAGGAGGCTTCCAGAACTGGGGACATGTTAGTGGCAGCATGCAGCAGCCAGGGTGGGCCCCGCAGGAGGCAGAGAGGCCATGTCCTGCCCCCGGTGCCAGTCTCACAGGGGAGACAGTCACTTGTCTCCAGAGTGTCAGGTGGGCCAGACTGAGGGACAGCCCAGCAGATACCAGCATGGACTCCAGCAGGAGACCAAGAAGGGCAGGGACGGCCCAGGTGAACAGAGAGTGGAGGAACGAGAGGAGAGGCACGGCGGACCTGGCTGTGAAGGACCGTGGTGGGCACTGTGAGAAACAGTAACGCCAGCCCAGGAGCCCCTGCCACCTGCCTGTGCCGCCCTCACCATCCTGGCTCAGCTGACGCCCCTCTCCTCTAGGCATAGCCGTCCTCCCGAATGTGCTGCCGGGCAGGCAACGTCCCTGTTGCCCAGGTCGTGGCACAAGACTGCCGCCCTGCCCTGGTCCTTGGGCAGCCTCTGTCCACGCTCAGCATCTCTGGTTCTTTGTCTGCTCTTCACAGGACAGAAGGAAGTCCCTTCAGTGTCCTGTTTGCTGTCCACTGGCAGCTCCAGTTTGCCCCAGGGCTGCCCACCACTCGGTTGGACCAGGCCTCCGTGCCAGCAAGCACAGCACTGTCTGGAGGACCTGGGCCACTGGTCACCAGCAGTGCTGGGGGGTGACCTGAGCCCCAAGGGGCTGGCTGTCTTCCACTGCCTGGCGCTGCCTGCTTTTCTGGAACCCACAGTCTTCTCTGCTACATCTGTGGTCTTGGGTCCCTGCCCTCCTGGTCAGCCTCCATGGGACCCTGAGTGGGCCACCCAGTGGAAACTGGCGGGTCCCTTGCTGTCGCCACACATCTCCTGCTCCTTGCTTTGTGCTCAGGGTTGCCGGGAATACAATCACACTGGATGCCCTGTGCCACACTCTGGCCACACAGTGCTCCTGTCATAGTGCCCGTGTCACACACTTGCCAGGTCCAGACACTCTCAGGGCCCTCGGGCACCAGGACCTCCCTCCGCCTGCGCCTCCCCGATTGAGGTGCCCTCTCCAGGCTGCCCGCATCCTCACCCGCCGGCTGCTCTGGGCAGGGGCCCCTAACTGTGGGCTGGTGAACACATGTATGAAATGCCTCCCGTGGGCACCAAGTCTCACGCCTCAGCCCCAGTGGATCAGGACATGGAGGATGGAGAAACAGGGCAGCGAGGAGGATGGGGTGGTGGCCGCTTTTGTGGGCACATCACCACCGATCACCACCGCCTGGGCCAGTGTCTGCCTTTGCTGCTGCCAGGTCCTCTGAGGACCAACCGGTCCTCCCAGACGTGGCAGGTTTCTTCCCCAGCTGCCCGGCCTCCCCACCCAGCCCTATTTTGCGGAGTGATCACAGGCCTCTCCCCTCCCTTCCCTGGACTCCCTGCATCCCCCTGGAATGGGGGCTTAGCCTAGAGCAGCTTTTCCCTAAATCTGCGCCTCTGAACCCCAGGTCCATGGAATAGAAATGGGTGTGATGTATAGAAAGGGGGTTCCATAGACCAACAAGTTAAGCTAAGCTGAGGGATGGCGGTGAATATAAATCCCAAGCACGCTCAGACTTGGTCGCAACTCCACGGCTGAAACACTGACAGGCACAGGGTCACCCCCTCCCTCCTGCCCCCACCTGACTCTGGCTGTCAGAATGTTCTCTTTAAAAAAAATTTTTTTAAGACAGGGTCTCGCTCTGTCACCCAGACTGGAGTGCCCTGGCGCAATCCCGGTTCACTGCAACCTCCATCTCCCCGGCTCGAGTGATCCTCCCATCTCAGCTTCCCAAGTATCTGGGACTACAGGCGCACACCACCACACCAGGCTAATTTTTGTATTTTGTTGTAGACACCGGGTTTCACCATGTTGCCCAGGCTGGTCTTGAACTCCTGGGTTCAAGTAAGCCATTCGCCTTGGCCTCCCAAAGTGCTGAGATTACAGGCGTGAGCCACCGTGCCTGGCCAGAAAGTTCTCTCTTGTGTGAGCTCACTCAGGGTGCAGCTGGAGTGACTGCAGGTCTCAGCCTGCCAGTGGGGCGAGTGAGCTAGTTTTTTTTTGAGTCTCACTCTGTCTGGAGTGCAGTGGCATGATCTTGGCTCACTGCAACCTCCGCCTCCCGGTTTCAAGGGATTCTCCTGTCTCAGCCTCCCAAGTAGCTGGGATTACGGGTGCCCACCTCCACGCCCGGCTAATTTTTGTAGTTTTTAGTAGAGACAGGGTTTTGCCATGTTGGCCAGGCTGATCTAGAACTCCTGACCTCAAGTGATCCACCCACCTCGGCCTTCCAAGGTGCTGGGATTACAGGTGTGAGCCACTGCGCCCGGCCGCGAGTGAGCTATTTTAAGAGACACAGAGAGAACAGAGTCCTAGTGAGGGGCTCCCTTCGCTGCTCCCTCAGCCCTTTGGTTGCTCACTCTACACATTTGCCCAAATTATAGGCGCAGGCTTTGGAAGCCGTTGTGAGTGGGCTGGACGGGGCTCTCAGGTAGCACCAGAGCAGGCAGTTGGACGTAAACACCAGGCTAGGTTCAGATATTGGAGGCACCACCAGAAAATAAAATGAGCAACTGGCAGTGGGTGGTCAGGCGAGGAGGTGGCATTAGGGTTGATGCCCGGAGGACACAGGGCCACTGAGCAGAGAGAGGGAAGGGTTGGACGGCAGAGGCCAGAATGCTGGGCACCACCCTGGACAGCGGTCGCCAGCTTAAAGCAGAGTGGCACCGGAAGCCTGAGCCACTTTCCACGCAGAACTCCAGATACGCCGGTGAGATCCGAGGGATCCGAGGGAGCCGTGCCTGTGCCACAGGGTCACCGCAGCCCCTGCCCACTCCACCTGGACAGCAGGGAGGCTGGGGCGGGGCGGCCAGCGGGGATGCAGTGGGATGCGGTCCAGGAGGGCAGGGGTGCCAGGGCCGAGTCCCCAGGGAACACCTGGAGAGCACTCAGACAGGTCCCCACTGCTGGCTGTGCTGGGATCAGATGTTTGAGATTTATATTCACTGCCTTCCCTCTGAGCTTAGCTTAACTTGTTGGGCTATGGAACTCCCTTTCTTTTTTTTTTTTTTTTTTTTTTTTTTTTTTTTTTTTGAGGCGGAGTCTCGCTCTGTCACCCAGGCTGGAGTGCAGTGGCCGGATCTCAGCTCACTGCAAGCTCCTCCTCCCGGGTTCCCGCCATTCTCCTGCCTCAGCCTCCCGAGTAGCTGAGACTACAGGCGCCTGCCACCTCGCCCGGCTAAGTTTTTGTATTTTTAGTAGAGACGGGGTTTCACTGTGTTACCCAGGATGGTCTCGATCTCCTGACCTCGTGATCCGCCCGTCTCGGCCTCCCAAAGTGCTGGGATTACAGGCTTGAGCCACCGCGCCCGGCCGGAACTCCCTTTCTATATATCACACCCATTTCCGTTCCATGGACCTGGGGTTCAGAGGCGCAGATTTGGGGAAGCGCTGCTCTAGGCTAAGCCCCCATTCCAGGGGGATGCAGGGGCTCCAGGGAAGGGAGGGGAGAGGCCTGTGATCACTCTGCAAAGCAGGGCTGGGTGGGGAGGCCGGGCAGCTGGGGAAGAAGCCTGCCTGCTGAGGCCTAGGCTGAGGCCACCAGGCCGTGTGGAGGAGAGGCTCCCGCCAGGCTCCAGCCCTCCCCACTCAGGAGGCTGGGTGGAGGAGACAGAAAAGCAGCCCGGGCCTCGCCACTCAGCCCACTGGCCAGAGCCCTGACGTGGTAGAGCAGAGCCGGGTCCCCACCACACGCTGCCCGCAGTCCTACCCTAAGACGCTAAGACGCGCTGTCGTTTGAAGCCACTAGCTTCTGAATAGTAAGTCAGGGACAATGGGAATGACGGAGAAAGGAGGAGACGACTGTACTTCAGGGGAAGGGCAAGAACAGCGAGGATCAAAGTGGAGTCTCCGGGGGGTCTCCAGATAGAGAAAGATGGGCGCTGGAAGCAGCATGGTGGCAAGCGGAGTGCTCGTGAGCAGGCAGAGGACGGCTACCCCACATCCCTTTCCTCTTCTTTCCATCACCTTGCAACGTCTCTGGAATGTAAAACTTCCAGTCTCCCTTGGCTCTCTCACCTCCCGGCTCTGCCCCCTGACGTGAGCCTCCGCCCATTAACAGCCTTTACTAGAAGCCTCTAGAACAGAATACGGTGGGAAGTGCAGGCAGGGCCCAGCCTCACCCTGGCCTTGCCAGTCGTCCCTTCCTGGCACACATGCCCCCTCACACCTTGCTCACCTGGCAGGCTGCTGCCCACCCTTCACAACCCCACTCACACTGCCTGCCAGGCCTCTGGGAGGGGCCCTGTGCTGACTGTGAGCTCCCTGCAGGAGGCCACGTCTGCCCAGCTCCCGCCCAGCCCAATGCTGAGAAGGTGTGCGGAGGATGGACCCTGGCCACTTGCTTCCCTCGAAAACATCCTGTGTCCCCAGCCCCTCACCTGCTCTTATCCAATAAAAAGAAAAACTCTAATTTGTATTACTGGAGGACAATATACATTTGAAAACTATACAAATCCTAAGTGTACAGCATGATGGAGCTTCCCGATTTGAGTGCACCTGTGTGACCAGTGGCCGTCCCAAGAAGCAGAAGGTGAGCCCTGGCCCTGGCTCTGCCACACTCCTGACACCAGGACCTGCACTGTGCGGGTCTGACTTTACATGACAGAAGCTCGTGGCATGGTGGCTTCTCTCGGAAAGGAGGACTGGCACTCCCTCGCAGGGCCCTCATTCTAGGGGGGAGGCCGGCCTGCAGACAGCCCAGGAAGGCTTCAGGAAGGGGTAGGGATGGAGGCCAGGTCTCAGGGCAGTAGAGCAGAAACAGTCTGATGAAAAGCACATGGGACACCAGTAAATGCTCTTTAAAAGAGGAAGAGCAAGTCATTCTGGACACATCTTACTGGGTATATCATCTTGCCTCATGCCTTTACCCATTATTTCCTAGAAGGGCTTCCATGGTACGCCACACCACCCCTACCACTGGCACGGCTCATGTGGCCCAAGCTCTCGCACCAGCTGTCTCCTGGACCCCTCTCACTGGAGGCATGTGATCATCTGTTCGACGAATGAGTACCCACACATGCTGGGTTTTGGGGGAAACTCAACTGCAGACAAAACACTTGTTTCTGCCTCCCAGAGCTGCCATCCTACTGGGACGGTGGGCCACAACCCGGACAAACCAATGCCACGCTGCGTAACAGAGAGAAGGGCCAGAGGGACACCCTGACTCTGACCCGGAGTGGAGGGGCAGTGGTCCTGCTGACACCCAGGGAAGGGCCCTGGCAGCCCTGGCAAGTGCTCAGGGTTGCAACAAGGAGGCTGGGAGGCTGCAGCCCAGTGGTGAGGCCGCAGCCCAGTGGTGAGGCCAGAGTGGCCACTGGGGCTGATGACAGGCTTCAGGCTGAGGGAAAAGTGTGATTTCATTCTGAGTGACGTGGGAAGCTGCCAGAAGGTTGTGAAAAGAGGAAAGGGCTGGGCACGGTGTCTTACACCTGTAATCCCAGCACTTTGGAAGACCAAGGAGGGAGGATTGCTTGAGCCAAGGAGTTTGAGATCAGCCTGGGCAACAGCAAGACCTTGTCTCTACCAAAATTTAAAAAATTATCTGGGTATGGTGGCATGTGCCTGTAGTCCCAGCTACTTAGGCGTCTGAGGCAGGATTACTTGAGCCCAGGATTTTGAGGCTGCAGTAAGCCATATTCGCACCATTGCACTCTAGCTTAGGCAACAGAGCAAGACCCTCTGTAATAATAAATAAAATAAAAGTAAAAAAAGAGGAGAGATGTGGGCCGAGCGCGGTGGCTCAGGCCTGTAATCCCAGCACTTTGGGAGGCCCAGGCGGGCCAATCACCTGAGGTCAGGAGTTCGAGACCAGCCTGATCAATATGATGAAACCCCATCTCTACTAAAAACACAAAATTAGTCGGGCGTGGTGGCAGGCGCCTGTTAATTCCAGCAACTCAGGAGGCTGAGACAGGAGAATTGCTTGAACCCGGGAGGCAGAGGTTGCAGAAAGCCGAGATCAGGCCATTGCACTCCAGCCTGGGCAATAAGAGTGAAACTATCTCAACAACAACAAAAACAGAGGAGAGATGTGAACTAGCGCATGTCGTCAGAGGACCCCTCTGGCTGCAGTGAGGACAAGCTGCAGGGAAGGGCAGGTAGACAAGAACCCTGTTCCGGATGCTGGTGCAAATAAGCCAGGAGGCGGTGGTACAGGCAGGCCCTAAGAGGCCGATAGAACAGGCTTTGGAGGTGGAGCCCATGGTGCCTGCTGATGGACTGGCAATGTGACCCTGGGGTGGGCTGCTCTGCTTGAGTCTGGACCTTTTCAGAGCAGACCCCAGGCCGGGGCGGCGCTCAGCACCCCGGGTGGTCACGGCAATCATGATCCCAAGCCACAGATGGCGGGTGACTCAGGAATGTGTGTCTGCTAAGATACACCGAGGTTTCAATAGGCAAAAAACAAATGCTTGAAAAGTTGGCAAACTCGGGGTTGCTTTGCTGACTGCTCTCTGGGTTGGTAATGGAGACGCCTGGTCCTAGCCCTGCCTGATGGGGCTCTGGGCACACCCTGGGTGTTATGACATGGTGCCTGCGAGGGGCTTCAAGACCAGCAGGGCTGGGCATCAGTGAAGGATGATTTTCTATTAGGTCAGAAACAGTGACAATCACTGGACCTCAAAGCAAATGACTTTATCATCTTCCTCTGGAGAAAACCGGTCTCTTCCGGTCTCAGAGTGGTGGAGCGGGAAGCAGCACAGGATCCCGGTCTCAGAGTGGTGGAGCGGGAAGCAGCACAGGATCCCGGTCTCAGAGTGGTGGAGCGGGAAGCAGCACAGGATCCCGGTCTCAGAGTGGTGGAGCGGGAAGCAGCACAGGATCTCGGGAGCGGGGAATTCCACTGTTTGCTCACAGTAAGCAAGCGCGGCGCCGCGTCGGGTTAACACACAGCCCTCCTGCGCGGCTTTCATCACAGTGACCTGATTCACTGGTGGCCTCAACACACCTTTGCTGTATTTATTTTATAAACTCACTGTATGTTTTTTTTTTTTTTTTTTTTTTTGTAACTCTCACCTGGATTTTCTTGTTTTTGCTTATTTTTTTCAGAAAGCACTGATGTAAGTGCCTCCACACAAGTTAGTGTGGATTCTTATTGAGCCTTTCTTTGGAGGCAAAAGAACTCCCGGCTGAGCCTGGCACTGCTGGTTTGTTAGCTGTGCTGCGTGCAATAGTGGCTCGCTGTCCTCTGGTTTGTACCAGAAGTCTGGGGCCGAATAAACCCTCATTTAAACAGACAAAACCCAGACACACTCAGGGGCTGTCAGAGACAGCACGCATCACTTGGGGCCACACACTGTATGTAGGATTCCTTTTTTTTTTTTTTTTTTTGACACAGAGTTTCGCTCTTGTTGCCCAGGCTGGAGTTCAACAGTGCGATCTCAGCTCACTGCAACCTCCGCCTGTCAGGTTCAAGTGGTTCTCCTGCCTCAGCCTCCCGAGTAGCTGGGATTACAGGCGCCTGCCACCATGCCTGGCTAATTTTTGTATTTTTAGTAGAGACAGAGTTTCACCATCTTGGCCAGGCTGGTCTTGAACTCCTGACCTTGTGATCCACTCGCCTCGGTCTCCCAAAGTACTGGGATTACAGGTGTGAACCACCGCGCCCAGCCAGGATTCCATTTCTATGAAACATCCAGAAGAGGAAAATCCCAGGTAAAAATCAGGTGAGCAGCTGCCAGAGGCTGGGAGAGAGGAGGAGGGAGGAGGAATGGGGAGTGGCTTCGTGTTGGTAGGGGCTTTCTGGAGGGATAAGAATGTTTTGCAACTAGGCTGGGCGAGGTGGCTCATGCCTGTAATCCCAGCACTTTGGGAGGCCGAGGCAGGCAGATCACTTGAGGTTAGGAGTTTGAGACCAGCCTCAGCCAACATGGTGAAACTCCATCTCTACTAAAAATACAAAATTAGCCAGGTGTGGTGGCGCGTGCCTGTAGTCCTAGTGTCTCGGGAGGCTGAGGCAGGAGAATCACTTGAACCTGGGAAGCAGAGGTTGCAGTGAGCCCAGATTGTGCCACTGTACTCCAGCCTGGGCAACAACAGCAAAACTCCATCTCAAAAAAGAAGAAAAAAAAAAAGAATGTTCTGGAAACTGCATAGTGACAATGGTTGCACAACATTGCAAATGTACGGTCACTAACAGTAAACCTCATGTGTATTTTATCACAATTTAGGAAAAAAGAAAAAGTAGACGAGCCTTGCTTGTGACAGTGTACTATAGTATTGCAGTTACCATTGTGGTGAACTGGGTAAAGGGTACTCAGGATTTCTTATAAATACAAGTGCAGTGACCATTATTCAATAAAAATTTCAATTAGGCCGGGCGCAGTGGCTCACGCCTGTAATCCCAGCACTTCGGGAGGCTGAGGCAGGCAGATCACCTGAGGTCGGGAGTTCGAGACCAGCCTGACCAATATGGAGAAACCCCGTCTCTACTAAAAAATGTACAAATTTAGCTGGGTGTGGTGGCAGGTGCCTGTAATCCCAGCTACTCAGAAGCAGAAGAATCGCTTGGACCCAGGAGGCAGAGGTTGCAGTGAGCCGAGATCACACCATTGCACTCCAGCCTAGGCAACAAGAGTGAAACTCTGTTTCAAAAAAAACAAGAAAAAATTCTTTAAAAAAAAAAAGTAGTCTGGGCACAGTGGCTTACACCTGTAATCCCAGCTCTATGGGAGGCTGAGGCAGAAGAACTGCCTGAGCCCAGGAGCTCGAGAACTAATCTCTACTAAAAAAACAAAAGAAAGTAGTAGGTGGTCTAAAATTTTGGCTTATTCATATTAAAAACTTCATAAAAATGCAAAAGAGGCTGGGCGTGGTGGCTCACGCCTGTAATCCCAGCACTCTGGGAGGCTGAGTCAGGCGTATCACTTGAGGTCAGGAGTTCAAGACCAGCCTGACCAATATGGAGAAACCCCGTCTCTACTAAAAAAAATACAAAATTAGCCGGGCGTGGAGGCTCATGCCGGTAATCCCGGCTACTCAGGAGGCGGAGGCAGAAGAATCACTTGAACCCGGGAGGCAGAGGTTGTGGTGAGCTGAGACTGCACCATTGCACTCCAGCCTGGGCTATAGAGCGAAACTCTGTCTCAAAAAAACAAAACAAAAAAATTCAATAAAAAAAAAAAAAAGGCTGGGCACAGCGGCTTACACCTGTAATCCCAGCACTATGGGAGGCTGAGGCAGGAGAACTGCCTGGGCCCAGGAGCTCGAGAACTAATCTCTACTAAAAAAACAAAAAAAAAGTAGTAGGTGGTCTAAAATTTTGGCTTATTCATATTCAAAACTTCATAAAAATGCAAAAGAGGCTGGGCGTGGTGGCTCATGCCAGTAATCCCAGCACTTTGGGAGGCCAAAGGCCAGCAGATCTCGAGGTCAGAAGTTCAAGACCAGCCTGGCCAATATGGTGAAACCCCATCTCTACTAAAAAAATACAAAAATTAGCCAGGCATGGTGGCACACGCCTTTAGTCCCAGCTACTCCAGAGGCTGAGGCAGAAGAATTGCTTGAACTCGGGAGGCGGAGGTTGCAGTGAGCAGAGATCGCGCCACTGCACTCCAGTCTGGGTGACAGAGTGAGACTCTGTCTCCAGAAAAAAAAAAAAAGAAAAAGAAAAAGAAATGAAGGATAGAACTTGTAAGATGGAATAAATAAGAAATCTGAGAGTTAAAATACTTTGGAAATGCTAAAAAAAAAAAAATACACAAAGTTTGGTAAGCTGAGAGGGGAGACAGGAAGGGAGGGAGGAAGTGTGTGTGTGCACGGCAGGCAAACGTATGTGCTTGTTTGTTTTTAAGTTCAAAATCCAGCTCCTGCAAGAAGGCTTGCTTTTTGTTTCTGGGACAGGGTCTTGCTGTGCTGCCCAAGGTAGAGTGCAGCGGTGCGATCACAGGTCACCACAGCCTCGACCTCTTGGGCTCAAGCGATCCTCCCACCCTAGCTTCCTGAATAGCTGGGACTATAGGTGCATGCTACCACACCTGGCTAATTTTTTTTTTTTTTTTTTTTTTTTTTGTAGAGACAGGGTCTTACTATGTTGCCCTGGTCTCAAACTCCTGGGCTTGGCCAGGCGTGGCGGCTCACGCCTGTAATCCCAGCACTTTGGGAGGCCAAGACAGGCAGATCACAAGGTCAGGAGATCGAGACCATCCTGGCTAACACGGTGAAACCCCATTTCTACTAAAAAAAAAAAAAATACAAAAAACTAGCCGGGCAAGGTGGCGGGCGCCTGTAGTCCCAGCTACTCGGGAGGCTGAGGCAGGAGAATGGCGTAAACCCGGGAGGCGGAGCTTGCAGTGAGCTGAGATCCGGCCACTGCACTCCAGCCTGGGCGACAGAGCGAGACTCTGTCTCAAAAAAAAACAAAAAAACAAAAAAACAAAAAACTCCTGGGCTTAAGTGATCCTCCTGCCTAGGCCTCCCAAAACGCTGGGATTACAGCAGCCCCACGGCACCCCGTTAGAAGCCTGTGGTCTACTTCTAGGTATCACGGCCTTCCAATGAGAGAAAATACTTAGAATTCAGTATAGTGAAGAGGGGTACTAGCTCCTAGAAACAAGTTTTGAAGAAGAGAGTTCAAAAACAATAGATGTTTAAATGGAGGTATAGGAAAAAAAGCAACATGGAAAAAATTAAAGGAAGTGGCAAAAAACAATTTAGTTTCCCTCAAAGGGAGCTGGTTCTGTCCCACACCATTAGACGGCAGTTGGGGAAGTCTCATAACTTCATCTGCAGGCAGCGCAGGTGTGTTGACGGAACAACTTATGGTGTAACAGGCAGCCCCACCAGCACCCAAATACCACTCAAAGATGTTCGGAGGGTTAGAGGAAAAGAGCAGCTATACTCTGGAGACTGATGATACCAGAACTGTGGAGGTGAAGGGGATGAGCTGCACCATGGTGCTCAGTGCTGGGTATGTGCAAGAGTCACCTGCAGGGCTCCAAAGAAGCCAGAAGCTTCCGGACAGTGATAACAATGAGCACACATTCACCCTTTCACTCCCTTCTCAAGCACCACTACCATGAGAGGGAACGGGTTAAAGAAAGAAAAATGGGGCGGGCGCAGTGGCTCGCGCCTGTAATCCCAGCACTTTGGGAGGCCAAGGCAGACGATCACCTGAGGTCAGGAGTTTGAGACCAGCCTGACCAACATGGTGAAACCCTGTCTCTACCAAAGATACAAAAATTAGCTGGGCATGGTGGTGTGGACCTGCAATCCCAGCTACTCGGGAGCCTGAGGCAGAGAATTGCTTGAACTCAGGAGGCGGAGGCTGCAGTGAGCTGAGATCGGGCCACTGCACCCAGCCTGGGTGACAGAGTGAGACTCCATTGCAAAGAAAAAATGTTCAAATCTCCAAAGGACAGGGAGAATGAGGGGAGGAAGCAGCCGTACAATTTTGGAAGCTGGAAAGTGGGGGATGCATGGCAAGGACTCAGCGGGCCCTGGAAGGCTAAAAGCAACGACTCCCCGCCCAGCAGCCCAGCCAGATCGCCGTCAGAGACCCGCGTGGCCCACAGGCTCCATGTGTGTGCTCAGGGCTTCCAGTCAGCCTTGCTGGGCCTCACTCTTCCAACCAGGGGACTGCCAACATCTGAAGAAAGCCTCTGCCATGGAAAAGGCGAACTAGACAGAAAACACACAACTTGGGACACACAAACACCAGGCAGGGAGAAGAAACTTCCAAAACATCCTTAGGAAGATGAGAGAGGACTCTACAGCCGTCAAACAATAGGAACTTTCAGAAATTAAACATGTGGGCTGGGCGCGGTGGCTCAAGCCTGTAATCCCAGCACTTTGGGAGGCCGAGACGGGCGGATCACAAGGTCAGGAGATCGAGACCATCCTGGCTAACACGGTGAAACCCCGTCTCTACTAAAAAATACAAAAAACTAGCCGGGCGAAGTGGCAGGCGCCTGTGGTCCCAGCTACTCGGGAGGCTGAGGCAGGAAAATGGCGTGAACCCGGGAGGCGGAGCTTGCAGTGAGCTGAGATTCGGCCACTGCACTCCAGCCTGGGCGACAGAGCCAGACTCAGTCTCAAAAAAAAAAAAAAAAAAAAAAAAAAAGAAATTAAACATGTGATCATGGAAATAATCTGACAGAGGGTTGGAGAAATAAGGTTGAGAACGTCTTCTAGAAAGTAGGATAAAAGCATAAAAAGATAGAAACAGGACAGAAAAGAAAAGTGGAGGCCAGCTTAGAAAGTCCACAATACAAAAGGAAACCTCCAGGCTGGGCGTGGCAGCTAATGCCTGTAATCCCAGCACTTTGGGAGGCCAAGGCAGGTGGATCACCTGAGGTCAGGAGTTCGAGAGCAGCCTGACCAACATGGTGAAACCCCATTTCTACTAAAAATACAAAATTAGCTGGGCGTGGTGGCAGATGCCTGTAATCCCAGCTACTTGGGAGGCTGAGGCAGGAGAATTGCTTGAACCCAGGGGGCAGAGGCTCTTGTGAGCCCAGATTGCACCACTGCACTCTAGCCTGGGCAACAAAGGTGAAAACACCTACTCAAAAAAAAAAAAAAAAAAAGGAAGCCTCCAGCCAGAGCAAACAGAAAACAGGAAACAGGAGGGGCGCAGTGGCTCATGCCTGGAATCCAGCACTTTGGGAGGCTGAGGTGGGAGGATTGCTGGAGCCCAGGAGTTCAAAAGCAGCCTGGGCAATACAGTGAGACTCCATCTCTACAAAAAAAAAAAAAAAAAAAAAATTAGCTGAACATGGTGCACATGCCTGTGGTCCCAGCTACTTGGGAGGCTGAGGTGGGAGGACTGCTTGAGCCCAGAAGTTTAAAGCTACAATGAGCTGTGATTGTGCCATTGCACTCCAGCCTGGGTGACAGTGAGAGACCCTGTCTCCAAAAAACAAACGAACACCCCACAACAACAAAAAACCCCACAACAACAACAAAACACAAAAACACAACAACAAAAAAAGGAAAACAGGAGAGACAGGGGCAGAAGAGGACCCCAGCAGAGGACCCAGACACCCACTGGCACACAGGCTGCAAGCGCCTGGCTGCACGGATTAACACAGCCCTCGCCGAGGCGTATCACTGTGTATCTGTTCTTACAACACTAGGAACAAAGAGACCTTACAAACCTTCAGAGAGAAAAACAGGTCAAGTATCAAGGATCAGGTGTTAGAACGGCCTCTGGCTTCTCAACAGCAATCCTGGAAGCTGAGAGACAATGGAGGAAGACCCTCAAAATCCTAAAGGAAAATGGTTTCCAACCTAGACTGCTATACCCAGCAAGGTCAAGGGTGAACACAGATGAAAGACTTTTCAGACATGCAATATCTCTAAAAAGTCACCGACCATGGGCCGGGCGCGGTGGCTCAAGCCTGTAATCCCAGCACTTTGGGAGGCCGAGACGGGCGGATCACGAGGTCAGGAGATCAAGACCATCCTGGCTAACACGGTGAAACCCCGTCTCTACTAAAAAATACAAAAAAACTAGCCGGGCGAGGTGGCGGGCGCCTGTAGTCCCAGCTACTCGGGAGGCTGAGGCAGGAGAATGGCGTGAACCCGGGAGGCGGAGCTTGCAGTGAGCCGTGATCGCGCCACTGCACTCCAGCCTGGGCGACAGCGTGAGACTCCGTCTCAAAAAAAAATAAAATAAAATAAAAAAAGTCACCGACCATGAACCCTTCCTTGGGAACCGACTGGAGGATAAACTCCACCCAAACAAACACAGACACAGAGAGAGGAAGACCCAGGATCCGGGAGAAAGGGGCTCTAACATGAGGGGAGCTCAAAGATGACACCAGGACAACAGCTGGGTCCTGGGTAGAAAGAGGAACCAGGCCAGACTGGAGCTGGCCAAGACAGTGCAGGAGAGATCTCTGCAGGGGGAAGAAACAGACAAGACACATTCCTAATGTGTCCAAATGTGTGAGACAACTGGCAGAGAGTTTGGGATTGAATGTGTGAAACTGCACTTAGAAAACTAGATAAGCAGGCTGGGCGCGGAGGCCGAGGCAGGTAGATCACCTGAGGTCAGGAGTTCAAGACCAGCCTGGCCAATATGGCGAAACTCCATCTCTATTAAAAATACAAAAAATTAGCTGGGTGTGGTGGCACATGCCTGTTAATCCCAGCTACTCGGGAGGCTGAGGCAGAAGAATCACTCGGACCCAGGAGGTGGAGGTTGCAGTGAGCAGAGACTGATCAAACCATTGCACGCCAGCCTGGGCAACAGAGCGAGACTCTGTCTCAAAAAAAAAAAAAAAAAAAAAAAGAAAAGAAAAAGAAAAAAAACTAGATGAGCAAACAAGATGATTATCAAGTCCAGGGAAAACAGAGTCACACAGACAAGGAATTGCAGGTGTGATTCATCCCCTGCCTCCACTGTGAAGCGCTCCTCCTTCCTCACAGCAAGGTCCATGCCTGGGAAGTGTTGCAGCTCTGGGGGGGTGGAAGCAGGAAGGGAGGTGGGTGGCTGGGGGACGGGGGAAGGGGGAGCAAGAGCTCTGCATGCTTCTGTTTCCCTGGAGAGTCAATCAGAAACACCTGAAGTCAGGGGACCAAACACGGCTCCAGAAGCAGCATTCGGAGACAGGCAGCGAAAAGAATTGAAAGGAGCTCTCCAGAGAGGGCAAATTTGGCAGAAGAGACTTGTTTCTTGTAGCACATCTTATACAACCCACTGAAATGTCAACCTGCCGATTTTCACATGTGACTTTGTTTTCTTTCTTTTACACATGGAGTCTCACTCTGTTGCCCAGGCTGGAGTGCGGTGGATGATCCTGGTCTCCAGTGATCCTCCCACCTAGCCTCCTGAGTAGGTGGGACTAGAGGCACATACCACCACACTTGGCATTTCATGTCATTAAAAATAAAAACCAGGCTGGGTGTGGTGGCTCCTATCTGTAATCCCAACACTTTGGAAGGCCAAGACAGGTGGATAACTTGAGGTCAGGAGTTCCAGACCAGCCTGGTCAACACAGTGCAACTCCATCTCTACTAAAAATACAAAAATTAGCTGGGTGTGGCCAGGCACGGTGGCTCACGCAAGTAATCCCAGCACTCTGGGAGGCCGAGGCGGGCAGATCATCTGAGGTCAGGAGTTCAAGACCAGCCTGGCCAACATGGAGAAACCCAGTCTCTACTAAAAATACAAATATTAGCCGGGCGTAGTGGCACTCACCTGTAGCCCCAGCTACTCAAGACGCTGAAGTGGGATGATTGCTTGAACCCAGGAGATGGAGGTTTGTAGTGAGCCGAGATCGTGCCACTGCACTACAGCCTGAGTGACAGAGTGAGACCCTGTCTCAAAAAAAAAAAAAAAAAAAAAAAAAAATTAGCTGGGCGTGGTAGCAGGTACCTGTATTCCCAGCTACTAGGGAGGCTGAGGCAGGAGAACTGCTTGAACCCAGGAGGCGGAGGTTGCAGTGAGCCAATATCATCCCCACTGAACTCTAGTGGGCGACAGACCAAGACTCCGTCTCAAAAAAAAAAAAAAACTAACCAAAAACCGAAAAGCAAAACTGGCAGGGCACAGTGGCACATGCCTGCAATCCCAGCACTTTGGGAGGCTGAGGGCTGGGAGGATCACTTGAGGCCAGTAGTTTGAGACCAGCCTGGACAACACAGCAAGACCTCATCTCTACAAAATAAAAATTTAAAAAATGAGCCAGGTGTGATGTGCATCCCCCTAGCCATTCTGGAGGCAGAGGCAGGAGAACTGTTTGAGCCTAGGGGTTTGTGGTTCTAGTGAGCTATGATCACACCACTGTACTTCAGCTTGAACGACAGAGTGAGACTCTGTCTCAAAAAATAAAAATAAAAATCAAAATCAACCAGGATGCCTGGGCCTCACCCCAGACCTGCTGAATTCATATCTCCAGGGAGGGGCCGAGGCCTGGACATTTTTTTTTTTTTTTAAATGAAATCTGGCTTTGTCACCCAGGCTGGGGTTCTCCGCTCACTGCAAGCTCCGCCTCCTGGGTTCATGCTACTCTCCTGCCTCAGCCTCCCAAGTAGCTGGGACTACAGGCACCTGTCACCACGCCCAGCTAATTTTTTGTATTTTCAGTAGAGACCTTGTGATCCGCCCACCTCGGCCTCCCAAAGTGCTGGGATTACAGGCGTGAGCCACCATGCCCGGCCGAGGCCTGGATATTTTTAATAAGCTCCTCTGATGGCTCTAATGTGGATCTGACCCTTCACTTTACTGATGGGAAAATGAAAGTGAAAGACCAGTGAGTTTAAGCAACATTCCCAAGGTCACTTGAATCCACAGGCAAAAAGCAAGTATTAGTTGAAGTTCTTCTGATTGCAAGTAATGGATTCCGCCCACGATGGGAACAGTCCTTCCTGGCTGGCAGGGTTCCGGGATGCTGCAGTCTCCCTGAGCACGCACCCCACTGCTGGAAACGGCCGCATGCCACCTTCCCAACGCTCTGCAAGGCACCTGCATGCAGGCCAGCTGGGAAGGAAGGCTTCTGCAGCATTGTGGATACAAGCAGTGCTGGCACAGTGAGGTTGGATCAAGGTGACCAAGAGGCACTTGTACAGACAACTGGTCCAGTCACCAAAAGGGGATTAATGAGATTACAGACCCCAGCTGGGACGCCAGCATGGATTGGCTTCCTCTGCCCCAAAGCAATCCACATCAGAGTCCCCATGTCCACTCAATCCCAACCTCACATCTCACAGATGTGCACCATGAATCCAGCGAATCAGGCCAGAGAATTTCCACAGCTCACTGCAGACTTTCCCATTTGGGTCCTGTCCGGCCCTGCTCAAGAGCCTTCCATAGGTCCCACTGCCCATGGAATTAGCCACAAACTCTCCAGCCTGAGAGTCAAGATCCTCCAAAGATGACCCAAAGGACATCTCAGGTCTTCTCTTTCCCACAACATCCTTTCTGCATCCTTCCCTCCCAGAGGTTCACTGCCAGGAGCCTAGAAGCCCACGGAGCTAATGTCTCACAGTCCTCAGGGTGGTCCAGCAACAGACAGTCCTCCCAAAGCAGCAGGGAGGAGCACTCTTCCCTACTCAGAAACACTGGGCCAAACCTCTTTACCTGCTGGTCACTGAAAATGCCCACCGAGTCTGAAGTCCCAGTTCAAACACTACCCATCCTCGGAAACCAGGTTTGGGACCCTGGGGATCTGTATTTTTTTTCATGATTGCTTCTATAACCTCCTGCTCTGCTCTTCTTTTAGTCATTTAACTTTTGGTCACTTAACTCCAAAAACAGCTTCACTCATTTCCTCTTTTTTTTTTTTTTGAGACAGAATCTTAGTCTGTCGCCCAGGCTGGAGTATAGTAGAACGATCTCAGCTCACTGCAACCTCCACCTCCCAGGCTCAAGCAATCCTCCTGTCTCAGCCTCCCGAGTAGCTGAAATTACAGGCATGTGACACCAGGCCCAGCTAATGTTTTGTATTTTTGGTAGAAATGGGGTTTTACCATGTCTCTCAGGCTGGTCTCGAACTCCTGAGCTCAGGTGATTCACCTGTCTCGGCCTCCCAAAGTACTGGGATTACAGGTGTGAGCCACCATGCTCAGCCAGCTTCACTCATTTCTGTTCCCTCTGCAAATCCAACACAGTGTAGGGTATCCTATAACGTTCATTTAAAAATTTTTTTTTTTTTTTTGAGACAGGGCCTCATTCTGTCACCCCGGCTGGAGTGTGCTGGCATGATCACGGCTCACTGCAGCCTCAACCTCCCTAGTAGCTGGAACTACAGGCACATACCACCATACCTGGCTAATTTTTTGTGTTTTTCATAGAGATAGGATTTCATAATAATCCCAGGCTGGTCTTGAACTCCTGAGCTCAAGCAATCTACCCGCCTTGACCTCCCAAAGTGCTGGCCACCACAGGCATGAGCCACCACACCCAGCCCATTTAAATTTTTTTTTACACTTTAATATTTAAAACAACTGTACAGAGGCCAGGCATGGTGGCTCACATCTGTAATCCCAGTACTTTGGGAGGCTAAGGTGGGAGGCTTGCTTGAGGCCAGGAGTCCAAGACCAGCCTGCGCAATATAGCAAGACTATGTCTCTACAATTTTTTTTTTTTTTTTAAATTAGCTAGGTGCGGTGGTGCATGCCTGTAGTGTCCTAGTTAGTTGGGAGGCTGAGGTGGGAGGATGGCTTGACCCAGGAGTTTGAGGTTCCAGTGAGCCATGACCACTCCACTGTGCTCCAGCCTGGGCAAGGAGTGAGACTGTGTCTCTAAAAAACAAAAACAGGCCGGGCGCGGTGGCTCATGCCTGTAATCCCAGCACTTGGGGAGGCGGGTGGATCACGAGACCAGGAGATTGAGACTGTCCTGGCTAACATGGTGAAACCCTATCTCTACTAAAAATATACACACAAAAATTAGCTGAGCGTGGTGGTGGGCGCCTGTAGTCCCAGCTACTCCAGAGGATGAGGCAGGAGAATGGTCTGAACCTGGGAGGTGGAACTTGCAGTGAGCTGAGATCATGCCACTGCATTCCAGCCTGGGTGACAGAGAGAGACTCCGTATTAAAAAAAACCCCCAAAAAACAAAAAAACCCCCAGCTCTACAGAGGTATGTTGACATACAATGAAATGCACACATTTAAAGTACATAATTGGGTAAGCTTTGACATATGCATATACTCATGAAGCCACTGCCACATCTCCCCTTTGAAATTTCTGCCAGGCCTTGAGTAAGTACTGATCTGACTGATCTGTGCTAGCATTTTCTTTTTTTTAATTTTAATTTTATTTTTTATTTTTTTGAGACAGAGTCTCACTCTGTTGCCCACGCTGGCGTTCAAGCAATTCTCCTGCCTCAGCCTCCCAAGTAGCTGGGATTACAGGTGTGCACCACCACACCTAGGTGACTTTTGTAGTTTTAGTAGAGATGGGGTTTCACCATGTTGGCCAGGCTGGTCTTGAACTCCTGACCTCAGGTGATCCACCTGCCTTAGCCTCCCAAAGTGCTGGGATTATAGGCATGAGCCACAGCACCCGGCCTGTGTTAGCATTTTCTAATATTTTATATAAATAAGTTTGTTTTTGAGACAGGGTGACGCTCTGTCGCCCAGGCTGGAGTGAGCTGGCAGTCATCATGGCTCACTGCAGTCTCTGCCTCCTGGGCTCAAGGGATCCTCCCACCTTAGCCTCCCAAGTAGCCAGGACTACAGGTGTGCACCACCACACTCAGCTAATTTTTGTATTTTTTGTACAGATGGAGTTTTGCCATGTTGCTCAGGCTGGTCTTGAACTCCTGGGCTCAGGTGATCTACTCGTCTCAGCTTCCCCAAGTGTTGGGATTACAGACATGAGCCACCGTACCTGGCCAAATTTTATATAAATGAAATGATAACAGTATGTATTCTTTGTCTGGCTTCTTGACTCAGCATAATTATTTCATCAAATTTAGAAAACTTTCAGCTGTATTTCTTCTTCACATCTTTTTTTCCTGTCACCCTTCTTCCCTCTTCTTTTAAGACTTGGATTTCATTTATGTGAGGTCACTTGAAGGGGTCTGTGCTCACTGATTCTCTGAACGTTTTCTTGCCTGTTTCCCTCTAGGCTTCAATGTGGATGGTTTTTCACTGCTGTGTCTTCAAGCTCACTAGTCTTTTCTTCTGCAAATTCTATGCTGCCATTAATCTCATCCAGTGCATTTTTCAACTTAGACACTGCAATTTTAATCCCTACAAATTTGATTTGAGTTTTTTTTTTTTAGAGGCAGGGTCTTCCCATCTTGCCCAGGCTCATCTTGAACTCCTGAGCTCAAGCAATTCTCCCAGCTCAGCGTCCCAAAGTGCTGGGATTGCAGGCATGAGCCACCACGCCCAGCTTGGAGGTTTTTGTTATTGATTTTTTTTTTTTTTTTTTTTTTTGAGACAGAGTCTTGCTCTGTCACCCAGGCTGGAGTGCAGTGGTGTAATCTTGGCTCACTGCAACCTCCACCTCCCAGGTTCAAGTGATTCTCATGCCTCAGCCTTCTGAGGAGCTAGGATTACAGGTATGTGCCACCACGCTTGGCTAATTTTTGTATTTTTAGTAGAGATGAGGTTTTGCGGCCGGGCGCGGTGGCTCAAGCCTGTAATCCCAGCACTTTGGGAGGCCGAGGCGGGCGGATCACAAGGTCAGGAGATCGAGACCACAGTGAAACCCCGTCTCTACTAAAAATACAAAAAATTAGCCGGGCGCGGTGGCGGGCGCCTGTAGTCCTAGCTACTCAGGAGGCTGAGGCAGGAGAATGGCGTGAACCCAGGAGGCGGAGCTTGCAGTGAGCCGAGATCGCGCCACTGCACTCCAGCCTGGGCAACAGCGTGAGACTCTGTCTCAAAAAAAAAAAAAAAAAAAAAAAAAAAAAGAGATGAGGTTTTGCCATGTTGGCCAGGCTGGTCTCTAACTCCTGACCTCAGGTGGTCTGCCCACCCCAGCCTCCCAATGTGCTGGGATTACAGGTGTGAGCCATTGCGTGCCTGGCCTAACCTGGAGTTTTTGTATCTCTCATTTTTCTACTTAACAGGCTGAATCTCTCTACTAGCTTCTTGAACACATAAAGGTGTAACAACTGTTTCAATGTCCTGTCTACGAATCTTACCATCTGTATCGTTTCTGGGTCAGCTCCTATTGATGGATTTCTTCCCCCTTCATTGCAGGTTGTATTTTCCTGCTTCTCTGCTTGTTGGGTAAGCGTTAATTGGTTGCCCATGTGAATTTTATCTTGTTGATGTTGGATATTTTTGCAATCTGTAAATATTCTGGAGCTTTGTTCTGAGATGCTGTTAAGTTACTCTGAAACCGTTTGATTCTTCTGAGTCTTGCTTTAAGCTCCAGTAGGTAGGACCAGAGCTGCATTTAGTGTCAGGCTAATTTTGCTCCATATCTGAGGCAAAACACTCCTGGGCATATGACCTACTTATGGGTGCATGTGATCTGTCCAGCAGAAGACCCCCTGGTTGGTCACAGGGAATTGTGTCACAGGCTTCTTCCTTAAACGTGGTCTACCCAGGCCACTTGCCTGGCTTCAAGCTCTTCAAGAACGATGCCAATGCCTTAGCCCAGGCCTCCCTGCCCTGGCCTGTGTCAGCCTCCCAATACAGCCCCTTTCTGCACCCTGGGCAAGGGTGCCTTCTGCTCAGTGCCTATACTTCACGTCCCCTCTGCTTGGAACACCCTCTGTCCTGCCTGCCTGCCACACTCCTACTTGCCTTTTTTGTACCAGTGCCACCTCTCGTGAGATCCTCTGACCACTCCAAGGCCCTGACAGCACTTCCCTCTCCAGCTGGCTCCATGGCACTCTGCCCACAGCTCTAGAAGCATAGGGGCCAGTGGTTTGCGTGTCTCTACGGTAGCCTGTGAGTGTCCCTGGATGGGGCTGTTCTTGCCGCTGCTCCGTATACTGTGGGCCTTGAGGATGAGGGCTGCAGAGGCCCAGCACAACCACTGACCACCCTGACACCAGGAAGCTCGCTTTGGCCAGGCCTTGCTTTCCTCACCTGCAGAAGTGGCAAGGTTACGTGTTTTCCAGTCTCCTTCTAACTCTAAAATCTTTGTGTGGGGCAGGGGGAAGCGGGGACAACCTACTGGGGTTCAGATTTATATGGGCTGGGTAGGTCAGAGATGTGCCTTGGAGAAGAACGTTGCTCAATGACCCACAAAAGATGGGTCCCTTGTAAAATATACATATTTTTCTCCCTGATCATGAACAAGTTTTCCTGCCCGTTATGAGAAAACATGGTAAATAGAGAAGAGTATTATAATCAATCATAATCTCTGGATCAAAATAGTCTTTTTTTTTTTTTTGAGATGGAGTTTCGCTCTTGTTGTCCATGCTAGAGTGCAATGGCGTGATCTCAGCTCACCACAACCTCTGCCTCCCGGGTTCAAGCAATTCTCCTGCCTCAGCTTCCTGAGTAGCTGGGGTTACAGGCGTGTGCCACCACACCCAGTTAATTTTGTATTTTCATTAGAGACGGGTTTCTCCATATTGGTCAGGCTGGTCTCGAACTCCCGACCTCAGGTGATCTGCCCACATCAGCCTCCCAAAGTGCTGGGATTACAGGCATGAGCCACTGCACCCGGCCTCATAATAGTCACCTTTGCTGTAGTTTCTTCTAGGTTTTCAGTGGGAAATTATTTTTTATTTTTATTAATTGATTGAGACAGGGTCTTGCTCTGTTGCCCAGGCTGGAGTGCAGTGGTACAAACATGCTCACTGCAGCCTTGACCTCCTGGGCTCAAGTGATCCTCCCACCTCAGCCTCCTTAGTAGCTGGGACCACAGGTGCACGCCACCACATCTGGCTAATTTAAAAAATTACCTGTAGAGACGGGGTCTCACTATGCTGCCTAGGCTGATTTTGAACTCCTGGGTTCAAGTGATCCTCCTACTTTGGCCTCCCAAAGTGCTGGGATTATAGGCATGAGCCACTGCACCCAGCCTAGTAGGATTTTATAGTTTTGTTTTACAAAACTGGAACCACACCATAGACGCCATTTCAGAGTCCACTGTAAGCACAGTAAGAACAGACAACTCTTCCACTCAAGCACATAGGGCACACAGAATGTGAAACTTCGCACCAACTATGCTTGCGTTAGAGGTACCTCTAACACAGACAGAAAATTCTCTAACTCAAACAGCAAACTCCAGACTCTGAAGATGCTAAACACAACTATAAATATTTTCTCCAAACCCTTCCAAGTGTTAGCAAGTCTGAAAACTGAGTCATTTGTTTTGAGTACTTTGTTAAAACTTTATCGCAAAACTACTACAGGTGGTATCTTCCCAGAGAAGAGAATAGGACAATGGAACTAAATAGAGAAGCTGATGCTAATTTTAAAGATTTCTGTGGCTTCACTTCAGGTGCCCTTGAGCATCTAACCCCTGCCTCCATTTCCATTTCTACTGCAAATACATCCTCTATGCAGATGAAGAAGCTCAAGTCGAAGAAAAAATAAAACAAAGTGGAAAGATGTAGAACATCATCAAAATACATAAACCCCGCTTGTTCTCCAATCCTCAGATTCAACCAACTCTTCTGACTTCCAGTCCTCAGAGTGAGCCCCCGTCTCCCCTCACTCCTGGGCTCATTTTCAGGACCCTCTGCGATGTAAAGATTTGCACGTGTAGGCTTTGTCCTAAAATACCACGTGTGAGGCCACTAAGCCTATGACATGTCGCCACAACCTGGTGCTTGCTGCAGATCTTGGGCCTCAGAGCCATAGGAGGGGCAGAGGCGGGTGTCACACACCTGGGTCTATGTCCCAGTCCTGCCGCCTGCCCGCTATGAGGTCTCAGGCAACTTTCTGAACCTCTGAGCTAGGGTTTTCTCCTCTGTCAAATGGGGAAAGATGCAGCCACTTCCCAAGTTGTTGTGAGGACTGAGGGAAAGATATACTTCAGGCATTAGCCTGGCACAAGGCGAGTGCCTGGCAGCAGAACTTGTCTTCACTTCTGATCTCAGCAAACAATTGTCAGTGCCAGCAGCCTGGGAGAAGTGCCTTCCTCAGCCCAGGGGAGCCTCAGCAGGGGCAGCACCTGGGAGCTGGAGGCCTGAGTCCCCACCTGGGCTTGGCACACACTAGAGTTGGGATCCTGGGCAAATTGCTCAACTGTTCCGGGTAACAGATTTCCTCGTAAGATAGGGAGAACCACTGACTCTTCTGTTTCCTGGGGCAATAAAAGGGTTAGGGATCAGGCAGTGCTTGGCAAAGTGCAGGAGAAAGGCCTGTGTACATGTGAAGCCTGACTCCTTTCCCACAGAAACCAACTTCAGAAGCAATTTGTATCTACAGAATCTGTGGCAAACCGAATGTCTTCCAGAGCATGCTAAAAGCTAACTCAATGAGAAAATGTGGCTCTATTCAGCAGAACTACTTGAAATAGTTCATGCTTAACATCCCATTTAGCAATCACTACTTTATTCAGAGCACAGCTTTGAGGTCCTTTCATGTGAATTTGTTCTATTTTGGCCATTTTCCTGGGCAAAGCTGTTGATCACCACAGTCAATAGAGCACTTTAAGCAAAGCTTTCTTCCCCAGTTTAGCTTTGCTTCCTTGAGGTTATTCTAGAGTCTACATGGAGACAGGAACAGGAATTTGTGGTTGCACACAGTTCTCCATGTAACCCTTTTGCCAGGTACCCGTGTGGCCCCATGGCTACAGATAGGTACACACAGCACAGGCAAGAGTGGCTCCAGCCCCACTGAGGACTGAGCCCAGCAGCTTCCCGCCTGCCCTACTCTCCAGCATCCTGGCCTCTGGCTTGCTGGGAAAAGGAGGAGGTAAGGCACATGGGCGCTCAACCCACTCAAGGATGTTCTTTCCACAACATATCCTGCAAATCTCGCTCTTGCACTCAGCAGCCCTTTACTAACACTGGCCTGCCTCTGCACTGGGATCCTACAAACTTTACAGTCCAGTGTTACCACAGGTCTTCCATATGTACGTGATAATTGTGACAAATATTCCTGGGAGCTCCCAGAGGAATATCACTATCAAGCAAAGCACTGTGCACAAGAATGTGTGGAGGAAGTAACAGAGTGGAAATAGAAGAAAGAGAGAATAGAAAAACAACAGAGAAAAAGCAAGAAAACCCAAAGGAGGTGTTTTGAAAAGAGCAACAAAATCGACAAACCTTTAGCTAGACTGACTAAGAAAAAATGAGAGAAGATTCAAATTCTTCTTATTATTATTATTAGAGTCGTGCTCTGTTGCCCAGGCTGGAGTATAGTGGCAATTGGCAATAAAATCAGCAATCATAGCTCACTGCAGCCTTGAACTCCTGGGCTCAAGCAATTCTACCTTAGCCTTCTGAGTAGCTGGGACTACAGGTGCACTACTAGGCCCAAGAAATTTTTTTTGTGTGTGTGTGTGGTAGAGATGATGCCTTGCTATGTCGTCCAGGCTAGTCTTGAACTCCTAGGCTCAAGTGGTCTTCCTGCCTCAACCTTCCAAAGTGGGATTACAGACATGAGCCACTGTGCCCAGCCAATTCAAATTATTAAAATCAGAAAGAGGAGACATTACTATCAACTTCACAAAAATGAAAAGTATTACAGAAGAATACTGTGAACAATTGGATGCCAACAAATTAGATAAAATAGATGAAATGAACAAATTCCTAGAAAGAATAAACTACTTAGATTGAATCAAGAAGAAAGAGAGGCAGGGTACAGTGGCTCATGCCTGTAATCCCAGCACTTTGGGAGGCCAAGGCGGGCAGATCACTTGAGGTCAGGAGTTCAAGACCAGCCTGGCCAACATAGTGAAACCCCGTCTCTACCAAAAATACAAAATTAGGCTGGGCACAGTGACTCACATCTGTAATCCCAGCACTTTGGGAGGCCGAGGCAGGTGGATCACAAGGTCAGGAGATCAAGACTATCCTGTCCAACATAGTGAAACCCCATCTCTACTAAAAATACAAAAATTAGCCAGGCATGGTGGTGCACGCCTGTAACCCCAGCTACTTGGCAGGAGAATTGTTTGAACCTGGGAGGTGGAGGTTTCAGTGAGCCAAGATTGTGCCATTGCCCTCCAGTCTGGGCAACAAGAGCAAAACTCTGTCTCAAAAAAAAGAAGAAGAAATAGAAAATTCTGAATTGGCTGGGTGCAGTGGCTCATGCCTGTAATCCTAGCACTTTGGGAGGCTGAGGGGGTGGATCATTTGAGGTTAGGAGTTCAAGACAAGCCTGGCCAACATGGTGAAACCTCATCTCTACTAAAAATAGAAAAATTAGCTGGGTGTAGTGGTGCATGTCTGTAGTCCCAGCCACTAGGGAGGCTGAGGCAGGAGAATTGCAAGAACCTAGGAGACGGAGGTTGCAGTGGGCCAAGATCACACCAATGCACTCTAGCCTGGGTGACAGAGTGAGACTCCATGTCAGAGAAAAAAAAAAAAATTCTGAATAGACCTACAATGAATAAAGAGATTGAATTAGTAGTCAAAAAACTTCCCACAAAAAAAGCTCAGGCCTACATGGCTACATTAATTCATGGATGGGATGATGAATTCTAACAAATGGGGTTTAAGAAATAAAACCAATCTTTCAAAAACTCTTCCAAAAAGTAGAAAAGAAGAAAACACTTCCCAATGCATTCTATGAGGCCAGCATTACCTTGATACCAAAACCAGACAAACACATGACAAGAAAACCAAAGACCAATCTCTCTCATGAATATAGACACAAAAATCCTCAACAAAACTTTAGCAAACCAAATCCAGCAACGTACACACACAAACGATTACACATCATGACCAACGGGGATTTTTCCCAGGAATGAAACTGTGTTTCAACATATAAAACTCCATCAGTATAATGTATCATATTAACAAAGGAAAAAAAACCACAAGGCCATCTCAATAGGCATAGAAAAAGCATTTGACAAAACCCAACACCCTTTCATCATAACAAACACCGAACAAACTAGGAACGGAAAGAACTCCTAGAATTCCTTCTAGGAATAGAAGGGAACTTCAACCTAATAAAGGGAGCCTAAGAAAACACAAAGCTCACATCATATTTAATGGTAAAAGACTGAATGCCTTCCCCTTAAGATCAGAAACAAGACAAGGAAGTCCACTCTTGCCACTTCTATTCAACACTGTCCTAGAAGTTCCAGCCAGGGCAATCAGGCAAGACAGTAAAATAAAAGACATATAGATAGGAAGGAAGAAATAAAATTATCTCTATTGGCAGACCATGTCAGAAGCCATGATCTTATCTATAGAAAATGCAAAAGAAATCTGCAAAAACCTGTTAGACCCAATACACAAGTTTAGCAAGGTTGCCAGACACAAGATCAATATACAAAACTCTATACTAGCAATGGGCAATCTGAAAATGAAGAAAACAATTCCATTTACAATAGCATCAAAAGGAATAAAGAACTTAGAAATAAACTTAACAAGAGCAGTATAAAACGTATACTCTGAAAACTACAAAACATTGGTGAAGGAAAGTAAAGAAGATCTAAATAAATGGGAAGACATCCCATGTTCACAGACTGGAAGATTTTCCAAATTTATCTACTGATTCAACACAATTCCTTTCAAAATTCCAATTAGTATTTTTTTTTTTTGCAGAAATTGACATACTTATCCTAAAATTCACATGGATGTAGGAGGGGCTCCATGTAGCTGAAACAATCTTGAAAAAGAAAAAGTTAGAGGATTCATACTTCCTGATTTCAAAATTTACAACAAAGCTAAGTACTCAGGACAGTGTAGTATAAGGATAGATATACACAGATCACTGGGATATAACTAGGAGTCCAGTAGTAACCCTTTATATTTACAATCGATTGATTTTGACAAGGGTGTTAAGATAATTTAATGTGGACAGAATAGTCTTTTCACTAAATGGTGTTGGTACAACTGAATAGCCATATGTAAAAGAATGCATTTGGACAACTATCTCATATCATATACAAAAATTAACTCAAAATGGATGAAGCACTTAATGTAAGAGCTAAAACTATAAAACTGCTAGAAGAAAACACAGAGGTAAATCTTCGTGACCTTGGATTAGGCAACTAAAAGCAGAAGCAAATGAAGAAAAAATAAATAAACTGGACTTCATCAATATAAAAATTTTTGTGCATCAAAGAACATCATAAAGAAAGTAAAAACGCACAGAATGGAAGAAAATACTTGTAAATCATGTGTCTGATAAAGGTCTAGTACACAGAATATATAAAGAACTCTTTTTTTTTTTTTTTTTAAGATGGAGTCTGCTCTGTTGCGCAGGCTGGAGTGCAGTGGCACATCTCAGCTCACTGCAAGCTCCGCCTCCCGGGGTCACACCATTCTCCTGCCTCAGCCTCCTGAGTAGCTGGGACTACAGGCGCCTGCCACCTCACTTGGCTAACTTTTTTTGTATTTCTAGCAGAGACAGGGTTTCACCATGTTAGCCAGGATGGTCTCGATCTCCTGACATGATCCGCCCGCCTTGGCCTCCCAAAGTGCTAGGATTACAGGCGTGAGCCACCGCGCCCGGTCAAGAACTCTTATATAGAACTCAACAGGCTGGGCATGGTGGCTCACACCTGTAATCCCAGCACTTTGGGAGACTGAGGTAGGTGAATCACAAGGTCAGGAGTTTGAGACCAGCCTGGCCAACATGGTGAAACCCCATCTCTACTAAAAATACAAAAATTAGCCAGGCATGGTGGCGCATGCCTGTAATCCCAGCTACTCAGGAGGCTGAGGCAGTAGAATCACTTGAACCCAGGAAGCAGAGGTTGCAGTGAGCCACGATCACACCACAGCACTCCAGCCTGGGGGATAGAGCAAGACTCAATCTCAAAACAAACAAACAAACTCAGTAAAAGATAACACAATTTTAAAATGAGCAAAAGATTTGAGGCTGGGCGCGGTGGCACATGCCTGTAATCCAAGCACTTCGCGAGGCCGAGGTGGGTGGATCACCTGAGGCCAGGAGTTTGAGACCAGCCTGGCCAACATGGTGAAACCCTGCCTCTACTAAAAAAATATGAAAAAAAAAAAAAATAGCCAGGCATGAAGGCACATGTCTGTAATCCCAGCTACTCAGGAGGCTGAGACAAGAGAATCACTTGAACCCAGGAGGCAGATATTACAGTGAGTGGAGATTGTGCCACTGCACTCCAGCCTGGGCGACAGAGTGAGACTCCATCTTAAAAAAAAAAAAAAAAATTGAATACACAGTTCTTGAAAGCAGATACACAAATAACCAATAAACACATGAAAAGAGGGATGTTCCATCTCATTAGTTATTAGGTCAGTGCAAATCAAACCACAATGAGATACCACTTTACAACTACTGCGATGGCTAGTATTAAAAAATTAGACATATGAAGGCAGTTCCTGAGACCAGAAAAATAAAATACCAACAAAAAACTGCAAAGGCCAGGCGCGGCGGCTCTCACTGGGTGTAATCCCAGCACTTTGAGAGGCCGAGGAGGGTGGATCACCTGAGGTCAGGAGTTTGAGACCAGCCTGACCAACATAGTGAAACTCCATCTCTACTAAAAATACAAAATCAGTTGGGCATGGTGGCGCATGCCTGTAATCTCAGCTACTCAGGAGGCTGAGGCAGGAGAATTGCTTGAACCCGGGAGGCAGAGATTGTAGTGAGCCAAGATTGCACCATTGCACTCCAGACTGGGCAATAAGAGTGAAACTCTGTCTCAAAAAAAAAAAAAAAAAATATTGATGAGGATGGGAAAAACGAGAACCCTCATATCTTACTGGTGGAACACAAAACGGTGTAGCCACTGTGAAAAACACTTTGACATCCTTAATAAGTTCAATACATAATCGCCATATGACCTGCAATTCCACTTACAGACAGACACCCAATAGAACTGGGAACATACATCCTCCCTAAAGACTTGCACCCAAATGTTGACAGCAGCATTATTCACAGTAGCCAATAAGCAGAAACAATCCAAATGTCCATCCACTGGTGAAATGATAAACCAGTGTGGCCTATCCATACAACAGAGCTGTTATGCAGTCGTAAAAAGGAATTAAGAACTGATACATCTACAATGTGGATGAACTCTGAAACATGATACAAAGTGAAAGATGTCAGATAAAAAAGGCCATACAGTATATGATCCAATTTATATAAAATGTCTAGAATAGGCAAAGTCATAGAAATAGAAAGCAGATGAGTGGCTGCCATGGGCGGAGGGGCTGGTTCTGTGAGAAGAGGAAGTGACTCTAATGGGTGAGGGTGTTTTTTTTGGAGTGATGAAAACGTTCTGGAATTGGATAGTGCTAACTGTTGCACACTCTGTGAAAATGCTAAAAACCACTGAGCTGCATACTGTAGAAGGCTGAAATTTTATGCTATGTGGGTTGTAACTTAAAAGGAACAATATAAAGTAGTTAGAAGGAAAAAAAGGAACATATTAACAGTGGTGTGTCAAAGGAGTCCACCTGGGTGCAGGCAACCAGCGAATGTAAGGACAATAATGAAACTAACGACAAGCAGCTTGCTTTTCATAATCACTGTACCCTAGCAGTGCTAAACACGGCAGAGATAAAGGCTCCTCTCTGCAGGGCGGACTGCTCCCTCTGGGCCACTGTGAGTAGTCACTGTGCGCAGAGGGAAAACGGAGCATGTGTTATACTTCATTATGTACAACCTCATGTTTGCACAGTGCTGTATCATTCACACAGGACTGTCGGAGACATTACCATCCCCATAACCCTCTGGAGGAGGAAGACCCACCAATGAGGACGAGAAGCCTCCCTGTGGCCACGACTGCTAGTGGCGGCCTCCACAGAGCTCTGGAGCCCAATACCGATTTCAGCAAAGCGCCTCCCACCAACCACACTCCCCAGGGCTGGTGGAAAGACTGGGGTCCTCATCTCTGAGGCCTCACCATGACCAAAATGTAGACAGTTAGGCACAAAGGCATGTACCCGACTCTTTACCTCTCTCCTGACTCCACTGAAGGTTTCTCTGCCCAACAAGGAACCATTCCTCCCCGCCCTACTGCTGCCTCCACAACTGGCAACTTCACCGGTTTCCCAACAGAGTTACCAAACGGGACTAGCGGGAGTCTGGGCAAATAAGTCTCAAAAAACCACAGCCCCCAGTTATAAACTTCAACAGAAATCTATTCAGCATGGGAACCAAGCCTGTGAGATCTTTTAGGGTAACTAGATAGTCCATTCGAATCAGACTTCTGCTTGTGAGCTGGGTGCTGGAGGTCAGGAGAACACAGACCGTGCTGGGATGCACTGTCAGCTGAAACACGGCAGGAGCTGGCCAGCGGAGGGCCAAACAGGAAACGGAATTTCTTCAACAAACCAGGAGAGGCACTCAGCATTTTCTCCATGACAAGATTAACTTTTACTTTCTTCTTTATACTTCTGGGTACTGATTTATTATCATTATTATTATAAAACAGAGGTTCCAAAATATAGGCAGATTTAAAAAATAATATTCACTTAGTAAAAAGTCAGAAACAAAACATTGTTATTTTGAAAGAGAAAATACATGTGTTGACTCATAATCTGTAACCATCTGTTGTTCAGTTCTAAACTTCACAAATTCCGAATTCCAATTGTGATCTTGATGAACGAGAGTGTGTAGACCCTGTGGGCATGGTTCCCCGCATTTGCTGGGAGGCCTCTAGAGGCTGTGGGGATCCTTTTTCCCAGTACCAGCACCCTCACAGTTTCTGTCCTACTGAGGAATGAGTTCCACCAGCTAACTTCTGCTTACCTGGACAGGTGGCTCAATCATTATCCAGGCTGGAAGCATGAGACTGGGATTCAGAGGCTGAGTCCCTACACGGAAGTAAACTCCACCCCTGGAATCACAGGCCCAGATGTGCTGATTTCCACATGCCAAGCTTGTCAATTTCACAGCTCCTGGAGACAAAGAAAAGTACACACACTATAATTACTTTTGTACAATGACTAATCTTTCATCTAATCTATGAACTTTGATTTTCTACTTCAAAGAAAGAAATGAGGCTGCATTTGCAACTGAACTTGGACGCTGAGTCATCGGATCTGTCCTAGTCCATCCACATTGGCTGTGTGGACTCAGCTGGGCTTGAGAACATTGTAACTCAAGAGAGTAATGATGGCCTCTGGCCACTCTGCCACCTGCCAGGTGCCACACGGCACCCCTTCCAGGCAACAGGCAAAGCAGTCAGGATGCTGTTAGCACAGCGCCCTGAACCACCAAGCCCTGGGATTAGTATCTCAATGTGGGTCCCATCATCAGCTTCCTCAGAGATGTGACTAATGCCAGTGAATTCTGGATTTGAAGAGAGGGAACTCGCATTTACAGATAATCTTTTTTTTTTTTTTTTTTTTGAGACGGAGTCTCGCTCTGTCCTCCAGGCTGGAGAGCAGTGGCCGGATCTCAGCTCACTGCAAGCTCCGCCTCCCGGGTTTACGCCATTCTCCTGCCTCAGCCTCCCGAGTAGCTGGGACTGCAGGTGCCCACCAGCTCGCCCAGCTAGTTTTTTGTATTTTTAGTAGAGACGGGGTTTCACCGTGTTAGCCAGGATGGTCTCGATCTCCTGACCTTGTGATCCGCCCGTCTCGGCCTCCCAAAGTGCTGGGATTACAGGCTTGAGCCACCGACAGATAATCTTAATCTTAATTAGAATTAAACTGACTGGGCACAGTGGCACACACCTGTAATCTTAGCACTTTCAGAGGCCATGGTGGGTGGATCAGTTGAGCCCAGAAGTTCAAGACCAGCTTGGGCAGCATAGTGAGACCCTGTCTCTACAAAATACACAGAAATTAGTTGGGTATGGTGGCACACACCTGTAGTCCCAGGTACTTGGGAGGCTGAGATCGCTTGGGCCCGCCCAGCAAGTCGAGGCTGCAGTGAGCCATGATGGTGCCACTGCACTCCAGCCTGGGTGACAGAGCGAGACCCCATCTCAAATAAACAAAACTAAGTCTCCCAAAGAATCTTCATTTTTATTCATTTCTCACTGCTATTGAGACTGATTGCAAGAGGAAAGGAAATGGGAAGAGTTTTTTAAAAACAGAAATTACATTTGATAATAGTCTGGCTAAAAGAACAGCAGTCAACAGTTCCTGAGCAGCTGCTGTGGACAGGTTATCATCCTGAGCAGCTGCTGTGGACAGGCTGTCAGCCAGGTCTTCACACACTCATCTCAACCCACAACAGTGACACACGATGAGTGTCATCCCACTTCACCCACGAGACCATCGGGACTCAGCCAGAAAGAGATCTGCTGAGGGCCACAAGGCAGGAGGTGGCCAGGCCAGGAGGCAAAGGAGGATCTAAGGCTTGGACCTGGGTCGGCCTGGGTCCTCTGCATCAGCAACCTCTGACCTCTGAGACTTTACCTACAGCGTAATGCACAGATCTTCAGGGTTAAATCAAATTGGTTTGTTTTGTTTTTTGTTCGTTTTTTGTTTTGTTTGTTTTTGAGATAAGAGTCTCGTTCTGTCATTCAGGCTGTTGTGCAGTGGTGCAATTTTGGCTCACTGCAACCTCTGCCTCTGGGTTCAAGCGATTCTAGTGCCTCGGCCTCCTGAGTAGCTGGGATTACAGGCATGTGCCACCATGCCCAGCTAATTTTTGTATTTTTAGTAGAGATGGAGTTTCATCATGTTGGCCAGGCTGGTCTCGGACTCCTGACCTCAAGTGATCCGCCCACCTCAGCCTCCCAAAGTGCTGGGATTACAGGTGTAAGCCACTACACCCAGCCCAATCGGTTTTAAACAACTAAGTCACCCTCAAAAGTTCCCTCAACTCCCTTCTAGCCAATGCCCTCTACCCTGAGGTAACTGTTGAACTGATTTCTTTTTTTTTTTTTGAGACAGAGTCTCGTTCTGTCGCCCAGGTTGGAGTGCTGTGGTGTGATCTTGGCTCACTGCAACCTCTGCCTCCTGGTTGTTTTCTTTTTTTTTTGAGACAGAGTCTAGCTCTGTCACCCAGGCTGGAGTGCAATGGTGCAATCTCGGTTCACTGCAACCTCTGCCTCCCGGTTTCAAGAGTTCTTCTGATTCAGCCTCCCAAGTAGCTGGGATTACAGGCGCCTGCCACCACGCCTGGCTAATTTTTGTATTTTTAGTAGAGACCGGGTTTTGCCACGTTGGCCAAGCTGGTCTTGAACTCCTGACCTCAGGTGATCCGGCCGCCTCGGCCTCCCAAAGTGCTGGGATTACAGGCGTGAGCCACTGCACCCGGCCTGTTTCTTTCTTTCTTTTTTTTTTTTTTGAGACGGAGTCTCGCTCTGTCACCCAGGCTGGAGTGCGGTGGCCGGATCTCTGCTCACTGCAAGCTCCGCCTCCCGGGTTTACGCCATTCTCCTGGCTCAGCCTCCCGAGTAGCTGGGACTACAGGCGCTCGCCACCTCGCCCGGCTAGTTTTTTTGTACTTTTTTTAGTAGAGACGGGGTTTCACCGTGTTAGCCAGGATGGTCTCGATCTCCTGACCTCGTGATCCGCCCATCTCGGCCTCCCAAAGTGCTGGGATTACAGGCTTGAGCCACCGCGCCCGGCCTCGGCCTGTTTCATTTTTAAAGAAACCGCCAGTTTCCCCAGTGGAGGTCCTGTGCTCCATGGCCACAGCTGTGTCTGCGGGTTCTGGCTGCCCACGCCCCTGAACGTTTCCACGGCAGCCGTTCTAGGAGAGGTGAAGTTGTATCATGTCGTGGCTTTAATTTGTATTTCCTGCTAAGGAATGATGCTGGGAATCTTTTAATACGCTTATGAGCATCTGTATATCTTCTTTTGTGAAGTGCCTGTTCAAGTTTTTGCTCATTTTAAAATGAACTGTCTCCCGACTGCTGAGTTAGAGGAGTTCTCTGCACATTGTAGGTACTGGTCTTTTGTCAGATACGTGCATTGTAAATCTAGTCTGTGGTTTGGTGTTTCATTTTCTTAACAGTGTTTTTGGATGACAATTTTTAAATTTTGATGGGTTATTCTGACCGGGGATTAAAAGGTGTGCGGCTCCATTAGCTGGCAGTGCTGCCGGAGGAGGGGCAGGTGGAGGACGCCCCACACTGGGTGCAGAATCGGGAGGTGCCGCCCTTGCACAGTTGTCACTGGTATCAGATGACAGCCCACGGAGCGTAGCAAAACACGGAGGCACGACTCTGCCATGTGAGAATCTCGTCATGTGTCTTCAGTTATAACATCAACTTAAAGCTATTCATTCACTGCTACACAAAAGATTATCATTATTCCTCTGTGCATTTTCTAAAGATGACAATTTCTCTATTCCAGAAATTAACTGTATTTTCTCCTTCCTTGATCTTGTACGGAATGTTATACCAGGGAGTGTAAACAGAACTCCCTGGAACTCTAGCATTATATATGCAAAGATCTGTACCAGTCAAAATAAAGTACCTTCAGCAGTAACTCTAGAAATAGCTGAGAAACAAATGCTAATTAAAAAACACTTACGTTAGAGTCTTCAACCTGGCTCTAAGAGAAACTACAGGCAGCAGTGATCATGCTAACAGAGTCACATGTGACAAAACACACCAGCCAGCATATCAGAGTTGGCAGCAACAACACTGCTCACAGAACGCAGAGTTCACATGACACAGTGAACACCCTTTCAGAACACATAGAAAAGACTGCCAGATGATGTACTTCCAGCATACAAACCAGCTGATTCTGAATCGAAGAGACAGGTGAAAGATGACAAAGCGGAACTGAGGGCTTTCCTGCAGATTTTTACCCCAGAGTGTCACCCAGGCCACCTGGATGAATGAGGTTTGTGAGCCTGCTCCAAGGAAGAGGCAGTCAGGATGTGATGAATGCGGTGGCAGAGACCACAGCCCTCCCCAAACACTCCATGGCTCCCTCACATTCCCTTAGAGTTAGGCAGGATCGCACGACCAGTTCTGGCAACAGGCTCTGAGCAGAAGCAACCGAATGGTGGAACTGCAGAGCAAAGCAGGCAGGATCAGGAAACCACCACCTGGAGGACCACTGCCCTAGAAGAGGACAGACGCAGGGCCGGCTTCGTGGAAGCGGGGGCCACGGTTCACTGTGTGAAGTCGCTGATGTCTGGGGCTTGCTACCGAAGCACAGCCCAGCCTGGCTGACGCAAACACACTGACATTTTCCTGCCTGTCCCTGTTTTGTCCTTATTTTTTTCTCTTGTTTTTAAAAAATGCTTTAATTACTTTATTCGACAAAGCAGACATTTTCCCTTTAGGATTATTTCTTAAACATATTATTTTAAAACAAAAAGAGGCATTTATTTAATGTTTTACTATTTATAAAATACTTTTCTGTATAAATTACTGCATAATATAATCCTGTTTGTTACCTAACGGCATAAACTGGCACTGAATAGTTCTTCATTAAATGCTGTGACCTGATAAATTAAATTACAAATTTCATTAGTTTGCTAAACAATCCAATGCCTGACATAATGCATATTTATGTGTACTGGGAAATGAAATGTTATAAGCATCTTAAATATCTGCTAAGTGATGCAAATTTTCTTCCAAAAACTAGGATTATAATAAATCACTACAAAATTCCATATTCAACCACTACAACGTGGTTCAGCAGCCAACCATTTAATTTAAGAATTCCTTTAATTTAATCCTATAGCAGAAATTGCTCTGGTAATTTGTATAGGGGCAGAAAGAAGAGGGATGCTGTATCTTAAAAAAAAAAAAATTGAGGCCGGGTGCGGTGGCTCACGCCTGTAATCCCAGCACTTTGGGAGGCCGAGCTGGGTGGATCACGAGGTCAGGAGATAAGATCATCCTGGCTAACGCGATGAAACCTCATATCTACTAAAAATACAAAAAAATTAGCTGGGCGTGGTGGCGGGCGCCTGTAGTCCCAGTTACTCGGGATGCTGAGGCAGGAGAATGGCGTGAACCTGGGAGGCGGAGCTTGCAGTGAGCAGAGATCGTGCCACCGCACTCCAGCCTGGGCGACAGAGCGAGACTCTGTCTCAAAAAAAAAGAAAAAAAAAAATTAAAGGCAGAAATCATGTTCATTATTTGATACTTCACTAAAGTCATCCTCATCCTTGAAATTAAAATTTAATTTTTTTTTTGAGACAGAGTCTCGCTCTGTCACCCAGGCTGGAGTGTAGTGGTGTGATCCTGGCTCACTGCAATTTCTGCCTCCCAGGCTCAAGGGATTCTTGTGCCTCAGGCTCCCAAGTAGCTGGGATTACAGACGTGTGCCACCACACCTGGCTAATTTTTGTATTGTTAGCAGAGATGGGTTTCACCATGTTGGCCAGGCTCGAACTCCCAACCTCAGGTGACCCACCTGCCTTGGCTTCCCAAAGTGCTGAGATTATAAGCATGAGCCACTGTACCTGGCCTTGTTTTTAATTAATTAATTAATTATTATTATTATTATTTTGAGACAGTCTTACTCTGTCACCCAGGCTGGAGTGCAGTGGCACCATCTCGGCTCAGCAGTGGCATAATCCTGACTCACTGGAGCCTCCGCCTCTCGGGCTCAAGTGATTCTCGTGCCTCAGCCTCCAGAGTAGCTGGGACTACAGGGCCCACCACCACACCCAGTTAATTTTTGTATTTTAAGTAGAGATAGGGTTTCGCTATGTTGGCCAGGCTGGTCTCAAACTCCTGGCCTCAAGTGATCCTCCTGCCTTGACCTCTCAAAGTGCTAGGATTACAAGTGTGAGCCACCACACCCATCCTGAAATTAAAATTTCTGCTTGCCATTTAGAGAAGACTGATGATGGTTCAGACCCAACAATGAGTGAGTGCTGCCCAAGGTCAACACTGTCCCTGAGGGAGCACAGGTCATGCTGTCCAAGCCTGCTTGCTACTACTCATAGAACCAGGAAGACACTCGTAAAGAAAATACCAGGGTTGAAGGGAGAACACATGTAAATGTATCTCTGACAAGCTTTTTTTGGTTTGTTTTTTTGAGACTGAGTCTCGCTCTGTTCCCAGGCTGGAGTACAATGGCATGATCTTGGCTCACTGCAACCTCCATCTCCTGGGTTCAAGCGATTCTCTGGCCTCAGCCTCCTGAGTAACTGGGACTACAGGCTTATGCCACCACGCCCAGCTAATTTTTGTATTTTTAGTAGAGATGGGGTTTCACCATGTTGACCAGGATAGTCTTGATCTCTTGACCTCGTGATCTATCCACCTCAGCCTCTCAAAGTGCTGGAATTACAGGCGTGAACCACCACACCTGGCCGACAAATTTTTATAACCTAACATCGTCTGCCTCATACCCTGGGAAGGCTGATGGCAACTCAGAGCAAGAGTTGAGAATTTTCCTGGGAGGGTGGGAGTCACATCATCCACCAGGCGGCTGTGTGTGATGACATCCTGTACCTGCGTGGAACGCAGTTTTATCTTTGATTACCAGTAACATGGCCAAATATAGGATCAAAACTCACATCCCAGAGTTACTCAGAAATGGAGCTGCAAATAGTACTGCCTTTCCCTGACATTTTAAATCCTGCTGGTGCAGTTGCATGCAGTTGTAATCCCAGCACTTCGGGAGGCTGATGTGGGAGCATCACTGGAGCCCAGGAGTTTGAGACCAGCCTGGGCAACACAGTGAGATCCTATCCCAAATTAAAACAAAAATCCTGTTGGTTACATACTGTCACCAAGCAATTGGCCCCTGCCTGTAAAGTCCCTACACATTCTGTGTATAAACTTCCAACAAAAGTAATGTGAATCAAACTAAAAAAATAATGTGAGTCAAACTAAAATAATTTTTTTTTTTTTTTTTAAGAAACAGGAGCTTGCTCTGTTGCCTATATTAGGCTCAACTTCCCAGGCTCAAGCAATCCTCCTGCCTCAGCCTCCCAAGCAGCTAGGACAACAGGTGCACGACACCGTGCTTGGCTCTGAAATGACAGGTAGAAGCAGAGTGCTATGATGGGGACAGTCACGAAGAATGTTTGGAGGGGAGGTGGCAATCTCAACTGAGTCCTGAAGGAAGAAGAGTTGAAGAAAGGAAAGCAGCCCACGGAAGGAATGCTAAGCTGCAGGAAGAGAAGCAAATGGGCGGCATGAATGTGCACGGCACATTAGGGAAGGGCAGGAATTCAAGACTAGCCTGGCCAACACGGTGAAACCCCATCTCTACCCAAATATGAAAGTGAGCTGGGGCCCCAACACAAAGGCTAGGAGTGGCTGGAGCCCCTGATGCACGAGGCCCTGGAACGGCAGGCCGGGCCTGGCTGCGAGACCCTGGGCGCCACACCAAACACTGGAGCTTTATTCTAGTGGCAACGTGGAGCCATGTAACATGGAGGGCGACACCATCTCAGCTGGGTTTGAGGAAGCCAGCTCTGGTAGCCGTGGTGGGAGGTGGGCACACCTGGTGCCATAAGGCAGCTATTGCACTATAGCAACTTGCTGACGAGGGGGCTCCACGCTGGCAGTGGTGGGAGGGAAGCAGAGGTCCAGAAGCAGGGAGACCCTCGGGTAGATGGCCAGGACACTGCTGAGAGACTGGCCAAAAGAAGACTCTGGTCTTTCCAGCAGAATTTACTGGGAGCAGCAGGGCTCAGTGGCTCACCCCTGTAATCTCACCACTTTGGGAGGCCAAGGCGGGTGGATCACCTGAGGTCAGGAGTTCGAGACCAGCCTCGCCAACACAGTGAAACACTGTCTCTACTAAAAATACAAAAATTAGCTGGGTGGGGTGGCATGGGCCTGTAATCCCAGCCACTTGGGAGATTGAGGCAGGAGAATCACTTGAACCTGGGAGACGGAGGTTGCAGTGAGCCAAAAACCACACCATTGTATTCCAGCCTAGGCAACAAAGTGAGACACTGTCTCAAAAAAATAAAAAATAAAAAATAAAAATAAATAAATAAATAAATAAATAAATAAATAAATAAGGAATTTAGTGGGAGCAGAGAAGTGAAGTTAGGAAAAAGAGCACAATTGGGGGAGGCTAAATTTGATATTGAACAAAATCGTCAAATGCAGTCACTATGTTTCCATTCATTGCTGAGTGCACCCCTGACTGCTGACTTTTACAAGTATTTTTAGAGGTGCGGTCTTGCTATGTTGGCCAGGTTGGTCTTAAACTCCTGGCCTCAAGCAATCCTCCCAAAGTGCTAGGATTACAGGTATAAGCCACTGCACCTAATCCACTGCTGACTTGTAAAAGATAAATGAAGCACCCCAATTAATTCCAGATAAGTAACACAGGCAGCAGCCATGTCAGTCTGATGACTCTTCTTTACAGTCAATCCTATTCAACGTACGCCACCTGATGACAGCTGCCACGCACAGTCATACATGGGCTCCTGTGCAGATAGCACACCTGAATTCAAAATTATCACTTAAATATGTAATTACTAAAAGGTCTCTTGGGTGGGGCGCAGTGGCTCACACCTGTAATCCCAGCACTTTGGGAGGCCGAGGCAGGTGGATCAGTTGAGGTCAGGAGTTCGAGACCAGCCTGGCCAACATGATGAAACCCTGTCTCTACTAAAAATACAAACACTAGCTGGGCGTGGCTGTGCATGCCCGTAATCCCGGCTACTCGGGAGGCCGAGGCAGGAGAATCGCTTGAACCCAGGAGGCGGAGGTCTCAGTGAGCTAAGACTGTGTCACTGCACTCCAGCCTAGGCAACAGAGTAAGACTCTGTCTCAAACAAACAAACAAACGCAGAAACAAAAAAAGAAGTCTCTTGACCTACCTGCTTTTCCTGCAGGACACAGACCATACCTGGAGAGAGCCCAGTAACTGAATACCTGGTGCCCCTGGCCTGATGCTCACTGCCCCTACCCTGGCATAGTAAAGGCTGGGGAGGTGGCTGTTCTTTCTAGGGGAGAAACCCAGATTCAGTGAGATTGAGTCTCAAGAGTGAGAGGGAAGCCAGGCATGGTAGCTCATGCTCCCAGCACTTTGGGAGGCCGAGGCCAGCGGATCATGAGGTCAGGAGATTGAGACCATCCTGGCTAACACGGTGAAACTCCATCTCTACTAAAAATACAAAAAATTAACCAGGCGTGGTGGCGGGCGCCTGTAGTCCCAGCTACTTGGGAGGCTGAGGCAGGAGAATGGCGTGAACCCGGGAGGTGGAGCTTGCAGTGAGCCGAGATCGCGCCACTGCACTCCAGCCTGGGCGACAGAGCGAGACTCTGTCTCAAAAAAAAAAGCAAAACAAAAAACAAAAGTGCGAGGGAAATAGGAACAAGTCCACCCTGAGTCCAAGATGACATCGGACCCTCCAGTGTTCAGCAGATATTCATTGAGGGGATGGGTGTGTGAGCAGAGGAATGGCCTGGGGGTCCTAGTCGCCTGCTCGCCTCCCTTGCCCCAACACAAAGCTGCCAACCCTGGACTTGCTGCATTCTCTCAGGATGTGTAGGAAACAGGAAAGGAGTCTTAATCTGACATTTCAAGATCAACCAGATAACTCAGATAAATAAACAAAATCTAAAGCTCAGGGCAGGATAAGGACTAAGCAAGGTGGTGCTTTAACAAGAGATGCTGGATTTGCCCTCCCTGTGGCACAAACTGGGGCAACACAAGCAAAAGCCCCACGACCAGCAGCTAACAAAGGCTAGAGAGCACCCCCAAGCAAGATGTGTCACAGCCTTCGGATGACCACACCGCCCGGAGATGGCCCACACTTAGACAGGATGCCCCGTGCATCCTCCGGGCGGTTGGGCTTGGGGGTTGCTGCTCCCATTAGAAAGGAGAGGAAACCAAGGCTAGGCATGGTGGCTCACAGTTGTAATCCCAGCACACTGGGAGGACAAGGCAGGTGAATCACTTGAGGTCAGGAGTTCAAGCAGCCTGGCCAACATGATGAAACCCCACCTCTACCCAAAATACAAAAGTTAGCAGGGGCCGTGCGCGGTGGCTCACACCTGTAATCCCAGCACTTCGGGAGGCGGAGGCAGGCCTATCACCTGAGGTCAGGAGTTCAGGACCAGACTGGCCAACATAGTGAAACCCTGTCTCTACTAAAAACACAAAAAATTAGCCAGGTGCGGTGGTAGGTGCCTGTAATATCAGCTACTCAGGAGGCTGAGACAGGGAGAATTGCTTGAACCCGGGAGGCAGAGGCTGCAGAGAGCCAAGATTGTGCCACTGCACTCCAGCTTGGGCGACAGAGCGAAACTCCGTCTCAAAAAAATAAAATAAAACAAAATAATTAGCTGGGCATGGCAGCACATGCCTGTGGTCCCAGCTACTTGGGAGGCTGTGGTGGGAGGACTGCCTAAGCCTGGGAAGGCAGAGGTTGCAGTGAGTCAAGATCGTGCCACTGCACTCCAGCCTGGGTGACAGAGTAAGACCCCATCTGGGAAAAAAAAAAAAAAAGAAAGAAGAACAAACTGCGGTTCGAGGCAAGAGCAGCTTTCTCAGAGTCCCAGAGCCTGCCTGGGGCCCAGCTGTCCTGCCTCTGCCATGAATTCCCACACCTCTGCCTGTGACTTCCTTGCACCCACTGCATGTCTGATCCATTTCAGGCTCAGCTGGATACTTACATTAGTTTGCTAACGATTTTGCAGGAAGAACACAGGGCTCAGTGAAAACCTGCCCATCCACAGCGACCAGGACCCCCAGGCCATCCCTCTACTCACACACCCATCCCCTCAATGAATATCTGCTGAACACCAGAGGGCCCAAGGCCATCTTGGACTCAGAGTGGACTTGTTCCTGTTTCCCTTGCACCCTTGAGACTCAATCCCACTCAAGCCAGTTTCTCCCCTAGAGAAACCTCCCAGTGAAGCCCAAATACACACCTTAGAGACCTGTACCACTTTGGCCAGCTAGCCAGTGCTGGGAGGACTGGATCGAGCCAGGAGGGAGGCACGAGCTGTGCTGGAGGTGGGAGGCCCAGGCAGGGCTGACTCCAGCAGTTCAGAACCTGGCACGACGCCCGTTCACTCTGAACCCCACCATGGTGCGGCAGCCTTCCTGGAGGGGCTGGGAAGGGGACGTGCAGGGGAAACAGTTCTGCTTCTCACCCAAATGGTGCAGGTGAACACGGCCTCTCACAGTGCTCAAGATTCAGGAGCAGGGAGAATACACATCACGCCCTGGACTTTTTACCCCCAGAGGGAACTAGTGGCATTTTCCAGTTAGTCTGGGTAGGAGCTGCTGGAGAAAGGTCCAGGACCAGTACGGTCTCTGAACAAATGAAAGGCTTCCCAGGGCAGGCGACACATCAGCCAGCACCAATGTTCAGGCCACTCTCAGCCTCAGCCTTGTCTGATCAGTCACTGTCAGTGACGCGGAGAGTGGGGTGTTCTCAAAAAGCTAGATGGTGACTGGTGGGTCCAAAAGGCAGGTGGGGAGGCCCAAAGAACAAAGAACAAAAACTGCCCTGGACAAACCTTCAATTCCCAAGCCTTGGAACAGAACTTGCTTCTTCAGCTGAGTTAGTGTTCAGGGGCCTTTTCAGGCAAAAGAATAGGTGATGTCTACTCAGCACCCCGTAGGAGCCCCCAGGGCTGAGCACGCCAACCACCGCCAGGCTGCCTAGGACAATGCTTGCTTTACAGAATGGCAAAAGGCTCTCCTTGACAGCTGGTAGCATACAGACTGCAAGGCAGCCAGGGGCTTGGGGAGAAGGGGGACAAGCCCTTCTCTTCTTGCTTTCTTTTTTTTTTTTTTTCTTTTGAGACAGTCTTGCTCTGTCACCCAGGCTGGAGTGCAATGGCATGGATCTCAGCTCACTGCAACCTCTGCCTACCAAGTTCAAATGATTCTCGTGCCTCAGCCTCCCAAGTAGCTGGAATTACAGGCGTGTGTCACCACACCCAGGTAATTTTTGTATTTTTAGTAGAGATGGGGTTTCACCATGTTGGCCAGGCTGGGCTTGAACTCCTGACCTCAGGTGATCCACCCGCCTCGGCCTCCCAAAGTGCTGGGATTATAGGCATTAGCCACTGTGCTCAGCCCTCTTCTTGCTTTCTTTCTCCCCCTCCTACTTTTTTTTTTTTTTTTTTTTTTTTTGGTGAGTACATGTGGTTGAGTTCTTATATAATTCAAATCTACCACATAACCAAATGCTGGTTGTAAGTTAAAAAGCTGGGAAGCCTCGCAGCCAGGAAGTTCCTAAGTCAGTCCTGCTGCCAGCGCAGGGCTCACCCGGGCCCCGGGGGCCATCTGCACAACTCCACCTGCAGGCAAACCACACCTACCTACGCTTCCTGATCCACCAAGAATCTACTCAGAGAGAAACCTAACGTGGGCTTATGTTATCAGTTCTTGGAACATGAATGAATTATTTACAAATAGCAGCACTACATTTCTTTCTTCTTTTTTTTTGAAACAGAGTCTCGCTCTGTTGCCTAGGCTGGAGTGCAATGGCATGATCTTGGCTTACTGCAACCCCCACTTCCCGGGTTCAGGCAATTCTCCTGCCTCAGCCTCCTGAGTAGCTGGGACTATAGGAGTGCGCTGCCATGCCTAGCTAATTTTTTTATTTTATTTTTTGTATTTTTAGTAGAGACAGGGTGTCACCATGTTGGCCAGGCTGGTCTCGAACTCTTGACCTCAGGTGATCCACCCACCTCAGCCTCCCAAGGTGCTGGGATGACAAGTGTGAGCCACCGCTCCGGCCTTCAAATAGCACTACATTTCTTAGCCTACTCTGCAGCTTTTGAGGGGAGATTCAGAGAAAAGCAGGAGCTAGAGGGCGCAGTTCCTCCTGGATCTGGCTGAGCTGAAGGAGAGGTGGCACCTGTGTGCTAAGCCACTCTCCTCTGCCAGTACTGTCCTGAGGGGATGGACAAACGTGGCACCGATCCTGTCGTAGGAACACCCATCTTTTTAGCTTTCAAGGTCATAAAGCTATGTTCCATATTCAGACAGACTGACAGGCAGCTGCATCACCACTATCCTTCAAGCTGCTCTTAGTGAGTGGCCCCTTGATCTGAGGACGTGAGCCCTCCTCAGGTTCTGACAGCCCTGCAAACTCTAAGGGGCAGGGGAAGGGACAAAGCCCAGAGCCGGTCTAGTCTGGAAGAGTGGCCAGCTGAGCTCCTGAAATCCAGCAACTTATAAATATCCTCTCAGAACTCTCACGAGTTGAACACAGGCCGGGAAGTTTTGTCCGACATCACGCTGTGTTGCGGTTTTAGGGCAGTCAGGGCCCCGGCAGGCGTACTCATGAGGCGGCCATACCTAGCTGGGAGAGATCCAGCCTGGTCCAGTGCATGCCCGTGGGGCAGCTCTTGGAGAGGGTCCTGATGAAGACTTGGCCGAGGCCGTCCAGTGCCCACAGCGCATCCTGGCAGGCGGCGTAGGCGCGCATCTCGGCGTCGGGAGGCAGCTGCACCGTGGAGGGCCGCGACTGTGCACTCTGGGCGCTGACGCTGCACAGGTCCTTGCTGCTCTGGCACAGCCACAGGAAGCTTCCTGCAGAAAGGGGTCATGTTTGTCATCAAGGTGCTGTCTGCACCGAGCTGCCTGCCCTAAATGCACAAGGCAGCCTTTGCCTTTCGGCAGACGCCGGCCACCTGGTCGCGGATGCCGGCTCACTCGTCCGCCCATTCCCACGCGGGCAGGAGTGGTGTAGCACTTTAAGGTAGAAGGCAGAGGGAAACACCACGACTAACAAGAAACATGCCTGAGATGTTGGAAAGAAATGGAAAGAAGGCAAGGCTTAGGAGATTTTATGACGGCCATAATGTTGGCTTAGTGGCTTTGACTTCCCATTTATCATGGGCTGGGAAGTTTTTCACTGAACAAAGGCACCAGAGCATTTTTAATATAGAAAGTTAATTTTACCAAGAGGAGAAGACCATCAACTCAGTGCCCTGGATGGAAGGAGGGAGGGTTAGCAGTTCCTCGGAAGGATGGCGCCATGGCGCTCTCCCAGGCCTTCTGGGGGTGGGGCCGGGGGGTGGGCCAGCTGCTAGAGAAGGCTTAGGAAGCTGGAAAAGCTTCTCTTCCCATCCTTGCCTCAAAATCACATCCTTTCATTCCCTCCAGCATTTTAAAAAAGTCCTTTAGGTTTAACAGATTCTGTTTAAAATGCAAATAATCCTTAGGGCAGTTAAAACCTTGGTCATAGTACATTATCTGAAGTATTATCTACAACTTGTGGCCACATATGTTTTGGAATTCAAACTTTTTCTGTATTTTTGAAAACCTAAGCTAATGGGTATGCTAGAGGTTTACAAAACAACCCCAGAGGGGCCAGGCGCTCCCCGGTGAAGCGCAGTAACATCTCTGCAACATGGATACGGTCACAGCCAACAGATCAACCAAGGCTGGAGGCAGCTATGTGAGATCTGGTCAGGTTCTGCTGCCAAATTAATTTATACCAAACTTAATAAATAACTTATTGTTTTCAGAGATTTCTGGGTTCCAGAACTGTGGTCCGAACAATCTGGTGAGTAAGAAGTTATTGTACTGACCCAGTCACCCGCATCCTAGTGGGACTAATGGTTTGAACTAAGCAAACGATTCCCTCTTCACCACAGATTTCACAGCATCTTCACGTTTCATCCTCATGCAGTCCTGGGAGGAGGTACGGCTACTTCCCAGAGAGGTCACCTGACTGCCTGGGTTCCCAGCTAACTGGGTGGGAGAACTGCCTCTCCTGGCCGCAGATGCCAGCTCCCTCACCCTCTGGTGTTCTGGCTCCCTCACAAACCCCGTACTCTGTAGGGACACTGAGTCCTGCCCAGAATGTAGTTGGCAGGAGCACCCCCCTGCAGGGCAGGTCTGCCTAATGGGGTGCAAATGTGGGACTTAGGTTATCCAGAGGCTGTGAACAAGATGGAAGGAAGTTGCTGGGAGGTGACAGAAGGATTCTCAAGGGGAGATGGGAAGGTACCCAAAGAAGCTGTGGCCCCTGCCATGGCACTAGATGTCACCAGCTGCCAGCCCCCGTGGCTGCACTGTGTGAGCCCCTCCTTCAGAAGGACGCTTTCCCTCATCTTCATTGCACTCAGTCCCTCTCAGAGGCTCTCCTGGTCAGGCCTATCCCACTTCAGGGCCCTCCCTCAGCTAACAAGGGCTGCTGGCCTCTGACACCCTCACGTGGCCGGTCTCCGAGGCGTGCCCATCACCAGCAAGGCCACAGTCGGACCATGGTTTGAACCCTTCCAGTGGCCAAGCCGTGCTCGAGATTTTACAGCAAGGCTAAGACTGACCCACCTTCCTTCGTGGGAGCCACAGAGGCCAACACAAAGGCCCATTTTGTAGCAGAAGCTGTCCCACGGGGAACAACATGATTCCAGTAGGTGCCTGGAAAGAGTAAACAGGAAGAATATGTTAAAGAAAGAAACTTCAGATCTTAGTTCTAGATGACATCTGGCCTTCAAATCCTTTCTCCAGATAATTCTAGAGTGTCCCTAAATTAAGCAACATGAGCAATCACAGCCTGCCATTCATTTCCCTCTGAATACTGCCAGGCAGAGCCACATCCAGCCCAGGGTCATGGAGGCCATGCAGCAGGGAGAGGGCTGGAGAAAAGCAAGGGGTTCACTCATAGAAACGAACCCCAGGATGTGTGGACTGGCATCTATATTCCCAGACCTGGCCAGAGCCCTGCATTTCCAACAGTGGCGATCACTTTCCCTCCAGGAAATGGACCATTCTCTCTCACTAGGTTTGGGTGGACTTTTTCATTTAAAATGTGAAATTGTTAACATAAAAATGACTCCATTTGCTTTTCTTACGTCATAGAAGGTTTCCCCACTATCCAGACACAGGGATCCAAGTTTTAGGAATGACAGATTTTTTAAAAAGCAGAGAAACTGATCACAAAGCAGAGTGCCTTCACTAGACACTTCATACCGCTGGCACTAAACTGTGTTTTCAAGTTGAGATCTTAAAGCTTCTATTTAAATGTTGGCTTTGAAGTGCAGCTGCCTATAAAGCCAGTGTGAAAATTACAGCAATTCACCCACCTATGAGACTTCCCTTAGCGACGTGGAATTCATTCTTGCCCGAGGAGATCCAGACGCCACTGTTATTGACCCCGAGAAGGCTTGGCTGGCACTGAAGCTGCTGGGACCAAAACGCCATGCGCAGCTTATCTGCCACCTTCTCTACAGGGGCTTGGGCAGCTGTGGCCACCGAGTGAGTGGCATGGATTATCGTCTGAAATAAGCTGCACTGGTCAAACACCACATAGTCCGTGATGCTCACCTGGAAGGAGGAGACAGACAAAAGTCCTGCTGTCAGAGCAGTTACAAGTGTAGACTCTCTGCCTTGAGGGAAGTTCTAGCCCAGGTCCACACCTCTGCATTTCCAGTAACAAGATGACCATCCAAACACAAATGTGCACATGTGCGCTTGTGAAAGGACCAAAAAAACGTGGCAGGATGCCATCAAACTGCTAACTCTAACTCCAGCTCCTTTGTAGGGTTGGATTTAAAGGTATGGAAGAATATATTCGCATTTTACACACATGGATCTGTTACAAGCATGTATTACTTTTGTGATTAAGTATCACCCCCTTACACCCCTTGTAAGAAGACTTTCATTCTAATCAGAGTGAGAAAGAAGAATTTTGCCATCTTTTCTGAGACAGTCTTGCTCTGGCATCCAGGCTGGAGTGCAGTGGCACAATCATACTCATCCCTGACTTCCATGATCAAGCAATCCTCCCGCCTCAGCCTCCCAAACACAGGCGAATGCCACCACATGTAGCCAATTTTTATTTTTTTTGTAGAGACAGGTCTCCCTATGTTGCCCAGGCTGGTCTTGAACTTCTCGGCTCCAGAGATCTCCCTGCCTTGGCCTCCCAAAGTGTTGGGATTACCGGCATGAACCACTATGCTTGGCTTTAATTTTGCTTTTAAATCAGGTATTTCCAATGGACAACAGTATACGGTACTTAGAAATGTAATATGCATTTAAAAAGGTATCACAAGTAGAGTGATGAACTATTTTTTTTTTTTTGGAGACACAGTCTTACTCTGCCACCCAGGCTGGAGTGCAGTGGCACAATTTTGGCTCACCGCAACCTCCGCCTCCTGGGTTCAAGAGATTCTCCTGCCTCAGCCTCCCGAGGAGCTGGGACTACAGGTGCACACCACCACACCCAGCTAATTTTTTATATTTTTAGTAAAGATGGGGTTTTGCCATGTTGGCCAGGCTGGTCTTGAACTCCTGACCTCAGGTGAGCCGCCCGCCTCAGCCTCCCAAAGTGCTGGGATTACAGGTGTGAGCCACCATGCAAGGCTGTGATGAACTTATTTATGATCTGAATTGGGACTACTAATAATTACTGCAGGGCAACAGCATCAACTAGGACCGTCCTGGGTATCTAGACTGTAACCCTAGCTCAGAAGGGTAGCTTGCTTCTATAACATTCCTGAAAAGCATTCATATACCTCAGACATTTCTCCAACCAGCCCTCCCTCCAGGAAGCTCCTCTCTTCTCGAGCAGCTTGATGTAGGGCAAGTTCTTTATGAGTGAAAATCTGATTCTCCATCATGTTCACTCACATTTCTGCTCTGCTGGGTTTGATTACATAGAACATCACTGGCATAAATGCCCTACTCCTGGTTGGGCACAGTGGCTCACGCCTGTAATCCCAGCACTTTGGGAGGCTGAGGCAGGTGGATTACTTGAGGTCAGGAGTTCCAGACCAGCCTGCCAACATGGTGAAACCCTGTCTCTACAAAAATACATATATGTATATTTGTACATGTATATGTACATATATGGTTACAAGTGCACAAAATGTATTTTTAAATCATTTGCATAACTATCAAATATTACCTAGTATATAAAATTAGATACATCTGCATACAACGAACATATTATATACAATACACATTTTATCAAAGAGCAAACACAATTCATTTTTCTACATTCTCATCTGAAAGAGACCTCAGAGCAGTCAATGCAAGACAAGCCATCAACAAAGCAAGTCTGAGGTGACAATAAAACACAAAACAATGGGACGAGATACTTAAGAAACATCAAATATTGGCCGGGTGCAGTGGTTCACGCCATAATCCCAGCACTTTGGGAGGCTGAGGCAGGCAGATCACAAGGTCAAGAGATTGAGACCAACCTGGCCAACATGGTGAAACCCTGTCTCTACCAAAAGTACACAAATTAGCTGGGCGTGGTGGCGGGTGCCTGTAGTCCCAGCTACTCGGGAGGCTGAGGCAGGAGAAACGCTTGAACCTGGGAGGTAGAGGTTGCAGTGAGTTGAGATTATGCCATTGCACTCCAGCCTGGGTGACAGAGCAAGACTCCGTCTCAAAGAAAAAAAAAAGAAACATCAAATATTTCATGACCATGGACTATCAGTGCAATCTTACTACCACAGTGGCAGGCTGCGGGAGCAACACTCAACTACACCAAAGATGGAGAAAGTAGACACTCCTTTGAAAATCCATTCTAGGGCTGAGGGTGGTGGTTCACGCCTGTAATCCCAGTGCTTTGGGAGGTCAAGGTGGGAGGACTGCTTGAGCCAAGGAGTTCGAGACCAGCCTGGGTAACAGCAAGACCTTGTCTCTACCAAAATAATTAGCCGGGCATGGTGGCATGTGCCTGTGGTCCCAGCTACTTGGGAGGCTGAGGTGGGTCCTGATCCTGCCACCACTCCAGCGTGGGCAAAAGAGTGCAACCCTGCCCCAGAAAAAAAGAAAAGAAAAAGAAAAGAGATTCATTCTAGGCACTCTCGCTGGGACCAAATCCCACAAAGTGAGCTTGATTATACCCTCATCCTGTTTCTTAAAGTGTTTCCTTTTCTGGAAGCACGTGGGAAATTCTCCTTTCTTTGCTGAAATATCATTTACTTAGAAGCCTTCTGAATAAGCATAGATAGCTCAATTTCAATTCTGGGTTGGACTGTCAAACCTATTGTCTGGGCTCTTTTATTAGCACATTTATTCATAATTAAACATCATTATTACCTACGTCTTCAAATGGATGTCACTGGGTTTATTTAGCCTATAATAAATTTATAAATAATATCAAAATAAATACGATTTTTTTTTTTTTTGAGATGGAGTCTCGCTTTGTTGCTTAGGCTGGAGTGCAGTGGTGTGATCTTGGCTCACTGCAAGCTCTGCCTCCCGGGTTCACGCCAGTCTCCTGCCTCAGCCTCCCGAGTAGCTAGGACTACAGGCCTCCGCTACCACGCCCGGCTTTTTTTGTATTTTTAGTAGAGACGGGGTTTCACCATGTTAGCCAGGATGGTCTCAATCTCCTGACCTTGTGATCTGCTGGCCTCGGCCTCCCAAAGTGCTGGGATTACAGGCGTGAGCCACCGCGCCAGGCCAAGATCATTATTTACTCAAAGAGTTTTGCAAATTATTTCCTATGATGAAAAGTCCTTGATGTTTCTAATGTACTCAAACCCAGCAAAGTCTAATCCATCAGATAGAAAAAGTGAATACTATTGGTTGGGAGTGGTGGCTCCACCTGTAATCCCAGCACACTGGGAGGCAGAGCGGGCGGATTTCTCTCTCTCTCTCTCTCTTTTTTTTTGACAGGGTCTAGCTCTGTTGCCCAGGTTGGAGTATGGTGGTGTGATCTTGGCTGAAATCTTTGTCTCCTGGGCTCAAACCAGTCTCCCACCTTGGCCTCCCAAGTACTTGGGACCAACAGCGTGTGCCACCATGCCCAACTAATTTTTGTATTTTTGGTAGAGACAGGGTTTCACCATGTTGCCCAGGCTGGCTGTGAACTCCTGGAATCGAGTGATCTGCCTGCCTTGGCCTCTCAAATTGCTGAGATTTCTGGTGGCCAGTCTGGGTGGATTTCTTGAGCTCAGGAGTTTGAGACCAGTCTGGGCAACATGCCAAAACCCTGTCTCTACAAAACACTAGCCGGGCGTGCTGGCACATGCCTGTAGTCCCGGCTACCTGGGAGGCTGAGGTGGGAGAATCACCTGAGCCCAGGAAGTCAAGACTGCAGTGAGCTGTGACTGCACCACTGAACTTCCGCCTGGGTGACGGAAGGAGATCTTGTTTCAAAACAAACAAAAAACAAACAAAAAGTGAACATTTTAAATTTAATCCAGTATCTTTAAAGAAAAGAGAGAGGTAAGAAAAGGGGAGCAGAAAAGGTCAGGGAGACCTCAGCACGCGGCCCAGAGCTGAACACCTACTTGCCACCAATGGTCGTCATCTCCTTGGGGCGTCTTGGAAACAATGCCAGTTCTGAACCACAGGTTCCCATGGATGTCCAGGGCCCAGAGAGTCTGCTGATCCCCGAGTGTTATGCAGACGGGTTCTAAAGCTTGCCTTTCGCTGAAAATGAGGAGGAGAACAGGGGGTCAGCACCCAGAGGCAGAGTGCCCAGCGTGTCTGGACTGCAGACATCCAGGGTCTCCCAGCAGGCATGGCTGGGAGAAGAGATGTGACCCTGGAGCGGATCATCAAGTACCAGGGAAGGAAGTTTAAGTCTGAGTTAAATTACTGTGCAAGATACACGGTTCAAGTGGGTGGCAGCTTTTGAAAGACACACTGATGACCCAGAATGGCCGGGAACACTCTTCAGAGAGAAAATAACCTAAGAAAAAAGTGAGTAGGCACAAAAGGAATCCAAGGCCCCTGAGCGCCTTCATCTCTCTACTCTCTCCCTCACCAAGGGAGTGAGTGTAAACTCCCCCGATGTGCCAGGCTATTCTGTGCAGCGGGGCCTAGGCGGACACTGCCCTCTCTGCTGGGGACGCCCTCCCCTCCTGCCACACAGGGAAGTCCTCATCAACTTCAAGGCTTAGCTGTGGGTCCACTCTGCAGGCCGCCTTCCTAGCCTCTGCATGGAGTTCATGGTTCCCTCAGTGCTGCACGCTCCTGTTTAGGGCCATCTGTGCTAATGGGTGTCCATTCATGCACGGGGCCCCCCATGAGACCTGCAAGTGGTGAGAGCAGGGCCAGTCTCAGCCCTCTTGGCGCACCCAGCCCCTAGCACCATTCTGGCTTTTTTGTTGTTGTTGTAGCTTTTTTTGTTTATGTGTTTTTTGTTTTTTGAGATGGAGTCTTGCTCTGTTGCCCAGGCTGGTGTGCAATGGGGCGATCTCGGCTCTCTGCAACCCCCGCCTCCCGGGTTCAAGTGATTCTCCTGCCTCAGCCTCCTGAGTAGCTGGGATTACAGGGACATGTCACCATGCCTGGCTAATTTTTGTATTTTTAATAGAAACGGGGTTTCACTATGTTGGTCAGGCTGATCTTGAACTCCCGACCTCGCGATCCGCCTGCCTCAGCCTCCCAAAGTGCTGGGATTACAGGCGTGAGCCACCACACCTGGACCATTCTGGTTCTTAACAGGTATTCACTGAAAGTTTATTGGTTTGCTAAATTCAAACCAAGAATATCCTAATCTAGTTTTTTGAAGGACTATTAATACTTCCATATTAGTAAAATGATCTGATGGCAGTTCTATAACATCTTGAATGGTTTAAAAAAAAAATAGCTTAATAAATTACAGTTCAGAGATCGGGCCAGGTGCAGTGGCTTATGTCTGTAATCCCAGCACTTTGGGAGGCCGAGGCAGGAGAATTGCTTGAGCCCAAGAGTTCGAGATGAGTCTGGGCAACATGATGAAAACCCAAAACCCGTCTCTACAAAAAATACAAAAATTAGCTAGGCATGGTGGCACATGCCTGTAGTCCCAGCTACTTGGGAGGCTGAGGCAGGAGGATCACTGGAGGTCGAGGCTGCAGTGAGCCGTGATTGTGGCACTGCGCCCCAGCCTCGGTGACAGAGTGAGAACCTGTATCCAAAAAAAAAAAAAAGTTACAGTTCAGAGATCAACTTCAATTGATTAGCATGAAAATAAAGAAAAATATTTGGACGTAAGCCGTCACAGACACTAAACAGGAACTACCTGACGGTGGGCAATTCTGAGTAGAGACTGTCATGACAGACTCATGACGCTATGATGCTCAGGGCTGCACAGAGGGCAGCAGCATTTTTAAAAACTGAGCCCTGCCTCAACGTCCAGTTTGCTGGTCAGAACTAGGCAGAGATTCAAGCTTAGCCTATAGCTATGGAGGCTGTGGGTACTGCCTCCCAGGGAACAGCCTTGTGGTGCCTTGTGGTGTCAAGTGGACAAGAACGAAGGGTAGGACAAGCACGACGTGAAAGGAGTCTCCGGCCCACCAGTACCTGACGATGTCACACTTCCACTGCTCGCCTTCTGGACAGAAGCTGCTCACGCCCTCCCGGTACAGGAGGGCCCTCTGCTCTGTCAGCGCCCACACCACATTGTTCCGGGCTGTGATCTGGGACAGCGGGTAGGGACAGTCCACCTTTACGGCTCTGGCACAAGGGCGATCCACACTCAGACCTGCCAGGAAGATGGGAAGAAGCCCCAAAGACACACAGTCAGAACTCCACACCTCATTTTGACTGGGTTATTGGCTTATTTTTCCTTTTTCGGTATTTTGCTATGTTCTTTCATGGCGAGTGCTTTAAAAAAAACTTAGTTAATTAATTAAAAATATAGACAGGGCCTCTCCATGTTGCCCAGGCTGATCTCAAACTCCTGGGCTCAAGAGATCCTCCCACCTCAGCCTCCCAAAGTGCTGGGATTGCAGGCAGGAGCTGCCCTGTCCAGCTGCTTTTTCATTGTCAAGTTTAGTCAACATAAAGTGGTTAAATTCTGCCTAAATGTAACATCTATCTGAAAGCAGCTTTAGACGCTCTTTGAAAATTGAACAATTCAGAATTATCTGGTGTCCCAATGTAGCTTAAGAAGTTCTAAGAGAAGAACACAAAAGCCAAGAGCAGGAGAGTGGCCAGATGGAGGCCCAGAGGTTGCAGGGCAGAGCAGCTCTTCCAGGCAGAGGGCTGCAGAGCTGCTGGAGTCAGCAGGGACCTGAGGCCTGCAGCCATCCCTGCAGAGAGTTCCAGCACGGCGGCTCCCCTCTGCTCTGACTGGGTGCGAGGTTCCATTAATAAAATGAAACCCCGAACTTCCCAGATGAAATCTGAGGTCTGTCAAACTGCAAGGCAGTGGCAGGCCAAAACTCAGGGTCCCTGGCTCCCTGTCCAGGGCTCTTCCCTTGCCTCCTTGTGGCCTGTCAATAAAGTATGTCTAAATGAGCTCAAAGGCTATTCCCAGGAGAGCAGACAGACCAACTGTCGCCTACAAACCTATATTCCTTGACCTTAGGCCTGCAATTAGGTCTCAGTACTCAAATATGCTCCGTGACTAATCACAGACGCACCTATGGTATTGCAGTCCATGGGTGATCTTTCCTTCCACTCAACTAGGTGGGAATCACCTGCAGGACTTCTTACAGACACATTCCCGAGCAGTCCCCAGAGGGACTGCACCTAACCCAACAGGTCTGGGTGGGGCCGGCTATTGTGAAACCACTGTCCTGGTGATTCCTCTAGCACTACTGGTTAAGAGGTCACTCGCTCCTCACCCCCAGGCTAGAAGCACCTCCTGTCTCCCCCATGACCAAAGCTCAAATGTCCTGGCAGCTTAGATGTGCATGTGCCTTGCCAGAGCTACTTTCATTTAAAGAAAGACACAGGAACTAGGGTGGAGAGACCTGGGCCAGCATATGGCCTATGAAGCCAGCAAGGCTGCGCACCCAGGCTGGAGGTTCTTACACACCTAGGAGAGAGCCAGCTGTGCAAGCACTTCAACCTGAAGACTCATCCCTAGCTGATGACTCACAGCAGAGATTAAAACATGCTCCTGAGGCCGGGCGTGGTGGCTCACACCTGTAATGCCAGCACTTTGGGAGGCCGAGGAGGGCAGATCACAAGGTCAGGAGTTCAAGACCAGATTGGCCAACATAGTGAAACCCCGCCTCTACTAAAAATACAAAAATGAGCTGGGTATGGTGGCACATGCCTGTAGTCCCAGCTACTTGAGAGGCTGAGGTAGGAGAATCGCTTGAACACAGGAGGTGGAGGTTGCAGGGAGCTGAAATTGTGCCACTACACTCCAGCCTGGGCGACACAGCAAGACTCCATCTCAAAACAACAACATTCTCCTGGAATCAGCAATATTCAATGCCTGGAAGACTGATCTTTACATAAATCCAACATGGCCTCTGGACAACTGATGATAACTCCTGCCCCACGGTTCTTCCAGATACTGATAAATCACACTGCTGGTGGAAGATCCTCCCCCATTCTGCTGACAGTAAACACTAACTGTCATTACAGCTTATTTTTAATAAGCAAGTCCCACTGTGCCCTTCCATCAGCTAAAAACTTCCCTGAGGGCAGCTTCCTGTGACTTGCTGAACTGCTATTTTTATTTCGTTTTGTTTTGAGATGGAGTCTCGCTCTGTCACCAGGCTGCAGTGCAGTGGTGTGATCTCAGCTCACTGCAAGCTCCGCCTCCTGGGTTCAAGTGATTCCTGTGCCTCAGCCTCCCAAGTAGCTGGGACTACAGGCACGCGCCACCATGCCCAGTTAATTTTTTTTTTTTTTTTTTTTTTTTTTTTTTTTTAGTAGAGATGGAGTTTTGCCATGTTGGCCAGGCTGGTCTTGAACTCCTGACCTCAGGTGATTTGCTCGTCTTGGCCTCCCAAAGTGTTGGGATTATAGGCATGAGCCACCACACCCAGCCTGAACTGCTATTTAAAGCAAATTATGGCCTGGTGTGGTGGCTCATGCCTGTAATCCCAGCACTTTGGGAGGCTGAGGCAGGCAGATCACTTCAGGTCGGAAGTTCAAGACCAGCCTCGTTGACATGATTAAACTCCATCTCTACTAAAAATACAAAAATACTAGCTGGGCATGGTGGTGGGCACTTGTAATCAGGAAGCTGAGGCAGGAGGATCACTTGAACCCAGGAGGCAGAGGTTGCAGTGAGACAAGATGGCACCACTGCACTCCAGCCTGCACAAGAGAGTGAGACTCCATCTCAAAATAAAAAAGAGCAAATTGGCCGGGCGCAGTGGCTCAAGCCTGTAATCCCAGCACTTTGGGAGGCCGAGACGGGCGGATCACGAGGTCAGGAGATCAAGACCATCCTGGCTAACACGGTGAAACCCCGTCTCTACTAAAAAATACAAAAAAAAACTAGCCGGGCGCGGTGGCGGGCGCCTGTAGTCCCAACTACTCGGGAGGCTGAGGCAGGAGAATGGCGTGAACCCGGGAGGCGGAGCTTGCAGTGAGCTGAGATCCGGCCACTGCACTCCAGCCTGGGCGGCAGAGCGAGACTCCGTCTCAAAAAAAAAAAAAAAAAAAAAAAAAGAGCAAATTACTTCTTGTTTTTTCCTGGCACACAGGTAAATATGTATATAGGAGCTGGGCTTTGATATGGCTGAAAAAAAAATGCAGCCACTTAAGCTTTAGCTTAAAGGGGGAAATGAATTTTATGTCCTTCTTCTGTCTTCTTTCCTCTTAAGATCTGACATTGTAGGATACGTGATATGCGGTGGTTGGCCATAGGAGAATAAGATTCTGTTTCTGTATCTCACCAAATATTCCTATTCATTCTTGCCCTAACTTTGTCCCAGGTTGAGTTTGTGTCAATGCAGGAAACTGCTAATACATGCCAAATGGCAAATACTCTGTTCCCAGAAGTGTCTTAATTCAAATGGATTTAGCCTCTTAATCATAGTGATTGTTGTAAGCATGTTACTAGCAAAGCAAGGTGCAGCAGAGGCAGTGATGGCAGAGCTGGCAGGCCCCTGAGCGTGGCCCACGGTTACCTGTCTGCAAGTATAAGTCCCCACTGGTCCTGATGATCCAGGCGGTGTCATCGCTCAGGGCCACAAACACTGCCTGGGGCAGGGCTTCGTACCAGTGCCGCTTCCCCTTGATGGTGACTTTCCCACAAGCAAAAGCCCGGTTAGATTTCTGTTCAATCTTCCAGAGAAGGGCTCCTATGGAAATAAAAATTCTATTCACTATCCAATAAATATTAGAATATATTTCTATACAAAAGTCTTCATGCTGGGCATCAAAGGGAGAAAGACTGCTAAAACACATCCTGTTCTGTCCCCCCAAGTGGGGAAAGAGGCCACCAGACCCAGGTTTGGGCCCTTGGCCACCACCCAGCTTCAGGCTCCATGTCGCCGTCCATCTCCAAGCTTCACTTTCCTCCTGGGCAGTGGGTATCATCTCCACCTCACAGGGCTGCTCTAAAGACTGGAGGCAGGAGCAGATCAACCACATGGCCACAGAGCTGGGCACATGACAGGTGCTCCTCACATGGGATGAGGAACACTGATGACATTATTAGGTTTGAGAAGTCTCCAAATAAACATCCTGAGACACAACTAGTGCCCTAGGAGAGGCTGAAAAAGTCCTTTAGGGATTCAGAGAGAGGGATCAGTTCTGGATGAGCTGAATGGAAAAGATGCACAGAAGGAAGACACTTGCACTGAGTTGGCCCATTTTCACTGTGCAGGGGACTCTGATGAAGAGACGGAGGAGAGAGAGGAAAGGGAAGGCAGGACAGCGCTGCAGCTGGAGGCCTGGTGCAGGCCAACGCAGGCAAGGTGAGGGGCCACCAGTGATCACCGAGTGTCAGATGGGCTGGACTAGAGGGCCTGTCAGGCATCTCTGCCTGTGGTACCCTTGGCACAAGGGCTCTGCTGCCCACCAAGGACATGGGCCTGGGCCCTGAAGGACACCTTAACTGAGCACGTGAATCTCATGGAGATGGAGAGTTCCCGCTAGCACAATGAGGGACCAAGGGGCCTGGGAATACAAGTAATTAATGTACTCAGGAATAGAACCAACGGTCTAAAAGGCCAAGGAGACAAACCTGAAGGTAAATGACAGCAACAAGAAATGCATTAAAACACACAACTGTGTAATGCCAGCTTGTGGAGTGGGTTGTTAGCCAGTCTCTAAAGAAAAATATTTTTCAAACAAACAGTGAAAGCAAGCAAGCAAAACAGCGCTGAACAAACTAATATTTTAAACAGTGACAAAGACCATGGAGAATTAAGGGAAATTCATCCCAAAACACACTGAAGTTACAGAGGACAGACGGGTCCCAAGCCACAGACTCGGCTTCGGCTTTGTCTGACTTCTATTCCAGCGTCCTGACAATAAACCGGGCTGCTTCAAGGCAAAAGTGCCCCTGCTGGCGCAGGTATCAACGTGGCCAACACAACTTTAAGAAACACATGGATGAAGCTGGAAACCATCATTCTCAGCAAACTATCGCAAGAACAGAAAACCAAACACCGCATGTTCTCACTCATAGGTGGGAACTGAACAATGAGATCACTTGGACTCGGGAAGGGGAACATCACACACCGGGGCCTATCATGGGGAGGGGGGAGGGGGGAGGAATTGCATTGGGAGTTATACCTGATGTAAATGACGAGTTGATGGGTGCTGACGAGTTGATGGGTGCAGCACACCAACATGGCACAGGTATACATACGTAACAAACCTGCATGTTATGCACATGTACCCTAGAACTTAAAGTATAATTAAAAAAAAAAAAAAAAAAAAAGAAAACAACAAGCCAATGATTCCATGCAGATAAGGGAGATCTTCCAGCCCAGGAGAACCTTGTTCAGGAAACACCAGCTCCAATTCACTAACAATGGCCTAACAGCAGCATGAAAGAATGAATGGACTTTCCTTTTAGAGTCAGGGAGTAGATTGTTCACCCATAGCAGAGAGCCCATTAAAATAGAATTCCTAAAGAGGAAGCCAAATAATTGGAATATATCCAACATACCCATGGGCCTGTCTTAGTTAGTTCGGTTGCTTTAAAGCAACACTAAGAAAGAGAAACACATATTATTTTTATAAACAGTTAGTATATTAATATCCCTAAAAAAGTCCCTCAAATTTCAAACTTTTTGTTTAGCTTACAAAAATATGATCAGGGGTTACCATTGCAATTAATAAAGAAAACAAAAACTCAAACTGAACACCATTTACACTATGAATTGACATCCAATGAAGCAATTCACGTTCTTTGGAGAAAACCCCCTTAAACGTTCCAGAAGAGGCAAACCTGGTGAGGCAGCCTGAGCCCAGAGCTGCTGCAGGGGAGCCCTGTGCTAAGATGTCTGCCCCCGGGGGCGGGGAGCAGGAGCAGGGAGCAGAAACCGGGAGCAGGAGCAGGAGCAGGGAGAGGGGAGGCGAACCTGAGGGTGAGACTGCCACCTGCTGGACAGCATCTTCAAACTTCTGCCAGCGCAGCCCGGCGCCCGGCAGCGCACTGCAGAACAGGCCGCCTTTGTAGTCCAGGCACCAGATATACTTCTCGGAGACCACCAAGCTGAGGATGCCATAGCCGGGACCCGAGTAGCCCATCCAGCTTTCTGCAAACTAACAAGGGCAGAGCCAGTGAGTTCTGTGGCAGAGGACACAGCCACACTCGGCTTACTATTGTCAGTAAGAAAGGCGAAAGGATATCATTAACACGAGATAGTAAAAAAAGATCAGCAAGAAGCCAGGTCAACCCTCCCCCCAACCCCTACTACCTTTGGACACCCCTCTACTACAAACGTTCTGAGACGCGTGCTGCTGTCTCCCTACAAAGACTCCCTGGCGTCCCTGGATGACATTTTCTCCTGTTCTAACGCCTCTGCAAATGTAACGCTTACAGCATCACATCCTGAAGGAGCTGCTTTTATTCTGCAGGCATACCTCACCTTACACAAAGAGCCAGGTTCTTCAACATTTGGATGCAAGTAAATTTTCGGTAGTCGAATTATTACAGATGCACTGGATATATGGCACTACCACTGTCTTTTTTTTCCACCATATTTTCTTTGTTTTCTTTTTTGAGACAGAGTCTGGCTTTATTGCCCAGGCTGGAGTACAGGGGCATAATCTTGGCTCACTGCAACCTCCGCCTCCTGGGTTCAAGCAATTTGCAATTCTCCTGCCTCAGCCTCCCGAGTACTTGGGATTACAGGTGTCTGCCACCACACCCAGCTAATTGTTGTATTTTTAGTAGAGATGGGGTTTTGCCATATTGGCCAGGCTGGTCTCGAACTCCTGACCTCAGGTAATTCACCCACCTTGGCTTTCCAAAGTGCTGGGATTACAGGCATGAGCCACCGTGCCTGACCTTACTAGAATTCTTTTAAAAATCAAAGCTAAATAAAGTCTTTGTACTTTAACACTTTCAATAAAGGCAAAGAAAATAAATGTATCTGTACAGATACTCACATAGAAGTTAACTACTTCAAAGAAAATGGTGCCCAACTCTTCTCAATCCAGCCCTGCTCACCATGGCAAGCCTTACTTCTACCCCCAACCTCCAAATAAAAGCACACCATAAAATTTCTTGGCTTTCCAGCTACCTGGAGTAGGATGAGGAAGGGAGGAAGTTAGAGGGTTGGGGGCTCAAAGGGCCAGGACCCCTGTCACCTAAGTAAGGGCTTTCCTAAATTTCTAGTCTAGAATTCCAATTCCCCACCCCACCGACAGTCTGCCTGGCTACTGCCCAGACATCAGGGGGCCATGCTGCTTGCACTTCCCACAGCCCTGCCCTTTGCTCAGTACCCTCATCTGAGTCCCACTCAACTGCAAGGATGTGAACATATACCTGGCTCCCCCTCAAGACTGAGGCTCAGGAAGATGGACTCCACAACTAGTGCCATGTGCACTGTGGTCCCCAGCACAATCACAGAGACTGACAGTCAAGGCCACTCAAGAACCACTGGGTTGAAAAGATAAATACCGGATGACTGAATAAAAGGCCACCCTTGGCCGGGCACAGCAGCTCACGCCTGTAATCCCAGCACTTTGGGAGGCCGAGGAAGGCAGATTGCTTGAGCTCAGGAGTTGGAGACCAGCTTGGGCAATATGTCAAAACCCCTTCTCTACAAAAAAACACAAAAATTAGCTGGGCGTGGTGGCATGTGCCGGTAGTCCCAGCGATTCAGGAAGCTGAGGCAGGTGGATCACTGGAACCTGGGGAGGTTCAGGCGGCAATGAGCCATGATTATGCCACTGTGCTCCATCCTGGGTGACACAGTGAGACCCTGTCTCAAAAAAATAAATAAATAAAAAGCCAGCCTTATGGCATTTTGTCTCAAAACAAGTAAACAGCACGTTTCACTTCTGAGGCATGACAGCACACGGGGTGAGCAAGGGGGTCCTGGGGCCCGCCCTTCACTCGCTATGTGACCTTGTGCGAGCTGTCCAGCTGTTCTGTGCTTCAACTTTCTCCTCTGTAAAATGGGGACAAGGACAGTGCCTATTTTATAGTTCGTGTGTAGAGAAGTAAAAGAGTTAAACCTGTAAAGTGCTTCGCAGGACACCTGCACATGGTGAGCACTGACCGCGCGTCACACTGCTAGCACTGACAGAATCCAGTGTACACTATGGAAAGCACATGTGGCTGTGAGTGCACAGCCATAATTCATACCTCACATCACCAGTTAGTAGGAGACACGACAATACACAGTTAGTTTTGAAACAAATACATCTAGTAGTAATTAGTTGCTAAGGGAAGCAGGCACTTTAAAAAAAATCACTTTTAATATAAAATGCTCAAGGATAGTTAAAAGTCATCTCCTAGTTACATGTGCTGGGTGGACCTACAAAGACTGGTTACTCCGAACTGCTCCTGCACAGCTTGCAGGAGAGCCTTGGAGCCACTGTTTGGAGGCTGAGGAGACAGCAGTTCTGGAAACGGCCTCATGCTCTTGCAGATGGTTCCTTGGAGGGTCTGAGGAGGAGGACAGGAGAGTCCCTGCCTCCAAACTGCTCAGAGCTTTCTCTACTCCACGGGTGGACAGTCCTCTAGCCACTGGTTTTCTGAGATGGCCCCAGGCCAATTCAGCCCTGCCCTATGATGGCTAACAGTAAGTGCCTCTGCCAGCCTGCACTTGTGGGGTCAGAGGAAACAGCAAGACGCTACCTTGGTTGGGGAGGCAGGTTACTGAGCAGGGGAGAACAGGTCAGAAGTAGCTCAAGCCATCATAGTCCCTGTGCTGGAAATCCCCCGAAACCCAGATTTGAAAACAGAGTTGGCCTTTGGATTTTGCAGTAGGAATAGATTTCTTTCCATGAGAAGGAAAATAATCAGTCTTGCCAATTATTCCCCTCAAGAAAGAAGCCTTAGCTACGTTTCCACCACCTGAACCCACATACCTGATCTGGCTTGAGCAGCCCGGCATCATCTGCACCCAGCCGGCTCAGGTCCTGCTGGGAGCGACTAGGTCCGAGCTCTGTCACACTTGCCTCTGAGGATGAAGAAGGAAGCCCGTGGGCATAGATGTCCTCCTCATCGCTGGACGTCAATGCCTGATCCCGTGGAGGCTGCTCAAGCCAGGCCTTGGGAGTGCTGGCCGCCAAGGCAGAGACCGGAGTCAACTGTCCTCCCACACTCCCCAAGTCACGTTCAGAAAAGGGCGTTTCTTTCTGACCTGTGTCATCATCAGTGCCAACATGCCAGAGATTTGTGCTGAGGTGACCAGAGGCCTCCATGCTGGTTAGGACGTCCTGCTCTTGGCTGGGCTCCACAGGGCTGCCTTCATCAGCTCCGGTCCCAGGTAGCCACTGCCCAGCACTTGGGGCCAAGCTGAGGCTGGAAGGCACGGTGAGTGAGTTCAGGAGGGGCGCTTCACAAAAAGTGCTTTGGGGGCCAATGGGTTGGACATCTTCCCCATTCTGCACCCCAGGAGAGCTGTGCTGTTCTTGGAAGGGTATCTGTGTGCTATGTGGTCCATCGTCTGCAGGACAAGGCTCATCTTCAAGTCCCGTGACATCACTGCCTCTCACATCTTTCCTCACTCCATTGAGCAGCTCCTGCCCATATGCATGGTGACAGTGTGGCATTTCAGTTCTAATGTCATCTTCCACAGCCAGAGAATCAGGCGCAGATCCTGGCACCTCCAGGACATTAAACGTTTCGGGGTCAGTATTTTCCTGTGGGACACCGTTCACTTCACCACTGAAGCCGCTTTCCAGGTCTGGAGACTCTGCACTTAACTGATCCATGCTACTGCCCAGGACACTTGAGGTCATTGACAGCAAGTCTGTGTTCAATGACTGGGGACTGTCCCCAGGAAATTCGGAGCAGGGTGTAGATTCCAGGGAGCTGTGACAGGTGCTCCTGCTTCCACCTTCTAATTCAGAATAAGAACATTCAAAATAAGGCACGGTTCTATATGATTAGTAAGAGACTAATTCGCACACATATTTTTGGCTCAAGAAAAAATATTTTAAATAAACATTTATTTAGTGAATGAAGAATAAACCTCTTAAGTACAAATAATCCCAACAAAGAGATGCTTTCCATGCATGCAAGTACTGAACGAACCCATGGGTTTGAGGCCTCACTCAAGAAATGCCAGCTAAGAAAAACCAGGGGACAGGCCAGGCGCGGTGGCTCATGCCTGTAATCTCAGCACTTTGGGAGGCCGAGGCGGGCGGATCACAAGGTCAGGAGATCGAGACCACCCTGGCTAACACAGTGAAATCCTCTCTCTACTAAAAATACAAAAAATTAGCCAGGCACGGTGGTGGGCGCCTGTAGTCCCAGCTACTCGGGAGGCTGAGGCAGGAGAATGGTGTGAACCCGGGAGGCGGAGCTTGCAGTGAGCCGAGATTGCATCAGCACTCCAGCCTGGGTGACAGAACGAGACTCCATCTCAAAAATAACAAAAAAAGAAAAACCAGGGGACAAACTGAGATGTTCACCTGGGTCACAAACCAATTCCTTATAATTATTAAAATGCTTAGAAATCTAATAAAATTTCCTTCAGTGCTGCAGTCATCTTAGCTAGAGAGGATTAACAGAAACCAAGGAGTAAAAGGTTTAAAAAATTCAGTGTTACACAGCCATAACAAAGAATGACATCCAGGCTGGGCACAGTGGCTCTCGCTTGTGAGCCATCTGAGCACTTTGGGAGGCCGAGGCGGGTGGGCCACCTGAGGTCAGGAGTTCAACACCAGCCTGGCCAACATGGTAAACCTCTACAGCTACTTGGGAGGCTGAGGCAAGAGAATTGCTTGAACCTGGGAGGCGGAGGTTGCAGTGAGCTGAGATCGCGCCGCTGCACTCTAGCCTGGGCGACAACAGTGAAACTCTGTCTTCAATAAATAAATAAATAAATAAATAAATAAATAAAAATAAAGAATGAAATCTTGTCCTTTACAGCAACATGGATGAAACTGCAGGCCATAATCCTAAGCAAATTAATGCAGGAACAGAAAATCAACTGCATGTTCTGACTTGTAAGTGGGAGCCAAACATTGAGCAAGTACGGACGTAAACATGGGAAGGACAGACACTGTGAACCACCAGAGCGGGAAAGGAGGCGGCATGGGTCAAAAACCACCTACTGCATACCATGCTCACTACCTGGCTGCTATATACCCATGTAACAAACCTGCGCATGGACCCCTGTATTTAAAAGTTGAAAACAAAAAAGAAAAAAATTCAATGTTACATCCCATATTTGGTAGCATATTCAACACTAAACATAAAATGTCCCATGTATTTACCAGCATAGATCTTCTGGTTTCCAATACTTTCCACCCAGGCTCACAGAATCTCTGGTTTAATTAATGGTATACATGGATAAACCAACCTTTTTTTTTTTTTTTTTTTTTTTGAGACAGAATCTCGTTCTTGCCAGGCTGGAGTGCAGTGGCCCGATCTCGGCTCACTGCATCCTCTGCCTCCTGGGTTCAAGTGATTCTCCTGCCTCAGCCTCCCGAGTGGCTGGGATTACAAGCACGCGCCACCACACCCAGCTAATTTGTGTGTTTTTAGTAGAGACGGGGTTTCACCATGTTGGCCAGGATGGTCCCGATCTCTTGACCTCGTGATCTGCCCATCTGGGCCTCCCAAAGTGTTGGGATTACAGGTGTGAGCCACCGTGCCCAGCCCCGACATTTTAATGTAAATATTGAAAAGTATGCCAGGCACAGTGGCTCACGCCTGTAATCCTAGCATTTTGAGAGGCTGAGGCGGGTGGATCACCTGAGGTTGGGAGTTCGAGACCAGCCTGACCAAGATGGAGAAACCCCGTCTCTACTAAAAATACAAAATTCACTGGGCATGGTGGTGCACGCCTGTAATCCCAGCTACTCGGGAGGCTGAGGCAGGAGAACTGCTTGAACCCGGGAGGCGAGATTGCGGTGAGCCGAGATCGCGCCATTGCACTCCAGCCTGGGCGATGAGCGAAACTGTCGCCAAAATAACTAACTAACTAAACAAAATAATAAAAAATAAATAAATATTGAAAAGTACAAAACCGAGACCCTTTAAGCAGGGTGGTGCGTACACAGGTGGTCTGTCATCATTTAGACCTTTGTGTGTGTGTGTGTGTGTGTGTGTGTGTGTGTGTGTATGTATGTGTATGTGTGTGTGTATTTTCCGTTAATGTGAAGTATTTTGCAGTAAAACTCCTTTGGGGAAGAAACGTAGGTGTTCTCTTTTGGATGAATGGGCCAGGGCTCACTCAGTGAGCAGTGGGATTCCCAGAGAATTGGGAAAGCCTGTCACCCCAGGTGGGTGTATGCCAGCTACAGAGGGTACCTGTCTTCTTCTTCTTCTTCTTCCTTTTCACTTTGATAGGCTTCACGACAAGCTCCTGGTCAAAGTCCTCTGAGCTGATGGCGTTGAATCTCTGTGAGGGGGGCTGGTTGCCTTTGCCCAGCTCAGGGGCGGCCTGGAGCCCAGGGGGCAGGAGCCCGGAGCTGCTGTCGGTGGAGTTGAGCGAGCTGCTCCTGCTCCTTGGCTCACTGGCCACGGAGCTAGCCACAGAAGAGCCTCTGAGCCTCGTCTCAGAAACTGTGGCCCCTGGTAGCTTCTCTGCTTGCTGCACGTGGACTCGCTCTGAGCATCCAGACATCTCCAGACCATCTCTCACTAAGAAAGAAGAGTCTGGTTTTACCACTAGTGATCCAAGAGAGAGCTGATGTGCACTTATCCAGGTTTGCTAGCCCTAAATACCAGTTGTCACATAGGCGCCAGCCGGCTAAAGAACTGAAAGATTCTAAATTCATAGAAACCAGCAAAACTAAAAGAATCACACAATTGAGTCTAAGAAATAGTTTTTGTTCTTCAAGAAGCTCATATATTAAAAGCAGTAAAATAATTTGCCATAGCTGTCTTTTTAAAGCAACTCAGTAGTAAGGAAAGGTTAGGAGTGGTGGCTCACACCTATAATCTCAGCACTTTGGGAGGCTGAGGTGGGGAGATCACTTGAGCTCAGGAGTTCAAGACCAGCCTGGGCAACATGGTGAAAACCCATCTCTACCGCAATACAAAAAATTAGCTGGGTGTGGTGGTGCATGCCTGTAGTTCCAGCCACTTGGGAGGCTGAGGTGGGAGAATCATTTGAGCCTGGGACGTGGAGGTTGGAGTGAGCTGAGATCATGCCACTGTACTCCAGCCTGCACGATGGAGTGAAACCTGTCTCAAAAAAAAAAAAAAAAAAGTAAAAAAATACTACGAATACAGCATTTCTCACTTTAATTTACAAAGTATTTATAAATGAGAGATGCCTGTGTATAACAAAACAGCTTAGTTATACTATGCCTTGAATATACTTTAAGATTACTCAAAGGGCACTTGAAAATATATGTGTAGCTGTAATTAAATTTCCTGAAAGAGGGAAAGGTAATTTTCCATTAGAACAAATTCAAGACAGAGAAGTCCATTACCACACAGCATCAAGGCAAGTAGACAGCAGAGTGAGAGCAGGCATGTGAGTCTCTGTCCCCTGTCCCCGAGACCAAGGGCCAGTGAGCTTACTACTGCAGTGCACTCATCCTTCCTGCAACATGACACCACAGGGCACCAGGCCAGAGCAGTTCCAGCTACAGTACCCTCAACACAAGACCACAGCCCACTTTGATCCCTTCGCCATCCTCTCTTTATCAGGGATCCTCTGTGTGCCAGACATAGGGCTAGCTGCTGGGACATGGCAGTCCACGAGACATAGGAATTCCTGCCCTTGAAGCACGCACATTCTATTGAGGGCATGTGTTAGGGGAAGACTGTAGGCAATGGAGTGTACGCTGGAGACTGGAGGGGCAGGACTCTGCTCTGAAGCGACTTGTCGAAGATTACATAAGTTAATGGCGGATCTTGCCTAGAGCTGCCCTGTCCAACAGCCAGCCACCAGCTACTTGTAACTATTGAAACTCACATTGATCAAAATTGGGCCGGGCTCAGTGGCTCGCGCCTGTAATCCCAGCACTTTGGGAGGCTGAGTCAGCAGATCACAAGGTCAGGAGATCAAGACTATCCTGGCTAACAGGGTGAAACCCCATCTTTACTAAAAATACAAAAAAATTAGCTGGGTGTGGTGGCGGGCGCCACTTAAGCTGGGCATGGTGGCTCATGCCTGTAATCCCATCACTTCGGGAGCCTAAGGTGGGAGTACTGCCTGAGCTCAGGAGTTTGAGACCAGCCTGGGCAACATGGTGCATGGTGAAACCCCATTTCTACTAAAATACAAAAAATTAGCCTGGTATGGTGGTGCACACCTGTAATACCAGCTACTCAGGAGGCTGAGGCAGGAGAATTGCTTGAACCCAGGAGGTGGAGGTTGCAGTGAGCAGAGATTGCGCCACTGCACTCCAGCTTGGTGGACAGAGCAAGACTCCATTTCAAAAAAAAAAAATTAAACAAAATGTAAAATTCATCCCTCAGCTGCATTTGCCATATTGCAAGTACTCAGCAGCCACCCATGGACAGTGACTGCCTACCAGACAGGGCAGATGAGAGCATCTTCATCACTGCAGAAAGCTCTATGGGCAGCAGAGGTCCAGAGCTTAGCCTGGTGGCCCCAAGTCACCACCCTTCCTGAAAGCCATACTGTCCCTCTGATGACACTGTCTGAGGGGCTCATAAACTCAAGAGTCAGAGCTTATTCGCTTCTTATACAAATTATGTTTTGGAATATTCATCCCAATTTGCCCTCTCTGACTTCAGAGGTAATGGCAGTGAGGAGGAGGGTGCTGGGGCCCACATGGCTGTTGTTGCCACCATTAGGAACAAGTTCCCTGAGGAACCCAAATATATAAAGTGTGTGGATGTCCGCACAAGGACACATATTAGGATTCTTTGCTCATTAAAATTTGGGCTTGTATGAATTACCAAAAAGTGTCAAAAGCACAGAGAAAAATCAATCCTACAAGGAAGAACTGAGTTAAGGGTAAACGGTAAGTCCCAGATAACGGATTTAAATCTTCTAAAACTTCATGCAAATCTATGTCTTTTGGAGCATTAATCCCACATACTGTCTCAGACGGAGATCAGGGATCAGTAAAGTGGTTTCTGATTTTTCCTTCCTCCTTTCTCAATCTCCCCATCTTCCACAACCATGAAAGCAACTCCACTAAATGTGAGACTATCTGATGTAAGCCCTAAAGTAGGTGACTTTCAAGAAATGTAGTGTAAACACTATTTTTAACAATCAGAGGAGCGGCCAGGCGCTGTGGGCTTACGCCTGTAATCCCAGTACTTTGGGAGGCTGAGGTAGGCGGATCACCTGAGGTCAGGAGTTCGAGACCTGCCTGACCTACATGGAGAAACCCTGTCTCTACTAAAAACACAAAATTAGTCTGGCATAGTGGTGCATGCCTGTAATCCCAGCTACTCAGGAGGCTGAGGCAGGAGAATAGCTTGAAACTGGGAGGCAGAGGTTGTGGTGAGCCGAGATCGCGTCATTACACTCCAGCCTGGGCAAGAAGAGTGAAACTCCGTCTCAAAAAACAAACAAACAAACAAACAAAAGAATCAGAGGAAACCCTCCAAATCTTCCATGTTCAAATAAAGTTGCAATAGTTTAGCAAAATCATGGTAAGTTTTTGGTTTTGTTTCTGAGACGGGGTCTCACTCTGTCACCCAGGCTGGAGTGCAGTGGTGCGATCTTAGCTCACAGCAACATTCGCCTCCCAGGCTCAAGTGATCCTCCCACCTCAGCCTCCCGAGTAGCTGGGACCACAGGCACACACCACCCCACCTGGCTAGTTTTTTGTATTTTTGGTAGAGACAGGGTTTCACCATGTTGCCCAGGTTGGTCTTGAACTCCTGAGCTCAAGTGATCCACCCACCTTGGCCTCCCAAAGTGCTGGGATTACAGGTGTGAGCCACCATGCCTGGCTCAATGGTAAGTCTGATCAATTATTAACTGTGATTACAAACAACAGAGTATAGTACTTCCCATCATACACACGGTACATTTTATAATAAATACAAACCTATTGATGTTAATCCTTCAGGCCTGCTTGAAATTCTTATAATGTTCCTATCTCCTTTCAAGAAAAATATTTCATTTTCTGTGCATGAAACAGACACAATATCACCGGATCCTTCCAAACCAGCAATTGTGGCCTGTCAAAAAAAAAAAAAAAAAAAATGCATGTGTGAGAGTCCAAATCAGTCAAATGATAACTGCACTTTACTATGGCAACTTTCTGAAAATTCCAATTCAATCCAAAGTTAGGTAACATCTGACAGATTGGTAAGCAGGATCTGAGGGGTCCCCTGGCAGGGTGGGGCCTCAGTCATCTCCGACCCATGTGCCACCCTGCCCTTGTCCCTGCTGCAGGTGCACTGGCCCTGACAACCCAGTCCCAGCCCTGTTCCTCCATGGTGCATGCATGTGCTTCTCTTTCTGCTCAAATTCCTTTCCTGTCCATGTTTGCTGGGGGAGTTCTAGTTCTCTCCAGATGCCACCTCCCTGAGAAGCAGCCTCGGACAAGCTCGCCCTCTGCTGCAAAGCCCAGGGCTCTCAGGGCTCGCGGCACCTCATCCAAACCTCCGCTTGGCACCCCACTCCTGTGGCTGAAATAGCGTGCAGATAGGTCTAGTCCTCCTACTGTGTGCATTCCTGCAGGAGAGGCCAGTGTACACTGCAGCTCAAGGGTTTTGAATGAATACACGAAGGGAGGCAAGGTTCCTTCAGCATTATCTGAAAGGGGTGGAAACAAAACACATGACATCCCGAGCCCACATAGACTTAAAGCAAGTCCTTGCTTTGCTGTCAACAGTGCAAATAAGAGACTGTAATTTTAAATAACTGATGGACAGCTGCAAACATAACATTTGTTTCTGAAAGCTGCCAGTCATGCTGCCACTGGGTGGTCCAGACTCTGAGGGTGACTGTGACATCTGTCCCAGACGGTCCCGTCTCCATTTCTCTGCCTATAAAATGAAGTTAATTATACCTACTGGGTAAAGCATCGGGTAAGTGCTCAGATGAAAAAACCAATGCACAGTTACAAAGCATCTTGATGCTACTAATTAACAAGTGCACATAAGTCCAAAAGGTATCCAGGGCAAGAAGTTCTCTGTAACTGAGGAAAGGGTGCAAAAATATCTTTCAGAATATCCCTTAGAAAATGAACAAACTCAAGGCACCTTAGTGATTCCCCTAAATCGAAGCTTCTTACACCCACCCCATTTTACAGGAAAGAAAACCAGGCTCAGGCCAGTAAGAGACTCTTGGTTAAAGGCGGAACCGAGCTAGAAGAGTCGAATCTAGTTCTGCCCCTCCACCCCGGGTCAGTTTTCTTTCTGCCAAGCCAGTATTACCAGGCACGGCTGATAATAATTCAGAAGGCTTCAATGAGGAGAGGATGAACTTCATGTCCTGCTGACACACACCAAAGAAGAAAACCCTTTCTTTTATTTATTTTTTTTTTGGAAATGGAAGTCTCACTCTATCGCCCAGGCTGGAGTGCAGTGGTGTGATCTTGGCTCACTGCAACCTCCACCTCCCAGGTTCAAGTAATTCTCCCTGCCCCAGTCTCCCGAGTAGCCAGGACTACAGGCACCTGCCACCATGCCTGGCTAGTTTTTGTATTTTTAGTAGAGACGGGGTTCTGCCATGGTGGCCAGGCTGGTCTTGAACTCCTGACCTCAGGTGATCCGCCTGCCTCGGCCTCCCAAACTGCTGGGATTACACGTGTGAGCCACTGTGCCTGACCAAAAACCATTTATTTTCTATAGTGAGGCTCTGCTTATAAGAGAAAGGGGTGCCTGGCAGAGGCCTGCTGAGCTCAGAATGGAAGAACGTGAACAGGACAGGGCCTGGTCTGGAATCTGGGGGTGAGGAGTTGGGAGGGTGAGGCATAGAGATTATTTTAAAAAGAGCAAAAGCTCTGCTCTTAAGACAACGAGAAACTGAAACTGAACAGCTGTGTTTAAAGTTCCTAAATCTGTCTCTAACGATAATCTGTTATCATCTTGGTTTAAGCAGAAATTGTTTCCTACCATGATTTTAATGATGTTGGAAATTTGCCCAAGATATGTTGCTAAGTAAAGAAAACCGAAAATAAAAAACAAAAAAACAAAAACAAAAAAAAAACAAGTGGCGGCCGGGCGCGGTGGCTCATGCCTGTAATCCCAGCACTTTGGGAGGCCAAGGCGGGCAGATCACGAGATCAGGAGATCGAGACCATCCTGGCTAACATGGTGAAACACCACCTTTACTAAAAATACAAAAAATTAGCTGGGTGTGGTGGTGGGCGCCTGTAGTCCCAGCTACTAGGGAGGCTGAGGCAGGAGAATGGCATGAACCCGGAAGGCGGAGTTTGCAGTGAGCCAAGATCGCACCACTGCACTCCAGCCTGGGCGACAGAGCCAGACTTCATCTCAAAAACAAAATCAAAAACGAAAACAAAACAAAAAACCAAGTGGCAAAATGATGTGGCTCCATTTGAGTAAGAAGACAAGGGCAAAATAACAGAGAAAGCATGCTGAGGGAAGGGCCCCTCCTCAGGAACTAAAATTCTCTGCTACTGTTTCTTTTTTTTTTGAGATGGAGTTTCGCTCTGTAGCCCAGACTATGGTACAACGGTGAAATCTCAGCTCACAGCAACCTCCGCCTCCCGAATTCAAGCAATTCTGCTTCAGCCTCCTAAATAGCTGGGATTACAGGAGTGTGCCACAATGCCTTGCTAATTTTTTTATTTTTAGTAGAGACGGGGTTTCACCATGTTGTCCAGGCTGGTCTCAAACTCCTGACCTCAGGTGATTTGCCCACTTCGGCCTCCCAAAAGTACTGGGATTACAGGCATGAGCCACGGGGTGCCCATCCTCTGCTACTGTTTCTGTCGTATTTGAGTTATCACTGTATGTGCTCATAGTAATTGGATAGTCAGAAAAAACATGACCCAAATAGATTATAAAGAACAAGGTTGGGCATGGTGGCTTACGCCTGTAATCCCAGCACTTTGGGAGGCTGAGGCGGGTGGATCACCCGAGGTCAGGAGTTCGAGACCAGCCTGGCCAAAATGGTGAAACACCGTCTCTACTAAAAATACAAAAATTAGCTGCGTCGGGTGGCATGGGCCTGTAATCCCAGCCACTTGGGAGACTGAGGCAGGAGAATCACTTGAACCTGGGAGGCGGAGGTTGCAGTGAGCCCAGAAAAAAAAAAAAAGGGGGCCAGGCGCGGTGGCTCAAGCTTGTAATCCCAGCACTTTGGGAGGCCGAGACGGGCGGATCACGAGGTCAGGAGATCGAGACCATCCTGGCTAACACGGTGAAACCCCGTCTCTACTAAAAAATACAAAAAACTAGCCGGGCGAGGTGGCGGGCGTCTGTAGTCCCAGCTACTCAGGAGGCTGAGGCAGGAGAATGGCGTGAACCCGGGAGGCGGAGCTTGCAGTGAGCTGAGATCTGGCCACTGCACTCCAGCTCTGGGCAACAGAGCGAGACTCCGTCTCAAAAAAAAAAAAAAAAAAAAAAAAAAAAGGGCCAGGCATGGTGGCTCATGCCTGTAATCCCAGCACTTTGGGAGGCCAAAGTGGGTAGATCACGAGGTCAGGAGTTCAAGACCAGCTTGACCAACATTGTGAAACCCTGTCTTTACCAAAAATACAAAAATTAGCTGGGTGTGGTGGCATGCGTCTGTAATCCCAGCTACTCAGGAGGCTGAGGCAGGAGACTTGCTTGAACCTGGGAGGTGAAGGTTGCAGTGAGCCGAGATCATGCCACTGCACTCCAGCCTGGGCAACAGGGTGAGATTCTTTCTCAACAACAACAACAACAAAAGAACAAGTTTAATGTGTTTACATACAAAAAACATACATAATTTCTTGACAGAGAATTGGACCTAAATGTCAAAACCAATTTTTTTTTTTCAAATCTATAAAAATGACCAAACCTTCATTTAATTTCCTTGACTGGCCCAAAGGAAAAAGTAAAGTGTAAATCAATACTGCTCCTGGTAGCATTCTGAGGGCGCTGAGCAGAACAGTTTGTAGAGAAACATTCTCTTGCCTACAGACACTGAAGATATGGCAGCGTCCCTTCGCTTACCTGGTTGACTGTGTCTAGGAGATAGATACTATATTCATTCCAACTCAGCACCCAGCCTTCTTGAAAGAAACACGAAACAAGCCCCAGGTGCCTCTCAGGTAAGCTGCAACTTCCCCTGTTGGGGGATTCCAGACGTGGGTGCAGTTCAAAAGGCTTGACTCCCCCGGCAAAAGCATCTTTCAAGATAAATGTGGCTTGAACAGTCCCGTGGACATCAGCCTTCCACAGCCGGAGCCCGGGCCGTGATGCATACAAGGTTAGATCACTTTGCTTACAGAGTCCTGGTATAAAACAAGCACCAAATTTCCCAGTACTAAAATTAGAAGGAAGAAAGAAAGAACAAAAAACAGACATGGACCGATTTAAAGTAATGCAGTTGTCAACCCTCAATATTAAGTACAAGAATTTTCTGGCTAAGACAATAATTGATTTTTCACCCTTTCTACTGTTTGTTTTTTTGTCAGTTAAACCACACTGTCACCCCTTACCGACAGAGGCCCACCACACCCTCACAGGTGTGTGCCCCATTAGCACACAGGGAACCATCACTGAGTACCCACACAGCTTGCACTGCGCCTGGGGCTTGATCCCACTCTCGTGTCTAATCCTTACAACAACCATGTGTGGCAGATACAGTCACACACCACGTAACATTTTAGTCAGGCTGGGTGCAACGGCTCATGCCTGCAATCCCAGCACTTTGGGACGCTAAGAGAGCAGATCATCTGAGGTCAGGAGTTCTAGACGAGCCTGGCCAACATGGTGAAACCATGCCTCTACTAAAAATACAAAAATTAGCTGGGCGTGGTGGCGCATGCCTGTAGTCCCAGCTACTCGGGAGGCTGAGGCAGGAGAATCACTTGAACCTGGGAGGCAGAGGTTGCAGTGAGCTAAGATCATGCCACTGTACTCCAACCTGGGTGACAGAGCAAGACTCTGCTTCAAAAACAACAATAAGCCATTTTAGTCAATGATGGACCGCAAATACAACAGTGGTCTCATAAGATCATAATACCATATTTTTATGGCACCTTTTCTATGTTTAGACATACTAATACTTACCTTGGTGCTACAGCTGCCTAAAGTATTCAGTGCAGTCACAAGTGGTGCAGGTCTGCAGCCCAGGAGCAATTTGCTGTACCATTTAGCCCAGGTGTGAAGTAGGTTGTACCTACCTCCTACGTTTGTCAGTGCACTCTATGCTGTTCACACAACAAAGATGTCACCTAACAATGCATTTCTCAGAATATATTCCTGTCGTTAATTGACACATGACTGTATTCCAACTCTCGTTTTGGAGGAGAGGAAAGTGAGGCAGAAGGTGAAGAATCCAGGTCTGCTCATCCTTTCCTGCTGATTCTGTTGCTCTGACATCTGATTGCTGTGCTCACTCCACATCCTGAATGAATGAGCTTCACGCAACCCATCTATAGTGTTGCCCTTTGAGAATTTCTCTAAACCCATCAGAGGCACCAATGTCCCTTCCTGTCCCCAAGCTTGATATTTTTTCTTTCTGAAATTATGAAATATCTGACACAAACAAAAGAATATGCTATATATAGAGTCACGGGTCACTTAGTGACGGGGATGTTTGAGAGATCTGTCATTAGGCAATGTCTCCGTTGTGTGAACATCATGAGTGTACTTACACAAACCTAGATGGCACAGCCTATGACACACCCATATAGTCTAGCCCAGGGATGTTCAATCTTTTGGCTTCCCTGGGCCATATTGGAAGAAGAACTGTCTTGGGCCACACATAAAATACACTAATGATAGCTGATGAGCTAAAAATAATAATAATCACAAAAATACCCTCTTTTTGTTTTGAGACAGAGCTTTGATCTTGTTGGCCAGGCTGGAGTACAATGGTGCACTCTGGGCGCAATGCAATGGAACCTCTGCCTCTTGGGTTCAAGTGATTCTCCTGCCTCAGCCTCCCAAGTAGCTGGGATTACAGGTGTGCACCACCACTCCCAGATAATTCTGTATTTTTAGTAGAGATGGGGTTTTACCATGTTGGCCAGGCTGGTCTCGAACTCCTGACCTCAAGTGATCCACCTGCTTTGGCCTCCCAAAGTGCTGGGATTACAGGCATGAGCTACCACGCTCGGCCAAAAAATCTCTTTTTTTTTTTTTTGAGACAAGAGTCTTGCTATGTTGCCCAGGCTGGAGTGCAGTGGCGCCATCTCGGCTCACTGCAAGCTCTGCCTCCCGGGTTCACGCCATTCTCCTGCCTCAGCTTCCTGAGTAGCTGGGACTACAGGTGTCCACCACCACGCCTGGCTAATTTTTTGTATTTTTAGTAGAGATGGGGTTTCACCGTGTTAGCCAGGATGGTCTCGATCTCCTGACCTTGTGATCCACCCGCCTCGGCCTCCCAAAGTGTTGGGATTACAGGCATGAGCCACTACGCCCGGCCAAAATCTCATGTTTCAAGAAAGTTTACAAATTTGTGTTGGGCCATGGGTTGGACAAGTTTAGTCTAGCCTATCGCCCCTGGACTCCAAACCTGTACTCCATGTGACTATACTTAACACTGTAGGCACCTGTAACATAATGAGTGTTTGTACACCTAAACATAGGAAACGTAATGTGTGGTGCTAAGACACCAGCTGATGGGAATTTTTTCAGCTCCATTATAATCTTCTGCGACCATTGTCATACATGCAGTCCGTCAATGACTGAAATGTTGTTATGCCGTGCACAACTGTGTATATGTACATATATCCATGCAGTTATAAAGCCTAGCAAGGAAAGGTACGCCTGGGAACCCATCCCCAAACTTAGGAAAGAAATCATCAGTCATCCAACCGATGGTCTCTTGTGTTCCTAACACTTCCTGCCCCCTTGTGCCCCAGATGGAACCACTGGATTGCATTTTGCCTTTATCATTTCCTCACTTTTTTTTTGGTTTAATCACATACCTATGTATCTCTAAAGACAACATAATTTAGTATTGTTTATCTTTCGTTTTTATTAAAATGTATGATGCTAATTGTACACTTTCGCAACTTGCTTTTTTTTACTTAACACTATGTTTCTCAGATTTATCCTGTTGATAAAAAGAAGCTGTTGCGCTAATTCGTTTCTACTGCTGTATGGTACAGTACATCCTACTCAGCGCCCACAGGTTCTTGGAAACTACAACTGTAAGCGAAATGACATAGAGCAGGTCCTCAGATAAACATCATTTCCTTCAACAACATTGGGGAGGGAAAAACACTGGTTTTGTTATACGTTGCTCTGCTAAAGTCGCAGCTTCCAAGAACCTATCAATGACATTAAATGAGGACTTAATGTATTCCACAATTTATTTATTCACTTTCTTGTTGATGGATATTTCAATTATTATTATTTTTTATTTTTATTTTTTGTGAGACGGAGTCTTGCTCTGTCGCCCAGGCTGGAGTGCAGTGGCGCGTTCTTGACTCACTGCAAGCTCCGCCTCCCAGGTTCACGCCATTCTCCTGCCTCAGCCTCCCGAGTAGCTGGGACTACAGGCTCCCGCCACCACGCCCAGCTAATTTTTTGTATTTTTAGTAGAGATGGGGTTTCACCATGGTCTCGATCTCCTGACCTCGTGATCCACCTGCCTCGGCCTCCCAAAGTGCTGGGATTACAGGCGTGAGCCACTGCACCCGGCTTCAATTATTATTTTTAAACCTATTTTGAACAATTGTGCTATGAGCATTTCTGTGCATTAGCCCCTAGCCCACAGGTGTCAGAGTCTGTCAAGGACACTCAGGATGGAGTTGGTGGGCTGTTGGGTTATCGCTGGGTTGCTGAGAGCATATTCAAGTTTAGAAGACAACTTCAAGCTTTTTAAACGTGATTATAACAATCTACACTCCCACTGGCAATCTGAGTTCTCATTATTTCTCAGGCTGCTATCAGAGTTCACATGTAAGCATTCCAGTTCAGTCCTACGCCTGGCTGATTCCTTCTCCCAAATACTTCTTGTTGTGAACCACAGAAACAGCACTGGTTTTAGAGCAAGTTCTGGGCTCGATGTCCAGCCCTGATACTTAGTGGGTACATGATATGTGCAGTTATTGAACTTTTCTGGCCCTGTTTCCCATTCTGTAAACCAGGCAGAGTAACTCCCATCTCAAAGGCTGAAGTGAGGAATGAATGAGATAACCTGCATGCAGCACAAAAGCAATGCTTGTGACACCAAGTCCCCAGAAGTGCCCGACTGTCCTGAACGAGGCTACAGGCAGCTCACAGTTGAGAGCCACCTCCGTGCCACTGCTTCCCCACCAGACCTCGGCCAACTTGTACTGTGCCTGTCCCCACGCTCCCTGTACACAGCAGCACACCCAACCCCAGAGGCCGCCCCCAGGGCCCACCCACATAGGCACACAGATAGTTATTTGCGGGGTTCCTTCGCACACCAGAATCTCACTAGGTCCTTCTGGCACCTCAGTAACTAAATCCCTTTGGATAGGGTCTGAGGAGGATATCATATATCAAATTCAGCTTTGAACAATGATCGTCAGGACGAACCAAGGGTGTTTGATGCTGTGGGTCTTTCATGGACAATTCTATAAGCAGCATCGGATCTGATTACTGCCTTTGGTGGGCTTGCTCTGGAGAGGTCCTCTAAATAGAGTGACCCAGAGGAATTCGAGCAAGGGAGCCCATAACCTCTTCCTCTTGCCTTTCCTCTCCTGTCAATCAACTTCTCTTGGCGATCCAATTTTTAAATGTTTTCCTTCTATTTGTAGGACCCCTGAAAAATCTCTTGTCATTTCCATTTTGACTGGTTCATCTTACGTAACTAAAGCACTCATGTTAACAAACATTTAGTGATTCCTACGTTCTGTAAGACACCGTGTTTGATGCTCTGGGTAAAATAAAAAATAAATGAGATGGGGTCCTCAGCCTGTCTCATATCACCGTGCTGACCTGTGCAAACAATTACAGCAGCATCTGGAAGCGCCACATCTGAGGCTCAAATAGCTGCTCAAAGAGCTCAGATCAAGGTGGTGCATCTGAGTGGGCATGAGAAGGCGAGGTCCTGAACACCAGGTGGACTCTTCCCCTGGAGGAAGGGGAAAGCAGCCCTGCTGAGCACGGTGCTGGGAGTGGCTGCCTCGAAAACTGCTGAATGGCTGAATGGCATGGTGGCTCACATCTGTAATCCCAGCACTTTTGGAGGCCAAGGAGGGAGGACTGCTTGAGCCCAGGAGTTTGACAGCAGCCTGGGTGACACAGAGAGAGAGACTCCATCTCTACAAATTAAAAAATTTAGACAGGCATGGTGGTGCGTCCCTGTAGTCCTAGTTACTCAGGAGGCTGAGGGAGGAGGATCGCCTGAACCCAGGTGTTCAAGGCTGCAGTGAGCTGTGACCACACCACTGCACTCCAGCCTTGGTAACAGAGCAAGACCCTGTCTCTAAAGAAAAGAGGACGGAAATGTCTGACGAGTGGGTTGGTCAAAGGCAGTGAAGTTGTGAAGAACCAGCTAGAGAAACTGTCCTAAGCCCCCGACTCAGCCACCGTCCACTTGCAGTGCGATTCTCCAGTACTTGCTGGTGCTTTCTGAATTTGACACCAAAACTCCAACTTTTATGGTCTAAGTATTGCAGGATTCTAAAATCATAAAGAAATTAACAAAATTTCTTAATTTCTGTAGAGATGATTTCCAAAAACTCACTGATTACTTAAACAAATTTTAATTCCCTTTACAGACCACGTTGATATATAAGGAGTGTTTTCTGGCTAACAAATTCTAGCTACAAAATAATCGTGTTTTTTGATTTTGTGCATAATGTATGGTGCCACAGACCTGATATGCTGAAAGCTGACAGCACCCAAAATGGGAGCCTGAAAGTCTAAGCTGGGAGAGAAGAAGGATCCACAGAAGCCCTGCCAGAGATCTCAACAGCTAAACACCCACCAGCCATCCAAACAGATGTGCTGGTGGCGGAGTTCCAGAACCGGCTGCTGGCTCTTACCCAGATGCGGGCGCCACACCTACAGATTGCTTCATCTCCTCCTCCCTCCCCAGGGCAAAGTGCTACTGCCAGGGAGGGCTTCCCTGAGCACTAGACTCACAGGAGACACAGTAACAGGTCTGCAGAGGGCTCTGACACACGAAACAGTGCGACATACACAGGACAGCAAACCCACAGCTGCGGGTGGCCGGGGTCTCTGCGGTTTTCTGGATGTAACACACACATCGTCCGGTCTGAAGAGGTCCACAGACTCGAAGGGAAGAGGACCCCTCATCTTCGACCTCTGAGTCCTCTGACCTGCCTGCACCTGCCCTGGGCTCAGTGCCCTGCCCTTCCTCTGGAAGAGCATCTCTGGCCTGGTTTCTGGTCAACCCTACACTGCTGTCCATAAGCGAGCCAACTGAGGCCACCACCTGCACTCTGTCCCCACCAGCACTGTGTTCCCTCCACAGGCACCCACGTCACACACCTATGTGCTGCCACATGGCCCCTCTCCCAAAATTCTCAGCAGGCCACACGGTCCCCCGGGCACCACTTATTTCTCTTTCTTTGTTCTCTTCTGCAAAAACACTCCTCCCAAAAGCTCTCCATACTCGCTGTCCACTCCTCTTTCAGCCCTTCCAATCCCTTGGCCCTGCTGACGAGGAGGGCTGTGCACAGCCTCCGTGCTACAGACTCAGGCCCGTCACAGCTGTCTCAGCCCTTGGTCTCGCGGCAGCTGCTATGTCCCTCCACGTGGCCTCTGACTCCTCTGACCCCCCAACTCCTGTTCTCTCCTGATGCCATTTCCTCTTCAGAACACAAGGCCTCCCCAAATCTCCCTAGGCGAGCTCCTGTCTGCACGCCAGCGGCTGCCGGTGCACAGCTCCCTGAGAGGCACACCTGCCACCCACCTCCCACGCCAGTTCTCTACTGTGGCGAGAGGACAGGGCAGGGCCACAGCAGGCTGTTTCATCTCCTCCTTCTCCCCGTGCCTCCAGGATTCTCTGCATCAATCCACGGCATGTCCACTCACCCAGTTGCATAGACCACAGACCTAGGAATCATCTCCAACTCATCCCTGTCACACCCCAGAACCAACATGGCAGCAAATCTGCCAGCTCTGTCTTGGAAGCAGTCCTACCACTGACCCCGCCCCATCCTGTCATCTCCCACCTAGATCACCCAGAACCCTCGCTGGCCCTGCTGAGCTGCCACACCTGCCCCCTCCAATATATTCCAAGCAGCAGCCAGAGTGACCTCCCCAGCTTGGCCACAGTCCTCTGTGACTGGCCACAGCACGGGACTGAAAGAGCCCCATGGGCAGGGCCCACAAAGATGATGGGCGGGGCTCCCCACACTCTGCTCCACACAGCTGGCCTGGCTGCTCAGATCCTCGGTGTGCAGGGGCCTCCTGCCTCCAGGGACTCTCTCCAAGGTCTTCTCGCACTAGTTGCCTCCTTGCTTCAGGAATCAGCCCAGGCTACCTCCTCAGAGAAGCCGTCCCTGTCATCCTATTAAAGAGACACTTGTGTCTCCTGCGCCTCCCTCTGTGGCTCTGCACCCTCTGACATGTTTATCTGTTCACCACTCTGCACACACCACCTGCATACACCACTCTGCACACACCACTCTGCATACACCACTCTGCACACACCACTCTGCACACACCACTCTGCACACACCACTCTGTAATCTGAGATTACAGATCTGTTCTGCCTTGTTCACAGATATCCCCAGATGAGGAGTACCTGGAGCAGGGCAGAGGTTTGGGGCAAAGCTCCAGCACCGAATGAACAGACACTCCCTGCGTGGATTCATCCAATGTCAGGTGTCAATGTCACCTGTATCTGGTGACCTCATTTTCCCCTCTGGTCAAGACTTCTTCCCTGGGCTCCAGACTGGTCCACAGAACTCTCTTCTGTGACTCCCACACGGCAATGTGACAGACCCGTCAAACCCCCTATGTCCACAGCAGGGGTCCTGATGTCCTGACCTCTGGCCCAGGCTTCCCCAGTCTCCATCTCAGTCAATGGTTTCCCTGGACTCCCACGGCAGCCTCCCCGCGGCTCCCCTGGACTCCTGCAGCAGCCTCTCCATGGCTCCCCTGGACTCCCGTGCCAGCCAACCTGCGGCTCCCCTGGACCCCTGTGCCAGCCTCCCCGCGGCTCCCCTGGACTCCTGTCATAGCCAGTGCCCTAGTCACTTCTGGCTTCTTGAACATCTAAGCCCTGGCCCAACTGAGGTCTTGGCATATGCTGTTCCCTGAGCCTGGAATGCTCTTCTAGCAGCTCTTCCCAGGCTTCAGCTCAAAGATCACTGCCCTTATAGAGGCCTTTCCTGACCATTCTATCCAAATGCAACATCCTGCCCCAGGCCTAGCGCTCCCTAATGCTTCACCCTGCCCGCTCCTTTACAGCATTGACAGCCTCTACTCTTCTCCTGCTGACCCACAGTCTCTCCCCTTGTGTTTGAGGGCAGAGGCCTTGTCTCCTTGGATGCCTCCTTACTTGCTGCCACACCTCCACGTGTACATGCCCAGCTAAACAGTTGTGAGGGAAGCACTGCTTCCAGGGAGAGACACACACAATAGTCTACAGCAGAAAGCAAGTCTTTAAGACACAGATGTTAAGAACATTTCCTTTTATTCTGTTAGCCCCCATTTCCCCACGGCTCAATAAAATCTCTCTCCTTCTGAGAAGGGGACACATTTATTTGTTTCTGCATCCTAAAACAGTTCCTGGTGCAGAGGATGCTTTCAATCAATGTTCCCTGAAGACTGCACTGCACAGACGCACTAGGAGAGGTTTACAGAAACTGCTTGGGTCTCCACACAAGAGGTTAAAGGGCCAGGTTTGTTTTTTGTTTTTGATTTTTTTGAGATGGAGTCTCGCTGTCACCCAGGCTGGAATATAGTGGTGCGGTCTCAGCTCACTGCAACCTTTGTCTCCCGGGTTCAAGCGATTCTCCTGCCTCAGCCTCCTGAGTAGCTGAGATTACAGGCGCCCGCCACCACGCCTGGCTAACTTTCGTGTTTTTAGTAGGGAGGAAGTTTCACCATGTTGGCCAGGCTGTTCTTGAACTCCTGACCTCAAGTGATCCGCCCACCTTGGCCTCCCAAAGTGCTGGGATTACAGGCGTGAGCCACTGCACCTGGCCGAGGGCCAGGTTTTAAGAGAGATTGGTGGGAATAGGATCCACAAGATAATTGGTTTTCAATCCCTGTCTTTACACCCTGCCGTCCTTCCAAGACACAGTGCAGTAAGACATCGACAGATGAACCAGGATAAAATGCCAGAGGAGTAAGATACTGGCAGAGGGAACAGAAGAACTAAGATCCGCAGGACCATAAATTCCACTGAGTTCTCCAGGGGCCAATAGGGAGACTGCAGATATAAAAAGGCCAGATTGTTGATGGAATTAAGAAAGTGTTCAGCAGGCTGGGCCTGGTGATTCACATCTGTAATCCCAGCACTTTGGGAGGCCAAGGCAGGTGGATCACCTGAGGTCGGGAGTTTAAGACCAGCCTGACCAACATGGTGAAACCCCATCTCTACTAAAAATACAAAATTAGCTGGGTGTAGTGGCACATGCCTGTAATCCCAGCTAGAACCTGGAACCTGGAACCCACGCCTTCAGGATGTCTTCCCTGACCCTTCAGCTGGACAAGTGTGTCTACACTCACACAGCATCCTGTTGTATTTTGGTCCACAGCGGCTGCCACAATGGTCAACAAGCGTTTTATCTGCGTTTCCATTTCCACAACGGAAGGCTCAGATCTGCCGTGTTTACCATGTCACTGCTGAGCCTGCCACAGTGCACAGGGGTGCATGGTAAACACGTGCTGAATAACGAGTGAGCCCCACGACCCTGAGCCCTCACCAGGCTGTGTGGAGGAGGTGCCTACACAAGAATGGATGGACCAGGCCACCCCTGAGGCTTCTCCGGGCCGACCGTGGCACTTTGAGAGGCAGAGTGGCTGTGCGTGCAGGCTCCTACAGCTCTGCAACAAGAGGAACCCATTCTTCTTGTCCGCCTCTGCGAGGAGAAATCCTAAGCAGGCACAGGGCGCCACCAGGACCCCCAGGCTTAGAGCCGCTGTGGGCTTGCGTCCGGCAAAGAGGAGACCTAGGAAACCCTAAAGCACCCTCTACAACAAGGCCCAGCATTTAGGCCAAACAGGAAAACTTAGGGAACTTACCTTTTCCTTGGTTGTGTTCCAATTTGCCTTACAGACTTCTCTTCAGTGTAAAAGAGCAGACTTCTTTGCAGAGTAGAGACCAGCAGCACTTTCTGGCTATAATCCAGCTGCACAATGGAAGACGGCTCCTCCAACACCAGCTGGGAGTTACAGAGCCCCTGGCAGAGAAAGTCTGGTTACGCCTCACATCAGCGCCAGGCTAAAGAATGGACCTCCCTTAGGACAAGTCAGTGCTTAGGTCAGCTTGCACCCTACCTAATGTATGCTTTCTCTCTCTGCAGATTCACTCTCAACCTACCACAGAGAGATTATCTGATGGATGGGAAAATAGTCCATACTAACATCTCCCTCATGCTACATCCAGTTTGACAAGAAACATTTTAAAATCTGCGTAATTTTTAAAAACATGTCCTCAGTAGATACATTCTTTTTTTTTTTTTTTTTTTTTTTTTTTTTTTTTTTTTTGAGACGGAGTCTTGCTCTGTTGCCCAGGCTGGAGTGCAGTGGCCGGATCTCGGCTCACTGCAAGCTCCGCATCCCGGGTTTATGCCATTCTCCTGCCTCAGCCTCTCGAGTAGCTGGGACTACAGGCACCTGCCACCTCGCCCGGCTAGGTTTTTGTATTTTTTAGTAGAGACGGGGTTTCACCGGGTTAGCCAGGATGGTCTCGATCTGCTGACCTCGTGATCCGCCCGTCTCGGCCTCCCAAAGTGCTGGGATTACAGGCTTGAGCCACCGCGCCCGGCCAGTAGATACATTCTTTACTGTGCACCACAGCAGGCTCAGGGATGACACAGTAAACATGTAGAGAGTTCAAAGAAGCATCCATAAAGATCTAAACAGAAATCTGTTGCACTGTGTGTATTGCTTATTCTATTATAAAACAATGGAATGGAACCTTCTATAAAATTATTGTGACAATAATCAGCTCTGTAAGTTCATATTATAGTCTCCCCTCACAAAGTGCTCAAAGCAGTTTTGAGGACATTATATACTTGTCAACCAAAAGGGTCATAGAAAACAGGAGGTCAGAAGAAATTAAATGATATTAAATATATAAAATGCTATTAACATAAAATGAGATTTTACAAGACCAGCCTAGGCAACATTGTGAGATCCTGTCTCTACAAAAAAAAAACCATTTTATTAGCTATGTGTATTGGCATGTGTCTGTGATCCCCGCTACTTGGGAGGCTGAGACAGAAGGATCATTTGAGCCCAGGAGTTCAGATTACAGTGAGCTGTGATCATACCACCGCACTCTAGCCCAGGTAACAGAGTGAGACTCTGTCTTTACAAAAACAAACAAACAAAAACAAAAAACATATTTTATATATAAACACAAAATAAAATTCTAGAAGGCATCTGACTGCTAACACAGAGCATTTTTTTTTTTTTTTTTTTTTTTTTTTTGAGACGGAGTCTCGCTCTGTCGCCCAGGCTGGAGTGCAGTGGCCGCATCTCAGCTCACTGCAAGCTCCGCCTCCCGGGTCTATGCCATTCTCCTGCCTCAGCCTCCCGAGTAGCTGGGACTACAGGCGCCTGCCACCTCACCCGGCTAGTTTTTTGTATTTTTTAGTAGAGACGGGGTTTCACCGTATTTAGCCAGGCTGGTCTCGATCTCCTGACCTTGTGATCCGCCCATCTCGGCCTCCCAAAGTGCTGGGATTACAGGCTTGAGCCACCGTGCCCGGCCTGAGCATATTTCATTGTATTAAAAATCTGATTCTATAAGTTACTCGTATAGAAAAGTGTCATCAGGCTGGGTGCAGTGGCTCACACTTGTAATCCCTATATTTTGGGAGGCTGAGGTGGGTGGATCATTTGAGGTCAGGAGTTCGAGACCAGCCTGGCCAACATTGTGAAACCTCGTCTCTACTAAAAATACAAAATTTAGCTGGGCGAGGTGGCACATCCCTGTAATCCCAGCTACTTGGGAGGCTGAGGCAAGAAAATCACTTGAACCCAGTGGCAAGGGTTGCAGTGAGCCGAGATCACGCCACTGCACTCCAGCCTGGGCAACAGAGCGAGACTCCATCTCAAAAAATATACATATATGAAATACATATATATATATATTTTTCGTATATATATATGAAATATATATATATGAAATCCAGTATATTTGAAAAGTTTCATCAATTATTTCAGAAATATTGCTGTAACATCACTGACATTTTGTGAGGGAAGCAGGGGGCAGTGATCACATTTGTTGGTAAAACTTAGAGTAAATTTTGTCCTTTTTTAGGTATACGATTCTATGAATTTTGACAAATTTATAGCCATGTAACCAACACCAAAATCAAGATAAAGAAATTTCCATTACATGAAAAGGTTGCAAACTTTTTTTTTAGACAGGTTCTGGCTCTTGGCCCAGGCTGGAGTGCAGTGGTGCAATCTCAGCTCACTGCAATATCCACCTCCAAGGCTCAAGTGATCCTCCAACCTCAGCCTCCAGAGTAGCTGGGATTACAGGTGTGTGCCACCATGCCTGGCTAATTTTTATATGTTTTTTGGTAGAAATGGGGTTTTGCCATGTTGCCCATACTGGTCTCAAACTCCTAGGCTCAAGTGATCATCCTGCCTTGGCCTCCCAAAGTGCTGGAATTACAGGTGTGAGACACCGTGCCTGGCCAGAGGATAGGTAGTTTTCTATTCTCCCTTCTGCTGCACACTGAAACACACTCAGTGGTTCTCTCAAGAAAAGCACTTGTGCAACTGTTGCAGCTATGAGCTGAGCCAGCTGCTTTCTTCACAAAACACCATTTTTATTTGAAATGCTGTAATTATTCAAATTTGGGTATTTAGCAGACATTCTCTCAAAAAACAAAAGCCTGTCACTTCAAGGAAAACAAGTAATGGTATTTGTTGCTCTCATGTGAAGATTAGCCATACGAAAACTTGTACCTGTCCCTGTGAACTTGACATGATTCCTTATAGCTAGACTTTCCTGATTACAATGATGTTGATGTTAACAAAGGTTTTTTTTTTTTTTGATATTGTATTAGAAAATGTACCAGCCGGCACAGTGGCTCACACCTGTAATCCCAGAACTTTGGAAGGCTGCGGTGGGCAGACTGCTTGAGCCCAGATGTTCAAGACCAGCCTGTGCAACATGGCAAAGCCCTGTCTCTATAAAAATACAAAAAATCAGCCGGGCATGGTGGCGTGCACCTGTAGTCCCAGCTATTCGGGAGGCCAAGGTGGGAGAATCACCTGAACCTGGGAAGTCGAAGCTCCAGTGAGCCATGATTGCACTACTGCACACCAGCCTGGGTGAGAGGAGTAAGACCATGTCTCAAAAAAAAAAAAAAAAAAAGTGTCAACATTTGGAAGATCTACACCACTCTGTGAATAGTATTTTCTAAGTGACCAATACATAATGTTACAAAATCCAACATGTGTAAAGTAGATTTTAATGTAACAGAGTAGGAAAAATTCATCCATGTGGTTTCAGATTCCAATTTTTACTAACCTTTAAAGAAACTACCGTTTGTCATTTGTCACTGTAACCCTTAAAGCAACTACCATTTGTCAATATGAGGATATTATTAAAGAATGTCCACAATTATCTGAAAAGGCTATCAAAATACTCCTCCCATTTCCAACTACATGTCTGTGTAAGGCCAGTTTTTCTTTATATACTTCAATCAAAACAATGTATGGCAACAGATTGAATGCAGAAGGCAGTCATCTTCTATTAAGCCAGATAATAAAGAGATTTGTAAAAATACAACTCAATGCCACTCACTCTTGTCACCTGTTTTGAAAACAGAGATATAGAGATATTTTCACAAAATATGTCACTTATGTTCAGATATTATGGATTTATTATTTCAAAGTAAAAATATTTTCAAATGTCAGCCAGGTGCAGTGGCTCACGCCTGTAATCCCAGCACTTTGGGAGGCTGAGATGGGAGGATCACAAGGTCAGGAGAGCGAGACCATCCGGTGAAGCACCGTTTCTACAAAAAATACAAAAAATTAGACGGGCATGGTGGCGGTTGCCTGTAGTCCCAGCTACTCAGGAGGCTGAGGCGTGAGAATCGCTTGAACCTGGGAGGCGGAGGTTGCAGTGAGCTGAGATTGTGCCACTGCACTCCAGCCTGGGCAACACAGCGAGACTCCATCTCAAAAAAATATATACATTTTAAAATTTATCAGTTTTAACTTCTAACACGGTGTACTCGGTAGAGATAACCTATATAAACAAAAATGCTTTGGGGTCCTCTTTCTTTTTTTTTTTTTTTTTTTTTTTGACGCGGAGTCTTGCTCTGTGCCCTAGGCTGGAGTGCAGTGGCGCGATCTCGGCTCACTGCAAGCTCCGCTCCCCCGGGTTCACGCCATTCTCCTGCCTCAGCCTCCCGAGTAGCTGGGACTACAGGCGCCCGCCACCTCGCCCGGCTAATTTTCTTGTATTTTTAGTAGAGACGGGGTTTCACCGTGTTAGCCAGGATGGTCTCGATCTCCTGACCTCATGATCCACCCGTCTCGGCCTCCCAAAGTGCTGGGATTACAGGCTTGAGCCACCGCGCCCGGCCTGGGGTCCTCTTTCTAAGAGTATAAAGGGATCCTATGACTACAAAGCTTGAAAACTACTACTAGAGAATATTTATAATAGGTCAGTCTTGGATCAGAGGGACTGAAAGTCATGCAGCTAATAATTGCTGAATTCTTGGCCGGGCATGGTGGCTCACGGCTGTAATCCCAGCACTTTGGGAGGCCAAGGTGGGCAGATCACCTGAGGTCAGGAGTTCAAGACCAGCCTGACCAACATGGTGAAACCCCATCTCTACCAAATAGAAAAATTAGTCAGGCATGATAGCAGGTCCCTGTAATCCCAGCTACTCGGGAGGCTGAGGCAGGAGAATTGCTTGAACCCGGGAGGCAGAGGTTGTAACGAGCCGAGATCGCACCACTACACTCCAGCCTGGGTGACAAGAGCGAGACTCCATCTCAAGAAAAAAAAAAAAAAAATTGCTGAATTCTGACAGTGTTCTAGGAATGAAGATTACAAATAAGAAAAAGAAAGGACTGTGCCACCAAGGAGTTCAGTTTGGTTGCAGACCCATGACAAAACAAATAAAACCCAGCAGATCATAAAGCCACACATGCAGTGGAAAAGGCACGGGCGTCGAAGCAGAACCTCGGTTTGAAAGCAAGCCCTGTGAGGTGCAAGCCTGCAACCCTGGGCTAGTTCCTGGATCTCTTGGAGCTCCAGCTTCTTCATCTTCACCGTACTGCCACCTAACCTTCTCCTCTGCCACTTCCTGTCACATGAGGTCATCTCACACAGGCCAGGTGGCTGGCAGAGAGTCCTCCATCCATTGAAATCATTGACTTGTCCACAGTTAGGATTCAGAAGTGCTTGGCATCACTCCTACTAACCTTTCAGGAAGTAGGAATGATAATAGCTTCTTTTCCAAGTAGGAGTAATACACAACAGTAGAATGAAAAAAGTGAATGTTCCAGTAGGCCAACTCCTTAGTCTTAGAAGTGGAAGCTTATAAAACATAAGTCTATAAAAGTAAATGTTACAAATAACAATTGAGATTATAAAGGGACAATGTTCAAGAATACAAACTGAATAAAAATACAATTATAAATATAGTTTTTCCAAATGTAAGAAGGCAAGAGCCAACAGGATTTCTGAAAATAATTTTACCTGGTCTAGATCCAGAGAGGAATAAACAATTTTGCCTTTGTCATCTCCAGAGAACAGTTTCATTCCATTGGGGCTCCAAGCCAGAGCTGTAATGCTGTTTTTGTGAATACCAGTGACATCAAATCTCCGAAGCTATGAACAAGGGATAAAAATAAACACAAGAAAAAGAAAAGGATAAATGCTGTGAGCTGGGGCTACATGGAAAAGGTATACAATCGCTCCTAGTTACAGAAGAGCTGGTTTTCCCAATCTCCTTTTCCAAGCAGAACCTGCACAAGGTTCCATCCCTCTAGTCACCTTGAAAACCCACAGAGAGCATACCTTGAGGATATTAAGCAAAAATGAAATGACCCACCTGTGCTTTATGCCAAGTGTTCAATTCGGCACAAAAATGTTCTCCAATTATAAACAGCACTGTGTTAAGCTTCTCTGAGCATAATTTTTTTTTTTTTTTGAGACGGAGTCTCACTCCATCAGGCTGGAGTGCAGTAGTGTGTTGCAATCTCGGCTCACTGCGACCTCTGCCTCCCAGGTTCAAGTAATTCTCCTGCCTCAGCCTCCCGAGTAGCTGGGATTACAGGCACACACCACCACGCCAAGCTAATTTTTGTATTTTTTTTCTTTTTTTCTTTTTTTTGAGACGGAGTCTTGCTTGTCGCCCAGGCTGGAGTGCAGTGGCGCGATCTCGGCTCACTACAAGCTCCATCTCCCAGGTTCACGCCATTCTCCTGCCTCAGCCTCCCGAGTAGCTGGAACTACAGGTGCCCGCCACCACACCTGGCTAATTTTTTGTATTTTTTAGTAGAGATGGGGTTTCACCGTGTTAGCCAGGATGGTCTCAATCTCCTGACCTTGTGATCCGCCCACCTCAGCCTCCCAAAGTGCTGGGATTACAGGCATGAGCCACCGCGCCTGGCCAAGTTTTGTATTTTTAGTAGAGACGGGGTTTCACCATGTTAGCCTGGATGGTCTTGATCTCTTGACCTCATGATCAGCCCGCCTTGGCCTTCCAAATTACTGGGATTACAGGTGTGAGCCACTGTGCCCGGCTTTCTCTGAGCATAAACTTTCTAAGCAGATGAGGATTTCTCATTTTAAAAATCCATGAGGAATTTACCAAGAAGTTAACACGTGTTCAGATCATGAGTACTCACCTGTTTATTTCTTCCTGGCAATGAAGACACAAGTTGAAAAACTGCAACCCTGCCAGAGGCTGTGCCTGCTGCCACCAGGTCATCAAAGCAGCTCAGCAGCTTCACCACAGTGATAGATTCCGTCTTCCCCTGGGGAAACGTTGAAAACAAATGAATCTGTAACTATGCAGACTTTGAAAATGTAAAACAAGGAGGACATTACCAACGAGTGAAAAACTTCATCAGGCTGCAGCCCATACATATTCTTGATTAAAAAGGTATGCAAGTCAGAAATTACGTCTGTTGAAAAAAAAACACAAACAGGGCTGGGCACGGTGGATCACACCTGTAATCCCAGCACTTTGGGAGGCCAAGGCAAGCAGATCACCTGCGGTCAGCAGTTCGAGACATCTGGCCAACATGGTGAAACCCTCTCTCTACTAAAAACAAAAATTAGCTGGGCATGGTGGCAGATGCCTGTAATCCCAGCTATTTGGGAGGCTGAGGCAGGGAGAATCACTTGAACCCAGGAGGTGAAGGTTGCAGTGAGCCAAGATCATGCCATTGCATCCAGCCTGGGCGACAGAGCAAGACTCTGTCTCAAAAAAACAATAAACAACAACAAAAAACCAGAAAACAAATATACCTCGGCAGGACGGCAGTGGTGCAATCACAGTTCACTGCAGCCTTGACCTCCCAGGCTCAAGCGATCCTCCCGCCTCAGCCTCCCAAGTAGCTGGGACTACAGACGTGTGCCCCACACCCAGCTAATTTTTAAATTTTTTTGTAGAGACAAGGTCTCACTATATTGCCCAGGCTGGTCTCGATCTCCTGGGCACAAGGAATCCTCCTGCCTTGGCCTCCCAAAGTGCTGGGATTACAGACATGAGCCACTGCACCCTGCCCTCATCCCCCAATTTTTATTTTTATTTTTGAGATAGAATCTCACTCTGTTGCCCAGGCTGGAGTACAGTGGCACAATCTTGGCTCACTGCAACCTCCACCTCCTGGGTTCAAGTGATTCTCCTGCCTCAGCCTCCCGAGTAGCTGGGACCACAGGCACCCACCACCAAGTCCCGCTATTTTTTTTTTTTTTTTTATTTTTAGTAGAGATGGGGTTTCACCTTGTTGGCCAGGATGCTCTTGATCTCCTGACCTTGTGATCTGCCCACCTCAGCCTCCCAAAGTGCTGGGATTACAGGCGTGGGCCACCGTACCCAGCCCTCATCCCCCAATTTTTTAATGTTAAAATACACCTAATATAAAATTACCAGTATCCCTTTTTAAAGTATACATTTCAGTGGTATTCAATACATTCATAATGCTCTACAATCACCACCATCATCCATCTCCAGGACTACTGAACTTGTAAAACTTAAACCGACCCTATTAAACAATAATTCCCCATTCATCCCTCTCCCCAGCCCCTGGCAACTACCATTCTACTTTCTGTCTTTATGATTTTTACTACCCTTTTTTTAAAAAAAAAAAAACTCCTCAAATTCCTTTTACTGTGATTTTGACTACTCTAAATACCTCATATAAATGGAACCATACAGTATTTATCTTTTTTCTGATTGGCTTATCTCCTTCATACAGTATCTTCAAGGTTCATCCGTGTTATAGCACATATCAGAACTCCTTCCTTTTTAAGACTTAGTAATATTCTCTTGTATGTACATACTACGTTTTGTTTCTCCATTCATCCGTTGATGGACATACAAGGGTTGCTTCTCCATTTTAACTGTGAATAAGGCTTCTAGGAATATGAGTGTACAAACATCTCTTTGAGATACTGCTTTGAATTATCTTGGGTACACACCCTACCCAGGACTGAATTTTGGTATCATATGGTAATTCTATTTTTAGTTTTTTGAGCAACCACCATACTGTTTTCTAGTAGTGGCTGCATCATCTCCTATTCCTGCGAACAATGCACCAGGGTTCTGATTTCTCACATCCTTACCAACCCTTGTTATTTCCATTTTTTTTGACAGTAGCCATCCTAATGGGTGTGGGGTATAGTTTTGACATGCATTGCCCTGATAATTAGTGATGTTCATTCTTCATGTGCTTATTGGCCATTTGTTTACCTTCTCTGGGGAAACATCTATTCAAGTCCTTTGTCCATTTTTGAATTGGGTTTTTTCATTGTTGAATTTTTTGTTTGTTTTTGAGATGGAGCCTCACTCTGTAGCCCAGGCTGGTGTGCAATGGCACGATCTTGGCTCACTGCAACCTCCACCTCCCAGGTTCAAGCAATTCTCGTGCCTCAGCCTCCCAAGTAGCTGGGATTACAGGTGTGAGCCACCGCGCCTGGTCTCATTGTTGAGTTTTAAGAGTTCCCTATATATCCTGAATATTAATCCCTTAACAGATACATGATTTCCAAATATTTTCTCCCATTCGGTGGGCTGCCTTTTTACTCTGTTGATAGTGTTTTCGATGTATAAAAATGTTTAAATTTTCATGAAGTACAATTTGTCTATTTTTCCATGTTGCTTATGCCTTGATGTTATATCCAATAAATCATTGTCAAATCCAATGTTGTGAAGATTTTGTCCTATGTTTTCTTATAAAAGTTTCATAGTTTTAGTTCTTACATTTAGGTCTTTAATTCATTTTGAGTTTTTTTTTTTTTAAAGACAGGGTCCCCCTCTCTTGCCCAGGCTGGAGTACAGTGACACAATCTTGGCTCACTGCAACCTCCAGCTCCCGGGTTCAAATGATTCTCATGCCTCAGCCTCCAGAGTAGCTGGGACTATAGGCATGCATCACCACACCTGGCTAATTTTTTGTATTTTTAGTAGAGACAGAGTTTCCCCATGTTGGCCAGGCTGATCTCAAACTCCTGGCCTCAAGTGATCCGCCTGCCTCAGCCTCCCAAGTGCTGGGATTACAGGTGTGAGCCACCAGGCCCAGCCATTTTGAGTTAATTTTTGAATGTGGTATTAGATAAGGGTCCAACTTCATTCTTTTGCATGTTAATATCCAGTTTCCCCTATACCATTTGTTGAAAAGACTGTCCCTGTGGAACAATCTTCATGTCCTTATTAAAAATCACTTGACTGGGCCAGGTACGGTGGCTCACACCTGTAATCCCAGCACTTTGGGAGGCTGATGCAGGCCAATCACTTGAGGTCAGGAGTTCAAGACCAGCCTGTTAACAGGAAATCCTGTCTCTACTAAAAATATACAAATTAGCCAGGTGTGATGCCACACGCCTGTAGTCCCAGCTACTCGGGAGGCTGAGGCAGGAGAATCATTTGAACCCAGGAGGTGGAGGTTGCAGTGAGTGGAGATCATGCCACTGCACTGCAGCCTGGGCAACAGAGTAAGAGTCCGTCTCAAAAAAAAAAAAAAAAATTCACTTGACTATATAAGAGGATTTATTTCTGGGCTATTGATTTCATTGGTCTCTATGTCTATTTTTATGTATCACTGTTTTCTTTTTTTTCTTCTTATGTCTTCATACCACAGCCAAGTCCAATATACTGTTTTAATGACTGCATTTTTGTAGTAAGTTTTAAGTTCAGGAAGTATGAGATCTCCAGCTTTGTTCTTTTTTCAGGTTTGTTGGGGCTTTTCAGGGTCTCCTGAGATCCCGTATGAATCTCAGAATAAATTTTTGTATTCTAAAACTCCCAAGTCAAAAAACGTCCTTGGGAGTTTGATAGAAATTGTATTGAATTAACTTATAAATCACTTTGGGTGGTATGGACAGCTTAACAATATTAAGTCAGGCTAGGTGGGGTGGCTCATGCCTGTAATCCTACAATTTTGGGAGGCCAAGGCAGGAGGACCACTTGAGCCCAGGCGTTCAAGACCAGCCTGAGCAACATAGTGAGATCCCATCTCTACAAAAAATTTAAAAAATTAAAAAAAAAAAAAAAAAAAAAAGGCCAGGCATAGTGGTGCATGCCTGTAGTCCTAGGTACTTGGGAGTCTGAGGTGGGAGGATCACTTGAGCCTAGGAGATTGAGGCTGCAGTGAGCCGTGATTGTGCCACTGCACTCCAGCCTAGGTGACAGAGCAAGACCTTGTCTCAAAAAACAAACACACAATGTTAAAGTCTTCCAATCTCTCAACATATAATATATTTCTATTTATCTATGTCTTTAATTTCTTTCAGCAATGTTTCATGTTTCATTGTACGAGTCTTTCACCTCTTTATTCTTTTTAATGTCATTTTAAGTGGAATTTTCCTCTTAATTTCTTTTTCATATTATTCACTGTTGGTGTTTAGAAATGCAACTGATTTTTGTGCATTGACTTTGTATGCTGCTACTATGCCAGTTTCATGCATTAGTTCAAATAATTTTTTGTGGAATCTTTAGGGTTTCTACATACAAGATCATGTCATCTGCAAACAGAGATACTTTTACTTCTTCCTTCCTGATTTTGAAGCCTCTTAATTTCTTTTTCTTGGCTAATGACTCTGGCTAAAATTTCCAGCACTGTGTTGAACTGAAGTGACAAAAGCATGCATTTTGCCTTGTTTCTGATCTTAGAGGAAAAGCTTTCCGTTTTTTACCATTAAGTATAATTGTTCACTGTTTTTCATATACAGCTTTTATTATGTTGGGGTAGTTTCTATCCCAGTTTGTTGAGTGTTTTTACCATAAAAGGGTGTTGAATTTTGTCAAACGCTTTTTATGCACCAGTGGAGTTGACCATGTAGTTTTGTCCCTCATTTTGTTAAAACAATGTATTTGGTTTTATAAGGTTCAAAAGACTTTCATATGTTGAACCGTCTTTGCATTCCAGGAATATATCCCACTTTGGTCATGGTGTATAATCCTTTTAATATGCTGCTGAATTTGATTTGCTAGCATTTTCTTGAAGATTTTTGCATCAGTGTTCATGAGGGATACTGATGTGTACTTTTCTTGTGGTATCTTTTCTAGTTTTGGTATCAGCATAATTCTAGCCTCACAGAGTGAATTCAGAAGTATTCCCTCCTCTTCAACTGTTTGGAAAAATTTGAGAAGAAATAGTGTTAGTTCCTTAAATGCTTGGTTAAATTCACTGGTGAAGCCATCGTGTCTAAGGCTTTTCTTTACAAGGAGATAATTGATTCTGATTCTATCCTCTTACTAGTTACAGATCTAATCAGGTTTTCTATTTTTTCATGGTTTAGTCTCAGTAGGTTTTGTGTTTCTAGGGGTTTGTCCATTTCATCTAGGTTATCCAATTTGTTGGTATTCAACAGATCACCATCCTGTCATAATCCTTTTTGTTTGTTGAATCAATAGTAAGGGTCTACTTTGTTTCTGGTTTCAATCATTTGTGTCTTCTCTCATTTCTTCTTGATCAATCTGGCTAAAGGTTTGTCAATTTTGTTGAACTTTACAAAAATTCAACTTTTGGTTTCACTGATTTTCTCTATTGTTTTCTAGTCTCTATTTCCTGTCTGTTCTAAGCTTATTATTTCCTTCCTTCTGCTAGTTTTGGGTTTAGTTTTTCTTCCTTTCTAGCTCCTTAAATTGTAAAGTTTAGGTTGTTGATTTGAGATTTTTCTTATTTTTTAATGTATGTATTTAAAGCTATAAATTTCCCCCTCAGCATTATTTTCACTGTCTCATAAATTTTGGTATGCGTGTTTTTGTTGTAATTCGTCTTTAAGTATTTTTAAATTTTCCTTGTAATTTCTTTATTTACCCATTGGTTGACTGAGAGTATATGGTTAATTTGCACAAATTTGTGGATTCTCCAATTTTCCTTTTGCTACTGATTTCTAACTTTATCCTGTTGTGGTTGCAATATACTTTGTATATCTTTTAAAATCTACTGACACTTAATCTGTGGCTTAACATATGGTCTATCCTGGAAAACATCCCATGTACATTTGAGACAATGTATGCTATTGTCATTGGGTAGAGTGTTCTATAAATGTCTGTTATATCTAGTTGATTTATCATGTATAGTTTCTTTATTTTTTTATCCATTATTGATAGTGGGATATTAAAGTTTCCAACTTTTATTGTAGAACTGTCTATTTCTTCCTGCAATTCTGTAACTCTTTTTGTCTGACAGAAGAATAGCCACCCGATCTCTTTTCATTACTATTTGCATGGAATATCTTTTTCTATTCTTTCACCAGCAACATTTGGATCTAAAGTGAGTCTTTTTTTTTTTTTTTTTTTTTTTTTTTGAGATGGAGTCTCGCTCTGTCGCCCAGGCTGGAGTGGAGTGCACTGGCACGATCTCGGCTCACTGCAAGCTCCGCCTCCCGGGTTCATGCCATTCTCCTGCCTCAACCTTCTGAGTAGCTGGGACTGACTACAGGCACCCGCCACCAAGCGTGGCTACTTTTTTTTGTATTTTTTAGTAGAGACGAGGTTCCACCGTGTTAACCAGGATGGTCTCGATATCCTGACCTTGTGATCCGCTGGCCTCAGCCTCCCAAAGTGCTGGGATTACAGGTGTGAGCCACCGTGCCTGGCCGTGAGTCTCTTATATATAGCACATAGTAGGATTTTTTGTTTTGTTTTTTTTGAGATGGAGTTTTGCTCTTGTTGCCCAGGCTGGAGTGCAATGGTTTTATCTCAGTTCACTACAACCTCCGTCTCCCAGGTTCAAGTGATTCTCCTGCCTCAGCCTCCTGGGTAGCTGCGATTACAGGCATGCACCACCACGCCCAGCTAATTTTTGTATTTTTAGTAGAGAGGGGTTTCACCATGTTACCCAGGCTGGTCTCAAACTCCTCACCTCAGGTGATCCACCTGCCTTGGCCTCCCAAAGTGCTGGGGTTACAGGTATGAGCCACCGTGCCCAGCCTGGATTGATTTTAAAATCCATTTTGACAACCTTTGTCTTTTGATTGGAGAGTTTAATTCATTTACATTTAAGGTAATTAACTGAAAAAGAGGGACTTATTTCTATCATTTTGTTCCTTTTGTTTATTTATTTATTTTTTTGAGACGAGTCTCACTCTGTCGGCCAGGCTGGAGTGCAGCAGCATGACCTTGGCTCACTGCAACCTCTGTCTCCTGGGTTCAAGCAATTCTCTGCTTCAGCCTCCCGGGTGGCTAGGATTATAGGTGGCCGCCACTACACCTGGCTAATTTTTCTGTTTTTTTTAGTAGAGACAGGGTTTCACCATCTTGGCCAGGCTGGTCTTGAACTCCTGACCTCGTGATCCACCTGCTTCAGCCTCCCAAAGTGCTGGGGTTACAGGCATGAGTCACTGTGCCCGGCCTGTCATTTTGTTGCTTTGTATATGCCTTAAGGTTTTTGTCCCTAGTTTCCTGCATTAGTGTCTACTCCTGTGTTTAGTTGATTTTTGGGGGAACATTAAAATATTTAAATTCCTTTCTCATGTCCTTTTGTGTATATTCTACAGGGATTTTCTCTGTCATTACCATGGGGACTACATTTAACATCCTAAAGTTATAACACTAATTTAAATTTCTATCAGCTTCATTTCAGTAACACAGAAAAACTCCACTCCATTACAGCTTGGTCCTCGACCTTTTTGTTTACTGATACCACAAAATTATACCTTTACAAATTGTGTGCCCCAAACCATAAAGTAAATAATTATTTTAAATTCTTTAGAAATTCTTTTACCAAAAAAAGTACTTTAAATTATGTAGAAAACAAAATGTGGGCTGGGCACAGTGGCTCACGTCTTTAATCCCAGCACTTTGGGAGGCCAAGGCGGGTGGATCAACTGAGGTCGTGAGTTTGACACCAGCCCAACCAAAATGGAGAAATCACATCTCTACTAAAAATACAAAAATTAGCCGGGAGTGGTGGCACACACCTGTAGTCCCAGCTACCTGGGAGGCTGAGGCACAAGAATCACTTGAACCTGGGAGGTGGAGGTGGCAGTGAGACAGTATGGCACCACTGTACTCAGCCTGGGTGACGGAGTGAGACTCCATCTCAAAAAAAAAAAAAAAAAAAAAAAAGAAAAGAAAAGAAAATAAAATGTAGATTTACAAGCCAACATTACAATACTAGCTTTTAGACTAATTTTAAAAAAATTTTAGTCTCTTAAATCATGTAGAAAACAGAAATGCAATTATAAACCACTGTCACAGTAATATTAGCTTTTATAATTGCACATATCCTTCACTTTTGAGATCTTCAGATCTTCATTTCTTTTTCTTTTCGTTTCCTTTTTTTTTTTTTTTTTTTTGAGACAGAGTCTTGCTCTGTTGCCAGGCTGGAGCGCAATGGCCAGATCTCAGTTCACTGCAACCTCCACCTCCCGGGTTCAAGTGATTCTCCTGCCTCAGCCTCCTGAGTAGCTGGGACTACAGGCACAAGCCACCACACTTAGGTACTTTTTGTATTTTTAGTAAAGATGGGGTTTCACCATATTGGCCAAGATGGTCTTGATCTCTTGACCTCATGATCCACCCGCCTCAGCCTCCCAAAGTGATGGGATTACAGGTGTGAGCCACCACACCCGGCCGAGATCTTCATTTCTTTATACGGCTTTGAGTAACTGTTTAATATCCTTTAATTTCCCTCTGCAGGACTCACTTGAGTATTTCTTGCGGGGCAGGTCTTGTGGCTAATGAACTCCCTCCATTTTTGTTCACCTGGTAATATCTTAATTTCTTTCTCACTTCTGAAGGACAGTTTTGCTGGATATTAGATGCTTAGTTGACAGGTTTTTTTTTTTTTTTTTAACACTCTGAATATATCAGCCCACTGTATTCTGACCTCCAAACTTTTTTTATTTATTTGTTTGTTTTTTGAGACAGATTTTTGCTCTGTCATCCAGGCTGGAGTGCAGTGGCCTGATCTCAGCTCACTGCAACCTCTGCCTCCCAGGTTCACACGATTCTTGTGCCTCAGGCACCCAGAAGGCTAGGATTACAGGCACATGCGCCACCATGCCTGGCTAATTTTTGTATTTTTAGAGACAGAGTTTCACCATGTTGGCCAGGCTAGTCTCAAACTCCTGGCCTCAAGAGATCCACCTGCCTCGGCCTCCCAAAGTGCTGGGATTATGGATGTGAGCCACTGCACCTGGCCCCTCCAAAGTTTTTGATGAGAAATCTGCTTATAATCTTACTGGGTATCCCTTGTATATGATGAGGCATTTCTCTCTTCTCTGAAGTTTTTTTAGTCAGCTTCCTCAGGTTGAATCCTTTCTTGAGACAGGGTCTCATGCTGTAGGCCAGGCTGGAGTACAGGGCCTCAATCATACCTCACTGCAGCCTCAACCTTCCAGGCTCAAGCAGTTTTCCCACCGTAGCCTCCCGAGGACCTGAGACTACAGGCACATGCCACCTCGCCAGACTAATTTTTTTGATTTTTAGCAGAGATGAGGTCTTACTATATTGCCCAGGCTGAGCTCGAACTCAAGTGATCCTCCTGCCTTGTCCTCCCAAAGTGCTGGGATTCCAGGTGTGAACCACTGAACCCAGCCCAAAGGTTCTTTGATTTTCACTTTTGGGAGTTTGACTGTAATGTATCTTGGTGTGGGTGTCCTTGAATTCATCTTACTTGGAGTTCATTTAACTTCCTGGATGTTTATATCCATGTCTCTTGTCAAATCAGGGAAGCTTCCAGATACTTTCATTTCTTTCTATAACTCCCAGAAAACATGTTAATCTGTTTGATGATGTCCCACAGGTCCCTTAGGCTCTGTTTATGTTTCTTCAAACATTTTTCTGTTTCTCAGACTTGATAATTTTAAGATCTTATCTTCAAATTCACTGATTCTTTCTTCTGCTTGCTCAAATCTGCCTTTGAATCCCTCCAGTGAATTTCTCATTTCAGTTATTGTATTTTTCAGTTCCAGAATTATTTTCAGTTTCTTTTTAGGGTTTCTATCTCTTTATTTATATTTACATTTTATTCATACACTGTTTTCCTTTTTCTTTTCTTTCCTTTTTTTTTTTTTTTGGAGACAGAATCTCTCTCTGTTGCCCAGGCTGGAGTGCAGTGGCACGATCTTGGCTCACTGCAACCTCCATCTCCCAAGTACAAGTGATTCTCCTGCCTCAGCCTCCCGAGTAGCTGGGACTACAGGCTTGTGCCACCACGCCCAGCTAATTTTTGTCTTTTTTACTAGAGATGACCCAGGTTTCAACATGTTGGCCAGGCTGGTCTTGAACTCCTGCCCTCAAGTGATCTGCCCGCCTCAGCCTTCCAAAATGCTGGGATTACAGGCTAAGCCACCACATCCAGCCTTCATACACTGTTTTACCTTTCTCCACATCTTATTTATTTATTTATTTATTTATTTATTTAGAGAAGGAGTCTCACTCTGTTGCCCAGGCTAGAGTGCAATGGCACAATCTTGGCTCACTGCAACCTCCACCTCCCAGGTTCAAGAGATTCTCCTGCCTCAGCCTCCCAAGTAGCTGAGATTACCAGTGAGCGCCACCACACCTGGCTAGTTTTTGATTTTTAGTAGAGACAGGGTTTCACCATCTTGGCCAGGTTGGTCTCATCTTGGCAAGACTGGTCTCAAACTCCTGACCTCAAGTGATCCACCTGCCTCGGCCTCCCAAATGCTGGGTTTACAGGCATGAGCCACCATGCCCAGCCCTACATCTTCTTTAGTTGTTTGAGTACCCTTAAGACAGTAGTTTTAGAATCTTTTTCTAATAGGTCTACTATGTGGTCTCAGGAACAGTTTCAGTTGGTTTATTTTTTTCCTTGGAAGAGCATACTTTCCTGTTTCTTTGTGTGCCTCGTGATTTCTTTTGTTGAAAACTGAACATGTGAATCTAATAATGTGGTAATTCAGAAAATCAGATCCTCCCCTTTCCAAGTTTACTGGGTTTTGTTATTCTGTGTGTGCGTGTGTGTGTGTGTGTGTGTGATTCTTTCTGATTACTGTAGGCCGTCTGTGCCAAAGATCAGTCTCAGGTATAAACTTAGGTCTTTTCTCAGGTCTTTTCTGTGCCTATACCTTTTCCTAGGCATGCACAGTCACTTCTTAATTCTCCCCCTTAATGCAGTTGCTTTTCAATGTCGTATTCTCTAATATCTAGCTCCCAAATGGGAAAAAAAAAAAAAGTGAAGCAAGGGAGCAGGACCATTAGCTCTTTAAATCCCCTGGAAGTCTTGTTAATCGGAGGGGGGAGAACTTGCAATAACGAGGGAGGTGTAATGACAGTGGCCACCCATCTCTTTGTCTGCACCTCTATGATTAGAAGTAGCAATCAGCAGTCAGAGCACAGACCCCAAATATTTAGAGGACAGGATGCTTTTTGCCTATTCTGGCTCCCACAAGCTATGTGCAAGCTCTAGGAACATCCGCAGAGCTGCCTTCCACAGAACTGGGGTTGGGGAGTGCATAGCTGCTACTGTGCTAAGAGTTGAAACTGACCAAAATTAACCACAATTTGCCATCCAGGCAAGAAGCTGCAAGCCTCAATAGACTTTGGAGTTCCAGAATAGTTACATCAGACAGATCCTGCCAGTACAACTGATGTCTAGGTGTGGAGACATATTACTGGTGCTTCCTCTTTCACCATTTTCCCAAATACTCTCCTTCCTTTCTAGGTTTTTAACCTTTGAAATGAAAACACAAAAACAAAAACAAAAACAAAAACAAAAGCATCCCACCTCATTTCTTTTTCTTTTTTTTTTTTTTTTTTTGAGACGGAGTCTCGCTCTGTCGCCAGGCTGGAGTGCAGTGGCGTGATCTCGACTCACTGCAAGCTCCACCTCCCGGGTTCACTCCATTCTCCTGCCTCAGCCTCCCGAGTAGTGGGACGACAGGCATCCACCACCACGCCTGGCTAATATTTTTGTATTTTTAGTAGAGATGGGGTTTCACCGTGTTAGCCAGGATGGTCTCAATCTCCTGACCTCGTGATCCACCTGCCTCGGCCTCCCAAAGTGCTGGGATTACAGGCGTGAGCCACCGCGCCCGGCCAACCGCACCTCATTTCTAATGAAGAAAATGCTGATCAATCAAGTATGAATATACTGAGCTCCTATTAAAAGATGGGTCAGATGCAGTGGCTCATGCCTGTAATCCCAGCATTTTGGGAGGCCAAGGTGGGCAGATCACCTGAGGTCAGGAGTTCAAGTCGGCCTGGCCAACATGGCAAAACTCCATCTCTACTAAAAATACAAAAATTAGCCTGGCGTGGTGGCACGTGCCTGTAATCCCAGCTATTCGGGAGGCTGAGGCAGGAGAGTTGCTTGAACCCAGGAGGCAGAAGTTGCAATGAGCTGAGATTGCGCCACTGCACTCCAGCCTGGACAACAGAGCAATACTTCATCTCAAAAAAAAAAAAGAGTACTAAAGAACTTCAACAAGAGAGGTATTTTCCCCAGCCCCTGCTCAAACAAAAGAAAACAAAAACAAACAAACAAATAAAAACAGGAATCTAGAGTCACAAGAACTGTCCCAGATTCAAGCTCTACTTCATTTTACCTGATCAACAGGGACAATTCATGAAGTGAACACTTGTTATCCATAATCTACCTGCACCACAGGTTTGCTGAGAGGATTATAAGACGATACATCTAAATACGACTTATAAACTAATTCTTACCATGTTTTGGTTTTCAGATCAATAATCCTATTAAAGCTTAATATGTTGGTTTATTTTATTTTATTTTTTTGAGACAGTCTTGCTCTGTCGCCCAGGCTGGAGTGCAATGGCGTGATCTCGGCTCACTGCAACTTCCGCCTCCTGGGTTCAAGCAATTCTCCTGCCTCAGCCTCCTGAGTAGCTGAGATTACAGGCAGATGCCACCACGCCCAGCTAATTTTTGTATTTTTAGTAGAGACGGGGTTTCACCATGTTGGTCAGGCTAGTCTCAAACTCCTGACCTTGTGGTCCTCCTGCCTCAGTCTACCAAAGTGCTGGGATTACAGGCGTGAGCCACCGTGCCTGGCCCAATATGTTGGTTTATAAAAAGCACATGTATAAGCATTGCTCACAGATGTTCAGCCTTCTAGTCTGAGTGATCTTTTTTATTTTGAAAGTATTCATTCAGAAAAATCACACAACTGTTTTGACCTTGCTAAGATATATGGCGATATCGGCCGGGCGCGGTGGCTCAAGCCTGTAATCCCAGCACTTTGGGAGGCCGAGACGGGCGGATCACGAGGTCAGGAGATCGAGACCATCCTGGCTAACACGGTGAAACCCCATCTCTACTAAAAAATACAAAAAAAACTAGCCGGGCGAGGTGGCGGGCGCCTGTAGTCCCAGCTACTCGGGAGGCTGAGGCAGGAGAATGGCGTGAACCCGGGAGGCGGAGCTTGCAGTGAGCTGAAATCCGGCCACTGCACTCCAGCCTGGGCAACAGAGCGAGACTCCGTCTCAAAAAAAAAAAAAAAAAAAGAAAAAGATACATGGCGACATCTTCAGTAAACCATTTTAATCTTCAACATAGTAATTTATATAGTAATCAATCTGCCATATATGTAAGAAACAAATATACCTCCTTGCTCTGGGTACCAAGTGAGCTGCTATAGAAATACAAAATAAAGTAGGTCACAGTCCCAGGCCTCTTAAAGCTTAGCTGTTGCACCGAGACAGGCACATGAAAAGCCGCCTACAGTGAGTGGAGGTGGTAATGAAGGAGCTCACTTTCATCTAGTACTTTAAAGCTTTCAGGGTATTTTCACGGACTATAAATATATCTAGTGTCAGATCGTGATCTAGGTTAAGAGATTTGCATCTTAAGCTACAGTAAGAAAAAGGGAGATCCCTTGAAGATTTCTGATTTTGCCAGTGTATCAGTTAGAGGCATTTCTGACAAACACAATTAGGAGCAAGACGGAGGAAGGAGGGAGTGGGGTAAGTCAGGAAGCTGCTGGGAGTGTTTCACAATAGCCCAGGCTGAGGTAAGTAAGGGCCCAGTCTAGAAAAGTGGTAAACAGAACAGGCATGAGGGCAGTGAAACCTTGATGAAGACAGACTCCATCGAGACTTTGAGAAGGATGACAGCAACAAACTTTGAGAAGGATGACAGCCAGGTAATGTGTTAAGCACTTTAAACGTATAACTGGATCCTCAAACAACTTTCTATAAGGGAAGGTGCTGTAGTTATTCACATTTTACAAATATGGGACTGAGCTCCAGATAAGTTATTTGTTTTTTTGTTTGTTTGTTTTGAGACAGGGTCTCGCTCTGTCACCCAGGCTGAGTGCAGTGGCCTGATCATGACTCACTGCAGCCTTGACCTCTCAGGCTCAAGTGATCCTCCCACCTCAGCCCCCACAAGTAGCTGGGAATACAAGTGTGTGCCACCACACCCAGCTAATTTTTTTATTTGTTGTAGAGACAGGGTCTTGCTATGTTGCCCAGGCTGGTCTCAAAGTCCCTCAGGTCCCAAAGTGCTGGGATTATACGTGTGAGCCACTGTGCCTGGCAGTAATTTGTTCAAGGTTACAAAGCTAGTGAAAATCAAGAGTCGGCCGGGCGCGGTGGCTCACGCCTGTAATCCCAGCACTTTGGGAGGCCAAGGAGGGCGGATCACGAGGTCAGGAGATCGAGACCATACTGGCTAACATGGTGAAACCCCGTCTCTACTAAAAATACAAAAAATTAGCCAGGCGTGGTGGCGGGCGCTTGTAGTCCCAGCTACTCAGGAGGCTGAGGCAGGAGAATGGCATGAACCTGGGAGGCAGAGCTTGCACTGAGCCGAGATCGTGCCACTGCACTCCAGCCTGGGTGACAGAGCCAGACTCCAACTCAAAAAAAAAGAAAAGAAAATCAAGAGTCAGGATTCACACACAAATGTGGCACTCTCCAGAGGCCCTGCTCTGCCTCTGTGCTCAATACTTTCTGTGTGAATGAATCCAAAGGACTTGGTGATAGAGGATTTGGTAGGTTTGTGGAAAGGAAGGAGAATGAGGGAACCTTTATGATCTGGAGTTGGATAACATGAGATGGATGATACCATTAACGGAATTCACTGGCATTGCTTTGAAGGGAAAAGGTGATGTAATATGTTTTAAAATGCAGAGTCTTGACATGGTGGCAAGAAGTTGAAAACAAAATATTTTCCTTAGAAATTTATCATTATAAAAATGAATGCATCAGGAATTAAAATGATTTACTGGAGATTTTGCCATGTCATAGCACAAGTTCAAAATGGCTGTGGGCCGGGCGCGGTGGCTCAAGCCTGTAATCCCAGCACTTTGGGAGGCCGAGGCGGGTGGATCACGAGGTCAGGAGATCGAGACTATCCTGGCTAACATGGTGAAACCCCGTCTCTACTAAAAATACAAAAAAAACTAGCCGGGCGTTGTGGCGGGCGCCTGTAGTCTCAGCTACTTGGGAGGCTGAGGCGGGAGAATGGCGTGAACCCGGGAGGCAGAGCTTGCAGTGAGCCGAGATCACGCCACTGCACTCCAGCCTGGGAGACACAGCGAGACTCCGTCTCAAAAAAAAAAAAAAACAAAAACAAAAAAAAAACAAAATGGCTGTGAAATTTTTCTGAATGAATGGTTCCAAAACAAAAATGATCATGGCCAGGCGCAGTGGTTCACGCCTATAATCCCAGCACTTTGGGAGGCCGAGGCGGGTGGATCATTTGAAGTCAGGAGTTCGAGACCAGCCTGTCCCACATGGTGAAACCCCATCTCTACTAAAAATACAAAAATTAGCCAGGTGGTAGTGGTGTACGCCTGTAATCTCAGCTACTCGGGAGGCTGAGGCAGGAGAATCGCTTGAGCCTGGGAGGCAGAGGTTGCAGTGAGCCGAGATCATGCCATTGCACTCCAGTCTGGGCAACAGAGTGAGACTCTGTCTCAAAAATAAATAAATAAATAAATGATCATGTAGAGGGGGCTGGAAGCCTCAATATTGGTGTGCAGTGCTTGTATGTGTGCTTTGTAATGTATCAATGTCCTTTGTAATGTAACCAATGAGCTTGAGTTAATGTTATTTAATATGATTATTAATAAATGTCATGGTTGTTGATGTAAGAACCAAAACATCCCAGACATCAGATTATCAACACTTAACTACAGTTCATATAGAAATAGAATATGAGGCTTCAACTTTGCACAATACAATAGCCTAGCTATTCCAAAACACCCCCCTCCAAACACCTGGCAATGCTGAGTGAAAAATTTAACAGCCTTTCAAATGCATAGCTGAGTTTTCGAGAAAGTATGGAAAATCCACAGGATCCAAAACCAAAAACAATGCTCCCAAACTAGAAGAGAAGCCAGCCCTGAAGCTACAGGCTACCTGTAACTAATGGGCACACCCGTGGAGCCTTGGTTTTCAGAGCTGAGTAGATGGTGAGGAGCTGGAACTGATATTCTCTGCCAAGCCAAAATCCCAAGGACCTAACCCTAAGTGAAAGAGTAAGCTAGGGAAAAATCAATCTGCTGGCAAATGGAGCTGACAAGGAAATCTGTCTTATCTCAAGCATTGACTGGAATGAATAAAAAACAGTCTTTCCTGGCCGGGTGCGGTGGCTCAAGCCTGTAATCCCAGCACTTTGGGAGGCCGAGACGGGTGGATCACGAGGTCAGGAGATCGAGACCATCCTGGCTAACACACTGAAACCCTGTCTCTACTAAAAAATACAAAAAACTAGCTGGGCGAGGTGGCGGGCGCCTGTAGTCCCAGCTACTCAGGAGGCTGAGGCAGGAGAATGGCGTAAACCCGGGAGGCGGAGCTTGCAGTGAGCTGAGATCTGGCCACTGCACTCCAGCCTGGGCAACAGAGCGAGACTCCGTCTCAAAAAAAAAAAAAAAAAAAAAAAAAAAAACAGTCTTTCCTAAGAATCTGTCATCATAAGCCTGCCCCATTCAGCATCAGAGTTTGAAGTTATTCTCTCTTTCCAAGCAAAGTTCTACACAGACGGTGAATCTGAAGTGCTTCTATGTTGGTAGCACTCCAACGTGCCTGGCATTGGTAAACATAAACCCCATCTGTGGGGCTGTCCTGATCCAGGTCCCCCAGGGTTCTCATACATTAGGATGAGCCACATCACTCGCAATTAGAAATTACCATAGGGAAGTAGGCCCACGAGTGAGTCAAGTAAAACAAACCATAACAGCATTGAACAACCCTAAGTATTTCATTTAGATTGAACAACACAAAACATAAAAGAAAAATGATTAAAATGTTTTTAAAATAAAACAGGAAACTGAAATGTAAGCAAAGAACTACTACTATTGGAAATAGAAATGAAAAAATCCAAGAGAGTTTAAAATGTCACTGGGTGGAATGAAGAGCAAATTAGTCACAGTTGGAAAAAAAAAGTATTGAACTAGATGATAGATCTGAGGAAATTACCTACCATGCAACAAAGAGATGAAAAGATTAAAAATATGAAAGACAAGTTGAGAGACATAGAAGAGAGAACATAAAGGTCCAAGCTACACACAATTGGGTTTTCAGCTGGGTGCGGTGGCTCACACCTGTAATCCCAGCACTTTGGGAGGCTGAGGTGGGTGGCTCACCTGAGGTCAGGAGTTCATGACCAGCCTGGCCAACACAGTGAAACCCCGTCTCTACTAAAAATACAAAAAAATTAGCTGGGTGTGATGGTGCGCGCCTGTAATCCCAGCTACTCAGGAGGCTGAGGCAGGAGAATTGCTTGAGCCCGGGAGGCAGAGGTTGCAGTGAGCCGAGATCACACCATTGCACTCCAGCCTGGGCAACAAGAGCGAAACTCCGTCTAACACAAAACAAAACAAAAAGACAAACAAAAAAAGGGGTTTCAGTAGGAAATGAAAAGAGAGGATAACGAAAGTGGTATCTTCAGAAATAAAGGCTAAACAGTTTCCAAAATTCAACAAAGACATATCCTCGGAAGCTCAACCTTTGCAAAAGACAAGGGTGCTGCCTTCAGGAGGCCTCAGAATCTAGGAAAAGAAGCAAGACTTCATCAATAATACAAGAGCAACGCACTCTTGGCACTGACAGCCGTGTACAGGTGGGTAACGGGGAGAATGCGATCAACTCTGCCAAGTGCAGAGAGGGGAGGGCAGGAAAGGTGCTTAGGATGCCAGCTGGTTAAATATGAAGTAACTCATTTTATGGTATGCTCCTTGCCTTCATTTTTAAAATAATGATTATCTGTCCATGACTATATATAACATGTTCAGCTTAAAGAACAATTAAAAAATGAGCACCCATGAAATCCCCATGTAGCTTGGGAAAGGGATCATTAACAGCACCTTTGAAGCTCTTGTGTGCCTCTCCCTGACTACATACCCCACCCCACCAAAACCACTCTCCTAACATTGAGATGAAATATTCTCTTGCTTTGATTCATAGCTTTACCACACGCACATATATCTTTAAAAACCATAGTTTTAGGTCTGGCACAGTGGCTCATGCCTGTAATCCCAGCACTTTTGGAGGCCAAAGTGGGTGGATCACTTGAGGTCAGGAGTTCGAGACCAGCCTAGCCAACATGGTGAAACTCTGGTCTCTACTAAAAATATAAAATATTGGCCTGGCGTGGTGGTGCACACCTGTAATCCCAGCTATTTGGGAGGCTGAGGCAGGAGAATCTCTTGAACCCAGAGGCAAAGGTTGCAGTGAGCCAAGATCATGCCACTGCACTCCAGCCTGGGCAACAGGGCGAGAATCTGTCTCAAAAAACAAAACACAAACCCATAGTTTTACCTAACATGCAGATTTACAATGGTGAATTAGCACATGTAGGGTCTGGCCCTCTACCTTCCTGACCCAGATACTCAATCTTTTTAGCATCCTGCTGTTAATCAGCCCAGGGAGGTTGTCTCATGATCATATAATATTCAAGAAATTGAAGTTGGCCGGGCGCGGTGGCTCAAGCCTGTAATCCCAGCACTTTGGGAGGCCGAGACGGGCGGATCACGAGGTCAGGAGATCGAGACCATCCTGGCTAACACCGTGAAACCCCGTCTCTACTAAAAATACAAAAAACTAGCCGGGCGAGATGGCGGGCGCCTGTAGTCCCAGCTACTCCGGAGGCTGAGGCAGGAGAATGGCGTAAACCCGGGAGGCGGAGCTTGCAGTGAGCTGAGATCCAGCCACTGCACTCCAGCCCGGGCTACAGAGCAAGACTCCGTCTCAAAAAAAAAAAAAAAAAAAAGAAATTGAAGTTTAAGCTGGAAAGCCAATTTATTATTTTACATTGAAGTAACGGTCATACAAATTAGATGTTAAGATAGGTTCTCTCTCTCTCTCTCTCGCTCTCTCTCTCTATATATATATGTTCCTCCCCTGATATACATGGGCAGCAACTTTTAGTCCAAAAGTTGCTTGGCAAGCGTGGTGTAATTTCTGATCAAACCACTGTAAGTGTTAGATCTCAGGAAGGGTCCCACAGCATGAGTCATTTCAGATACAAATATCTGCCCACAGCCAGCCACACCAGCAGGATCACAGCTCTCAAAAGCTATCTCTCCCACTAAACAGGTAATTTGGCCCAATTTCTGGTTTTCCTAACTGACACAGTGTAGAGTCCACTTTCTTCCTTCTGCCACATACATTCTCCTTTTTTGATCTAGGGACAATTCAGTCTTATTCTAGCCAGGCAGCCATTCTGTCTCTTTAAGACAACTTTGCCCATTTCCGATCTCATCTATTGTGTTTAACTCTCCTTTTCCTTCATTTCCAACTTCCCAGGGGGCATTTATTGCTACCCTCATTGTAGCAACATAAATTCCTCAAACAGAAATCCAGCAATCAAAAAACTTAAGGAAAAAAAAAAAGTTTTTGATTTGAAAGGTGTCAGGAATGGTTTTCTGGACAAACACCTCACCATTACAACAGCATTCAGCTAACCTTCTTGGCCTCCTTGGCAGGCAGCTTTCCTTTCATACACAAGACAAAACTACATTGGGAAAAAGTGTTCTTTGTGAGCAGGTTCATGGGAACTGAAGTCTGACAAAGCTTTCTTTATGAGCTTCCTTTAGTAGGTCAAAGCTTAACCTTCAGTAGAAACCACTAGCATACCAAACAATTGATCTGAAATATTTTGAAATATTTAAGAAGACCAAATATGAATTCATTCAATTCTTAAGAATGGTTTCACTATTTTCCTCCTTTTACTAACAAAGAACAACTGTTTAATGTTTGAATACTAATACAACTTTTTAATGATCTGGAAGTTAAACAAAGACATCTGCTTTTCTGGAATAATTTTCTTAACTCCGTAGAACAAAACCAAGTAGGGAATATCCACTGGAGTTGAAGGAAGAAGCCTAAAGCCGGGGACTCTATCATTAGAGAAGACTTGAAGGAGAAAGCGACAAGGCAAATTCCCGGTAAAGGAAACGATTACACTGCCAGCAGAAACTCAGCAGTCAAGAGACAGTGGCATCAACACTTTAAAGTGCTCAGACAAAATAACCGTATGAAGTGAGGTAGGGATCCAGTTTCATTTTTCTCCGCATTCATAACCAACTGTTCCGCACTATTTACTGAAAAAGACTTCGTCGTATCACCTTTGCAGTGACTCAAATATCCATATATGTGGGTCTTCTGACTTCTCTAATCTGTTCCAATGATCTACGTATCTTTTCGTGTGCTAATACCACACTCCCTTAATTACTAAAGCTTTAGAAGTCTGGTTACCCAATAGCAACTTCTCCCATTTGCTTCCTCTTTTCCACTAGTATGACTATTCCTAGTATCACTAGTATCACTACAATTTCATATACATTTTTAAATCAGCTTATTTATTTATTTGTTAAGACGGAGACGCTCTGTCATCCAGGCTGCAGTGCAGTGCCATAATCTCGGCTCGCTGCAACCTCTGCCTCCCAGGTTCAAATGATTCTCCTGCCTCAGCCTCCTAAGTAGCTGGGACGACAGGTGTGTGCCACCATACTAGCTAATTTTTGTATTTTTATTTTTTTTTAATTTTTATTTATTTTTTTGAGATGGAGTTTCACTCTTGTCACCCAGGCTGGAGTGCAGTGGCGTGATCTCGGCTCACTGCAGCCTCCACCTCCCGGGTTCAAGTGATTCTCCGGCCTCAACCTCCTGAGTAGCTGGGACTATAGGCACCCACCACCATGCCCAGCTAATTTTTGTATTTTTAGTAGAGATGGGGTTTTACTACACTGGCCAGGCTGCTCTCAAACTCCTGACCCCAAGTGATCCGCCCACCGTGGCCTCCCAAAGTGCTGGGATTACAGGTGTGAGCCACCACAACTAGCCAGCTTGCTTTTTTTTTTTTTTTTTTTTTTTTTTGAGACGGAGTCTTGCTTGTCGCCCAGGCTGGAGTGCAGTGGCGTGATCTCGGCTCACTGCAAGCTCCGCCTCCCGGGTTCATGCCATTCTCCCGCCTCAGCCTCCCAAGTAGCTGGGACTACAGGCGCCCGCCACCACGCCCGGCTAGTTTTTGTATTTTTAGTAGAGACGGGGTTTCACCAGGTTAGCCAGGATAGTCTCAATCTCCTGACCTCGTGATCCACCTGCCTCGGCCTCCCAAAGTGCTGGGATTACAGGCTTGAGCCACCACGCCCGGCCTTGTTTTTTTTAAATTAATATTTTTTAAAAAGCCTGTTGGAGTCAGGCGCGGTGGCTCACCCCTGTAATCCCAGCACTTTGGGAGGCTGAGGCGGGTGGATCACGAGGTCAGGAGATGGAGACCATCCTGGCTAACATGGTGAAACTCCGTCTCTACTAAAAATACAAAAAGTAGCCGGGTGTGGTAGCGGGCGCCTGTGGTCCTAGCTACTCAGGAGGCGGAGGCAGGAGAATGGCGTGAACCCAGGAGGCAGAGCTTGCAGTGAGCTGAGATCCGGCCACTGCACTCCAGCCTGGGTGACAGAGCGAGACTCCGTCTCAAAAAAAAAAAAACAAAAAACTGTTGGAATTAAGTTGAACTTAGGTAAATTTAGGGAGAATGGACATCTAATAAAATGTATTTTTTTTCCTAAGAGTCACTGTTAAAAACATTTGAAAGCAAATTTTCCAGCAACCAATGAATGGAAGCAATCCATGCTAAGAAGGACACCAGTGAAGCCCTGTATGGTAATGTTACCAACAAACCAGAACACAGACGTCACAGGCTCCTCATCACTGGACCGAAGAGTTACTCCCACAGGGAAAGACAATGGGAGGCACTGGGCAAACGCACCTTGGCTGCTACGGTGAGACAAAAACTCTCCTTTCTGCACCTCTTTAAAATATGTCTAGAAAATATTAGTCAATGAAATATTTGTAACATTCTGAAGCATGACTTTCCTGAATGCAAAATATCCAAGACGTGTTTCAGGCTCAGGGCCTTTCCCTTCTGTCTTCTTGGAATACAGACAGTCAGCATGGTGTGCTGGTCATGCTCTTTAGGTCTTTGTTCCCACTGTCACCTTCTCCCTGGAATTCTATTTAAAACTGCAACAACCTGGCCGGGCACGGTGGCTCACGCCTAGTAATCCCAGCACTTTGGGAGGCCAAGGCAGGATCACCTGAAGTCAGGAGTTTGAGACCAGCTTGGCCAACATGGAGAAACCCCGTTTCTACTAAAAATTAGCCAGGTGTGGTGGTAGGCACCTGTAATGCCAGCCACTCGGGAGGCTTAGGCAGGAGAATTGCTTGAACCCTGGAGGCGGGGCTTGCAGTGAGCCGAGATGGGCCATTGCCCTCCAGCCTAGGTGACAGAGCGAGACTCCATGTAAAAAAAAACAAAAAAAAAACAAAAAAACTGCAACCACCTTACTTGGCACTCCTTATCCTCTTCTCTGGTGTATTTTCCCCTTGGCACTTCCCCTCATCTTGTTTATTTGTTTATGTATCTGGCCGACTTCTCTTACTTTTCTGCTTCTTCCTGTTAGACTGTAAGCTCCAAGAGGGCAGACTGCTTATTGTGTTCTTTTTTTTTTTTTTTTTTTTTTTTTTTTTTTTTTTTTTTTGAGACGGAGTCTCGCTCTGTAGCCCAGGCTGGAGTACAGTGGCCGGATCTCAGCTCACTGCAAGCTCCGCCTCCCGGGTTCACGCCATTCTCCGGCCTCAGCCTCCCGAGTAGCTGGGACTACAGGCGCCCGCCACCTCGCCCGGCTAGTTTTTTGTATTTCTTAGTAGAGACGGGGTTTCACCGTGTTATCCAGGATGGTCTCGATCTCCTGACCTCGTGATCCGCCCGTCTCGGCCTCCCAAAGTGCTGGGATTACAGGCTTGAGCCACCGCGCCCAGCCGCTTATTGTGTTCTTTACCGCAGCTCCACGACCTTTGGGACGGGCACGTACTGAGCACTCAGTAAATACTTGTTGAATTAATTCACGGAAGAGGTGCAGAAATGCAAACTATTATAGCATTCCACCACCAGGTATCATGCTGTGGTTTGTGCAAAGACAGCTCAGAAGGCAAATCCATGAAATCTCATTAGCTTGTTGAATACTAAGGAAAAGGGATCATATGTTTAACTTCAAAACAGAACATTAGAAACTCAGGTCAAGTAGTCTTTTTGGTCTATGCTTACACATGTCAGACCCATATATTTAACACATTTTTAACATTTTTGTACTTGTTATTAGCTCCTTGCAACATTTTCTCAGTGCTTTTGGCACTAGGTAGGAAGAATCTGTGTTTCCATCTGCCCTCTCCCACTAACTTCTGTAGAAAAAAACGGTTTCCAAAGCACTATTCTTGAAAACACATGCAAGGCTATATTTACCACAGAGAAGGTCTGCTTTCCTCTTTAGGAAACATAACTTCATTTAAAAACACAATCTTTCAATCATGCCATACATGGATTTGAGCATAAACTTTTTATTTATCTTCCCGTAAAATCTTAGATTTTCCCTAGTTAATCCATCTTTATCTTTTCACGTGGACATTCCAAAGAGACCATGAATCTGTATTCCATTACCCTTGAAATTCACAGACTGCACAGAGGGCCTGCCTCCTCTCACAGGAAGCGAGCACAATGGTTAGGTAATCAGAGATATGTGCTTGGAAGCAGGAATCTTAGAATTTCTTTATCTATAAAAAGTGGGGATTATACCAAATGATTCTAAGACCCAGCCAGCTCTCATGATGAAAATGACAACAACATCATAAATGTTTAATTCACCTCTGGGGTTAAACCACTAATAACTGGCAGCCAAAGCTCAAAACAAATCTTTGTGTTGTTGTGTTTATGTGTGTAATATGTACCAAAAATTTCTAGTAATTCCACAGTAAAGTTTTAAAAATATATAATTCCCTTTCACTCTTCCTCCCTCAGCCCATCCCTTTCTCAATCTCTACCTAGAGTCAAGTAATCATTGTGAAAATTCCTTCATACCTTTTCCTATGTGTTTACATACAGGTATACAGCTTTGTTTCCAAGCTCTAATCTTCTAACTCTAAATTCTACATTCTTGCCAAAAAAAAATTTTATTTCATTTTATTTTTGAGTCAGAGCCTCGCTCTGTGGTCCAGGCTGGAGTGCAGTGGCACAATCTCTACTCACTGCAACCTCCGCCTCCTGGGTTCAAGCGATTCTCCAGCCTCAGTCTCCTGAGTAGCTGGGATTACAGGCATGTGCTACCACGTGCTGCTAATTTTTATATTTTTAGTAGAGACGGGGTTTTGCCATGTTGCTCAGGCTGGTCTCGAACTCCTGAGCTCAAAATGATCTGTCTGCCTCGGACTACCAAAGTGCTGGGATTATAGGCGTGAGCCACCGTGCCTGGACAAGAAGTTTTATTTTATACCTCCCTTGTGATTCTCCACAATTTTAAGTTTGATATTCAATATACAATGGGTATTCAAAACATGCTGTTGATACTCAGGGCCACCAAGTATGGATTTTGGCCCCAGCAAAGTACATTTATTTCCAAATGTTAATACTGTAGATTTTAAAAGTTTTTGTAGGTACACAGTAGGCATATATATTTATGGGTGAAATACATTTAAAGGATAACCAGCTAAAATTTTTTTTGTTGTCATTGAGGCAGGGCCTCACTGTTGCCCAGGCTAGAGTGCAGTGGCTTGATCTCGGCTCACTACGATCTCGACCTCCTGGGCTCAAGTGATCCTCCCACCTCAGTCTCCTGAGTAGCTGGGACTACAGGTGCACGCCATCACACCTGAATAATTTTTGTATTATTTCATAGAGATGGGGGTCTTGCTGTATTGCCAAGGCTAGTCCCGAACTCCTGAGCTCAAGCTGTCTGTCTGCCTTGGCCTCCCAAAGTGCTGGGATTACAGGTGTGTGCCACCATGCCTGGACTAGCTAAAATCTTTACATGGGATTCTCCCAGAGTCCCCTTCTATGTTGCTGGATCCAGTAATTTGTACCAGCTTCCCTCAATCTCTGGTAGAGCCTGTGGATGCTGTTCCACCACATCACATTCCTTCAGAGCTCACGCGACTCACCATATCTGCTATGGTTTAGATGTGGTTTGTCCTTGCCAAAATTTATGTTGAAGTTTGATCCCCAAAGTGGCAGTGCTGGGAGGTGGGGCCTAGTGGAAGGTGTTTGGGCCATGGGGATAGATCCCTCATGGATAGATTAATGCCCTCCTCGTGGGTGAATGAGTACTCACTCTCCAAGGACTGGATTAGTTTCCAAGACAGCAGGTGGTTAAAAAGAGTCCGGTTTCCTTGCACAAGGATGGCACACAAATTTGTGAAGCACTCCATACTAAAAGAAAAAGAGCCAGGTGCAGTGGCTCATGCCTGTAATCCCAGCACTTCGGGAAGCTGAGGCAGGCGATCACCTGAGGTCAGGAGTTTGAGATCAGCCTGGCCAACACGGTGAAACCCTGTCTCTACTAAAACTACAAAAATTAGCTAGAGGTGGTGGCACACACCTGTAATCCCAGCCACTCAGAAGGCTGAGGCAGGAGAATTGCTGGAACCCAGGAGGCAGAGATTGCAGTGAGCCGAGATTGCACCATTGCACTGCAGTCAGGGCAACAAGAGTAAAACTCTGTCTCAAAAAAAAAAGGAAAGGAAAAGAAAACGAGTCTGGCATCCTTGGTTCCCGTCTTGCTTCCTCTCTTGCCATGTGATCTTTTTTTTTTTTTTTGAGACAGTCTTGCTCTGTTACCCAGGCTGGAATGCAGTGGTGCAATCTCGGCTCACTGCAACCTCTGCCTTCTGGATTCAAGCGATTCTCCTGCCTCAGCCTCCTGAGTAGCTGGGATTACAGGCGCCCGCCACCATGCCTGGCTAATTTTTCTATTCTGGGGAGCAATAAACTTCAACTTTAGTATTTTCTTTTTAATTTGGTGGCTGAAAATATTTAAATACTTATACAGTTTTTCTAAAAGACAATACGGGGCTGGGAGCAGTGACTCACGCCTGTAATCCCAGCACTTTAGGACGCTGAGGCGGGTGGATCACTTGAGATCAGGAGTTTGAATCCAGCCTGGCCAACATGGTAAAACCCTATCTCTACTAAAAATACAAAAATTAGCCGGGCATGGTGGCAGGCACCTGTAATTTCAGCTACTCAGGAGGCTGAGGCAGGAGAATCATTTGAACCCAGGAGGTGGAGACTGTAGTGAGCCAAGATCACTCCACTGCACTCCAGCCTGGGTGACAAAGTGAGACTCTGCCTCAAAAAAAAAGGACAATACAATGGTGATCAATGAGACACATGTGCTTTATGAAAAACTGGGTTGTAACTGCAACCTGAGTAAGGAGTCCAAATTCCACTAAAGCATATAAACCTTACTGCCAGAGGTTACTTCATATTGAATTAAAACCCAAGGAGCTAGCAAAACTACTCTGTAGAAGTCAAAACCGCTCTGTGTTAGAAGTCAGAATAGTTACCTCGGGGAGGGTTAATGATTGGGAGGTAGCACAAGAGAATCTTCTGGGGTGCTGGAAATGTTCTGTATCTTGAACTGGGTGATTAAACAGGCATACACATATAAATTTATCACATTGTACAATTAAAATTTGCAGGCTGGGCACAGTGGCTCACGCCTGTAATCCCAGCACTTTGGGAGGCCGAGGTGAGTGGATCATCTGAGGTCTGGTGTTTGAGACCAGCCTGGCCAACATGGTGAAACCCCATCTCTACTAAAAATACAAAAAATTAGCCGGGCGTGGTGGCAGGCGCCTGTAATCCCAGCTACTTGGGAGGCTGAGGCAGGAGAATCACTTGAACCCGGCAGGTAGAGGTTGCAGTGAGCCAAGATCGTGCCATTGCACTCCAGCCTGGGCAACAAGAGCAAAACTCCGTCTCCAAAAAAAAAAAGCAAACTTTGTGTAAATTATATTTTAATAAAAAAATGAAAAAAAAAAGTAAAACACAAGGGCCTGGAAAGCCTAGTCTAAATGTGTTGAGGTATGTTTTCTAACTCAGGACATGGTCCATATTGATGAATGTTCCACATGCACTTGTAAAGAATGTATATTCAGCTGCTGTTGGGCAGAGTGTTCTATAAATATGAATTAGACCAAGCTGGCTGATGGTGTTGCTCAGTTCTTCTGTATCCTGTTGGTTCTCTGTCTACTACTTCCATTATTGAGAGAGGAATATTGAAGTCTCCACATGTAATTGCAGATCAGCCCATTTCTGCTTCATGTATTGTGTGAAGCTCTGTTGTTAAGGGACATAATACATGTAGGATGACTGTGTCTTCTTTGTGAACTAACCTGTTATTATGTAATGTCTTTTTTATCCCTGGTTATTTCTTTGCACAGAAGAAAACCTTGATATTAATACAGCCACTTCGACTTTCTTTCTTTTTTTTTTGAAACGGAGTTTCACTCTTATTGCCCAGGCTGGAGTGCAATGGCACGATCTTGGCTCACTGCAACCTCTGCCTCCCAGGTTCAAGCAATCCTCCGCCTCAGCCTCCTGAGTAGCTGGGATTACATGAGTCTGCCACCATGCCTGGCTAATTTTTGTATTTTGAGAAGAGGTGGCGTTTCACCATGTTGGCCAGGCTGGTCTCGAACTCTTGACGTCACATGATCCACCCGCCTTGGCCTCCCAAAGTGCTGGTATTACAGGCATGAGCCACTGTGCCAGGCTGCCACTCCAATTTTCCATTGATTAGTGTTAACATGAGGTATCTTCTTCCATCTTTTTACTTTCAGCTTACCTGTATCATTATATCTGAATTGAATTTCTTACAGACAACATACAGTTGGTTCATCATTTTATACCCATCCTGACAATTTCTGTCTTTTAATAGACGTATTTAGATCATTTGCATTTAACATAACTATTGGTATATTTTGATTTAGGTTATCATTTTATTTGTTTTGTCTGTTCTTTCTGTTTTACCTTCCTGCTTCCCCTTTCCTGCTCTCCTCTGAGTTGTTTCAACGTTTTTTGGAATTTCATTTTGATATATCTACCTCATCGTAGAGTAGTTGCTCTAGGGATTACAATACATAAATACATAATTTTTCAAAATCTACTTAGAATCAATATTGTACCTCTTCAAGAAGAATGTACAAATGTGTAGGGTACCTTACTCTTACTTATGTTGTACTTGTCTTAGATATTACTACATCTACAACCATTAAAACTTGATCAGTTATAATTTTTGTTTTCAACTGTCAAATATATTTTAAAGAACTCAACAGGGGAAAAATCATCTATTGTATTTATTCCCCAGGTATTTACTATTCTTCATTCTTGATGTACAGAGTTCCCTTCTGTCTAAAGAACTTCATTTAGCAATGACTTTAGAGCAGGTTGGCTGGCAACGAACCCTCTTAAGTTTTCCTTCATCTGATAATACTTTCACTTCACCTTCTTTCTTGATAGGTATTTTCACTGAGTAAAGAATTCTGGGTTGACAATTCTCTCAGAACTTTATTTTATTTTTCAGATGGAGTCTCACTCTGTCGCCCAGGCTGGAGTGCAGTGGCATGATCTTAGCTCACTGCAGCCTCTGCCTCCTGGATTCAAGCGATTCTCATGCCTCAGCCTTCTGAGTAGCTGGGATTACAGGCATGAGCCACCACACCCAGCTAATTTTTGTATTTTTAGTAGAGATGGGGCTCTCACCATGTTGGCCAGGTTGGTCTCGAACTCCTGACCTCAAGTGATCCACCTGCCTCAGCCTCCCAAAGTTCTGGAATTACAGGTGTGAGCCACCATGCCTGGCCTCTCAGCACTTTAAAAATGTGCTACTATCGGCTGGGCGCGATGGCTCATAGCTGTAATCCCAGCATCTTGGGAGGCCGAGGGGAGTGGATCACCTGACATCAGGAGTTTGAGACCAGCCTGAACAACACGGTGAAACCCCGTCTCTACTAAAACTAGAAAAATTAGCTGAGCATGGTGGCATGTGCCTGTAATCCCAGCTACTACGCAGGGTGAGGCAGGAGAATTGTTTGAACCCAGGAGGTGGAGGTTGCAGTGAGCCGAAATCGTGTCACTGCGCTCCAGCCTGGGCAACAAGAGCAAAACTCTTCCAAAAACAAACAAACAAAAAAAAGCCAGGCGCGGTGGCTCACGCCTGTAATCCCAGCATTTTGGGAGGCTGAGGCAGGTGGATCATGAGGTTAGGAGATCGAGACCATCCTGGCGAACACAGTGAAACCCCCTCTCCACTAAAAATACAAAAAAATTAGCTAGGTGTGGTGGCAGGCGCTTGTATTCCCAGCTACTCGGGAGACTGAGGCATGAGAATTGCTTGAACTCGGGAGGTGGAGGTTGCAGTGAGTCGAGATCGCACCACTGCACTCCAGCCTGGGCAACAGAGCGAGACTCCATCTCAAAACAAAACAAAAACAAAAAACCAAAAAAATGCTACTGTCTTCCAGCTTCCATGGTTTCTGATACGGTTTGGCTGTGTCCTCACCCAAATTTCATCTTGAACTGTAGTTCCCATAACCCCCACATGTCGTAGGAGGGACCACGTAGAGATAATTGAATAATGGGTACGGTTTCCCCCATCCTGTTCTCATGACAGTGAGCCCTGTGAAGAGGTGCCTTCCACCATGACTGTACATTTCCTGAGGCCTCCCCAGCCATGCGCAACTGTGAGTCAATAAAACCTCTTTCCTTTATAAATTATAGAGGCTTGGGTATTTCTTCATAGCAGCGTGAGAACGGGCTAATACAGCTTCTGATGAGAAATCCACAGTCATTTAAATCATTGTTCCTCTACAGGTAATATGTCATTTTTCTCTGGCTATTTTTAAGATTTTTATATTTAGCAGTTTGACTATGATGCCTCTGTGCATGGATTTCTTTGATTTATCTTGTTGGGATTCATCGCTGGATTCACAAGTCTTCCTTATAAGTGTCTGAAGCATTTGAGAGATTTCAGACATATTAAACTCATAACTTCAGTTTGAAAGATTATGTAATGGTTTTAAATGTTTGGGGAATTTGATCAGTCAAATCCGTGAGCTATTACTCAAAGAGAAGAAACAGCAGTAGTTCTAATTTTTATACAAAAAATATTAATACACGGCCAGGTGTGGTGGCTCACGCCTGTAATCGCAGCACTTTGTGAGGCTGAGACAGATGGATCACCTGACATCAGGAGTTCGAGACCAGCCTGGCCAACATGGTGAAACACCGTCTCTACTAAAAATACAAAAATTAGCTGGGTGCGATAGCGGATGCCTGTAATCCCAGCTGCTCTGGGGGCTGAGGCAGGAAAATTGCTCGAACCTGGGAGGTGGAGATTGCAGTGAGCCGAGATCATGCCATTGCACTCCAGCCTGGGCAACAAGAGTGAAACTCTGTCTCAAAAAAAACCAAAAAAACAAAAAACAAAAAACAAAAACAAAATTAATACAGACCCTAGAGACAGTCTGCCCAAGTTCACATGACGGTGCTGCCATTTACTACCAGCCAACCTCAGGCAAGTCACCTACCCTCTCTCCACCAGCTGTCTCCTTAGTAAATGAGGAAGATAATAACAACATCTGCCTCAGAGAGTTTTTGTGAGGATAAAATGAGTTAATATATGTCTGTCCAAGAAACATAGCGAGAAGGAAAAAATAATTTTTTAAAAAATTTAAAAAAGATATTTTTAAAGAATAATGTCTGACACATAGAAAGGGCTGTACGTGTACCAACCATTTTTATTATTTTAAAATGAGCACAGAGGCTTAAGTTAGTTAAGTTTTAAAACTTTAATATATTGAATATTGATTAAAACACAAGTATCTGTAAACATTTCTCTTAGACACAAAAGCTGCATCTTGGTCCATAAAAGCCCCCTAACCACAGACAGAATAGAGTCCCACGTGGTAGAAGCCACAACTCAGTCAACTTTGAGTCTCTCACAAAAGTGATGTACTCAATAAACTACAGATACTGACTAAACGGGTGAATTACATTACAGTTCACCAATAGTTGGTGCCAGCCACAACACGGTCAAATAGCATCTCCACCAATATCTACAATACACAGAAATGCCTGAGTCCACAGCACTGCAGAAACAGATTGGTCAGGATCCCAGTGCTATAGAAGAGACCTCCGCTAAGAGGTGCATATTCTGGCAATGAGCCAATATTCATATAAATACTTTTCTCATAATAATTTCTTTTTTTTTTTTTTTTTTTTTTTTTGAGACGGAGTCTCGCTGTGTCGCCCAGGCTGGAGTGCAGTGGCCGGATCTCAGCTCACTGCAAGCTCTGCCTCCCGGGTTTTTACGCCATTCTCCTGCCTCAGCCTCCCGAGTAGCCGGGACTACAGGCGCCCGCCACCTCGCCCGGCTAGTTTTTTGTATTTTTTAGTAGAGACGGGGTTTCACCGTGTTAGCCAGGATGGTCTCGAACTCCTGACCTCGTGATCCGCCCGTCTCGGCCTCCCAAAGTGCTGGGATTACAGGCTTGAGCCACCGCGCCCGGCCTCTCATAATAATTTCAAGAGAAGAACTAGAGATTATTCAAAACTTTGAAAAACAGGCATGTGCCTGCTCCTGCAAACACTCAGGAAAAAAAATGTCTGCTTTCAAAGTGTTATAGTAAGTTTTAAATACTAAAATGTTCTCTCTTTTTTTTTTTTAAGATGGAGTCTCACAGTGTCACCCAGGCTGGAGTGCAGTGGTGTGATCTTGGCTCACTGCAACCTCCACCTCCCAGGTTCAAGCAATTCTCCTGTCTCAGCCTCCTGAGTAGCTGGGACTACAGGTGCATGCCACCACACCCAGCTAATTTTTATATTTTCAGTAGAGATGGGGTTTCACCATATTGGTCAAGGCTGGTCTTGAACTCCTGACCTCAGGTGATGTTCTCTTTTAAAGTGATGTTAGGCCAGGTGTGGTGGCTCATGCCTGTAATCCGAGCATTTTGGGAGGCCAAGGCAGGAGGACTGCTTGAGCCAAGGAGTTCAAGACCAGCCCAGGCAACATAGTGAAACCATGTCTCTACAGACAAAACAAAAATTAGTTGGCTGTGGCAGTCATCCCTGTGGTCCTAGCTATCCAGGAAGCTGAAGCAAAAGGATCACCTGAGCCCAGGAGTTTGAGGCTACAATGAGCTGTGACTGTCCCACTGCACTCCAGGCCGGACAACAGAACGAGACTCTGTCTCAAATAAACAAATAAAGTGATGTTAGATTTTTGGAGGCAGGAAAAAGTTAAAAACACCAATGTTTTTAGTTATATTCCACTTCAGCTAAAGATAGTTTTAAAGTATTGTTTGAGTGAGGTATTATGGCCATATTCTGGCAAATCAGAAGTAAATTATCTCATCCTAGAACACAAGCATGTTAAGCGTCAGCTATAGCTCGTGCCTCCTCGGGTGAAAAGCAAAGCAAGGCTCACCTCGAAGTTGTACTTCCTCATCTGGTTGAGGTGCCGGCAGTACAGATAGAGCATGCCGATGCTGCTGCCCACTGCGATGTAGTCCCCGTTGGTGTCGAGGGCCGTGAGATAGACCACGATAGAGCGGAAACCCTTCTGGATCTTTGTCGGAATGGCATTGAGGAGATAGTACAACGGGCAGAACTCTCTGAATGTAACAGGCTCTGATATCGATGCCATGGCCAAGGTTTCCACAGACGATCTTCACGCAGGAAAAGAAATGTTTATTTGTCATCTAGGGAAACCTGGGGGCTATAGAACAAAGCATTACAATCCTTTCAATACCTAGTCATGGCAAAAAAGAAGTATGTTTAATAATGGGAACATGGAACTTTTAGGCAGGTAAACATTATAGCTGGAGCTTAAGTAAATAGAGAAAGTAAACAGGTGTCATGAAGATCACTTTTGAGCATTTTAACTCAAAATGCACTTCAGTATGTTCTGACCTCTATGATTTATGTTGTAGTGAATGCCACAGAGGAGTGGCAAGAATACAAAAAACAAAACAGTTCTTACTCCCGAGTAGCTTATGATCTAGACAGGGAGGCAGATGAAACAGTGAAAAGACACAAATCCACAAGTAATGAGGTGATAATTTGTGGGTCTCCATGAGAAGAGAGAGAGATCAGTGGGCATTAGAGTGAATGTAGACAGGGCTTCACCGAACACATCCTGAACTATGGCGCCCACCAGGTTGGACAGGATATGGAAAAGAGAAACAGGAAAGACACTCCAGTAGGAGAACAGTGGGCCAATCTCAGACGCAGATATGCTGGCTGTGTTAATGAGATGGTGAAGAACAGGCGCTCTGGCCTGGCTGGATGCCCACAGCCTCCTCAGCGCTCAGAGTCCAGCCACACAGCATCTCACTCTGTTCTACATGGAGACCCACCCACTTGGCACTTTGGCTTCAAAGCTTCCCTTACGAAAGATATGCAACCCTTCCATGCACGCCATCTTTCACAAAGTGCTCACTCACTCATTTAATCCTCACCCTACCTTATAAGGCAGGTAGCAACATCCCCAACTTTTAGAAGAAAGAGACTGAGGGCCAGAGGGTCATGAGCCTCACTCAAGATCAAACAGCTGAGACTCGACTCTCGGTCTTTTCCCTGCAGTCCTAGGCTCTTGCCAACAGCACAGTCACAGCTCTGACAGGCAGGCTGTAACAGCCCAGGCAGATGCTCTGTACCTGATTACACCTGGAGGGATATTTTAGTTCTTCAGGTTCTAAGGAGACTCCCAAACTTCTCTCATAGAAACTTCATGCATCATGGATTTACGGTCTCTTTGAATTGTGCGTTTTCTATTTCTACAGAGTGGACTGACCAACTTCCAATCCCTCTTCTGATCAAATTCATCCAGCTCGTTCTCACCTCGGGGCCCTTGCATTGGCTGTTCCGCCACTTGGAATGTTCTGTCTCTACTGAGTTTTTCCTCCTTCTCAACTGTGCCCTCTTTCATGAGCCATACTTGACTGCTCATCCCTCCACTGAGTTCTCTCTCTGTCACCTCCCCCTGTTTTACTTTCTCTACACAGTCCCTTTCTTCTTCTTCTTCTTTTTTTTTTTTTTTTTTTTTTTTGAGACACAGTCTCGCTGTGACCCAGGCTGGAGAGCAATAGCAAGATAATGGCTCACTGAAGCCTCAAACTCCTGGGCTCAAGTGAACCTCCTGCCTCCACCTCCCACGTAGCGGGGACTACAGGAATATGCCACCACACCTGGCTAATTTTTTAACTTTTTTTGTAGAGATGAGGTCTTGCTATGTTGCCCAGGCTAGTCTCAATTATGGCTCACTACAGCCTCAAGCTCCTGGGCTCAAGGGATCCTCTCATCTCAGCCTCCCAACATGCTTGGACTACAGGGTGCCCGTAGTCCCGTGCCTGGCCTATCCACACATCTCCTTTCTTTTCTCTGACTGGGTATCTGCCTGCCTGCCACCCCGACACACACACACACTAGTCTGTAAGGCCCATAATAGCAGAGCCCATACCTGCCTCACTCGCCCTTCTTTCCCCCACACAGAGAAAAGGGCTAGGCACATCACAGGCATTCAGCAAGCATTTGTTGAATAAATGAATTAATGATGAAATAGGAAAATTTGGCCCAGGAACAGTGGCTTACGCCTGTAATCCTAGTGCTTTAGGGGGCCAAGGTGGGAGAACTGCTTGAGAACAGGAGTTCACAAGCAGCCTGGGCAACATAGCAAGACTCCCACCTCAACAAAAAATATTGTTAAAAATTAGGCATGGTGCTGCATGCCTTTAGTCCTAACTACTCATGAGGCTGAAGTGGGAAGATCACGTTTTTAAAACAAATATTTCATTTTATAAAAGAGGGTTTCACTATGTTGCCTAGGCTGGTCTCCAACTCCTGGGCTCAAGTGATCCTTCCTCCTTGGCTTCCCCAAGTGCTGGGATTACAGGTATGAGCCACTGCACTCAGCCAGGAAGATCACTTGAGCCTAGGAATTTGAGGCTGCAGTGAGCTATGACTGTGTCACTGCACTCTAGCCTGAGTGACAGAGTGAGACACTGTCTCTTAAATGAATAAATAAATAAAAGGAAAATTTGCAAGGAAGGAATGAGTGACAAGAACGGAAGAACAAAGGCTGTGCTTTCTGGGGTCATTTCTAGTTCATTACTAGAGAAGTTTTTCTGAAAGTGTAGAGCAAAAGAAAAAATATTAAATATAAAATTCTACAACATGGAATGGAAGAGCAGCAAAACATCATCTTTTCTTCAATGTGACCTCGATTCAATGCTGGGATAATAATTCCCTAAACCTGTACAGCATATCCAGTTTTCCAAGCATTTTCAGATTCTATTTCTTTCTTTCTTTTTTTTTTTTTTTTGAGACGGAGTCTTGCTCTGTCTCCCAGGCTAGAGTGCAGTGGCATCATCTTGGCTCACTGCAACATCTGCCTCCTGGGTTCAAGCAATTCTTCTGCCTCAGACTCCCAAGTAGCTGGGACTACAGGCGTGTGCCACCACGCCTGGCTAATTTTTGTATTTTTTAGTAGAGACAGGGGTTTCACCACATTGGCCAGGCTGGTCTCAAACTCCTGACGCCATAATCTGCCCACTGGAGCCTCCCAAAGTGCTGGGATTACAGGCGTGAGCCACTGCGCCCGGCCTTAGATTCCTATATTTCATCTGATAGTCATAATAGCCAATACAGTGAAGTAGGAAGACAGAATATATCCATGTATGAGAACTTTCTTAAGGGTAAATAAATAATAATAATAATAATTGCATTCCTCTGTGATACTTATGAACCCAATCCAACCTCTTTTGCAGTAATAATAATGGGAATAGCTAATGTTTTTACAGATGCTTCTCAACTTACAATGGGGTTACGTCCCAATAAAACCATCCTAAGCTGAAAATATAAGTAAAAATACATTTAATGTACCTAACCTGCCAAACATCTTAGCTTAGTCTAGCCTAACTTAAATGTGATTAGAATACTTACGGTAGCCTAGAGCTGGGCAAAATCACCTAACCAAAGCCTATTTTATCATAAAGTGTTGAATATCTCATGTAATTTATTTAATACCATATTGAAAGTGAAAAACAGAATGGTTGTATGGTTACTTGAAATACAGTTTCTACTGAATGGTATCGTTTTCGTTCAATCTTAAAGTCAAAAAATAGTAAGTTGAAACCTTGTAAGTTGAAAACTGTCTGCACTTAATACAAACTGTTCTTAGCACATGAACCCATTAAATCCTCACCAAAAAGAGAGGAAAAAAAAAAAAAAAAGACCAAGAAGTAGGCATCATAGTTACTTCCATTTTTTTTTTCCTGCAATCCCCAAACATTAGACATTAATGTTCCTCCACTTCATGGGTGTGGAAATTTCTCATTCTTCTTTCCAAGGCACAGAAATAGTAAAGGCTTTGTTTCCTTAAAGAGTGCATACATACACACTCATACACACATTGATGTGCCATAATTTATTTAACTTTTTATAACAGTTATAAATGCTCACTATCAAAAATTTGCTTTTTTTTTCCTGAGACTCACTCTGTCGCCCAGGCTGGAGTGCAGTGGCATGATCTTGGCTCACTGCAACCTCCGCCTCCCAGGTTCAAGCGATTCTTGTGCCTCAGCCTCCCAAGTAGCTGGGATTACAGGTGCCCGCCACTACGCCTGGCTAATTTTTGTATTTTTAGTAGAGATAGGGTTTCACCATGTTGATCATGCTGGTCTTGAACTCCCGACCTCAGGTGATCCACCCACCTTGGCCTCCCAAAGTGCTGGGATTACAGGTGTGAACCACCATGCCCGGTCTCAAAAATTTGTTAATACAGAAAAGCACAAAGAAGGCCGGGCACGGTGGCTCACATCTGTGAACCCCAGCACTTTGGGAGGCCGAGGGGGGCGGATCACCTGAGGTTGAGAGTTCAAGACCAGCCTGACCAACAAGGAGAAACCCCGTCTCTACTAAAAATACAAAATTAGCCGGGCGCGGTGGCGCATGCCTGTAATCCCAGCTACTCGGGAGGCTGAGGCAGGAGAATCACTTGAACCCAGAAGACAGAGTTTGCGGTGAGCCGAGATCGTGCCACTGCACTCCAGTCTGGGCAACAAGAGTGAAACTCCGTCTAAAAAAAAAAAAGAAAAGAAGAGAGGAGAAGAGAGGAGAGGAGAGGAGAGGAGAGAAGGCTGGGTGCGGTGGGTCACACCTGTAATAATGCCAGCACTTTGGGAGGCCAAGACGGGTAGATCACTTGAAGCCAGAAATTTGAGACCAGCCTGGGAAACATAGCAAGACCCTGACTCTACAAAAAATACAAAAATTAGCCAGGTATGGTGGTACACAGAGAATCGCTTGAGCCCAGGAGATCAAGGCTGCAGTGAGCTGATTATACCACTGTACTTCAGCCTAGGTGACAGAGTGAGACCCTGTCTCAAAATAAAAGGATAAAGAAGTAAAGAAAAGTCACAGTCTCATCATACTGAGATATGCCATATACATAGATAGCTACACATACACATATATATAAACATATATGAACACTCGCAGACTTTTTCACTTAATAAATCCTAAGTCTCTTCCATGCCATTAAACATTCCCCTAGAATGTGATTTTTAGTGACTATACTATACAGAAAAACTGCAGAGGATACACTGTATGGATAAACCAAAATTTTCTCAACCAAAAGATTTTAATTTCACCATCATAAACAACAGACACATATCCAAGCATATTCTTGGAGTACACTTCAGGAGGTGAAAATGTTGAATTAAAAAAAAAAAAATGTATTGCTAAACTGCCTTGAAGAATGTTCACATCAATTTATGCCTCACGTATGCTTTTCCAAAGGACATCTATAGGCCTGTAAGCCACAGCACCCAGATGAGTCAGGACAGCCACGTCTGGGGGCCAGTTGCCCAGGAAGACCCCAGCAGGCACAAGAGAATCCAAGCTATTTCCCTATCTGGGGGCCTCTGGATGGGCTTAGCACCAGGCTTGCCTGTCCTTCACCCACCATTCAGATAGGAGGAGCAGGCTGAGGCCAGTTCCCAGCAAAACTGTCCTCCTGGCAGAAAGAGTGTCTAGGATGGGCTGAGGAAGAGCCACTGTCTCACTGTTCTGTGCTAGGTTTGGGAAAAACAATGCAGACTCAACAAACATTTCTGCTAAGACTTTCTGCTCCTCCTCCTTATCCAATTTTCATCCAACTCCATGTTCCACCCTGCCCAACCCCCAGGTCTCAGACCCACAGCCACAGAACTGACCCTCTTTCCACTGGGGAAGAACTGTACAATGAGTGGCTAATGATACCGAAGTTAAAAAGACCTGAGTTCAAATCCCAGTACTCCTAAAATTACCTGAGGCACCCTGGAAAAATTGCCTAACCTCTCTAGATCTCCATTTACCATCTGAAATGGGATTAGTAAAACATACATCCTAGCTATAAACACAGAGTAAATGAACAATGTCAAAAACACTTACCTATCTTGTATCTTCTACCAGCTGCTTGGGCCATGCTGTCCACGCCACAAAAGGGGCATCATCCCTAATCCCTCCTCCTCTCCTTTCCATGCCCCCAATTCTCCATTCAGTACATCTCCCACACACTCCAGTGTGTCACCCCTAACTCGGGCCACCACTGCCTCTCACCTACAGCTCTCTCTGGTGCCTAGCTCGTCTGCCCGCCTCTCCCTTCCCCCATCCACGTGGCAAACAGAGGGATTTTCCTGATGTGCAAAGCTGATGTCATCACTCCCTTATTTAACACTCTGCAGTGGTCCCCATCCTCCTCCTGCTAAAGCCCAAGTGTCGCTGGCTTACAAGAACCTTGGTGATCTGGCCTCTGCCACCCCAGGATCTCTCACCTGTCCTCCAGCCACACTGAACTGCTTCTAATTACAACAGGCCTGACCTCTCACGTCCTGGCCTTCACATCTTCTACTCCCTATCTCTAGAAGGCACTTTCGTATCTGCTTTAGCTGATGAGATCTCCTAGCAAGCAAGCGGAAGTGCTGAGCTCTTCACCAATAAGTATTGCCTAATGTTATTTCCTCCTTTACAAATCTCATTACCGGCCGGGTGTGGTGGTTCATGCCTGTAATCCCAGCACTTTGGGAGGCCAAGGTAGGTGGATCATCTGAAGTCAGGAGTTTGAGACCAGCATGACCAACTTGGTGAAACCCCGTCTCTACTAAAACACAAAAATTAGTTGGGTGTGGTGGCAGGTGCCTGTAATCCCAGCTTCTCAGGAGGCTGAGGCAGGAGAATCGCTTGAACCCAGAAGGCAGAGGTTCCAGTGAACCGAGATTGCACCATTGCATTGCAGTCCAGTCTCAGCAACAAGAACGAAACTCCATCTCAAAAAAAAAAAGGTGGGCAGATCACTTGAGCCCAGGGGTTGGTTGGTTTGTTTATTTATTTATTTTTGAGATGGAGTCTCACTCTGTCACCCAGGCTGGAGCGCAGTGATGCGATCTCAGCTCACTGCAAGCTCCGCCTCCAGGGTTCAAGCCATTCTCCTGCCTCAGCCCCTCGAGCAGCTGGGACTACCAGCGCCCACCCCCACGCCCGGCTAATTTTTGTATTTTTTTTTTTTTTTTAAGTAGAGATGGGGTTTCACTGTGTTAGCCAGGATGGTCTCGATCTCCTGACCTTGTGATCTGCCCACCTTGGCCTCCCAAAGTGCTGGGATTACAGGCGTGAGCCACCGTGCTGGGCCGAGCCCAGAGGTTTGACACCAGCCTGGGCAACATGACGAAACTCTGTCTCTACAAAAAATACAAAAAATTAGCCAGGTGTGGTGGTGCATGCCCGTAGTCCCATCTACTCAGGAGGCTGAGGCACGAGAATCGATTGAGTCCGGAGAATCGACTGAACCTGGAGGATCCACTGAGCCCAGGAGTTGGAGGCTACAGTGAGCCATGATCGAGCCACTGCACTCCAGCCTGGGCGAAAGAGCAAGACTCTACCTCAAATCAATCAATCAATAAAAATTTTTTAACATAAAAATAATTTTCCTTATAGTAGCTCTGTCAAAATTATGACATTTAACTTTCAAGAATCCATCCGCTTGATTTGATGCTATCCACTGACAGCTCGCAGTCTCTACACAGCAAGGGCTTGGAGACTGCGGTCTAGCTAGAATGGAGTCAAGGGATTTACCTCAAAAGTGCATTTGCAGAGCAGGTGCACTATTCTACTCCGATAATATGTTTATTTGTGGTGGCTTAGGAAGTCTTAGTGGGTATTACAAAAGGTCAGAATCCCTAGCCATCTCCTTGGCACACTCAGTGATAATCCTACCAAAAGCAACTTCAGAACCCAGGGAGGGAGCGCACAGCTGCCCTTGCTAGGCTCCAGCGGGTACTAGAAACTGTCACAATTGTCTGGCAGGTAACAGCATAACCACATTTTGAATCAAAAGTGTTGTTCAAGCTGAAATCCTAGTATTCACCCTCAATTCCTCTGTTTCCCTCACCCGTACAACAATCTCTCAACTCAGTCCATCAGCCCTATCTCCAAGCCTCCCTCAAGCCTGCCGCCTCCTCACCAACTCTGTGGCCATGCCACAGTAGAAGCTATCATATCCCTCGCCTACACTGCTGCCATGGTCTTCCACGCCTGCCCCCAGAAGCCAGGCTCATTCAGCTGTCAAAATTAGCTGTTTGACTTCACTGAAATGAAAAGCGCTTGTGTTCCAAAGGGCACCATCAAGAAAGTAAAAATACATCTAATCCACAACACTGACTAAAATTAAAAAAAAAAAAAAAGACAACCCACAAAACGGAAGAAAATATCTGCTGGTTATATATCTGATAAGAGGTTTTACCCAGAATATATAAAGAGCTCTTAAAACTCAATAATAAAAGACAATTTTAAAAGCTGGGTGCAGTGTCATGTGGCTACAGTCTCAGCTACTTGGGAGGCTGGGTGGGAAGATCGCTTGAACCCAGGAATTTGAGACCAGCCTGATCAACACAGCAAGACTTCATCTCAAAACAACAACAAAAGACAATTTTACAATGGGCAAGGTCTAAGAAACATTTCTCCGAAGAAGACACACAAATGCCCAGTAAGGCTGGGCGCAGTGGCTCACATCTATAATCCCAGCACTTTGGGAGGCCAAGGCAGGTGGATCACCTGAGGTTGAGAGTTCGAGACCAGCATGGCCAATATGGGGAAACCCCGTCTCTACTAAAAACACAAAAATTAGGCTGGCATAGTGGCGCATGTCTGTAATCCCAGCTACTCAGGAGGCCGAAGAAACGAGAATCACTTGAATCCAGGAGGTGGAGGTTGTAGTGAGCCAAGATCACACCACTGCACTCCAGCCTGGGCGACAGAGCGAGACTCTATTTCAAAAAAAAAAAAAAAAAAAAAAAAAAGGGCCAATAAGCACACGAAAATATGCTCAGCATCATTAATCATTAGGGAAATGTAAATCAAAACCACAAGGAGATACCACTTCACACCCACTAGGATGGCTACTAAAAAAACACAGAACATGTGTTAGCAAGGATGTGGAGAAAACTGTATACATTGCTGGTGAAAAATAAAATGGTGCAGCCACTAGTCAGTGGTTCTTCAAAAGGTTAAACACAGAGTTACCATACGACCCAGAAATTATATTCCTAGGTTTATGCTCAATAGAAATGATAACACGTCTACAAAGAATTTGTAGATAAATGTTCATAATATCACCACTCATAATAGCCAAAATGTCAAAACAACCTAACTGTCCATCAGCTGATGAATAGACAAACAAAATGTGGTCTATCCACACAATGGAAGCCTGTTCAGCAATAAAAAGGAGTGAAGTACTGATTCACGCTACAACATGGAGGAATCCTGAGAACATTATGCTAAATAAAAGCAACCAGACACAAAACACCACATAGTATATGATTCCACGTATACGAAACGTCCAGAATAGGCAAGCTATAGACAGAGAGTAAGTCAGTGGTTGCCCAGGGCTGGGAGAAGAAGGGGTTAGGGTGTATTGCTGAAGGGTACGGAGTTTCCTTTTAGGGTGATGAGAAAGTTCTAAAATTGATGTAGTGAAGGCTGCATAGCTGTGAATACAGTAAAAACCATGGAATTGTATACAAATGTGTGAACTGTGTGGCATGTAAATTATATCTCAATAAAGCTGTTACCCCCCAAACAACAAAGAGAAAAATCGGTTCCTTCAAAGAGAAATCAGACCATACTACCCATTCTACTCAAAACTCCTCACTTGTTCCCCAGTGCTCCAAGAATAAAAACCAAATGCCCCATGTAGTCTAAGCCCTTCACAGCTCCCCGTCACCTCTCTACCCATCTCCACTTGTCCTCCAAGTTCTAGCTCCACTGACCCACTCTGTCCTGCTCAGGTTTCATAATTATTTCCTCCATGCAGAATGAATGATGATCTCACTTCATTTATCGGGCTTCTTCTCAACCATGGGGTCTAGCTTAAATATCACCACCACAAAAAGGCCTTCTCTGACCAGATCACTTAAGAGTACCCACTGTCCCTTCTTTCCTCTATCACACACGCTTCATAATTCTCATTACAACCTCTAATTGCTTTATTTGCTAAACCATTTAAAAATCATCTCTTCTATGAGAATGTAAGCAACATGAATTCTCTCTTGCTTACCAAGGTAACTCCTAGTATCTAATAATATCTTTGGCACAGAGTAGATGCTCGGTAAAGATTTGTTAACTTCAGGTCTTACTGCAAAACAATAGTCTCAATCCAATCTTTAAAACTGGCCTTGGCACAGTGGCTCACGCCTGTAATCCCAGCACTTTGGGAGGCCGAGGTGGGAGGATCGCTTGAGGCCAGGAGTTCAAGACCAGTCTGGCCAACATGGCGAAACCCATCTCTACTAAAAAATACAAAAATTAGCCGAGTGTGGTGGTACACACCTATAATCCCAGCTACTTGGGAGGCTAAGGCAGGAGAATCACTTGAACCTGGGAGGTGGAGGCTGCAGTGAACCAAGATCGTGCCACTACACTCCAGCCTGGGCAACAGAGTGCTATTCCATCTCAAAAATAAATAAAAAAAAATATAATGAATAATACTTCCTCAGTCATGAATATTTCAGTTAAAAAAATACAAAACACCACTCTACGGCATTCTTCAAGTTACTATGCTTCCTTTCCCCACCAGCCCCATCACTCTCATAACCCTGGAAGGTGCAGCTAGGCTTCACTGCTGACTGCTAACACCCAACTGCCACCATGATGGCCAATTTCTCAAAACTGGAGCTAGGACTAATACAGAGTCTATGTCATCCACTTAGCAGTACAATAACCATGTTATCAGAGTGCTCTGACTACACTAATGGTTTAAGGATTCTCTCCAAAATCCCTAGGAAGCAACAATTCGTATCCCTATTGTAGAATCTACATTTGAAATCTAGCTACGACATCTATTAATTATTTAAGTATTAAATTCTTAAGGAGGAATGTAATGAGACTGAGGCAATCATTTATCTTCTAAACAAAATTTTGTCACTTCCTTGCTCCCATCCCCATCAGCTACCCAATGGTCACAAGCTAAAGCCTAATACAAGCATGGAAAGTAGACATTACGACAAAACAGTCTATATCTAACTTCATCTCAGGCCACTCTTCATCCACACACTGTGCACTTCCTAACTTAGCAATCACCCCTCTACTTGCTTCTTCTCCCAGCCCTGGGCAACCACTGATCTCCTCTCTGTCTACAGCTTGCCTATTCTGGACATTTCATTTAAATGGAATCATATACTATGTGGTGTTTTGTGTCTGGTTGCTTTAACTTAGCATAATGTTCTCAAGGTTCCTCCATGTTGTAGCACAAATCGGTACTTCGTTCCCTTTCATTGCTGAACAGGCTTCCATTGTATGGACAGGGCACATTTTGTTTGTCCATCCATCAGCTTTCCATCACAGTCCCTGCACACACCACAACCTATATGTCTCTGTAGAACGAAGTCCCTTTCCCCTCTTCCCTTTTCCCTCATATGTACCCTGTAAGAACTAGTCCTCCTCCACCAGGAAGCCTTCATAGATTCCCTCAGATATTTGGTTGGTCTTTCTCTACTTTCATAGAACTCCATGACGGCAGTTATTACACAGCACCATCATTATCTGTTTTCTCTCCCCTTCAATGGACTCTTTGTCATCTTTGTCTATGTTCTTCTAGTCTATATACTTTGTGGTGCTTAAAAAGACCAATAAAGAGTATGGTACAATCAATGCTCAATACATGTTTGTTGAATGAATCTCTCTCTCAAAGCACTGTGCTAGATTCACCCAAGTATGATAGCCCTAAATATAAAATAGTGGCAAAAATTCGGTGGAACTCTTATGTCCAGGTCCAAAGAATACATTCATTTTAAACTGAACACACATCTTGAGTAACAGCTCCCTTCTACCTTAGCAATTCACAAAGCCATCAACTACTCCCTTCTAACTTTACTGAGCTCTCTGTGCATTACTGAATCTAGAAATCTCTTCATGCTTGACACCAAAGCTTTTTATTATAACCCTTTCCTGATCTATTCCTCATCTTCCCAAGTTCAATCAACTGCCTCTGCCTGATGCCTGTTTCCTTCCTTTTCTTCCTACTAAGTTCCAGTAGCCATTTTGTTCAACTCATAGAGAGGCTAGTATGAAAAGAGATTCTCCCCAAACTTAAGTGTAACTTCTTTAAGAAAAAATTGGAAAAAAAATCCAGTAGATGACAGTCTTCCATTGAAAAAGACATGTGGGTATAATATAGCTGATGTCTGCCTAACAAAAACTACTTTCGGCCGGGCGCGGTGGCTCAAGCCTGTAATCCCAGCACTTTGGGAGGCCGAGACGGGCGGATCACGAGGTCAGGAGATTGAGACCATACTGGCTAATATGGTGAAACCCCGTCTCTACTAAAAATACAAAAAACTAGCCGGGCGAGGTGGTGGGCGCCTGTAGTCCCAGCTACTCGGGAGGCTGAGGCAGGAGAATGGCGTAAACCCGGGAGGCGGAGCTTGCAGTGAGCTGAGATCCGGCCACTGCACTCCAGCCTGGGCGACAAAGCGAGACTCCGTCTCAAAAAAAAAAAAAAAAAAAAAAAAAAAGCTACTTTCTAGTCACTCCTTCATAAGAGGGTTATCCTCATTCCATCTTCCCCACCACTGGTTTTCCAAGGCAGTCCTGAAAATTCAATTTGTGTGTCCCCTACACCTGCACTTAGTTCTCTCTTTTAAAGTTCAAAGGCCAGACCATGATCTCCCTGAGGCAGTGACCGGGTCTGTCTGGTTCACCACAGCATCCCTACAGCCAGCCTGGCACAGTGGCTGGCATACGATGGCCAAATAACAATCAACATGGGACGTAAGTCAGGTTAACAACAACAACAAAAACAAAGTCAGAGGTTTATCAAGGTACATTATAGCTGGGTGTGAGAAAACACAAAGTCCTGCAGCTTAAAAGACCAGGAATCACTGGTGATCACAAGGAGCTACAGTGGCTTCATTCCCAGATTCTACCTATGCCCGCGATTTGGGTTTGCGGATTTCCCAGAACTCTCTGTTTACAAGACCTTGGCTGCAAGGAGGCAGTCAACAAGTGCAACTGATCACTCCAGTAGATGAGAAAAGAATGTACCCAGTTTGGTATCCCACATTCTGCCAACAAATGGAACATAAGTCACAGAACAGAATAAAATTCCTGAATCCCAATAAGAAAGAGAGGAAGAAAAAAGGGCAGGGAAGAGAAATGGAAGTAGAGAAGGAGTAACTAAAGTCATGAGAAGTCAGAGACATATCAGAACGGACTAGAGGGCGAGAAGGCAGGCTAGCACAAATTGACAGCAGAGGCTCCCCTTTACTGAAATGTACAGCGGCAGGCACCATGCTTAACTTTACATGCACTGACCCATTTAATCCTCTCACCAAGCCAGAGGTAGAAACTATTCTCATCTCCATTCCACTGGTGATGAAACCGGAGCGGCGTGAGGTAGGGCACTTGCCCCAGCACATAGCGAGGAAGATGCCGCTTTGACCTGCCCGGGTCTGACTCCAGGACACCCCATTCTTTAACCCTTACTACCTATTCTGCCTCCCAGGCCTTCAAATAGGGTTGGGAAAGGAGTCATTCGCTTATCCATTCATCGAACACTGAACACCAACTGGGTGAGTGTCAAGGCCTGGGGCCAGGCGCCGGTGGGCGGATGTAAGGGACGCGGGCTGCGAGTGGGGGACAGAACGCGACGTCAATCCTAAGGCGAAGGAGCACAGCCCGCGGCCAGACCGGCAGCCGGGATGCAGGGTGGGACCGAGGGCACGGGGCGCGCCGCGGAGGCCTGAGGAGGGGCGGGCGGCCCCCGCTCCCCGCTGCGGACCGCCGGCTTCCGCGGGCGGCAAGCCAGGCGCTCAGTGTGTTGTGGCATTTAGTGTCCGCCACTCCGCGCGGGCGAGACCGCGGGCGAGGGAGGCAGGGCGGACGGGCATGGAGACCCTGCGGGGCTGAGGCAAGGGAAGAGTGGCCTGGGGGAGGCCGAGGAGGGGGCGAGGGGCCAGGCGTCGGGGGCGTCGGGGCCGCCTGCGGCGTCGCGGGACTCACCTCCCGCGGCAGCCCCTCCGGACTCGTCGGCCCCACCGGGCCGGAGGAGGCGGGGATGGACTCCGGGCCGCGGGGGCTGCCGGGAGCCCGTTCCCTGGGCAACGGGGCCGACACCGGGGCCAGCACCGAAGAGCGGCAGTTGGCTGCGCCGGGGGCTAGAGCGGCAGAGCCACAAGTGGTAGCGGGCGGGGCGGACGTGACGCAAATGCGTTTCCGGCGGGGGTGGGCGGGGCTTCGCCTCTCCTTCTAGGGAATCTCTGCGGACCGCATGGAAGGTACGTGAGATGAGTTCCTTTCCCGGGGCAGGGTGGCTGTGAATGTTACTGCTTGGGCCGCAGGTTGGGCCAGAAGCTGAGGAGCTCCCCGGATTAAATGAGGTTAAATGGAGGTCAGATGCCTTGCCCCAGCCTAGCCCGCAGGCCCCGCGCAGCCTCTGCTGGCTGCTCGGGAGACAGTTTTGCCGAGCCTCCGTTTTTTCACATGTGGAGTGACAGATGAACGGGACGATATACGCAAATGAGTGTCAGCAGATCAGACACCCAAATTGTAATTATTGTCGCTATAAATTAGCACTAACAGAGTTCACTGGGTGCCAAGCCTTGCATGCTCAGCTCCTCCAGTAACTCCTCTCTGAACTGCCTTGTCAGAACATTCTGCTTGTAATGAAAGCTGGCTTTTGCCTAGTGCTCAGTCTGCTGAGTGCTGCTCCAAGTACTTTAAGTGGATCATCTCATTTGAACCTCACAGTGATCCCATGAAGTAATGTCAACCCCATTTTGCAGATGGGGAGTAGAGGCTCAGAGGGGATAAGTAACTTAGTCACTGTGCCCTCACCCTGCCCTGTCCTGTGACGCTGATGACTGGTCTGTCTTTACTGGCCCTTAAGTTTCTTGAAGTCAGTTATGTTTTTGGTTCCTAAATATGTGCCCAGTATGAGTCAAGCTGACCATAAATCAGATGTGGTCCTGCCCTCAGAATCTCCTGCTGGGGGAAAACCCTCAGACAGTTATAGAACAGGTGGTAAGAGCTATTCCTCCATTTACCTCATTTTATGCAAAGCCTCCTATGTGTGGAAGGTTTGAAAGAGAACAAGACATAGTTCCTACCCTAGTTGAATTCCCAGTTTAGCAGGGAATATAGACATTAAACAAGCAAATACACTCCACCGATGAATATCGTGATAGCAGAATTACAGGATGTTCCACATATCTACCCCCCAACTTGGGGGATCCAGGAATACTTCTCTGTGGAAATGACTTTCTAAAAACCTGAATCAGATAATTTCACTGCCCTACCCAGAGCTTATTGCTCACTCCCCATTGTATTAGGTTAGTGCAAAAGTAATGGCAGTTTTGGCCATTAAAAGTTGTGGCAAAACCTGTTACTTTTGCACCAGTCTAATACTTAGAATAAGTCCAAACTTCTTATCTTAAGCTATTAGGTTCTAGTTGTCTGATCACCTCCTCACCCACTAGTCCTTTTCTGTCCATTTCATTCCAGCACACTGGTTTTTGTTTGTTTGTTTTATTTTGTTTTGTTTTCTGTTTTTTGAACTCACCAACCTCATTCTCATAATTAGGGCACATACTACTGACCTACCCTTTTTCTGGCTTTTCATCATTCAGATCTCAGCCTGAATGATACCTTCTCAGGGGGTCACACTAACACAAGACCCTGTTTTATTTTCCACGTACACTTACCATGATCGGAACTGATCGTGGCCATTTAAGCGTTTATTATCTGCCTCCCCTTTGGAAAGTAAGTTCCTTGGAAACGGTCCTGATCCATCTCATTCAATCACTTCATTCCCCCATGCCTGGCATATTGTAGACAGTAAGCAAATATTTGTTGTTTAAGTAAAGAATGAGTGATAAATCAATATGATATTTAAAAGTGAGGATACTAAGTATGAGGCAGGGGAGTGGGGACACACACAGATAGGAAAAACATTCCAGGTCAAAGTCAGAACTTGGACAGAGCCAGCTCTGAGGCACAGAGGGCAAGAGGGAAAGGGGGAAGCTGAAGGGATGGGCAGAGCTTGGATAGTAGAGGCCTTGAGCTAACAGGTGAGATACTGGGTTTTTGCCATGTGCCAGGCATCACAGCTTCACATATATTATCTCATCTCAGCAATCCTATGAAGTAGATACTATTTTTATTCCCATTTTACAGATGAAAATGTTGAGGCTCTGAAAGGTACATTAACTTGCCCAAGATCTCACAGCTGGCAGAGCTGGGATTCAGACGCAGGCAGTGTGGTCTTCTGACTCGAGACGTCAAACCATCCAGCTGTTGTGTGTCCTGGATTCCTGAAGGGGACTTTATCCTGTGGGCCGTCAGAAGCCTTTGCGGGGTTCAAAGTAGAGAAGGCGAGAGGGCACCGGAGGACTGGGGGAGAACAAACAACCTGAGTTGGCTCTTGGTGGTCTGGGGGTTGCTTCCCACAGGCAGTGGGATCCGGGTACATCTTGGAGGATAGGCGTCATGAGCCTGAGGAAGGAAGGCGCTTTCCTGCAGAGAGAACACGTGCAAAGGCCTGCAGGCACCTCAGCTTTTCAAGAGCTGCCAGTAGTTCATTTTCACTGGAGATTGACAGGGGGCCAATGTGTATGTGTGGGTTGATGTACGTGTTGATGCAGAGGGGTAGCTAGGTCTGGAAGGACTTTGGACTTCCTCCTGATTTCCAAGCAGGGCCGTGGCAGCATCGTGATCAACTCTGCATCTCTGTTGTCTCAGTGTCTTGAAATGATTAGCACTCATGAGCCATGCCACTCTGAACAAATTTAAAGTATCAGAGTGCCTGAGACTAGATAGTGGAAGTACTCAGGAGTCAGGGCTAGATAGATTATCCTGTAGGGAAGGTAACCGGAGCCATTGAAGAGTTTTAGCAGAAAGTCACAACTTTACCTTATTTCCAATCTTTGGAAAACAAAGGGCTTAAGGTAAAAATTTTGCGGAGCCATTAAGCTGGAAAAGGATTCAGCTATATCTGGTGAATCTTAAAATGTTAAAAATATTCTATGTTGTCTTCTTCCAGGAACCTTCACATTCATTCAGACTTTGTAGTTTCCACATTTATTTGTCCAGTTGATACAGCATTTGAGATAGTTTTACTGTTGAAAATTATGAGGACATTTGCCCTCCAACTATGATTGTATATTCCATGATAATAATTTTGTTTCTTTTATACCCTATCAGCAAAGACTGTTGGAATTGTAACGCCCAGAAAACCTGTCTTATCTGTCAGTGCAAGAAAAATTAAGGACAATGCGGCTGATTGGCATAATTTAATCCTGAAGTGGGAAACCCTCAGTGATGCAGGTTTTACCGCTGCAAATAATATTGCCAACTTGAAAATCAGTTTATTGTAAGTACATATCGGTTTTTCATGCTCTAAGTTTTTTAATAACTGGGGAAATATCAACATGAATAAATTTGAAAATAAAATATTAAGCAAAAAAAGCAAGTGGTAAGATGACACATGAGACAAAATTATATTCCTTTTTTTTTTTTTTTTTTTGAGATGAAGTCTCACTCTGTTGCCCAGGCTGGAGTGCAATGGCGCAATCTTGGCTCACTACAACCTCCACCACCTGGGTTCAAGTGATTCTCCTGCCTCAGCCTCTGGACTAGCTGGGATTACAGGCGCCTGTCACCACACCCGGCTAATTACTGTATTTTTAGTAGAGTCGGGGTTTCACCATGTTAGTCAGGATGGTCTCGAACTCCTGACCTCACATGATCCACCTTCCTCAGCCTCCCAAAGTGCTGGAATTACAAGTGTGAGCCACCACGCCTGGCTATTCTGATTTTTAAAACCATAGATTCTTTGATTCTTTTGTAGTTCATAGGCGTGATGATTGGGTTTTCATGCTCATGTATGACCTGTGCCTTCCTCAAACTTTGCTATGATGTTGACACAGTATGTAGCTGATATGGAAAAAACTACCATGGATTCTTTTTGTCCATTTTTTGATTTTACATAAACAAAAAACATATGTTAGTGTTTCCTTTATGTCTCGCTTTCTTTTTCTATTTTTATTTTTGGAGATGAGTCTCACTCTATCCCCCAGGCTGGAGTGCAATGGTATGATCTCAGCTCACTGCAACCTTTGCCTCCCAGGTTCAAGCAATTCTGCTGCATCAGCCTCCTGAGTAGCTGGAATTACAGGTGCCTGCCACCACGCTCAGCTAATTTTTGTATTTTTTGTAGAGACCGAGTTTCACCATGTTGGCCAGGTTGGTCTCGAGCTCTTGACCTCAGGTGATCCGCCCACCTCAGCCTCCCTAAGTGCTGGGATTATAGGTGTAAGCCACTGCACCCAGCCATGTCTCACTGTCTTTCAACATGGAAGCCATCCATGTAATGTAGAGCCACTATTCTGGTTCTGTTCTTTCTCATTGCTGTTTAATAGTGTTTACCCACATTAGACCTCTCAAACTCTGCCACTGGTTTATCAACTAAGTTATGTAATGTTCTCAATCTTTTGTTGTCATTTCAGCAATGTGCACAGCATCTTTCCCAGGAATAGATTCCATCTCAAGAAACCACCTTCTTTGCTCATCCATAAGAAACAACTCCTCATCTGTTCAAGTTTTCTCATGAGATTGCAGCAATTCAGTCCCATCTTCAGACCCCACTTCTAGTTCTGCTTCTCTTGCTTTTTCCACTGGCAGAGTAGATTTAACATCATTCTTAAGGGCCCTAGGAGTTTGAGAATGGTAGATGTGCATTGGATTCAACTTAAAGTCACTAACTGCAATATCCCCTAACGAGAGGGTCAACCTGTCTCTTGAAGCTTTGAAGCCTGTCATTGACTTCTTTGTAGTTGTGAATGTCTTGGATGACATGTTCTTCTAATAGAAGGCTGTTTCATCTACATTGACAATCTGTCATATTGTGTAGCTACCTTCATCATTGATCTTAAGTAGATCCTCTGGATAACTTGCTCCAGCTTCTACATTAGCGCTTGCAGCTTCACCTTGCACTTTTATGTTATGGAGATGGCTTTTGTCCTTAAACCTCATGAACCAAATCCTGTTAGTCTCAAATTTTTCTTCTGTAACTTCCTCATGTCTCTCAGCCTTCACAGAATTGAAGAGAGTGAGGGTCCTGCTCCGGATTAGGCTTTGACTTAAGGGAATGCTGTGTCTGTTTTGCTCTTCTGTGCAGACCCCTCAAACTTTCTCCATATCCGCGCTAAGGCTGTTTCACTCATCATTCACATGTTCACTGGAGTAGCACCTTTAATTTTCTTCAATAACTTCTCTTTTGCCTTCACAACTTGGCCAACTGTTTGACACAAGAGGCCTAGCTTTTGGCTTATCTTAGCCTTTTTTTTTTTTTTTTGTACAGATGGAGTCTCGCTCTGTCGCTCAGGCTGGAGTGCAATGGTGCAATCTTGGCTCACTGCAACCTCCGCCTCCTGGGTTCAAGCAATTCTCCTGCCTCTGCCTCTCGAGTAGCTGGGACTACAGGTGCATGCTGCCACGCCCGGCTAATTTCTTTTGTATTTTAGTAGAAATGGGGTTTCACCATGTGGCCCAGGCTGGTCTTGAATTCCTGAGCTCAGGCAATCCACCCGCCTCGGCCTCCCAAAGTGCTAGGATTACAGGCGTGAGCTCCCGCACCTGGCCCCTTATCTCAGCTTTTGACATGCCTTCCTCACTAAGCTTGATCATTTCCAGCTTTTAATTTTTTTGTTTCTTAAATTGGCCAAAGTATAGCTTTTGATTTAAAATGAGAGATATGCAACTCTTCCTTTCACTTGTACATTTAGTGGCCAATGTAGGGCTATTAATTGGCTTGATTTCAATATCCTCCTATTTCAGGAAATAGGGAGGCCCAAGGAGATGGGGAGAAATGGGAGCAGCCAGTCAGTGGAGCAGTCAGAACACACAACATTCATTCATTAAGCTCGCTGTTACATGTGAACATGGTTCATGGCACCTCAAAACAATTAAACTAGTAATATCAAAGATTATCAATCAAAGATCGTAGATATAATAATGAAAAAGTTTGAAGTATTGTAAGAATTACCAAAATATGATACAGAGACATGAAGTAAGCACATACTATTGGAAAAAATGGCGCTGGTTGATTTGCCGCACATACATACACAGGGTTGCCACAGGCCTTCAATTTGTAAAAAATGCATTATCTGTGAAACTCAGTAAGGTGAAGCATAGTAAAATTAGGCATGTCTGTACTCCTGGATTGTGAACTCTTTGAGGAAATGATCCATGTCTTGTTCATCTTTGTACATCCAGCACCACGCCCTATGCCAACGATGCCACACAGCTGAATGTTGTTTTTTTTTTTTTTGAGACAGTCTTGCTCTTTTGCACAGGCTGAGTGCAGTGGTGCGATAACGGCTCACTGCAGCCTTGACTTCCTGGGCTTAAGTGATCCTCCCACCTCAGCCTCCTAAGTAGCTAGGACCACATGCGTGTCCCATCATGCCCAGCTAATTTTTACTTTTAATTTTTGTGGAGATGAGGTCTCACTATGTTGCTCAGGCTGGATTCAAACTCCTGGACTCAAGCAGTCCTCCCGCATCCACCCCCCAAAGTGTTGAGATTACAGGCATGAGCCACCAAAACCAGCTGTCATGGCTGAATTTAACTGACTTATTTTGGTGCAAAATTGAGTGACCAATGGACATATTCATTGCACATATAAATAATAACTGAATTTATATCATAATGATATGAAAGAACAATGCTTATGCAAAATGTCCCACGTAACTATGTTGATATAGAGGTTTGCAGAATTTATTATAAGGAAATAAGGCAAGCTTAAAGAGTTTATAAAGAGTATATTTTGTACACACCTCTAATTTTCTATTTTGTTTAGGAATAAAGACAAGATAGAACTAGACAGCAGCAGCCCAGCCTTGAAGGAAAATGAAGAAAAGGTGTGTCTGGAATATAACGAGGAACTGGAGAAGCTATGTGAGGAACTGCAGGCCACCTTGGATGGGTTGGTAAGACATAAAGACACAGGCCACTTGTGGTCACTGTTGCTGAATCCGATGGATGTATTTGGGATTCACTTGACCACTGGCCATCCCTTCCTCCTTCTCAATCTCCTCTGATGTTCTCTTCCTCTGCCTGCCACGTAAATCTTAATGTTCCCCAGGATGCTGTCTTAGACATTCACTCCTCCTGTGCATCATCCAGGGAAATTTCACCCACTTTCCGGTCTCATCACATAGTAAAAACTTTTTCTTTTTCGTGAGATGGGGTCTTGCTTTGTCGCCCAGGCTGGAGTGCAGTGGCGCGATCTTGGCTCACCGCAACCTCTGCCTCCTGGGCTCAAGCAATTCTCCTGTCTCAGCCTCCAGAGTAGCTGGGACTACAGTTGCGCTCTACCACGCCTGGCTAATTTTTGTATTTTTAGTTGATACAGGGTTTCACCATATGGTCAGGCTGGTCTCAAACTCCTGATCTCAGGTGATCCACCTGCTGGCCTCCCAGAGGGCTGGGATTACAGGCATGAGCCACTGCACCCAACCACAGAGTAAATATTTTAGGCATCTAGGGCCAGCCAGTCTCTGTCTCAGCTACTCATCTCTGCCACATAGGACTAAACAGCCATAGACAATATGTGTGTAAATGGATGTGGCTGTGTTCCATGAAACTTTATCTTTGTTTTTTGATTTTTTTTTTTTTTTTTTTTGAGATGGAGTCTCACTTTGTCACTCAGGGCAGAGTACAGTAGCATGATCTCAGCTCACTGCAAACTCCACCTCCCAGGTTCAAGTGATTCTCCTGCCTTAGCCTCCCAAATAGCTGAGATTACAGCCTCGCACCACCACATCAGCTAATTTTTGTATTTTTAGTAGAGACAGCATTTCACCATGTTGGCCAGGCTGGTCTCGAACTCCTGACCTCAAGTGATCCGCCTGCCTCGGCCTCCCAAACTGCTGGGATTACAGGCATGAGCCACCACACCTGGCCTTTTTTGTTTCTGTTTGTGTGGTTTTTTTGTTTGTTTGTTTGTTTTTGAGACAGAGTCTCACTCTGCCACTGAGGCTGGAGTGCAATGGCGAGATCTTGGCTCACTGCAACCTCCGCCTCCCGGGTTCAAGTGATTCTTGTGCCTCAATCTTCTGACTAGCTGGGATCACAGCTGTGCACCACCATGCCCAGCTAATTGTTGTATTTTTAGTAGAGATGGGGTTTCACCATGTTGGCCAGGCTGGTCTCGAAGTCCTGGCCTCAAGTGATCTACCCACCTCAGCCTCCCAAAGTGTTGGGATTACAGGCTTGAGCCACTGCACCCATACAGGAAAACTTTTTTCTTTTTGAGATAGAGTCTTGCTCTGTCGCCTAGGCTGGAGTGCAGTGATGTGATCTTGGCTCACTGCAACCTCCATCTCCCAGGTTCAAGCGATTCTTCCACCTCAGTGTTCTGAGTAACTGGGATTACAGGTGCGTGTCACCATGCTCGGCTAATTTTTGTATTTGTAATAGAGACGGCGCTTTGCCATGTTGGCTAGGCTGGTCTTGAACTCCTGACCTCAAGTCATCTGCCCACCTCAGCCTCCCAGAATGCTGGGATTACAGGCGTGGGCCACCATGTTTGTCCAGGAAAACTTTATCTTTGGACACTGAAATTAAATTTTGTATAATTTTTATGAGTCACAATCACTATCGTCCTTTTGGTTATTTTCAACCATTTAAAAATGAAAAAACCATCTTAGCTTGTGGGCCGTACAGAAATAGGCTGTGGGCCAAAATTGACGTGTGTTCCAGGGATAATTTGCCCATCCCTGATACAGCACGTAAGAGACTAAAGTGTTTGTTTAATGAACTAATAACTAAATTTCAAAACCTACCATACTGGCCACTAGATGTGAAGATAATACCACCTTATTTCTTTGCTAGGCACAGGAAATTAGGTTTTACACATATTTGAACTTGGATAACTGAAGCTTACCCGTAAACGTTTAAGATCTTTATATTTTCACCTTTTTATTTGTTTGTTTGGAGACAAGGTCTTGCTCTGGAATGCAGTAGCGTGATCACAGCTCACTGCAGCCTTTACTTCCTGGGCTGAAGTGATCTTCTCGCCTCAGCCTCCTGAGCAGCTGGGACTACGAGCATGAATCATCATGTCCGGCTAATTTTTAAAATTTGTTTGTAGAGACAGGGTTATCATGTTCACCAGGCTGGTCTCGAACTCCAGACATGACGTCATCCTCCCACCTTGGCCTCCCAAAGTGCTGGATCACAGGCGTAAGCCCTGGCACCCGGCCTTAGCTTTTCTGTCATGTCTTCTTTCGGCTTCAGGATCCCATATGACATTGAGTCCCTGTGTTTCCTTAGGCTCCTTTTGGCTGTGACGGTTTCTCAGACTTCCGTGTTTTTGATGACTTGGACAATTTTGAGGAATACTGGTCAGGTATTTTGTAGAACGTCCCCCAATGGAGATTTCTCTGATGTTTTTCTCCGAATTAGACTGAGGTTATGGGTTTGTTTCAGAGGAGGACCACAGAAGTAAAGTGCCATTTCTATCACGTCGTATCAAGGGCACATACTGGACATTCTGTCATCAGGACTTTTCTTTGGGTCTCACCTATTGCCCAGGCTGGTCTCAAACTCCCGGGCTTAAGCAGTCCTCCCACCTCAGCCTCCCACAGTGCTGAGATTCCAGACGTGAGCCACTGTGCACGGCCAGGACTTTTCACTGTCGAAGTTGACCTTGATCACCAGGCACACCAGGTTCCTCTGCTGTGGAGTTGCTCTTTCTCCTCCTCCCATGCTGTGCTCTCTGGCAGGAAGTCACTATGTGTAGCCCATACCTAGGGGGTAGGGACGTTTTCACCACCTCCTTCAGGGTGCAGTATCTACATAAATTATTCAGAATTATTCTGCATGGGAGATTGGTTCCCTCCCTCCCATTTGTTAAATTTTTTTTTTTTTTTTTTTTTTTTGAGATGGAGTTTCGCTCTTGTCACCCAGGCTAGAGTGCAGTGGGGTGATCTGGGCCCACCGCAACCTCTGCCTCCCGGGTTCAAGTGGTTCTCCTGTCTCAGCTTCCCAAGTAGCTAGGATTACAAGTGTCTGCCACCACACCCAGCTAACTGTTGTATTTTTATTTAGTTTTAAAAAAAATTTGTTTTGGCCAGGCGTGGTGACTCATGCCTGTAATCCCAGCACTCTGGGAGGCCCGAGGCAGGTGGCTCACCTGAGGTCAGGAGTTTGAGACCAGCATGGCCAATATGGTGAAACCCCATCTCTACTAAAATACAAAAAATTAGCTGGGAGTGGTGGCAGGCACTGCAATCCCAGCTACTTGGGAGGCTGTAGCAGGAGAATCACTTTCGGAGGTTGCAGTTAGCCGAGATCACACTACTGCACTCCAGTCTGGGCAACAGAGTGAGACTCCGTCTCAAAAAAAAAAAGTCCGGGCGCGGTGGCTCACATCTGTAATCCCAGCACTTTGGGAGGCCAAGGCGGGTGGATCACAAGGTCAGGAGTTCAAGACCAGCCTGGCCAAGATGGTTAAACCCTGTTTCTACTAAAAATACGAAAATTAGCCAGGGGTGGTGGTGGGTGCCTGTGATCCCAGCTACTCAGGAAGCTGAGGCAGAGAATTGCTTGAACCCAGGAGGCGGAGCTTGCAGTGAGCTGAGATCGCACCACTGCACTCCAGCCTGGGTGACAGAGTGAAACTCGTCTCAAAAAAAAAAAAGAAAAGAAAAGTGGTTTGGGAATAAGTTTTCATTCTATGTTCAAAACCAAAAGTTGATTTTATAAGGGTATTATTATTATTATTATTCCTATTTTCCTCTATCGGTTAAGGAGCATGGTTTCCAGACCTGGTCTGTGTCTTTCATAAGTTTGACCTTCTGGGGGTTGCATGCACTGTTTTCCCTAAGCTGGGCTAACATTTCACTGTGGTCTGTGTTTGCTGTGGGAAGAAGCCACCAATGTTGAAATGTAAGGGGCTGTTGTTTATGCATTGTTCATTCAGGGATGCACGTGCCTATGTGACCTGAATTCCTTATTGATGGCTGAGCGACAGAATTGAGCATGACTTCTCGCCTGGGGTCAAGGCTCCAGAATTTCCCTTATTCTCCTGTTATCAGCTTTTCTTAGAATCAGGTGGCACCAGGGAGCTGCCGCAGGACTCAGAGGAAAGAGCAGAGGACTGGGTGTTAAAACTTGGTGTCAGAAGGCATGGTATCGAGTTCTGGCCTCATCCCTCTCAGCTCAACCTGGAGCAGTTTCCCAGCTGTGAAAGGGAAATGATGAGTCCTGCCTCTTGGGGTTGGGCCAAATAAAATATCAAACCGTAAAAGATTTGGGAAACAAGTAAAGTCCTGTAAAAATTAACATTAGCTGCATTTAGTGCTTGCCACTTCCAATGTAATTGGAGGGTGGTTGGAAGGACCAAGTAAAGGAATTAATATTTTTGACAATTTATATATCTTTTCTTATTTCCCCCCCATGTATGTAAAGTCAGCTATACTTAGGAGTTTAAAATTTGGTCTTCATAGACCTATGCTACTTAAATCTGAAATCCTAGTTACTTTACCCATTAATTTTCTTTATCAAACCCTTACATATCTCCAAGTAGGTGCTTCACAAATACTAACTCAATCCTCTTCACCACGCTGTGGAAGTAAGCCCGCCATTGCCCCTATTCTGTGCTGCCTGCTGTGTGCAGCGGGGATGGTTTAGTAGCTCCCACAAGTGGCTGTGCACATCATGCAGTTACAGGGCTTAGGACAGAGCCTGGCCCCCACTGAGGGACCGTCAATGGCAGCTCGCCACGTTTCCTTACTTCCTGCGTGAAGTGTTGAGGGCTCCCTTTCTGTGTTGCCATTTTATAAACAAGGAAGTCAAGGAGGTTTCCGTAAACAAAGGCAGTTAATAAGAGAGGGTCAGGCCTGGTGCGGTGTCTCACGCCTATAATCCCAGCACTTTGGGAGGCCGAGGCGGGTGGATCACGAGTTCGGGAGATCGAGACCAGCCTGGCCAACATGGTGAAACCCCATCTCTACTAAAAATACACAAATTAGCTGGGTGTGGTGGCACACGCCTGTAATCCCAGCTACTTGGGAGGCTGAGGCAGGAGAATCACTTGAACCCGGGAGTCAGAGGTTGTAGTGAGCCAAGATCCCGCCACTACACTCCAGCCTGGCACTGCACTCCAGCCTGGCACTGCACTCTCCAGCCTGGCACTACACTCCAGCCTGGCACTGCACTCCAGCTTGGTGACAGAGTGAGACTCCGTATCAAAAAAAAAAAAAAAAGAGTCAGAAATGAGCTCATTTGATGCCTTTCTCTCTCACTTCTTAAAAGCAGCAAGAGCCAGCCAGGCGTGGTGGCGCATGTCTGTATAATCCCAGCACTTTGGGAGGCTGAGGTGGGAGGATCGCTTGAGCCCAGGAGGTAGAGACCAGCCTGGGCAACATAACGAGACCCTGTCTCTACAAATTAAAAAAAATTAACTGGGCATGGTGGTGCACACCTGTGATCCCAGCTACTTGGGAGGCAGTCGAGGCTGCATGAGGCACGGTCATGCCACTACATTACAGTTTTACAACTTGGGCAACAGAATGAGACCCTGTCTCAAAAAAAAAACAGGCAGCAAGAGGCTGCCTTGGGATTCCCCCAGGACTTTGGGCCTAAAACATCAGTGCTCTTTGGAAATCCTAGTGAAATGGCACTCAGAAACCTTTCTTGCTCTAGGACTGGAAATCTGGGGTTTATTACCAAGGTAATTCAAATTAATGGAATCATAGCAACTGTCCACCTTCGTCTCCCTGGGAATTTGCTGTACTTAGAGTTAACAGTGTTTAGTTATTGGAATTTTTATCAAAATAGATGTACACTTCTTAGCTTTGAAATCTTATAGGTATTGAATCTGAGACTGGATATTTCAAATATTATCATATTCTAAATGAATATGTTTCAGACCAAAATACAGGTGAAAATGGAAAAGCTGTCTTCAACTACCAAGGGAATTTGTGAACTAGAAAATTACCATTATGGGGAGGAGACTAAACGACCCCCTCTGTTCCACACTTGGCCTACAACCCATTTCTGTAAGTAGTTCCTTCTCAGTTAACTTTCAGGAGGGTAAAGGTTATTAAGGGCATTTAGTATCGTTTACATCTGGTACTTTAAGAAGCTGACAAGGCTTTGAAATTCAATGCAAAAGTATCTATCGGGAGGAAAAGAGACAGAGGCGCCTTAAAATAAACATTTCTTCTTGGCTTTAATTACCTGGTTATCAGCAGAGTATATTAAACATAATTAGAGACCCGTGAAGCAAGCTGCTGTTATTAGGCCTCTAAAACCAGTGGGACAGAGTGAATTCCACCTCCTCTGTGGAAGCAGAAATCTCTCGTTTTGGGGGGGAAGGGGAGAAAGGGGTTTTTTTGGTTTGTTGAGGTTTTTCTTTTCCTTTTTGTTTTAATTAAAAAACAAATTGAGGTCACTGCAGCCAACCTCATGGAAGATGACTGGGAAAAATGAAAGCCATGACTTCAATAAACTCTAGGAGGTACTTCTTAAAGGGCTATTTTAGCTTTATTAGTTCAAGACAAGGGCTAAGCTGTTTTATGTTGATCTGAGACTTTTTAAATAAGGCAGGAAAGGGGAAAATCACCTGGTGGAATGTGTTTAGTGATATATTGTCAGTTTGAGGGGAATCTCCTACTTATAATCACTGTAGGTCACCTAAGGGTCAGGTAGAAAAGGTTATATATACTTTTTTTGAGACAGAGTCTCGCTCTGTCACGCATGCTGGAGTGTAGTGGTGCAGTCTTGGCTCGCTACAGCCTCCGCCTCCTAGGCTGAAGCAATTCTCGTGCCTCAGTCTCCCAAGTAGCTGAGATTACAGGCGCACGCCACCACACCCGGCTAGTTTGTTTTTTTTTTTTTTTTTTGGAGACGTAGTCTCGCTCTGTCGCCCAGGCTGGAGTGCGGTGGCGCAATCTCAGCTCACCGCAAGCTCCGCCTCCCAGATTCACGCCATTCTCCTGCCTCAGCCTTCTGAGCAGCTGGGACTACAGGCGCCCGCCACCATGTCCGGCTAATTTTTCATGTTTTTAGTAGAGACGGGGTTTCACCGTGTTAGCCAGGATGGTCTCGATCTCCTCACCTCGTGATCCACCCACCTCGGCCTCCCAAAGTGCTGGGATTACAGGTGTGAGCCACCGCGCCCGCCCTAGTTTTTGTATTTTTTAGTAGAGACAGGGTTTTGCCATGTTGGCCAGGCTGGTCTCAAACTCCTGACCTCATGTGACCTACCCACTTGGGCCTCCCACAGTGCTGGGATTACAGGCGTGGGCCACCGCGCCTGGCCTATATACGCTTTTATTTCACTCTGCTGACGATGTTATCAAATTGTACTAATCTGTACCAGCTAGAGTGGTAAACTCCATCGGGCCCTTCTTCCTTTCAGTGCTGTTGCTAATTCTGGTTTTTAATTAAGAGCTGTTAAAAATGTAGTTCTTCCTGAGTCAAGACTACATTCTTGAATCACTGCCATTAAGGGACACTCACGTTTCTTTCAGATGAGGTTTCGCACAAGCTCTTGGAGATGTACAGGAAGGAGCTGCTCCTGAAGCGCACAGTGGCCAAGGAGCTTGCACACACCAGGGATCCTGACCTCACCCTGAGCTACTTGTCCATGTGGCTGCACCAGCCCTACGTGGAGAGCGACAGCAGGCTGCATCTGGAGAGCATGCTGCTGGAGACGGGCCACCGAGCTCTGTGACGTCCTGAGACGGCTGCGGACACTGGCTCCTTCCACTTCTCACCAGGCAGACAGTCTCCTGCCTAGGACCCAGTGCCGCAGGCCTGGATCAGACCTCAGGATCAGACCTTCTTGGGGTCTTCTGGCCAGAGCTTGTCACCAGCCCCGTGGCCTCTCCAGGCATGCCCATATCCACAGCCCGCGGCCAGCCCCATGTGGTGCCGCTCAGCCTCCTCTGCCCCTCCTGGGAACCCGTCACTCGTGGGTGCTTCTGAGTAAAATCAATGAATTTCTGAGCAGAATGAGTGAGTGATCTGGTTTCTATAAATAAGGCGTGCTTTGTACATTTGTGTAGAAAATCCTTGGTTTAATATTTTCACTTTATGCCTATCTGATTGTTGAAGTTTTTATGAGAATATATTAGTTTTTGGGCGAGGTGCAGTGGCTCACGCCTGTAATCCCAGCACTTTGGGAGGCCGAAGTGGGCAGATCACTTGAGGTTAGGAGTTCGAGTCCAGCCTGGCCAACATACTGAAACCCTGTCTCTACTAAAAATACAAAAATCAACCGGCATGGTGGTACGTGCCTGCAATCCCAGCTACTCGAGAGGCTGAGGCAGAAGAATTGCTTGAATCAGGAGGCAGAGGCTGCTGTGAGCCATTGCAGCCCAACCTGGGTGACAGAGTGAGACTTCATCTTAAATAATAAGATCCCATAGAGTTAAAGTGAAGTTTGACATCATGACAATGAAAATAACCTACGAAAAAATTGCCGCTGTTTGCATACTGGGGACGTGACAAGCGATGTAAACTGTCTTCCCTGGCATTCTGCTGCCACAAATCCTCGGGTTTCACAATGTTTGCGGCCATTTCCAGTTAACATACTAGGTTAGAATGAGGAAAAGGTGACAGTTTTGAAACAGACTGAAGAGACTGGCCAAAAGCTAGGATGTGGAATGTGAAGGTATGCAAAAGCCTACTTTTTTGTTTGTTTGTTTTTTCAAGTGGAGTCTCACTCTGTCACCAGACTGGAGTGAGTGGCACGATCTCAGCTCACTGCAACCTCCGCCTCCTGGGTTCAAGTGATTCTCATGCCTCAGCCTCTTGAGTAGTTGGGACTATAGGCACGCGCCGCCACATCGAGCTAATTTTTGTATTTTTAGTAGAGACAAGTTTTCACCATGTTGGCCAAGATGGTCTCCATCTTCTGACCTCGTGATCCACCCGCCTTGCCCTCCCAAAGTGCTGGGATTACAGGTATGAGCCACTGCGCCCGGCCTGTAAAAGCCTACTTTAAACTCTTCTTTTTGGTGGCATTACTTGTTACATGGTTCTACATCTGTGTTTGCCTTTTTGTAAGTTCTCTGATCCCAAACTTTATATTCTGTGGGACTATATATATAGTGATACTTAATAAATAGCAGTTTTAGTTTTTTGTTTTTTTTTTTAAGAGATAGGATCTTACCATGTGGCCCAGATAGTGCCAAACTCCTGAGGTCAAGTGATCCTCCCTTCTCAGTCTCCTGAGAGACTACAGTCATGCACTGCCCAGCCCAGCAATAATGTTGTTGTTGTTGTTTTTAGACACAGGGTCTTGCTCTGTTGCCCAGGCTAGAATGCGGTGGCATGATCGTAGCTCACTGTAATCTCAGCCTCAAACTCCTGTGCTCAGGTGATCCTCCTGCCTTAGCCTCCAGAGTAGCTGGGACTATAGGTGTGCATAACCACGTCTGGCTAATTTTTTAATTTTTACTTTTTAGAGATGGGGTCTTGCTATGTTGCCCTGGCTGGCCTTGAACTCCTGGCCTCAAGTGATCCTCCTGCCTCGGCTTCCCAAAGTGCTGAGATTATAGGTGTGAGCCACTGCACCTGGCCAAGTATAGTTTTTAATTGTGTCCTTTTAGTATTTAACTATAAATACTATTTATCTAAGTTTATTAAGACTATTGTAACTTTATTTATTTTTTGAGACAGAGTCTCACTCTTGTTGCCCAGACTGGGGTGCAGTGGTGCGATCTCGGCTCACCACAGCCTCCACCTCCCAGGTTCAAGCGATTCTCCCCCCTCAGCCTCCCAAGTAGCTGGGATTACATGCACCTGCCACCATGCCTGGCTGATTTTTACAAGCATGCACCACCATACTCAGCTAATATTGTATTTTTAGTGAGATAGGGTTTCACCGTGTTGGTCAGGCTGGTCTTGAATTACTGACCTCAGGTGATCCCCCGCCTTGGCCTCCCCAAGTGCTGGGATTACAGGTGTGAGCCACCGAGCCCAGCCAGAAGCATTTAAAGGCAACATTTCTTAGGATTTCTCTTTCCTCTTCCTTTGCTATATTTATTAAGATCTGACTATCAGCCGGGCGCGGTGGCTCACGCCTGTAATCCCAGCACTTTGGGAGGCCGAGGCGGGCGGATCATGAGGTCAAGAGATTGAGACCATCCTGGCCAACACTGTGAAACCCAGTCTCTACTAAAAATACAAAAATTAGCCTGGCGTGGTGATGCACACCTGTAGTCCCAGCTACTTGGGAGGCTGAGGCAGGAGAATGGCTTGAACCCCGGAGGCGGAGGATGCAGTGAGCCAAGATCGCGCCACTGCACTCCAGCCTGGCAACAGAGCGAGACTCTGTCTCAAAAAAAAAAAAAAAGAATTGACTATCATCAAAGTAGGCACTCGGGCATCTTGCAGTCTGGAGACCACATGGTCAGCCTTTGACAGGAATGGTGTTGTCCCACTTCAGCCTCCCCTGCATGCTGAGGAAGCAGCTACTGCAATGAGCTGCAGAGGCAGATGGGCTGGGAGAGGCAGGACCCCAGAGGCTCCACTCACCCAGACCTGCCTGGGAGAGGCCTTGGCATCAAGTCCACAGGCAGTCACTTGTATGTTGGGGGTTACTTAAAGAATAAACGCTCTTCAGAAGAGATGTTGAAAGATTTCATACCTGCACAGGATTTCTAGGACAACTCACGTGTCCCTGATGGTGCATGTCCCGGACACCCTGCAGCAAGTGGCTCAGGAAGACTAATGGAAAGGATCAATACTGCTAAGGACAATCAGAAGTAAAAGACCTAAGTGATGAATCTGCCAAGCAACTTCTATCTGAAAGGAACAATGAAGTAGGTTGATTTGGGACTTCTAGCTGAACCTACTGGATGAATTACAGTTATGCCTTCCACCTCCAGAAATCCTGCCATTTTAAGTATGAAAACCCAGAGAGCCACAAAATCAAAGAGAACAGGATTGGGGGAGGAATTCCTGATAAGTACATTTTTTAAAACCTTTAAAAATTTTTTTTGACAGAGTCTGGCTCTGTCATCCAGACTGGAGTGCAGTGGCGCAATCTCAGCTCACTGCAACCTCCGCCTCCCAGGTTCAAGCAATTCTTCCACCTCAGCCTCCTGAGTAGCTGGGATTACAGGCACCTGCCATCACATGCAGCTAATTTTTGTATTTTTGTAGAGATGGGTTTCACCATGTTGGCCAGACTGGTTTTGAACTCCTGACCTCAGGTGATCCGCCTGCCTTGGCTTCCCAAAGTGTTGGAATTACAGGCGTGAGCCACCCCGTATGGCCCAAAAACCTTTAAAATTTAGGACTTCAGGCCAGGCGCGGGTGGCTCACACCTGTAATTCCACACTTTGGGAGGTAAAAGCAGGTGGATCACCTGAGGTCAGGAGTTCCAGACCAGCCTGGCCAACATGGTGAAATCCCATCTCTACTAAAAATACAAAAATTAGGCTGGGCACAGTGGCTCATGCCTGTAATCCCAGCACTTTGGGAGGCCGAGGCGGGTGGATCACCTGAGGTCAGGAGTTCAAGACCAGCCTGGCCAACACGGTGAAACCCCGTCTCTACTAAATATACAAAATTTAGCCGGGCATGGTGGTGCGCACCTGTAATCCTAGCTACTCAGGAGCCTGAGGAAGGAGAATCCCTTGAACCCAGAAGGCAGAGGTTGCAGTGAGCTGGGATTGCACCACTGCACTCCTGCCTGGCAGCAGCAAGACTCTGTCTCAAAAAAATATAAATAATAATAATATGACCTGGCTAGGCATGAGTCATTATGGGCTCACACCTGTAATTCCAGCACTTTGGTGACCGAGGCAAGCAGATTGCTTGAGCCTACCAGGAGGTTGAGACCAGCCTGGGCAACATGTACAAAAAATACAAAAAACTAACCAGGTGTCATGCTGCATACCTGTGGTCCCAGCTACTCAGGAGGCTGAGGTGGGAGGATCACCTGAGCCTGGGACATTGAGCCTGCAGTGAGCCATGATTGCACCACTGCACTGCAGCCTGGGTGACAGAGTGAAACCCTGTCTCAAAAAAAAAAAAAAAAAAAAAAAAAAGTGCCTCAGAGGGCATAAGATCCACTCTGCCCTGGCTCCTTTCTCTCCTGCTGGTTCAGCTCTCCCCACCCCTGTGACCATTTGGGAGGTGCCAGGGCTGCAGTGCCACGAGTGCCTGATCAGGGGTACCCAACCAGGGTTGCAGCCACAGGGTCCATCATGGTTTCCAGGGAACACAAGGGAATTTTCTTTTTTTGCCTTTAGTAATAAGTAATAATAACTGAACATGGACCAGGTGCCAGGGATCATGACAAATGCTGAAACCACGTGTCCTCATTGAAGCCCCAGCCAGCCACCCCTGGGAGTCATTTAGGTGTCCTTGTACCCCGGTCTGTGCTCTGTCTTCACCCTTGTTCTTTTTTTTTTTTTTTTGAGATGGACTCTTGCTCGGTCACCCAGGCTGGAGTACAGTGGCAATCTCAGCTCACTGCAAGCTCCGCCTCCCGGGTTCACGCCATTCTCCTGCCTCAGCCTCCTGAGTAGCTGGGAGTACAGGCGCCCGCTACCACGCCCGGCTAATTTTTTTGTATTTTTTAAATAGAGACGGAGTTTCACCGTGTTAGCCAGGATGGTCTCGATCTCCTGACCTCATGATCCACCCGCCTCAGCCTCCCAAAGTGCTGGGATTACAGGCGTGAGCCACCGCGCCCAGCCACGCCTGTTCTTAATCTGAGTATTTGAAGTATTTGAAAGTACTATGTATACAAAACAAAGTTCTTTATGAGAAAAGGAAATTTCCATTTATCATTCTCTCATAAAGAAGGTTATGTCTATTTCTTTTTTTCTTTCTTTTTCTCTACAGGTGTGCACTACCACACTGGGCTAAGTTTTTAAAATTTTTGGTAGAGATGGCGTCTCACTGAGTTGCCCAGGCTGGTCTTGAACACCTGGGCTCAAGCAATCCTCCTGCCTCAGCCTCCTAGGTTACATCTATTAGAAGGGGGTTGTAATGTGGAAGCTGTGCATACATCTGTCTCTATGCTCTATTGGGGAACTCCGCAAAGGCCAAGCTGGAAGAGGATAAGGCACAGGGCTCCCAAAGAGTAGGGCCCATGAGTCCCGCTCACTGCCGTCAGTCCCGAGGCTGGCACACAGCAGCACTCAACAGGCACGTGGCCGATTCATGAGGAGACCGCTCTCAGAGCCTCCTGTGTCTTCAATTCTGTCCAGTGGAACAAAGGTTTATTTGTTGTGGTTTTCTGCAGTTACATTGACCATCCATTCATAGTAGCACATACACAGTGGTGAAATTAAGATGTGTTGGGGTATTTGTTAGTGTCCTATAGATAGAAAATAAATGTATACTTACCAGGGCCTCATCCAGACCACGGTCATATTCGACCCAGCATGTTGTGTTAATCGCCTGACAGTGGTTATGAATGATCCTCAAGAGGGCTCTGTCTATATCTCCAGGATCCCAGGAGGACACTCATGGTGGTTTCATGAGACTCTGGACTCCTGAGAAGTGGCCTTGAGTCTACAGGACACAACTACAGCCTGACCTGACCACCCCACGCTCCCAGGCAGCCGCAGCTTGCTCCCCTACTGGCTGTTTGCAGCCTGCTGGAAGACCTGCCTTTCTGTTCCTACCGACCCCGGCTTGGAGATCAAGTGAGGGTAGGAAATGCCCCGGTCACTGTAAGGGCTGTAGGAAATGCTGGCTCTCTGAGAATACAGCCGCCCTCCAGGGCAGGACCTGGAAAGAGCACATCACCAGGGCGACACGTGGTCGCAAGCCCAGCTCTGTCCCTGAGCAGCGCGATCTCTGCTTGGGGTCTCTCCTGATTGTCTCTGCAAGGTGCAGGGAGAGAACTGCTGCTCCCTTTGAATGCTTTCTTCCATGTGTGGACCAATGGCCCTTCCCTTCCTTCCCCATAACACAGCCCGTGGAAATATTGAGATATGCCACGCCGTGACTTTCCAAGTGGGACATCAAAGAACTGGGCTTCTACCCTGAGCATCATCTTGCTGTGGACCTCAAATAAGTCACCCCATCATTTATGCCTCACCTTCCTCGTCTGTAAAATGAGAGGAGAGCCAGGCACCGTGGCACACACCTGTAGTCCCAGCTACTCAGGAGGCTGAGGCAGGAGGATCGCTTGAGCCCAGGAGGCAGAGGTTGCAGTGAACCGAGATCGTGCCACTGCACTCCAGCTTGGGCTACAGAGTGAGACTTGGTCTTGAAAATAAATTAATTAATTTAATTTAATTTAAAAAATCATGCAAGTAGAAATGACTTTTTTCCCCTCCTATCAATAAAATGCTGCCCAGAATGACTGGCTTATTTTCTTTTTAATTGAACCCAAAAGAAGCTGCTAGTATGGAGCAAGTCTGGTGGAAAAGCAGCAGATCTCCCAGGAGAGAAGGGAACAGGGCAGGGCCACTCATCACCATCACAAAAACTCATGAGCATCAGATGCGCCACAGCGATTCCTGATCAGGCAACATCTGCTATTGTTATGACAAGCTCCATCGAAAAATGTAGACAGCAGGGTAGAAAGACATTCTTTATAAATAAAAGGTTCATCTGTGCAAAATTCACATTAGAAAAATATACATTGCTTGCCACAGACTTTCTCTGGATAAAATCAGACAAATCTAGGATCTGACTCCTCTTCACTGTGAGGGCTCTGGCTCCACGGTGAGGAACGACTCCACAGCTTCTAGGGCAACTCCTTCTGGTGGGCCCATCCGCAGGGCACGCCCCTCTGCATCGGTCACTATGACAAAGTCCTCCTCCCGAGACACTATTGTACCTGGAGGGGACAAGATAAACCCATCGGAAGTCTGAATAAAAATCTGCTTCTGTCCCTGAGACAGTAACTCATGGCTCCCATTGGAAATTTCAAAAGCCATGGCTTCGCTGACAGCAACCACACTCTCCAGTTCTCTCTGGCCAGAGTGCACCTCCAGCCCACAGGGGAACCGCTTCAAGTCCCCCGAAAGGCTTCTGAGACACCCTTCAGTCAACAGTGATCCATGTGGGCCAGGCTGAGGCCCTGGCTTGGGCACAGTCCTGCAGGCACAGTTTACTGCCACGCTATCCATGGACAAAATTTTCTCAAGCAGAGGGGCCGCCACCTCCGTAGGCAGGACGCTGCTGGGGCTGGGCTGCTGGTTGTTCAAATGGAAGTCACAAACCTTGCTGAGGTGTCCTGCCTCTGCATGTCCAGGCCTCCCAGACAGCAGGGACTCTGCTCCGCCAGCAGATGACAAGGTGCTACAGAAACCCGGGCTCCTCAGGCTGTCCCGGGTATCCTGGTCTGAAGAGTGTTTCAGAGCATTCTCTCCAGGAAACGCTGCCACCTGTGCCTGGGTCAGCCTTCTAGGCTCTCCTGACTGAGCATAAAGAGGCAGCCCACTGACATCCTGGGATGAGACAGCAGCACCTATAGACCCACTCCTGGCTTCTAAGTCAGCCAGTGCGTGAAGCTGCGGGCCCGCCTGGAACACGCTCCCATCGCCACCAGAAACCGTCGTCGTATGGCTTTCTTCAGAATGGGGAGAGACACTGCCATTTACTGGAGGGGCAAAACCGAAACATTTTGGGAAACAGGTGAACATGCGTGTACTGTGTCAGGCCCACTCACTGCACTCACCATCCAAAACCAGCGAGGCCAAGTCACCTGCCCTGCAGGGAAGTCAAAGCATCAATGCTCCTTGCTCCTTGGGATTGGTAGCAATTTTAAAAAATCCATCCCTGTTATCTATTCACAAAGACGGATTTTGTACTGAAAATGTGCTCTAGGAGCCATTCGACAGTGTGCTTTTTTTTTTTTTTTTTTGAGATGGAGTCTCACTCTGTCCCCCAGGCTGGAATGCAGTGGCACGATTTCGGCTCACTGCAAACTCCACCTCCTGGGTTCAAGTGATTCTCCTGCCTCAGCCTCCTGAGTAGCTGGGATTACAGGTGTGCACCACCATGCCCAGCTAATTTTTGTATTTTTAGTAGAGACGGGGTTTCACCATGTAGGTCAGGCTGGTCTCAAACTCCTTACCTTGTGATCCACCCGATTTGGCCTCCCAAAGTGCTGGGATTACAGGCGTGAGCCACCACACCCAGCAACAGTGATTTTATGCCAACACTGAATGAATGATTGGTGGTTCTTCATCAGAGTGAGCTGGAGAATTGCCCAAAGAGGCCTTTCCAAATACATCCACACCCTCCCAACAACCCTACCCACAGACCTGGAATTCCCAGAGGTCCAGGCCTCTGTATTTCACAATAACCTCCCCAGGTGATTCCAACACATGCCCCAATTAAGAATCACCGTCAGGCTGGGCATGGTGGCTGCTCACGTCTGTAATCCTAACACTTTGGGACGCTGAGGCGGGCAGATCATTTGAGGTCAGGAGTTCAAGACCAGCCTGGCCAACATGGGGAAACCCTGTCTCTACTAAAAACACAAAAATTAGCCGGATGTGGTGGTGGGCACCTGTAATCCCAGCTACTCAGGAGGCTGAGGCAGGAGAATTGCTTGAGCCTGGGAGGCAGAGGTTGCAGTGAGCAGAGATCAAACCATTGCACTCCAGCGTGGGTGACAGAGCAAGACTCTGTCTCAAAAAAAAAAAAAAAAAAAAATGCTAGTGCAGTGGCTCACGCCTGTAATCCCAGCACTTTGGGAGGCCGAGGTGGGCAGATCACCTGCGGTCAGGAGTTTGAGACCAGCCTGACCAAAATGGTAAAACCCCATCTCTACAAAAATACAAAAAAAAATTAGCCAGGCATGATGGTGGGTGCCTGTAATCCCAGCTACTGGGAAGGCTGAGGCAAGAGAATTGCTTGAACCCGGGAGGCAAAGGTTTCAGTGAGCCAAGATTGTGCCACTGCACTTCAGCCTGGGAGACAAGGCGAGACTCTCGTCTCAGAAAAAAAAAATTTATATATATAAATGTATATATATAGAAAACATATATTTACATAAATATATATATAATTTTTTAAGTGCCTAGTTGGTAGGTTCTGGCTAAAGCCAGAATAATAACCAGACCGTGTCTTGTTTTCAAATGTTACATCTCAGCTGGCATGTACAGCGAAGTCTCATGAAAGTCAAGGCATAGATGGATGTGTCCTTGGGACCCATCTCAGCCTAACCACCTCTCAGGACCCTCCTGGTATAGCCCGCTTACCACCACTTGGTGGCTCTTTTTTTTTTTTCCTTTGAGATGGAGTCTCACTCTGTCACCCAGGCTGGAGTGTAGTGGTGCAATCTCAGCTCACCGCAACCTCCTGCCTCCCAGGTTCAAGTGATTCTCATGTCTCAGCCTCCGGAGTAGCTGGGATTACAGGCACACACCACCATGCCCAGCTAGTTTTTCTGTATTTTCAGTAGAGACAGGGTTTTGCCACGTTAGCCAGGCAGGTCTCGAACTCCTGACGTCAGGTGATCCGCCCGCTTCGGCCTCCCAAAGTGCTGGGATTATAGGCGTGAGCCACTGTACCCGGCCTGTGGCTCTCCATTTTAACAAGGCACTCTAGAAAACCCTGAAGACCTCAAGACTCGCAGGGAACGAATCTGGAATGATAGAACACTGGGAGGCTGGAATGAAACTTGAGAAACCAGAGGGTCCCCCTAAATCCAGCACAGGTCACCCAACCTGAAAAGTGGCAATCCTGGGCATATCTGTGCATGCCAGCAGGGCTGCCAGGCCACGGATACACCCCACAAACAGTGTTTTACCCTCACCAGCGGCCAAAGCATGCAAGGGCCTGGGCTTCTCCCAGCCTCTGCTGTTAGCAGCAAGAGATTCAGTGGTGTCATTGGGCAGGGCTTCTCTTCTGGGCCTTTTCACCGAGGCCAGTCCCTCCTCCGCAGCCTATGAAGAGAAGACCCAATCAGCTAGAAGAGGAAGAAACAGGCAAACCTGTACCTCCTCTTCCTGGTGTAAATGGAAGAAGGCAAACCCCAGTAATTCACCGTGCACAGAGTCACCTGGCACCCACTTCAGCCATGCCCACCTCATGTTCCCTCTTCTCGCTGCCGGCTCCCTCTGGCTGCTCCCCATCCATCTCCCGGCTGGGGCCCTCAGGTCCAAGGTTGTCTGGGTGTATTTCTTTATTCCTCAGGAATTCTGTGATTCCTAATGACTCGGCAACCTGAAAAGAAATGGGCCAAGAGAATAAACTTCACCCAAACAGCACACACCCCTAGAAGTACATTCACATGCAAGAATTAAATGACTTCACAGAATTAAATCCTGTGAATTTGTACTGTGAGGTACCATCTCAACAATGAGAAAGATGAAGATCAATATAATGTTAGATGGACTAGCTGATGATAAAAATGGATCATTATCAAAACTAGAAGGTTCTATGTGAGCACAATTTAGAGGAAGAGACCAATCTTTTTTTTTCTGAGACAGAGTCTTGCTCTGTCGCTCAGGCTGGAATGTAGTGGCGTGATCTTGGCCCATCGCAACCTCTGCCTCCTGGATTCAAGTGATTCTCCTGCCTCAGCCTCCTGAGTAGCTGGGATTACAGGCACGCACCACCACGCCTGGCTAATTTTTGTGTTTTTAGTAGAGACGGGGTTCCACCATGTTGGCCAGGCTGGTCTCGAACTCCTGGCCTCAAGTGATCCACCCGCTTCAGCCTCCCAAAGTGTTGGGATTACAGGCATGAGCCACCGTGCTCAGCCTAGAACAGTCTTTACAAAAAATTTAAAACAGTCTCTTTAATGCTATCACAAGCTTAATGTTAGCTGATACCATGGTAACTTTCTTTCCCACTGTCCCTCCTTTACTGAATTCTCACTGGTCTCTTCAGAAAAACGATCCTGCCTATCCCACATCCAGATCTCCCTTCCCAGCTGGTAAAAAGTCATGGGTCTGGGGGCCTGAGCTGGTTCCCAGCTTCTCTGCCCACGGCCTGGGTGATCTTGGTGAGCCACCATCTCCTGAGTCTCCCTTGTCCATCTCCCTGACTTATCCAGACAAGAGATTACAGCTGCCTGGAAGGGCTTTTGTGAAGATGAGATCTGACTCCATATGCAATGCCTATGTGAAACACCAGACGTGAAGGTGTTAAGAGACAGCTGTTATCATTTATACATGGACATTATAAAGAGAACCCCACAGAGCACGAGATGGGGGCGGGCACAGCAGGAAGGGCAGCAGAACAAGGCTAAAGGAGAAAACAGGCCATGTGGGTTCTACGCAGACGAACCTGGGCGGTGTCCCCTCACAAACTGAGCCACTGTCATGCTCCCAAGAGGCGATGGCACAGTATGAGCTGCTCAAAAAGCCAGATTCTGTAGGGCATGCACAGTATGTGTGTGTGGCCAGTTCTGCTTCATGGCAGGATGACACCCACACTTGCTCTCTGAGTTTAGCAAGCGGGTATCATGTTTTTTTTTTTTTTGAGACGGAGTCTCGCTCTGTCGCCCAGGCTGGAGTGCAGTGATCGGATCTCAGCTCACTGCAAGCTCCTCCTCTCGGGTTCACGCCATTCTCCTGCCTCAGCCTCCCGAGTAGCTGGGACTACAGGCACCCACCACTTCGCCCGGCTAGTTTTTTGTATTTTTTAGTAGAGACGGGGTTTCACCGTGTTAGCCAGGATGGTCTCGATCTCCTGACCTCGTGATCCGCCCGTCTCGGCCTCCCAAAGTGCTGGGATTACAGGCTTGAGCCACCGCGCCCAGCCGGGTATCATGTTTAAAAAACACACAGGTGACTGCTGTGCAGGGCATCCACATGAGGCTTAGCAAAAACCTTTTACATTTTCATGATACATAATTTAAGAATATAAGGCAGGGCATGGTGGCTCATGCCTGTAATCCCAGCACTTTGGAAGGCTGAGGCGGGCAGATCACTTGAGGTCAGGAGTTCGAGACCAGCCTGGCCAATACGGTGAAACCCTCTCTCTACTAAAAAATACAAAAATTAGCTGGGCGTGGTGGTGCACACCTGTAGTCTCAGAAACTCGGGAGGCTGAGGTGGGAGAATCGCTTGAACTCGGGAGGCGGAGGTTGCATTGAGCCAAGATGGCACCATTGTATTCCTGCCTAGGCGACAGTGAGACTCTGTCTCAAAACAACAAAAAACACCCAAAAAAGTCCAATGTAGCTAAAGGCAATTTGATAATAACAATGACATTGAAATGAGAATTGTGTTGGAACAACCACAAACAAAAATGAATGGCCCCTGGCCGGACGCAGTGGCTCACGCCTGTAATCCTAGCACTTTGGGAGACCGAGGCGGGTGGATCACGAGGTCAGGAGATCGAGACCATCCTGGCTAACGGTGAAACCCCGTCTCTACTAAAAATACAAAAAAAAAAAAAAAAAATTAGATGGGCGTGGCGGCAGGTGCCTGTAGTCCCAGCTACTTGGGAGGCTAAGACAGGAGAATGACGTGAATCTGGGAGGCAGAGCTTACAGTGAGCCAAGATCACACCACTGCACTCCAGCCTGGGTGATAGAGCGAGACTCCATCTCAAAAAAAAAAATGGCCCCTATATAATCCATCCCCAAACACCCACATAAGGAAGAAAACAGGGCTGGGTGTGGTGGTTCATGCCTGTAATCCCAGCACTTTGGGAGGCCAAGAAGGGAGGATCACTTGAGCCCTAAAGTTCAAGACCAGAGTGGACAACATAGCAAGACCCCATCTCTATGAAAAATTTAAAAATTAGCTGGGCACGGCGACACACGGCTGTAGTCCCAGCTACTCAGGAGGCTTATGTGGGAGGATTGATTGGGACCAGGAGGTTGAGGCTGTGGTAAACTGTGATTGTGCCACTGCACTCCAGTCTGGGAGACAGAGGGAAACCCTGTCTCAAAACAAAAACAAACAAAAGAAGAAGAAAATGATACCTGAGGTTTTAACTCTGATCATCAGTGAGTGGGAAGATTATGGTGTTTTCCATTTTCTTTTAGCTTATCTTCATTTTTGAGTTTTCTGGAACAGCATTTATTGGTTTAAGAAAAAAAAATTGGGGGCCGGGTGCCATGGCTCACACCTGTAATCCTAGCACTTTGGGAGGCCGAAGCAGGCAGACTGCCTGAGCTCAGGAGTTCGAGACCAGCCTGGGCAACACGGTGAAACCCTGTCTCTACTAAAATACAATAAATCAGCCAGACATGGTGTTGTGCGCCTCTAATCCCAGCTACTCAGGAGGCAGAGGCAGGAGAATTGCTTGAACCTGGGAGGCAGAGGTTACAGTGAGCTGAGATTGTACCACTGCACTCTAGCCTGGGCGACAGAGCAAGACTCTATCTCCCAAAAAAAAAAAACAAAAAGAAAAAAAATTCACTTGATGGGGAAAAACTAAAATGAGGTACAACAGGAAAATGTTATTACTAAAAACATTCTCCTTCATACATGAAGTTTTTTGTGGTTTTTTTTTTTCGGAGACAGAGTCTCACTCTGTCAACCAGGCTAGAGTGCAATGGTGCAATCTCAGCTCCCTGCAACCTCCACCTCCTAGGTTCAAATGATTCTCGTGCCTCAGCTTCCCGAATAACTGGAATTAGAGGCATGTGCCACCGCGCCCAGCTAAATTTTATATTTTTAGTAGAGACTGAGTTTTGTCATGTTGGCCAGGCTAGTCTCGAACTCTGACCTCAAGTGATCCACCCGCCTCAGGGTCCCAAAGTGCTGGGACTACAAGCATAAGCCACTGCACCTGGCCCTTCTTTCTTTTGTCTAACTCTACGAGCAAAACTCTTTCTGCCATGGGAGATTGTTACCTTATCATTGTTTATTTCCAGGGTCTCCTGGGAACACAGACCAGAACTACTGAGGTAATCTTGGCACATTTTCTTAACCATTTTATGCAACTCTTCAAATTCCTTATATATAGCTGGGAAAAAAGGCTTTGCTAGATGATCTTTTTCAACCTTAGTGAAGATAAAGACCAAAAAAAGAGTTTAAACTCGAGGCACTGATATGGAAAATACAAAAGAATATCTAAACAAAGTTTCAGTTCCTTACCCCCTCAGCAGCCACTCAGTGGTGTACGTTTCCTTCAGTCCCCAGTGAGCACCTACTGTGTGCCCTGCATGGCGTAGGGAAGCCAGGATGGGCATGGGAGGAGCAGGCCAAAAAACAAACAAGCCTTGGGTTGGAGCCACGTAAGGCACGGGTGAGCTCCGGGACAGGGTGGGAAAGGAAGGCAGAAGGCCCTGAGCCCCGGCTGGGTTGTCAGCTCCAGAGGGAGTGTGGGGCACAGGCAGCCTGGGCTGTAGCCTCAGAGTGGGCTCAGAGGGAGCAGAGCCTTGGGCAGAAGAGGCCAGCTGGGGTGAGTAGGCTCCAGGAGAGCCCAGGATGGCTGTTATTTGTGGCTGCCACTTCCATTCCTCCCGTACCAAGTTAAAAGTCAAGGGAGTGGATGGGCACCCGCCTGAGACACCCAACTACCCAGGCAGCAGTCCCCACACCAGGCACAGTGTGTGACCAACAGGCTCACTTCAGCTGTCCTGGAAAAGGAAAACGATTCCAAATGGCCAGGCTCTTTCCAAAATGACTATGAGCTGGGCACGGTGGCTCACACCTATAATCCCATCTCCTTGGGAGGCCAAGGCAGGAAGATTACCTGAGGCCAGGAGTTTGAGACCAGCCTGGGCAACAAAGCTAGACCCCATCTCTATAAAAAAATTTTTTTAAATAAATTAAAAATTAGCTGGGTATGATGGTGTGTGCCTATAGTCCCAGCTACTTGGAAGGCTGAGGTGGGAGGATTGCTTGAGCCCAGCAGTTTGAGGCTGCAGTGAGCTATGAAGGCACCACTGCACTCCAGCTGGGCGACAGAGCAAGACCCTGCCTCAAAAATAAAATTAAACAACTATGCAGGCTATTGAAAAGTAAGTAATAAATAATATTATTTCTAAATAACTTCTAATCATCCCGCTATATTTAGAAACACTAAGAGTACTCACCTTCATCAGAAGAAACTCATACACTGTCACAACCTGAGCCAGCTGAGGTAGGGCCAATTCCACCAGATCCTCCGGGTCACACTGCTGGAGGAACTACCAAGGGAAAGCGTTTCATGCCTTTGAATGTCCCACAATAATTTCCCAATAGCCAACAAGTTGGTGCAACATACAACATAAAAAACAGAAAGTTCTTCAAAAATTTCAGTCACCAAGTAACTCTAAACATTCTGCTTTATTAACTATTTCACTTTTTTGCTCCTTAATGAAGTACTATGATCCATTCTGGGTTCCCCACGACAAGCTCTGGGCATGTCCTGGGCACAGGCCCTGGAATAAGGACACAGTGATAAGGAGATGTGTATCCTGCCCTCCAGGACTCACCCAGGCTGTGCCGCAGGTGAGGGGACAGCACAGCTGGAGGCGGTGCCTGGAAACGGACAGGTCAGAGGGGCTGAAAGGCAACCCAGGCCCAGGCTGAGAGGCCAAGGGGTTTGGATTCCCTTCTCCAAGCAGTTGTGGAGGGAGGTTTTAGGAAGGTGCCTCGGGTGGTGGTGCAGAGGGTGGGGCAGGGCTGGAAGCCTGGCAGGCAGTCAAGACTACCCCCAAAGTACAGGCAGGAAAAGATGAGGACTCAGGTAAGAACAGGGATGTGGGTGGCAGTGGAGGGATATGAGGGGATGGCACAGTCCTCCAGGCTTAGCGACCACAGGACATGGGGAGCAGTGAGTGAAGAAGAAAGTCAAGAATGGCTCTGGGTTCCCAGCTTGAGCCTGGGGTAGGCGAAGCGGCCCCTGACAATGCAGGGGTGGACAGGAAGCCAGCCTGTGGGCTCTGCTCTGCTCAGACATGAAAGGCAGAGGGGTTCACAGGATAGCCAAGTGGAGATGTTTCAATGAAGAGATCAGAGGCACCAGAGAGGTCTGAACAGGAAGCGTGGGAGTCTGCAGAGGGAAGAAGGCTTGGGAAACCAGGAGGATGGTGAGATTCCCAGGGAAGCAATAAATTGAGGGGGAAGCTGAGGAAGTCCTAGAAGTAGGAAGTCTTCTGAGGTCCAGGGAGGTCACAAGATCAGTGCTTAGAAGGCCAGACGCAGTGGCTCGCGCCTGTAATCCCTGCAATTTGGGAGGCCAAGCCAGGAGGACTGCTTCAGGCTAGGAGTTTGAGACCAGCTTGGACAACATAATGAGACCCTGTCTCTAAAAAAAATAAAAAATTAGCTGGATGTGGTGGTGTGCACCTGTGGGCCCAGCTACTCAGGAGGCTGATGCAGGAAGATCATTTGAGCCTGGGAGGTGGCCACTGCGCTCCTGGGTGACAAAACAGGACCCTCTCTCAAAAAAAAAAAAAAAAAAAGATTGGCATTTAAGGAGAGAGCGAGAGATTGAGTAGGAGCTACAAAGGGCTGGAAGGGCTTCAAAGAAGGGCCACAGATGCTTGCAAAACAAGCAGAAAAGTTACAGAAAAATATTTTCATTGTAAGACAAAAATGTTTAATTAAGACTTTCAAGGCTGGGCGCGGTGGCTCAAGCCTGTAATCCCAGCACTTTGGGAGGCCGAGACGGGCGGATCACAAGGTCGGGAGATCGAGACCAGCCTGGCTAAATACGGTGAAACCCCGTCTCTACTAAAAAATACAAAAAACTAGCCGGGTGAGGTGGCGGGCGCCTGTAGTCCCAGCTACTCGGGAGGCTGAGGCAGGAGAATGGCATAGACCCGGGAGGCGGAGCTTGCAGTGAGCTGAGATGCGGCCACTGCACTCCAGCCTGGGCGACAGAGTGAGACTCCGTCTCAAAAAAAAAAAAAAAAAAAAAAAAAAAAAGACTTTCAAAAACCCTTCGAAAGAAGTGACCAGCTGACTTTCAACTCCACAGGAAGTGGGAGAAGGTGGGAATATGGGATATTACCTTGCCATGGCCTGACCTAAATTCTGTAGGAGCTTAATAACAGGAGACAGGGAAACTCCACAATTTTCTGCTTAACACTCAGTTGCAAACAACAGTTTTCTTTTTTTTTTTTGAGACGGAGTCTCGCTCTGTCGCTCAGGCTGGAGTGCAGAGGCCAGATCACAGCTCACTGCAAGCTCCGCCTCCGAGGTTTACGCCATTCTCCTGCCTCAGCCTCCCGAGTAGCTGGGACTACAGGCGCCCGCCACCTCGCCCGGCTAGTTTTTTGTATTTTTTAGTAGAGACGGGGTTTCACCGTGTTAGCCAGGATGGTCTCGATCTCCTGACCTCGTGATCCGCCCATCTTGGCCCCCCGAAGTGCTGGGATTACAGGCTTGAGCCACCGCACCCGGCCTTTTTTGTTTTTTTTTGAGATGCAGTCTCGTTCTTGTCCCCCAGGCTGGAGTGCAATGGCATGATCTCGGCTCACTGCAACCTCTGCCTCCTGGGTTCAAGTGATTCTCCTGCCTCAGCTTCCTGAGTGGCTGGGATTACAGGCACCCGCCACCACGCCCAGCTAATTTTTGTATTTTTAGTACGTAAGGGGTTTCACCATGTTGTCCAGGCTGGTCTCGAACTCCTGACCTCGGGTGATCTGCCTGCCTCGGCCTCCCAAAGTGCTGGGATTACAGGCATGAGCCACCGCACCCAGCCTCAACTGACAGTTTTGTCAGGTGACTGGTTTCACTGTCCTCTTTCTTCCCCAAGAGTAGGGCCCTGTCTATCTGGTACACACTGTCCCTTCCATCCCTAGAACAGGGACTGATAATTGATGGACACCCAGTAAATGTATAAATTAATATCCATTTCTGGAGAAATTATCATCTGTAAGTTAAGAATGGTTCTGAAGCCGGGCGTGGTGGCTCAAGCCTGTAATCCCAGCACTTTGGGAGGCTGAGACGGGTGGATCACGAGGTCAGGAGATCGAGACCATCCTGGCTAACACGGTGAAACCCCGTCTCTACTAAAAAATACAAAAAAACTAGCCGGGCGAGGTGGCGGGCGCCTGTAGTCCTGGCTACTCGGGAGGCTGAGGCAGGAGAACGGCGTGAACCCAGGAGGCGGAGCTTGCAGTGAGCTGAGATCCGGCCACTGCACTTCAGCCTGGGTGACAGACCCAGACTCCGTCTCAAAAAAAAAAAAAAAAAAAAAAAAAAAAATGGTTCTGAAGGCCAGGCACGGTGGCTCACATCTGTAATCCCAGCACTTTGGGAGGCTGAGGCGGGCAGATCACAAGGTCAGGAGTTTGAGACTAGCCTGACCAACATGGTAAAACCCTATTTCTACTAAAAATACAAAAATTAGCCAGGTGTGGTTGGCAGGCGCCTGTAATCCAAGCTACCCAGGAGGGTAAGGATGGAGAATGACTTGAACCCGGGAGGTGGAGGGTGCAGTGAGCTGGGATCGCACCACTGCACTCCAGCCTGGGCGACAGTGTGAGACTCCATCTCAAAAAAAAAAAAATAATGGTTCTGAAAACCATTTCCATTGTTTTCTAAACTGCTTCCATATAAACGCAAGTTATAATTATTCCAAAACTTATCAAGTCAAGCAGCTTTCGAGCTTCACCAAAGGCCATATAGTCACTTTAAACGGTAAGAGTATGAATTAGTTCAGATATTACTGTCCTTGGCTTCATCACACACTTAATGCAATGACATTTCAGGTGACCGGTTTAGGTGATTCAGAAACTAATAGTGAATTGCCACATACCATGCTAAAGACAGGGTTTTCAAGCCCAGGGTTGTAAGAGTGAGGTACCTCCTTGAGCCTGGCTTTGCTTGGCGACGCCCTCTGCTCCCCTGCCGCAGCAGGGCCACCAGGTAGCTGAGCGGCTCTTCTCTGCTGGAGGACAGCTGTGCGGGACTCTGCAGGGGTCTCTGAGCATGCACGTCTTCTAGGTCCTTGGTATCTCTCTGATCCCAAAAGAGCTCCATTTTCTGGTTCAGATGGCAATGTCTCTTCAATGTCTATAGACTGACCATTCTAGACAGTGTAAAACAAGCATGCTTTATGTACCCCATAAAAACCTTTTGGTGGCTGGGTGCAGTGGCTCACGCCTGAAATCCCAGCACTTTGGGAGCCTGAGGTGGATGGATCATTTGAGGTTAGGAGTTTGAGACTAACCTGGCCAGCATGGTGAAACCCCATCTCTACTAAAAATACAAAAAATTAGCCAGGCATGGTGGCGCATGCCTGTAGTCCTGGCTACTTGGGAGGCTGAAGCAGGAGAATCACTTGAACCCAGGAGGCAGAGGTTGCAGTGAGCTGAGATCGCACCCCTGCACTCCAGCCTGGGCGACAGAGTGAAACTCTGTCTCAAAAAAGAAAAAGAAAAAAAACCCAAACCTGTTTGTTTAAATTTTGGATTTGGAGGTACATGCGCAGGTTTGTTACATGGGTATACTGTATCATGCTGAGGTCTGGGCTTCTAATGATCCAGTTGCCCAAATAGTGAACACAGTACCAAATAGGTAGTTTTTCAACTCTTGCTGCACTCCCTCCTTTCCTGCCATGAAAGCCTTAAAGCAGAAAAATGTCAAGTCAAAAGCAATGAACTTGCTAAATTATTTCTTCTTCACATAATCAAGAAATATTAACTATAATCAATGCATCTTAAATGTTCCCAACAAAATCCCTGTTGGACACAGGATCAATATTAGCTAGGCAGGCTGGGTGCACTGGCTCACCCCTGTAATCCCAGCACTTTGGGAGGCCAAGGCAGGAGGATCACTTGAGCCCACAAGTTGGAGGCCAGCCTGGGCATATAGTGAGACTCCATCTCTACAAAAAAAAAATTAAGTTAAAAAAAAATTGGCCAGGCACAGTGGCTCATGCCTGTAATCCCAGCACTTTGGGAGGCCAAGACTAGAGGACTGCTTGAGCCCAGAAGTTTGAGACCAGCCTCTACAACATGGTAAAACCCTATCTCTACAAACATACAAAAACTAGCCAGGCCTGGTGGTGTGTTCTGCAATCCCAGCTACTTGGGAGGCTGAAGTGGGAGGACTCCTTGAGCCCAGGAGGTTGAGCCCTGGAGATTGAAGCAGCAGTGAACCATGGATGCAACACTGTGACAGAGTAAGACCCTGTCTAAAAAAAAAAAAAAAAAAAAAAAAAAAAAAAAAAAAAAAAAAAATTTTTAAATATTAGCTAGCCTCTAAGTCTGGGGTAGCAAACTGTAACCCTGGGATGTTGACCAAAATGAAACAAAAGACTTCCCTGGAGCTGGGCGCAGTGGCTCACCCCTGTAATCCCAGCACTTTGGGGGGCCAAGACGAGTGGATCACCTGAGGTCAAAAGTTCAAGACCAGCCTGGACAACATGGAAACCCCATCTCCACTAAAAAATACAAAAAAATAGCTGGGTGTGGCGGCAAAAGCCTGTAATTCCAGCTACTTGGGAGGCTAAGGCAGGAGAATCACTTGAACCTGGGAGGCAGAGGTTGCAGTGAGCCGAGATCACACCACTGCACTCCAGCCTGGGCGACAAGAGGGAAACTCTGTCTCAAAAAAAAAAAAGGCTTCTCTGATGTGACTGTCATCTTAAAACCTAACCTATATTTTGTTCCTAATTCATTACTTATCCATGACTTTTAAAACTTTTAAATTATTTTACTGGATAGATTTAAGATACCATAAAATTCATCCTTTGAAAGTATATAATTCAGTGGATATAATACATTCGTGAAATTGTGCAACCATCACCACTATCTAATTCCAGGACAGTTTCATCAGCTCAGAAAGAGACCATACCCACGAGCAGTCACTCCTCCTTCCTCCCTCCCAACAGGCCCTGGCAGCCACCAGTCTACTTTCTGTCTCCATGCATCTGCATGGCTTTTGAAGAGAACCCTAGATCTGACCTTGTCCTCAGGTCCTATTTCCTCATTCCCTGACAATTCCCTCCTCTGAAAATAGGAATAATAATGTAGAAAAATAAAATAAAGGCCAGGCACGCCGGTGGCTCATGCCTTTTATCCCAGCATTTTGGGAGGCCGAGGCTGGTAGATCACCTGAGGTCAGGAGTTTGAGACCAGCCTGGACAACATGGTGAAACCCTGTCTCTATTAAAATTACAAAAATTGGCCAGGTGTGGTGGTACACGCCTGAAGGCTGAGGCAGAAGAATCACTTGAACCCAGGAGGCGGAGGTTGCAGTGAGCTGAAATCACACCACTGCACTCTAGCCAGGGCAACAGAGTGAGACTCTATCTCAAAAAAAAAAAAAAAGAGCTGGGAGCGGTGGCTCATGCCTGTAATGCCAGCACTTTGGGGGACTGAGGCAGGTGGATTGCCTGAGGTCAGGAGTTCGAGACTAGCCTGGCCAACATAGTGAAACCCCGTTTCTACTAAAAATATAAAAAATCAGCTTGGCATGGTGGCAGGTGCCTGTAATCTCAGCTACTAGGGAAGCTGAGGCAGGAGAATCCCTTGAACCCAGGAGGCAGAGATTGTAGTGAGCCGAGATCGTGCCATTGCACTCCAGCCTGGGCAACAAGAGCAAAACTCTGTCTCAAAAAATAAATAAATAAAAAATAATAAAAAGAGAGAATTATAATAGAATACTAAATACTACAAACTACTGTACAACATGAATAACCTAAATGAAATGGACAAATTCCTACATACACAAAACCTGCCAAAACTAAATCACAAAGAAGTAAAAAATCTGAGGCCGGGCACAGTGGCTCACACCTGTAATCCTAGCACTTTGGGAGACCGAGGTGAGCAGATCATGTGAGGTCAGGAGTTCAAAACCAGCTTGGCCGTCATGGTGAAACCCCATCTCTACTAAAAATACAAACAAAAAAATTAGCTGGGCATGGTGGTGCATGCCTGTAATCCCTGCTACTTGGGAGGCTGAGGCAGGAGAATCGCTTGAATCGCTTGGAGGTTGCAGTGAGCCAGATCATGCCACTGCACTCCAGCCTGGGTGACAGAGTGAGACTCCATCTCAAAAAAAAGAAAAAAGAAAAAGAAAATCTGAATAGACATAAAAGTAGTGAGGAGATTGAATCAAAAATCTCCCAACAAAGAAAATTCCTGGACCTGACGGCTTCACTGGCAAATTCTATCAAACATTTAAAGAATGAACACCAATCCTTTATTTAAACATTTCCAAAAATTAAAGAGGAGAGAACACTCCCTCACTCATTCTGTGAGGCCAGCATTTCTCTGAAACCAAAGCCAGACGAAGCCACGAGAAAGGAAACTACAGGCCAATATCCCTCATGAGCACTGATGCAGAAAAACAAATACTAGCAAACCAAAATCAGCAGCTTATTAACAGGATTGTATGCTGTGACCAAGTGGGATTTACCCCTAGAAAGCAAAGATGGTTCAATATATGAAAGCTGATCAGTGTAATATACCATATTAACAGAATGAAGGAAAAAAATACGATCATCTCAGTTGATGCAGAAAAAGCACGGACAAAATTCAACACCCTTTCATGATAAAAACATTCAACAAACCAAGAATAGAAGAAACTACCTCAACATAATAAAAGCCATATCTGAAAAACCCACATCACGCTCAATGGTGAAAAACTGAAAACTTTTCTTCCAAAAGCAGGAACAAGCCAAGGATGCCTCCATTCATTACTTCTGTTCAACACAGGGCTGGAAGTTCTAGCCAGCACACTTAGGCAAGAAAAAGAAATAAAACGGTAGCTCATGCCTGTAATCCCAGCACTTTGGGAGGCCAAGGCAGGTGGATCACCTGAGGTCAGGAGTTCAAGACCAGCCTGACCAACATGGTGAAACCCGCGTCTCTACTAAAAATACAAAAAATTAGCTGGGCATGGTGGCGGGCACCTGTAATCCCAGCTACTCGGGAGGCTGAGGCAGGAGAATTGCGTGAACCCAGGAGGTGGAGGTTGCGGTAAGCTGATACTGCGCCATTGCACTCCAGCCTGGGTGACAGAGCAAAACTTCGTCTCAAAAAAAAAAAAAAAGAAAAGGAAAGAAAGAAGTAAAATTATCTCTAACTGCAGGTATGATCTTATATGTAGAAATGCCTAAAGATTACACACACACACACAAAAAAAATTAGAATTAATAAATGAAGCTGGGTGCGGTGGCTCATGCCTATAATCCCAGCATTTTGGGAGGCTGAGGTGGGTAGATCAGTTGAGGCCAGAAATTGGACACCAGCCTGGCCAATATGGCGAAACCCTGTCTCCACTAAAAGTACAAAAATTAACCAGGTATGGTAGCACATGCCTGTAATTCCAGCTACTAGAAAGGCTGAGTCAGGAGAATTGCTTGCAACCAGGGGGCGGAGGTTGCAGTGAGCCGAGATCACACCACTGCACTCCAGCCTGGGCAACAGAGCCAAACTGAAAAAAAAAATAAAAGTAAATACACAAAATCAGCTGCATTTCTAAACACAATGAACAATTTGAAAAGAAAATAAAATAATTCCACTTAAAATCTAGTAATTCCACCTCTGGATATATACCCAAAGAAACTGGGCTGGGCATGGTGGCTCACGCCTGTAATCCTAGCCCTTTGGGCAGCTAAGGCGGGTGGATCACAAGGTCAAGAGATTGAGACCATCCTGGCTAACATGGTGAAACCCTGTCTCTACTAAAAATACAAAAACTTAGCTGGGCACGGTGGCGGGCGCCTGTAGTCCCAGCTACTCGGGAGGCTGAGGCAGGAGAACAGCTTGAACCCGGGAGGCAGAGGTTGCAGTTAACTGAGATCACGCCACTGCACTCCAGCCTGGTGACAGAGCAATTCTCCATCTCAAAAAAAAATAGAAAGCAGGGTCTCAAGATGTAATTGGACATCCGTGTTCATAGCAGCATCATTCACAAAAGCCAGAAGGTGAAAGCAACCCAAGTGTCCGCTGAGAGATGAGTAAGCAACATGTGGTATATACACACAGGGAGATATTACTCAGTCTTACAGAGGAAGGAGATTCTGACATTGGCTATAACATGAACCTTAGATATCGTGCTAAGCGAAATAAGCCAGCCACAGAAAGACAAATATCCCGTGACTCCACTTCTATAAGGAAATTAGAGTAGTCAAAATCATAGAAGACAGAAAGTAGAATAGTGGCTGCCGGGGTTGGGGGAAAGGGGAATGGAGAGTTGGTGTTTTCCAGGAACAGAGTTTTAGTTTTTTGTTTCTTTTTCACTTGCCCAACGTGAAGCTTGGAGTTTTAGTTTCAGAAGATGAAAAGAGTTCTGGAGATGTGTAGGGGTGATGGTTGCACAACACTGTGAATGTATTTAATACCCTTGAACCATACACTTAAAATACGGTTAAGATGGCAAATGTCATGCTATGTGTATTTTACTACTATATATATATGTGTGTGTGTGTGTGTATATATATATATATATATATATATTTTTTTTTTTTTTTTTTGAGATGGAGTTTTGCTCTTGTTGCCCAGGCTAGAGTGCAATGGTGCCATCTCAGCTCACTGCAACCTCCACCTCCCAAGTTCAAGCGATTCTCCTGCCTCAGACTCTCAAGTAGTTGGGACTACAGGCATGTGCTACCACACCTGGCTAATTTTGTTATTTTTAACAGAGATGGGGTTTCACCATGTTGGCCAGGCTGGTCTCGAACTTGTCACCTCAAGTGATCTGTCCGCCTTGGCCTCCCAAAGTGCTGGGATTACAGGCGTGAGCCACTGCACCCGGCCCAATAAAATATTTTAGAAAAAAATTTTTTGATGTGATAACGCAAACTCATAGCGACTCACACCTGCTTTATCAGGAGTTTCAGAAGGCGTAGAAGGGGGAGAGGACACGCTGAGCAGCCAGGGGCTGTTGACACTCCAGAAGCACCCCCGGGGACTCCTTTTCTCAACAACACCCTCTGTAATGGCAGCGTCAGCCACGAGTGCACTGCCATTGGTTTTACTGACCAAACCTAAAGAGCTGACGGATGCATTCCCATCAGATGTGCTCATGAAATCATGTCGACACACAGAAGACACACATCTCCTGGCCTGTTGGGCAGCAGTGCAGACAACGTGGGGGTCTCAGATCCTCCACTAGAATGATTCTGGTCCCGCCTGAGCCTTCGCCTGAGTCCCCATCAGACACCATAAAGGTCAGTGTATGGATGATGAGCAGGCAGGGGCAGGAACTGGGACTGATTTGGTTTGAACCTGTGTCCCCACCAAATCTCATGTTGAAGTGTAATCTCCAACCATAGAGGTGGGGCCTGGTGGGAGGTGGCTGCTGGATCATGGGGGCAGAACCTTCATGGCTGGTTCAGCAACATCCCCTTGGCACTGCTCTCATGATAGTGAGTTCTCATGATATCTGGTTGTTTAAAAGTGTGTGCTGGCCGGGCGTGGCGGCTCATACCTGTAATCCCAGCACTTTGGGAGGCCGAGGCAGGCGGATCACCTGGGTTCAGGAGTTCAAGACCAGCCTGGCCAACATGGTGAAACCTCGTCTCTACCAAAAATACAAAAATTAGCCAGGCGTGGTGGCAGGTGCCTGTAATCCCAGCTACTTGGGAGGCTGAGGCAGGAGAATCACTTGAACTGGGGAGGCAGAGGTTGCAGTGAGCCAAGATCAGGCCACTGTGCTCCAGCCTGGATTACAGAGCCAGCACCCGTCTCAAAAAAATAAATGAGTGTGTGACACCTCCCCCTGCTCCTTGTTCCTGCTGTGGCCACGAGGCACCTGCTCCCACTCTGCCTTCACCCTGAATCTGTTTCCCGAGGCCTCCCCAGAAACCGAGCAGATGCCAGCACCATGCTTCCTGTACAGTCTGGAACCGTGAGCCAACTAAACCTCTTTGGTTTATAAAATACCCGGTCTCAGGTGTTTCTTTATAGCAGTCTGAGAATGGCTCAATAAAAAGACACATACCCAGACAGAAATATTACCTGCAGGCCACCGTGTGCTGACTCTGTCACCAAGCAGGAGCGGGCCCCTCCCTCGCATGGAGCCGCTGGCATGGACAGCCCCGGGGAGGGCAGGCCGAGTGTCCTTTCCTCCGTGCACCCCTGGAGGGTGCTTCCCTTGGCTTTCTCAGACAGCACCATCTCAGGGTCCACCTGGCCATGGCCTGGATTCAGTTTAAAATGTCGGGCCAGTCCCCCCTTTCCTATATATGACTTTTCACAAGTCTGACACTTAAAGCTTTTGGGCCTCAGGGAGCAGCTCGATAAGTCAAAGAGCGTGTGCCTCTCCCTCTGATCTTCATCTTCTTCCACACAGAGTTCCGAATAATCATCAGAATCTGACAGATGACTATCCGCCAAATCCTCTGTTTTTATGAACTTATAATCTTTAGCTTTATACTTGGGAGGTCGAGATACCCGTCCAGAACGTGTCTTTACTTTTAACGATTTTTTTAGTTTCTCAGTATGTTTTGTATGCAAGTTGGAAACAAATGGATGTGCTGAACTGGATGAAAGAGATGTTACTGCCAGCGGGTTGGAGGCAGACAAAGGAGTCAACATTGAGCCCTGTTCATTTGGAGTCTTGGGGGCTGGGACTTTCTTTGCAGGCACCACCTGGAGGGCTGGCAGTGGTCTCTGTACAAACACCTGAGCAGGAGGTTGGCGCAAGTCACTTAGGAAGCATGACTGTGGCTCGGTTCTCACAAGCGGCTGTACCCTGAGCAGCTGAGGGCTGGCGATGTGGAATCCCACGAGGCAGGAATTCCCCTGGGGTGGCTGGCTCTGTCTTGCAGTTTGGGGCTGACTTGTGGCTGGTAAGGGCATTGGCCTTTCCTGACCTTTCACTTCTCCAGATGTTACCTTGACACAAATGGCTTCTAGTTGCTTATGTACAGAAAGACAAGAAAGAGAAAAGAAGCATTGTGCTTATCAACATGTCTGCAATTTCACTCTCATCATAAACCCATCATTGACATTTTTTCTGAATTATATCTTACATATAAAAATTGATGTAATGCGTTTGTACTAAGGTGGTGTTTTCCAGACCTTTCTGACCAGAGACCACAGTGATATAAGTTGGGCTTGGTGGCTCACACCTGTAATCCCAGCACTTTGGGAGGCCGAGGCAGGCTGATTACTTGAGGTCAGGAGTTCGAGACCAACCTGGCCAACATGGTGAAACTCCATCTCTACTAAAAATACAAAAATTAGCTGGGCATGTTGATGCACGCCTGTAATCCCAGCTACTCGGGGGGCTGAGGCATGAGAATCGCTTGAACTCGGGAGGAGGAGGTTACAGTGAGCTGAGATTGTACCACTGCACTCCAGCCTGGGCAACAGAGTGAGCCTCCATCTCAAAAAAACAAAAACAGAAATCACTATGATACATTTTACATTATGACCCAGTACACGTGTATATAAATATCTACATACATAAATAAAAAGTTGATGGAACTAGTTATCATTCCTATATAAATGCCCGCTGATTGTATCTATTCTACATCACTTTTTTTTTCTTTTCCGAGATTAGGGTCTCACTCTTTGTCACTCAGGCTACGGTGCAGTGGCGCGATCTCGGCTCACTGCAACTTCTGCCTCCTGGTTTGAGCAATTCTCCCATCTCAGCATCCTGAGTAGCTGCCACCACACCCGGCTAATTTTTGAATTTTTTGGTACAGACGGGTTTTACCACATTGGCTGGCTGGTCTCAAACTCCTGACGTCAAGTGATTGATCCACCTGCCTTGGCCTCCCAGAGTGCTGGGATTACAGGATTACAGGTGTGAGCCACCACGCCTAGCCCTATTCTACATCACTTTTTAAAAAATACTAGTCATAATCCACTAAATTGATTTCATGACCAATTAAGAGATAGTAAGAGCCTTCTTAACAGTTTTACCCATGTGGGTTTTTTTTTTCCTTTGAGATCGACTCTCGCCCTGTCGCCCAGGCTAGAGTGGAACGGCACAATCTCGGCTCACTGCAACCTCCACCTCCCGAGTTCAAGCGGTTTTCCTGCCTCAGTCTCCCAAGTATCTGGGATTACAGGCACATGCCACCACACCCCGGCTAATTTTTGTATTTTTAGTAGAGACAGGGTTTCATCATTCAGGCTGGTCTTGAACTCCTGACCTCTGGTGATCCACCTACCACAGCCTCCCAAAGTGCTGGGATTACAGGTGTGAGCCACCACACACGGCCAGTTTTTGTTTTTTGTTTTTTGTCTTTTTTTGAGATGGAGTCTTGTTCTGTCGCCCAGGCTGGAGTGCCACTGCAACCTCCACCTCCCAGGTTCAAACGCTTCTCCTGCCTCGGCCTACTGAATAGCTGGGATCACAGGTGTGTGCCACCACGCCAGCTATTTTTTTTTTTTTTTGAGACGGAGTCTCGCTCTGTCGCCCAGGATGGAGTGCAGTGGCCGGATCTCGGCTCACTGCAAGCTCCGCCTCCCAGGTTCACGCCATTCTCCTGCATCAGCCTCCCAAGTAGCTGAGACTACAGGCGCCCGCCACCTTGCCCGGCTAGTTTTTTGTATTTTTTTTTTTTTAGTAGAGATGGGGTTTCACCGTGTTAGCCAGGATGGTCTCGATCTCCTGACCTCGTGATCCACTCGTCTCGGCCTCCCAAAGTGCTGGGATTACAGGCTTGAGCCACCGCGCCTGGCCAATGTTTTTTTTTTTTTTTTTTAAGATGGAGTCTCGCTGTTGTCCAGATTGGAATGTAGTGGCACTATCTTGGCTCAGTGCAACCTCCAGATCCCAGGTTCAAGCGATTCTCCTGCCTCAGCCTCCTGAGTAGCTGGGATTACAGGCGCCCACCACCATGCCCAGCTAATTTTTTTATTTTTAGTAAAGATGGAGTTTCACCATGTTGGTCAGGGTGGTCTCGAACTCCTGACCTCATGATCCGCCCACCTCGGCCTCCCAAAGTGCTGGAATTACAGGTGTGAGCCACCGTGCCTGGCGTTACCCATGTGTTTTTGGAGTTTTTAGTACTCTAAAAGCAGATGTAATTCATAATGTGGGCCCATGTTTTTTAAAAAGTTTTTAATGAAATTCTGGAAGCCACAAAAAAGCCCTAAGGAACAATGTTAACCAGCTTCCTATTGCCCAACCTGCATGCCCATTTCTTCACCCTCTCCGGAATGTGCTGTTTAGCATTCTTTTTTTGTTTGTTTGTTTTTGAGACGGAGTCTCACTCTGTCGCCCAGGCTGGAGTGCAGTGGCGCGATCTCGGCTCACTGCAAGCTCCGCCTCCCGGATTCACGCCATCCTCCTGCCTCAGCCTCCCGAGTAGCTGGGACTACAGGCACCCGCCACCATGCCCGGCTAATTTTTTGTATTTTTAGTAGAGGTGGGGTTTCACCATGTTAGCCAGGATGGTCTCGATCTCCTGACCTCATGATCCACCCGCCTCGGCCTCCCATGTTTAGCATTCTTATGCTTTTTAAAAATTTATATGGCATATGCAGATATTTCTAAAAATATATAGTTCAGCTCTGAAATGTTTTCAACTTTATATAAATGGTATCATCTCCTGCAACTTCAAAGGACTTTTCTAGGTTTCTTCATTTTGCTTTGTGAATGTTATCCACATTAACATGGGTAGGTCTCAGGGGTTCATTTTCTCTGCAGTATGAGTACACCAGTCTCCTGTTGACGGACAGGTGGTTTCCAGCCTTCTGTTCCTAAGGTCTGCTCTGAATCCTCATGATGTATGTGGGTACATGCGTGAGTTTCTCTGGGGGCATGCACCTAGGCGTAGGGCTGAGTATCTTCAATAACTTTTTACAAATATATCTAACAAAATTTCAAATACATGTGCTTTTTGATCCAGTAATTCCATTTCCTGGATTCTATAAAAAAAGTCAGGTGGCCACAAAGATGTTCTGTTCTACAAAGTTCAAAGCAGCACTCTCTATAATAGCAAAACACCTACCAAAGGGGAGAACTACCTTCAATAACATCCCACAAATATTTACTGAGCGCTGACCGCGTGCCAGAAACACTGTTACAGGTGTCAGGGAAACAGCTGTCATACAGCTTAGGGGAGAAGGTCAGGAAGCAAAAGAAAGAAGCCTCCCGCCCTCACAGAGCAGAAATAATGAGCATTTTCCTCCGGGGAGAAAAAGAGGCAAACCTCATCATCCAGAACACGATTTCCCAATCAACATTTCATAACATAATCCTTTGACATGGGTGGCTGGAGGATGCCCAGCAGCATCTCTGCCTCTACCCACTAGATGCCAGCAGTGATCCCGAGTCCTGACAATGAAGACATTGCCAAGTGCCCCCTGTGGGGCAAAACTGCCCTCAGTTGAGAGTCACTTATTTGGGATCACCAAGTGGCCCTCTTTGGACTGAACCTTCTGGTGTGACCCTCAAACAGTGGAGCATCACCAAAAATGTCACACAGGACAGAATAAAAATCCTCACTGAGATCAAGCTGGAGTGTGTCTCTCATCTGTCTCTTGTTATTCTAGTACAAATAGCAGAGATCAGCCAACACTTTGTATGAAGAATTGTACAGAGCTGGCACCATAGCCCTGGGAGTCCCCAACTCCTGGGCTACTTGTGAATCAAATGACAACGAGATTGACTGTGCATTCCTTCAAGAACCCCATCTCTTTCATGTTACTGCCAGTCACACCTGTAATCCCAGTGCTTTGAGATGCTGAGGTGGGAGGATTGCTTGAGGCCAGGAGTTCAAGGCCAGCCTGGACAACATAGTGAGACCCTGTCTCTACAAAACATTTCTAAATTAGCCAGGCATCATGGTGCATGCCCGTAGCCCCAGCTACTCGGGATGCTGAGGTGGGAGGATCATTTGAGCCTGGGAGTTCCAGGCTGTAGTGAGCCGAGATCAGTCCAGCCTGGGTGAGAAAGAAAGACGCTGTCTCAACAAAACCCCAAAACAAAAACAGAATACATATACATACATACACTAAACCCTACTGTTTTAGGATAACCACAGTGGCAAAACCAGACTCATAATGTATTTATCCTCTGTCCTGACTGGCTTACCCTATGGGTATTATACTTGATACTTTGTTATGTTTAGTTAATTCAGCTGACGTTGACTAAGTATTTCTGAGTAGAATACATACACACTAGCCAAGTCGTAGCCTCACCCTTGAGATGGTGGGCGGTTTCCTCTGCCATGCCTCAGTCCCCGCAGACCTGCTGAATCGGATCTCCTGGGGTGGAGCCCCAAGATCTGCCCTTTCAAAAGCTCCACTGACTATTCTGAAGGCAGACAAGGTTCCCTAAGGAATGCAGACAGGTGAGGCAGACAGGAAAAATGTCATCGTGGTACAACAGGTGCAATAAAGAGGCAGAAATGGCCCAGCGGTGGTGGGCTGCCCAGAAGCAGTGATCTCTGAGGGGCATTTTGAAGGCTGGGAATTTTTGCCAGGTGAAAAAGGGCATACGTCCATGTGTAAATGCACGGATGCATGAAAAGGGGCACAGCATGTTGGATGGCTCTGGAAATTTCCGTGGGGTGGAAAGTGGGAGGGTCAGGAGAGACAGGGGCCTCGATGTGACCCAAGTGTGTCCACTGGTCTGTGCTCCTGATCCACACCATCCCCCACAGCAAAAACTGGGCCTTCTGCTGCGGTTGTTGAAATGTACCCCACCACCCACCGCAGCACCTGCCTCTCCTCTGCTGCATTTCCAACCCAGACTCACCCTTTCAAATCTAGTTCAGATACCACCTCTTCAGCAAAGCTGCTTCTGGCCGGGCGCGGTGGCTCAAGCCTGTAATCCCAGCACTTTGGGAGGCCGAGACGGGCGGATCATGAGGTCAGGAGATCGAGACCATCCTGGCTAACACGGTGAAACCCCATCTCTACTAAAAAATACAAAAAAAAAAAAAAAAAACTAGCCGGGCAAGGTGGCGGGCGCCTGTAGTCCCAGCTACTCGGGAGGCTGAGGCAGGAGAATGGCGTAAACCCGGGAGGCGGAACTTGCAGTGAGCTGAGATCCGGCCACTGCACTCCAGCCCAGGCGACAGCGAGACTCTGTCTCAAAACAACAACAACAACAAAGCTGCTTCTGATCGCCTCAGCCAGGAACACTCTCCCTTTCTCTAAATACTTTTAGTTCTTTTCACTATCTTTTGTTTTCTGGCCTTGATTAGAAGTTATCTGGGTGGCCCGGCGCGGTGGCTCACGCCTGTAATCCCAGCACTTTGGGAGGCCGAGACGGGCGGATCACGAGGTCAGAAGATCGAGACCATCCTGGCTAACACGGTGAAACCCCGTCTCTACTAAAAAAAATACAAAAAACTAGCCGGGCAAGGTGGCGGGCGCCTGTAGTCCCAGCTACTCGGGAGGCTGATGCAGGAGAATGGTGTGAACCCGGGAGGCGGAGCTTGCAGTGAGCTGAGATCCGGCCACTGCACTCCAGGCCTGGGTGACAGAGTGAGACTCCGTCTCAAAAAAAAAAAAAAAAAAAAAAGAAGTTATCTGGGTAATTTTTTTTTTTTTTTTTTTTGAGAAGGAGTCTCACTCTGTCGCCCAGGCTGGAGTGCAGTGACGCAATTTCGGCTCACTGCAACCTCCACCCCCTGGATTCAAGTGATTCTCCTGCCTCTCAGCCTCCCGAGCTGGGATTACAGGCACCCACCACCACGCCCAGCTAATTTTTGTATTTTTAGTAGAGACAGGGTTTCACCATATTGGCCAGGCTGGTCTTGAACTCCTGACCTGTGATCCGCCAGTCTCGGCCTCCCAAAGTGCTGGGATTACAGGCGTGAGTCACTGTGCCCGGCTATGGGTCTTGTTTTATCTCCTGTTAGTTCATAAACTACTGAGGGGCAAAGTATACATCCAGTTTGCCTTTGTGGCCTCCATGACACAGCTGGGCCTGAAAGAATATTAGCAGAATGTGCTGCAAAGGTACATTATTGCAGGTAGATTAGCTACAAAATACAATCCCATCATGCTACCTAACCTTGATTAAGTTTGCTTTTACTTTATGAAAAATATGTCATTTTTGGATTCGAAAGCCAAAAAGCTGTGGCCATATTCAGGGTATGGTGAGGAGTACAGGGGCTCGGGAGAGCAGCCACACCTGAGGGACCTTGGGCAAAGCCACGCAACCTCCCTGAGCTTGTTTCCCTCCTGCAAAATGCCGGTACAAAAACTCTGCTGAAAACTAAGCAGCCCAGCACAGTGCCCGTTGCAGAGCAGAGGCTTTGCAGATGGCTGCCCCCGGAAGGCGTCTTGCAGCCTTCTGACCCAGACCGAAGTCCAAAAAGGTTGAGTTACCCAAGGTGACACCTCTACACAGCGATAATGTGGCATCTGGGCAGAATCACACTCGTCTTCCTAAACCTTTGCAAGACAAGTCTCCAGTCTTGATGATTAACTGGACACAACCCCAAGCAGCTAACATTAGTCAAAAAAACTCACGAGCGAAGGTTCCTGATTCTATTCTCTAACCCGTTTCTTCTAGTGGAAAAAGCTCTCTTCTTTTGGCAGTTTTGGGGTGAGACCCCAGTGCTGAAATGGGATGGAATTTTACAGATGCCGTGTAGGCCCTCTGGCTTCAGGCGCTATGCTACCCCCTCCGGAGTTGGGCGACCGTGTTCCAGTTATCACTCTCCTAGCAACCAAAAGGTGTGTGGCCCAGGAAATAAACCCAATGGGAAAGGATGTTTTGTAGTATAGAGTGCTTTCACATATTCCAAACATTAAGTGTGTATCAGGCACTGTGCTGGGTACCGCGGTTACAAATCAGTCACTATCACCCAGGATGGTAAGTCCTGTGGCGAACTAGTGTATTGTGCTTAACTTTGTTCCAAGCCTGGGCCTCGGCACCTTACACCTGGAAAGCTAAGTTGGTTCCTTTTAATTCATTCATGTTTCAGCTCCAGTGTCTGGCCTAAGGGACCACCCACTCTAAAGCAGCCCCCGTCAATCCCAGAACCTGCCTTATGTTCGTTCAAGTGTGTTCAAGGCTTCACCTCCTGCACATAGTGGGAAGTGCTGGGAACACGGTCTCTAAGTGCTCCACAAAGGCTTAACCAGCGGTCAAAGGCCTGTAAGAAGAGCTAGGCAGCACGCGAAAGCCCCCAGCAGGGCTGTGAAGGCAGAGAAGGCACGAGGGTGTTCCAGGCACAGGGCCCAGCGTGAGCCACCGCTCCTAGAGTGAGGTTCCTGGGGTGAAAATGCCAGGGTGGTGACAAGTGGGGGCCGAACGCCGTCCCTAAGAAGCTCAGCCTGAGGACGCCCTGAGTCTTAACCCAGGCCGATACTGGCCTTCCCGGACGAGCAGCTAGCCCCGCCGCGGGGCCTCGGCACCCTTCGGGCCTCAGTTTCCCCACGTCCCTCCGACGCCTCACCTGGGGGGGGAGCAGGCGCGGCGGGCGAGGGGGCTCGGCGCCCTGGCCCCGCTGCAGGGCGGCCTGCTGGGCCGCGTCCCGCAGCCGCCGCGCCGCGTCCTGCAGCACGAAGGGGGGCGGTGGCGGCGGCGGCTGCGCCTTCGTCACCTGCTCCAGGACCCGCCGCAGCTGCTCGGGGCCCAGCGGAGCCACACGTGCTACACTGCCGCTCTGGCCTGGAGGAGCCGGGCCGCCGCCGCCGCCACCATCCTCGCTGCCGCCCCCAGCCTCCGGCTCCGCATCCGCCATGGCGGCTGAGGCGGGGACTCGAACCCGGGTCGCTGAGCGACGGCGTCTCCAATGTGCGTCACCGGGGAGAGGGGCGGACTACGAGTGCCTCGCAGGCCAAGACACCTCGGAAGGCGACCGTGTCTGACCGGGAAGGTCGCAGATTGCCCCGCCCTAGCCGACAACGCCGCGGCTCCTAGAGCTAATCAGCAGAGCGGACCCCTGTTATTTTCTTTATTGCCTGCCACGGATGTGTTTAACACTCACCTTCTCCGAGAGCTGTCCCGGATCTCCAGTCTTCGGGGTTCTAGAGCCCCTGGTCCAAAAGTTACCACACTATCCAAGTGTTCTGATGTCATCGTGCATCCGAATCAGCGGAGGATCCTGTCTGGAGATGCAGAGTCCTGTGCCCACTCCCAAACGTTTGGATTTATAGATCTGAGAGGGGACCACAGTTTGAATTGTTAACGAGAGTGTTTCCCAACCCCCAAATTTTTGCCTTGTCACCCTAGCTTCTCTCTACCCACCCACCCAGATTGGGTGCACTTGAAGGGAGAGATGATAAATTACTCAGTCGGTGCCCAGTACAGGTCCTGCCCAGAACACAATACATGCTCAGGTCCTGAATGATGGATGGATAAATATGAATAAACGAATGAGTGAACGAATGAATGAACACCCCCCCCCGCATCCATCCGGCTCCACTGCCCCATCTTCCTCAGCCTGATCGCCTCTCCTTCTTACGGTTGAGGCTCTGTGCGCCCTCCGAATCTTGTAGCTGCAGGTGTGTACACATGTCCGAGCTCCTCTCCCCAGGGAGAGCAGGAGGTTCACTGGTCAACAAACCCTTATTAAGCACCTGGTGGGTAAATCGCTGTTTCCGCCCCGGGGGGTACACAGTCTAGGTGCCGACGAGGAGGAAACTAACATTTGCAGCCAGTATGATGAGTGCTGAAGCCAGTAAAGTAAGGCTGGGGGCCTGGGTGGTGTCAGAGAAGGTTCTGGAAGATCACCATCATCCTCATCAATACATTGCATTCACGTTGCTCCCTTCTGTGTTATTTTTTAATGGTGAATTTTATATTATGTGTATCTTACCACAATTTTATTATTATTGCTATTATTACTATTACTGAGATAAGATCTCACCCTGTCACCCAGGCTGGAGTGCAGTGGCAGGATCTTGGCTCACTACAACCTCGACCTCCTGGGCTCAAGTGATCCTCCCACCTCAGCCTCTGGAGTAGCTGGGATTACCGGCACGCGCCACCACGCCCACCTAATTTTTGCATTTTTAGTAGAGACGGGGATTCGCCATATTGGCCAGGCTGATCTCAAACTCCTGACCTCAGGTGATCCACCTGCCTAGGCCTCCCAAAGTGCTAGGATTGCAGGCGTGAACCACTGTACCTGGCCTGACAATTGACTTCTTTTGAGATCTTGGGAAGCTCTGCTTTTCGGCAGATAAGAGATTTCAGGATATATATATATATAATTTATTTTTTTTTTTTTTGAGACAGAGTCTCATTCTGTCACCCAGGCTGGAGTGTAGTGGCACGATCTTGGCTCACTGCAACTTCCACCGCCTGGGTTCATGCGGTTCTCCTGCCTCAGCCTCGAGTAGCTGGGGTTACAGGCGTCTGCCCCCACGCCCGGCTAATTTTTGTATTTTTAGTAGAGACGGTGTTTCATCATGTTAGTCAGGCTGGTCTTGAAATCCTGACCTCAGGTGATCCGCCTGCCTTGGCCTCCCCAAGTTCTGGGATTACAGGTATGAGCCACCATACCCAGCCAGATTTCAGGAATTCAAATGCCTTCTGCTCAAAGTAATTTTTATGCCACCGTGGCATATTCTAAACCCCTTCAAGCTCAGGAAACTTGAGGGCAGCAACCTCCACCGATTCCTCCATGCTGTGTCCCTGCATCTAACAACGTGCCTGGCACGACTATTAAAATATGTGACATCCATCGTGTGTCCAGGTGTCTGTTTTGGGTGTCGGCTGCCCCAGGCTCTCCTAACTTTGCTTATAATAGCAGCAGCGCCATCGACTGGCATTTATTGAGAACTTTTACTACACCCTGGGCACTTACCAAGGTCTGTAGATTTTGAGCTGCTTCTTATTTAGGTCAGAGCTAGTAGCTGTTTCCACTGTAGAATTTTCGAAAACAGGTGGAGTCCCTGCCGGATCCTGACGTAAAATGGCATTAACCCTATACAACGGGCTTGTGTTTAACTGAACACACCTGACCACCCTAGAAACTTGAACCAAGTGAGAAATTCATCCACTTGCTCTGGCTGCAAAATGCAGAACTAAGAGGAAGAAATGCGAAGCCTAGGATGTCTCTCTGAAAAGAAAACGCGGGGGGGAGCAAAAGAAGGGTTCCAGCGGCTTCCACAACCTGGACGCCTCACTAAAAACGTGGCAGTCATCTTGTGGCTGGTCACTGTCTCCACGCGGGTTGGGGTTTGTGTCTCACCGCTTTGCTCCCAGCCTAGAACGGTGCTGGGCATGCAGTAGCTCTCCATACGCATCTGTGGAATGCATTGATTCCAGACCTGAATTTTCAACTCTAAGACTTCTCTGCAAGGAACACTAGGCGGTGATATCTGGGAGCACCTGTGTTCACTGGGCGGTTCCTCCAGGCCAGACGCAGCCTCAGAAAACGTGGGGTGGGGGATGTGCATTGGTTTGGATGTCCCGAGTGTCCTTTAAAATGACAAATGTAAAAGGCCTAACCAATGGCATTCTAAAACAGACCCTTCAGGTGGTGGTGGGCGCCCGGACTCGGGGTGATGAGCCACCGCCCCAGCGCGCGCTGAGTTCCTCACCAGCAGGCCGCCTTCGACAACCTCTGGGCCGGGTCCAAAAGATTCCGCAATTCGCTCCTGCATGCACGCCGGTTACAGTACCAGAAAGGAATATTTTTAAAAAGAGTTGCAAAAAGAATTCATAGAGGGAAAAAAAAAAAAAAAAAAAAAAGCGAGACTGGCCCGTACGGGGATCGAACCCGCGACCTTGGCGTTATTAGCACCACGCTCTAACCAACTGAGCTAACCGGCCAACTGATACTGGCATGCCACCAGAGTATTTAAGAGGGCTCCATGCCCGCGCCCGCCCCCTAGCGACTCCCTGCCGAGTCCTCGCCGCTGGCTGCATTCCGCTTCGCCCCGGCAGCGACTTTCGACCTCTTCACAGTCATCTCCATTGGTCCGATGCAGAAACTGAGACCTAGGGGACTTCAAGGAGAAGGGAGGCGGCTCCCTACAGCGAAGGCGGCTTTCTTTCACAGGGAAAATGCAAATTGCACATGGGAGGCTTAGCTCGGCAGTGAGAAGGTTTTCAAACATGCCAACTCAATGTTGTTTTTATCTCCGAGAATCCTGCAGCGTGGAAACTTCGTGTAACAGAGGCCTTTAGTATGGTTAAATCAAGCTTGGAAACTACAGAAAACCAGACAAAGGACAAAAGAACCACTGAATTCCCTATCGGCCAATAAACAAGGGCCGCTGGGGTCTTGGCTTCCTTCCTGCCGGTTTTTTCCTACTGCACACGTGTATTTTTATATATATATAATACATATACACACATACACACACACACACACACACACACACACACACACACACACACAGAATCCAAAGCCTTGTATGAAGCACTCTTTTTTTTTTTTTTGAGGCGAAATCTCCCTCTGTCTCCCAGGCTGGAGTGCAGTGGCGCGATTTCAGCTCAATGAAGCAGTCTATTTTTCATCTTTCTTTTTTCATTTAATATTCTAGAATAAGCATATCCCTAAACAATTACAAATGTCATTTTAAATGATTCCACCATAGCTTTCTCTCCTTTTTTTTTTTTTTTTTTTTTTTTTTTTTTTTTTTAGTGTCGGAAAAAATGTTTTCATTTTGCTCTCTCTCTTAACTGAGCACGTAAATAAATCACATGGTACAAGGTAGAAGGGTTGAAAGAGCCACTGGGTGGGCAACGATGGTACCCACCCCTAAAAGCATAGGATCTATATGCAAAAAAAGAGAGAGAGAAGGAAAAGGCGGGGAAGACAAACCACCACTGTGCCTGCCAGTCTCCTACAGGGCCTGACTATGGTATTGCGCTGTGGCCCTCCCACTCCAGGAGCACCAGCAGCGAGCACCAGCTTTTTTTTTTTTTTTTTTTTTTTTTTTTTTGAGACAGAGTCTCGCTCTGTCACCCAGGCTGGAGTGCAATGGCGCAATCTCGGCTCACTGTAACCTATGCCTCTCTGGTTCAAGCGATTCTCCTGCCTCAGCCTCCCAAGTAGCTGGGACTACAGGTGCGTACCACCATGTCCGGTTAATTTTTTTTTTTTTTAATTTTTAGTAGAGATGGGGTTTCACCATGTTGGCCAGGCTGGTCTCGAGCTCCTGACCTCAAGTGACCCGCCTGCCTCGGCCTCCCAGAGTGCTAGGATTACAGGCGTGAGCCATCGCGTCCGGCCAGATTTTTAACACTATACATTCTGCTCTGATTACTCCACTAAACTGCCGGGACTGATGTATCGTCAGGGTTCCATGTCACAAGCAGCAGAAACCAAGTCTAGCTGATTTGAACAGATTTTATGTAAAGGATGTTAGGTAGGTCACCCTCCACGAGCAAGGCTAGAGGACCAGGTTTAGAAAAACGGACACTCAGTGAAGACATACTCATTCAGTCTGGCAGTGGCTGGCCCCCAATCAGCTGTGAGTCAAAGAAACCTAATCCTTGTCCTCATGGAGCTCACCGCATAGCAAGGAAGGCGGATATTACAGGGAATAGAGAAGATTAGGTGGTGTGTTGGGAGGCTGGGCAAGCTTCCTGAAGTCTGGAGCACTTTACAGTGTCCAAAGGACAAGGATGGATGAGGAGGCCAAAGGGGAAGCCCTCTCACAGAACACGGGTGGGGGTGCAGGCATCCTGTCCATTTTGCTTACAGCTGAATGAATGCCCAGAACCTAGCACACTGGCATAGCAATAGGTAAGAGTCACATGGGTTTAAAACAGTCAGATCAAGTCATTTCTCTGTTCACACTCTCCCCTTTTGCCCCAGCCCTAAAAGGCCTGCCAAATTTAGCAAATATAGATCAAGATGCCGGGTTAAAATTGAATTGCAGAAGGACAATGAAGCTTTTTTTTTTAGTGTAAGTATGTCCCATGCCGTATTTGGGTCATACTTATACTAAAAGAATACCTGTGCTATATCTGACAACCCTACGCCGAGGGTGACAACCCTACGCCCAGGGTAACATCCCGTTGAAAGACACCACCTGGCCGGGCGCGGTGGCTCACGCCTGTAATCCCAGCACTTTGGGAGGCCGAGGCAGGTGGATCACGAGGTCAGGAGTTTGAGACCTCCCTGGCTAACACGGTGAAACAGCGTCTCCACTAAAAATACAAAAAATTAGCCGGGCGCGATGGCGGGCGCCTGTAGTCCCAGCTACTCGGGGGGCTGAGGCAGGAGAACGGCGTGAACCCGGGAGGCGGAGCTTGTAGTGAGCCGAGATCACGCCACTCACTCCAGCCTGGGCATCAGAGCGAGACTCCATCTCAAAAAAAAAAAAAAAAAAAAAAAAGACACCACCGGACCTGCGCCTTTCTCCTCTGCCCTCCTCCACCCCTGCCCGGCTCCCTCCGCGGCAGACCCCTCGCCTCCTCCCTGGCCCTTGCTCCTGTGCTGGGGCTTTTGCGCTTCCTGGACCACTCTTCCTGCAGACAATGTCAAAACTCCTCCTCCTCGTCGTGGTCGCTGCTTAAATGTCATTTACTCAGCGAGGTTTCCCCGATGCCCCCATTTGCAATCGCAACCCGCACCCAGGACCCCTGCGGTTCCCGGCCCGACCCCTCTCCATCGCTCATTCCCGCTGCTAACCGTCCGCCTCCCACCGATAGAGCGAAGTCCAGGGGCAGTGGGCTCTATCTCACCAGCACCTAAACAGTGCTTGGCACACAGCGGGTGGTCAGTCAAGGTCTCCTGAAGGAAGCCGAGTTGACCGACCCTTGTGGGTGCAGCCGTGGCATTCCCGGGACTTCAAGCCACGCGTCCCGGGTGGGCGGAGTGGACTGGGCACGCCGGGGCGGGGGCGCAGTGACTGATGTCGGCCGCTAGAGGGCACCCGAGACCTGCGCCGTCAGTCACGAACCCAGGCTTCGGGCGACCACGTGCAGTCGTAGGGCGAGCGCGGGCGAGCAGTTTTCTGTCCCCGGGACCTCTCCCTCCCCTTCTCACCCCTTCTTAAAGCTCTTCTTAGACAAACCCTAATTCTCATTCTTTGAGTGACGAAAACACAAATCTACATACTTCCAGAATTAAGTGGTACAGAATACCATTCGGGCTTGCTTGCTTGTTTTTGCTTTTTGCTTTTGAGACGGAGTCTCGCTCTTGTGCCCAGACTGGAGTGCAGTGGCGCGATTTCGGCTCACTGCAACCTCCGCCTTGTATTTGTTTTTTTGTTTGTTTGTTTTGTGTTTTGTTTTTAATGTGGGGCGGGAAGCCCACGTGCATTTTAAATAATCCATTTTCTTTAAACTCAACTTATGAAATGTTTCATTCTGTTTATAAGCTGGAACCTTTGGTCTGACAGTAACGACCCGCTGTGTTGGCCACACAACAGAATATATGGCCTCACAGTTCTAGCAGGCGGATGTCCAAGGTTAGGGTGTCGGGAAGGTCGCTTCCTTCGGAGGCTCCCGGGGAGACCGCCCCAGGCTGTCTCCTGGCTTCTGGTGGATTTCGAGCCAACTTTGGCCTTCCTTCGCTTGTAGAAGCTTCACCCTGATCTCTGCCTGCATGTTCATATGCTCTTCTCCCTGTGTGTCCCTGTGTCTAACTCGCCCCTTTTGTGCAGATGCCAGTCATAATGGACTAAAGCCACCCTGAAGACCTTTTTTTTTTTTGACGGAGTTTCCCTCTTGTTGCCCAGGCTGGAGGGCAATGGCGCCATCTTGGCTCGGCTCATTGCAACCTCCGCCTCCCAGGTTCAAGCGATTCTCCTGCCTCAGCCTTCTGAGTAGCTGGGATTACAGGCGTGAGCCACCACGCCCAGTTAATTTTGTCTTTTTAGTAGAGACGTGGTTTCACCATGTTGGCCAGTCTGGTCTTGAAGTCCTGACCTCAAGCGATATGCCCGCCTTGATCTCCCAAAGTGTTGGGATTACAGGCATGAGCCACTGTGCCAGGCCGAAGACCTCATTTTAACTTGATTGCCTCTGTAAAGACCCTATCTCCAAGAAAGGTCACAATCTGAGGTACTGCAGGTTAGGACTTTAACATCTTTTCGGGGGACACGATTCAATGCATAACTCATAACATGTACAGTTTCATGCATTCCTGAGTAAAGCTTTAATTTATAAAACACATTGAATTCTTCTAAACGAACTCATCTAGAAATAAAATTAAAAGAAACCCTATTAAATGTTTACAAAGGTAAGTGGCCACACAACAGAATATATGGCCTCACAGTTCTGGCGGGCAGACATCCAAGGTCAGGGTGTCGGGAAGGTCGCTTCCTTTGGAGGCTCCCAGGGAGACCGTCCCAGGCTGTCTCCTGGCTTCCGGTGGATTTCGGGCCATCTTTGGCCTTCCTCCTATTAAATGTTTATACATTTAATATTCTGATTTTCTGATTTTTCTTAATAAACATACAACGAAGCTTTTGAAATTAACATTTTATATTTATGAAAGTAAAACAATTGCAGTTTTAAAAGTCATAATACTAAAAGCCTTATTATAAAAGATAGTATTCTCCTACTCCACCCCCTTCCTTGCAGCCCAATCCAACTCCCCAGAGGCAATCACTGTGAACTTTTAAATTTATTTATATATATATTTTTCTACAGAAATGAGGTCTCACTATGTTGCCCAGGCTGGTTTTGAACTCCTGGGCTCCAGTGATCCTCCCACCTTGGCCTCCCAAAGTGCTAAGATTATAGGTGTGAGCCACCGTGTCCTGCCCACTATGAGCTTTTCTTTTTTTTTTTTTTTTTTTTTTTTTTTGGAGACGGAGTCTCGCTCTGTTGCCCAGGCTGGAGTGCAGTGGCCGGATCTCAGCTCACTGCAAGCTCCGCCTCCCGGGTCTACGCCATTCTCCTGCCTCAGCCTCCCGAGTAGCTGAGACTACAGGCGCCCGCCACCTCGCCCGGCTAGTTTTTTGTATTTTTTTAGTAGAGACGGGGTTTCACCGTGTTAGCCAGGATGGTCTCGATCTCCTGACCTCGTGATCCGCCCGTCTCGGCCTCCCAAAGTGCTGGGATTACAGGCTTGAGCCACCGCGCCTGGCCCACTATGAGCTTTTCAAGCAGTTTCTTTTTTTACTCCAATAAATCTAAAATATATGATTTTACTTCTAATTCTTTTTTTTTTCAATTTTAGACTTTATCTATTGACTTCATTCTATGCTAAGTGAGGTTCTTTTGCCAACATTCCCCCAATGCATGTACACTTTCGAAACCTCTCTCATCATCCCCAAATACTAATACTACCAAGTTTTACTGAAATCAATAGTCAGTGTTTATATTGCTATGCCTATGTCAACACTGTTCTCAACTGAGCCACATAGTGTACTGTAATTACATTCCTTTCTAATGGAACTTCTTGTTTTCCTTTGCATTTGGTTTGCTTACTTTTCTATGTAACAGTCACTGACTTTCTGCCAGAATTATGAAACTGCTCTTAATGTAATCAAATACGTGAGATAATGTAGCAATTGTTTTCTGTGTTTAAGTTGGGAGATATCCTTTCAGAGCTTCCCATCCTCCTGGTCTAACCTGGATTGGTGGTTCTCCAGGCCTGCCGCAGTTTAATCCTGGGCGGGTCTTCACCACCATCCTGGGAATCCCTTTCCCCTTTTTCTTTGTCGGGTCCTCTGCTTCCTGATTCCAGGTTGCTGCCTCTTTTACTTACCTTTCATTTGGGTTCTGAACGTTCTTCATTGGTTTCCCAAGAAATGGCTCATGGAAAGTAAATGAGATCTTGCATATCTGAATACATCTTTCTTGCTTGGTTTCTCTCTCTCTCTTCCTCTCCCCCTTCCTCCCTCCTTCCTTCCTTTTTTTTTTTTTTTTTTTTTTTTTTTTTGAGATGGAATCTCACTCTGTCACCCAGGCTGGAGTGCAGTGGCATGATCATGGCTCACTGTAGCCTCAACTTTCTGGGCTCCAAGGATCCTCCCTCCTCAGCCTTTCAAGTAGCTGGGACCACAGGCATGTGCCAACACGCCTGACTCATTTTTGTTGAAGGGGTGGCCTGCCCCTCCACACCTGTGGGTGTTTCTCGTTAGGTGGAACGAGAGACTTGAGAAAAGAAATAAGACACAGAGACAAAGTATAGAGAAAGAAAAGCGGGGGCCCAGGGGACCGGCGCTCAGCTTACAGAGGACCCACGCCGGCACCGGCCTCTGAGTTCCCTTAGTATTTATAGATAATTATCTTTACCATCTTAAAGATAAGGGAGTGGCAGGACAATAGGATCGTTTTTAGGGAGGAAATTAGCAGTAAGACATAAGAACAAGGATCTGTGACATGAATAAGTTTAAAAGAAAATCCTGTGTCTTGAGATAAACCTTTTAGCAACATTGTTTCATCCTATCACATGGGGATAAACCTTGGACAATACCTAGCTTTTCTAGGAACAAAGTCACACCCTGCACGCCCAAAATCCATTAAACCTTGAGTTACCACAGCACATGTCTCTTGCAAGGACAAGGTTGGGGGTAGGGTCACAGATTAACAGCATCTCAAATACAGAACAAAATGGAGTCTCTTATGTCTACTTCTTTCTATATAGACACAGTAACAGGCTGATCTCTTTCTTTTCCCCACATTTGTATTTTTGGTAGAGATGGGGTTTCACTATCTTGCTCAGGTTGGTGTTGAACTTCAGAGCTCTAGTGATCCTCCTGCCTTGGCCTCCCAAAGTGCCTGGATTACAGGCATGAGCAACTTTGCCTGGCCCACATCTTTCTTCTTACCCTCACACTAGGCTAATAATTAGAAAATTTTAGGATAGAGGTTACTGTCCCTTGGTACTTGGAAAGCTGCACTTCTCTGTCTACTATGTCTAGTTTTGCTGCTGAGAAGTCCAACATCATGCTGGAACCCAATCTTTTGGATATGATCAGTTTTTCTCTTTTGATACTTTTGGAACTTCTCACTCTCCCTATTGCTCTGAAATATCATGAGATGCTTTGGTGCCAGTCTTTTTTATTCATGTATCCCACATGCCTAGAGCAATACCTGGCAAATAGGTGTTTAATAATATTTGTTGAATGAGCTGGGAGTGGTGGCTCACGCCTGTAATCCCAACACTTTGGGAGGCCAAGGCAGGCGTACTACTTGAGGTCAGGAGTTCAAGACCAGCCTGGCCAACGTGGTGAAACCCCATCTCTACTAAAAAAAAAAAAAAAAAAAATTAGCTGGGCATTGTGGGATATGCCTGTAATCCCAGCTATTCAGGAGGCTGAGTCAGGAGAATTGCTTGGACTCGGGAGGCAGAGGTTGCAGTGAGCCGAGATCACTCCATTACACTCCAACCTGGGCAACAGAGCGAGACTCTGTCTCATAAAAAAAAAAAAAAAAAAAAGAAAAGAAAAAGAAAAAGAAAAGAAAAACTGCCCAGGCGCTGTGGCTCACGCCTATTATCCCAGCATTTTGGGAGGCCAAGGCGGGCTGATCACTTGAGGTCAAGAGTTCGAGACCAGCCTGGCCAACATAGTGAAACCCCGTCTCTACGAAAAATATAAAAATTAGCCGGGTTTGTTGGCGGGCACCTGTAATTCCAGCTACTCAGGAGGCTGAGGCAGGAGAATCGCTTGAACCCGGGAGTGGGAGGTTGCAGTCAGTCAAGATCGTGCCACTGCACTCCAGCCCGGGCGACAAAGCGAGACTCCGTCTCAAAAAAAAAAAAAAAAAAAAAAAAAATTCGCGTAGAAGCTCCCAAGCCCAATTAAAGCTCAAGGCTATCGTCCACGTAGTGGGTTCCAAATCGTTCAGTTCCCAGGCCAGCAAAGAAAGCGAGCCGGGTGAAAGTCGCCTCTGTGCGAAGGCGGGGAATTGCACAGTATTTACCTGGAAGCGGCGGAGAGGTTGCTTAGCAACCCTGCTGAGCGAACGGGCTTCACTGCGCACGCGTATACGGGCGGAGCATCTTGCGCACGCGCGAGCGACAGGTCGTGGCGTTCAGGGCCTGACGGTTGCTAGGGTGACAGGGACACAACATGGCGGCCGGATGCTAACGCTCTCCTTCGAGGGACCACCACGGAGATCCTAGTGCGGGACACCGCCTCAGGGAAGTGGAAAGCAGGGGGACACCCTTCCTGCGTTTTTCTTTTCCGTCCAGTGTCGGCAAGGGGTTGTCGCCAGCTTCCGCATCCAAGATGAAGAGTGAGTGGGACCAGGGATGGGGGCAGGGACTGGAGAGCGAGTGGCGGGGGCGGGAGGGACTGGGGGAGCTTGAGGGACCTGTGGGGCCGGCGGGGCCGGGCGTCGTCGCCTTCTGCCGTGGCGGCTCTGCATGTGGACCCCGAATCCCCCTTGGCTGGAAGAAGCCGGTGCCCCTGGGGGAAGCTCGAGGGGTTGGGGCTAGGTTGGGAACTTTGGGGTCTCGGAGAGCCGACCCAAGTCCCGTTCAGGCATATTTGGTGCCGGTGCGTAGTTCTTACATCGAAGTTTAGGGAGTTGAGTGTGATTCATTTTATTTATTTATTTATTTATTTATTTATTTATTTATTTATTTTTTGAGACGGAGTATCGCTCTGTCGCCCAGGCTGGAGTGCAGTGGCCGGATCTCAGCTCACTGCAAGCTCCTCCTCTCGGGTTCACGCCATTCTCCTGCCTCAGCCTCCCGAGTAGCTGGGACTACAGGCACCCGCCACTTCGCCCGGCTAGTTTTTTGTATTTTTTAGTAGAGACGGGGTTTCACCGTATTAGCCAGGATGGTCTCGATCTCCTGACCTCATGATCCGCCCGTCTCGGCCTCCCAAAGTGCTGGGATTACAGGCTTGAGCCACCGCGCCCGGCCTCATTTTATTTTTTTAAATGCTGGCTCGAACCTGACATTCTTTTCTTGAAGATTCGGCAGAAACGCAGGGAGCGCTTATAGTGTGGCTCCCTGCCTTTTCATGGTACTGGTTTAGTGTCCAATTGAGAGGAAAGCTGGGCTGTGTGCTTTATTTTATTTTTTGGGTCAAGCAGTAGTGTTTTATAGGAACCATTTTTTAATAGTCATTTTGAAGCAACCTTTTAGTTAAAAGCTGTTACTTCAGAGTTGGAAAATGAGGTAGTCATTCTAGAAAATGTAACGGGTAAAAAAATTTACCTCTGGTAGGATTTGTGGATTATTGACAATCCGAGTGCAAGCAGCTAGAACGATTTTTTATTATTACTGTACATATATAATTGTTTATGGCTGTGAACCAGAGGTGCAGTAAAAATTCAGACCTTTGCTGTGAAAAGATTATGTTAGGAGTAGTTATAATGTTAAATTTGCGTTGTGTTCTAATTGTCAATAGTGTACGTTGCATAATATTTAAAATAATTCATTCACCCTTTACAAGGCATTTTTATTTTTATTTTCTTTTGTTGGATATTGTTTAATGTTTACCTTTTTCATTAATGCACTACAAAACTGTAGTTAGAATCAAAAGTCTACAAAAGACTTTACACTTTTACTTACAGTGCAGACTATGTATACTGCACATATTTTGTACTGTATTCCTTTTTTCTTCCCATCTGTTTGTTTTGAAAATTTTCAGATGTACAGGAAAGTTGCAAGAGCGGTACACTGGATATTTATAAACCCGTCCTTCACTTAGACGCACCATTTTGCCTTATTTTTGTGTGCTCACTTTCGCTCTGGTGTTTTCTCTCTCCCATTTGTGTATTTATTTTCACTGGACCTTTCAAGAGTTAGTTGTAGACTACTGATAATTCACCACTTCTTTCAGCAGTTATCTGCCAAGAACAAGGACATTCTCCTACATCATCACATTACAAATAACACATTTGGAACATTTAACGATGACACAATACTCTAATATACAGTCCGTATTTCAGTCTTTCCATTTATCCCAATAACATCTGTTATAGTTGTTTATATTTGTTCTACAGTCCAATCAAGAATCACAAATTGCATTCTGTTGTCACATCTCTTTGGTCTCTTTTAATATGGTGTCCCTGCCTTTTGTGTCTTTCATGACAATGATAGTTTCATTTTTATTTTTGACTATCCTCTGTAGGCCAAATGACATTTTTAAAGAATCCAGCCCAGGTGTTTTGCAGAATATCTCTCAATTTGAATTTATCTGATTGTTGCCTCACGATTAGCTTCAGCTTAAATGTTTTTACCAGGAATATGAGAGAGGTGACATTGTGTCTCTGTCAGTGTGGCCCTTCCAGAGTGTGTGATGTCAGCTCGTCGCAGTTTTGCTGAAGTTAGATTTGATCATTTGGTTTATTTATCTACCTTCTTTTTCTCTTAGACTCTTTTTTTTTTTGACAGGGTCTTGCTGTGTCACCCAGGCTGGGGTGTAGTGGTGCTATCTTGGCTCACTGCAACCTCTGCCTCCCGGGATCAAATGATTCTCCCACCTCAGCCTCCCAAGTAGCTGAGATTACAGGTGTGCACCACCACGCCCAGCTAACTTGTATTTTTTTGGTAAAGACGGGGTTTCAACATGTTGGTCAGGCTGGTTTCGAACTCCTGACGTCAAGCGATCTGCCCACTTCGGCCTCCCAAAGTGTTGGAATTACAGACGTGAGCCACCGTGCCTGGCCTTTCTCTTAGACTCTTCATACCCCACTACCTAGAGGCATCACTCTCAGTAATTTACTCTCTCTCTCTATATATATTATATATAAATATGTAAATGTGTATTTCTCCCTTTTTAAAAGAGTAATGTTAGCACTGTGTGTGTACACCTATATAGAAATGTGTGTATGTGCCGGCCGGACGCGGTGGCTCACGCCTGTAATCCCAGCGCTTTGGGAGGCCAAGGCGGGCAGATCACAAGGTCAGGAGATCAAGACCATCCTGGCTAACATGGTGAAACTCTGTCTCTACTAAAAATACAAAAAATTAGGCATAGTGGCTGGTGCCTGTAGTCCCAGCTACTTGGAAGGTTGAGCCAGGAGAATGGCGTGAACCCTTAAGGTGGGGCTTGCAGTGAGCCAAGATTGCGCCACTGCACTTCAGCGTGGACAACAGAGCAAGAGACTCCGTATCAAAAAAAAAAAAAATGTGTGTGTGTGTATATATATAAAATTTACATTTACATTTGTGGGCTGGGCACAGTGGCTCACGTCTGTAATTCCAGCACTTTGGGAGGCTGAGGTGGGTGGATCACTTGAGGCCAGGAGTTCGAGACCAGCCTGGCCAACATGGTGAAACCGCATCTCTACTAAAAATATAAAAATTAGTCGGGCGTGGTGGCAGGCGCCTGTAATCCCAGCTACTAGGGAGGCTGAGGCAGGAGAATTGCTTGAACCTGGGAGGCAGAGGTTGCAGTGAGCCGAGATGGCGCCACTGCACTCCAGCCTGGGCAACAGAGCAAAGAAAAAAAAAAGTATGTGTGTGTATGCATATAAAATTTACATTTATGGGGCGGGCACGGTGGCTCACGCCTGTAATCCCAGCACTTCGGGAGGCTGAGGTTGGCTGATCACTTGACGTGAGGAGTTTGAGACCAGCCTGGCCAATGTGGTGAAACCCCGTCTCAACCATAAAATGCAAAAAAATAAAAATAAAAACAAAACAAAAAAATACACAAAAAACTTACATTTATGATTTACTTCTTGTAAACTTTTGTTTTTAAAGTATATTTAGTATTGTTTGGTATGTTCTTTTAGATGGTCATTTTGGTAGTTTTTGGTTACTTGGTTTAGTGGTGACATCTTTATTCTCCCTTTCTTCCTTCTACCTTAAAATCTACTCTAAGAATTATTGTAACCTTTTATCCCCGTGGTTTACATCTGATCATTAGATAAATGATTTAAAAATAGTGAAGAGTGGAGAGTATATTCCAGAACTGGAAATCACAGAGACAGAGTTAAAGAAGAATGATCAGGAAAAGTGAGTAATGGTGAAACTGGATCCATAGCTTGGGGTCAGAGTGGGGCTGGGAATGCTAGATTATTACAGGGGTCTTTCAGGATTTTCTAGGTGTATTTTTGTACTTGTTTTCTAGGCGATGCCCATGTGTTTAGAGGTGTGTTATTCTGTGGAGTATTCCTGTCTTTCTTTTTATTTGGCATCATTTGCAACAGTAGAGAGCAAAGAGTGACACAGTGCAGTTGATAACAGTGTGGGCTTTGGAGCCGGTAGGCATGGTAGCTTCAGGCATGTTACTTTTTTTTTCTTATGCTGCTTTTCTTCGTTGTTCAGGTAATCTATTGCTGCGTAACAGATCGCTTCAATTTTGTGGCTTAAAGAAACACAGTCTTTCTTGTGGTTCTTCAGGTTGCCTGGATTCAACTAGGCAGGTCTTACTGGAAGTCTCTCATGCAGTCAGATGGTGGCTGGAGCTGAAGTCATCTTAAAAGTTTCTTTTTTATTTGGAGATGGAGCTTGCTCTGTTGGCCAGGCTGGAATGAGTACGATGGCACAATCTTGGCTCACTGCAACCTCTGCCTCCTGGGTTCAAGCGATTCTCCCGTCTCAGCCTCCTGAGTAGCTGGGATTTTAGGCGCACCACCACACCTGGCTACTTTTTGTATTTTGAGTAGAGACAGGGATTCACCATGTTGGTCAGGCTGGTCAAGAACGCCTGACCTCAGGTTATCCACCTGCCTCGGCCTCCCAAAGTGCTGGGATTACAGGCGTGAGCCAGTGCGCCCAGTCACATTTATCTTTAAACGGGGATGATAATACCCTCACATAGCATTGTTTCAAAGATTAAGTGAAATCATCTATGTAAAGGTCATAGCACAGTGTCTGGTACATGATAAATTGTGAGTGAATTATTATTTGCTATTTCAGCAGATGGAAGGCAGGGATATAAAAAGCGAAAGAATGAAAACATCGGTCAGATCCTTACTTGGAAAAGTTTCCCTTTATCTAGTCTAGTTGAAGTACCACTCTTTTTTCCTGTCCGAACTTTTTTTTTTTTTTTTCCAGATAGAGTCTTGCTCTGTTGCCCAGGCTGGAGTGCTGTGGTGTAGTCACAGCTCATGGCAGCCTCCATCTCCTGGGCTCAGGCAAGCCTCCCACCTCAGCCTCCTGAGTAGTTAGGACCACAGGCACATGCCTCCTCACGCGGCTAATTTTTTTTAAAAATTTTTTTGGTGGAGATGGGGTTTTGTTGTGTTGTCCAGCCCAGGCTTACTTTTTTTTTTTTTTTTTTTTTTTTTTTTGAGATGGAGTCTTGCCCTGTTTCTTGGGCTGGAGTCCAATGGTGTGATCTCATTTCACTGCAACCTCCACCTCCCGGGTTCAAGTGATTCTCCTGCCTCAGCTTCCTGAGTAGCTGGGCTTACAGGTGCCTGCCAAGACACCTGGCTAATTTTTGTATTTTTAGTAGAGACGGGGTTTCACTATGCTGGCCAGGTTGGTCTCAAACTCCTGACCTCAGGCAATCTGCCCGCCTTGGCCTCCCAACGTGCTGGAATTACATGCATGAGCCACGGTGCCCGACTGCCCAGGATTAGATTTTTAATTGTTTATTAGAGATGGGGGTCTCCCTACATTGCCCAGGCTGGTCTTGGACTCCTGGATTATAGGCATGAGCCACTGTGCCTGGTCCTGTCTCAACTTTTTAATGAATTTTTCAAAACATACCTATAAAAAGAGAAAAGTGGCCAGGCATGGCGGCTCATGTCTATAAACCCAGCACTTTGGGAGGCTAAGTCAGGAGATTGCTTAAGTCCAGGAGTTTGAGACCAGCCTGGGCAACATGACAAGACTCTATCTCTACTAAACAATTGAAAAATTGGCCAAGCATGGCAGTGCATACCTGTGGTCCCAGGTACTTGGGAGGCTGAGGCAGGAGCATTGCTTGAACCCAGGAATTTGAGGCTGTAGTGAGCTGGGATCACACCACTGCTCTCCAGCCTGGATGTCAAAGGAAGACCCTGTTTCAAAAAATAAAACAAGGCCAGCGCGGTGGCTGAGGCCTGTAATCTCAGCACTTTGGGAGGCCGAGGCAGGCAGATCACGAGGTCAGGAGATTGAGACCATCCTGGCTAACACGGTGAAACCCAATCTCCACTAAAAATACAAAAAATTGGCCAGGCGTCGTGGCGGGCACCTGTAGTCCCAGCTACTCGGGAGGCTGAGGCAGGAGAATGGCGTAAACCTGGGAGGCGGAGCTTGCAGTGAGCCAAGATTGCGCCACTGCACTCCAGCCTGGGTGACAGAGCGAGACAGACTCCGTCTCAAAAAATAATAATAATGATAATAAATAAATAAATAAAACAAAAAGCCAGAGAAGTTATACTTTGAAGACAGTAACAGTTTCCTATCGTATCAGAGAGAATTTTTTTTTTTTTTGGATAGAATCTCACTCTGTTGTCCAGGCTGGAGTGCAGTGGCATGATCTTGGCTGACTGCAACCTCTGCCTCCAGGGTTCAAGCAATTCTCATGCATCAGCCTCCTGAGTAGCTGGGATTATAGGCGCACACCACCATGCCTGGCTCATTTTTGTAGTTTTAGTAGAGACAGGGTTTTACCATGTTGGCCAGGTTGGTCTCGAACTCCTGACCTCGGGTGATCTACCCGCCTCAACCTCCCAAAGTGCTGGGATTACAGGTGTGAGCCACTGCGTCCAGCCCGGAGAGAATTTTTGAAAGTATCTGTTGTAATTACAATGAGGTTTAAGCTGTCTTGTTTTTTTTCCACCATGGGAAGAGTTAAGTAATTTGTCTTTCTTAAATGCTAGTATTTTCATAGACTCAAAAAAGGTACCTCAATCCTTTTCATCTCCTTCTGTGTGTGAGCCTCAACTTTTGTTTATATTTATTATTATTATTATCATTATTTTTGAGATGGAGTCTTGCACTGTTACCCAGGCTGGAGTTGCAGTGGCGCAATCTCGGCTCACTGCAAGCTCTGCCTCCTGGGTTCACGCCATTCTCCTGCCTCAGCCTCCCGAGTAGCTGGGACTACAGGTGCCCGCCACTACGCCTGGCTAATTTTTTGTACTTTTAGTAAGAGACGGGGTTTCACCATGTTAGCCAAGGTGGTCTCGATCTCCTGACCTTGTGATCCGCCCACCTCGGCCTCCCAAAGTGCTGGGATTACAAGCGTGAGCCATTTTTATTTATTTATTTATTTATTTATTTATTTATTTATTTATTTTTTTTTTTGAGACGGAGTCTCGCTCTGTCGCCCAGGCTGGAGTGCAGTGGCCGGATCTCAGCTCACTGCAAGCTCCGCCTCTCGGGTTCGGGCCATTCTCCTGTCTCAGCCTCCTGAGTAGCTGGGACTACAGGCGCCCGCCACCTCGCCCGGCTAGTTTTTTTGTATTTTTTAGTAGAGACGGGGTTTCACCGTGTTAGCCAGGATGGTCTCGATCTCCTGACCTAGTGATCCGCCCGTCTCGGCCTCCCAAAGTGCTGGGATTACAGGCTTGAGCCACCGCGCCCAGCCTATTTATTTATTTATTAATTTTAAAGATGAGGGTCTCACCGTATTGCCTAGACTGGTCTCAAAATCCTGGGGTGGCCAGGCGCAGTGGCTCACTCCTGTAATCCCAGCACTTTGGGAGGCTGAGGCGGGCGGATCACGAGGTCAGGAGATCGAGACCATCCTGGCTAACACGGTGAAACCCTGTCTCTACTAAAAAATACAAAAAAACTAGCCGGGCGAGGTGGCAGGCGCCTGTAGTCCTAGCTACTCGGGAGGCTGAGGCTGGAGAATGGCGTAAACCCGGGAGGCAGAGCTTGCAGTGAGCCGGGATCTGGCCACCGCACTCCAGCCTGGGTGACAGAGCGAGACTCCGTCTCAAAAAAAAAAAAAAAAAAAAAAAAAGAACTTTACAAAAAGCACATTAATAAAAATGTTTAGACTTGAACCTGACAAGTTTTACGTTTCACAAAAAGTGAATTTGACCTTCATTTTCACTTGTTAAATAAGGCTTAAATTCCACTTCAACAAACAAGCCTTGGTTTAATAAATGTGCATAGAATCTTAATATAGATGTATTCATTTATCTCCCTTGTTGTCTCTTTTTCATCCAAGTCTGTTATTTTAACCCCTCTTTGTCCTTGAATCTGTTTTTCTTTTTGTTTTGATGCTTGTTTATTCCCAATAATGTGGGATGTGACTTTCATTTACAGTATCATAGCTCTGTGCCCTTCAGAACTTTGTATCATGCTTTGTCTGCATTTCAGTGTTTTTTGTTGAATTTCGAAGGCCTATGAAAATGTGCCAGATCTTGTTGGAGAGAATAGGAACTTTTCCCAGGTATTTTTTCATAGAGACGCTTTCTTTTTTTCTCCTTGCCTTTTATCCTTGTTTTATACTACATACCTTCTGCCTACTAGAAGAGCCATAAGGGAAACAAGTGACCCCTTTATCTACCAACAGACACCTCCAGTGCAGCAAGTTACATTTATTGCTGGTCGTGATGGTTTAGAGCCAGCCTGGGACATTGGCACACACTGAATTTGTGTGCTGAAACCACTTTGAAGTTCACAGTTGACCTATTTTTTTAAAGCAAGTCTGCTTAATTTATCTGTGACAAAACACAAATTGGAATTTATTGTGTAAATTCTCTCTTTCTTAAATCCAAATTGCTTAGTCCACAGCTTGACTTCCAGTGATTGACCTCCAATCCCTCCTGTAATTTTATTTTTTTTTCTTTGTGAGACAAGGTCTCTGTCTGTCACTCAAGCTGGAGTACAGTCGCACCATCATGGCTCACTGCAGCCTTGACTTCCCAGGCTCAGATGATTCTCCTATCTCAGCCTCCCAAGTAGCTGGGACTACAGGCATGCATCACCACACCTGGCTAATTTTTTTTTGTATTTTTGGTAGAGACAAGATTTCACCATGTTACCCAGGCTGATCTCAAACTCCTGGGCTCAGGCGATCTGCTCGCCTCAGCCTCCCAGAGTGCTGGGATTACAGGTGTGAGCCACCATGCCCGGCCCCTTTCCGTGATCTCTATGACTGTCTTCCTTTAAAATGATATTGTAGTTTTAAAACAGTTCATTTTAAGTTCATGTTTTTCTTGGCACTTAGTCAATACTTTCACTGATTTCTTAAATTTCTTGAAATGTTCACCTTTACATACATTTAAAGTAATGCATATTCATTGCGAACATTGAATAATGTAGATAAGTATAATGAACAAAATTTAAATCACCTTCAGTCCCACTCAGGCATAGATACATTAAAATATTTACATATTTATATTCAGTTTTTTTTCTTTTTTTTTTTTTTTTTTTTTTTATTTTTTTTGTCATGGAGTTTCGCTCTTGTTCCCCAGGCTGGAGTGCAATGGCGCTATGATCTCGGCTCACCGCAACCTCCGCCTCCCAGGTTCAAGCGATTCTCCTGCCTCAGCCTCCCGAGTAGCTGGGATTACAAGCGTGCACCACCACGCCCAGCTAATTTTGTATTTTTAGTAGAGACGGGGTTTCTCCATGTTGATCAGGCTGGTCTTGAGCTCCCTACCTCAGGTGATCCACCTGCCTCAGCCTCCCAAAGTACTGGGATTACAGGCGTGAGCCACCGCACCCAGCTATATTCAGTCTTTTTCTGTGCATGTTTTGTGTGTGTGATCATTATCATCCTTTTTTTCACTTAACATGAAATTGTGGCTGAACATTTCCCATGTCATGAAATATTATTTGAAAGCATCATTATCAATGGTTACATAATATTTCAGTCTGTTGCTGTTTCATAGCTTATTAGAACATTTCCTTGATACTGGATATTTAAGTTTCTGGCATTCTTACTTTTGTGACACTGTGAATACCATCTTTATTTATAAAGTTTTTTGTTTGTTTTTTGTTTTTGAGATGGAATCTAGCTCTGTCGCCTAGGCTGGATGCAGTGGCACAATCTCCACTCACTGCAACCTTCGCCTCCCAGGTTCAAGCAATTATCATGCCTCAGCCTTGCTAGCAGCTGGGATTACAGATGCGTGCCACCCTCCTGGCTAATTTTTCTATTTTTAATAGAGACGGGTTTTCATTATGTTGGCCAGGCTGATTTGGAACCCCTGACCTCAGGTGATCTGCCCGCCTCAGCCTCCCAAAGTGCTGTGATGACAGGCATGAGCTAACACGCCCAGTCTCACTGAGGCTGTTAATGTACAGATTCACTCATATACAAATTGAATGGTTTTAATACTAAAATAATATTTAATTACCCAAGCTTTTTTTGTTTTTCCTGTTGGTTTTTGTTTCTCTAAGTGTAATGGCACAAACGAGAACAGATTGTAGACTTTCCCTTTAAGGGGTTTATGGCTTTATGAGGAGAAGGCGCAAAGTGGAGCATGGGCAGTTCTGTAACAGGAGGACAAGGTGCACACAGAAGGAAGACAGACATCTGCTTGCAGGCTTCCCAGGCCGGTCCTGGAAGATTGGAATCCAGAGCATCATGTATTCGGTATTACACACTATGTACTCCATAATTTTTATTTATTTATTTATTTTGAGACGGAGTCTTGCTCTGTCGCCCAGGCTGGAGTGCAGTGGCACGATCTTGGCTCACTGCAAGCTCTACCTCCCGGGTTCATGCCATTTTCCTCCCTCAGCCTCCCAAGTAGCTGGGACTACAGGTGCCTGCCACCACACCCGGCTAATTTTTCGTATTTTTAGTGGAGACAGGGTTTCACCGTGTTAGCCAGAATGGTCTCTATCTCCTGACCTCGTGATCCACCCGCCTTGGCCTCCCAAAATGCTGGGATTACAGGTGTGAGCCACCACGCCTGGCCTATGTACTCCATAATTTGACTATTGATATTTTCTAAACCAAAGTGTTCCATTTCCAGCCTCCCTCTTTTATAAGGAAAGGACCTAAAATTAGGGGCGTGGGGACATACTGTAAATTCTCAAGACTTGGGACTATATCTTAATGATCTTTGTGTCTACAGTGCATGGCATGGTGTGTGATATATAGCTGGTGCTAAGAAGTCCTTATTATTGTTACTTTTTTTTTTGAGACAGAGTTTTGCTCTGTTGCCCAGACTGCAGTACAGTGGCGTGATCTCAGCTCACTGCAGCCTCTGCCTCCCGGCTTCAAACAGTTCTCCTGTTTCAGCCTCCTGAGTAGCTGGGATTACAGGCACAGGTCACCGTGCCCGGCTAATTTTTTGTATTTTTAGTAGAGATAGGGTTTCACCATGCTGGCCAGGCTGGTCTCAAACTTCTGATCTCAGGTGATCCGCCCACCTCGGCCTCCCAAAGTGCTGGGATTACAGGTGTGAGCCACCATGCCCAGCCTAAAAAGTCTTTATTAACATGATGATTTAGTCATACTGCCATGAATGTTTAATTCACTTAGGCTGAAGTATAGCATAATTGCATTATGGGGAGTACCAAGACCACCTTAGGTTTCATGATTTGATAGGGGGACTCACAGGACTTAGCACATAATCATGCTCACAGCTATGATTTCCTCCAGTGAAATGATACAAAGTGAAATCAGCAAAGGGAAAAGGCACCTGGGAAGAAGTCTGGAGGAACTAGGCCCAGGAATTCTCTCTCAATGGAGTCACATGGGATGCTCTTAATTTCTCTAGCAACAAGTTGTAACCACACATGTGAACTCTTGTATATCACGGAACTCATTAGAGACTCCATGCCCTGAGTTTTTATTATGGACTGGTCATGTAGGCACCTATCTGCCTAGCACCTATCAAAATTCCAGACTGCCAGAAGGAAAGCAGGTGTCTAGCATAAACCATATTGTCTGCACAGGCAGTTTAGGGACAGTGAGCCACTCTTACCATTTAGGAAATGGTGGAAGCCTGACATGCAAGTTCCCAGAGGCCAGCCAAAGGCCAACCCCTTTCAAGCCGACTTTTTTTTTTTTTTTTTTTTTTTGAGACAGAGTCTTGCTCTGTCGCCCAGGCTGGAGTGCAGTGGTATGATCTCAATCTCAGCTCATTGCAACCTCTGCCTCCCAGGTTCAAGCAATTCTTCTGCGTCAGCCTTCTGAGTAGCTGGAATTACAGGTGTGCACCACCACGCCCAGCCAGTTTTTATATTTTTAGTAGAGACAGGGTTTCACCATGTTGGCCAGGCTGGTCTCGAACTCCTGACCTCAAGTGATCCATCTGCCTTGGCCCCTCAAAGTGCTGGGATTATAGGCGTGAGCCACCGCACTTGGCCGCAAGCAGACCTTTCTAAGGAGAGAAGTCCCGGGCCTGCTGTGTGAGCTCTTCTGCACAATAAAGACACTGATCTTCTTGTAGAGAAATTTCTGGGCTTTCCAGTTAATTCATTTAAGAGAAGGGGTAAATTTTGGTGGAGTTTTAGCAAGCAGCAGCTATCCCTTGACTAGTACGAATAGGGCAAGGTAGGTCAGTATGAGGGTCTGCCTAAGGGCAGAAGATGTTCAGGCTGTTGAATTTTCCCACGAAGTTTCAAGTTTGGAGGCTCTTCAAGAAACTTGTCAAAATTACTTAATGAGGTTTTAAACTGTACAAATTAGTGGTGAGGACCAGGGCCTGTATTTTGGTCCATTTCTTTTGAAGAAGCTTCTTGGAGATGCACCAAAGTATCTTTATTGCCTGGTTTTGGGATTTAATGGAATTTAATTAGGTTTCCAGTTGTAGAGAGGGTCTGGGACTTAGTTAAGCTATAGTTGTCAAGCAAGTTATGGCTTCCGGTTTTTTGTCAGAAGGGATATGGTACCGTGCTCTGTCCTGAAGACTCAGTGGGGCTCACTCCTACCTTACATTAGCCAATTTCTCCCAGAAGACAAGTAAGAACAATAAAGCTAGAATAGTTGTGAAACCCTGTCTTGCTGGGAGCTAGATTAGTTCCTCTTTTATTCAGGGAAACCTTGGATAAAAGGGATTCTAATAGCATTCTAAGATCTTCGGTTTGGTGATCTAGAGCAGTGCTGGGGGATGTTAACTGGTGTTCTCTGGGTATACCTCACCCACCTCCATTTGGAGACTCACCTCATATGCAGGGAAAGGCGTTGAGGAATTCTGCAAACACATTTTGCTGTATTTAACTCTGTATTTCCTAAATTTATTTGCTTATGGAACCCTCTTTTGTGGAATACCCTTTAGGGTTCAGGGATCGCCGTGTTTTGTAGTACTCAGTTGGAAAACGCTGGTCTAGAGATTCAGCATCCTCAGGTTGTTTTTCCTGGAAGCGATAATGGAGAGCAGCCCGTCCTGGTGCAGTAGACCACCTTTCTTTTGCTCATAACACAGACCAGTTGTAACACTTGGCTCTGTCTCAGGCTGTGAGTTTTAATGTACCAATTTACGCATATACAAATTGAGTGGTCTTAACACTAAAATAATATTCCATTCCCCAAGCCTTTTTTGTTTGTTTTTACTATTTTTATTTGTTTGTTTTTTTTCTTTTTTTTTTTGAGACTGAGTTTCGCTCTTCTTGCCCAGGCTGGAGTGCAGTGGCGTGGTCTCGGCTCACCACAACCTCCACCTCCTGGGTTCAAGCAATTCTCCTGCCTCAGCCTTCCTGAGTAGCTGGGATTACAGGCATGCACCACCACACCCGGCTAATTTTGTATTTTTAGTAGAGGGGGGTTTCTCCATGTTGGTCAGGCTGGTCTTGAACTCCAGACCTCAGATGATCCGCCCGCCTCAGCCTTCCAAAGTACTGGGATTATAGGCGTGAGCCACTGTGCCCTGTCTTTTTTTTGTTTGTTTCTCTAAGTGTAATGCATTTTGTCTCCTGCTTCTTGTAAGTTTCCAGGACCAAGTAATTAATACTTGTGTTAGTGTCAACCCTTCCCAGAGGGTTTTCATCTTGAACGAGGAAGCCACCTGGGAAATAGGGTGGAGACCTGTTTTGAGAGACCAAAAGAGGATGTCTCGTGCTAACCATGGAGAAAAAGAATCTAGTCTCCTTGTAGGAAGACTGTTGAAGAGGTGTTCTTTATCATTTAGTTCGCATTAAGGGAATTGTTTTAGTTTCAGTTGTAAGGACCAGTAAGTCTCCTTACACCTCACAGTATGGAGACATATTATAACCGTTGACAAAGAAGGAGCTTGAGGGCTGGGTGCAGTGGCTTACGCCTATAATCCCAGCACTTTGGGAGGGTGAAGCAGGTGGGAAGCTGAGGCGGGTGGATTACCTGAGGTTAAGAGTTTGAGACCAGCCTGGCCAACATGGTGAAACCCCGTCTCTACTAAAAATACAAAAATTAGCTTGGTATAGTGACACACACCTGTAATCCCAGCTACTTGGGAGGCTGAGGCATGAGGATCTCTTGAACTTGGGAGATGGAAGTTGCAGTGAGCCAAGATCATTTGGGCAACACAGTGAGACTCTGTCTCAAAAAAAAAAGAAAAAAAAAAACTGGAGCTTAAGAATAGGAAAACCTGAGAGCAGGAGGGAACTGGCCCTCTTAGGAACTAGAATAGTATTGAAAGCAGCTTGTTTTGCATGTCAGCAGTAGGGATTTGTAGACATGCATATTCTGCCATTAATGAGAATATATTCTTCACTGTGTGTCATTTCTGTTCCTTATACTCCCTGCTTATTCCTAACTCTGTTTTGTTTTTTTTTTCTAATTTTATATTAGAGTATAACATAATGCAGAAAACTGCACAAATTGACCAAGCGTGGTAGCTCATGCCTGTTATCCCAGCTCTTTGGGAGGCCAAGACAGGTGAATTCCTTGTGCTGAGGAGTTTGAGACCAGCCTGGGCAACATGGTGAAATCCTGTCTCTAAAAAAATGCAAAACAATTAGCTGGGCATGGTGGCGGGTGCCTGTAGTCCCAGCTACTCAGAAGGCTGAGGTGGCATGGTCGCTTGAGCCTGGGAGGTAGAGGTTGCAGGGAGCTGAGGTTGCACCACTGCACTCCAGCCTGGGCAACGGAGTGAGACCCTGTCTCAAACAAAACAAAACAAAACAAAACAACACTGCACTTATATTTAAGTATACACGTTGGTGAAGTGAACATGCCCGTGAAACCTGCTTCCAGATCAAGAAGCACAGTATTCCTGGTATCATTGATGTCCCCTTCAGCCCATTTCGGTCACTTCACCCCACAAGGGTAACCACTATTCTGATTTCCAACACCACAGAGTTGTCCATTTTAATGGAGTTATTGAAATATACATACTATAATTTTCACTCATTTAAGGTATACAGTTCAGTGGTTTTAAGTATATTTTCTGAGTTGTGTAACCGTAACTATAATCTAATGTTAAAATATTTTCATCATCCCCAAAAGAAACCTGTACCCATTAGTGGTTACTCCTTATTTATCTCACATTCCACCAACCCTAGACAATTATGAATCTGTTTTCTGTCTCTATGGATTTGCTTATCTGGACATTTCATATAAGAGGGATCACATAATATGTGGCATTTTGTGCCTGATTTCTTTCACTTAGCGTAATGTCCTCAAGGTTCATCCATGTTGTAGCATGTTTCAGTACTTCATTCCTTTTCATGGCTGAATAATATTCCATTGTATGGATAGACCACATTTTGTTTATCCATTTCATCTACTGATGGACATTTTGGTGCTTTCCACCTTTGAGATATTATGAGTAATGCTACTGTGAACATTGACTTACAGGTTTTTGTTTGGACATACGTTTTCGTTTCTCTTGAGCATATATGTAGGAGTGGAATTGCTGGGTCATATGGTAACTCTGTTTAACATCTCAAAGAACTGCCAAAGTGTTTTTCATAGTGTCTGCACCATTTTCCATTCCTGCCAGCAATGTATGAGGGTCCCAATGTCTCCACATCCTCACCAACACTTGTTACCTATCTTTTTGATTCTAGTGAGTGTGAAGTGGTATCTCATCATAGTTTTGACTTGCTTTTCCCTAATGACTAAAAATGTTGAACATCATTTCATAGCTTATTGGTCAATTTTATGTTGTCTTTGGAGAAATGTCTACCAAATCCTTTGATCACCTTTTAGTTGGGTTGACTTTGTATTATTGAGTTATAAGACTTATTTATATATTCTAGATACAAGTTTCTTATCAGATATATGATTTGCAGATATTTTCCTTTATCTGTGGGTTGTATTTAGTTTTGCATGTTTTTGAACTTTATATAAATGGAATCATACAATGTGAACTCTTTACAATTAGGTTCTTTTGCTTAATGTGATGTTTGTGAGATGTAGCCATATCATATGTAGTTGTACTTTGTTTATTCTCATTACTGTATAGTATACCATTGTGTGGATATACTGCACTTATTTATCTAGTATATTAGTGTTCTCTAGAGGGACAGAACTAATAGGATAGATACGTATATAAAGGGGAATGTATTAAAGAGTATTAACTGACACAATCATAGAGTCCCACAATAGGCTGTCTTCAGGCTGAGGAGCAAGGAAGCCCGTCTGAGTCCCAAAGCTGAGGAACTTGGATTCCGATGTTCAAGGGCAGGAAGCATCCAGCACGGGAGAAAGACATAGGCTGGGAGGCTAGGCCAGTCTAGTCTTTTCCGTTCTGCCTGCTTTATATTTTGGCTGCACTGGCAGCCGATTAGATGGTGCCCACCCAGATTAAGGGTGGGTCTGCCTTTCCTAACCCACTGACTCAAATGTTAACCTCCTTTGCCAACACCCTCACAGACACACCAGGATCAATACTTTGCATCCTTCAATCCAATCAAGTTGACACTCAGTATTAACCATCACATCTAGTCTACTGTTGTTTATCATTTTGGGTTTTTAAAAACAGTGCTTCCGTGAACATTCTTGTGTCGGGCGAACATATTTCACTTGGGTATCTAACCTAGAAATGGAATTTCTAGGTCAGAGGGTATGCCTGTGTTCAACTTTAGTAGATCTGTCTTGCTTATCTTTAACTCCTGTTTACTTTTAGCCCATTTATGGCCCCTTTAGCCTCTTACTCTCTCATGACTTTTCAGCTTTGGTCACACTGTTCACAGCTTTACTCTCTGCATACTTATCAGTTCATTTTCCTGTGAGAGCTAGTGGTCTACTTCTCTGCCTACTGGGTGGAACCTGCTTAGCTTGACCACCTTATTGGTTGCTGTTTGCGTTTCTTGCCCCAGTGAGTTGTGGCTTAAAAGGGTGGTAACAGAACATGGCCGCTCTGGCACGTGATTGACATTCCTAGTATTCGAATAAAAGTAAAAAACAAGTAAAATAAGTTAAAGTAAAACATAGCAAAACATAGAAAAGGCAAGCCAAATAGTTTAAAACTCTGCTACAGTAATGAAAAAAAAAGAGCATTGGGATTCAGCAGGGACTTGGATTGCAAATGAGAATAGCCAACAGACCCTGTGCATGTGCAGGTGAAATTCCTAGGGAAGACCACCCATCTCTGCTGGCCAGGCCCAGGCAGATGGGCTGGAGCCCTGACCTCGGAAAGACACTTGATGTTCCTGGGCAGGAGGGGTAAGTTGCATTTCTGTTTAGGTAAGATCGCTCTTTTGCTCCAGAGAAAATGTCCGATGTGTAAAACTTACAGGCTTGTTGTTTGTTGCAGAGGGGCTTAGGTCTGTCTAGAGCCATGTCCATCTGCTCCTCTCCCCTCTTCTCTCCTGCCCTTTGCAGTCGCACCACCACACCTAGCTCACTTAATTTTTTTGTCATTGTTTGTAAAGATAGGGTCTTACTATATTGCCCAAGCTGGACTCAAACTCCTGAGCTCAAACAGTCCTCCCACATCAGCCTCCCAAAGTGCTGAGATTATAGGTGTGAGTCACCACAAGTGGCCTTATTTTTTGTTTTGTTTTGTTTTTATTATGGAAAATTTCAAGCATGCCAGAAGTATAGAAAATTAAATAGAGTGACCCCTCATAAATCTTTTTTTTTTTTTTGAGATGAAATCTTGCTCTATTGCCTAGGCTGGAGTGCAGTGGCACGATCTCAGGTCACTGCAACCTCCGTCTCCCGGGTTCAAGTGATTCTCCCGCTTCAGCCTCCCGAGTAGCTGAGATTACAGGTGTGTGCCACCATGCCCAGATAAATTTTTTCTTTTTTTTTTTTTTTGAGACGGAGTTTTGCTGTGTAGTCTTGGCTGGAGTGCAGTGGCTCAATCTCGGCTCACTGCAACCTCCGCCTCCCGGGTTCAAGTGATTCTTCTGTCTCAGCCTCCCGAGTAGCTGGGACTACAGGCACACGCCACCACGCTCGGCTAATTTTTGTATTTTTAGTAGGATGGGGTTTCACCATCTTGGTCAGGCTGGCCTGGTCTTGAACTCCTGACCCTGTGATCGCCTGTCTCGGCCTCCCAAAGTACTGGGATTACAGGCATGTGCCACTGTGCCCGGCCAAGTTTTATATTTGTAGTAGAGATGGATTTTAGCCATGTTGGCCAGGCTGGTCTCGAACTCCTGACCTCAGGTAATCTGCCTGTCTTGGCTTCCCACAGTGCTGGGATGACAGGCCTGAGCCACCGCGCCCAGTGAACCCTCATAAATCCATCACCGAATTTCAGCAGTGATCAACATTTTACCATTTTCCCCACCACCATCTTTTTTGGGTATTTTGATATAAAATAGTGAAAATAGTGCTCTTATTTCAAAAAACAACGTTGTGGAAAATATCTTAGAAAATGAGACACCTGTAACCTCACCCCTCAGAGCCGCTGTTAATTCCGTGTGTGTGTGTGTGTGTGTGTGTGTGTGCATGTGTGTGTGTGTAGTTTTTAAGGACATTATTGTTGTTGTTGTTGTTGTTATTTTTTTTTTGAGATAGAGTCTCACTTTGTTGCCCAGCTGGAGTGTAGTGGCGCAGTCTCAGCTTACTGCAGCCTCCACCTCCCAGGTTGAAGTGATTCTCCTGTGTCAGCCTCTTGAGTGGCTGGGACTACAGGCACCTGCCACCCATTATTTTAAATATTTACAGTATATTCTGTTATACAGGTAAACCATATTAATCCAGTTCCCTATGGGGGCCATTTGGGTTATCGGCTTTACTGTGTTGATTAATGGTGCAATCATTAATCTTCCTATCATATGTACTTGAGCAAGTTTTTTTTTTTTTTAGACAGGGTCTCCCTCTGTTGCCCAGGCTAGTGTATAGTGGTGCAGTCCCTACTCACTGCAGCCTCAAACTCCTGGGCTCAAGCGATCCTCCCACTTCAGCCTCCTGGGTAGCTGGGATGACAGGCGTGTGCCATTGAGTCTGGCTAATTATTTTTTGTAGAGATGGGGTCTATGTTGCCTAACTTGGCCTTGAGCTCCTGGGCTCAAGTGATCCTCACCTTGGCCTCCCAAAGTGCTGGGATTACAAATGTGAGCCACTACGCCCAGCTGGAGGATGCACATCTTAAAGATTTAATAGGTGCTGCCAAATTGCCCTCCAAAGAGACTATGTCAGTTTATAATTTCAGCAGTAGTGAATGGGAATGTACAGGGGTATTTTATTTTATTTTATTTTTTGAGACAGAGTTTTGCTCTTGTCCCCCAAGCTGGAGTGCAGTGGTGCCATCTCGGCTCACTGCAACCTCTGCCTTCGGGGTTCAAGCAGTTCTTCTTCCTCAGCCTCCCAAGTAGCTGGGATTACAGGTAGCTGGGATTACAGGTGTGCATCACCACACCCAGCTAATTTTTGTATTTTTAGGAGAGACGTGGTTTCACCATGTTGGCCAGGCTAGTCTCAAACTCCTGGCCTCAAGTGTTCTGCCCACTTGGGCCTCCCAAAGCGCTGGGATTATAGGCGTGAGCCACCACCCAGCCAGGGATATTTTAAAGTAAATCCTAACTATTATGTCATTTTCACCTGGAAATACTTCTGTATTTTTTTGCTAACAGATAAGGACATTTTTTTGTGTTTTGACATAACCATTATCACTTCTGAAAAATGAATACCTTTTTACTGATGGTTTGTTCAAATCAGAATTCAGACAAGGCATTCAAAATGCGCATGTGGAAAGGAATACTGAAGAGGATGCCCACGCTCAGCGCTGCAATTTTGAAACCCTGTCAGCTGGGGGCAATGGCTCATGCTAGCCACTTGGGAGGCTGAGGTAGAAGTTTAGGCTTGAGCCCAGGAGTTTGAGGCCAGCCTGGGCAACATAGCAAGATCCCATCTGCTTTGTGCAGATGCGGGTTTGGGGCCTGAAGTGAAGGCCTCTTTTACTCTAGGCTTTTTTCTGCTGCAGTCTAAGTGATGTTTGAAGATTTCTGGTCTGTTTGCTTCTGGTCAGCCCCACACCCAAGGTTCTGCTAGAGATCTCTCTCTCTAGTCTGCGTTTTTTTTTTTTTTTTTTTTTTTTTTTTTTTTTTTTGATGGAGTCTCACTCTGTCGCCCGGGCTGGAGTACAGTGGCGGGATCTCAGCTCACTGCAAGCTCCGCCTCCCGGGTTTACGTCATTCTCCTGCCTCAGCCTCCCGAGTAGCTGGGACTATAGGCCCCCGCCACCTCGCCCGGCTAGTTTTTTGTATTTTTTTAGTAGAGACGGGGTTTCACTGTGTTAGCCAGGATGGTCTCGATCTCCTGGCCTCGTGATCCGCCCGTCTCGGCCTCCCAAAGTGCTGGGATTACAGGCTTGAGCCACCGCGCCCGGCCTTTTTTTTTTTTTTTTTTTTTTTTTTTTGAGATGGCGTCTCACTCTGTAGCCCAGGCTGGAGTGCAGGAGTGCAGTGGTGTGATCTTGACTTACTGCAACCTCCACCTCCCGGGTTCGAGCAATTCTCCTGCCCCACCTTCCCGAGTAGCTGGGACTACAGGTGTATGCCACCACACCTGGCTAATTTTTTGTATTTTTAGTGGAGACAGGGTTTCGGCATTTGGCCAAGCTGGTCTGGAACTCCTGACCTGAGGTGGGTGATCTGCCTGGCTCGGCCTCCTAAAGTGCAGGGATTACAGGCTCAGCTACCATGTCTGGCCCCAAGCCTGCCTTATTTCTGTGCGGCCTCGCTCATATGCTTCTGGGTCTCAATTTACAGGAGCTTCCTTGAAGCTTTCTAAAACAAATGCCTGGAGGTTGTAACTGCCTTCCTGTGATCTCTGCTGCGAAGATGAGCCATTTGTTCAACGGAGAAGGCTCGCGGACTATTCTTTGCCAATGTTTTTGCAATCTTACTCTCCTATTATTTGGGCTGTAGAAACTTTTACAACTGGTGAGACTTTTGCTCTCTAGACTTTACTTATTCTTTCCATTTCTGCTTAAAAAGTGGTGTAGCCATTCTTGCCTGTACTTACCTTTGTCTTGAAATAGCTTGCTAAGGCAGTCAGTAGTAATTAGCATACTCCATCATTCTGACTCTTCCCACCACTTTCCCTAGGCCAGCAGGCTCCGCAGGCAGTGGATCTATGAAAGGCAGCAGTGACTACAGGCATTCCTTTAAGCGGGCAATATTTCATCATGATATATGCCAGGCTCTCTAGCATTTTGCCACCTGACCAATAAGCCAAACTCACATATTTTAGATTTTTGTTCACAGCAGCAGCCCACATCAAGGTGCTCATTTGTTGTCAGTCAGGGTTTGGTCAGGAAAATGGAAACTACCCTAGATATTTCAAGCAGGAAGGCATTTAACATAGTGAACTAGAGGCTTACAAAACCATTATCAGGGCTGGGGGTGATGTGGTGGCAGCAGGGCCAGGGAAAGTTACTGTTAGCTTTCAGAAAATTAGGAAGTAAAAGAATTGTAGGAAACTGTTGCAGATCAGCTGGGCCCTCTGTAGGACCAGGGAAGGTGAATTTCAGGAGAGTTCTTAGAGGCTGCTGGTGCAATGTGACATCAGCCCAGAGCCTACGCCCACGCCCATGCCCACCCCTGCTGGAAGAATCCCATCTCTGCTGCTCCTCTGCTTTCTGAATCTTGTAGGGTAGCTGAGCCTCTCCTCACTGGCCAGGATCCAGGTAAGGTGGTTCTTGCTATCCAAGGGAGGGCACAGACTGGGAGGAAATGATGCTTTGTTCCAACTTCCCCTAAAGTTGAGGGGACCACTAAACCTTACAAAGATAGGAGAAACAATTCTCAGTATATTGCTGTTAAATTACGTTATAGATTAAAAGTTTGCTGTCTGGAAGTGAATACAAATATATGCATAAATAACATTTTATTTTTGTAATCATTTTTATTTATAGACTATAAAGCAATTGGCAAAATAGGAGAGGGAACGTTTTCTGAAGTTATGAAGATGCAAAGCCTGAGAGATGGAAACTACTATGCATGTAAACAAATGAAGCAGCGCTTTGAAAGGTAGGCTGCCAGAGATGCACTTGGGACCAAACACACATCCAGGTTTCAATCAATAATGGAGACTTACTACTAGGAGGGAACTTTATTAATTTAATAAAGTGTAAGATACAGTCAGATTTCTTTGGACAGTGAGGGTTATGTGCTAATGTTATGTTTACCATACTGGAGTTTACTCATATCCAGTCTTACTGTAATATCAGTGATGAATGACCACAAAAAAGTTTTTAAGTTTCAAAAGTGTGTCTCACCTTAAACAGTCTGTATGTTCCTAAAAGTTATATATGTGTTGGATTTCTTTTTTTTTTTTAATTACAAAAACAAAAAATGATATATCAACCAATGGAACAGGATAGAGAGCTTGGAAGTGAACCCTTTATGATCCATTTAATTTTTTTTTTTTTTTTTTTTTTTTTTTTTTTTGAGGCAGAATCTCACTCTGTCTCCCAGGCTGGAGTGCAGTGGTACAATCTTGGCTCACTGCAACCTCTGCCACCCCAGTTCAAGCGATTCTTGTGACTTAGCCTCCTAGTAGCTGCAACTGCAGGTGTGTGCCACCAAGCCCTGCTAATTATTATCTTTTTAAAGTATAGATCAGGTGTTACCTTGTTGGCCAGGCTGGTCTTGAACTCCTTGGCCTCAAGTGATCCGCCCGCCTTGGCCTCCCAAAGTGCTGGGATTCAGGTGTGAGCCACCGTGCCCAGCACATTTATTTTGTTTGTTTTTGTTTTGTTTTGTTTTGTTTTGTTTGAGACAGGGTCTCACCCTGTCATCCAGGCTGGAGTGCAATGACTCGATCTCAGCTCACTGCAGCCTCCACCTCCCAGGCTTAAGCGATCTTCCCACCTCAGTGTTCTGAGTAGCTGGGACCACAGGAGCAGACCACACGCCTGGCTAATTTTTGTGTTTTTTGTAGAGACGGGGTTTCACCCTGTTGCCCAGGCTAGTCTCGAACTCCTGACCTCAAGGTATCTGCCTGCCTTAGCCTCCCAAAGGGCTGGGATTACAGGCATGAGCCACTGTGCCTGGCCATGTGTTGGACTTCTGTAAATGCAGCCTTAGTCTAAATGTAGTAGAGGTCCTTGCAATTTAACTGTGAATAAATTAATATATTAATATTATATTAATATAATGTAAGTGCAGGGATTATAGGCATGAGTCACCGTGCCCACCCTGAGCCATCACGCTCAGCCTGAGCCACTATACCCAGCCTTCATTTTTTGATTAATTAATTAGTTAACTTTAAAAATAGAGGTGGGGTCTCACTGTGTTACCCAAGCTGACCTCAAACTCCCGGGCTCAAGTGATCTTCCTGCCTCAGCCTCCCAAAGTGCTGGAATTATAGGTGTGAGCCACCCACCTGGCCAAGAACAGTAATTTCATCCTCATGACATCTGGATGGGGTAGTTATCCTTGTTTTGTACATGAGGATAGGTGCTTAGAGATGTGAGGTAATTTGACATTTTTTCTAGATCACTGGGTGGGCAGAGCCAGATGTGAACCCAGATTCTGCTAAGGCAAATCCGTGTTCTTCACTGCCCAGTGCATCTGGCAGTTTACCTGTCACTAGGAAGAGGGAAGCCACCAGGTGTTCTGCTCCTTCTCTTCTAGCACTTCTTCCTCTCTACGCATTCTGCATTCGCTGTGTTTCTTTCTTTCCCTGACTGCATCTTTACTTGTAAACCACTGATGAGAGAGAATTTGATGCACAGTGTACTGATGATCCCGTATCTAAAGAGCAGACAGCTGGGTGCTGTGGCTCACACCTGAAATTCCAGCTACTTGGGAGGCTGAGGCAGGAGGATTGCTTGAACGCAGGAGTTCAGGATCAGCCTGGGCAACATAGCAAGACCCCATCTCTACAAAAATTAAAAAAACAAGAACAGACTTCCTTAAACAGCCACCTTTGACCCAAAGTTGCTGGTACAGGACTTTGAACAGTAGGGTGTGATGCTTTTTTTTTTTTTTTTTGAGTCAGGGTCTCAGTCTGTCGCCCAGGCTAGAGTGCGGTGGTGTGACCTCAGCTCACTACAACCTCTGCTTCTGGGGCTCAAACAATTCTCCAGCCTCAGCCTCCTGAGTAACTGGGACTATAGGCGTGAGCCACCAAATGCCTAGCTAATTTTTGTAATTTTTTTTTTTTTGAGACAGAGTCTCACATTGTCACCTAGGCTGGAGTGCAGTGGCATGATCTTGGCTCACTGCAACCTCTGCCTCCCGGGTTCAAGCAATTCTCCTGCCTCAGCCTCCCGAGCGCCTGGGACTACAGGCGTGCGTCACCGCACTCGGCAAATTTTTACTTTTTTTTTTTTTTTGAGACGGAGTCTCGCTCTGTCGCCCAGGCTGGAGTGCAGTGGCCGGATCTCAGCTTACTGCAAGCTCCGCCTCCCGGGTTTACGCCACTCTCCTGCCTCAGCCTCCCAAGTAACTGGGACTACAGGCGCCCGCCACTTCGCCCGGCTAGTTTTTTGTAATTTTTAGTAGAGACGGGGTTTCACCATATTAGCCAGTATGGTCTCGATCTCCTGACCTCGTGATCCGCCCGTCTCGGCCTCCCAAAGTACTGGGATTACAGGCTTGAGCCACCGCGCCCAGCCAAATTTTTACATTTTTAGTAGAGGCGGGGTTTCATCATGTTGGCCAGCCTGGTCTCGGACTCCTGACCTCAAGTGATCTGCCCACCTTGGCCTCCCAAAGTGCAGGGATTACAGGTGTGAGCCACTGTGCCCAGCCTAATTTTTGTATTTTTGTAGAGACAGGGTCTCGCCATGTTGTGGCTGGTCTCGAACTCCTGAGCTCAAAGTGATCCACTTGCCTTGGCCTCCCAAAGTGCTAGGATTACAGTCCTGGGTCCAGCCTCTTTCAAATAAGTATAGAATGTTCTAAGCAGCAGTTCTCTAATGGGTCAAGAATGCTCAGTTTATTGAAGTTCCTTCTCATACCTCCTCAGCCCCTGGGAAGATTGTGCGGTTACCTAAGGGACATGGTTTCCCGGTGAAGCACATCCTGAGTCTGCCATCTGCCAGAGTCCTCACACACTAAAAGTGCCTGGTCCACCTGAATCTTGTCTTCCTTGTCATGAGTGCTTGAGGACTAAGCAAAGGAATGAACAGAAAACTAACAAGGTGGGGCATATGGTAAATGTGCAGTGGATGATGGCCTTCCTTACTGTATGCACAATCATTTGTTGTATTTCAGAAACAATTTATGTTCTTTGCCTTTAACTTCAAAAGCAGTTGATTAGAACACGTCCCATAGGTTGGCCCAGCATGGTGGTTCATGCCTTGTAATCCCAGCACGTTGGAAGGCCAAGGTGGGAGAATCGCTTGAGCCCAGGAGTTTGAGACCAGCCTGGGCAGCAAAGGGAAACTCTGTGTCTACCAAAAAAAAAAAAAAAATCAACCGGGCGCGGTAGTGTGTGCCTGTGGTCCCAGCTACTTGGGAGGCTGAAGTGGGAGGATTTCTTGAATCCAGGAAGGAGGTGAAGCTGCAGTGAGGTGTGTTTGTGCCACTGAACTCCAGCCTGGGTGACAGAGTGAGACCCTGTCTCACTCTGCCTTCCTCGACAAGGAAGCCAAAATTCCGCTGGACCAGGCACTTTTGGTGTGTAAGGGATTTGGCAGAAAGCAGATCCAGGATGTGCCTCACCACCAGGAAACCATGTCCGTTAGGTAACTGCACACACACACAAATCCGTTTCTGCTTACTTATCATTGTGTAAATGAATCCTCAGAGTCGCCTTGCACAGCTGTGTGGGTGGTGTGAGGAATGTGAAGCATTAGTAGCAGAAAGTCGCACTGAGTCACTTGGGCAGCACGAGGTTGGTATTTGGAGCGTCTGACCCCTAGCCCCTCCAGTGTTACTTCTGCTCCTTTCCTCTGCTTTAATTCAAATAGAAATGGATAGCTTTTGCAGTAATCTTAGTTAATGTGAAGTTAAAGAAAGGTAAAGGTAAAAAAAAATACACATAATGGATTAGTACTGTGGCAGGAAGGGCACTTTCACTCCTGAGCGTTGTTTGCCTTTTGAGTCGCTCAAGGCCTTAGTTAGGGATAAGAAGGTTAGTTACTTGCCTGAGGCCTCAACAGAACTGAGTCCTTTTGGTATCTTTTCTGGTATCTCCTCAGAATTTTCCTCCACCAACACTCGCCAAAAGTACACAATGAAGAATAGGCTCTCTTTGGGCACAGTGGCTGACACCTGTAATCCCAGCACTTTGGGAGGCCAAGGTGGGCGGATCAGTTGAGCCTGGAAGTTCAAGACCAGCCTGGGCAACATGCCAAAACCCCGTTCTACCAAAAAAAGAAATAAAAAAATTAGCTGGGCATTGGTGGTGCCTGTAGCGCTGGCTACTCAGGAGAGTGAAGTGGGAGGATTGCTTGAGTCCTGGAGGTTGAGGTTGCAGTGAGCCATGATTGTGCCACTGCACTCCAGCCTGGGCAATAGAGCAAGACTCTGTCTCAAAAACAACAACAAAAAATGGTTCTCTTTTGCTATGCTTTTAGTCTATATTTTTCCTATAGAAATAGAAGAAATGGAGTGAGTCTCTTAAAAAAAAAAAAAACGTAGTCTTGGTATTTGCGGGATCTCCCTTTGTGCCCCGAGGCAGTGACATTGGCACAAGTCTGCTAAACCTGGGGTTCAGCATAGCGTAACTAGCTCCGACTCTAAAGGTCAGAACTAGCAGCTCTTCCACTTTAGTTAATGCGATCTTGAACAATTCCATAATTTCTCCGTGCCTCTGTTTATTTATACAATGGGGATAACCACAGTTATCTACCCCGTAAGGTTGTTGTGAGGGTCAAATTAAATAATGCAGATGAAGCACTTAGTGCAGTGCTGGCATACCGTAAAAAGCAACTTGTTGTGTAAATCAGTTTTTCCATAACAGATAATACAAGTTAGGAGAGCTTGAAGACTATTTTGGAGATGGAAGTGAGATGATAATAATAGTAAGATTACCGCAGTTGTTCACTACATATCTGGTGTCATGAACAGTACTAGGTGAATTATATGCATGTCATTGAATCCTGACTGGGGCCCTGGGAGGAAGATGCATTGTTACATCTTTCAGTCTAGGGAATTGAAATTCTGAGAGAACAAGTTCCCCACCCGGCCCATTGCTACCTACACGTCGTGGAGCCCAGTCTGAGTCCAGTCTGTGTAGGTCCTTCCTATACAGTGATCTTCCCACTGTTCTTCCCAGCTGCAGACGCTGATGCCACTGTCAGGTCTAGATGTGGTACATGGTTTTTCTCAAGTCACACCTCTAAGCAGTCCTCACATTACTTTTACAAAAACAAAAAGTCTGCTGTGTAAGGTTATAGATAAAAACAAAGGGCCGGGCGCGGTGGCTCACGCCTGTAATCCCAGCACTTTGGGAGGCCGAGGCAGGCGGATCACGAGGTCAGGAGATCGAGACCATCCTGGCTAACATGGTGAAACCCTGTCTCCACTAAAAATATAAAAAATCAGCCGGATGTGGTGGTGGGCGCCTGTAGTCCCAGCTACTCAAGAGGCTGAGGCAGGAGAATGGCGTGAACCTGGGAGGCGGAGCTTTCAGTGAGCCAACATCGCGCCACTGTACTCCAGCCTGGGTGACAGAGCGATACTCCATCTAAAAAAAAAAAAACAGAAAAAAAGAAAGGCAAGGAATTTATGAGTCTCTCTAAAAGCCTTTTTTTTTTTTTTTACTTAAAAGAATATAATATGAAAAACCTCAAACATACACAAAATGAACAGTAACCCTAGGTATCCAGCAGCCAGAATCAGCAAGCCTGCGATTTTTATTTGATGTATGCCTCCACCCAGTGTCCTTCCTCTTCTTGGTCATTATGCTATGTCTCCATATAGTTTGGGCTGCTATAACAAATTATACTGTATTCTGTGTGGCTTAAACAGCAGACATTTATTTATTACAGTTCTGGAGGGTGATAAGTGCAAGATTAAGGTGCTGGCAGACAGGTCTGGTGTCTGGCGAGGGCTTGCTTTAGGATTTGCAGGTGGCCATCTTCTTGCTTTGTCCTCAAATGACAGATAGCAGAGAGAGAGAGAGGACACACGTTCTCTAGAGTCTTTCTGGCATTTCTTAGAGCTACTAATGCCATGTGCTCGAATTACCTCTCAAAAGCCCCGCCTCCTCATATCATCCCACTGGGAGTTTAGGGTTTCAACGTGTGAATTTTAGAGGACACAAACATGCAATCTATAACATTATACAGTTTTTTAAAGGTAAAATTTGTATACCTTGAAGTGCACATTGTTTATCTGTACAGTTTTGGCAAATGGATATTCTCGAGTAATCAAGATGTGAACAAAGAACCGTAGAAAGTTCTTCCTTGTTCCTTTTCAGTTTCCCGCTGCCATCCCAGGCAATCACTAGCATGTGCTCTTGTGTCCATCTCCTTTCACTCAGCATCATGTCTTTGAGATTTATCGTGACTGTTATTCAGTAGTTTTAATCTCTTTTTTTTTTTTTTTTTTTGAGATGGAGTCTTGCTCTGTTGCTCAGGCTGGAGTGCAGTGGTGCAATCTCAGCTCACTGCAACCTCTGCCTCCCAGGTTCACGCAGTTCTCCTGCCTCAGCCTCCTGAGTAGCTGGGACTACAGGTCTGTGCCACCACACCCAGCTCATTTTTATATTTTTAGTAGAGACGGGGTTTCACTGGACAGGCTGGTCTTGAACTCCTGACCTCAGGTGATCCACCCGCTTCGGCCTCCCAAAGTGCTGGGATTATAGATGTGAGCTACCACACCTGGCCAGTTTATGCCTTTTTAATGTTGAGCAACATTCATTACAATCTGTGACTACAACACAATTTCTTTATCCATTTTCCTGTTAATGTACTTTTTGATAGTTTCCAGCTTTGGGCTACCATGAATAAAGCTGCTATGAAATTCGAATTCTTAGGCTGGGTGTGGTGGCTTGCTTCTGTAATCCCAGCACTTTGGGAAGCTGAGGCACAAGGATTGCTTGAGCCCAGGAGTTTGAGACCAGGCTGGGTGACATACAGCCTGGTCTGTATGTCTTATGAAGAAAGACTTTTAGTATGTTTTTTTTCTCTACAGAAAAAAAAAAAAAAAAAGACCGGGGCATGGTGGCTCGCTCCTGTAGTCCTAGCTACTTGAGAGGCTGAGATGGGAGCATTGCTTGAGCCTGGGAAGTTGAGGCTGCAATGAGCCATGATCACACCACTGCACTCCAGCCTAGGTGACAGAGCAAGACCCTGTCTCAAAAAAACAACTAAAGAAATATAGAAATTCTACTCGTGCATATATGTTTTCATTTTTTCTTTCTTTTTTTTTTTTTTTTTTTGAGATGGAGTTTCGCTCTTGTTGCCCAGGCTGGAGTGCATTGGCATGATCTCAGCTCACTACAACCTCCGCCTCCCGGGTTCAAGCGATTCTCCTGCCTCAGCCTCCAGAGTAGCTGGGACTACAGGCGTGTACCACCACACCTGGCTAATTTTTTGTATGTTTTTATTTTTTCTTAGGCAGTTACCTAGAAACAGAATCACTGGGTCAAAGGGTAGGTATATGTTTGACTTTATAAGAAACTGACAAGCCTTTTCTCAAAGGGATTGTAGCTTTTTATTTTATTTTTTTATTTTATTATTTTTTTGAGACAGAGTCTCCCTCTGTCGCCCAGGCTGGCTATCTTGGCTCACTGCAAGCTCCAACTCCTGGGTTTATGCCATTCTCTTGCCTCAGCCTCCCGAGTAGCTGGGAGCAGAGGTTGCCCACCACCAGGCCTGGCTAATTTTTTTTATTTTTATTTTTTAGTAGAGACGGGGTTTCACCATGTTAGCCAGGATGGTCTCCATCTCCTGACCTCATGATCTGCCCACCTTGGCCTCCCAGAGTGCTGGGATTACAGGGGTGAGCCACCGTGCCCGGCCTGTAGCTTTTTATATTACCACCAGCGAAGAATGAAAGTTCCAGTTGCTCCCTATTCTCTCCAGCATTTGATGTTGTTATTCTTTTAAGTTTAAGCCATTCTGGTGATTGTATGGAACTATCTCCTGCTAGTTTTAGTTTCTACTTCCCTGATGACTAATGATGAACACTTGATCATGTACTTACTGGCCATTCATGTATCTTCATTTATGAACTGCCTGTCCAAGTTTTTGCCCCTTAAAAAATTTATACCTTAAGAAACAAGCTATCCTAAGGGAGAAAAAAAGAAAAAATAATTTAAAACATTAGGCTGTTTGCTTTTTTATTGAATTTAGGAGTTCTGTATATATTCTGTATAGACGTCTTTTATCAGATGTGTTTTACAGGTAGTTTCTCCAAGTCTGTGGTTTGCTTATCCATTTTCATTATGGCATCTTTTCATGTGCTGAAGTGTTTTATGTCAGTGAAGTCCAATTTATGGAATTTTTTGTGGTTACTGTTTTTTGCTTTCTGTCTTAGAATAAATTTTTGCCTATTTACAGGTTGTGAATATATTCTCCTGTATTTTTTTCTAAAAATCTTTATCATTTTAACTTTTTACATTTAGATCTGTGATCCATCTTAAATTAATTTTTGTGAATGGTGAGCGGTAGGGATCAAGCATCATTTTTTTTTTCCCCAAATGAATATCCAGTTGTTCCAGTATCATTTGTTAAAAAAAAGACTTTCTTTGCCCTCAGTGGATTATTTTGCCGAAAGCTAATCGACTGCAAAAGTGTAGGTCTGTTTTGGACTCTCTATTCTGTTTCATTGCCCTTTTTGACTGTCATTATGCCAATACTATACTGTTTTGATTAATGTAGCTCAAAAGTAAATGTTGAAGTTAGATATTAAAAGTCTTTCTTCTTCTTTTTTTTTTTTGAGACAGAGTCTCGTTCTGTCGCCCAGGCTGGAGCGGAATGGTGTAATCTCCGACTTCTGGTTTCAAGCAATTCTCCTGCCTCAGCCTGCTGAGTAGCTGGGATTGCAGGCACCCACCACCACGTCCAGCTAATTTTTGTATTTTTAGTTGAGACAGGGATTCACCATGTTGGTCGGGCTGGTCTCAAACTCTTGACCTCAGGTGATCCACCTGCCTTGGCCTCCCAAAGTGCTGGGATTATAGGCGTGAGGTACCATGGCCGGCCTCTTCATGTTTTTAAAGACAATTTTGCCTACTCTAGGTCCTCTGTACATCCATATACATTTTAGAATCAGCTCATTTTTTTTTTTTTCCTGTGAGGATTCTAGGAGTATAGCTCATTAATTCTATTAAAAAATAAAACCAACTGGGCACAGTGTGTCATGCCTGTAATCACAGCACTTTAAGAGGCTGAAGTGGGCTGATCACATGAGCCCAGGAGTTCAAGACCAGCCTGGACAACATGGTGAAACCACATCTTGACTGAAAATACAAAAATTAGCCAGGTGTAGTGGCACACACCTGTAGTCGCAGCTGCTTGGGAGGCTGAGGTGGGAGGATTGCTTGAGCCTCGGGGGTGGAGACTTCAGTGAGACAAGATCATGCAGCTGCACTCCAGCCTGGGTGATAGAGTGAGAACCTGTCTCAAAAAAAAAAAAAAAAAAAAAAGGCTGAGCGCGATGGCTCACACCTGTAATTCCAGCACTTTGGGAGGCCAAGGCGGGCAGATGATGAGGTCAGGAGATCAACACCATCCTGGCTAACAACAGTGAAACCCCGTCTCTACTAAAAATACAAAAAATTAGCTGGGCTTTGTGGCAAAAATTATTCAGTTTTGAATAATAACTCAACCTTGCATTCCCAGTATAACTGGGATTCCCCACTTAGTCATAACATGCGATCAGTTTTACATATTGCTGGATTTGATAGTATTTTGTCAAGTATTTTTGTATTTGTACTCATAAGGGTTACTTTTTTTCCTTCCGTGATGGAGTTTCACTGTGCGGCACAGGCTAGAGCGCGGTGGTGTGATCTTAGCTCTCTGCAACCTCTGCCTCAAGCAATTCTCCTGCCTCAGCCTCCCAAGTAGCTGGGATTACAGGCGCGCACAACCATGCCTGGCTAATTTTTGTATTTTTAGTAAAGATGGGGTTTTGCCATGTTGGCCAGGCTGGTCTTGAACTCTTGACCTCAGGCAGTCTGCCAGACTTGGCCTCCCAAAGTGTTGGGATTACAGGCGTGAGCTACCATGCTTGGCCTATACTTTTCTTACTATATAAAAGTCTTTGTTAGGGAGTTAGGTGAGGTGTCTCACACCTTTAATCCCAGCACATTGGGAGGCTGAGGTGGGAGGATGGCTTAAGCCCAGGAGTTTGAGACCAGCCTGGACAAGACGAGACCTTGTTTCTACAAATAAAAAACAGCTGGGCATGGTGGCAGACACCTGTGGTCCCAGCCACCTGGAAGGCTGAGGTGGGAGGATGGCTTGAGATCAGGAGGTCAAGGCTGCAGTAAGCAGTGATTACACCACTGCACTCCAGCCTGGGCAACAGAGTAAGACCCTGTCTCAAAAAAGAAAAAAAGAAAAAGAAAAAAAGTCTTTATTAGGTTTTGCGGCTGGGTGCAGTGGCTCACACCTGTATTCCCAGCACTTTCAGAGGCTGAGATGGGTGGATAATTTGAGGCCAGGAGTTTGAGACTAGCCTGGCCAACATGGCAAAACTCTGTTCTACCAAAACTACAAAAATTAGTTGGGTGTGGTAGTACATGCCAGTAATCCCAGTTACTCAGGAGGCTGAGGCACAAGAATGGCTTGAATCCCGAAGGCGGAGGTTGCGGTGAGCCGAGATTGCACCACAACCTGGGCAACAGAGTGAGACTCTGTCTTTAAAAAAAAATGTTTTGTTAGATTTTGGTATAAAGTTTTTCAGGCCTAACAGAACAAGTTGGGAAGTGTTCATTCCTCCTTTTTTCCTGAAAAAGTTTGTGTAAGAGTACTTCTTTTTTAAATGTTTGAAATAATTCACCAGTGAAATTGGTCCAGAAGTTTTCCTTGTGGGGAAAGTCCCCCCCCCCCACAATGATGTTTATTATAACATCATTCATAGTGATAAAAAGACGGAGTCACGGTGAAGTGGTGGAACAAGCAATGACCTCAAGGCACATCAGCCTCAGCCTCCCAAGTAGCTGGGATTATAGGCACCTGCCACCATGCCTGGCTGATTATTATATTTTTAGTAGAGACTGGGTTTCACCATGTTGGCCAGGCTGTTTTCAAACTCCTGACCTCAAGTGATTCATCTGCCTCAGCCTCCCAAAGTGCTGGGATTACAGACTCTGTCTCATAAATAAATAAATAAATAAATATCCCCCTTAAGAAGGTAGAAAAATAAGAGTAAATTAAGGCCGGGCGCGGTGGCTCAAGCCTGTAATCCCAGCACTTTGGGAGGCCGAGACGGGCGGATCATGAGGTCAGGAGATCGAGACCATCCTGGCTAACATGGTGAAACCCCGTCTCTACTAAAAAATACAAAAAATTAGCCGGGCGTGGTGGCGGCGCCTGTAGTCCCAGCTACTCGGGAGGCTGAGGTGGGAGAATGGCGTAAACCCGGGAGGTGGAGCTTGCAGTGAGCTGAGATCTGGCCACTGCACTCCAGCCTGGGCCACAGAGCGAGACTCCGTCTCAAAAAAAAAAAAAAAGAGTAAATTAAATATCTTAAGTGAGAGAAAAGCAACAGTAAAGAGGAACAGAAATCAATGAAATAGAAAACAAATAGAGAAAATCAACAAAGCTAAAAGATGGCTCTTTAAAAAGATTAACTAAATTGATGAACTCCTAGTAAGGCTGATGGAGAAAAAAAGACATCAACACTAATGTCACCAACCAGCATCAGTAATGAAAAAGAGGATCACTACAGTTAGATATTTTAAAAATAGGCCGGGAATGGTGGCTCACACCTATAATCCTAGCACTTTGGGAGGCTGAGGCTGGAGGATGGCTTGAGCCCAGGAGTTCAAGGCTGCAGTGAGCTATAATCATGCCACTGCACTCCAGCCTGGGTGACAGAGCAAGACACCAGAAACATCATTGTCTCCAACAGAATTAAAAAATAATAGGCGGGGTGCGGTGGCTCACACCTGTAATCCCAGCACTTTGGGAGGCCAAGGCGGGCGGATGACGAGGTCAGAAGTTTGAGACCAGCCTGGCCAACACAGCAAAAGCCTGCCTTTACTAAAAATACAAAAATTAACTAAGCGTGGTGGCGGGCCACCTGTAATTCCAGCTCCTCGGGAGGCTGAGGCAGGAGAATCAGTTGAACCTGGGAGGCAGAGGTTGCAGTGAGGCGAGATTGTGCCATTGCACTCCAGCCTGGGCAACAAGGGCAAGAAAACAAAAAAAAAAACCTCAAAAAAAAAAATAAACCAAAAAAATTAAATAATGAGAGTATTACAGATAACTGTATGCCAATAAATATGACAATTTAGGTTAGATAAACAAATTCCTCAAAAAACACAGTTACCAAATCTGACACAAAATAAAACTGGAAATTGAAACAGCCTTATTTGATAAAATAGCCATATTTTATTTTTATTAGTTGTTATCAAAAACCTCCCAACAGATGATGAAAGTGTTCTGAAATGGAATTGTGGTGACAGTTGCACAGCTGTATAAATGTCCTAAAACTCATTTACAATAGCTGAATTTTATGCCATGAAAATTATACTTCAGGCTGGGCACAGTGGCTCACGCCTGTAATCCCAGCACTTTGGGAGGCCGAGGCGGGTGGATCACCTGAGGTTGGGGGTTCGAGAGCAGCCTCGCCACCATGATGAAACCTTGTCTCTACTAAAAATACAAAAATAGCCTGGTAGGCACCTATAATCCCAGCTACTCAGGAGGCTGAGGTAGGAGGATAGCTTCCACCTGGGAGGCAGAGGTTGCAGTGAGCCTAGATCGTGCCACTGCACTCCAGCCTTGATGACAGAGCAAGATTCCATCTCAAAAAAAAAAAAAATTTCTTATTTGGCACATACACATTTACAATTGTCATTGCTTCCTAATGTATTGACTCTTTTTTTAACATCATGAAATCATAAGTAGTAGTAATCCTTATTTTGCAGTCTATTTTGTTTAATATTAATATAACCATTTCTTCCTCCCCTTCCCTTCACTTTGAGGATGTTCTTCATGTAGATTGTATTGGTTAGATAAACTTATTTTCCATAAAATTCATCCAATAAAATGAAATATTGAAATTTCATAATTGGCTGGACGCGGTGGCTCAAGCCTGTAATCCCAGCACTTTGGGAGGCCGAGACGGGCGAATCACGAGGTCAGGAGATCGAGACCATCCTGGCTGACATGGTGAAACCCCGTCTCTACTAAAAAAATACAAAAAACTAGCCGGGCGAGGTGGCGAGCGCCTGTAGTCCCAGCTACTCGGGAGGCTGAGGCAGGAGAATGAACCCGGGAGGCGGAGCTTGCAGTGAGCTGAGATCCGGCCACTGCATTCCAGCCTGGGCGACAGAGCGAGACTCCGTCTCAAAAAAATAAAAAAAAGAAATTTCATAATTGATCTTTAAATTTTTTTTTTTTTTGAGATGGAGTCTCGCTCTGTCACCCAGGCTGGAGTGCAGTGGCGTGATCTCAGTTCAGTGCAAGCTCAGCCTCCTGGGTTTATGCTATTCTCCTGTAGCTGGGACTACAGGCGCCCACCTCCACAGCCAGCTAATTTTTTGTATTTTTTAGTAGAGGTGGGGTTTCACTCGTGTTAGCCAGGATAGTCTCGATCTCCTGACCTCGTGATCTGCCCGCCTCGGCCTCCCAAAGTGCTGGGATTACAGGTGTGAGCCAATGAGCCTGGCCGATCTTTAAATTTTTTTTAGAAGTCTGAGTCCTGGTGATCATAATTTGTTCCATTTGTAGATTCCACTTATGGTAAACGTCATCTGGTTCTTGTGTCTTTTTTTTTTTTTTTTTGGAGATAGAGTCTTGCTCAGTTGCCCAGGCTGGAGTGCGGTGGCTCGATCTCGGCTCACTGCAAGTTCCGCCTCCCGGGTTCTCGCCATTCTCCTGCCTCAGCCTCCCGAGTAGCTGGGACTGCAGGCGCCCGCCACCTCGCCCGGCTAGTTTTTTGTATTTTTAGTAGAGACGGGATTTCACCGTGTTAGCTAGATGGTCTCGATCTCCTGACCTCGTGATCCGCCCGTCTCGGCCTCCCAAAGTGCTGGGATTACAGGCGTGAGCCACCGCGCCCGGCCGTCATCTGGTTCTTTTTGGAGCAAAGGCTGCCTGCATTCCTCTTACGTTCAATTCTGTGATATTTTGTTTCCAACAGAACAATAAACAAAAACAAACTGAATGTCACCTAAGCACAAAATTCAAAGCAACTGCAAGGCAAAGAAAAGTAGTTACTTCCAGGTTTTTTTAGATTTTTTTTTTTTTCATGATTTTAATAGAGGGGACAGAGTTGATTTGAATTTTATTAATCACTGTTATTTGAACAATTGCTAGATCCCGGTATCTAGCAATATCCAGGAAAATGTGCCTTTCTAAATGTTTATCTTAGTTCATTATTTCTCAGTGAATGCCTGTGGAGATATGAAAGAATCCTGTCTCCAGTAAGCAAAATATGTTTTGGGGTGTGATAACTGATTTTCCTATTACAGATGAGAAGAGTGGATATTTGTCTAAATAGTATGGCTGTTTGGCTGCCCAGTTCTAAAACCTAAGTTTTTCGGATTGGGTGTTCAAAAATTGGAACTATTGCTAGCTTGTTAGTTCTTTCCACCTGAAGCAGGATTTCTCTGTCTCAACACTGTTGGCATTTTGGCCTGGAATTATTATTTTTTTTCTGTTCTGTGTGTTGTAGAATATTGAATGATTTGTATTCATTGGTAAATAGCTGCTGTCTTGACACTCCTGAGTGTCACCTGGCCCCCTTGTTCAGCACTCCCTAGTTCTGGCCACCTTGAGGATCCGGCTCCAGCATGGTCAGCTGTGTCTTTTCTGATTGGTTGTGGATCTGGGGTGCGAGTTGTTAACATTTTGAATACCAACTTGGATGTGAGGGAGGAAATACAGGACAGTAATGAAAATGAGGGCTAGAACTTTTAGTCTGAAATATTCTTAGACTCTTCAGGCTATTCTGTTTTCAGGCTTTTCTTAAATATCAGGTTTCTGCCGGGCGCGGTGGCTCACGCCTGTAATCCCAGCACTTTGGGAGGCCGAGGCAGGCGGATCACAAGGTCAGGAGATCGAGACCACAGTGAAACCCCATCTCTACTAAAAATACAAAAAATTAGCCGGGCGCGGTGGCGGGCGCCTGTAGTCCCAGCTACTCAGGAGGCTGAGGCAGGAGAATGGCGTGAACCCAGGAGGCGGAGCTTGCAGTGAGCCGAGATCGTGCCACTGCACTCCAGCCTGGGCAACAGCGTGAGACTCCGTCTCAAAAAAAAAAAAAAAAAAAAAAAAATCAGGTTTCTATTTGTTGGCTAACATGAGAGTGACTTAAAATATTCAGACTTATTTATTTATTTATTTATTTGAGATAGAGTCTCACTCTGTTGGGCAGGCTGGAATGCAATGGCACAATCTTGGCTTACTGCAACCTCCACCTCCTGGGTTCAAGCCATTCTCCTGCCTCAGCCTCCCAAGTGACTGAGATTACAGGCACATGCCACTGTGCCCAGCTAATTTTTGTATTTTTAGTAGAGACGGGGTTTTACCATGTTGGCCAGGCTGGTCTGGAACTCCTAACCTCAGGTGATCCACCCACCTTGGACTCCCAAAGTGCTGGGATTACAGGCGTGAGTGACCACGCCCAGCCTCAGCCATATTGATTTAAAACTACACCTATACTGCTGGGTAAAACTACTCTTCAAATAACCAAACAAAATGTTGAGCTTTCCACTATATGTTAAAAGTTGATAGAACAGAATTTGCCAATTGAAAAAGTAGTCCCACAATTAGTTCCTTCTGGAGCCTGAGATGACAGTTTCTGGTGAATTGAATTATTCAATTAGGTGTGACCCCATAGGCCTACTGTGGTGAAGTGGCATTCTCAAAAGAGGTCTGTCTAGAGGGCAGTGACAGCCAGCCTCAGGCCTTGGACCTGATTGCACTGTATTGACATGATTTGTATTGGCAGAGCGGTCTTCATAAAGAAGAGCCTGCAATAAGACACACCTGCCCAGAGAGTGCTTGTCACCAGGTGAATGAAATGGAAAAGAGGGCCGGGTGTGGTGGCTCACACTTGTAATCCCAGCACTCTGGGAGGCCAAGGTGGGTAGATCACCTGAGGCCGGGAGTTTGAGACCAGCCTGGCCAACATGGTGAACTCCATTTCTACTAAAAATACAAAAATTAGCCGGGCATGGTGGCAGGCACCTGTAATCCCAGCTACTCAGGAGGCTGAGGCAGGAGAATTGCTTGAACCCGGGAGGCGGCGTCGCGGTGAGCCAAGATCGCGCCACTGCACTCCAGCCTGGGCAACAAGAGGGAAACTCCGTTTCAAAAAAAAAAAAAAAAAAAAGCAATTGAAAAGAGTACAGCATCATTAAAGATAAGAAAGAGGCCGGGCACAGCGGCTCTGGCTTGTAATCACAGTACTTTGGGTGGCTGAGGCGGGCAGATCATTTGAGCCTGGGAGTTTGAGAGGGCGTAGTGGGATGCACCTGTGGTCCCAGCTACTCAGGAAGCTAAAGTGGGAGGATCACCTGAGCCTCCAGTGAGACATGATTGCACCATTGCACTCCAGCCTGGATGACAGTGAGGCTTTGTCTCAAAAAAAAGAGGGATTGATCTTTTCTTGGAACTTTGAAATGCTCATTTTCAGATAGTGTATCTATAAACTGAAGACTAAATCTTAATTATTAATCTTACTAATAAATTTAATCATAAGTTTTAATGTCTGTTTTTATGTTTGTTAATCTGTAAAATAAACTACCAAGTATTCTTTCAGGATCTTAGATGGGAAAAATTTTAACATATGTTCTAGCTATAAGAACCTTGATTTTTTAATGCAGCAGTGAGGTATAGCTTAACTTTAGCTTCTAATGGGAGATATAAAAGCTGATTAATTTGCTTGAAATATTTGTGAGTTTTAAAATGGTGATCCTGGATAATAAGTAACTCTAATTTTGAAGTTGACCTAAACTGTGAATGAGCTATCCATTTTTACCTACACGATAGTATTGAGCAAGTCAACAACCTACGAGAGATCCAAGCACTGAGGCGCCTGAATCCGCACCCAAACATTCTTACGTTGCATGAAGTGGTTTTGTAAGTATATTTGGAGCTTGAAAAGTTATCTAAATTTGATGAAAATAATCTTTTTTTAAGGAAGAAAACCATGGTAGATATTTTGAATATTTGCTTCGTAGCTCAGAGAGTAACCATTTTTACTTCATCTTATATCACATTTTTATTTGGAAAAATGTGCATCTGATTCTTTTTTTAAAATTTTTTTGAGAAGGAGTCTGTCTCTGTCACCCAGGCTGGAGTGCAGTGGCGCAATCTCGGCTCACAACAAACTCCACCTCCCAGGTTCAAGCCATCTCCTGCCTCAGCCTCCTGAGTAGCTGGGATCACAGGCGCCCGCCACCACGCCCGGCTAATTTTTGTATTTTTAGTAGAGATGGGGTTTCATCATGTTGGCCAGGTTGGTGTCAAACTCCTGACCTCAGGTGATCCACCCATCTTGGCCTCCCAAAATGCTGGGATTACAGACATGAGCCACTGCGCCCGGCCAGCATCTGATTCTTAATGTGGCAATGCCTTCATTTAGGTGACTCCACATCATAAAAGCATCCGTCATGCAAACAGTTCATCTCCTGGAGCTCAGTTAGGCTGCTGAGGTCTTGAGTGTGAATTTTGACCTATTGGGAAAGCACTGTTGTGTTATTTCAGGGATTGTACATTCTCACTCTCTCCCTGCCAGTTGCCATTTCTGAACAGTCTCCTGTAGCCTTTCTTACTGTAATTGATAACATTTCTGGGGATTTTTCATTTCTGTTCTAATTATAGAGTAGTTTCCATAAGGCTTATCTATCAATCAAGAAGGCAGAGCACAGCTTGTCCCTCAGTGCCTGCCTGAGCCTGGAGGGCCTTCTTCCTGGCAACTCTGTGCTGTGCTTACAGACCTCACTGAGCCAGGGAGTCAGACTACAGGATTTGGGGACCTTCTTTGCTGTGGGCTAGAATGGCACCGCCACTCTGAGAGGGTGCCCCTCGGTGTAGAAGCTTCGCTGTGGCTCCGGAGGGAGACTGGCCTGTAAGATCGACCAAGGAACTCCAGTTAAACTCCACTGCCAGTTAAAGTCTAGTAGATTTTAATCAGAGAATGGAACAGTTTTAAACTCAAAATGAAATGTCTTGTTATAACTGTGTGACTTCCTGGCCTGTAGCGTTCTTAGAAGTCAATTTGGGCCAGGTCCAGAGACTGCAGTTAGTATGTCATAGTGTCAACACTGCATGCACGTCATGCACTTCCCACACACTTTCTACAGCACTCTGTCCAGAATCTCATGTGGGCCTCCTAACAACCAAGACCCCTTTCTGCCAGATTGGAGGCACCCAGAGTAGGGTCTGGGGTGATACAGGCTCCCGCTAAGGACTCTGGGAACCCTTTAAAGGCCTGCTTGTACTCAGGAGAAGTTGGTGGCTCAGCCAGCAGTCTCTGTCCCCATTCTGTGTCAGCATTGATACCACACACTTGTGATGTGACTCGTTTTTCTCTTTTTCTCCTGACTGGTTTTTGGTTGTTACTCTCCCATTGTGATTTATCCCAATTACATGGAAAGAATTTAGCTAAATTAAAATTTAATTTGCAGTCACAGAGCACGAATTAATTTCTTTTCTTTTCTTTTTTTTTTTTTTTTTTTTTTTTTTTTTTGAGACAGGGTCTCACTCTTTTGCCCAGGCTGGAGTACAGTGGTGCGATCTTGGCTCACTGCAACCTCCACCTCCTGGGTTTAAGCTATTCTCCTCCCTCAGCCTCCCGAGCAGCTGGGACTACAGGCGCCCGCCACCACACCCAGCTTTTGTATTTTTAGTAGGGATGGGGTTTCACCATGTTGGCCAGGCTGGCCTCAAACTCCTAACCTGAAGTGATCCACCACCTCGGCCTCCCAAAGTGCTGGGATTACAGGAGTGAGCCACCACACCTGGCCTCTTTCATTGTTTTGCTTACCCAACTCCCCAGCCTTTTTCTTCTTTCTACTGATAGTTAATTATGTATTTTCAAGACATATATATTTTCGACTTTTAGAATTTTGTTCAAAGTTGGGTTTTGCTAGTATTTTTAATTAATTTTACCTGAAATACTGATTTGAAATCAGAACCTTTACTGTTTCAGCAATTACACTGTAGTATTTGATGTGGGAGTGCCTTATGTTTACTAGAAATGTTTACAAATGGATTAAATATTGGATTGTATTTTCTGATTAAGGCCAGAAAATTTATTTTAAAAACTTGCTTTCTTCTTCAGTGACAGAAAATCTGGTTCTCTTGCACTAATATGTGAACTTATGGACATGAATATTTATGAGCTAATACGAGGTACGTGGAATAATTTGAAAGCTAACCTAAGATCCTCTTTTAAGGCTTCTAATTCATACATATGCTTAGTTGTTCTCAACATCATTAGTCATCATAGTGCCGTAGTTATATATAATACACAGTACAGTGCCACTTCACTCATGGGAAGGCATTTTCCTGATGGCTCGTCTACTCAGAACATGACTGCAAACAAGAAAGGAAGTCCCAGGCCCTCTGGGTGCCCATGTGATCTGGGGGAGGGTGGCGGGAGGCAGCAGGGGCAGCTCTGCTGCAGAGCGCCGCAGCCAGCCCCGCCATGGGCATGTGTGCCACAGGCCCGCTGGCTCAGGGGGCCTCTCAGCTCCCCAGATCTGCTGTTGCTCGACATTCTGTTCCATGCCTCTTCAGGCAAAGCTTTCCCTCCAGAATAGTCGCCTGCATGTGAGGGAAGCTCCTGCCATTTTCCACGATGCTCATTCATTTCCTTTCTTCTGAACAATAAAGCACCGTTGAAGACAGCATGTTTGCCTGAGGTGACCTCAGTCAGGGCTGGTTTCAGATACTTACAGAGGTCCCCTGAGGGCAACAGGAGAAAAGGAGAGCCTGCTGGCCCTCATTGAGCAAATTGTTCCTGGGGGTCTGACCTCATGGTTGTGTTTGATGTCAGGACAAATGAACCTTGTATATCTCACTAAGAAAGCAATACAGCAAGTGTTGGATTTTTCAAATCACATTATACCTAGAGGACAAATAAAAAACAACTGTCCTATTGTCACATGAGTGACTACTTATGACTTGGAAAAGAATTTTAGTGACAGCGTCATAGATGATTTAGATGGTATATTAGCTCACAATTTGGGCCACACTGAAGATGATGTGCTATGGAAACTTTTTAGATCGATAAACTGTTTTTGTGATGAAGAAGACACTGATGTTGAAGATATATATGAAGAGTTCAAATAAAATTGTTTTTATGAAATTGGGTAGTGGAAAAAAGCACTATATCAATATTCATGTATTTTATATGTGACTTAAAATATGTGTGGGATAGTAAATTACTAGCAAAATAAATAGCATAAGTAGCCAAGTTTTTCTACATCCATAAAAGTTGATGTATATAAAGCTGGGCGCAGTGGCTCATGCCTATAATCCTAGCTCTTTAGGAGGGAGGCCACTGCGGGTGGATCACTTGAGGTCAGGAGTTCAAGACCAGCCTGACTAACAAGGTGAAACCCTGTCTCTGCTAAAAAAAATACACAAAAAAAATTAGCCAGGAATACTGGTGTGTATCTGCCTGTAGTCCCAGCTACTCAGGAGGCTGAGGCAGGAGAATCACTTGAACTTAGGAGGCGGAGGTTGCAGTGACCCGAGATCGTTCCACTGCACTCCAACCTGGGTGACAGAGTGAGACTCTGTCTCAAAAAATAAAAATAAAGGCCAGTGTGGTGACTTATGCCTGTAATCCTAGCACTTTGGGAGGCCAAGGCAGGTGGATCACTTGAGGTCAGGAGTTCGAGACCAGCCTGGCCAATACAGTGAAACCTTGTCTCTGCTAAAAATACAACAAAAATTAGCCGGGCGTGGTGGCATGTTCCTGTAGTCCCAGCTACTTGGGACTGAGGTAGGAGAATAGCTTGAACCTGGGAAACAGAGGTTGCAGTGAGCCGAGATCACGCCACTGCACTCCAGCCTGGACATCACAGCGAGACTCCATCTCAAGAAAAAATAAAAACAAAACTCAACAAGAAGGGAGAATTTTTGGCAAGTCACTGTGTGTTTAGACGCTTGAGAAAGCATTGTTTAGAATATATATATATATATACACACACACACATATATATATATATTTTTGAGATGGAGTCTTGCTCTCCCAGTGGCGCGATCTCAACTCACTGCAACATCCGCCTCCCAGGTTCAAGTGATTCTCCTGCCTCAGTCTCCCAAGTAGCTGGACTACAGGCATGTGCTACTATGCCTGGCTAATTTTTTTTTTTTTTTTTTTTTTAAGGTGGAGTCTTGCTGCGTTACCAGGCTGGAGTGCAGTGGCGCGTTCTCGGCTCACCGCAACCTCTACCTCCCATCCCAGGTTCAAGCAATTCTCCTGCCTCAGCCTCTCAAGTAGCTGGGACTACAGGCCTGCACCACCATGCCCAGCTAATTTTTTGTATTTTTAGAAGAGACGGGGTTTCACCATGTTGGCCAGGATGATCTCGATCTCTTGACCTCATGATCCGCCCGTCTTGGCCTCCCAAAGTGCTGGGATTACAGGTGTGAGCCACAGCACCCAGCCAACTTTTTTGTATTTTTAGTAGAGACAGGGTTTCACCGTGTTAGCCAGGATGGTCTCAATTACCTTGACCTCATGATCTGCCTGCCTCGGCCTCCCAAAATGCTGGGATTACAGGCATGAGCCACTGCGCCCAGCCTTAGAATACATATATTTTTAGGATATATTTATTTTCAGTAGTAGAGGAATTACATAACTGAAGAAATTGAATCTATTTCTTTCAGTATCTATCTACAGCGATTGTAGAAAACAGACCTCTGTAGATCAGTAGACTTCCATTCGTTATGTAAATATTGAGTGTCTTCCATAGGCCAGGCAGCGTGTTCAGCGCACTGACTCTAAGATGCTGTGAGCAATATGGAGCATCCTAGGTTCAGAGATGTTAAAATGTAAGGAGAATGGCTAATAGTGCTTGTAGGGTAGTAAATATTGAAATATACATCCTGATTTTAGAGTTAGTAAAATTTGAAAAAAAAAAAAGCCTATCCTAGAATTGATGAAATATAGTGATAATAGCTAACAGTTCATGAATGGTATCCATATGGCCAGGCACTATTCTTAATACTTTATAGGAATTAACTCATTTTAACCTTCCAACAACCCTGTCAGGCAGATACTGTCATTTTTTATTTTTTTAAGATGGAGTCTCACTCTGTCGCCAGGCTGGAGTGCAGTGGCATGATTTTGGCTCACTGCAACCTCCGCCTCCTGGGTTCAAGCAGTTCTCCTGCCTCAGCCTCCCAAGTAGCTGGTACTACAGGAGCACGCCACCACACCCAGCTAATTTTTTTTTTTTTTGAGATGGAGTTTTGCTCTTTTTGCCCAGGCTGGGGTGCAATGGCGCGATCTTGGCTCACCACAACCTCCGCCTCCCGGGTTCAAGCGATTCTCCCGCCTCAGCCTCCTGAGTAGCTGGGAATACAGGCATGCGCCACCACTCCGGCTACTTTTGTATTTTTAGTAGAGACAGGGTTTCTCTATGTTGGTCAGGCTGGTCTTGAACTCCTGACCTCAGGTGATCTGCCCACCTGGGCCTCTCAAAGTGCTGGGATTACAGGCGTGAGCCACCGCGCCCAGCTAATGTTTGTATTTTTAGTAGAGACGGGTTTCACCATGTTGGCCAGGATGGTCTCGATCTCTTGACCTTGTTATCCACCCGCCTTGGCCTCTCAAAGTGCTGGGATTACAAGCGTGAGCCATCCCACGTGGCCCAGATACTGTTATTATCCTTATTTGAAACATGAGGACATTGAGGCATGGGGAGATAAGTTAGTTGTCCAAGGTTACATACCTAGTAAGTGGTAGAACTGGGGCTGAACCTAGATAACCTGATCCTAGAGTGCATGTTCTTAACCATCACACATACTGCCTCATGACAACCCTATGTGATTGGCACTATTATTTTTCCCATTTTACAGATGAGGAAATTGAAGCTTGAAGGATTAAGTAATAATCCAAAATTAAGTTGTTAATAAATGGCAGAACTGGGACTTAAACTCAAGCCTGACTCTGAAATCCTAACCATTAAGCTTTGTTGCTGCCCTGGATCTCTATTTCTGGGCCCAGCTCAGTGCCTTAAAAGAATAGGGGCACCTAATTATTTACGGTTGTTGACGATGATGCTGCTTTAGTGAAAACTCAAACAATCACTAAGGCTTTTGCTACCAGAATGGCAATTCTTATGACTTAAATTGCTGCTCTCAGGTTATTAGAATATTGGGGAGCACTATGAAAGACTAAAGAATGAGATAATAATGAAATAAGGGAACAATCACACAGCCATTACTGAATTGTCTACTTTACAGCAATGTGCAAGGTCTGGCAAGAACTGGGAAGATAAAGAAGCAGCATGTCAGATGCATGTTTTTGATATTGAAAGGGTATATAGTCTTTTTTTTTTTTTTTTTCTTGAGACGGAGTCTCACTCTGTCGCCCAGGCTGGAGTGCAATGGCGCGATCTTGGCTCACTGCAAGCTCCACCTCCCAGGTTCAAGCCATTCTCCTGCCTCAGCCTCCCGAGTAGCTGGGATTACAGGCGCCGCCACCACGCCCGAGTAATTTTTTTTTGAGATGGAGTCTCACTTTGTTGCCCAGGCTGGAGTGCAATGGCACAATCTCAGCTCACTGCAACCTCCGCCTCCCGGGTTCAAGCTGTTCTCCTGCCCCAGCCTCCCGAGTAGCTGGAATGTCCGCCACCACGCCCGGCTAACTTTTTGTATTTTTAGTACAGACGGGGTTTCACTATGTTGGCCAGGCTATCTCGAACTCCTGACCTCATGATCTGCCCGCCTCAGCCTCCCAAAGTGCTGGGATTACAGGCGTGAGCCACTGCGCCCGGTCTGAAAGAGTATATAGTCTAGTGTCCACATAAACTATATGAAAGTGATATCATAAGAGAAAAGGAGTTGCTGGGGTAATTTTCTCTTTGTTGAACAGGTGTCAGATGAGGCAGAGATTGTGTGGGCTGGGAAAATAGGGCTTTCCTGGAGGAGTGGTAGAATTAGACAGGTGCAGGAGAGGATGTCTCATTTGCAATGACATGCCATGGGCTATTCCAGAGGCAGGGACATGGTGGGGAACATAACAGACACAGTTCCCACCCATGTGGAGCTCACACTCGATGACAGACAGGAAACAAACGAAGAAATTACCAAGAATATCAGTCAAAATGATCAAGAATTCCAGATAGGGATAAGTGCTGTCAGTGAATGAAACAGGGCAATGTGTTAGGGAGTGATGAGGATAGAGTACTTCAGGCAGAGGGACAGCCAGTGCAAAGGTCCTGAGGCCACCGTGAGGGAAGAGGCCCACGTGGCTGGAGGACATGGAGGAGAGTTGCAGAAAATGGAGTAGGCAGGCACCAATGAGGCTGGTAGGGCGAGGGTAAGAATTTTCATTATTCTAAGTTCAATGGGAAGCTGTTATTGGGCTTTAAAGCAAGGGAGAGGTGGTTTTCAATTGGTGTTTAGAGCAGTGTTTCCAAAATGATCACAGAAGACCAGTTGTCTTATTTCTAATGTACTGCAGGGGGAACTTTTGTGAAATATAGTAAAAATGAATTACCAGAAAAGTGATCGTGTGCTTAGATGTCACAGCATGTCAGATTGCTACAAACAGTTCTAAACAGTTGTTCTTAATTTATGTCATCTCCTCTTAGACCAGTAACAGTCCCTGAACTGTCATCAGCTCATGGACTGTGCTTTGAGTAGCACCTTTTTAGAAGGAATTCTCCAGTTACTGTTTTAAGAATAAATTTGCTGTAGGTGGATGTGTTGATTCTCCCTTTTAGTTGCAAACAACAGTCTCCCCTATTCTCTGATTAACTCAAGAGGGGTTACTCTGTGATATGGATAGATTGCCAGAATTGTTGGGAGGACTGAAGAAGCAGACTCCGGGCTTGGCCTATAGGAAGTTGCTTCTCACAACTGCTCTCCATGATCAGGCTGCTGGCCCTGCTGCTGACAACGCTCTGCAGAATAAAGCTGCTGCAGCTACCAGGGCTGGAACCAAGCCTTTTCTGCCAGGATCTGTGATCCGTGCCCTCAGAATGGATGCCTTCTCTCCTCTCATCTGCCCCCAAACCTGGGCCTGAAACGTCTTTCCCAAGTATTCCCATTTAGGCAGAGCCCAAGTCACATCTGAAACTCTCAGCTGCAAGGCAGCATGAAGAATGTCATTTGGACTTTCAGGCCTGGCATGCTAGATGGGGGTTGGGCTAGGTCCTGAGCAAGTCAATCTGTGGGTGTGCCATGAAGGCAAGAGTGGTGTGGGAACCTGGGGAAGGGATGGCGAAGGCCCTTTGCCCACCACTCTCTCTGGAAGAATGTCTCTGGATTCTTCTTTGGCATGAGTTAGTAATTGGGGTGAATAGAGAATGGCTACCCTGCCAGCTATCCTAGTTTGTGTATTTGGGTGCATGTGCTTAACGGCTCTGGGCTCATGCCATCTGCAGTAGGAAAGCCTGTCTTGGAATTTATGAAGGAAAAACTGTAAAAGAGGTTTAGTTTCCGTCATAATCTGACTATAGAGGCAGCTACTCTTTTACAAGATTGTTTCGGAATCTACTCTCTTTTTTAACTGTTTCAAGTTAAATTGATAGGACCAGGTGCAGTGGCTCACACGTGTAGTCCCAACACTTTGGGAGGCCAGGGCGGGAGGATTGCTTGAGCACAGGAGTTTGAGACTAGCCTGAGACCCTGTCTGTACAAAATATTTTTAAAAAAAAATTATCTCGGTGCGGTGGTGCATGCCTATAGACCCAAGTACTCAGAGGCTGAGGTGGGAGGATGGCTTGAGCCCAGGAGGTCGAGGCTGCAATGAGCTGATTGTATCACTGCACTCCAGCCTGGGCAACAGAGTGAGACCCTGTCTCCAAAAAAAAAAAAAAAAATACTCATTTGCCTTAGTGAGTGGCTAGTTTGTAGTTCTCTCCACCCTCGCTGGAGGGGCGTGTGCTGGGGATGCTGTCATGATGCAGGCCACAGTGGCAGCTGTATTCCTTCAGTTAGTGCTGAGTCACAGTGAATGCCTTGGTTTATCACTGTGTTCACTTAAGTTTTTAAAATTACTAGTATCATATATGACATTCCTTGGAGGCTTCTTAATGAGAATATTTGATAAAAATTACCTTGGTCAGGAGAGCTAGAGCTTTTGGGGCCTGCTGACATTCACTAAGGGGCATATGAGAAACTTCTGAGTGACTTGTTAATTGTACTCTATTTTACTTGTTTCAAACTGTTTGAAAACAAGAATCTGATGGGAACCAGATACAGTCTTGGGCCCAGAAAGTTCGGATCTCGTTCTGGAGAAGTTTGTGGAGAGTGGCTGGGCAGCGCTTTCCTTTGCAAGGGTGTGGTCTCCAGCTGTTCAGACCACTGGGCACACACTGTTGCCCTGATACCTCACTCCAGCAGTAACACCTCTCCTACTGGCCCGGGACCAGGAACGGCTCCCTACCCCTAGGGCTGTGAATAAGGAGTTTCCAGGAGGAGACCCAGGGAGGCAAGGAAGGGCGGGCACCTGAAGAGGACTCTTACCTGGGACTGAAGGCATCTGAGAAGCACAGATTCCTGGCTCCATTAGATCTAGGTTCAGGCCTTGAAATCTGCTTTTTTATTTGTTTGTTTGTTTTTGAGACAGAGTCTGGCTCTGTTGCCCAGGCTGGAGTGCAGTGGCACAGTCTTGGCTCACTGCAAGCTTTGCCTCCCAGTTTCACGCCATTCTCCTGCCTCAGCCTCCCAAGTAGATGGGACTACAGGCACCTGCTACCATGGCCAGCTAATTTTTTGTATTTTTAGTAGAGACGGGGTTTCACCATGTTGGCCAGGATGGTCTCAATCTCCTGACCTCTTGATCCACCCTCCTCAGCCTCCCAAAGTGCTGGGATTATAGGCTTGAGCCACCGCGCCCGGCTGAAATCTGCTTTTTAAAAGACTTCTAGGTGATTATGAAGATTGGATAGATTAGACTTTTCCTAAAAGATTCCACATTTCCCAAGTTCAAGTTCAGATGACTCTAATGACAATTTTATGATACGAGTAAGATTTGAATGTGTGGACATGGCTGGAAAGGGTGTTCCTGGGATGGAACATCATGAATATAGGTACCGGTGAGCTTTGGGAGCAACCAGAGAAGAGTCCATGAGGGAATTCACCTGAGTATTCGATAAACAAACAAGAAGGGTGTGGTGGGGCATGGTTCTCGAAGCAAGGACCCAAGACTAGTTGCTGCACCTGGGCTCTTGTTAGGCGACTGTGGGGCCCCACTGCAGATCTTCTGAAGCAGAAATGTGGGTGGAGATGGGGAGGGACAATCTGTGTCTTAGCAGCCCACTCATGGGAGTGTGAGAACCCTTGTGGTGGAGAGGAATTTGTTGAAGGGGGTCTTGAGTGCCAGGGTAAGTCATAGGGGCAGTGAGATTGGGTTTGATCGCAGGACCCAGGGGCACCTGATGAGATGAACTTCCAGCAGCTTCATCCTGCTGCATGTGTGAAGGAGAATGGAAAGTTGCTTTCTTTTCATCTGTTACAGATATTAATTTAATAAGATTCCAGAATTCCTCAAGCTTGGGAAAGCTGATAAAGCTCTTACTTTTGATTCTTTTGATTTTAATTCTGGAAAATTGTTGATAAATCATGTGAAACAATAAAAAGGTGATAGTATTACACAAAAAAGTTAATTGTGGTGGCTCACACCTGTAATCCCAGCATTTTGGGAGGCCAAGGCGGGCAGATCACGAGGTCAGGAGTTCAAGACCAGTCTGGTCAACACAGTGAAACCCCATGTCTACTAAAAATACAAAAAAATTAGCCAGGCGTGGTGGTGGCGAGCACCTGTAATCCCAGCTACTTGGGAGGCTGAGGCGGGAGAATTGCTTGAACCTGAGAGGTGGAGGTTGCAGTGGGTGGAGATTGCACCACTGCACTACTGCCTGGATGACAGTGCGAGACTCCATCTCAAGAAAAAAAAAGAAAAAGCTAATTGCACCTAGACATTTTACAATGTAAATTACTTTCTTTTTTTTTTTTTTTTTTTTTTTTTTTTTGAGACGGAGTCTCGCTCTGTCACCCAGGCTGGAGTGCTGTGGCCGGATCTCAGCTCACTGCAAGCTCCGCCTCCCGGGTTCCCGCCATTCTCCTGCCTCAGCCTCCCGAGTAGCCGGGACTACAGGTGCCCGCCACCTCGCCCGGCTAGTTTTTTTTTTTTGTATTTTTTAGTAGAGACGGGGTTTCACCGTGTTAGCCAGGATGGTCTCGATCTCCTGACCTCGTGATCCGCCCGTCTCGGCCTCCCAAAGTGCTGGGATTACAGGCTTGAGCCACCGCGCCCGGCTAAATTACTTTCTATTATTTGTATGTTATAAACATTCTTGTTAAGCAGAGAAAAAGAATAATTTTAATTTTCAAAAGAAATTGTAAACTTAGGACCAAAGGTATCAAATGGTATATGTGCTTATGGAGGGAGGAAGTGGATTTCCAAACTGTTAGGTGAACGTGGTCATTGTGCAGATTTAAAACTTAATAACTTAAAACACACACTTTGAAAATTAAAATCAAGTAAAATTGACATCTTCTGGAACAAGGGTAAGCTGTGATGCTGGGCGTGTGGTATGAAGTCTTCAAACACAGTAGAAAGCTGCGGGCACCAAGGCACAGCCAGCCCAGGCGCTGAGTACAGGGCAGCTGCAGGGGACTGTGCCAGCCACGCTAAATGGCCTCTCCTTTGAAAGAAGACATGTGGACCGAGACTGAAAGCAGTTGAACTGCTTATTGAACTGTGATCTATCCGCCTTTAAAATGGACATCTCCACATAAACAGGAAAGCCTAGCGTAACACTGGGTTGACGAGTGACTCCTAACATTTTCATCATCAGTACAGGCTGAAGGACAGCGTCCTGGAAGGCCTCCAAGGCCGGCCGAGGCTGTCAGACCATGCTATTGTGCGGCGATCGCTCAGTGCTGTTCCCACTGAAACCGTAGCACACGCGCTCTGAATGTTCACAGAGCTGTGGCCAATGTTGGAGGTGACACACGTGCTAATTGCCCCAATTTCATCCTTATACATTGTATGTATGGATCAAAATAACACTCTCTGGGTCCCATGAATAGGTACAATTACTACATTTCCACTAAAAAGGAAAAAATTATCAACAATTCTTTGTCATTCTTCAGTAATGTTTATTGTTTATTAATTTTTCAGTTGTCTGGCAATTTCCCAAACCTGCTTTACCTGTTTCAAAACTCAGAAAAACCACGTATGTTAGAACAGAGGAGCCGAGGCAGAGTCTCTGGCAGCTGACAGAGCTGACTTGCCTGGGTGCCTTCCAAAAAAGGCCCTTGCGGTATCTTCACCATGTTTATATATTTTGTTAAATTTGCAAAAATAAGGTATTTCAACCACAAAGTTAAGACTGCCATCTCTTCTATTTTAACCTCTCCTACGTCATACTTCCCCTCAGCATAACGGTGAAACAGCCGTGGACATGTCTGGAATCTTGTTAAGGGTTGGCTGGGATACATTTATATGCTTTGCAGTCTCTTCCATGTATTAATAGTTACGTTATTGCCGGCCATCTCATTTGGGATGTCTTCTAGGAATACTCTGAGTATAGTCAATTCAAATTAAAGAGCATTCACTCCATAGAAAACTTGAAATATGAAATCTTATAACTCAGATATGAAAGAAACTTAGCAGTTTCCCCAAATTTGACAACAATCCTAAAAATTACATGGTGCTACTAACACATAGTTGAGGATGTAGAATAAACTTCTATAAACTGCCAAAAAGAAAAATAAAAAGGAATTTTCCATTAAAAATGTATGTGCTGTGTAATTTTAAATGAGATCATGCCAGTATACAGATTTTTTTTTTCCCCCCCGGAGTTTCGCTCTTGTTGCCCAGGCTAGAGTCCAGTGGTGGGATCTCGGCTCGCTGCAACCTCTGCCTCCTGGGTTCAAGCAATTCTTCAGCCTCAGCCTCCCGAGTAGCTGGGATTAGAGGCGCCCACCACCACACCGGTTAATTTTTGTATTTTTAGTAGACATGGATTTCACCACGTTGGCCAGGCTGGTCTCAAACTCCTAATCTCGTGATCCACCCACCTCAGCGTCCCAAAGTGCTGGAATTACAGGCGTGAGCCACCGCCCCTGGCCAGTCTATGGAATTTTAAATGGTATGTTTTGTAGGTACACTACATATTTCCTAAGACGACTACAGATTATTTTTTACAGGGGAACTTAGATTTTCAGACATCGTTAAATAAAAATGGATTATTTTTATTTCAAAAAAGGGGATATGTACCATCAGTAACCATATTTGCCTATTTTCTTGATTATACAGGGAGAAGATACCCATTATCAGAAAAAAAAATTATGCACTATATGTACCAGTTATGTAAGTCCCTTGATCACATTCACAGGTATGCTCTTGGAGATTTGACAGCTCTGAAATTAATAAGATGTGTTAACATTCAAATTCAAGAATTTGAATAAATGAAGTGTAATTCTATTTTTCCTTTTATACTGAATGCAGAAATGGAATATTTCACAGAGATGTAAAACCAGAAAATATACTAATAAAGGTAAGAGCTTTTACATGAAAGCTGGGTATCAGAATAAAAGTTGAATAGAAAGCCTTTCCCTGAAAGGTTTTCTCCTCCTGCTGGAGGAACTTTCAGTCCATGCAGCTAGACAGCCTATTTGTTACAGTAATTTTTTCCCTCTCAGGTTGTAAAAAATGGTTTATTTAATAAATGCCATCAACATAACTGACTGCACCTGGAAGAAAATAATAGAACGTGCCCTTCTTACACTGCAGACAGAGAGGAACCCCATTCTGATGGCCGTTCGATCCCCCTAGAGAGAAATGTGGCAGAGGCAGGATCTGAGCTCAGGTCCGTCTCTCTCCCAGGCCACTAAACTACCTGTGTTTAAACCGTACCATTTGCTGTTTCCCAGCGCCTGTCACTGGCTGTCAGCAGGGTCCTCTGGGGCTGTGTGGCTAAAAAAGCCCTTGCTGGGCAAGCTGGCAGCATGACCAGACTGACGACTAGTGTGTGTCGTTCATTTGTTGAAGCGCTGTGAGTTAACCATTTTCAAACCCGTAGACATTTGGAAATATATGTAAAACATAGCCAGAATATTTGTAAACTTGTTCCACTGAATAGACACATCACTTCCTCATCTGCTGGAGGCACTTTCAGGTGCTCATAAAGCCAGTAATTGGCATTTTACAGACTACTTTAGATGCTAGTAATTTTCCTGCTAGTGCATAAATATTTGGAGTGGTTTGTATTACGATAGCCACATAATGGGACATTGCTTGTCCTTGCTTCTCTCCCCTTCCAGCAGGATGTCCTGAAATTAGGGGACTTTGGCTCCTGCCGGAGTGTCTATTCCAAGCAGCCATACACGGAATACATCTCCACCCGCTGGTACCGGGCCCCAGAGTGTCTCCTCACCGATGGGTTCTACACGTACAAGATGGACCTGTGGAGCGCCGGCTGTGTGTTCTATGAGATCGCCAGGTAGCGCCAGGCCGGGCTCCTTCCTGGTTCCTGCAGCGGGAGGGGCCCTTCCAATCCAGATGTCATGGTCATTCTGGTTTTACTTTCTGTTTTACTGTTTTTAATTTAACAGCAAATCGACTAGGCTTTCGTTTTACTTGTTGTACATATTTGGCCTTGCCTGGCCTTCCCGGAGAAGAGCACCAATCCTCAGTTGTTCTGCCTCCCGCACACCCTGGCGGTGTGGGCAGCCGCCTCCTTGGGCTTGCTGTGAGGTGCTTGATGGGGCTGCCATGGGGAGGGGTGAGCCGGGCCTCCCCTGAGAGGTGCAGTCATATCAGGTAGGGTGCCCTGGCCACAAGTGTGAGGATGAGGCACCTTCTGGCACAGTTGGATTCTAGAAAGCCCCAATCCCACCCTTCCCTGCTCCAGCCTCCAAACCTCCCACTCCGCCCAGCCCTCGGGAAGGAGCAATGGCCCAGGGACAAGGAGATGGGGGCCGGTCCCACTCCGAGGTGAATGGTGTTGAGTTGAAGAAGTGCATGGGGGTGGAGGGCTGCACCTCTTGCTCCCAGTGGGCCTCCAGGCAGGTGGCAGTGAGGTTAAGGTCTGGGGACACATCTGAGGGGTCAAAGTCTGATCCCACCTGTTCAACAGACTGATACAGAAATGCACTTCAGGACATATTCTCCTTTGATCCAGATGGTTCATACTGGTAACTTTTCATTTTGGAAAGCTGAATGGCAATTTCACTGCAGCCAGAAGTGTCAACCGAGAGTCCCTTCTCATGAGGCCAGGTCCTGTGAATTCATCTGGAGGAGGCAGATATCTGGAGCACAAAGCTGCCCGCATCTCACCAGCACACAAGGTGGCCCACAGTGCACCAGCCACCGAACTGGGCTGATGTGCTTATCTCGCCGCTTGGAGCTGTTTCCTGCTCACCTGCATTTTCTCCTCTCTCCTTTCGTCACAAGATCCTGCCATTTTCTGGAATAGAAGCTAGGCCTACCACCAGAGCTATATTTTTTCTTTTCTTTTTTTTTTTTTTTGAGACAGAATCTTGCTCTGTAGCCCAGGCTCAAGTGCAGTGGTGCGATCTCAGCTCACTGCAAGCTCTGCCTCCTGGGTTCAAGCCCGCCTCAGCTTCCCAAGTAGCTAGGACTACAGGCCTCTGCCACCACAACCAGCTATTATTTTTTGCATTTTTAGTAGAGACGGGGTTTCACCATGTTAGCCAGGATGCTCTCAATCTCCTGACCCTGTGATCCACCTACCTTGGCCTCCCAAAGTGCTGGGATTACAGGCATGAGCCACTGTGCCCAGCCCAGAGCTGTATTTTTAAATATTCTTTGTGGCATGTAATATGAATTGAATTTATTTATACAAGTTTAAATTCTTTTTTTTTTTTTTTTTTTTTTTTTTTTTTTTTTGAGACGGAGTCTCGCTGTGTCTCCCAGGCTGGAGTGCAGTGGCATGATCTCGGCTCACTGCAAGCTCCGCCTCCCGGGTTCACGCCATTCTCCTGCCTCAGCCTCCCAAGTAGCTGAGACTACAGGCGCCCGCCACCACGCCCGGCTAGTTTTTTGTATTTTTAGTAGAGACGGGGTTTCACCATGTTAACCAGGATAGTCTCGATCTCCTGACCTCGTGATCCACCCGCCTCGGCCTCCCAAAGTGCTGGGATTACAGGCTTGAGCCACCGCGCCCGGCCAAATTCTTTATTTTTATTGTTTTTTTTTTTTTGAGATGGAGTTTCGCTCTTGTTGCCTAGGCTGGAGTGCAATGATGCAATCTCGGCTCACTGCAGCCTCCGCCTCCCAGGTTCCGGTGATTCTGCTGCCTCAGCCTCCCAAGTAGCTGGGATTACAGGCATGCACCACCACGCCCGGTTAATTTTGTATTTTTAGTAGAGACGTTTCTCCATGTTCGTCAGGCTGGTCTTGAACTCCCGACTTCAGGTGATCCGCCCACCTCAGCCTCCCAAAGTGCTGGAATTACAGGCATGAGCAACCGCGCCTGGCACAGGTTTAAAATCTTGTTCCCACAATTCCAAAATCTATAAAAGCTTTGGAAACCAAAAGGTTTCTTGGGACTCATTTATTGACAAAACCTGACCTGCCTCATGCTGAATTTGTCAGCAAAACTTCTCTTGGCTGATGGGAGGCTCACTGTGGGGTTATTCATCGCGGTTACTGTGAATTAGTCACATTTCACCACAGACATCATGCCAGACAGATGTGGGAATGTGAATCTGTCTTTTGCCTGTTAGGGAACACATGTCGGACCTTTTGGTAAAGTGGAAACAGAAAGGCCAAGCACAAGGGAGAGTGGAGCCTCTCAGCAGCTAGGGTCGCTGTACGTGCCAGGCTGAGTTCCTCGTGTTTCGCGTGTGAGGGTCGCTGCACGCGCCAGGCTGAGTTCCTCGTGTTTCGCGTGTGAGGGTCGCTGCACGCGCCAGGCTGAGTTCCTCGTGTTTCGCGTGTGAGGGTCGCTGCACGCGCCAGCCTGAGTTCCTCGTGTTTCGCGTGTGAGGGTCGCTGCACGCGCCAGGCTGAGTTCCTCGTGTTTCGCGTGTGAGGGTCACTGCACGCGCCAGGCTGAGTTCCTCGTGTTTCGCGTGTGAGGGTCGCTGTACGCGCCAGGCTGAGTTCCTCGTGTTTCGCGTGTGAGGGTCGCTGTACGCGCCAGGCTGAGTTCCTCCTGTTTCGCGTGTGAGGGTCACTGTACGCGCCAGGCTGAGTTCCTCGTGTTTCGTGTGGTGAGGGTCGCTGCACGCGCCAGGCTGAGTTCCTCGTGTTTCGCGTGTGAGGGTCGCTGTACGCGCCAGGCTGAGTTCCTCGTGTTTCGCGTGTGAGGGTCGCTGCACGCGCCAGGCTGAGTTCCTCATGTTTCGCGTGTGAGGGTCGCTGTACGCGCCAGGCTGAGTTCCTCGTGTTTCGCGTGTGAGGGTCACTGCACGCGCCAGGCTGAGTTCCTCGTGTTTCGTGTGGTGAGGGTCGCTGCACGCGCCAGGCTGAGTTCCTCGTGTTTCGCGTGTGAGGGTCGCTGCACGCGCCAGGCTGAGTTCCTCGTGTTTCGCGTGTGAGGGTCGCTGTACGCGCCAGGCTGAGTTCCTCGTGTTTCGCGTGTGAGGGTCGCTGTACGCGCCAGGCTGAGTTCCTCGTGTTTCGCGTGTGAGGGTCGCTGCACGCGCCAGGCTGAGTTCCTCGTGTTTCGCGTGTGAGGGTCGCTGCACGCGCTAGCCTGAGTTCCTCGTGTTTCGTGTGGTGAGGGTCGCTGCACGCGCCAGGCTGAGTTCCTCGTGTTTCGCGTGTGAGGGTCGCTGTACGCGCCAGGCTGAGTTCCTCGTGTTTCGTGTGGTGAGGGTCGCTGCACGCACTAGGCTGAGTTCCTCGTGTTTCGTGTGGTGAGGGTCGCTGCACGCGCTAGCCTGAGTTCCTTGTGTTTCCGGTGGTGAGGGTTGCTGTGTGTGCCAGGCTGAGTTCCTCGTGTTTCGTGTGGTGAAGGCTGCTGCATGTGCTAGGCTGAGTTCCTCTGTTTTGTGTGGTGAAGGTTGCTGCACACGCCAGGCTGAGTTCCTCTGTTTTGTGTGGTGAAGGTTGCTGCACGCGCCAGGCTGAGTTCCTCTGTTTTGTGTGGTGAAGGTTGCTGCTTGAGTTCCTCGTGTTTCATGTGGTGAGGGCGCTGTATGCACCAGGCTGAGTTCCTCGTGTTTTTTGTGGTGAGGGCGCTGCACACGCTAGGCTGAGTTCCTCGTGTTTCATGTGGTGATGGTGCTGTACATGCCAGGCTGAGTTCCTCGTGTTGCGTGTGGTGAGGGCGCTGCACACGCCAGGCTGAGTTGCTCCTGTTTCTTGTGTGAGGGTCACTGTAAGAGCTAGGCTCAGTTCCTTGTGTGTCTTGTGGTGAGGGTGCTGTATGAGCTAGGCTCAGTTCCTCATGTTTTGTGTGAGTGGGCCTGCCTGGTCGAGGGGACCAGGCAGAATAGAGAGACCCATGGCCATGTCCTGACTAAGGTCAGCCAAGAGAAAGGAAAAATAGACCCAAAGTCAGGCAAGCAAGTTTTCATTAACCTGCCAGCTGCCCCCTTAACAGACAGAGGAAGTAGCCCCAAGCTTACAGAATGAGGGATGTATATTGGGGAGGGGAGTTTGAGGGAGTTCTTTGGTATGGCGGCATCCCAGGGTTGGTTTGTTCTTATTTTTTTTATTTTTGTTTTGTTTTTTTTTTTTTTTTTTTGAGACGGAGTCTCACGCTGTTGCCCAGGCTGGAGTGCAATGGCGCGATCTCGGCTCACTGCAAGCTCTGCCTCCCGGGTTCCCGCCATTCTCCTGCCTCAGCCTCCTGAGTAGCTGGGACTACAGGCGCCCGCTACCGCGCCCGGCTAATTTTTTGTATTTTTAGTAGAGACGGGGTTTCACTGTGGTCTCGATCTCCTGACCTTGTGATCCGCCCGCCTCGGCCTCCCAAAGTGCTGGGATTACAGGCTTGAGCCACCGCGCCCGGCTATTTTTTTTATTTTTGTTTTTGAGACAGGTTCTTGCTCTGTCGCCCAGGCTGGAGTGCAGTGGCACCATCTCGGCTCACTGCAAGCTCTGCCTCCCGGGTTCACACCATTCTCCTGCCTCAGCCTCCCGAGTAGCTGAGACTACAGGCGCCCGCCACCACACCTGGCTAATTTTTTGTGTTTTTTGTAGAGACGGAGTTTCACCATGTTGGCCAGGATGGTCTCCATCTCCTGACCTCGTGATCCACCTGCCTCGACCTCCCAAAGTGCTGGGATTACAGGCATGAGCCACCACGCCCAGCCATCTCAGGGTTGTTTGCTGGTTAATTTTGCCACATATTACCTTGTGATGTTTATGGTAGCAACTAGATGAAGAGCAGGAACTTACAGGAGGGTGTAGGTAAAGTTTGTTTATACTTCCCAGGATCTTCTGCTGTGTGGTCTGGATGGTTTGTAATTGGGGTTTGCTTATTGCAGCAAGGTCTGATGAGTGAAGTCTGCTGGCTCTGCAGCGGCGCCTAGATAAGAGCTTGGAAATGTAAAGAGGCTTGGGGGAAGGGTGGGTGGCACAGAGAAGGGTTGCAGAGCATTAGAGGGAGGAGTGGGCAGCGCCAAGAAGCTTTTTTGGGGCAGTTTGTCCCTAACTTCCCAGCCCTTTAATAGGTAATAGAAGAGGGGCGCTGTTGTCATCTGGTTGCTTCTTGCTGGGAAGGGGCAACAGTTTTTAGGGGCAGACTGGACAGTAGGGACTGCCGTTCTTGAATCTGTTGGTATTCTTGGAGCAGCATCATATCTTGTATTGTCCTGTGGGTGAAGGCTCTGATACAGTCCAGTAAAAACTGAGTGAGAAGGTGTAGGAGACAAGGGCTGAATGCTAGAAAAAGAAGAATGGTTATGGCTAGGCCTAGAGGGGCATTAGCCATGGAAACCAGGTACTAAAGGACCAGGAGGACCACGCTGGCCATCAGGGGACATTTTCTTTAATTTTTTGTGCTCAGTCCTTTAGTCTTTTTACAGAATCTTGTACTAAGCTAGATTGGTCACGATAAAAGCAGCACTGTTCATCTAGAAAGAGGCGGAGTCCTCCCTTTTTGGCTGTGAGTAGGTCTACGTCTCTGTGATTTTGAAGAACCACTGCTGCTAAAGAATCTATTTGTGATTGGAGAGTTGTAATGGATTTGGCTATCTCTTCCAAGCTATCTGTGAGGTCCTTGGAGAGGGGTTGGTAATAGGAAACAGAGGTGGTTAGTCCTGCAGTCTCAGTTCCAACTTCTGTAGTTATTCTGAGGGCTACTAATAGAGGTATGAGTTGTATCGCACGGCAGTGTCGGATAGGGGTATTGGGGTACTGGGATTGGTAGGGGTTGGTCTCCTAGGGCAAAGTTGATTTTTGGACAGAGGAAAACCAGGGTGCAGGTGCCCATCCAGTTAGAGGGGAGGCAAATATAAGTTGAGGCACCACCTAGGAAAAGTATGCCTTGACTTGGTAGGCAGAACTGGTTGTGTATGCTAAAAAGATGTACTATTTTGTTATTCTCATGCGTCCATACTCCGAGGGTCCCGGCTGGAGCTGCTGCTGTAAGTGGTTGTAAAGGGTGTTTGCTTTAGGCTGGGGGCTTTGGGGTCTTTTTTCCCAGTGTAACAGGAAGCGTTTTGTGTCCACTAAGATCCATGTGGGAGTGTTGCTGAATGTTGGGATAAGGACACAGTCGTGGGTGGCGGGTGCAGGGATGGTGCATGGAGAGAGGAGCCAAGGGAAGAGGGATAAACAGGGGAGGTGTCGGCCCTTGCAGTACTCTGAGTTTTTGTTAAGGAGGTGGGAGGTGTCAAGGGCTGAGGGGCTAGAGAAATGAAGCCTGTCTTTATTGTTGGTGGCTTTGAGAGTAGTATGTTTGGTGGAGGGCTTGAGTTGTGCGGTATAAATTGCACAGTTTGGAATTTAGGTGGCTGAGGGGAATGCCTGAGGGTAGATGTCATTGGCGCACAGTGGTGCTAGGTAGGATAAGATTGTGTGGGTTGTTATGGCTCCTCATATGCGTTTATCACAGCTGCGGTAGGGGATAGGTTGTGTAAGTAGGGATGTCAGGTTGTCACAGCTAGACCGAACTCTCTGGCTAACTGGGGGGAGATTTTTGTTAATGCCTGTATGTAGAGTTTGAGGGGGGGCTGTTAATGAGGATTTCAGAATGGTAGGTTACTTGGATGGAAGTCCAGTTGTAGGCTGAGGCAGGGATTGCATTGTATGTTGTGGAGAGGAGGGATACGCAGAGCCAGCAGTCTCTTGCCAGAGAGGAATTAGAGTTTTTTAGTAAGGAGTGTGTGAGATTAAGTGTTCTGTATAGGTGTTCAGGGGTTGTAGGTATTGATTGGGCTGAAAGAAGGGCTGGGGTATTGATTATGAGATGGGTTAGAAAGGCAGAGAGTGAGCAGAAAAGTAAATAGTTCGGTTTCACCCAGAGTGAAGCCATAGAAAGAGCCTTGGAAGAAAAGGTTGGTTTTGCACTTGAAAAAGGCCTCCAGGGTGTTGCTCCGTGGGTGGAACCAGGAAATACCTTGCGAGAGCGTGAAGGAAGAGAGTGAAGCAGCAGGACAGACAAAGGCAGGGCATCTAGGGAGGATGTGGCAATGTTTATTAGTGACTGTGATTCCTGCTGTAAGGGTAACCATTAAGCAGAAGGCTAAAGTGAGGGAGACTTTTTGGCTGGTATTCCAATTGGAAGGAGTTACACTATATAATCCCACTGCAAACAACAGGGTAAGTAGTATAATGCCTGCAATTAGGGTGTAATAGAGTGTCTCCATTAAAGGAAGCTAGTTGTAATAGTAGTTTAAACCTGTTTGAGATAGATGGATTTACTGATGTGAAGTTTCTTCTGGGATGGATGTGAGGTGGAGTCGGGTTGGCCCAAGGAGTGTGCTGGAATACCAGTTATAAGTTGGTGAGGTGCTGGTTGGTGGATCGGAGGTGGGAGCTCTCTTTAACCTGGAAAGGTGATACCAGGGGGTATGTCTTGAGAGTTTGGCTGTAGTAGGGGTTGTGTCACACGTGTCCGTGTGAAGAGACCACCAAACAGGCTTTGTGTGAGTAACAAGGCTGTTTATTTCACCTGGGTGCAGGCGGGCTGAGTCCGAAAAGAGTGTCAGTGAAGGGAGATGGGGTGGGGCCGTTATAGGATTTGGGTAGGTAGTGGAAAATTACAGTCAAAAGGGATTGTTCTCCGGTGGGTGGGGGCGGGGGTCATAAGGGGTGGGGGAGCTTCTGAGCCAGGAGAAGGAATTTCACAAGGTAATGTCATCAGTTAAGGCAGGGACTGGGCATTTTCACTTCTTTTGTGATTCTTCACTTGCTTCAGGCTTGGGCTCAGAGGCCTGACATTCCTGTCTTCTTATATTAATAAGAAAAATAACATAAAATAGTATTGAAGTGTTGGGGCAGTGAAAATTTTTGGGGGGTGGTATGGAGAGATAATGGGCGATGTTTCTCAGAGCTGTTTCGAGTGGGATTAGGGGCAGCGTGGGAACCTAGAGTGGGAGAGAGATTAAGCTGAAGGAAGATTTTGTGGTCAGGGGCGATACTGTGGGGTTCTTAGAAGGAGCATTTGTCATATAGAATGATTGGTGATGGCCTGGATGCTGTTTTGTATGAATTGAGAACTAAACGGAAGACACAAGGTCCGAATAAGAGAAGGAGAAAAACAGATATTAAAGGATTAAGAATTGGGAGGACCCAGGATGTCCAATTAGAGAGTGCCCAAGGGGGTTCGGCGTAATTACTTGCTTGGTTGGTGGGTTTTTGGGCTCTGTCCTTGACAGAGTCCTCCTTTTTAAGTTGGAGGTAGAGCTTGGTGAGGTATGTTTTTAAAAGACCATTAGTCCATTCTACCTTTGCTGAAGATTGAGGACGGTAAGGGGTATGAAGGTTCCACAGAATACCAAGAGCCTGAGAAACTGCTGGGGTGATTTGATTAATAAAGGCTGGTCCATTATTGAACTGTATAGAGGTGGGAAGACCAAACCAAGGAATTATGTCTTACAGAAGGGAAGACACAAAAAAGGTGGTGGCCTTTTTTGACCTTGTGGGAAAGGCCTCTACCCATCCAGTGAAAGTGTCTATCTAGACCAAGGGGTATTTTAGTTTCCTGACTCAGGGCATGTGAGTAAAGTCAGTTTGCCAGTCCTGGGCAGGGGCAAATCCCTGAGCTTGATGTGTAGGGAAGGGAGGGGGCCTGAACAATCCCTGAGGAGTAGTAGAATAGCAGATGGAACAACTGAGAAGTGATTTCCTTGAGGATAGATTTCCACAATGGAAAGGAAATGAGAGGTTTTAAGAGGCAGACTAGAGCGGCTTTTCACCTACATGGAAGGGGTTATGAAATGACGACAGAATAGAATGGGCCTGTGAGGCTGGAAGGAGATATGTTCCTTGGTCCAAGAACCATTTGCCTTGTGTGGGAAGAGATTGATAGGTGGAAGTTTCCAGTGGGGGGGTAGGTGGTAGTGACCGATGAGAAGGAGAAAAACTGCCACGAGGGATAGAAGTTGGAATGCTAGCTGCTTTTTTAGCTACCTTATCAGCATAAGCATTACCCTGAGCGATGGGATCTGACGCCTTTTGATGGCCCTTGCAGTCAATGACTCCAGCTTCCTTTGGAAGTAAAGCGGCCTTGAGAAGAGTTTTTATTAAAGAGGCATTAATGATGGAGGACCTTTGTGTAGTGAGGAAACCTCTTTCAGCCCATATAACAGCATGGTGGTACAGGATATGGAAGGCATATTTAGAGTCAGTATAAATATTGATGCGTAATTCCTTTGCAAGAGTGAGGCCTCGAGTTAAGGCAGTGAGTTCAGCTTGCTGAGAGGCAGTGGAGCGGGGCAGAGCAGTAGCCTTAGTGATAGATGTGGAAGATACTATAGCATAGCCTGCCTTTGCTGGTGAGTGGCGATTAGGCCTGGTGGAGCTGCTATCGGTAAACCAAGTGTGATCAGAGTAAGGAACAGGAAAGAAGGAAATATGGGGAAATGGAGTAAATGTCAGGTGGATCAGAGAGATACAGTCATGGGGGTCAGGTGTGGTATCTGGAATAATGTGGGAGCCCAGATTGAAGTCTGGACCAGGAACAATGGTAACTGTGGGAGACTCAACAAAGAGTGAGTACAGCTGAAGGAGCCAGGGAGCAGAAAGTATATGCATCAGGTGTGAGGAAAATAGATTTTGGAAGTTATGAGAATTGTAGAGAGTGAGTTGAGCGTAGTTTGTGATTTTGAGGGCCTCTAAAAGTATTAGGGCAGCAGCAGCTGCTGCATGGAGACATGAGGGCCAGCCTAAAACAGTAAGGTCAAGTTGTTTGGACAAAAAGGCCACAGGACGTGGTCCCGGCTCTTGTGTAAGAATTTGAGCCGCACAGCCCTGCACTTTGGCTCTGTGTAATGAAAAAGGGTTGGGATGAGTTAGGGAGAGCTAGTGTGGGAGCAGCTTCCAGGGCTGTTTTTAAGGAATGGAAAGAGGAGTGGGGAAAGGATTTAAGATCTATGGGGTCAGCTAGGTTTTCTTTTGTGTTTATACAGTGGTTTTGTTAGGATGGCAAAACCAGGTATTTAAAGGTGAAAGTATTTAACCATGCCCAGGAAGGAAAGGAGTTGTTTTGTAGAAGGGGTTGGGGTTTGGGAGATTAGCCAGACATGATCAGCAGGGAGAGCATGTATGTTTTCATGAAGAATTATGCCAAGATAGGTAACGGATGAGGAAGAAATTTGGGCTTGACCAAAGTAATGGGGGCTGTCCGTGAAACCTTGCAGCAGTACAGCCCAGGTAATTTCCTGAGCCTGATGGGTGTCAGGGTCAGTCCAAGTGAAAGCAAAGAGAAGCTGGGATGAAGGGTGCAAAGGAATAGTAAAGAAAGCACGTTTGAGACCCAGAACAGAATACTGGGTTGTGGAGGGAGGTATTGAGGATAGGAGAGTACATGGGTTTGGCACCACGGGGTGAACAGGCAAGGCAATTTGATTGATAAGGTGCAGATCCTGAACTAACCTGTAAGACTTGTCCGGTTTTTGGACAGGTAAAATGGGGGAATTGTAAGAAGAGTGTATAGGCTTTAAAAGGCCATGCTGTAGCAGGCAAGTGATAACAGGCTTTAATCCTTTTAAAGCATGCTGTGGGATGGGATACTGGCGTTGAGCAGGGTAAGGGTGATTAGGTTTTAATGGGATGATAAGGGGTGTGTGATCGGCTGCCAGGGAGGAAGTAGAGGTGTCCCATACTTGTGGATTAAGGTGGGGAGATACAGGTGAAGATGTGAAGGAGGCTTTGAACTGGGGAAAAGGGTGGCAATGAGGTGTGGCTGTAGCCTCGGAATAGTCAGGGAAGCAGATAATTTAGTTAAAATGTCTCGACCTAATAAGGGAGATGGGCAGATGAGGATAACCAAAAGGGAGTGCATAAAAGAATATTGTCTAAGTTGGCATCAGAGTTGGGGAGGTTTTTTTTTTTTTTTTTGTTTTTTTTTTTTTTTTTTGGAGACAAGGTCTCCCCCTTTCGCCCAGGCTGGAGTGCAATGGCACAATCTCAACTCACTGCAACCGCTGCCTCCCAGGTTCAAATGATTCTCCTGCCTCAGCCTCCCAAGTAGCTGGGATTACAGGTGCTGCCACCACACCCTGCTAATTTTTGTATTTTTAGTAGAGATGGGGTTTCACCATGTTGGCCAGGCTGGTCTCGAGCTCCTGACCACGTGATCCGCCCACCTCAGCCTCCCAAAGTGCTGAGATTACAGGCATGAGCCACCGCGCCCGGCCCGAGTTAGGGAGTTTTAAAAGGTTTAGAAGCCTGGCTGTCAATACCCACAACAGTTATGGAGGCAAGGGAAACAGGCCCTTGAAAAGAAGGTAATGTGGAATGGATAGCCTCCATATTGATTAAGAAAGGAACGGACTTACTCTCCACTGTAAGAGTTACCCAAAGCATCTGTGATGGTGCAGGAGGCTTCTGAGGTGATCAGGCAGATTAGTCTTCAGCCACTAAAGCCGAGAAGATCTAGGAAGGAGTCAGTCAGAAAGCCTTGGGCCAGAGTTCCAGGGACTCTGGGAGTGGCTGCTGGGCGAGTTGGACAGTCTGATTTCCAGTGGGGTCCCGGACAGATAGGACATGGCTTAGGAGGAATTCTGGGCTGCAGACTGGGCCAGATTTCCAGCACTTGAAGTAAGATCCTGGGGGAAGCACTCATGGAGGAACGCCTGGCCATTGCGGTTCGGGCGTTTGGAAGTTCTTGTGTCCTGGAGATGTGGCTGAGGTTTGTCTGACAGTGGAGGCAAGGAATTACAATTCAGAAATACATTGCTACTTGGCTGCCTCTACTGTATTATTGTACACCTTGAAGGTTGTGGGGTTTGGGGGCCGGAATCTAATTTTTGGAGCTTTTTCTAATGTCTGGAGCGGATTGGATAATAAAATGCATATTGAGAGTAAGATGGCCTTCTGGCCCCTCTGGGTCTAGGGCGGTAAAGCTAAGGGTTGTTGCCAAACGGGCCATGAACTGGGTTTTTTTATATTTGATGAAAAAGAGTCTAAACGCTAACTGATTTGGGAGAGGTCGGATAAAGAAAGCGGAGCATTAACCTTGGCTACGTCTTCAGCTCCAGCCGCCTCTTTAAGAGGAAATTGTTGGGCAGGTGGAGGAGGCCTAGTCTCCCCACACAAAACTGTAAGCCGGATCATGTGTGAGGAGGGGAGGTGATAAAAGGATTATAGGGTGGGGGAGCAGAGGCTGAGGAAGAATTGGGACCTGGCTCGGCCTGGCGAGGAGCAGCCTGGGGAGGAGGGGAGAGGTCACATGGGTCTGTAGAAAAGGAGGATTCAAAGGACTCAGAGCTTGGGGTGGAGACTGAACGAACAGACAGTAGAGAAAGAAGAAAGATTTGGGACAAGTCGCATTGGGAGCAGAGACTAGGGAGGGACCAGTGTGTAAAAGAATGCCTGGACATCAAGTACCTCAGACCCATTTGCCCATTTTTTCAACAAAATCATCCAGGTCTTGTAAAATCGAGAAATCAAAAGTGCCGTTTTCTGGCTATTTAGAACCATTATCGAGTTTGTATTGGGGCCAAGCGGTGTTGCAGAAAAAAATAAGACGCTTAGGTTTTAGGTCAGCAAGAGTTGAAGAGGTTTTAAGTTTTTGAGAACACAGGCCAAGGGAGAAGAAGGGGTAATGGAGGGTGGAAGGTTACCCATAGTGAAGGAGGCAAGCCCAGAGAAAAGAGAGGGTAGAGACTCGGAGAAGGGGGGTGTGTGAGCAGCCAAAGCAGGAGTCCCTGCAATGGACTTGCCACCAAGGGAATGTGGGTGAATGACCAAGGCAGGCATCCCCGCAGTGATCAGACACCAATGGAGTGTGGGTGAATGACCAAGGCAGGCATCCCCGCAGTGATCAGACACCAACGGAGTGTGGGTGAATAATCAGGCAGGCGTCCCCACAGTGATCAGACACCAACGGAGTGTGAGTGAATAATCAGGCAGGCGTCCCCGCAGTGATCAGACACCAATGGAGTGTGGGTGAATAATCAGGCAGGCGTCCCCACAGTGATTAAACACCAAGGGAAGACTGTCTTCCCGAGTCCGTGACCAGTGCCAGAGTTTTGGGTCCATGGATAAAATGTGTTTCCTTTGTCTCTACTAGAGAGGAAAAAGAACTGGAATTGGAAGAACAGGGAGACTGAAGGGTAGCAAGAGAGGCTGGAGAAGAGAGTGAAAAGACCGCTTACCCGATTTGAAATTGGTGAGATGTTCCTTGGGCTGGTTGGTCTGAGGACCGGAGGTCATAGGTGGATCTCCTCATGGAGTGAGGGTGAGGACGGGGGACTGGTCTCCCGAAGGACGGGTCCTCCTGTCCCAGGTTTCAGCACCAAATGTCACGTGCATCCGTGTGAAGAGACCACTAAACAGGACTTGTGTGAGCAACAAGACTGTTTATTTCACCTGGGTGCAGGTGGTCTGAGTCCGAAAAGAGTCAGTGAAGGGAGATAGGGGTGGGGTTGTTTTTTTTTTTTTTTTTTTTTTTTTTTTGAGACGGAGTCTCACGCTGTTGCCCAGGCTGGAGTGCAGTGGCGTGATCTCGGCTCACTGCAAGCTCCGCCTCCTGGGCTCACGCCATTCTCCTGCCTCAGCCTCCTGAGTAGCTAGGACTACAGGCGCCCACCACCGCGCCCGGCTAATTTTTTTTTGTATTTTTAGTAGAGACGGGGTTTCACTGTGGTCTCGATCTCCTGACCTTGTGATCCGCCCGCCTCGGCCTCCCAAAGTGCTGGGATTACAGGCTTGAGCCACCGCGCCCGGCAAAGGGGTGGGGTTGTTTTATAGGATTTGGGTAGGTAGTGGAAAATTACAGTCAAAGGGGGTTGTTCTCCGGCAGGCAGGGGCGGGGGGAGGGGGGGTTGGTCACAAGGTGCTCAGTGGGGAGGTTTCGGAGCCAGGAGAAGGAATTTCCCAAGGTAATGTCATTAGTTAAGGCAGGAACTAGCCATTTTCACTTCTTTTGTGATTCTTCACTTGCCTCAGGCCATCTGGATGTATACATGCAGGCTTGGGCTCAGAGGCCCGACAAGTAAGGATGACCTGGAAAGGTCCTTCCCATTTTGGTTTAAGGCTGGTTGGGTTAAGGGTTTTGTTTTTTGTTTTTTGTTTTGAGACAGAGTCCCCCTCTGTCGCCAGGCTGGAGCGCAGTGGCACAATCTCAACTCACTGCAACCTTCGCCTCCTGGGTTCAAGTGATTCTCCTGTCTCAGCCTCCCGAATAGCTGGGACTACAGGTGCGCACCACCATGCCCGGCTTATTTTTGTATTTTCAGTAGAGAAGGGGTTTCACCATGTTGGCCAAGATGGTCTCGATCTTTTGACCTTGTGATTCACTAGGCTGGGGTGGGATTACAGGCATGAGCCACTGTGCCTGGCCGGGTTAAGGGTTTTTAGAAAAACATGTTCTCCTGGTAGGAGGGTCTGGTCAGTGAGGCCTTTATGTGGTGTTGGGAGGGCCTGGTCAGCCTCTTTGCAGAGGAGATGGCAGATGAGGGAGAGTGTTGGGAGGTATTCTCCTAAGCGAGAATCAGAAGGAGGCCTGTTTTGTAAGAGGAAAGGGCGTCCATATGTTAATTCAAATGGGCTGAGCAAGGAGGGTGCCTTTGGGCTGGCTCTGATGTGGGCTAGAGCTATGGGTAGGAGGGAAGTCCAGGGCCTCTGGACTTCTAGAGTGAGTTTGGTCAACTGTGGTTTAAGGATTCCATTTGCCCTTTCCACTTTTCCTGATGATTGGGGTCAATATGGGTTATGGAGGCGCCACTGGACACCGAGGGACTGGGAGAGCTGTTGAGTGATTTGGGAAATGAAGCCAGGGCCATTGTCTCGTTGAATGGAGCGAGGGAGACCAACCTAGGGATGACTTCTCATATAGGGATCTGGGAGACTACTGCGGCTTTTTCTGAAGAGGTAGGAAATGCCTCCACCCACCCAGAGAAGGTGTCTATAAGAGTGAGAAGGAATCTTGTTGTTTTGACAGGAGGCATCTGAGTGAAGTCTATTTGCCAGTCTTGCCTTGGGATGGGAGTGTTCCTCTTAGCTGGTGTGTAGGAATAGATGGGGAATGGGGGGCTCCATGAGAGGAAGTGACAGAGCATATATGACAGTTTGAAGTTATGCTTTTTAGTGAGGTAAATGGGTAAGGGGAGTGGAAGTATGGGTGGAGGAGGAGACGGAGGGGACGTGCACCAGCATGGAAGGATTGCTAGAGAGATGTCAGGATCTTGTCGGTTTCTCCCTGGGGAAGGTCTGGCATCTGGTCCTTATCTATCCAGTCTCCCTGGAGGAAGGCTCCTTGTTGTAGTAATGAGGCTATTTCAGTGCGGAAGTCTTGAGGTTGGATTGCACGGGTAGTGAGGAAGAGGGAGGCAGAAGCGGAAGAAAGGGAGGCTTCTTTTGCTGCCTCATCGGGCTTTCTGTTGCCTCTTGAGATTTTATCTGTTCCTGTTTGATGTCCCCAACAGTGTATAACTCCTGCCTCAGTTGGGAGATATACGGCCTGAAGGAGTTGGTAAATAAAGGGGCCGTTAGTGATAGGGGTCCCTTTGGCAGTAAGGAATCCCCTCTCTTGCCAGATGGCGGCACGGGAATGAAGAATGTGATATGCTTATTTGGAGTCTGTGTAAATGTTGACTCATTTGCTTTTGGAAAGGGTTAGGGCTCTGGTGAGAGCTATGAGTTCTGCTTTTTGAGAGGAGGTTCCTGGAGGCAGGGGCTTAGCTTCAATTACTCGGTCAAGGGAAACAACTGCATACCCAGCAATTTTGGAGGAGCCGGTGGGCCCGGAGGAGGAGCCATCTATAAATAGTTGGTCATCGGGGTTGGTGAGAGGCTTGGAGGAAATGTTAGGAAAGTGTGGCTGCAGGTGATCTAGGATGTCAGTGCAAGAATGAGTAGGAGGAGAAGATACAGGGAGGAAGGATGCTGGGTTAAGGGGAGAACTTTTGGCAAGACTGAATTTGGGATTTTTGATAAAGAGGGCATGGAGTAATCAAATCCGGGAAGGAGGAAGGGAGCCTAATGCTCGGGAGGAGAGGAGATCCTGTAGATTATGAGGACTGTAGATGGTGGTATTTTGACTGAATGTTAGTTTCCTGCTTTCTAGAGCTAAAGCAGCCGCTGCTGCTAGCGCTCGAAGACAGGTTGGCCATCCTCTGGCTGTGTTGTCTAATTGTTTAGAGAGGTAGGCTACAGGGGCAAAGGAAGGACGGTCTCCCTTCTGTTGCCCTAAGACACCGAGGGCTGTTCCTCGGCTCTCGGCAGTATAGAGAGTGAAAGGTTGGGAGACACCAGGTAGGGACAGAGCTGGAGCAGTGACAAGAGCAGTTTGAAGTTTGCAGAAGCTGGGGAGTATGTTATGCGAGGGATTTAGAGGCTCATTGAGAGGGCCTTTGGCTGCTTCATAGAGCGGGTGAGCTAGGAGGGCAAAGTTGGGAATCCATATTCTTAAAAAGCTTGCTAGTTCTAGGAAGGAAAGGACTTTGCTTTTGGAGGAGGGTGCGGGCAGATTATCTATTAGTGCTGCTCGGGCGGGGGTCATAGCCTGGGCCCCAGGGGAAAATTGAACTCGTAGGTAAGTTACTATGGAGGTGGAAAGTGGAGCTTTGAACAGGGAGACTCTATACCCTTTGGTGGAGAGAAAGTTTAAGAGAGTGACTGTGTGGGTTTGAGAGTCTTCTAGAGAGGGCTGCAAAGGAGAAGATTGTCCACGTATTGAAGGAGACGGCTTAGGGGAAAGGTTTAAGGAGGTGAGATCTCGAGCTGAAGCTTGTCCGAAGAAATGAGGGCTATCTCTGAAGCCTTGAGGGAGGACAGTCTAGGTGAGTTGTTGTGACTGGAGAGTGTCAGGGTCGGTCCAGGTGAAAGCAAAGAGGTTTTGGGAATCAGGGTGCAGGGGAATAGTAAAAAAGGCATATTTTAGGTCAACAGCAGTGGTAGTGGGTGGTGTTGGAGGGAATGAGAGGGAGAAGTACATAGGCGTTAGGAACTATGGGGTGAATAGGAAGGACAGCCTGATTGATGGCTTGGAGGCCTTGGGGGAGTGGGTATGAGCCGTCTGATTTTTTAACCGGAAGGGTGGGGGTGTTACATGAAGAATGTGTTGGCCTAAGAAGACCGCGTGAACAGAGCTTGTTTATAATGGGCTGTAAGCCTTTTTGGTGGGTTAGGGAGATGGGGTATTGGGGGATGTTGTGAAATTTAGAGAGGTCTTTTAACTGGATTTTGATGGGGTCATGGTGAGCAGCTAGAGAACGGGTGGTGGTGTCCCATCCTATTGGGTTTATGAGAGAGGTGGGAAGTGGGTACTGGGGAGAGAGGTCAGGGGCTGGACTAGTAGAGAGGAGTAAGAGGGACTCTGGTTGAGGGAGGCAGAAAAAGGTGATAGAAGCTTTGAATTTGGCCAAAATTTGAATTTGAATTTGAATTCTAAATTGAATTTGGTTTTGCATTTGGCCTAGGAGGGGGCAGGGCAACGAGGCATGGTAAGGAAAGAGTGTGAGAAAACAGTATCAAACAGAGAGCAAATAAGGGGTCTGATGGCGCATGGATGCAGGATGCCATCGTCCCCCATGACTGAGACCTGAGAGGGATGAGTGGGTCCTGAAAATTCAGGCAAAGCGGAGTAGGTGGCCCTGCTATCAATTAAAAAAGAGATCAGCTTACCTGCTACTTGCAGAGTTACCCTGGGCTCTGATGCAGTGATGGCAGATGGGGCCGGGGGCCCTGGCCCGTAGCTGCAGGAATGCAAGCGATTCTTCACATTTTGTCATGTTAAAGGGGTGGTGGCTCTGAGGAGCAGGCTTGTCTGTCCGTTTGCTGAGAGGACAGTCAGACTTCCTCTGTCTGCTGGCTGACTGGGCAAGGGCTCTTTGGCACTCGAGGGTTAGGACATGCCCGTGCCCAATGGCCTTCTTTGCTGCCCTTAAAACAAGGCCTGGAGGGTTGCTGCTATCGGGTCTTTCGTGCCCTTGGGTAATATGGCTGAGTTGACGTATAGCTGCTGCTAGAAGCTGGTATAGCTGCTGCTAGAAGCTGGTATAGCTGCTGCTAGAAGCTGGTATTTAGCACGATTTCTTTGGGCTTTATCTAGTTTATTTTGCTCATCCCTGTTATTAAAGACTTTGAGAGCCAGGTTAAGGAGGTCTCGTTGTGGGGTCTGAGGGGCATCTTCAGCCTTTTTAAGTTTGCGCCAGATGTCGGGGGCAGTTTGGGAAATAAAATGGGTGTTAAGAACAATAATAGTTCACTACTTCTCAGGAGGCGGGATCGTCGCAGGTATATTTTTGGAGTCTCTGTAAGGCAAGAAAGGAATTGGGCAGGGTTTTCGTTGGCCTTTTGGGAGCTTCCTTTGAGTTTTTCGAAATTTACAGCCTTATGGCCAGTTTTGTTAAGGCCTGCAATGAGGCAAGTAATCATATGATTACAGGAGGCCTGGCCGGATTCTGTGGGTTGATAATTCCAGGTAGGCTCTTCTCGGGAAACGGCAGCGCCCCCTACTGGCCTAGTAGAATCTTGCCGATGGAGGTCATCGGCACGGGCCTGGGCTGCAAGCCACACTCTTTCCTTTTCTTCCGGAAGGAGGGTAGAAGACAAAATAATATAGAGATCATGCCAAGTAAGTTCATAAGACTGGGTGAGATATTTAAATTCTTTGATATAAGTGTTGGGATCGGAGAAGGACCCGAGACGTTTCTCAGTTTGGGAGAGATCGGAGAGGGAAAAGGGGATGTGGACGCAGACGATCCCTTCGGCCCCTGACACTTCCCAGAGAAGCAGCAAGGGAGCAGGCTGCTGGGTGTGGTGGGCTCGAGAACGAGTACGCGGTGGCGATGGGGAGGACTCAGAGTTGGAGGCGGGGTGGTTGGAGAGAGGGAGAGAGAGGTAGAGCCGGAGGCGTACGGTGGGGGGTCATGCTGTTCTGGTGGAGGATTAGGATGTTGTCGAGGAGGGGAGAAATCAGCGGGATCAAAGAAGGAAGAAGTCGTCGGCTGATTAGGATGTTGTCGAGGAGGGGAGAAATCAGCGGGATCAAAGAAGGAAGAAGTCGTCGGCTGGGGCTATTGAGATGAGGGGAGCAGGAGGCCAGTCGGGTTTGGAGCAGGCGAGGAGAATTTGGAAGGTACAGCAGGACTGGCGGAGGGAGGGACAACTACGGACGGTAAAGAAAGCCTGAACGTAAGGAATCTCAGACCACTTCCCACAGCGCTGGCAAAAGTTGTCTAAGTCCCTGAGCATGTTAGAATTGAAAGCGCCATTTTCAGGCCATTGGGAGCCATGGTCTAATTTGTATTGAGGCCACGCGGCGTTACAGTAAAAGATAAGCCTTTTAGGGCAGATTTCTGAACAGAGGCCAAGAGTACTGAGATTGTGTAGGAGGCACCCAAGGGGGGTGGTTTTAGGAGGAATAGACTGAGAGGCTCCCATAGTGAATGGGAGTGAAGGGAGAGGGGTAGAGGAAGAAGAGACTGCCGGTGACGTCCCCTTTCCCGTGGAACTTGTCTGGAATAGAGGAGGTAACCGCCGTGTTAGGCGTCCCTGAAATGGAGGAACCAGAGGCCCGGAGGGTGGAGGAAGCCCTTGGCCCAGCCAAGGTCTTTCGGAAACGGAGAGATGGATGGTAAAGAGTTCCAGGGAATGGCAACAGTCTCTTTTTACTCACCCTGGCAGAGGCTTTGATGGTGGATGAAGTCAACAGCAATGGGAGAGTCTAGGAGATTCTCTGGGTCTTTGGCAGGTTCAGGGAAGGGAAGATTGGCCAGGAGAGGGGTGATAGGGGAGGGAGGCAGAGAGAGAGAAAGAGAGAGAGAGATTGATAGTGAGTGAGTCCTGGCCAGAGTCTATCCCCCTTTCCGGGTTTTGGCACCAGAAAGTAAGGTCAGCCAAGAGAAAGGAAAAATTGACCCAAAGTCAGGCAAGCAAGTTTTTATTAACCTGCTGCTGCCCCCTTAACAGTCAGAGGAAGTAGCCCCAAGCTTACAGAATGAGGGGTTTATATTGGGGAGGGGAGTTTGAGGGAATTCTTCGGTATAGATATCCCAGGATTGTTTGCTGGTTAATTTTGCCACATATCACCTTGTGATGTTTATGGTAGCGACTAGATGAAGAGCAAGAACTTACAGGAGGGTGTAGGTAAAGTTTGTTTATGCTTCCCACAACCTCCCCCTATGCGGTCCAGATGGTTTGTAATTGGGGTTTGCTTATCGCAGCAAGGTCTGATGAATGAAGTCTGCTGGCTCCGAAGTGGCACCTAGATAAGAGCTTAGAAATATAAAGAGGCTTGGGGGAAGGGTAGACGGCACGGAGAAGGGTTGCAGAGCATTAGGGGGAGGGGTGGGCAGCACCAAGAGGCTTTTTTGGGGTAGTTTGTCCCTAACACTGACCACAGTGCCCCTTGTGCCCTTCCAGTCTGCAGCCCCTCTTCCCTGGAGTAAATGAACTGGACCAAATCTCAAAAATCCACGATGTCATCGGCACACCTGCTCAGAAGACCCTCACCAAGTTCAAACAGTAAGTATTGTGCTCTGAGAGTGGACGTGGACTCACTCCCCTGCCAGGACCTGTGGCAGGGCAAGCCCCTCCCCGTGCCTCCCTCAAACCCCTCACTCTCAGGGCTCCAAGTTCACTTGAGGGCCAGTGAGTGGCTGCTCAGACAGAGCCCATCACTTTAAGGGGTCTCAAAGGTGAGCTCTTCCTTGAGTATCACAGAAAGATTTGTCACAGGCTTTCTGAGGGCCGGGGAGTCAGGCTCTGTTGCCTGAGTAATTTAAACAGGACTTAGAAGCCTTTGGGTGGAAATGTTCCCCAAGCACAGACTATAGGTGGTGAGGGCTTTCTGCAGCCCTCCATGGCCCTACTGGCGGGACCGACACCTGGAAGAGGTGTTCCCAGACTCTCAGGGGTCATTCTGATGAAGCTGAGGCTGGGGAGTCGGGACTCCCCAGGGAGGGCCTGTGGGCTGAAGGGGCGAGTAGCACCTAGCAGCCCCCAGATCCCAGGGAGGGAGAAGGTGGCAACAATTTTGGACTCTTCTTTTTTTGTTAAAGTTTATTTCATTCTTCTCATGTGGGAAGGTAATATTAATCTTTTATAGGAAAGGTAGTTTTCTTACATTTATAGCATAACAGATCCCCCCCTTTACCATAGACTATTTTAATAGATTTTTTTAAGAGCAGTTTTAGGTTTCCATAGAGCCTTGTGCCCACGGGCACACAGCCTCCCCGGTGGTCAGCACCCCCTCAAGTGGTGTGTTAGTTATGGTCGATGAATCACGGATATCTCATTACTGCACAGAGCCCATCATTTACATCAGGGGTCCCTCTTGGTGCTGCACGTTCTGTGGGCTGGGACAGGTGTAGACTCTGCACCATGTAGGGCCCTTAGTCGTGACAGTGGACCGCCGGTGCACTCAGTGGCAGCGTGACCGTTTATTATCATTGGGCTTTTAATACAGGTCGAGAGCTATGAATTTTGATTTTCCTTTTAAAAGGGGATCAGGAATACCTCTACTGACAACCAATTTGTCCCCACAATGCCTCTCCCTCCTGCACGCAATGGTGGCCTATGATCCCGATGAGAGAATCGCCGCCCACCAGGCCCTGCAGCACCCCTACTTCCAAGAACAGAGGTAGGCGCTCTCATGGGTTCTGTGGGGCGGATGCAGGACCTGGCAAATGAGACCCATGGGCACACAGTGGGGCAAGGGACTGCCCTCTGGAGGGTCCCTGGTTCTTGGGAATCACGCTCTCCATCCTGAAGAGTGGTCAGGGCCTCTTGGGGCCCCCACCGTGCTGTGTTCTGATGTATCCTCCCCAAAATGAGGCTGTTAGCAGCTCCATGGCAGGAGAAAGAGGGGCTGGCTGCCCACTTTGTGGTTGATGCAGAGGCTACAGGTAATAAGCCTTCTAGAAGAGCCTGGTGTGTAGCCCTTGTAAATGGTGTGAACAGGACGCATTCTGAGATGTTAGAGCACTTTGGATGTCACCTGGCACTGGAAGTACCTGCTGAATGTGAATCTAAGACTTGTCTGCCCTGAGGTCATCTAATTCCGTACCTCTGGACACTCCTGTATGCGTAACTGTGGAGGTGACAGTTTGATCCCAAACCGTGAGTCCCTGGGTAGGCAGTGCCTCTGGTTCATGGAGCCAGCTCTGTTCCTGGCCCAGAGACTGCCAGGCTGAGACAGAAAAGAAAAAAAAAAAAAAGCCCCCTGATTACAGCTTATGCAGAAAAGAAGAGCTAGTGGCAACTCACACAGTAGACAAATTGGAGGCAAAGAAGCCAACAGGCCGTGTGCTCTGCGGGCTCTCAGTGGAGCTACTCCATTCTCTTCTCCTTCCCCGTAGGAAAACAGAGAAGCGGGCTCTGGGCAGCCACAGAAAAGCTTGCTTTCCGGAGCACCCTGTGGCACCGGAACCACTCACTACCAGCTGCCAGATTTCAAAGGAGGGCAGAAAGCAGGTACTAAGCGAAATCGGAGCTGGAGACCACCCAGCTCAGCGGGGACCGGATGCCCTCAGGTGGCCTGTGTCTCTCTGAGGAGGACGCCACCTGTGGAGGCTGTGGCAGACCATGTTGTCAGTCGAGGCCTGAACAGCATGCGAATTGATGGCTGCATATGTTGGGATGTCAGGGACCCCAGTTCTATTTGCTCAAGCCCTTTCTGCCCCAGTAGCTAAGAATTAATGACGAATATCCCATGTGAGCAGGCCCAGAGAGGGGACCCTTGCATGAACTTTTGTGTCTGTCCTGATGGCCACATGCAGGTGCTAGGTTCTATGCCAAGCTCTGTGGAGACATCGTCCCTCAGAACGGCCCTGGAGGGAGGTGCCGAGAAGATGCAATGCTGGTCCGAGTCACCCACCCTGCTGGTGACAGGCCTCAGGCCCGAGTCACCGACCCAGCCGATGACAGGTCTCAAGTCCTAGGCAGGCCACACTGTCTCTGGCCCCAGATGAGCACTTCGTCCCATCAGCGGAGGTTGTGCACATTTTGGGTTGAGAAATGCCAGCTTTGCTCCTCAGTGCCTTCACCTTCCCACCTACCATGTGGCATCCTAGCCCAGTGCAGCCCTGTGGCACCTGCTGGCAGGATTGCACCAGTCTCCCAGTTCTGGGCTGGCACCCCAACAGTGTGACAGTGTGTCCTTCCGTCATTCATCTGTTCGGTCGTCCCTACGTCACTCGCTCCTCCCAGCCTTTACTGAGTGCTCCCTGCCCGCTTGGGAGCTGGGAACCCAGAGCTGCAGTCAGACTGCTCTCCAGAGAGCCAAGCTCCTGTGTCCCGTTGGCCCCCGGTTTGACAGCTCCACTTGAATGTCCAAAAGACAAATGTGCCGAAACCCCTTCTCCTGATCTTTCCCCCAAATGTGCTTTTTTCCCTGTAGCTTCCCATGGCCTTCCCTCTGGGGCAGGCAACTCCGCCGACTGCCCAGGCCCCCCGTGGACCCTTCCTTCATCTCACAGGGGCTTCGCCTTCTTGCCTCCTACATCCTCCTCACCTTGCCTAAGTCACCACAGATGGCCTCCTCACTACTGTCCCTGCTCTGCCTCTGCTCCCTCCTGGACAGAGGGTCTGCTTCAAACCGTTGATGTCACTGCAGGCCGCATTCACCCAAGTCCCCACCCTCAGTCACATCCGAGGTCGGCATGCTTTTCTCTAAGGGCCCGACAGGAAATATTTTAGGCCCCGTGGCCGTGGGGTGCTGGTTACACTCCCCGCTTTGCTGCAGTGTGAAAGCAGCTGGAGGCAACACAGGAACCACATCGGGCACTGCGTTCCAGTAGAACTGGAATTTGAATTTCACATCATTTTCATATGCCATGAAACATTTTTTTTTCAATTATTAAAAAATATAGGCCGGGCGCGGTGGCTCAAGCCTGTAATCCCAGCACTTTGGGAGGCCGAGACGGGCGGATCACGAGGTCAGGAGTTCGAGACCATCCTGGCTAACAAGGTGAAACCCCGTCTCTACTAAAAAATACAAAAAAAAAAAACTAGCCGGGCGAGGTGGCGGGCGTCTGTAGTCCCGGCTACTCGGGAGGCTGAGGCAGGAGAATGGCGTAAAAACCCGGGAGGCAGAGCTTGCAGTGAGCTGAGATCCGGCCACTGCACTCCAGCCTGGGCGACACAGCGAGACTCCGTCTCAAAAAAAAAATATATATATATATATATATATATAAAAACTGGGTGGGTGTGGTGGCTCACACCTATAAACTCAGTGCTTAGGGAGGCCAAAGTAGGGTCACTTAGGCCAGGAGTTTGAGACCAGCTTGGGCAACGTAGGCAAGACTACTCCCCCACCACCCCATCTGTTTTAAAAATCAGCTGGGTGTGGTGGTGTGTGCCTTTAGTCCCAGCTGCTTGGGAGGCTGAGGCAGGAGGATCGCTTGAGCCTAGGAAGCTGAGGCTACAGTGAGCCAAGATTGTACCACTGCACTCCAGTCTGGGCTACAGAGCAACACCCTGTCTCAAAAAACAAACAAACAAAAAACAAAGAAACCCAAATGTAAAACCATCCTTAGCTTACAAGCCCCCCAAAAGCAGGCAGCAGGCAGGTCAGAGCATGAGGCCTTGGAGCTAGAGTAGGAGGCCGGAGGCGTGGGCACCACTGCCCGCCAGCCCTTTGCCACCCACACTCCTCAGCTCGCAGTCTGCGTGCTTCAGGTTCCCCCTGAAGGTTTGGCCTCTGCCGTGGGACTCTCGTGAGCAGCCACTCCCTTGGGGTGTCTGGGACCTGGTGAATGTGTCCCAGTCACATCTCATGGTCAAGAAATTGTATTAGCCAAAAGCAGCACAAAAGAGCCTCTTTCATTTTTCCTAATTTCCATAAAGGGGAAAGCATTTTATGTCCAACTGGCCTCTGTTCTGTTTCAAGAAACAGTCCCTAAAGCAAGAGGAGGACCATCCCAAGAGACAAGGACCGGCCTACGTCATGGAACTGCCCAAACTAAAGCTTTCGGGAGTGGCCAAACTGTTGTCTTACTCCAGCCCCACGCTGCAGTCCGCGCTTGAATCTGGGACAAATGGAAGAGCGCCGGTGCTGAGACCCTTGAAGTGCATCCCTGCGACCAAGAAGGTAGCACGGAGCCAGCTTCTCCGGCGGCTCTGCTCTCCCGCCCTGCCCAGGCCGCCACTGAATTTCGTGTCTGTAATTTTTCTTTGACAGACAGATCCGCGGAAGGACCTTAAGCCTGCCCCGCAGCAGTGTCGCCTGCCCACCATAGTGCGGAAAGGCGGAAGATACTGAGCATACTGAGCAGCACAGTCGTCTCGACTTCCGGAGGCAACACCAGGCCCGATCGGCCCGGCCTGGGCGATCTGCCGCTGAGACGCCACGGAGGGCTGGGGACGCACCTGCGTCCGTTTCGCGCTGGCTGGGGCTCTGGGTACTGCCCTGCGCCCAGCCGCACCCGCGGCCCGCGCAGCTGCCCAGGATGTTCTGGGCTAATATATTTGTAAAACCACATTCTAGGGTTTTCTTTCATTTTCGTTAAGAATTTGGGGCAGGGAATATTTTGTAACTTTGTATATGAATCAAAACAAGCAGGCATTTCTGTGATCAGTTGGGCGTGGTTGGAAGGTGGGCTCTGCGTGTCCCCTCCTAGCGCTTTTCTGGCGCTGCTGGTCAGTCGTGGAGCGCACCACCTCTTACCAGTGACGCTACTGGACACCCCGACTTTTATTAAAGAATGAGCTGTTGTTACAGTATTGCATTTTAATATTCTCCGAGTCCAACATGTATCCTTACCAGCCATTCCTTTATTTTAGCTTTTGTGGGCACATGAGGGGAATTGATTTTGTTGGGAAGGCTTTGATGTAGCTTAAATTTTTTTTTTTTTTTTTGAGGCGGAGTTTCGCTGGTTCCCCAGGTTGGAGTGCAGTGGTGCGATCTTGGCTTACTGCAACCTCCACCTCCCGGGTTCAAGGGATTCTCCTGCCTCAGCCTCCAGAGTAGCTGGGATTACATGCGCCCGCCACCACGCCCAGCTGATTTTTTGTATTTTTACTAGAGATGGGGTTTCTCCATGTTGGTCAGGCTGGTCTCAAACTCCTGACTTCAGGTGATCCTCCTGCCTCGGCCTCCCAAAGTGCTGGGATTACAGGCGTGAGCCACTGCGCCCGGCCTGGTGTGGCTTAATTTTCATTTTAAGAACCACTCAGGAAGGAGCACACACAGGCATGTCCTTGGAGCCCTGTGTGCTCCTCAGCAACCAGCCTGGCAAGGTGGTACGGGGCACAGGGCAGGCCTGCAGGGTCTCTTCTGAGCACAGGCTTCAAGGTGACCACGTTGTCATTTTAGCTCCTGGTGCCCACCTGTCTCTGGGGAGTATGGAGCCCTGCCCCAGGCCTGCCAGTGGGTGCTTTGAGCTATTTGCCGAGTGCCAACAATAAGTTGGGTACCTTGTGTCCTAGAAAAAGAAACCTGCTTCCCCGTGGGGATGGGATGGGAACATTGCAAAGAAACTGGCACTGGCCGGGCTGCTGGGCACAAGAAAAGTCCTAGTAAGTCCTCGTTTATCTTGGAAAGTAACTTAGTAATTGGGTCCTCCTTTTTTTTGTCATCTTCCCAAACTTATGAGATATTTTTGAAAAAAGCTAAATTTCTCGGGCTAGTGTTTAGGCCTCCTTGTTCCTGTGTTGAGACAAATCTGTGACACCCTTCCTTCATGTGCTCTCCAGTGGCTCTGGCCCCAGCCCCAGGCCATCTGACACGACAGTGGACTCTGGGCCATACGGAGGGAGGGCAGGCTGGAGAAGGAGGAAAGGGCTGGGAGCATGGGGCAGCGAGTCCATAGGTACAGGTGCCCGGTCTGTGCCACATGGGGGTCAAAGGAGCCCAAGAAGAAGGGCAGATTACAGCCCGAAAGTGAGGCTTGCCATAATGTTCAGAGCAGGCCTCTCCCTGGGCTCCTTTTAAACCCATTTGAGACCCTGGTGCAGCCTTCAGGGCTGCCCTTGCTGTAGGGGAGGTGTCTGAGCAGGGGGGTGGCACCGTTCTGCCTCCACAGAGGGCCTGGGAGTCCCAGGGGAGTCGGACACCAGGGCCGAGGGCAGAGCCCAGCAGCAGGGAGGGCTGGGGGACAGAAGGATGGGGAGGTGTAGGGGTGGGGGTGGGGCGCACAGGTCACAAGAGAGGGACCTGTGGGTAGGGGAGTGGTGGCTAGGAGGGGCGCGCCCTGTCCCCGGGCCTGGCTTCAGTGTCGGGCATGTAAACGGATTAAGTGTTTGTGTACTTGGGAAACGTGTTCTTCCCTTTACACCTAAAAATATGAAGGGAAAGTCTTGACAGTTCTTCTGCAGGCCTTTTTGAGAAAGCAAGTGTGGTCTGCAGATGCTGGTGCCCCGGACATCAGCTGCCCTGACTTCTGTCACCCTCCTCGTGGTGGGGGCAGCACGGCTGGGGGCTCTCTGAAGGCAAGAAAGTCCCTAAAGCAAGAGGAGGACCATCCCAAGGCCCGCCGCTTGAGGCCCTCCTGGTTTTGTTGGACTTGGACATAAACGCTCTGAAGCAATGTAGAGCCCCCGGCACGCCAGGGCCCAGGGCAGCTGGGCCTCCAGGATGGAGGTGAGCAGGGGACCAGAGCCCAGCTCCACAGGCCCCCTCCATGGAGGAGTGACGGGGGTCTGTGGCGCACAGCAGGGTTCCCACATCGGCTTCCCAAGTCCAAGGGTGGAGATTCCAAGGGTGATGATTTCCTGCAGATTTGGAGAAAAGGGAAATCCTGCCGGCCACCCTTGGACTTCCTGCCCTGCACTTGGCCCTCGCACCTGCCTGCTCTCGGCAGCAGGCGCCAGGATCCCCAGGCTGCCTTAGCTGTGTGTGGTTCCCTGTGTCTGTCTGGGCCCTGTGATGGGGGCCAGGGCTGAGGGCAGAGGGGCCAGGCTGGCTCAGCCCATAGGAGGCCACCTCACCCTGCTGCCGCCTCTGCCGCCCCAACTGGAAAGCTGGCCGGATTATTTCCATTCTTCTGTGCAATGCAACTGAAGCGCTTGAATTATCCCCACAGAACCCAGAACGGAAGCAAGGATGAGGCCTCAGCCGCCCTCCTCCCCATTCAAACACGTTCATCCCGCAATCCTCTGCTAAGCACCTGCGTGCTGCCCCGCTGCACTGTCGCCCTTCTTGTGCGAGCCTACCCTCGCCCACCCACCTCACCCTCCTGACCTTAAAGAAGACACCAGGCAGAAGCACAGGGGAGCCACTCCACACTGGTGGGGCGGGCCTTGCGGGGAGAAGCAGTACGCAGCCGTCTCCGTCAGCCATCTCCGTCTGGCACTCAGATGTGCATGCCTTCGTGTGACAGGCAACAGCAGTGTGACCGTGACCTCCCGTCTCCTGCTCTGCTGCCCCCACACCTGCGGTGCAGCCAGCCTGCCACGAGGCGGCTAGAGTCCAGCTAGACCCACCCCTGGCATGGCCGACCTCTTCCTGGCTTTCTCTGGGCCTAATCCCGTGAGGAGCGTGCATTCTTCAACGCCGGAAGTGTAAGGAAGTTCAAGGCAAGTGAGAAAAACCCAAATCGTCCCAGGGAAGCTCGTCTTTCCAGGGCGTCTGAGTGAGGGCATGACCAGCCTTGATGCTGCCTCACTGCCATCTGCCCAGGGCCTGCTGAATGCTTGAGTCCATGGTGACAGTGGTGGGGACAGTTATGAGGCAGTTAGAGTTTGGAAGTCATCTTGGCCGACTTGGCTACAGAGCAGTCTTAGGAACAGTGCCATAAAAATAAAGATTTATTCCTGGCACAGATGCATCTAGAGTAAACGGGGGCATATCTGACAGCGTTAGTACTGTGATGGCCAAATGCAAAGTGCACTCCAGAACCAGCGAAGGGTGACAGACTGGGCTGAGGCAGAGCTAGGACTAACCATCTCGAGTGATACCATCTCGGGGCCAGCAAAAGTTTTGGACATAGCTGGGTCATCTGACCAAACTGCTCAAGTCTTTACGTAATTATTGTCCTGGTATTAAATTTCCACCTGCCACTTTCCACAAACAGGAAACAGAATAAGGAGATGACCAGGAAGATTGCCAGATTAAGAATTCTAGACTTGGCCAGGTGCAGTGGCTCATACCTATAATCCTAGCATCTTGGGAGGCTGAGGCAGGAGGATCGCTTGAGCCCAGGAGTTTGAGACCAGCCTAGGCAACATAAGGAGACCCCATCTCTACAAAATACCAAAAAGTTACTCAGGTGTGGTGGCACACATGCGTGATCCCAGCTACTCGGGAGGCTGAGGTGGGAGGATCACTTGAACCCAGGAGGTTGGGGCTGCAATGAGCTATGATCGCACCACTTCATTCCAGCCTGGATGATAGGTGAGATTCTGTCTTAAACAGAAAAGAATTTTAGACTTATTTTCAAAAGTAGTTCCTTCTGACTTCCAAATACACCCGCGGTTCACTGTAGCTGTTTTGGACCCTCCTGGGTTTGGCTTCCTGTGTAACTGACAGCACCTAGCAATCAGTACTTTAAGATGACAGAAATACCAAAGTACCTAAAATGTGCTAATACTTTAATACAGAGGTCACTCTGCATGTGTCTAATTTATCCATTCTGATTCTTTCATTTAGAACAGCAAGTCTTAGTGTCTTGTATTTCTCTTTCTAGAAGACTCACACCATAGTTCATGGCCCCGTGATCCAGAGGCCCTGCTGGGGCCTCTGAGTGGAGCAGGCTGAAAACTCAAGCCGTAACTAATCTCTCCCCTGAAGAAAACTAAACTGAGGGCTCAGATGATGTGAAGTGTTCTGTGGCTGCATTCATACAAATGGTGAAAATGTAGCATACCTCCCCTCAAAAGCCCGAAATTAAAGACATGCCCCCAATTTAATGTGATCAATTACAGAAATAGGTTTCAGACACTTCATGGTTTAAAGTCTCACAAAATAAAGCTTTCAAAGGATCCAGTTGTATATGATTTTTTAAAAAAATAAACATTCTTCTGCTTGGTAGCTGCACATTCTGTTGCAATTCTAGTAACTCGTTGAGCAGGTGTGGGATGCCCTAGGCTCATAGATGCTCATGAGCTGGTTCAACCAAGTAAGAAAAATCTCAGGTAAGGCCGGGCAGGGTGGCTCACACCTGTAATCCCCGCACTTTGGGAGGCCGAGGCGGGCGGATCATGAGGTCAGGAGATCGAGACTATCCTGGATAATATGGTGAAACCCCGTCTCTACTGAAAATACAAAAAATTAGCTGGGCGTGATGGCAGGCGCCCATAGTCCCAGATACTCAGGAGGCTGAGGCAGGAGAATGTCATGAACCTGGGAGGCAGAGCTTGCAGTGAGTTGAGATCACGCCACTGCACTCCAGCCTGGGTGACAGTAAGACTCTGTCTCTTAAAAAAAAAAAAAAAAAAATCAGGTAAACAGTTTGATTAGCTAGTTCATGTCCCACGTTCATACTCACTGTAGAAACTGTTATGTGTGGTCACAGGCTTTCAACGACAAAAGGAGGACTCGAAGCTGTAAGGAAACATGATCCTGAAACCCTGTGCACACGTGCAGCTGCCCACAGTGGCCACAGACAGGTGAGGCTGCGAGGCGGCCACGGAGCCCACGCCCTCCTGAGCCGTGTTCTTGAACATCCCATCGCAAGTGTGACTGACGGGGCTTCTAGTAACATGGGGTGAAAAAGACAAAACAATTCCATACCAACCAGTTCAACCAAAATGTACAGGAAAGACTAAGCCAATTTAACAGAAGATAAACAAGCGGTATATTCAAGATAGTTTTAATATTAATTTTTTTGTGAATTAGAAATATCACTCTTAAATGATGAAAATTACTAGTGAAGTAACTATTTTCCCCAATTGCAGAATTACATTATTTATACATATAATACAGAGTTGATTGCATTGGAAAATAACAGTATTAAACATCGACAGGTAAAAAGGGCATCTTCACACCGCACCTCAGAGGGCCGTGAGTCCTTTGTACCCATCTGCAAAGTAACTCCACCAGCATTCAACTATTTTTAAGTGCAAACAATTTTTTTAGATCTGTGATTGCAGCATCTGCCTTCCTGAACTACATTAAGTCAGAAAGTAACAATTTTCTGTATGAGTGCATTCAAGGTTGTCTTCTGACCACCTAAGGTATAGAAAAATCAGTGCAAAAACAGGAAAGCACTATTTATAACAGTTGAATTTCAGGGGATTTCTTGTCCAAGAAACATTCTATTTTACACTATGTATATATGTATAATATATATATGAGATTTAATTACATTGAATTTTAGAGTAAAAAGTAAGAAAACTCAATTTCTTATTTTTTACTGCAGCCCCAAAAGACCGATTTAAAATGGAAACAATTTCTTTGGGTGAGCAGTGGGAGCACGATGCTGCAGAGTGAGCCGGTCGCCGTCCACACGGCCCTCGTCGACGTCCACCGCCTGAGGTCTGCCGGCTGGCACGGCTCAGGCGCAGCTGGGGCTCCTCCTCGTCACTCCCTCGAGTCCAAGTCCCGGGAGGCTGTGCGCGCAGCAGTGGGGTCGCTACACTACAGTTCCACCTGGAGAACTGGCCTGGCTTGGGGATGACAATGAGCCCTGCAAACAAAGCAGTCTACATTAATCCAGCAAAACACCGGACAGGCGACAGCCACCATGCTCGCCCTCTGCCAGCAGCTCCATGTGGTCAAAACTGGTGCTGTTGGTGTGGAAGCCAGTGTGGGAGCAAACCCTCCACTTCATCTATTTAATTCCTATCCATATCACTGCGTTCAATTCCTAGAGAATTGGAACCCTGCTGGGTGCAATATTGTGGTCTCAACACTGTCCAAGAGAAGGGCAGGCAGGGCTGGCCTTGCCCCTGGGGGAGACAGTGGTTTCTCGGCACCTGAGGACAGGTTCTTCGGAGTTTCACTGACCCAAAGGTACAGGTGCCTCGTGGGAGGTGTTCAGCGCCTTCAGCCAGGGTTGAGCCCAGGGCCCCACAGTTCTGGACCGCACACCCAGTCCCTTGGAGCCAGGGGTTGCCTTCAAGGATAGAGTTCAGGGACAACTTTGAAAGGGCATTCTCTGCTGGGGGGGTTCTTGCTTTGTTGGGTGGTGCGACCATGGCACCCTCTGGCTGCAGCTGTCCACATGTGTAGGCCCCACAGGTAGAGACAGGAGGGCCCAGGCCGAGGTGGGGGGAGCCCCAGAACAAAGGAGTCTTGCCGTGAGGCTGCGGCTGGGTGTGGAGAACGGATGTGGGGGCCAACCCACCAGGGCCAGCTGGAAGAATGGGCGGGGTGCTTCTGGCTCTTCAGGGCAACTCCTGCTGAGAGGCTCAGTGGGGAGGGGGAATCTCACCCAGATTTAGCAAGACAGGCGTGAGCTTAGGTAAACCTAAGAGGGTTTAACTTCCCACACAGCAAAGAGTACTTCCATTTCTTTGCATTTACTATTGGGCGGCAGTTAAATTACATCAAGGCATGGCGTTCGTTTATGAAGAAGAACATTAAGATGGCGACAGTGCAACCCCAAAGGTGCACATTTTCAGCTCTGGGAATGCAACTCAGCCTAAGCTGTCGTGGAAGAAGGCTTCGGCTGATGAGTACTGTTTACAAATGACAAGCCTTTAACTCAAGCAAACATTGCTACCTTCTCACACATTGGACTTGCGTGGACACAGATGAGGGTGACAATCTGAAACTGCCCTTCAGCCTCGCCCACACGCTGCTGCAGGAAGCCGGGAAGCAGGCTGTCCCACTGGTCATTTCATCCCGTTTGTTCCCTTCACCTGAAATCTGTTCACCTAGACAAGCTCAGGAGCAAACGGAACGTGGCAGCTGCCCTGCTCAGAGGCTACAGGAGCGCTTTTCCTCTGGGACCCCTGAAAAGGGACAGAACCCTGTTTGTACTTGTGGAGGACCCCGCAAATGCCCCATACTTCTGGCTCAAACTCATCAAGGCTGTGGAGGTCAGCTGGGCAGCGGGTGGCTGACTGCACTTCTGCCACGGACAGTCTGGAGGAAGGAAGCCTCTAACACAGGACGCTCTGCCTTCATCACCGCGCACACCCTAAGAAAGTACTTTCCACAAGCTACGTGGTGTCCAGGAGGTGACAATCTCCTGAACCAAGAGGCACCTCCCTTCCCCCCAGCCACAGAAAAGTCATCTACTCCTGGCAAGGGAGAAAGTGGTGGTGATCCAGCCTGGGGACAGATGGAGAGGGGCCACCTCATCTGGCAGCCACAGAGTCTCCCTCCCCTTTCACAGAGCGCCAGGTGGAGGCAAGTGCTCCAGGTATGAGGCAGCCCTACCCACAGGAAGGTGGTGTCCTGTGAACCAATCCTGTGTTAAGTTTAGCTTCCCAGGAGCACATTTCACGACTTAAAAACAAGTGACAGCCAGCCCTGTGGGAGGCTAAGGTGGGGGGTTCACTTAAGCCCAGGAATTTGAGACCAGCCTGGCTAACATGGTGTATTTTTTGTATTCTACTAAAATGGTGTAATCTACTAACATGGTGTAATTTTTGTATTCTACTAAAAATACAAAAATTAGCCGGGTGTGGTGGTGCACGCTTATCATCCCAGCTACTCAGGAGGCTGAGGCAGGAGATGGCTTGAGCCCAGGAGATGCAGGTTGCAATGAGCTACAATCCACTGCACTCCAGCCTGGAGCACAGAGCAAGACTCGTCTCAAAAAATGAAAATAAAAACAAGTGACATTAATTTTAATATTTTCTCTTTTTTGGGGGAGTCTCACTCTGTCGCCCAGGCTAGAGTGCAATGGCACGATCTTGGCTCACTGCAAGCCCCACCTCCTGGGTTCAAGCAATTCTCCTGCCTCAGCCTCCCAAGTAGCTGGGACTACAGGTGCCCGCTACCACGCCCAGCTAATTTTTTGTATTAGCAGGATGGTCTCGATCTCCTGACCTCGTGATCCGCCTGCCTCGGCCTCCCAAAGTGCTGGGATTACAGGCGTGAGCCACCGCGCCCGGCCAATTTTAATATTTTCTTTAACTCAGGATGTTTCATAACATATTCAGCAATACAAAACTTATTAATGACTTTTTTGGTAAGAAGCCTAAGAGGTGTGCCGTGTGGTTGACACGTTATGGCACATTTCAGGTTGGACTGGCCCCGGTTTACATACTCAGTGGCTGTAGGTGGCTCGTGACGGCCATGAGGGACAGCACCCGTCCTTAGACGTCCTCTCACTGAGCGGGAGGCCGCTTTCCATCACTCCCAAGGGCGGGCGGGTGCTGAGACGCAGAGGTGGTGCCGCCATCAGGCTGCCAGAGCCTGATGTCGAGGGACACGCTGCTTCCACCCGCTGGTCCCTACAAAGCCCTGCCCCTAGAAAGCGACCCAACCTGAGGGTTGCAGGTAGCTTCCTATTCTCCCATTAGCACAAAACAAATGTACACTACACTCATTCTCCAGTTTCTGCTGGCTAACGCCTTGATGCCAGCTGTGGTGGCAGCTGGGAGCCAACTAGAACCACCCTCATGCCCTCCACCGTCCCAGTCTCCACTGGGCCCACCTTCCGGAGACATCTTCAATCAACCGCCCTCCGCTCGCCTTCTGTAGTCCATACTGGCAGAACAGGGAACTGGGGGTTCCCATTAGCAGGCCTTAGCCCTTTTCATTCAACCCTGGTTAACAATTGTTTTAGAATGGATCGCCATGCGGAGAATGTGCCCTGGTTAACAATTGTTTTAGAACGGATCACCACGCAGACAATGTGCCCTGGTTAACAATTGTTTTAGAATGGATCGCCATGCGGACAATGTGCCCTGGTTAACAATTGTCTTAGAATGGATCGCCATGCGGACAATGTGCCCTGGTTAACAATTGTTTTAGAACGGATCGCCATGCGGAGAATGTGCCCTGGTTAACAATTGTTTTAGAACGGATCGCCATGCGGAGAATGTGCCCTGGTTAACAACTGTCTTAGAATGGATCGCCATGCGGAGAATGTGCCCTGGTTAACAACTGTCTTAGAATGGATCGCCATGCGGAGAATGTGCCCTGGTTAACAACTGTCTTAGAATGGATCGCCATGCGGAGAACGTGCCCTGGTTAACAACTGTCTTAGAATGGATCGCCATGCGGAGAATGTGCCCTGGTTAACAATTGTTTTAGAATGGATCGCCATGCGGAGAATGTGCCCTGGTTAACAACTGTTTTAGAATGGATCGCCATGCGGAGAATGTGCCCTGGTTAACAACTGTTTTAGAATGGATCGCCATGCGGAGAATGTGCCCTGGTTAACAATTGTTTTAGAACGGGTCACCATGCAGAGAATGTGCACAGGATCAACACTCAGGGTCCCTACGCTGGAGCACTGGGGAAGCAGGTTGGCTACCGGTGAAAAACCCAAGAGGACCCCAGGGTGCTTGACCAGGGACTCCCTGGAGCCCGCCTGTCAGAGCAAAGGGGAGAACAGCGGTCTCTAAGAGGAGTTAACAGGAAGGCGAAGCAAAGACCCAGTGGGTCCGGCCTCCAGTTCTCCAGCAGTGAACCCAGCAAGCCCCAGGAGACGGGCCTGCAGGCACAAGCCCTGGAGTGCACTGGGCCTGCTGCGGCCCTGGGTTAGCATCAGTGCCAGGCATGCCCAGAAGCAGGGGGTGCGACACAGTGAGCCCTCCGGGTGGCAGAGAAGGGGCCTTGGCACCCTGCAGGCAGGTGAGGACTTGTGCGAGTCAATGAACCCGTCATCTTGCACCCATCACTTGCTGGAGATGGACTTGCTTTGCCGTGATGAACACTGGAGGCAGCAGAGGAAGAAATGCCATTCAGAAGAAATTAAATGGAAAAAAGCCACCTTGTTTCTGTCAGTCTGTGATTTAGTCTAAAGATTATCAGGTGGCAGAAGAGGAAGGCGAGCAGCAGACACCTAGGCCCCCGTGGGAGGATCCAGGCTGCAGCTTCCCTCGAGAGCACAGTGGGAGGCGTGTTAAGTGTGGGGGATCCACTGCCCAAATGTTTATCCATGTCAAACTCCCAGTGACAGGGACCCTGCTGCCCCAATCTGCCTGCTCCTCAGGGAGGGAGCGTGGTTTTACCCTGTCCTTCTCTGCTTCCTTTTCATGGGAGAAAAGGGGCAAGGCCCGGCCTGGCCAATGGAGAACCTGGCAAGGGGAGCCCACGCACACTTCACCTGTCCTCAGCAGCGTGCAGGAGCCGCTGGTCTGTCTGTGCACTGGAAGCAGGACAGCTGGCAGCTCCAGGCTTTACCAGTTGCCATCAGGCAAAGGAGTTCCCCAGGGAGAATCTGCACGGCGTCCCATCAGCCCCCACGCTGTGAGAGGAACGGGGCAAGCCTTGGCTCTAATACTTAGTCAGCTGCTCGGCTCGGCTCTCCACAGAGTCACTGTTTCATTCCTGTAGAGATTTCAGTTCAAAATTAAGTGATAGAAAATACTCCAGCTCTTGGTTTGGGTTTGATTCTAATTTATAATACGAAGTTAAGAGAATTATGCCTTGTCGCACCAGAATATATAGGAAAAATATTTTGGTTCAAAACAATTTACAATAAAGCAGCAGGGCCACGTTCCTGCCCCTGCAGGTGCTGCTCAGACTGCAGATTCTGACAGCAAGACAGGACTGTGAGGGCCACAGGCCACATCAGAGAAAGGACATGTCCTGAAGCTCTGTCAGGCCCAGGACAGTCTCCTGGCTCTGGGTTCCGGGAGAGCTTCCCCTTCCGACGCCCGCAACCCCTGGCCTGTGAATGTCAGAGAAGACAGAACCTCAAGGAGACAAATGTGGGATGTGGATGAGTGTGTGGGCTGGGCGCCAGCTCATCCCTCATCCACCTGGGACTGTTCAAAACCCTCTCTGGTCATTCAACTCCCAAGGTCACCCTTTCCAACCCAAACAAAAGTGATACGCAGACAGGCCCTGGGACCCGTTTTATTGCAGGCAGGCAGGCAGACTAGCACTTCTCTCCTGAGATTGTGGACAAAGTGCCACAAGACAGAATCTGCTTCTACACAGCCACAACATCCGGGAGCTTGGTGCCAGCTGGCCGGGGTGCTGTGGAGGTCACCTCCACTGGCGTCTCCCAGAGGGAGAAGGCCAGCCTTGGCCCTGCACGTAGCCTCTGAGGCTCCAATGCTGGCCTCTGTGGCAGGTGCTCCTGGGGAGAACATGAGTTAAATGTTATTTGCAAAGCAATACCTTTTTAGAGACGGTGCAGGAATGATGAGAACTATGACCAGGCTAGCCTGCTCTCAGAACTAGGACTTCCAGCTCGGAACACACTCCTTAACTGCTCACCTGCAAGACTCCCACCATTCTCATTACACAGAGCACGACAGAAAGGAACCAAAGCAAACCTGGAGAAAGCAGCCATGGTTTATTCAGGGCATGCGAATCCAGTTTTTAGATCACACAAGCGGCACGTGAGCCACAGAGCCGGGGACCCTTGGCACAGCCCAGGGATGCCGGGACCCATCTTTGCCCCAGACTTGCCGCGCAGTCTGGCCTGGGACCTCAGTTGTAGCTGGGCAGTGGACCATGTACCTCTGCCAGCTTTAACCTGTCCACTGACAGGTCACAGTAAGGGGCCACACTTCCCCTAGATGCCACTCAACCTGGCCTCTAATGAGAAAAGCCGCCCAGAGAAAAGGATTGTGCTCTTCAGACATCTGGGGAAAGACCACGCAAATGAAGGGCACAACCATTTAAGGGCTCCGCTGTGATCTGAAGGTGGAAGAAAAGCATCAGAGAGAATGTGTGCAAGTTAGGGGGCCTTCATCGTGATCCCGTTCACTGACGGAGACCAGCACAGGCCCGGGCTGTCACTGGAGGCCCTCCTGCTCCTGGGACCCACTTGGCCCTGCAATCCTCTCTGCCGTGTGGGGCAGGAAAAAGGGACCCCACTTAGTCTCCCTAAAGCCTTTCTAGCTTGAGTAACTTCAAGGAGGATTTTGCTCATGCTGCCCCCCACCTAAAAGGGGAGGCTGGTTTTGGAGGCCACTGACCCTGGAAGGGGTGGTGGGGAGCTGAGAGCCTCTAGGTGGTCTGTTCATCTCCAGAGACCCCTGAGCTCAGAATCCATTAATTCTGACAAGCAGCCACACATGGATAAATGGCTATTTTTTCTTTAAGACAGAGTCTTGCTCTGTTGCCCAGGCTGGAGTGCAGTGGCACCATCTCAACTCACTGCAAGCTCTACCTCCTGGGTTCAAGTGATTCTCATGGTGCCTCAGCCTCCCAAGTAGCTGGAACTACAGGCGCACGCCACCAGGCCCCGCTAATTTTTGTATTTTTAGTACAGACGGGGTTTTGCCATGATGGCTGGGCTGGTCTCAAACTCCTGGGCTCAGGTGATCCACCCGCCTCGGCCTCCCAAAGTGCTGAGATTACAGGTGTGAGCCATCCCACCCAGCTGAGAACTGGCTATTTTTATTTTTTTGAAGGTACAAACTAGTTATTTTTAAAAGACCAAAATGTCATGGTTTTCTTAAAAAAAAAAAAAAAACTTGCTGTCAACTTAATAGTCTTTAGGGTTTAAAATCTACTCGGTGCTAGCCGGGGCAACATGGCAAGACCCTACATCTACGGAAATAAAAATACAAAAATTAGCTGCGTTTAGTGGTGTGTGCTTATGGTCCCAGTTACTCAAGAGGCTGAGATGGGAGGATCACTGAGCCCAGGAGGTCAAGGCTTCAGTGAGCCATGTTCATGCTACCGCACTCCAGCCTCGGCAAGAGAGTGAGACCCTGTCTCAAAAAACACCAACGAAAACACCCTGTTCAGTGCTGAGAACAGGGCCCTGGAGCACTCTTGCGGCGGGCGGCGGGCGGCGGGCAGCAGGCCCCAGGAGGCCGCTTTTCAGAGCTGTAGGCCTGAATGTTGCCTCTGCTTTGGCAGCCCAGACTCAAGACAAAAAGTGCAGACAGTTCAGCACTGGAGGCTCTGCCGAGCCAGCACTCCAGAGACAGCACCATAGGAAGCTTCTGGGAGTTCCCGCCCGATGAACGTGCTAGAGGCAGAGCACAGGACTCAGCCGGCTGCCAACATGGAGAGGCAGCTGAGCGGGACCTGGATGTCTCATGACACAGCAGGGAAGTGACAATTAAATGGGAGCATAAGGGCCTGGTGGAGGGTTGTGTCTCAGGCCAGCTCGCCCTCACTTGTCACAGCTCAGGCAGGGGGGATAGGCCTGCGGGTGCCAGGGCGCAGCTCAGATCAGCCACATCGTCTGTCAAGAGTGAGGGACAGTATTTCATAGTAAGACAATGTAAATCATGAGTTCTTCTCATCCCAAATGGAACGTCCCCCACTGCCCTGTGTAGGAAGCTAACTGCACTGACGACGGGCCTGGTGTCCACAGCAGGACAACCTCACGCCAGCACAAAGCCTTAAGCAAACACTATTCAAGGTGAGGAGGAGGAAAACACTGAACTTCTAGCCAGGAAAAGAGCTCCTACAGAAAGCAGCCTACCTGGGGCGAGGGGAGGGAGAGCATTAGGACAAATACCTCATGCACGGGGGCCTTAAAACCTAGATGACATGGCCGGGCGCGGTGGCTCAAGCCTGTAATCCCAGCACTTTGGGAGGCCGAGACGGGCGGATCATGAGGTCAGGAGATCGAGACCATCCTGGCTAACACAGTGAAACCCCGTCTCTACTAAAAAATACAAAAAACTAGCCGGGCGAGGTGGCGGGCACCTGTAGTCCCAGCTACTTGGGAGGCTGAGGCAGGAGAATGGCACAAACCCGGGAGGTGGAGCTTGCAGTGAGCTGAGATCCAGCCACTGCACTCCAGCCCGGGCGACAGCGCGAGACTCCGTCTCAAAAAAAAAAAAAAACCTAGATGACAGGTTGATGGGTGCAGCAACCACCATGGCACATGTATACCTAGGTAGCAAACCTGCACGGTCAGCACATGTACCCCAGAACTTACAGCAAAATAAAAAAAAAGCAGCTTACCAGCCGCTACCTTCTCCACTCTCCCAGCTGCCAGCCGGGTGGCTGGACAGAAGGTCGGATGTCCAGCATCCGGGATAGTGAGTCCATGTAACCAAAGCCAGCTCGTGGCCCAGGAAGACTTCAGAATGTCAGCATTCTCACTAAACAGAAGCCTCTACACAGCTCAGCCAAAACGCCAATCGACAGTCCTCCTCCCGGACTGGAGCTGGCATAGAGGAGGACCACATAAAACGGGATCTGGGACGCAGAACATTTCATCGAGTATGCTGCCAACTATGAGAAACACAGTCAGCTTAAGTCAGAGGGAGCAATTCCGGTGGCTGGCTGTTCTATAAACATTCACAAGGCCCTTACTTTTACAACATTTAAAAACTTTTCTTGTTTTGGTTCACTGGGATTTTTAAAGCTTAGATGTGAAAATGACTACTGAAAATTATCTACATTTACAGTTCACTCACACACGTTTATTTAATGTCAATATACAGAGGACAGTCCCACAGTACTTCAGAATATCAAGTATGTAGGAAATGTAGTAAGTCTCATTAGCTGTGACAGTGACAAGGGAACAGCTAAAAAACAAAGCTGTGAAACAGAAACATGATTTCCTTAAAATTATAAAATAACAATACTGATATTAAAGCTTCATTAATTATTGCAACAGTTAAGAATTTAATTTACCAATACTTCATGTTAGGAAGGCTCTTTATGAAATTTATTCAAGTTGTCAAGAAATTAGATGAAAATATAAAAAAGGAAATACATGTGAATTTGACTTTTGATTTTCACTCAAAATACCCATACAATTTTATACAGTGTCGCCTAACATAACAATCTTTAATAAACTCAAGTATACAGAAATGATAAAAATGCAGGAAATTCTTCTTTTACACTTTCAAATGAAGGGCTAGTAATTTATGACACAAAGTTCGGGTAACAGATGCAGAAACGAATAAAAAAAATCAACATCAGAGAGACAGTTGCCCTCTTCCGGAGGGCACGTTCTTACAGTTTGTAACTAGGCTCTGAGTTTCAAAGGTAACAGCTGAATAGAGTGCTTTTAAATATAAAGCCACAGACTTCACTTCTGCCAGACTCATGTCTCCTCCCTCTGGGACATCACTTGGGGTCACTGTGGTGTGCACCTTGTTAACTTAAAGCAACACATGACAGTCCCAGTCGGCCCGTGGCGACGGGCGTGCTCCAGACAAGGGGGCCCTGCAGGTTGCCGCCAGGGCGGCAGACTATCAACCTTCACCTTTGTCACCCAGACCAGACCGGAGGCGGCGTCTCCAGGTCACCCGACCCCTACCCACGCACGTGGACGTTCTTCACTGCTAAGGAGCGAACCCTCAGCCGGGGGCACACCGACCCTCATGGTGCAACCCCACAGTCAGAGGCTAATCCCTCCCCCATCCACCGGCGCCGGAGGCAGGGCAGGGCCGCTGGATCCCCCGCCATGCCCTCACCCACAGAGCTGGACGCCAGACGCTGTGTTCCATGAATCCTTCCCCAGAAAATCCACAGGTGAACTGCTTCTAGTTCTTCCTTGGGCAGTCACACATGCATGAGGTGGCGCTTGGGTTTCCGTGGATCCCTTCTCCAGCCGCCCGCACCCCCTAGGCTTTCTCCTCCTCACACTTTGAGCTCGCTCAACAAAGAAAGGAAATGTCTCCCTCCCCGGCAAGAGGTGATGAGGACCTTGTACTCAGGCAACTTCAGCACTAATTTCATACTTCACAATTTCTTTAATATTGAAAATGAACCCCAGGAAGTGGAGGAAATGGGGGAAACGGCTGCCTGGCCACGTGCCAGGTGGGCCCTGGGGGTGAAGTCAGCCAGTGGAGAGCCAAAACTCCCGTCCTGTCACTGCAATTCTTCCTCAGAATTCCTGAATGCCTGTGAGACAAGAATCATTGTGATAGCTCCTTTCTGATTCTCCACGCCTCCATTTCTAAGGCATTTGCCCTCAGTCCCCAGTTAAGGGTTCACAGAAGAACACTTCCAAATTGCTAGAAGGTTCAATCAGCACAAAAGAGAAATGAGATCCTTTACCATGATTTAAGCAAATTTCGACCCCAAGGTTACTGGTTATTTGTAAAGTGTCTTACTCCTGCACATGAATTTGCCTTTAAAAGAAGGCAAGCTTTTCCAAAGGCTCCCTTCTCCAGGCCTCTGGGGGAATTTTATTTCCCCTTCTGAAGAAGAAAAACGCCTCAGAGAAAGGCTCCAGGGCTGCCGGTGGTGTTTGGAAGCCTGCCCCATCACAGTAACGGCACAAACCTGGCTTCTTGAATTCCGGTGAAAAAGGCCAACCCAAGTAGGGTACGTAGAGGCTCCCCTGGCCCTGGCCTGGCACCTTCAGAAGGCGTCTGACACCGCCCAGGGCCCAGCTCACCCCCGTGCCGGGTGGGAGCGGGATTCTCCGGCCACGCAGCATGCACCTGACTTTCATCTGAGCTTCTCATCTCTGCGGTTTGGTACACGCTGGAACAGTGATGCCGACTGAGTAGTTAACAGCCTCTTCTTGCCAAATGCTGTGTTTTATTCCAGAGATTAGGTTAGAAAAGATATTCTTGCTCATAATAATGTTTAGGCTGAAAAACTGAAAAATTTCAATGAGGAAGCTCAAAGTTTGGTGAGAAAAATACAAATATTTTTCCCAAATTTCTCTTAGGGTTAGCAGCACGCGTTGTACCTTCCACACCTGGCATCAGGAACCACCGCTGCCGCCCCTCCCTGGCCCTCCCCAGGTCTGCGGGAGCCATTACTCAGCAGCACAGCCGAGGAGGAGGGCGCCTCCCCGCCCTCTCTCCAGGGCCCTCTTCTCAAGCTGTCGGGCACCTTTAGTTCTGGTCTTGGAGAACACCTTGCATCCTGTCCTCCTGCCTGCAGAAGTGCTCTGCCGGCTGTCAAAGAAAGGGGCAGCAGTCAGAGGGGCAGAGTGGACGCAGAGTGGTGTCACCCTGCAGGGCCTGGGCCAGCAGTCAAAGGCAGCCCCTCCCTAGGCTGGCACAGTGCTCTCCACTGGGCTCTGAACCCAGCAAGAGGGGCCTTGGGGAGGGCATGGAGACACAATAAAGGGGCCCCAGACAAGGTACCAGAAAGACATTAAGGACAGTACACTCCTTGGCAAAAACTGGAAGAAAAAGATTGTGATCAAGCCCCCAATCCCAAACTGACAATATCATAGTGTTTAAAACCGGAGGTGGGAGAGGAAGACGCACACAGGCCTCCATACTAGGTAGCACATTTCACAGCTGTTTTCAAAGGAAACACAACCTCGTCCTCTTGCCTCTCCCACCCCTGGTTCCTATCAGCAAATGACTCCTAAGTCACCTGTCAGTCAGTGTACCCCTGTAATTCCTCTTTCATCCCAGCCACTGCGACTGAGAATGACAGAGAGCGGGGAGAAATCAGAGAGTACCCAGTCGGTCACGCTGGTTACTCGGGCCACACCCCCACGGCTTCCCTGTCCGTGGGACACACCTTCAGAACCGCAAGGTCGCCATAATGTCACCATAAATGCTACTTACCTGGGATCAGCCCCTCTCTATTTAGGCCAAATACTAAGTCCTGAATTTTGAAACTGCATACTCAATGCCTCAGAAGCATTTGAAACTGAATGTTTACAACTATGTAGGTGCATAAAATTGCACATGGAGGGTTCATTACTAATCTCTCCACATGACCCAATTTGGCCTCCAAAGCGGAAGCTGTCCACAAGGCTGGCTGTCATGGCTCCCTTAGATCAGGTCACCTTTAGGAACAAAGGCCTGTACTCCACAGGTAGAGAGGATGCGAACATTCCTAGAAGTAGTGCTCAGGGATGTGAAAGGCACGGACAGGCGAGATGCACCTGAAGGCTGCTGTGGTTCCCGGGTGGCAGCATGCTGCCGCGCCATCACACTGAAGAGAAACCACTGCGTTAAGGCCCACGATGGGCACAGGGTGGGTGGCTCCACCGTGACATGTTTGCTGATGGGAAGCAGGCCTGGGGACCTGGGCCGGCTTTCCTGGGAGGGCTGCGTTAAGAGCACAGGGAGCGGCTGCTCCAGCTACCAGGGTCTTTACACTGCGGAGAAAGACAAGCCACCAGGTCTTCGCTTTGCGGAGCCGCATTCACTAGGCAAACCGGTGTAAGCGATCGTTCTCTCTAGATTTCATTACACAGGTGTGCACACCAGAAAAACCTCAATGTACAAAATGAGTTAACAAGGAAGATAACCACCATCTTGACATGGAACATAGAGTTCAAGGGGCCATCTCACCCACTGTGAAAACTGGAATTGGAAAAGCAGCTCCCTGTGCAGCAGCAGGGAGCGAGGGTGAGACTGCGGCCTCCAGGGGAGCAGCAGAGCCTCCCACTGCCGAGGAAGCCACAGGCCACCAGGCCTTGGGCTGCGGCGCCGGGGTGGGAGCCACTGAGGACGAAGCCTAAGCACATGGCCAGCGTCGGCATCCCAAGAGTCATCCCGGAGCCACAGCTGCCATCCAAGAACAAGGAAAGGGGAAAGCTGCACTTGTGCTTCCTCTGGGGGGTACTAAGTCCAAACAAGGCCCACGTAAGGGAGAAGTCAGAAGCCCTGGGGGGTCTCACAGAGCGGAGGAGTCACGTGCCTTTCTGACCCAATCCCCCTCCCCCACCGCACCTCCCCCCAGCAAAAAACCAAAAAACTCCTTTTCCCTTGTTGGGAAAACACACAAGCAAAGTGCGTCTGACATAAAAGGTCTTCGCTTATGCGGCAAGAGGCACTTCTGCAACGCTGTTGGCATCCTCAGCCCGCAGCTCCTACGAACTGTCCGGGCTCTGAGTGAGGTGGGTATTTTATGCACAGAATCTCAATCAAAGTGCTACAAACTGCTTCTTTGAAAAAAGATGTTTATTAAACAACTTTAATTGTCATAAAATGACTAAAATGGGTTTTAAAAATTAAGGCTCTTCTCTTTCTGTGGATTGCCAGAACAATGTAAAAATAATATCAATCAACCCTGCGAAACTTTTTGTTCCTAAAGTTAAATTTCATAGATTCCTAAACATTTTATGATTAAGATAAAAAATTGGACTATAAATGACAATTCATGGCCATCTGTGCTGAACACACACTGATCAGGTGTACAATATTCTAATTGAGTAGTTAAGCAAAAATATTCCAGTTAAAGCATAAATTTTAATTTCAGCATTTTAAAGTCATTGTTTCCCCACACGGTCATGATTTTCCTAAAATTGAAATAGTCTAATACAGGAGCGCTAACCTTGGGACTCTATATACTCCCAGGAGGATGACTGACTTGGCTGGCAATTAGTTTGATTATATTTTTTTAAATGCTCTAAGGTAAATTATCAAATGATTCAGAATTACATGGCATGCAGTATCCAAAATTATGGCTCTGATGCATTTAGATTTACATTAAGAATAAGAAGTGTCATTCACATTCATTGTACACCCCACCCCTCCCACGGGAAAAAAAAAAAGTCACTACCTATTCAAGTTCTAGATCTGGTGCAGCATTAAGGATTAAAACTTACCACTTTACCAGGCCTTCCCCATGTGCAAATAAATCCCTCCTGACAAGCAGTGACTATACAGTCTTCAAGAAATATTAGTACAGTCAGTCTTTCATGTGCTATCTTTTTACATATCAGCGGCTCTAACAAGGGAACGTCTTCCATTCGAGGACACAGGGGCGTTCCCAAAGTTTTAGCAGGGTCCGTTTTGGTTTTGGTAACTAGATTCAGTTTGTCACTGCTCTTGCTAGAAATGTGTCCCATGCTATGATTTCGCTTGTGATCTTTCTCGTGGTGCCTCTCCTTCCGGTCATGTAGTGAAAGTGTTGCAAATTTGCTGACCCCAGAAGCAATGGCCCCGTCCATGACACTGCTTTTGCTGCCAGCATTTGAGACTGCTGAATGTGGAAGGCTGTTGGACCGTGGCAGAGGGGGTGGCACAGAGTTCCCGGGCGTTGTAACACTGTTCCCATTGCTTCCAGCAGGAGGACTCGTGGCATTCATGACATTTGTGTGTGTCCTTGCTCTTGAGAGGGGTTGGTGAGGGAAAAGGATATCTTCTGTAAGGTCCCATAAACAGAGCTGTGTGTCCTGGCCCACGGAACCAAACCGATAGGTGACACTTACGGGGCGGCTGTCTGTAGAGTTCCGTTTGGAGAGCCGGGACTGTGTACTATTTGCTCGATCTCTGCCAAAATGAAGAAGGTCTTGGAAGTCCTCGTCGCTGCCACTAAACTCCATAGGGTCACCTTCTTCTACACTAGTGGTATAAGGGTCAAATGCTACGACACTGACCCAGGACTTGTGCCCGTGGCCTCTGGCTATTACTCGGCAGTCTACAAAGGACCAGACTGTCACCAAGTCGTCCTCGCCACCTGTCACGATGTACTTGCCATCCGGGCTCCAGCACACACACAGCAAGCCCCCAAAGTAGCTTTTCATCGTACCGTGCAGCTCCACTGAGTCAAAGTTGAACACCCGCAGAAACCCATCCTGGCTCACGCACGCTAAGAACTTGCCATCTGGGGAGAAAGCAAACTCGTTGAGGGCCCCCTCGCCCACCGTCCACTTAAGGAGAGGGTTCCTCGTGGATTTGCTCTTGCAAGTGTGCACGGCAAAGCTCTCTCCCTGCTTCAGAAGCTGGTAGTGGGGGGCTGTGGTGCCACAAGTGTGCTCCACATTATATAAGTACATGTTCCCACTCGAGTGGGCTACTAGGAAAAGGCTTTCCGAACCGGGAACCCATTTGACACAGGTAACTCGTGACTTGTCTATTAGTCTCTGTGAAGACAAAGGAGAATAAGTTAGCACAACGGAGAAGTCTCAAAGGTCTACTTTTCCAGCAAGAAAACTTGTGTGCTTCCCGGTAGGAAGGGGCAAGTCCATCCAGGCCCTCCACATTTTATCCTGCAGTCAGCCAAGCCAGCAAGGAGCATTTTGGCCTTTTTGGAGTAATTTAGAATTACTTTCTAAAACCGGTGTGAGGCTGAGGGAGTCAGGCAGCCAACAAATATTTGCAGAGGGGCCACAAAGTGCCAGACGCTATGCCAGGCCCAGGATTCACTGCGGAGGGAACAGCCCTGCTGGGATCTTTCTTCCTTAACAGTAGGAGTGTCTGAATCTGGGGGTCACTGCATCTACATGTGGCACCCCCTCTATGATGACCCGCGGGTGAAGTCTCTGAGTCCTCACAGCCAGGAGAGCTCTGTGTCACCCTAATGGGTTTCTCTGCATTTACTGTCACTGTCAGTCATGGGCTGGCTCCATCTGCCCCTCTGCTCTGGCGGCTCGAAGGTGGGGAGTGAAATCCGCAGCCCACGGCTGGCAGCACACACAACTCCAAAACAGAGCCTGGGCCCACCGAGGCCGCCTCACTCCCACGCACCGCCCCATGTGCCTCTCCATAAGCACCTCCTCGAAACCCTCTCTGCTGGCATTGAGAGAGATACACTGACGATTCATTCGGGAGTGTGTGTCTCATCACCATCACTCTGCTCCATGCTAACTTTGGACCCCTGACCGACGTGTTTCTTTAACAGGCACATGTCAGTAGTCTTGCCTTTAAAACCCAAATAACAAAGGGCAAAAATACCCAACCCACCCCACCAAAGGCACAAGTCTCTTTCCCTGCTTGCCAATCAATCCTGCAATGGGGATTGCCAGTGCAACGGCTTCCACAGGGGCGGTCCCTTTCTAGACCATCTGAGCGCAAAATCACATCACCAGAACGCATCCGGAAGTTCCAAGACTCCCAAGTTCTACCTAGAAACTCCTACTGCCAAATGCTCTCTACTGTACCATCTCCCCAGTCACAGTGTCCCTTTAGAAGCCCAGCAGCCCCAGGTAAGTTGAACACCACCACTTCACCTAACAGGTGGGGAGCTCCTGGCTCAAGTCCCAGAGGGGTACTGGGCACACGGGGGCAGAATCTGCCAAGAAGCATGCCAATTTCTGCCTGGGTGGCTTTGAGGCCATGTGCCCGCCATGTGTGCTACATCTTTACAGAGAATTACAGAAATAAGACGACCCGATTTTTAAAAGAACGACTGGAAAAGAAATTAATGAGCCATGCAAGCTCACTGCATGAACATTAGACCCTAGAAGGCAGGTTGCTAACAAATGACCCCAGGCAGGAAGAACGGAGGCTTGAACGCCACACAGCATATGGCCTCAGGGCTGGGGACCATGTGTTGGGCAAAGGCTACTCAGCAGCAGGTGTCCCTGCTTACTGCTGTAAAATGGCATGGCAGGCCCTCTTAAATTAATAGGCACGTTGCAAGCCAGCCTTGGGGACACAGCCGATATTTTCATCCCCCGCCTCTACCCTCCTGTCTGGTGGCCTACCTATAAACAGCACCTGACCTGCACTAATGCCAACAACCTAAAAACCTAGCGCTGCTCTGGCAGGGTTTCCATTAGACCTTTGTGCAACTTGTTCAGCAAGGGGTTAGAGAGAGAATTTACATGGCCAGAGCAGGGCTTTTTTTTGGTGGTAGAGGGAGGTGCAAGGATGATGGTGATGGTGAACGGTGGGTTAAGAGGCCTCCACTCTCCCATCACAGCTCTGCCAGACCTTGCTGTGCCCACCGGGCCCAGGCTACCCCAGCACTCTTGATTCCACAAACACTACTGTACCTGATCACCCAGGGCCTAAGGGTGTCCACAGCTCACTCCATCGCTGGCCTTGTCAGGTAGGCCTACACCAGCTAACTTAGGCCTGGGGAGCCAGACTGCTGTCCTGATTGTGGTACAGTGGCTCCCAATTCCTGCACCTTACATTTCACCAGAACCAAATCAAATCCCAGTTTTTCTAGGATCACTTCATTGTTATTCTATTCACCATGCATGGAGAAATTTAAGGACATAAAAACTTCTAGCAGCATGGTTAGGAGTAAATTTTATTTTGGGCCTTAAAAAACGCAACAAAAAACTGCATGAGAACTCAAAAATGAGTATCATCAAGTAAAAACAGTATTGCTTTGCAATGGTGAGGTATGAACAGTTATAGCACCATTAAAAATAAACGTTACTGCAATGACAAAACACATTAAAAACCTTCACTCCTCTATTAAAAAGTTGCACTGTGGCTGGGCATGGTGGCTCATGCCTGTAATCCCAGCACTTTGGGAGGCCGAGGAGGGTGGATCACTTTAGGTCTGGAGTTCGAGACCAGCCTGGCCAACATGGTGAAACCCTGTCTCTACTAAAAATACAAAAATTAGCTGGGCGTGGTAGCGCACAACTGTAATCTCAGTTGCTCTGGAGGCTGAGGCAAGAGAATCACTTGAACCCGGGAGGCAGTGGTTGCATGCAGTGAGCCAAGATCGTGTCATTGCATTCCAGCCTGGGCAACAAAGTCAGACTCCGTCTCAAAAAAAAAAAAAAAAAAAAGGTGCACTGAGATTACCCTAAGTAGACACGTGGATGTAACTTACAGATAATATCCTGTGCCAATTTACTTCAGTCCTCCTCTGTGAGCCTTAATTAAACATTACTGTTACACACTGGCAATGGTGGACTGAGCACACCAGTTTAAGCAACCGCAGACCAAAAAAAGGACCTTGGATCCACCTACTTTGTGGTAAGGGTTTCTCACTTGCCTTACCCACTGGTTTTCTCTGTCAATCATGTACTTGACAGCAGGGAAAATGTGTGCTGCTCTGCGGGCGCCGTGTCTCAGCAGTATCAGGGGGAGTGGCAGGCAGACATCAATGTCTGTGGGCAGAACAGCAGCGGTGCTGGCCTTCACTTCCCATCGGTGTCTACTGTGGCTGCCAGCCACTGGCAGAGGCTTACACCCATGCTCTCTAAGCCTCAACATGACTTTGCAAGATATGTTTTTTGTGTGAATAGGTAATACATTAATAATTCACATGAAAGTATACAGTAGAAAGCCTCACTCACATTCTTCTCCTCCATTCCAGCCCCTCTGTCCTGAGTCACTGTACTAGCTTCTCATCTCTCTCTCCAGAGTGTCTTTGTGTGTGTACAAGGCAACTACGAATACGCATTTATCCACTCTTTTTCACACCAAAGGAAGCATACTATGCACTGTCTCACCTCTGCTTTCTCATTCTCATTCCATATCTTTTTGAGACAGGGTCTCGCTCTGTCACCGAGGCTGGAGTGCAGTGGTGCAATCACAGCTCACTGCAGCCTTGACCTCCCAGGCTGAAGCAATCCTCCCACCTTGGCCTCCTGAGTAGCTGGTGCTACAGGTGAGTGTCACCACACCCGGCTGATTAAAAATATTTCCTTTTTTTTGTAAATACAGGGTGTTGCTATGTTGTCCAGGCTGGTCGCAAACTCCTGGCTTCGGAAGCAAAGCAATCCTCCTGCCTTGGCTTCTCAAAGTGCTGGGATTAAGGGCATGAGCCACCATGCCCAGCCTCCTAGTGTATTTGTACATCAGTCTGTATGCGCACAAAGACAGCACACTCACTCTTCTCCAAGGCTGCAGAGTATTCCACTGTTTGATAAACTGTGGTTTACTGTGGAAGTGCCCCCTGATGGACATCTATGTAGCAATGAATGCCCTTGCACACACGCACTTCTCACATGTGTGAGTAATGCACCTACAGGATAAACTCCCAGTGGAGTAACTGAGCCAAAAGATCCACACATTTATGATTTTTACAGATGTCAGCAAATTGCCTCGCATGGAAAATGGAAATGCCATCGTGCCTATCTCCCTACAGGAAGGTAGGGATTGTTGCCATATTATCCATGAGAAAATAGAAACTTACACAGGTCAAGAAACTTGGCCGAAGTCCCATCCACCCACCCATCCACCAACCATCCATCCATCCATCCAGTATTGAGTGCATACCATATGCCAGGCACTGATACAACATAAATTAAAACAGGCATCTTTCCCTCATGAAATTGAGGCTCAAGTGGGAAGAGAAGACAAGTGGAATGTATGTGATCTGATGATGATAAGTGCTGTGGAGAAAAACCAACCAGGGAGAGAAGAGAAAGTGCTGGGGAGGAGGGGACTTTAGTGATTTCAATGTTGAACAGGACGGCCAAGAAAGGCCTCTTCCTCTGCTGGTGGTGGACAACGGAGCAAGACAGAAGGACAGAAAGCAAATATCAGGCTGACAGGATGTTTGGGGAGGTGTACCCCCACAGAGAACAACTTCAAGGGCTCCGAGGTGGAGAGACACAGCAGAAGCAGTGCCAGGGGAACAGATGGGCCCATCAGACCCCAGCGCGAGCATGCTTCTCCTGCTCCACAGACACACATCACCTGGCTCCGAAGACCAGCCTGCAGGGCCACTCGCAAGCGTTCTCACGAACAGGGCACCAGCCTGTCTCAGACCCCAGGCCAGCGTGGGAAGCACAGTCATTGAACTTACATGACTCTGGCTTATTTGGATTGGGTTTAACAAAAGAGGAAGAGAACAGAATGCATTTTTCTCCTGTTTTTCAAATTAAGAAAAAGAAATACCTAGAACATTTAATATGAGAATAAAAATTATGCAGTCCAGTTTCTGCACTATAAGGTATATTTTTTAGAAAAAAGTCTAGTTATAAAATCTTAGTCAGCGCTCAATGTTAAGTAATGGAATTCCCCGTTGAGCTTGAATTCTCCAATGTCAATGGGGCCTTGATCTGGATGAGGATGTTGAAAAATACCCAAGGCAGAACTCTCGTCCCTCTGGAGGGATGGGGTTTCGGGGGTGGGCAGAGAGGTAGGAGTGGCAGGAGTACCAGGGGCCATGCTCCAAGGAAAAGCCCAGCCAATGCAGCAGGCCAAGGGGGTGGGGTCCCAGGCCATGTGTGGCATCTGTCCCGGCTGCAGCACATGAGCAGGGAGGGGGATTTGGTCTGGAGTTGTGGGCTGGGACTCAGGCTGTGGCTGTGAAGTCTGAAGCTAAAGGGCTTTGGCTGGGACCCTGACGCTTGCACTGCCCAGTCCCGCAGCACTGGTCTCAAGTGGAATGTGCTGTCAGTGTAAACATACACAGGGTTCTAAAACTGTGGTATGAAAAAAAGAATGTCAATGATCTCATTTATAGTTTTTATACTGGTTATACACTGAAATAGTATTTTGGATATATAGATATAATAAAATATTTTCTTAAAATTAATTTCACCTCGTTTTACTTTTTTAATGTGATAATTAGAAAATTTAAACTTGCACACGTGGCTGGCACTGTATTTCTACTGGAGATGCTGCTGCAGACGGTGGAGGCACAGACAGTTTCTAGAAAGGGAAGTGGCAGAATAACATGAAATCCCCCAGCAGTAGGTGCAGAATGCAAGGTGGGCTGGGGGTGATGAGGAGGCTATGACAGTTAGGAGGCTATGACAGTTAGGAGGCTATGACAACTGCCCATGTCATGGGCAAAGAGGTCTTAAACTTGACCAGGGGCAGTGTGGCAGAATGTGGCTGGGTGGTGGGCAAGATGGAAAGCGGGGGTGTGTAAAGACCTCTGGTTTTGCCCAGTGTGCAGCTAGAAAGGTCTGCAGCTAATAAATATGACCACAAATGTCACAGAAATTGGCTGCGAAGAGTAACATCCTCAGATCTCCAAGGAGGATAACTTGAGCCCAGGTCAAGGCTGCAGTGAGTTATGATCACACCACTGTACTCCAGCCTGGGTGACAGAACGAGACTCTGTCTCTGAAATAAATAAATAAATAAATAAATAAATAAATAAATAACTCCAAGGAAGCAGGTGCAGCGGAGGAAGAGCGTGTGAAACTCTGGGAAAAACCTCCATACAGGCCAGGCGCGGTGGCTCACACTTGTAATCCCAGTACTTTGGGAGGCCAGGGCGGGGGCGGATCACAAGGTCAGGAGATCGAGACCATCCTGGCTAACACGGTAAAACCCCGTCTCTACTAAAAACACAAAAAATCAGCTGGGCGTGGTGGCGGGCGCCTGTAGTCCCAGCTACTTGGGAGATTGAGGCAGGAGAATGGCAGGAACCCGGGAGGCGGAGGTTTGCAGTAAGCCGAGATAGCGCCACTGCACTCCAGCCTGGGTGACAGAGTGAGACTCCATCTCAAAAACAAACAAACAAACAGACAGACAGACAAACAAACAAAAACACACCTCCGTACAGGGCACAGGACAAAAACTAGGAAAGCAGAAGGAAAATCCAAGCAAACAACCCAGAAGTGCCATGAGGAGAGCAGGCAGAAGAGGAAGGAGCTGCCATAGGGGCCAGAGCCTCAAAGGACAGGCCTCTGAGACTGGAGGAAGCTGAGCCCAAGAGGGATGGAGTGTGCAGGGAGGGGGTGGTCCTTAGGAGAGAGCACAGGGAAGCAGGGTTGGGCAGAGAAGGTGCTGAGAGCAAAGGGACACCGTAGGGGAGGAGGGTGCAGGGCAGGTGCCTGGTGGAGGAAGGTGAGATCCAGGAGAGGGGGACGGGGAGGGACCTGCTCCCTGGGCCGGAAAGGAGGAGCTGGGGAACAGAGACAGGCAGAGGCAGGAAGGCTCTGGTGGGAAGCAGTGGAGGAGAGCAGCAGTCCCAGTCGCAGCCCCTCCAGGGCAGGGATACGCTGAGTGACGGGCAGGGCAGATGCTCAGCGAGGAGAGGGAGGGAAGGCAGGGGAAGTAACAGAGGTGCTGGCAAAGCAGCTGGCCTGGCCACAGGGCTCTCCAATAGTGTCCAACTCCAAAACGTTCCAAGGCCCATTCTTAATAACCACTTTCATAAAAACGAAAAACCCAAAATGCAAATAAACCTTAAAAGCAAAACAAAATATGGACACATTTCTGTGTACATCAAGACACCTGCTCTGGGCCAGTGCTCTGTGGAGATACAGGCTCCATGTCTCCACCAAACGCTCAGCGTGGCCCTCCCCATACTTCCAGCTCTGCAAGGCAAACGGACCGCGCCACTTCAGAAATGAATACAAAGAAAAATCACACAAACAACGAAAACACTACCATCCCAAATGCCATCAACAGACAAGATTTTCTAAACACACTAGACTAGTTAAAATGAAACAAGAATAAAAATAAGTCTATAACCACATCAAAGTGTCATTTTGTGAAAGCAACTCACACTGATGCTTTCTAAGGCACTTCTTTTTCTTTTTCATTACTATCAATATGATAAGCAAAAAACAAAAATTAGTTTGGGGGTGAGTGGATCTGCATTTCAAAATGCGGATATAAATTTATAACAAAAATACTGAGACAATTCAAAAACCACAGCAGCTGCTAGAAAAGCTGTAATGCAACCACAAGCAAAAATGGCAACTAGAGGCTCTGATTATGTAAAGGCATTTGAAGAGGGCTCAGGAAGTATTAGGAAAGGGTATTTCAAAGCCACGTTAAGAGGGGATCGGATGTCATTTTATCTCTGTTCAAGCTTTAAGGAGTAGATCATTACGGGCTCATTTCCTTCCTTCGATTAGAAAAGCAACAGAAACAAAACTAACAAACTGTGCAGACCATTCCTTTGTATCAGAATAGACAGAACACTGCTCAGCTTTACCCCACGCCTGGGAGGCACCTGCAGCTGACAGGATGGGCCACCCAGCCTGGGCTGGCAGCAGTGTCCCTCCACACCCCAGGAGTCAGGGCCATCTCCTCTTCAGCATCCCTTCAGTAAGACTGGATCTAAATGCCACAAGGAGACGTGAGGCCTACCCAGTGTGTCTGCCTCAGCCTCACAGCCTGCGAGAGGAGAAGGGCAACAGCAGAGGGTATCGTGTCAGTAACGAAAGAAGCCAAATGCCAAGTTCTTTAACATTTTATATTTCAGCCAACAATTAACACAAACTTGAAAATCCTTTAAAGTTACTATTCTGTGAATACACTCCAAAATCAGGATTTTTACAAAGACAACAAGGTTGCATTCATCACCATATAGGAACTGTCCCTTTGTAATTCTTCCTCCCCAAATATATAACCACTAGTTACAAAAAGCAAACTTCAAAACAGGGCAGAGTGAACACAACACACACAAACACACACACACACACTCCACAGAAAAATTAAAAAAGTAAACTCCTCATCCCTCCGGGGTGCTTCACCACAGCGGGCTGAATGTGACTGGTGACTCTCCTCTGCGGGCAGCTCTGATGACGACGACACACTCCACGATCTGGGAGCTTGTCAGATGAACCGTGCGCCAAGATACTTTCAATAATGGCCCATTAGACATTTTCAAGGGCATCATACGTACAGAATGCTACAAACAGAAACCCAAAATCTACTCTGGAAGACTGGGGAAAGCAGAGACTTCAGGGAGCTGGGGACGATTTCCTGAGAGGGGCAAGAAAGGACTGGGCATTCAACTTTCTTCGGGTCTTGAACAGATGCACCAGCAAGGACCTCCAGTGTGACAGGGGACAGTCCCAGGGAGCGGGAAGAGGGCAGGGCCTGCCCATGCTCACTGGGCTGACCTGATCAGCGGCCAGATGTGGAGGTGGAAGGCGTGAGCCCTATGGTGTCCCCTCATTGAAAACAATCATAGACTGAAAGTCAACAGTGAGCATCACGGTTTAGAGGTGATGCTTTCCTACCTTCTTTGTACTTCTCTATTTCCCAATTTTTCTATCAACAAGCACTTTAAATGCACACAATTTTTAATTGATGGGGAAAATCACCTTTTAAAATATACTTGTTCCCAGATGGGAATTTTTCATCTATGTTCATCTCAGGTGGATTTCTGAAATTTATAATTCCATTCCATTCATCTGTCCATCCCAACATTTATTATATTTTCATGTACCAGGCACCAGAAAGGAGGCAAAGGCCAGAGTAACTGATGCTGGGGATTTGCTGTGTGCAGGTGTGTGCACATGTGGTAACACGTGGGTCTGAGAGGTGTTCTGGTGAGGAAGACTGAAAGGCCACATTGCTGTCATTGTGACCAGCGGGCCAACCCTCGGCCTCACACATGTTGAGTCTCTGCCTGGGTCGCCATGCTCCTACCATCTTGTCCCAGAAAATTAATTATTTATCTTTCAAAACTGTTGGTATCTCACCTCCCACGGAAGCCTTTCCTTCCAACACCACTCCTCCCGGCAAAGGAAGCCTCTGAGTTTCTCTCAACCTCCACGTTGCTGAGCACGCACCAAGGCTGGCTCTTCAGGCCCTTCACAAACACCCTGCCTGAACTCACTCATGAGCCTCATCACAGACCTCTCAGGTGGGTGCTGTTCCCACCCATTTTCCAACCCAGGCGGAGAGGTGAGACCCTCATCGTCCTGCAAGCAGAAAGTGGCAGAGCTGGTGTCTGAGCCCTCAGCATTCTGGGCTGTGAAGTTGTAAATGTCGTAGTAATTAACCGTGTGTTAAGTGCCCCTTTGAAAACAGTAGCTGAGATGGCCAGAATCTTGGAGTATAATCAGGCCTCAGTCCCAGGCCTTCTTTGTTCTTGTCATCATCTCTCCGAAGACTCTTTCATCTAATCTCAAGGATGTGATTACTATTTCTATGCTGACAAATGCCAAATTGTGACCCCTAGTTTAGTGCTCCAGATCCATACATCCCACTATCTACAGGTCTCTCAAACTTAGCAAGTACAGACCAGAACCTCTGATCTTCCCCTCCATTCCCTGACAACTGCTCCTTTCCCAGTCTTATCCAACACAGCAAGAGACACCCAGAAATCTGATGTATTAATACATCTCTCCAATTCAGTCTCCAAAAAGCAGCCAGGGTACCTTTCAAAAACACCAATCTGCCTGCCTTGTGCACCTGCTCCCTTCTGAGGAATCCCATACTTCAGGCTAAGAAACAAATCTGGATCAGGCCCTAAGTGATGTGGCCCTCCACTCTCACGCCCTTACTTCATGCCACCTTCCCCAGGTAAACTGTCCTTCTTTCAGTTTCCTTGGTCTCAAGGGCCCTCATCAGCTATTCCTTTTGCAGGAATGCTCCATCTCCAGATCCTTACCTGGTTGGCCTTCTTCTCACATGAGGCTCAGCTTAAAACACACCACTTCCTGCGAGATGTCCTCTGCCTCCCAGTTTAAAGTAGACCTCTGTGTTGGCCAGGCGTGGTGGCTCATGCCTATAATTCCAGCACTTTGGGAAGCTGAGGTGGGTGGATCACTTGAAGCCAGGAGTTCCAGACCAGCCTGGCCAACATGGTGAAATCCCGTCTCTACTAAAAATACAAAAATTAGTCAGGCGTGGTGGCCTGTAATCCCAGCTACTTGGGTGGGTGAGGCACAAGAATAGCTTGAACCCAGGAGGTGAAGGCTGCAGTGAGCCAAGACTGCGCCACTGCACTCCAGCCTGGGTGACAGAGTAAGACTCTGTCTCATAAATAAATAAAGTAGACCCCTGTGATTCTCTCCCTTTCTCAGGCCTGCTCTCTTGCCTCTGACATCACAGAGTGTCACCATCTGTGGTCACCAGTGTGTCTGGGTGGTGCTATCACCTCTCTTCCCTCCTGAGGGGCCATAGGAAGGCAGGTTTTGCTGCTGCCGCAGACCCAGTGCTGGGCATGTGGCAGGAAGTCAGGTCCTGAATGAATGAAACAATGGCCACAACTCCAGTTCAAGCCCTCAGCTCTCACCTGGACAGTTACTAGAGCCTCCTCACTGGTCTTGCTACCTTCATCCTGTCTGTCTTCATTCCAATCCGCCTTCCACAAGTGCTGACAAGAGTTCTAAAAACACAGTTGATCCTGTCACTCCCTTGATTAAAAGGCCAAAGGCTCCCCCACATCCTCCAGTGTCAGCTCCAAATTTCTTCACGTGACATGAAAGGGCTTTTATAGTACAAGCTGCTTCCAATTGATCTTTCCAGCTTCGAACCCTGCCACTCCAAGTCCCACACTGTGATGTGGCCAAGCTGTTCCTGGACGTTCTTTCACATGCCCAGTTGTTCCTCCAGCTCTGAAGGCCTTCCTTACCCTCCTCTAACGACTATGTACCCTTTAAGACCCAGATCAAATGTCACTTTCTGAAAGCATTTCTTGGAACTCCCCCAGTGAACTTAACATTTTTAAAAACCTTATGTTATGTGATGCATACTGAAGAATTCCTGCGGCAGCTACCCCTTGGTATTTTGTTCATATCGCTATGCTGACACACGCCCAGTACTCTCTGTCCATCCTTACTAAACTGTGAGCTCCCAGAAGGGCAAGAGCTGATCTGGCAACCATGCATGGTAGGGCCTGTAACCAATAAGAGTTTCTGGATTAATTCTGGTTCCAATTCTGTCATCAACTTGCGACCTGATCTGGACAATTCACTTACGTGCTCTTTGACCATTTCCTCATCTGTAAAATGGGTATAACTGCCCACCCTCCCCATAGAGGCCACAGGTAAAAGTGCCTTGAAACCTGTAAATCTCACACCATAGCAAAGCACGACACGATGACTACTCCACCACCATTCCTGGCACTCTCTAAGGAACAAACCTCCAGTGACTCTTGCTCTTAGACATTCTGACCAAAATCTGATAAAAATGTATCCACACGGCCAGAGAATTTCCTTACTATGAAGGGCAATCAATTTCAGCCTCAAGCTGTAAATGCCAAGCTGGCATTAAACCACACACAGTCCTAGCATTCTAAATAGCAATTTTTCAAATAAAATGTAAAATGAGTATGAGAAAACTCATGCTTAAATCATGAAGAATGAGGAGCTGCCTTCCAGCCTGCAACTCCCAGTCACCAGGGCAGCGACAGTTCTGGCTGACGCAGCCTGGGTGCTCCCAGAGCCCTGAAACTCTGGGGACGTGTGGTCTCCAACTCCCTGCCCTCCCCCTGCCACGACACACAAAACTTTCTTGTTCTCTAAGCGGCATTCTGTACCATCCTCGGCCAGGGCTGCCTCCGGGTCTTGTTTACTAACAGCCCTGTACATGGCTCCAATCCCTGCCCCCTCAATCACACTCTCCCTTACCTAAACAATAAAAACCCACAATGATTCCAAATTCACAATTTCTCCTAACAGTGCACAGGAGGCCAATTTTGTGTGCTGCTCCCGCAACCCAGCACCAAAAAAATAATCACCCAGCTACTCAGAAATCACTTCCTCAGATGATACTAACAAAACATCTAGGTAAATAAAATATTTTCTGCTTCACTTTTTTTTAATGCAAAATGGGATTAAATACTTTTCCTCTACAGTGTGTCAGTCCAGATGGCAAGTTTTATTTCCAGTCAACTCAGAGGAAACTAGAAGAGACGGCATGGTTCCTAAGATCTTATCAAACCCACTGGCGAGGTCAGACAGGAGCACCCTGGGTGGACGCTGATTTGCATGGATAGCAAGCACCACGACTGCAGAAGAATCCAAATTTTAACTGCCATTTATTTGTCAATTTGAACTTTCTTCCCCAAACTAAATTATTTCTTAAAAACCATATTCTATAATGTGTTTTTGTTCCAAGTTAATGATGTTCAAACCATGCAACAATGCAAAAGGGAGGGGGTCCTACATAGCCTGACCCTTGCACCTCAGCGGCAAGGTCCCAAGTAGAGACTGGAACCCAGGGTTTCTAACTCAGCAAGCCTACCTTATCTTTCCCACTTGGTAGAAAAGTCATACTGAAACAGAGGAGGAAGAACATTAAATATGAAATAGCAATACTTGAGGCTGAAAGATGCTCCAACAGCTTTAAAAAATATAATCTACTTGGCAATTTCTATATGCCACATTTAACAGCCCTGACATGTTCCTGAACAGACAGCTCAGATATCTCAGGCTCTTTCCAGAATGAAATTGAAGATACTAGAAACCCCAGTACATACTACAACACTGGCAAAAGCTATGTCATGTGACCAAACTTTAAGTGCCAGAATTTCTAACTATGTCAAAGGTGAGTTTACAGCAACTATTTTCAAGAGCAAGTGAAGTACTCCTTAGCCAAATAACTGTCAAACACACATACAGAAGCTTTAGCTACAATTTAAGCAGCCTAAGGAAATGTCATCAAGTTCTTTGATCTGCATGAAATGTTCTGGTGATGTAAACCAACTTTGGAATTCTATATTTTCTTATTTAAATTATAAATACCGAGTTACAGTACTGTCCCTATCTCCATTATAGAAGAGTTTTAAAACAACTGTTATAGACACCTGAGCATGCTCCATAAAAATGCACAAAACAGTTACCCCAAGGAAGAACAGGTAAGGTCAACAAATTTATCCACCACATTTAAACTTGGGCATACTAGGTAGGAGGGCTGGGCGAATAAAAACTGGGCTTAGCCTGAAGTGCAAAATAAGGCCCACTAACCTCGGTGAGAATGTATCAACTCTTAAAGGGATTCTTAACAGCTAAGACGGGGTGCTACTTACTTCCTCATTAAAAAGTTTGCTAGTTTCTTTTTTGATTGGGTCTATAAGCTGGACTTGGCCTGCGGAAAAGCCCACTAGGAGAGAGACACTTTCTGCTGTGGCTGTTAGGTGGTTGAAGTCATGACAAGTAGGCTGTGTTCCTTTGTATATCCTTTTATCTATTGGTTTACTCAAGTCAGCAGCCTGGAGGAGAAAGAGAAAAATACATACAGTAAACAGCACATTGAGATGAGAAATCTAAGTTATGCTATTTTATACTCCATTATGATGTTTAATCTTAAAAACGAAGTTATTTAAAATATTTTTTCAGTTGTGACAACATTCATCTAACATTTTATAAAAGCACTTTCACATACCTTAGCCAATTCGATATTATTAGACTATCTATAATATGTTTATAACTGTTACTTTCACAACTTATTCTCCTTCAAGTACATGTAACAAAGACTCCTGGACTTCAGCAGGAAATATCCTTGAGATACTAAATTCAGTATTTTCAAAATGCATTTCAAGCAGTGTCTAACAGAGTGACCACATAACAAGCTCAGCTTTCAATGTATCTACAGCACCTAAATGCCCACTGGCCAGTTACCTGCAGCCCAGTGGTTCTCAAAGTGTAGTCCCCAAACCAGAAGCAGCAGCAGCAGCACGTGGGAACTTAGAAATGGAAAAATCTCAAACCTCACCCCAGACTAAATGAATCAGAAACTATGGGAGTAGGGCCAGCAAGCCTTAGTTTAAAGAGCCTTCCAGGTGATTCTGATGCCCACTCAAGTCTAAGACCCACTGCTGGAGCCCACTCTGTACAGGTGGCTCCCTTCCTGGGTCAAAATCCCTCTTCTGGATTAGGTTTCAGGGAACATTCACTTATTGAGGCCATAAGCAAAGAGCTTTACATGCATTGTCCTTAATCCTAACAGTAATGCTCCAGAGTGGACAATATCTTACCCATTTTACAGATGAGAAAACAAGTTTAGGGAAGTTAAATAACTTGACCAACGTCACCATACCTACCTAGTAAGTGGCAGGACTGGATTTGGAACCCAGATCTGTTTGGCCATTAAGGGGATGGGGAGAGAGAGTCAAGAGCAAATGATTTCTCACTTGGGTGAACAGTGATTTTTCAATGTGCCCTCCCCACTTTCAAGAAGGATTCTTTTCTTCATGAGAAATGTCATGTGGCATCCCAATATGCTGGGCTTTTACTGGTGAAATAAGGGAAACCCACCCCCTCCCACTCTTATCTGGAAATCTCCGGTGGAGACAACTAACCCTGAAGCAGAACTCGGCCCTCAAGACACCCAGTTCACCCTGTGTGGCCCTCTGGGGCTCCCGGCTCTAGTTCTCTACTGACCGCCCCTCAGGTTCTGAAGATTTCTTTCTTCCAAAGAGGCCTGTGACATTGAACCAAGTATTCTAATGTTTGACTTTCCAATAACAAATATAAATACTGAATAGAAAGAGGACCTCAAAATTACAGGCGTCTTTGAGCAAACTCAAAACCTTGCACATGTGGAAGTCTGGACCTGAGCGGTAACAAGTAGCTCTGGGAGCCCCAGGGCAAAGGAATGAGGGTGCATGCCATGCGGACACTCTCCCAGCCTCACCTCAGTTAAAACGGAGATGAGAATCTCTGTTCTACCAACCTCATGGGATTGTCTGGAGGATGAAATAAGAGAATATATACATGAAAGAGCCTTGAAAAGTGTAATACAAAGCACGATACAAAACAAAAGGGAGTCCTGACTTTGGAGCGAGGAGAAAAGGGGCCAGCGGAGGGGAGCCGCTGCTGTGCAGCAAGGCGGGCTGAAGGCAGCTCTGCCGAGTGCTGCGAGAGTGAGCAGCGGGGCCCAGGACGATGGCCACGGACAGGCCGTCTGAGGAAGGCAGCTTCTGAGCAGGCTCGGATGGCAGGAAAAGAGAAACCTGGCCTGAGAGAACACCACACGCCATCCATCTCAGAACGAGGAAGACACCCACCAAAAAAAAAACAAAAAACCAACAAATATAAAATAAGATATAACTGGCAGCCAGAGAACAAAAATCCAATTTGAAATACAAACAATTAAGTTACACATAATTACGGTATCAGTATATTCAACTCTTGAGACTTATTTTTTTTTTTTTAGTTTGCTTAGGAAAAATAAAAAATCAGCTAGGTGTGGCGGTGCACGCCTGTGGTCCTAGTTATTCAGGAGGCTGAGGTGGGAAGACTGCTTGAGCCCAGGAGTTCAAGGTGACAGTTAACTAGGATTGCACCACTGCACTCCAGGCTAGATGACACAGCAAGACAAAACGACAACTACCACACTTAGGGAACTTTCCCCTAAAAGAATATACCTAAAATTATGCACTGAAATACACAAATCAAGTCAAAGGCCAGACAGAAATTAACATAGAAAACAGTCTAATATAAATTAAAGAATAGGTAATGTTTCTCAGAAACAACAGAGGAAGTAAAAGCACCTATTTTTCTAAGTACTGCCACCAGTTTAGGGTTAGACTCAGGGACCCCCTCACAACTACATTGGCTTCAGTTATTGTTATGTTTTTACATCCCTGCCTCCCAATATGGAATTTTACTGAAAAGATGGAAGCATTTTAAATGAGAAGATATTATGTTTACTCTTAAATCAGGTAAAATGGGCCAGGCATGGTGGCTCATGCCTGTAATCCCAGCACTTTGGGAAGTTGAGGAGGGAGGATCACCTGAGGTCAGGAGTTCAAGACCAGCCTGACCAATATGATGAAACCCCATCTCTACTAAAAATACAAAAATTAGCCGGGTGTGGTGGCAGGCGCCTGTAATCCCAGCTACTCGGAAGGCTGAGACAGGAGAATCGCTTGACCCTGGGGGGGCGGATGTTGCAGTGAGCCGAGATCACACCACTGCACTCCAGCCTGGGTAACAGAGCAAGACTCCGTCTCAAAAAAAAAAAAAAAAAGTAAAAAATCAGGTAAATATTCTAAAAATACCCTGTTTATTCTACTAATTTGCTTAACAAACTTTCTTCCTAGGTCACTGCTCTTGAAGTGTACCAGTCCAGGACTAGTTTATTAGTCTGCAGTCAAATGCACTGCCTGTAGTACAGAAATTGAGAATAAGAGTTTAGAAACTTTTATGGCAACTGACAAATTTTACATCTGTTGAATCTAATGATAAAAAGTCAGAGTTTGTATTCTGCATGTTTCTTTCAGTTTCTTTTCCTATTAATTCTTTTTATTTTTACAAAAGTATCAATCCACATAGACTAAAATTTTTTTAAAGTTGGTCTGTCAACACTAGTGTGAGTGGCACTGTCCAGAAGACACAAAAGTTGACCTGGCTGGCCCCAAGGAACACTTAGAATCTCTCTCACCTAAGGTCACTCCTCCCTCCCCAATCCCTCTCCAGCGGCACTGACCAAACTGGAACAGCAGAAGTCCAGCCAGGCAATATGTCACCTTTACCAAGTAAGAACTACCAAGAAATCTGAAGTGACTGCTAGGTTATGTGCCCATAAAAAAAAATTGTATTTCTGAAAAATCTATGGACTCCACTCTTGGGCCTGAGCTTTTTGGAGCCCCACCTCAGATAGAGAAAGGCCAGGTCTCCCAGTGCCTGCCATCATGTCCAAGCACATCCATCTCCCACTCACCGGTCCTCTTTCCATTCATCGCTGAGTTCTAACTCAGTTTCCATTGATATGTGACCATCGTATTTCCTCCTCCTCTGGGAGGCGGGGGATGGGGTGTCGGGGCCAACATGCACTCTGAGCTCACACACCTTTTTAGGAGCAGAAGTAACCACCCGAGCCAGCTATTCCTCTTCCCATGGGGTCATCAACCCCTGGCAGATGGCTTCCCAGGCAGGGGCGGTCTGGTAGAGAGAGAAAGAGCCCAGACCAGGCAAGCCTAAGTTCAAATCCTGCCTTCCCTCTTGGTAGCCAAGTGGCCTTGGGCAAAGTGCAAGTTTCCTCTCACTAAGCCTAGGAGATGAAAGGCCCCTCTCCTGCACGGCAATGGTGAGGCCTGCAGACAACAGAAAGCACAGAGCACACAGAAGTATTTGGGTAGCTACCATTATTCATTCATTCCAGCTACATCTTATCTCTAATCAAAATGTCTCCTAATGTCTTTTTCCTTTTTTTTTATTTTTTTATTTTTTTTATTTTTTATTTTTTTGAGATAGAGTCTTGCTGTGTTGCCAAGGCTGGAGTGCATTGGCATGACTTCAGCTCACCGCAACCTCCACTTTCAGGGTTCAAGCAATTCTTGTGCCTCAACCTCCTCAGCAGCTGGGATTACAGGCATGCACCAACATGCCCAGCTAATTTTTGTATTTTCAGTAGAGACAGGGTTTCACCATGTTGCCCATGCTGGTCTCGGTCTCCTGACCTCAAGTGATCCGCCCGCCTCAGCCTCCCAAAGTGCTGGGATTACAGGTGTGAGCCACTGGGCCTGGCCTGTGGCCTCCTAATTTCTATCAAGTCAAAGTAGGAAAAAGTACCTAGCACCCCTGCCCTCCAGGGTTCACCCCCATCCTCCCCAACAGCAATATCACCTTCTGTCTAGTCAATACTTTCTTTTTTTTTTTTTTAAAGACAGAATTCCATTCTTGTTGCCCAGGCTGGAGTGCAATGGTGTGATCTCGACTCACTGTAACCTCTGCCTCCGGGTTCAAGTGTCTCCTGCCGTGGCCTCCTGAGTAGCTGGGATTAAAGGAGCCTGCCACCACACCTGGCTAATTTTTTGTTTTGTTGTTGTTGTTGTTTGGTATTTTTAGTAGAGACAGGGTTTCACCATGTTGGCCAGGCTGGTCTCAAACTCCTGACCTCAGGTGATCCAACTGCCTTGGCCTCCCAAAGTGCTGGGATTACAAGCGTGAGCCACCGCGTTTGGCCTAGTCAACACTTTCTATGTGCCAGGCCTGCACCAGGAACTTTACACTCATCATCCAATCCAGTCCTAGTCACCCCTCAAAGCTGGTACTAATGTTTCCACATTACACTGATGAGGGACCTGGAAGGAAGTTCCGGGTCACGAGGTTGTGCTCTTATCAGCTCTACACAATCTTGCCTCTCCACCCTTCACTGGCCCTCCACACAACTCATGAGCACTGGCCTGAGCATACATCCCCTCTTTCTTGGCTTCATTAAGTCACCCTCTTGGTAGGGACAGTCTCCTCTGCCTGCCTCCCCAGGAATCTTGACCGTCAGTTCAAGTCCCACCACCCACAGCAAGGATTTTCCCAACAATTCTCAAGTACTTAATTCGTTCCACAACATTTAATATTTAATCACTTACATGACTTCAGAATTGTTTTATGTCTGTTATAATCAATTCAAATAACAAAAACTCTTTTAAGGAGAACTTTATTAAACAGTTACCACTGTATAGTTCCATAAAATTAGTTTTTTTCAGCTTTCGAATAGACTCTACAGACTTTGGGATTTCAAAAAATGGTTTGCATCCTATTACCAATTAACTAAGTTCTTCAACATAAGTTTTTTTCCACTCAGATTCTGACAGATAAATATGAATTTATAGAAGAACCGATTTATTAAACATTCTTATCCATTTTAAGAATCGGGTATTTGGTCTCCAGCCCCAGCTGAGTATCCAGCCTGCCACAGATGCTAAGTATTTGTAGCATATATTAAACCACAACTGTTTCTTTTTTCTATGGAAAGTTTAAATTTTATCATTATGCTCACGAGTATGCATAAGGAGTTACTGATTACAAATAATTTGACAGTCTCATCATACTTACTAAGTTCTCAACTTAATAGAAAAATTTTAAGTGACAGTTTTAAAATTCCTGCTAAAGAAACAACTAGTTATCAAAGCCTTGATCAGTAAGTAGACATTTTTAAATGTAATACTTCTCTTTTCCTTCGACTTTTTCTTTTTCTTCATTACTATCATTATTATTGAGACAAGGTCTCACTCTATTACGCTAGGGTGCAATGGTGAGATCTCGGTTCACTGCGACCTCTGCCTCCTGGGTTCAAGTGATTCTCCTGCCTCAGCCTCCCGAGTAGCTGGGATTACAGGTACGTGCCACCACGCCCAGCTAATTTTTGTATTTTTTGTAGAGACGGGGTTTCATCATGTTAACCAGGCTGGTCTCGAACTGACATCAAGTGATCTGCCTGCCTTGGCCTCCCAAAGTGGTGGGATTACAGGCGTGAGCCATCACACCTGGCCTTCCTTAGACTTTTCATTCTTAAAATATCTGGAATTTTTTTTTTTTTTTTGGTAAACATGGTCTTGCTCTGTTGCCCAGACTGGAGTACAGCGATGCAAATACAGCTCACTGCAGCCTCAACCTCCTGGGCTCAATTGATCCTCCTGCCTCAGCCTCTCAAGTAGCTGGGACACAGGTGTGTGCCACCATGCCTAACTAATTTTTCTGGAATACTACTACTGAAATTCAGAGTCAGCTGGGTTAGTTCAGCAAGGCACTAATGAGCCTATAGGTCCTTGAGGAATTTCTGTCCAGTACCACAAAGGGTCTGCAAAAGAAACCCTCCAGTTCCAGTTCATGCCTTCACCACAGCCCTGCCTGCTCACTCTTCCCTTGGGAATGCTGCTGAGTGGACAGAAATGTGGAGGAAGGACTTGAACCTGCGAGGGGCTATTCCGCCAAAGGCAAAGAGCTTGCAGCCTGGTTCCCACCAACTTAGTGGGCCTCAGTAGGGCTTTGGGAAGCCTGTGGCATCACGGGCAACAGCCACATCACATCACATGGGCCTGGTAAAGTTTTACTTGATAAAACTCTTGAGTGCCCAGAAGCATCTGAGGTGGTATGAAAAATATCTCAGAGCTCTTTTGAAAAATGTGTGTCAAATTATAATCTTAGATATAATTTTAAATGAATCAGGTGGAGACAGTGTAGGTAATAAAGGTAGTTTTATTTTCCCTAAATTTCACATCCCCACCTGAGAATCACCTAAGAGAGAACTGGTCTTGCAGAGTCTTGCCAGAAAAGTAAAAGATCCTTTTACTGGCATAGCTAATAGCTACCAAATGCCTAATGCAGGCAGACCAGAAACTCACCTGGCCTACACCCAAAGCACTCTCTACCTCTCTACCTCCTCAGTCCACTCCTCCCATCCTTAAGCCCCACTCCAACCAGCCTTATACTTGGCGCTCTGTTGGGTCCCCAGCCTGGCACCCCTGCCCAAAGGACAGCTTCAGGGCCCTCATCCAGCCTGGGTTTCCCCAGCCTAGCTCAGCCTCTCTAGCTCTGCGCCAGTCTCCTTCCACCCATTTCTAATCCCATGCAATCTGCCTACACTTTGCAGATGCATCTTCGGGAAGCCTTAGGTCACTCCCCGACTCCACCATTGCCACAGCTCTGCAGGGCCTACAGCTTAGCACTCACAGGCTGCCCAATGTGGCCTTATCACCCCCGTCCCTCCACACACATTACCCCAAAGAACCCTGGCTGCTGCCTGTGCTTCTGACACCTTGCCTTTCCTGCCATTCCTTCTTTTACCCAGAAAACATCCCCTACCCTCATATTCACAAAAGCAGAGATGTCATGTCCCCCGGGCCCCCCTAGCCTATGTGACATTCTTCCAGTCCCCTTCACTGATGCCTAGCACTATGTGCCACACTTATTAGCTGCAATATGTTAACTATATTCCATATATTGTGAAAGTCCAGCTCCTTTTAAAAACAAGAAAGAAGCCAGGAGGCTGCTGAGTCACTGACAGCCTGAATGAATTAATCTAAACTAGCTGGAGCAGTCTGAGCAGCATCAAAGGTTGCCATAAGCCATTTTGAAAATCAGAAGAGAACGACTGTAGTGCTACCATTCCTCTTGACCACATCTCAGACAACCAAAACAGGGACCAAAAGTGACCAAGAAATTACTTCCAACAGCCACAAAGGATCACCCACTAGAAAAGAAGTGGAACAACTAGGGGCCTATCTTAAAACTTCAGATCCAAAATAAACCACATAGGAAAGACTGTTCCACGGGTTTTTTTGGTGCAACTTTTTTTTTTTTTTTTTTTTTGAGACGGAGTCTCACTTTGTCGCCCAGGCTGGAGTGCAGTGGCGCCATCATGGCTCACCGCAAGCTCCGCCTCCAGGGTTGACGCCATTCTCCTGCCTCGGCCTCCCAAGTAGCTGGGACTACAGGCACCTGCCACCACACCTGGCTAATTTTTGTATTTTTAGTAGAGAGGGGGTTTCACCGTGTTAGCCAGGATGGTCTCAATCTCCTGACCTCGTGATCCGCCTGCCTCGGCCTCCCAAAGTGCTGGGATTACAGGTGTGAGCCACCGTGCCCGGCCCTTGGTGGAACTTTTAACCTAGTCAGGCTTGGAGCTGCTAGTGCCTGTTAGGGATTGCTTAGTCCACACTCCAGGGCCTGGGGCTGGACCACATCTGCTTGTCATCCTGGTGAAACCTGGGTGGGGGGTCGGGGGGAGACACTGAAGATGAAGAGAGACCTTGGCCACTCAGAGCTGATACTCACCTTTTGAACAAAGTTCAACTATTTAACCAAAATTTTCTTCAACATAATGGGAAACAACTGGGTGGATCTAATGGCAAAAATACCACACAGTGATTTTCAAACATCTTCAACTGCCCACACTTCAGTGTAGGTGAACAGTTTAATGTTCAAGTAACAATCAGCTGCAGAGTACCACACAGATGCCAATTCCACAGTCCCACCGCTGCCCTTGAAGGGGCAACAAAACCAGGTTTATCTTATGGAAACACCCACACAATCCATGCTCCTCCTGATCTCTTCAATTCAATAGTTACAACCAAAATATCTGAACAGTTGGCATTAACAATATGTAAAGAGCCTAACACTTGTTTAAAATATATGTATGTCAGAAACGTAAGAAGTCAGTTAGGCCTGGGTCACCTATGCCCACAGATAAAACAAACTGTACAGTTTCAAGTGTTTCATTTCAAAAAGGACAAGAATTTATCTGTTATTCACCTCCCTGTCTCCAACATCTAATAGAGGGCCTGGCACACAGAAGGTTATCATTGAATATCTGTCACAGAAAGGAAACAATTCTGAAAATGGAGGGAAAGAATAGTAAAGTGATAGAAACCAAGAGACCTACAGCCAAATGTATATAAAAGCAAACATACAATCTTTTTTTTTTTTTTTTTTTTTTTTTTTTTTTGAGACGGAGTCTCGTTCTGTCACCCAGGCTGGAGTGCAGTGGCGCAATCTTGATAATTATTTTGCTGACCAAAATGCTAACAATAAATGCCTTCTTGGGTGTCCATCCATGAAAGCAAATAGTCTCCATCAGTAAATACTAGTACATCACTACACTTTACAAAGCACCTCCATGCATCAGTTTTTTGAAACCTCGCTACAAACCTATGCAGTAGGTACAACTGTCACCCCCATTTTATAAACAAGAAAACAGAATCAGCCACCCAGAGGAACCTACTGGTAGAGTCTAGCCATCAAAATTCCAGCCCATGCACCTTCTACTGCACCGCCTTCTACTGCTGGGGTGTTGCAGCAGATATGTGAGGTGGCACCTAGTTCTACAGTTCTATCACTGTGTGACTCCATGTTCCTAGGCTTGTTGAAGTGGGACTCAAATATTCCATCCTCTCTCAGCGTGGCCCAGATTCCAGATCTACTTCTTCTTTTCAATCATTTGCCTCACAGCATTATTTTATTAAAGTGAAATAATATAAGTCCCAGGAGAATCCCTGGCACTTAAAAGGCACTCAGAAAACATTAGTTTCCTTCTGAATACATAAGGACTTGCTACTTATCATACAGGCTTTGAAAATTCTCATCATTCATTAATACCTTCAAAGAAATAGACATAAGGAAAACAGAAATGTTTCTTTCTGACCTAAATTTCCTGGAGAAGGACACCAGCAGTGGAAGCCCACTTTCAGCAGGTTTTCCTTCCAATATAATCTTCCGAAACAAAACAGTAGCTTCTCTTTCTTAGTTTCCATTCCTCCCCTTCATTCTCAAACATACTAATACAGCCCACACTCGCTTGGCATTCCAAACCAATCCCCTTCACTAAAGACCAACCGTTGGTGTGTTGTCTCTAGTGCGCTTCTGATGGGCTCTGACCTGGAATGAGCCCTGGCCACCCACATTCAAGGGGCTGTGTTTAGCCACAGCAAGGCTTTGGGAGGCGGCACAGAGAACTAGACAGAGGGGAGGCAGGCAGGACAACGAGTCAAACGTCAGCAAATAGCAAGATGTAAGATGTGTGGAACATCACCTTCATGTCATCCCAAAATGAAAAGAGACACACAGTTACAAAGTATGTAACGTGTGTTAAGTAAAAATTTCACAAGGACAATCTCTGGAATTGCTTGCTGCTCATCAGACAGCTTCTCCCAGGGGCCAGCAAAAGCCCCTCCTTTGGAGCTCTGCATTGGGTGGGGAGAGGGTGGCCACCAGCGGAAAGCAGGAACAAGCACAGGGCGGACATTCTGTGGCAGCATCTTCCCTGGCCTAGCACCCTCAGTCAAGCATCTGCTAAAATAACAAGCTTTTGTTGTTCTCACATGTCACTTTTTCCTAAGGCAGCCTATCATTTAGAAACTGCCAGCTATTAAAATCTACTTCTCTTCCTTCACAGTAGCTTCTTAAAGATGAACTTAAAAACGGCTACACTGCAACATCTTTACCAGCTCTTCATTCTCTGATGCTGTACTCCACGTACGGTTAGATCTCCTATCGTGAGGCAAGTCACCACAAATGGCTGTTGTGAAGCTTCCTTAGGCTAATGAAATACTGATTTCTTCATTAAAGAAAAGCTATGAATAAACATCAAGCTAAATTCAATTTGCACACATCCTAACACTAGATCTCATCATATTAAAATGCTGACATATTCAAATGACCTATTTTTATTGAACCCTTCTGTTAAATATGCATAGGAATACGCATTCCCATTCCAAAGGGAATACCAGTATCTCACACTAACGAAAAGACAAGATGCATTCATTTCTGCAAAAGATGATTTCAAATTCTTAGAACAAAAATTTTTAAACAGTGATAGGAGGGAGAATTCTATGCCTTTCTGAAAGTGTTGAGACAACACTGGTAAATTAAAGAGCATTACAGAGCAGAGAGTGATTCCTATGTGCTGCCTAACTACTATACTGTTGTTGTTCTAACCTTTGGACCATCCATGGGCTCATTATATTCAGCAGAGCACATAAGTGATTTTAAATTTCCAATTCAAGTTGCTGAGTAACATAAGCAATAATCGGTAGAAAAGCTCCCATCCTAAGTGAAAAAGGCCCTAAGTCCCCAGTTGTGCAGAGGGTCTACAAACTTCCATTTCCTCATCCTACAGAGAAACTGAGGTCCAGGAAGAGGTGGTGATCTGCCCAAAATTCACAATGCTTACGACTTCACCTTTGACCATATCTAGCTGTTACTCCCTTTTCAATCACCCAACTTCAGCTAGAATAAGCTACTGAATCTGTAATGTATAAAATTTCAATAAACGACACATGCACCAGTAATTTTACATCAAACGACAGCATTTTGGACATAGTGCACTGTTGTGTTTCAAACAGGAAGCAAAAGAGTTAGAGTGAGAGAACATTTATCTTAAACATTAATGAAGATCAGCTACAAAAACAAGTGGCCAAAATGCTTGACTTGGCTTCTGTAATTCAAATAATCTCTGATCCAACCAGGCATCAGCTGAAGAATACAGCCTCAAATCAGTTCGGGTAACAGAGAGCTGATCTAAATACTAGTGTGAGGAAAAGCTTTGATCTCGCCTTCATCGGAAGTTCAACAGCATTCGTTCATCACTGCAACTACTCACTTGGCATTTGTGCTGTTAGTCATTCATCATATATGTCTAATATCCTCAAATAACCTAAAAATATGTTTAGGCCATAACTTTCTTTTTTTTTTCTTTTTTCTTTTTCTTTCAGATGGAGTCTCACTCTGTCGCCCAGGCTGGAGTGCAGTGGCGCCATCTCAGCTCCCTGCAACCTCCACCTCCCAGGCTCAAGTGATTATCCTGCCTCAGCCTCCCAAGTAGCCAGGATTACAGGTATGCACCACCACACTTTGCTAATTTTTATATTTTTAGTAGAGACAGGGTTTCACCATGTTGCCCAGACCGGTCTTGAACTCCTAACCTCAAGTGATCTGACCACTTCGGCCTCCCAAAGTACTGGGATTACAGGCATGAGCCATTGCACCCGGCCTGTTTATTTTTTAAAGGGCCGGGCATGGCGGCTCATGCCTGTAATCCCAGCACTTTAGGGGGTCAAAGCAGGAGGATAAATTGAGTCCAGAAGTTCAAGACCAGCCTGGGCAACATAGTGAGAACTTGTCTCTACAAAAAAATTTTTAAAATGAAAGAAAAAAAAAGTTAGATTTTTTTTAACTAGATTAAATACAAGAAAAAGACCTTCATAAGTCAAGAAATCAACCATAAAGAATACTTACACATCTGTCAAGGAACAGCCTGTGTTCAAATACAAACTTCTTTCACTATGTTTTCAAGGCCAGCATGGAAAACATAAGACCCAAACTCTTTTTTTTTTTTTTTTTTTTTTTTTTTTTTTTTGAGACGGAGTCTCGCTCTGTCGCCCAGGCTGGAGTGCAGTGGCTGGATCTCAGCTCACTGCAAGCTCCGCCTCCCGCGTTTACGCCATTCTCCTGCCTCAGCCTCCCGAGTAGCTGGGACTACAGGCGCCCGCCACCTCGCCCGGATAGTTTTTTGTATTTTTTTTAGTAGAGACGGGGTTTCACCGTGTTAGCCAGGATGGTCTCGATCTCCTGACCTCGTGATCCACCCGTCTCGGCCTCCCAAAGTGCTGGGATTACAGGCTTGAGCCACCGCGCCCGGCCGACCCAAACTCTTAAAAAAAAGAATACAGGATGCCAGGGACAGTGGCTTGTGCCTGTAATCCTCCCACTTTGGGAGACCGACTTGGGAGGATTGATTGAAGGCAGGAGTTTGAGACCAGCCTGGCCGACATAGCAAAAAAGATAAAAATTTCTATTGAAAAAAGTTTCTTTAAATACAGAAGAAAAGACATGATGTTTGGGATTTGCTTTAATATAATCCAATGGGAATAAGATAATACATGAAATAAAACTTACCATACGTCATTAACTGTTGAAGCTGGGAGACAGGTATATGAAAGTTCTTTATACTATTTTCTCTACTTCTGTATAAACTGGGAAATTTCTATAACTAAAATTTCTATAGCTAAATTTCTACACTAAAAGTACAGGCCGGCCACAGTGGCTCACGCCTGTAATCCCAGCGCTTTGGGAGGCCAAGGTAGGGTGGATCACTTGAGTCCAGGAGTTCGAAACCAGCCTGGGCAACATGGTAAAATGTCTCTATTAAAATATATATATATATATAATATATATGGAATTTTAAAAAGTCTAATTCTGTTTGGGCCATATATTTATTTACATGTACATATTTGCAAAGAAAACAGTTTGAAAAGATATTCACCAAAATATCAAAAGTGCCTACTTTTAAAAGAGTGGGTAATATTTAGATAATATTTTCTGCCTTTTTGTCAATAATCATATATTGCTTACATAATTTTTTAATAGAAAAAAATAACCAAAAAAAACTACTAAAACTATTTCAAAATTATTCTAGTAGTTTAAAAGCATGTCATAGCCTGGTATTAGGGTCACAGAAAAATCTGTGACTTGATAAACAGTAAAATTTACAATAAAAGGAAGCTTACTGTAACACTGAGCAAATGCATGAATGGGAATGACAGATCATCAACAGGTGATAATATATTTCAAACAAGTCAAATCATAAAGTTTCACACCAATTAAGACCATAGGAGTCTATTACTCATCTTTCTGTGGCATCAGTGACATCACTCAATGAGAGAAGAAAGGCCAGGAAAATTACTTAAAGAAGCCAACCATTCAGGCAACAGAGGAGGAAGCCATGGCTAGTTCTTTCGTTTTATTCTTCAAATAGCATTCAGCGTTAGAACAGCTCACTGTGTGCTCTTAATTTGCTACAGTGGCAAATAAAGATAGCTTTCCCCAGAGTCCTCTTTGGGAAATCCAATCTGTTCCAAGTTTAGCTCCCTATTTTTTCTCTAATGTATATTTATAATATGAATCCACATCTTTTTCATAGGAACTGAACTGAGAATTTATCACCAATTTTACAGTCTTCTAAAGATTCTAGGAAAACTGAATCCTACACTATCCTTAATCCAGAAGGAAACAGCTAAAAGGGTTACACAGTGAAATTTGTTTTCAAGTATTCAGTAATATTTTTAGCATTTAGAAGTTAAAATGTTGAGACCTGAAATAAACACATTACGCTGAAAGGGAAAGGAGGTGTACTCGCCATCTCGGTCAGGGACAGTGCTGTATTTAAAATGTAGGTTAGCAGGCCAACCCACTTACAACTGAATAGGAAGTTCCACACTGAAGGCTAAAATCAACCATAATCCAAAAGTCAACACTTGTCAACAATTCCACATGTGCTAGACTATGCTCTATGCTAAGTTTACCACTCATGATCTTGTATAACGCACTGCAATCTCATATGATGTAATATACGGAATTAAAATTTTGCAACTACTAGCTAAAAGTTAAATATAAAGCTATTACCAAAGAAGTAGACTACAGAAGCAACTCATTTCCCAGTGTGAACAATTCTGTAATATAATTATAATATACAAAAATCTTACATGAATGTAGGTAATCTAAGTCTTACATCAGGGGATCAGAGAATAGACAAAGCTGGAGTGGCACTTTAAAAAGTCACCTAAGGTGAATGGTCATTAAAAAAAAAAAAAAAAAAAAAAAAAGTCACACTTGCTCTCAAGATGCTGCAACTCAGACCAAAGAAGTAAACTGCCTAAAATCATACAACCAATTAACACAGCAGCTCAACTCGGAGCTCTGGTCTCATTCACTGTTAAGTGCACCATGCCCAGGAAACTAGGAAAAGCACTAAAGTAACCTAACCCAAAGCCCTCATTTCTCAGTCGTCTTCTCCTCTCACCTGTGGTCTTCTTGCTTCCACATCAGACAGTAACTACCAGACAGAACCTGAAACTATTCTATTATTTATAACACACTGCGATGAACTACAGAAGACTTTCCCAAACTCATTAAATTTAGGATAAACCAAATGACACTCCTTTGGTTACAGTTCGTAAGTTACGTTCTGAATGCTGCCAGCCTTCTTCAGGAGACAGCAGCTGTACAGGAAGACATGAGCTGTTTGCCTCTTGATAATTCAAAGTTCTCAAGCTGAATGTGTACTGATGAACTAATGCCAAAGCCCACATCCACAGCTCTTTCCAAATCTTTTGGCCACCTTCAGGAAAATCATCCCTTTGCCGTGCAGTCAAATACTCATCAATAAAACTCTGGTCAGCAAAGATGTATGCAAAATTCTGTATGCAAAGACAAGGATGGCAGAAACAGGCAGCACTTTTAAACTAGGGTACATAGATATGGAAAGCTAAGAAATGCAGGCCAGCCCCTCAGCTTGCTAGTGCACATGGTTATGACAAAGGGTAAAGCTCCAAATACCAGCAGGTCTCATAGACAGCAGCTGTGGCTACAAACCAAAAGGGAATCTCTCAAGTGACACAGAAAGATCTGATCTCTCCTCCGTGTAGTGTACTACAACTAGATTTATTTTTAAATATGAAGAGATCCAAAATAACGCAACGTCCCCACTTTTCTTGTTGCCCACAGCAAGCCTGAGTACTTGCCCCGCTCTCACAAAATTCTTACAAAATTCTTGACCCCAAGCAGTAATCCAAGCTACTCCGGAGGCTAAGTCGGGAGGATCCCTTGAACCCAGGAGTTGCAATAAATAGTACACTATTTTAAAAGTGTAAAGTGATATGTTATATAGAGAAAGGTCTGGTTGAAAACGTGCAAGGCACTCTAAAGAGTGGTTAAGAGCAGAGACTCTGGAGCCAGGATGCCTTCAGATTCTGTCCTGTGAGCCTGAACAAGCTATTTGCTTTTATGTACCAATACTTCCACAAAATGGGAAAATGGGGATAATAAAATAGTGACCCTGCTATAGGCAGTGTTCAAGGATTAAAGGAGTTAAAATATGTAAAGTGATCAGAATCATACCTGGAACAAAGTAACTGCTATGTAAATACTGGCTGTTACTATTATTATTATTGTTGTTGCTTTGTTTTTGAGACAGAGTCTTGCTCTGTTGCCCAGGCTGGAGTGCAGTGGTGCAGTCTCAGCTGACTGAAACCTCCGCCTCCTAGGTTCAAGTGATTCTCCTGCCTCAGCCTCCCAACTAGCTGGGATTACAGGCACCTACCACCACGCCCAGCTAATTTTTGCATTTTTAGTAGAGACAGGGTTTCACCATGTTGGTCAGGCTGGTCTTGAATTCCTGACCTCAAGTGATCCGCCTGCCTCAGCCTCATAAAGTGCTGGGATTACAGGCGTGAGCCACCGTACCAACGTAACTGTTATTGTTATCAATAGTATCAATTTACATTTTTTAAATGCATTCAAACCAAGAACTACAGTGAGTTAGCATGGAAATAAGTATTTGATTCCTTACAAGGCATTTTAAAAATAAAAGTTAATATTTAGCCACCTGTTGGAAAATGTATGTACAAATATGAGGGGAGGGATTTGAAAATGAGGGGGTGAGGAAGGGCAAAGTTAAACCAGTAAAATTACTCTTTCCAATCAGTTAAGATTTTACTGAACTTGATGTAGCATAATGTTTTTAAGTTATAAATTCAGGCCAGGCGTGGTGGCTCACATTTGTAATCTTAGCACTCTGGGAGGCTGAGATGGGAGGAGTACTTGGAGCCTGGAGTTCGAGACCAGCCTGGGCAACACAGTGAGACCTCATTTCCTTTTTTTTTTTTTCTTTTTTTTTTTTTTTAGGGAAAAAAAAACAAGAAGTTTAGAGGTCAGAACTGTGTAGTATGCCAATTTACACCTCAATGAAAGTTTAATTTCTGAGACAAAGATAAAGTAGCACATATGATGGCTCTACCTGTGAAAATACAGAGGGTAGAATATGTTCTCAAAGGCCTCTTTCATAATACCTCCTAATTCTGACACACTGTAAATAAATGAATATTATTAAATGGAAAAGTCTTTTTTAAAAAAACTGAAAGGTTGCTGGTTAGTGGGTGGTTTAAGTATACGATGAGAAAAATATAGAAATATAGGTATTACAACCATTTATTATAAAACCACATGACAGCCACACAGACACATGAATTTTCTGGGAGCGAGAGTTTACGTGAAAAGCAGCGTGGGGTACTAGAAAGAACATAGGCTTTGGAGTCTGACAGGCCTTGCTGAAATCTCCTGCTGCCACTTACCAGCTGTGTAGCCTTGACAAGTTACTACATCCCTCAAAGACTCCCCTCTCTCATCTCTATATAAAGTGGGACGCACCACTCCCTCTTCTGCAAAGTATCTGTGAGATCATAAGGGACAATGCATGTGACAGCACCTAGTTCAGTGCCTAGCCCAGTGTAACTATTCAGTAAATGGCAGCTATGAGAAAGAAACAAATCAGCACTGATTAGTAGAGTCTACAAATTAGTGAGTGAGCTGAGTGTTTGCTGTGAGGTAAACCTATATTAGATCCTATAAGGCAGTGGTTCTCAAACTAGCCCATCAGAATTACCTAGCATGGCAGTTACACCATAGATTGCTGGGCCCGCTCTCCTCTCACAGGTCCTGACTCAGTGTTCAAGTGCAGGGACCCAGAATCTTCACTGTCACAAGTTCTGAGGGGACGCTGATACTGCTGGTCAGGGACCAGGCCTAAGAGAACTACTGGTGTAAGGGAAGAGAGGGAGAAGAGGTACACAAACATGGTCCATTCCTACAAGGAACTCACTGAGGATCTGGAAAACACACAAACGAAACTTTTTTTTGAGACAGAGTCTCGCTCTGTAGCCCAGGCTGGAGTGCAATGGCACGATCTCGGCTCACTGCAACCTCTGCCTCCGGGGTTCAAGCAATTCTCCTGCCTCAGCCTCCCAAGTAGCTGGGACAACAGGCTCATGCGACCACGCCCAGCTAATTTTTGTATTTTTGGTAGAGATGAGGTTTCACCATGTTAGCCAGACTAGTCTCAAACTCCTGACCTCAGGTGATCTGCCCACCTCAGCCTCCCAAAGTGCTGGGATTACAGGCATGAGCCACTGCACCTGGCCACATAACAATTCAACCCCACATACACAGATCCTGAACACTCCACCACCCTACAAAAGATACAAACTCACATTACAAAAAATGAGGATGACAAGGCACAGGGATCCTTCCGGACTGGTGAAACCATGCCCCTGAGAGTTAAAGACACCAATGATTAACAGAAATTCTCGAGTTTGCAGGATCTCAGACAAGAAAAGAAACAACTCACTGACACGCCCTCCACTTGTAAGACACATAACACAACGGGCTAAAATTGGCTGGAATCAATATAGCTGATTGGAGTTTGTGTAGAACAAGTTTAAATTTCGGCCACATGCTTCATACTAACTTCCCCCAAACTTGCACATGGGACCCACGAGGAGGCATGAAGAGATAACTGCACAGGCCCGAAGACTTTCCAGACCACCCCTTTCCTCATATCAATCACCTGCTACTCCCAGAAGCCACTCCCTAAAGCTCTTCTAATAAAGGTACTGCCGTAAAGCCAGCACAGACAGACAGATTTGAGCTGAACCTGTCTCCTTGTGAGTCGACTTGCAATAACAAGAAAGCCAATTCCACGCACTGGGTTTTTGAGAAAATACTCAAATTTTTGAGAAAATACTCAAGAACCCAGTGGCTTGATTCTCATCTGGCTACATCTCTCACAGCTAGGAGACTCCCTTCACTGGGTTTTGAGAAAACTTTCTGAAAAACCCAGTGTCACAGTATAGGCTTCTGGCACATTGGACAGCAAGCCCCTTTTGCTTAGTAACGCTGGGACAAATACTGATGTTTTTCAAAGCTCCTGCAGTCTCACAGTTTTTGTAAATGTAAGAAGTAAAATACTGGGGCAATGGCATTGGCAAGTAGAAATATGTGGGAAGGCACTTGAGAAAAGAGCAAGACAAACAGATAAACAAGTGTGTGAAAACAATGGTCTCAGCTCAGCTAGTTCGATATCTGAATGGGAGAATCTCATCAGGAGAAATGATGATAGATTTTGAAGACGCACTGATAGGGTAACTTACTAGACTTAGCTTGGATTTGATGTCATCAGTAAAGTGAACTGTTACAAATCTCAGGCAAGTTAGCCACATGGTAGAAATGGTAACTGCAAGGTGGCCAGTGGCTCATGCCTGTAATCCCAGCACTTTGGGAGGACAAGGTAGGTGGATCACCTGAGGTCGAGAGTTCAGGACCAGCCTGACCAACATGGAGAAACCCTATCTCTACTAAAAATTCAAAATTTAGCTGGGCGTGGTGGCAGGTGCCTGTAATCCCAGCTGCTTGGGAGGCTGAGGCAGAACTGCTTGAACCCGGGAGGCGGAGGTTGCAGTGAGCCAAGATTGCGCCATTGCGCTCCAGCCTAGGCAACAAGAGCAAAACTCCGTCTCAAAAAAGAAAAAAAGAAAAAAAGAAATGGTTGGCAACTGCAAACAAAGAATAGGTAAGGCATGGAAATATGAAGCAAACGGCAAAAGCAGTGTGAAAAACCATCATTGATTCTGATGCAGATGACACAAAAACACCCACTTATCACTATAGCCAAGAACTACGGAAACTTCCATTCTGCAAGATGATGGCCCTTTGAGGGGAGTCTGCTGGCTATGAGAAATACAGCCAGATGAGAATCAAGCCTCATTTTCACTCCAATGTGTATTAACTTGATGTTACCAGGCATTAACCCATTTATGCCTAGTGTTCCATTATTGGAACACTAAGCATGTGGGAGTTATTTCTATCCTACTGCTCAAGGTCATCACCAAGGTCTGAATTTTTTTTTTTTTTTTGAGACGGAGTTTCACTCTTGTTGCCCAGGCTAGAGTGCAATGGCGTGGTCTCAGCTTACTGCAACCTCCACCTCCTGGGTTCAAGCGATTCTCCTGCCTCAGCCTTTCAAGAAGCTGGGATTGCAGGCACCTGCCACCAGGCCCAGCTAATTTTTGTATTTTTTTTTTAATTTTTTATTATATTATTATTTTTTTGAGACGGAGTCTCGCTCTGTCGCCCAGGCTGGAGTGCAGTGGCGCAATCTAGGCTCACTGCAAGCTCCGCCTCCCGGGTTCACGCCATTCTCCTGCCTCAGCCTCCCGAGTAGCTGGGACTACAGGCGCCCACAACCGCGCCCGGCTAATTTTTTGTATTTTTAGTAGAGACGGGGTTTCACCGTGGTCTCGATCTCCTGACCTTGTGATCCGCCCGCCTCGGCCTCCCAAAGTGCTGGGATTACAGGGGTGAGCCACCGCGCCCGGCAATTTTTGTATTTTTAGTAGAGACGGGGTTTCACCATGTTGGCCAGGCTGGTCTCAAACTCCTGACCTCTGGTGATCCGCCTGCCTCAGCGTCCTAAAGGGCTGGGATTACAGGTGTGAGCCACCGTTCCCGGCCTAAGGTCTGATTTTTCACCCAAAAAAAAAAAAAAAAAAAAAAAAAAAAATTGCAACCTCCAGGATAAAGATCTCCAACATAACTCATTCAAATAAAACAGGAAAATCTAAGACAGAAAATCCAAATAAGCTCACTTAGAAATAAAGTAAGCTCAATTAGAAATGAAACGGGAGATATTACAACCAATACCACAGAAACACAAAAGATCATTCAAAGCTACTATGAACACCTTTATGCGCACCAACCAGAAAACCTAGAGGAGACAGATGCATTCCTGGAAATATGCGACCCTCCCAGAGTAAACCAGGAAGAAATAGAAACTCTGAACAGACCAATGACAAGCAGTGAGACTGAAATGGTAATTAAAAAAAAAAAATTGCCAACAAAAAAAAAGTCCAGGACCAGGTGGATTTACAGCCGAATTCTACCAGACATTCAAAGAATTGGTTTGTGCCAGGAGCGGTGGCTCATGCCTGTAATCCCAGCACTTTGGGAGGCCAAGGAGGGCGATCGCGAGGTCAGGAGACCATCCTGGCTAACACGGTGAAACCCCATCTCTACTTTAAAAAAAAAAAAAAAAAAAAAAAAAAGCCGGGCGAGGTGGCGGGCACCTGTAGTCCCAGCTACTCGGGAGGCTGAGGCAGGAGAATGGCGTGAACCCGGAGGCGGAGCTTGCGGTGAGCTGAGATCACGCCACTGCACTCCAGCCTGGGCGACAGAGCGAGACTCCATTTCAAGAAAAAAAAAAAAAAAAAGAATTGGTACCAATCCTACTGAAACTATTACAAAAGATAAAGAGGGAATCCTCTCTAAATCATTCTATGAAGTCAGTATCACCCTAATACCCGAAACCAGAGAGGATATAACCAAAAAAAAAAAAGGAAAGAAAACTACAGACCAATATCCCTGATGAACGCAGATGTAAAAATCCTCAGCTGGGCATGAGTTTTTCTATTTCTTGACCTCGTGATCCGCCCGCCTTGGTCTCCCAAAGTGCTGGGATGCCACCACGCCCGGCCCAGCTTTCACTTTTTTTTTTTTTTTAAGAGGGACTCTCGGCCGGGCGCGGTGGCTCAAGCCTGTAATCCCAGCACTTTGGGAGGCCGAGTCGGGCGGATCACGAGGTCAGCAGATCGAGACCATCCTGGCTAACACGGTGAAACCCCGTCTCTACTAAAAAATACAAAAAAACTAGCCGGGCGAGGTGGCGGGCGCCTGTAGTCCCAGCTACTCGGGAGGCTGAGGCAGGAGAATGGCGTAAACCCGGGAGGCGGAGCTTGCAGTGAGCTGAGATCCGGCCACTGCACTCCAGCCTGGGCTACAGAGCGAGACTCCGTCTCCAAAAAAAAAAAAAAAAAAAAGAGGGACTCTCGGGTCTGTAGCCCAGGCTGGAGTGCAGTGGCGCCATCTTGGCTCACTGCAACCTCTGCCTCCTGGGGTCAAGCGATTCTCCTGCCTCAGCCTCCCAAGTAGCTGGGACTACAGGTGTGCAACACCACATCTGGCTAAATTTTTTTGTATTTTTAGTAGAGACGGGTTTTCACCGTGTTAGCCAGGATGGTCTCAATCTCCTGACCTTGTGATCTGCCCACCTTGGCCTCCCAAAGTGCTGGGATTGCAGGCATGAGCCACTGTTCCCGGCCCTGATTTTCACTTTTATTCAACATAGTTTCGGAAGTCCTAGCCAGAGCAATCAGACAAAAGAAAGAAAGGACATCCAAATCAGTAAAGAGGAAGTCAAACTGCTGCTGTTTGCTGATGATATATAATCATATACCTAGAAAACCCTAAAGACTCATCCCAAAAGCTCCTAGATCTGATAAATGAGTTCAGTCAAGTTTCTGGATACAAAATCAATGAACACAAATCAGTGGCACTGCTACACACCAACAGCGACCAAGCTGAGAATCAAATCAAGAACTTAACCCCTTTTACAATAGCTCCAAAAAAATAATTAAATACTTAGGCATATACCTAACCACTGACGTGAAAGACCTCTACAAGGAAAACTACAAGATACTGCTAAAAGAAATCACAGATGACACAAACAAATGAAAACACATCCCATGCCATGGATGCGTAAAATCAGTATTGTGAAAATGACCTTACTGCCAAAAGCAATCTACAAATTCAATGCAATTCCCATCAAAATACCATCATCATTCTTCACCGAACTAGGAGAAACAATCCTAAAATTCATATGGAAACAAAAAAGAGCCCACATAGCAAAGCAAGATTAATCAAAAAGAAAAACATCTGGGGGCATCATATTACCCAGCTTCATACTATACTATACAGCTATAGTCACCAAAACAGCATAGTACTGGTATAAAAACAGGTATATAGACCAACGGAACACAACAGAGAATCCAGAAATAAACCCAAATATTTACAGCCAACTGATCTTCGACAAAGCAAACAAAAACATAAACTGGGGAAAAGACACCCTATTCAACAAATGGTGCTGGGATAACTGGTAAGCCACATGCAGAAGAACGAAATTGGATCCTCATCTCTCACCTCATACAAAAATCAACTCACGATGAATCAAAGACTTAAATCTAACCTCAAACCATAAAAATTCTAGAAGATAATACCCGAAAAATTCTTCTAGGCGTTGGCTTAAGCAAAGATTTCATGAGCAAGAACCCAAAAGAAAATGCAACAAAAATAAAGATAAATAGATGGGACTTAATTAAATGAAAAAACTTCTGCACAGCAAAATAAATAATCAGCAGAGTAAACAACTCACAGGGTTGCAGAGAAAATCTTCACGAACTATGCATCCAACAAAGGACTAATATCTGGAATCTACAAGAAACTCAAATCAGCAAGAAAATAATAATAATAATAATAATAATCCCATCAAAAAGTGGGCTAAGGACATGAACAGACAATACTCAAAAGAAGATATACAAATGGCCAGTAAACATATGAAAAAATGCTCCACATCACTAATTATCAGGGAAATGCAAATCAAAACCACAATATGATACAACCTTACTCCTGTAGCAATGGCCATAATTCAAAAATCAAAAAATGCTGGGCACCTCACGTCTGTAGTCCCAGCACTTTGGGAGGCTGAAGTGGGCAAATCACGAGGTCAGGAGATCGAGACCATCCTGGCTAATATGGTGAAACCCTGTCTCTACGAAAAATACAAAAAATTAGCCGGGCGTGGTGGCGGGCGCCTGTAGTCCCAGCTACTCGGGAGGCTGAGACAGGAGAATCGCTTGAACCTGGGAGGTGGAGATTGCAGTGAGCTGAGATTGCGCCACTGCACTCTAGCCTGGGCGACAGAGCAAGAGTGTCTCAAAAAAATAATAACAAACAAAAATAAAAAAAAAACAGATGCGGCCGGGAGAGGTGGCTCACGCCTGCAATCCCAGCACTTTGGGAGGCCAATACGGGCAGATCACGAGGTAAGGAGATCGAGACCATCCTGGCTAACACGGTGAAACCCCGTCTCTACTAAAAATACAAAAAATTAGCCAGGTGCAGTGGCGGGTGCCTGTAGTCCCAGCTACAGGGGAGGCTGAGGCAGGAGAACGGCGTGAATCTGGGAGGCGGAGCTTGCAGTGAGCGGAGATCGTGCCACTGCACTCCAGCCTGGGCGACACAGCGAGACTCCATCTCAATAAAAAAAAAAATAAATTTAAAATAAATAAATAAATAAATAAATAAATAACAGATGCTGGTGTGGATGTGAAAAGCGAACACTTTTAACACAGCTTTTTAACACAGGGAATGTAAACTAGTATAACCACTATGGAAAATAGCATGGAGATTCCTTAAAGAACTAAAAGTAGATCTTCCATTTGATCCAGCAATCTCACCACAGGGTATCTACCCAGAGGAAAAGACGTCATTATATGAAAAAGACACTTGCACATACATATTTATAGCAGCAGAATTCACAACTGCAAAAATATGGAACCACCACAAATGCCCATCAATCAGGTGGATAAAGAAAATGTAATAATAATAATAATAATAATGGCATTCCAAGCAACCTGGATGAAGCTGGAGACCATTCTTTTTTTTTTTTTTTTTTTTTGAGATGGAGTCTCACTCTGTCGCACAGGCTGGAGTGCAGTGGCATGATCTCAGCTCACCGCAAGCTCCACCTCCCAGGTTCATGCCATTCTCCTGCCTCAGCCTCCCGAGTAGCTGGGACTACAGGCGCCAACCACCACACCCAGCTAATTTTTTGTATTTTTAGTAGAGACGGGGTTTCAGCATGTTAGCCAGGATGGTCTCGATCGCCTGAGCTTGTGATCCGCCCGCCTCGGCCTCCCAAAGTGCTGGGATTACAGGCGTGAGCCACCGTGCCCGGCCAGTTATTCTAAGTGAAGTAACTCAGGAATGGAAAACCAAACATCGTATGTTCTCACTTATAAGTGGGAGCTAAGCTATGAGGACACAAAAGCACAAGAATGATATAATGAACTTTGGGGACTCAGTGGGGAGGACAATGAGGGATAAAAGACTGCACATTGGGTACAGTGTACATCGCTCAGGTGACGGGTGCACCAAAATTTAGGAAATCACCACTGAGGAATTTATCCATGTAACCAAATACCACCTGTTCCCCAAAAACCTATTGGAATAAAAAATAAATAAATAATATTAAAAAAAAAAAACACACACGGGCTGGGCATGGTGGCACACACCTGTAATCCCAGCACTTTGGGAGGCCAAGGTGGGTGGACTATCTGAGCTCAGGAGTTTGAGACCAGCCTGGGCAACATGGTGAGACCCCATCTCTACTAAAAATACAAAAAATTAGCCAGGCATGGTGGCACAAGCCTGTAGGCCCAACTGCTCATGACACTGAGGCAGAAAAATCACTTGAACCCAGGAGGTGAAGGTTGCAGTAAGCTGAGATCGCACCACTGCACTCCAGTCTGGGCGACAGAACGAGGATGCCTCCAAGAAAATAAAAAATAAAAATAAATAAAAAACAGGAAAATCCCTTATTTCTTTAGCATTATAAAACGTACTAAACACATTTCCTTAAATATAATGCATAGTTAATTACCTATCGTACCTATTATTACTAATCTTACCAATCTTTACCAACTGAAAATTCTATAAAACCTGTTTTAAAACAATACTCCCCAATAGGCTGTATTTCCATCGTTATTTTTAAGACAACAAAAGATAAGATCTTTGGTAAGATAAAGGCAACCATGTCTTAAACTGAAAAGTACACAAGACATAGCTAACTGGTCTATACCACTCACAGTTTAGCAGAAAACAGCTGAAAAATCACTCTCCAGACAAGACATAAAAGATCAAGAAATCCTAAAAATGTTTTTTAAAAAATGGGGTGAAACCCCACCTCACAATGTATACCAGAATAAATCTCAGCAGTATCAAAAAGAAATCACATGTACGAAATGAAACCTCAGAAGTACAAGAAGAGCCAACAGTGTGGCTCATGCCTATAGTCCCAGCTACTCAAGAGGCTGAGGTGGGAGGATCCCTTGAGCCAAAGAGTTTGTGGTTACAATGAGCTATGATTATACTACTGTACTCCAGCTTGGGCAACAAAGCAAGACCCTGTCTCTTTAAAAAAAAAAAAAGAGAGAGAGAGAGAGGCCAGGCGTGATGGTTCACACCTGCAATCCCAGCACTTTGGGAGGCCGAGGCAGGCAGATCACGAGGTCAGGAGTTTGAGACCAGCCTGACCAACACGGTGAAACCCCGTCACTACTAAAAATACAAAAATTAGCCAGGCATGGTGGCGTATGCCTGTAATCCCAGCTACTCAGGAGCCTGAGGCAGGAGAATTGCTGGGAGGCGGAGGTTGCAGTGCGCCGAGATCGCAGCATTGTACTCCAGACTGAGTGACAGAGTGAGACTCCTTATAAAAAAAAAAAAAAAAAAAAAAAAAAAAAAACCAGAGAGAGAGAAGAAATAGTACAATAAGAAACTATGGATATTTTTTTAAAAATATTAGGAGGGTTAGGTGTGAATCAAAACCTAAGAGAAGATGTTTTATAGATGTTTGTCTATAAAAAAATGAAATTTCCCAGCCAGGTGCAGTGGCTCAAGCCTATAATCCCAGCACTTTGGGAGGTCAAGGTGGGCAGATCACGAGGTCAGGAGATCGAGACCATCCTGGCTAACACGGTGAAACCCCGTCTCTACTAAAAATACAAAAAATTAGCCAGGTGTGGTGGCGGGTGCCTGTAGTACCAGCTACTCAGGAGGCTGAGGCAGGAGAATAGCGTGAACCCGGGAGGCGGAGCTTGCAGTGAGCCCAGATTATGCCACTGCACTCCAGCCTGGGCGAAAGAACAAGACTCGATCTCAAAAAATAATACTACTACTTACCAAAAAAAATGAAATTTCCCAAGGAGGAGGAGGAAGAAAAATAAAGGAAAAAAAAGCAAATTTCTATGTAGGAAAAAACTACCATGAGCAAAATCAGAAGACAACTGACAAATGGAACAAAATGTCTGTCCCTCAGATCACAGATTAAGGGCTAATTTGTACAAAAAGCTGGGCATGGTGGTACATGCCTACGGTCTCAGCTGCTCAGAGGCTGAGGTGGAATGACTGCAGACCAGCCTGGGCAATACAGTGAGATCCCATCTCTAAAAAAATTTAAACATTAAAAATTTTATAATCATAAAAGAGAACTCCTACCAAGTTAATTTTTTTTTTAAGACCAGAGTCGGCCGGGCGCGGTGGCTCAAGCCTGTAATCCCAGCACTTTGGGAGGCCGAGACGGGTGGATCACGAGGTCAGGAGATCGAGACCATCCTGGTGAACATGGTGAAACCCCGTCTCTACTAAAAAATACAAAAAACTAGCCGGGCGAGGTGGCGGCGCCTGTAGTCCCAGCTACTCGGGAGGCTGAGGCAGGAGAATGGCGTGAACCTGGGAGGCGGAGCTTGCAGTGAGCTGAGATCCGGCCACTGCAACTCCAGCCCGGGAGACAGAGCGAGACTCCGTCTCAAAAAAAAAAAAAATGACCAGAGTCCTAGTAAAGTGGGTTCACGACATGAACAACTCATAGAAAATACAGATGGCTCTTAAATATCCAAAACGATGCTTAATTCATAGCACAAGAAACACCAAAAAACTATAGTGTTATACCATCTTTCATCTGTCAAGTTAGCAAAGATCAAAATAACAATACACTATGCCAGAAGTAAAAATTGGTACAATTTTTAGAAGGCGATCTGACTATGTCTCTAAAATTACAAACACATGTCCTTTTCACCCAGCAATTCCTCACAAGAATTTATTCCTCAGATATACTAGCAACAAGGCAAAATGATGTATGTACAAAGTGATTTATTGCAGTATAGTGTGTAAGAGCTAAAGACTAGAAACATCAATGTCCATCAAAAGAAGAATTATGATAAATTTACACAACGGGATATTGTACAGGCATTAAAGATGCTTTTACACAATAATGTCTTTATTGACAAAGAACAATCCCCGAAGTATACAAAACAAAAACAAGGTGTAAAACAGTGCAGATGCTAAAGTTTGCATTTTTATAAAGGAGGAAAGACTGTATCTGTAATTTTGTGTATTAAAACATTGGCTATCTCTGGAAATACACACAATAACTTAACACCAGTCACTTCAGAGGAGGGGACAGGGGGCGCCGGAGGGCAGAGCGTGAGAGACTTCATTGCATGCTCTCTGAATTTTGAACCATGTGAACGTATTACCTATCAAAAAATAAACTAGGCCTATGAGATGTCACAATACCTAATTCCCAATGCAGACTTTCTCACTAAGTTACTTGAGAAAGGGCGGGCATGGTGGCTCACACCTGTAATCCCAGCACTTTGGGAGGCCGAGTCGGGCAGATCACCTGAGGTCAAGAGTTCGAGACCAGCCTGGCCAACATGGTGAAACCCTGTCTCTAATAAAAATACAAAAATAAGCTGGGCGTGGGGTAGGTGCCTGTAATCCCAGATACTTGGGAGGTTGATGCAGGACAAACACTTGAACACGGGAGGCAGAGGCTGCAGTGAGCCAAGATTGTACCATTGCACTCCAGCCTGGGGAACAAGAGCAAGGCTTCACCTCAAAAAATATCCACTACCCATTCAACCAATATTTATTGAATTCTATACGCTTCAGGCACCGTTTTAGACCCTGGTATCTCAGCAACAAAGACAGATAAAGTCCTCCTCTTGTAGATTTTAGGTGGGACTAGTCAGTAAGCAGGCAACAAAATGAACATCAACAAGGAGCATGAAGAAAGGGAGTGGAAGGACTGAGGTGGAAAGGTGATAGCAGTGCCTTTCTGGGTAGGGGTAAGAGAAAGCTTCTTTAACAGAACCACATTTGGGCAGAGACCTGAAGAAGTGAGGGAGCCAGCTCCATGGCCACTGTGGAGGGCATTCTAAGCAGAGGGACTAAGGATTCTAAGCAGAGCGTGTACCATGGCTCCGCAGGTGGGGCGGGGAGGGGTGCAGCTGCTCTTCACAGAATGCAATGGAGGTTATTCGAATAAATAAGGAGGAGGTGGCAGCAAATCACACTGGGGAATTGGGGAGGGGAAAAGCACTGTATCATAAGCAATTCAGATCTTATTCTAAGCGCTATAGAAACACATTAGAAAGTTTTAAGCAGTGAAGAATATGATCTGACCTATACTGTTTAAATGATCACTCTGGCTGACATCAGGAGAACAGACTGTAAGAGGCAAGGATAGAGGCAGGCACCCAGGTGGAGACCTCTGTAATAATCCAAGTGAGAGACGGTGCTTCCTTAAACGAAGGTGGCAGTGGTGGAAGCAGAAGTGATCAGATTCTGGATATATTTAGAGGCGGAGTCAACAGGCTCTATGAACGGACTGGAAGTAGAACATGAAAAAAAGAAGTCACAGGTGACTCCAAAATATTTAACCCAAACAACTTTTTACAATGATCTAACAGGCTCATTTTTAAAAGTCACACCTTCATAGAAAGTTCAACTACTCTAAAACAGGTTATGAAGACCATCAACAAAAAGCAATGCCCATCCAAATACCAAACTGGGAAGCTGCAGCCATTTTAAATTTGAAAACACACACGCTTGGGTTCATTCTCTAACTACTGAGCACCTACACCATGCCAGGCATAATACTCGGTACTAGGGACCTCAATTATGCTTAAAATACATAACTGAACACCAAAAAAAAAGATTAACAGGTAAAAATACCAAAATACTAACAGCTGTGGGACATGGAGTTCTTTTCTTCCTGGAGTTTTCCAATTTTCTACAATAAACTCCTCTTTTTATATTTAGGGGGGGAAAAACCTTTCCTTTTTACTGCTGCCAATTAAGAAAAAATTCCCACACAGCAAATTGATTTAGTGATTTGAATGATTAACAGGCTCGCCTTCTAAAAAAGCTCCTAAACTAGGCAGATTTCTCAGGTCTTTCTTTCATGCCTGAACCTGTTTGCTACCAGTGCTACGGTAAGATATGGGAGATGTATGGGAAATGGGGGGAAGAGAGAAATACAGTAGAGAGAAATGAGGGGTACAAATAACCACCTGCTGGTCTTTAAATATATCATGTCACCAAACACAGATGAGAAAGATCAGGCAAACAACTGTTCATCGAAAATATTTAACCAAATACGTACTGCATACAATATGCTTAGTATAGCAGTCTGCCCACTGTCAATAAGTAAATGACAAAGTCCCTTGTATATTTATCCATTCACTCAAATATTTATGATCATCATACATCAAAGGCACTGAGCTAGCATGCAGAACAGACAGGAGTTCAGCAATCAATCAGATAAAATCAGCCCTCAATAGTTCATAATCTAGTTTGGTGGGTAGGGAGTAAAAAGACATTACATTTCAATTTCTACTTATTTAATTATTACTGTGGCATGCGCTAGAGAGGCGACCTGGTAGAGGATAATGGAGACCTGATCTAGTCTGAAGGTCAGGGTAAAAGGCTTGGACAAAATTACATATGAGCTAAGATTTCAAGGAGCAGGAGTTAAACAGATGAAGGGGCAGAGAGTGAGGAACGGAAGCACATTCCAGGCAAAGGAAACAGCATATTAAGAAGAATCTAGGCTGGGCACGGTGGCTCACACCTATTATCCCAGTGCTTTGGGAGGCCAAGGCAGGAGGATAGCTTGAGGCCAGGAATTAGAGACCAGCCTGGGCAACATGGTGAGACACTGTCTCTAAAAAAATAAGAAGGAGGCCGGGCACGGTGGCTCACGCCTGTAATCCCAGCACTTTGGGAGGCCGAGGCAGGCGGATCACAAGCTCAAGAGACCGAGACCATCCTGGTTAACATGGTGAAACCCCGTCTCTACTAAAAACACAAAAAATTAGCCTGGCGTGGTGGTGGGCACCCGTAGACCCAGATACTCGGGAGGCTGAGGCAGAAGAATGGCATGAACCCGGGAGGCGGAACTTGCAGTGAGCTGAGATAGAGCCACTGCACTCCAGCCTGGGCAACAGAGCAAGACTCTATCTCAAAAAAAAAAAAAAAAAAAAAAAAAAAGAAGGAAAAAAATTAGCCAAGTGTGGCGGCACATGTCTACAGTCCTAGCTACTTGGAAGGCTAAGGCAGGAGGATAGCTTAAGCCCAAGGAGTCTGAGGTTACCAGTGGGCTATTACTGCACCATTGCACTCTAGCCTGGAAGACAAAGCGAGACCCTGTGTCAAATAAATAAATAAATAAATAAATAAATAAGAAGAAGAATCTATGTCAAAAAAGGTTAAGGTTTGTGAGAGGAATTAAAAGGAAGTCAGCAACTCAGAAAGATATAATGAAGGGAAGAGCGACTGATAAGGTAGGTAAGGGGTAGTTCATGCAGGGCCTTGTACACTGTGTTAGGAATTTAGTCTTTCATGCTAAAAGCAACAGGAACCATTGAAAAGATTTTCAAGCCTAGGAGTGACAATCAGATTCACATTTTTAAAGATCACTGACTGCTCTCCAGAGAATAGATGAGAGGGAGCAACAGTGGACCAGGAGACCAGACAGAGGCTGTATGGTGCCCAGGTGAGATGAGTGAGGGTAGTGAAAACAGAAGCAGATGTAGTCAAGATATATACTTCAGAGAGAAAATCAATAGGAATTGGTGATAGAATGAAAGCAGGTGGAGAGAGTGAGGTAAAGGAAAAGACAGTCTCATGAATGACAAGATAGTAAGGCATATAAAGACATTCCATGTAAATAGTAACCAAAATAAACTGTCCAATCCTCAAAACAAAATTAGGGCAAAAACAAATAGAGATAATGAAGAGTATAGTATACCAACACAAAGAACAATGCACAGACTAACAATTCTGAATTTAATATAAAGCAAAACTGGCAAAAAGAAACTGTCAAGTCCAGAATCAGTGAGATATTTTTAACACAGCTATCAGAAACTGATAAATAAGAGGGGCAGTCATAAAAATAGTAATGATATGGACACGTGAACAGTATTACAAACTTCATCAAACATGCATGCACAGATATATGTCACCTTCAGCCTAACAGATAGGGAATATACATCCTTTTAAAAAGACATGGAATGTTTTAACTAGGTTACAAAGAAAGACTCACCACATCTCAAATAACCAATATCATAAAAACATTCCATGACACACAATGCAAATAAATTAATCAGTTAAAAAAAATTAAACAGCTTAAATAGAAACTTTAAAATGCTTGCTTAGGGGAGGCTGAGACGGGTGAATCGCTTGAGTTCAGGAGTTCGAGATCAGCTTCGGCAATGGCAAAACCCAGTCTCTGCCGGGCGTGGTGGTACATGCCTATAGTCCAATCTGAGGATGAGAAGGGGGTGGGGGAGGGGGGAAGTGCTTGAGCCTAAGAGGCGAAGGTTGCAGTGAGCCGTGATAATGTCACTGTACTCCAGCCTGGGTGATGGAGTGAGACCCTGTCTTTTAAAAAAAGAAAAACAAAAAAACAAAAAAAAAAAAACCAAGAAAACCACTTGCTTAGAAACTCAAAGATTAAAGAGAGAATAAAAATGGAAATAACAAACTAGGCCTGGTCCAGTGGCTCATGCCTGTAATCCCAGCACTTCAGCAGGCCAAGGCAGGTGGATTCCTTGAGCCCAGGAGTTGGAGACCAGCCTGGGCAGTATGATGAAATCCTGTCTCTAATAAAAAATAAATAAAAAATTAGCTAGGCATGGTGGCAAGTCCCTGTAGTCCCAGCTACTCGGGAGGCTGAGGTGGGAGGATCACCTGAGCCTGTGAGGTCAAGGCTGCAGACAGCTGTGATCGAACCACTGCACTCCAGCCTGAGCAACAGAGCAAGACCCTATCTCAAAAAAAAAAAAAAAAAAAAAAAAGAAACAAACAAAAAATTAGGTCTCGACATGCTATTATTTAATATCACAATGATTATACCCACACAGCTAACATACGAGAAGCTCCTGAAACAACACTTAGAAGGAATGTTACAGCCTTGAGCCATCATTAAAAAGCAAGAAAGGATGAACATGTTTTCAATTCAGTAAGCTAGAAAAAGAACAGAGTAAGCCTAAATAAAGGAAATAAAGATGACACTCACAAAACAGAAAGCAGATACTAGCTTACTCTTTGAAAAAAATTTTAATTGACAAACTCTTATAAGTCTGTTCAAGAAAAAAAAAAAATATGAATGAAGGGGTGACGCTAAAGCTGGTGACTGAACCCAGCAGCCACCCAAGCAGCAGCAGAAAAATGACAGTGCCACCAGAGCTCTGGAGCAGAGGAGGTGAGAGCCACAGTTCCACCCAAAAATGACCACACCCATGACTGGAAACAGGTGGTCCAGAAAGCAAAAGGCAACTGAGTGGAAAAAGGAACTGGCAAAAACCACTCTCAAGAAGGCAGATCCTAAGCTGCCAGTGGCAGAGACGTAACGCTGCCAGAGCATATGTCGTAGAAGTTTTAATTGCCCTAACAAACTAATTTGCACTTTCACAGGAATACCTGTATTAATTTATTGCAATAAATAGTTTTTCCTTTGGTGATGGAGAAAAGAAACAATTTGAGGAACAAAAGGGAAATATAACTTCTGATAGAGTAGAAACTTATAATGGAAAAGAAAAGGGAAGAGGACTGAGCAATTAAAGAAATCCAACAGTTAAATTCTAGGTAGAGCAGAAAGAACTAGCAAAGGAGGTGAAGTACTGAGTGGGTCAGAAATTTATAAAAAAAAAATTGAGGTTAAAATGTCAAGACAAAGAATGTTTCAATAAAGAGAAGATGATCAATCGTGTTGAATGCTGCTGAGAGGTCAAGGAAGTTGTGGGCCAAGAGGTGTCCAATGGATTTGGCAACATGAAGTTGAGTAATCAGTATCCTGGAGAAATTAGAGCAGTGAGAAGGAAGGCCATATTGCAGTGGAAGGCTGTTTCTATCTGAATTAGTGATTTTGGAGCTAAACCATTTCAGCTGATGACAAGATCCAGCATGTCACTGTGGGAGAGAGTGCCAGAGGTGGACTAGAGGAGATTAGTGGGGTGGACATGGAAGGCAAGAAAGCTAGCAGCCAAGGTACTTGACGGGTCATGTGACGAAGATGAAACCACCCAACATGATGGCAGTAACCGGACTGGAAAGGAAGGCTGTGAGTCAGGCACTGGAGTATTCAATGATCAAAAGTGGCCATGAGGAAGAGAGAGAAAGGTGTCGTGAGTCTAAGGGTGGAGGCTCCAAAGGGATGCCAGGAGTGGCAAATGGACCAAAGCCTGGTCTAATGTGGCACTTGCAGTGTATCAGTCAGGGTTCTGTGAAGCCTTTCCAGTTCAACTTGTGAGACACTCTCTGAGCTCCCTGGCAAAGTCAGACTGCTGCCACATCAAGGAAAGCCCCGAGCACAACACCCATCATTTTTTAAATTAGCTGAGCTAATAATGCCTTCAGTCTTGCTAACTACATGTACACCTATTCTGTAATTCAAAGGGGGGAAAAAGGCAATGTAAGGAGTAGCACAATTCTTGTAATTAATGGGAAAGAAGTAGGGATAGCAGCAAAGTCACCTGCTTCTGGAAGGGAGAGTGCAAGCATTTTTTTCCAGGACACCAGGATAGGTAAAGCAAAACTTCCAAACAATGCTAGTTTCAGGTAATCAAGACACTCTGTAAAGCTTCCTTCTGGGTTAGCCCAAAAGAATTCTAACAACATAAGACTTGAGGTTGTGACTGTCTTATTCAATTTTCTGCTGCTATTAACAGAATACCACAGACTTTTTTTTTTTTTTTTTTTTTTGAGACAGAGTCTTGGTCTGTCACCCAGGCTGGAGTGCAGTGGCACAATCTCGGCTCACTGCAGCCTCTGCCCACTGGGTTCCAGCGATTCTGGAACCCAGCGATCCTGCCTCAGCCTCCTGGCTAGCTGGGATTACAGGCACACGCCACCACACCTGGCTAATTTTTGTATTTTTGGTAGAGATGGGGTTATACCATGTTGGCCAGGCTGGTATCGAACTCCTGACCTCAGGTGATCCGTCTGCCTCGGCCTCCCAAAGTGCTGGGATTACAGGCATGAGCCACCGCACGTGGCCAGACTGAGTAATTTATAAACAAGTTTATTTGGCTCATGGTTCTGATGGTTGGGCACTCCAAGAATATGGCGCTGGTATCTGGTGGGGGTCATCCCATGGCAGGAGGCAGAAGCAAGTACCCAACACAGAGAGAGGAAATTGGCCAACTTGTTTTTATGACAAACCCAGTCTCATAATAACTAACCCACTCCCTCAATAATGGCATTAATCCATTCATAAGGGCAGAGCCCTCATGATCTAATCAGCTCTTAAAGGCCCATGTCAATTAAATCCTAAAAGGAGTTTTGGAGGGGACAGACATTGAAATCATAGCAGTGACTAATTTTGAAGTCTCTCAATCAATGCAAAATGGCTAGCAAGCCTCTGTCTGTAAGCTCCAGTAACTAGCAGATAATTTTGGCTTGTGAAACGGGTTTTGAAAGATTATCTAAGGGCCTAGCAAGGTGGCTCATGCCTGTAATCCCAGCACTTTGGTAGGCCGAGCCAGGTGGACACCTTGAGTTCAGTAATTCAAGACCAGCCTGGGCTACATGGCAAAACCTGTCTCTACAAAAAAACACAAAAATTAGCTGGGCATGGTGGTACACACCTGTAGTCACAGCTGTTTGGGAGGCTGTGGGAGGTTGGCTTGAGCCCAGGAGGCAGAGGTTGCAGTGAGCTGAGATCACACTGCACTCCAGCCTGGGCAACAGAGCGAGACCCTGTCTCAAAAAATAAAAGAAAAAGAAAAGAAAGAAAGATTATCTGATGTACTCAAGTGAGTCCTTGTTGGAGGACTATGATTTCAACAAATTCGTTCAAATTTCGTTCCACTGCCGGGCGCGGTGGCTCAAGCCTGTAATCCCAGCACTTTGGGAGGCCGAGACGGGCGGATCACGAGGTCAGGAGATCGAAACCATCCTGGCTAACACGGTGAAACCCCGTCTCTATTAAGAAATACAAAAAACTAGCCGGGCGAGGTGGCGGGCGCCTGTAGTCCCAGCTACTCGGGAGGCTGAGGCCGGAGAATGGCGTGAACCCGGGAGGCGGAGCTTGCAGTGAGCTGAGATCCGGCCACTGCACTCCAGCCTGGGTGACAGAGAGAGACTCCGTCTCAAAAAAAAAAAAAAAAAAAAAAAAAAAAAAAAAATTTCGTTCCACTTAAAAACGAACATAATGTGCCTACTACATACAGGCACTGTGATGGATATGATCAATAAGATATGGTTGACAAGATATGGTTTCTGCCCTCAAGATTCATAGTCCAGTGGGGTAAATAGAGATTCAAACAAAAAAATTCCAACATTGTGTGAAAAGGTGGCAACTCAATCACAGTAGTTAAACAGCAAGGGCAAAGGAAAGACAGGTTTAAACCACAAAACATTACAATGCAGTCAAAGCTTCACTCAGTGTGCCAATTCCAGGGTATCATATTCCCTGCTGTACTGGTTCTCCTCACTATGAACTTGTCTCAAGAAAAGAACTATGTCTATTACATCTGAGTCCCAATACCTAGACCAGTGCAAGACCTCAGTGTAGTTTGCATCTCTTACTCGTCTATCCAGTATCTACTTACAGATCATTCTCCTATCTACTATCTCATACCTCAACTCAAAGTAGTCTCCAGAGCAATCAAGTTGTTGGATAATCCAATCTCTTTGCTAAACGTATGGGTTAGTAAAGACTGGGTTAACCAGTGCACACTTCCTTGGCCACAGGAATGAGCTGCTTAATCCAATCTGGAACAACGAGTTGAAGAAGGAGGTTTGGTAAAGGCTTCTACGAAATAAGCTTCCTTATTTTTATGACAGCCTGATTAGAAGAGCTGTTCATCCTCATCCTGAATATTACTCTCATTTTGGTCTATGTGGTCCAGTGATGTGAAGCCTGACATTTCTGCCACTGTTTTGACATCTAAACCGGGTGAAACACGGTAGAAAGCGGAACTAATGGAATCTCAGCAAAACGGAGCTAGCGTCCCAATCAAACCATGCCTGAAGTCCACTGTACCTGTGGAATTTTCAGTGGCATACACCAATACACCCCTTTAAAATTTAAACTAGTTTGAATGGGTTTCCTGTTACTTGTAAACCACAACATTTCTAAGTATGCTAAATCCTAAAACACACTAGGGAACCCAACATGGGCAATATGGTGAAACCCTGTCTATACAAAAAACACAAAAATTAGACAGGCATGGTGGCTCGAGCCTGTAGTCCCAGCTACTCAGGAGGCTGAGGTGAAAGAGTCGCTTGAAGCCCAGGAGGCTGAAGCTGCAGTGAGCTGTGACTGTACCACTGCACTCCAGCCTGGGTGACAGAGACAGACCCTGTCTTAAAAACAAAGGTCGGGCGCGGTGGCTCACACCTGTAATCCCAGCACTTTGGGAGGCTGAGGCAGGCGGATCACGAGGTCAGGAAATCAAGACCATCCTGGCTAACATGGTGAAACTCCGTCTCTACTAAAAATAAAAAAAAAAAATTAGCCGGGTGTGGTGGCAGGCACCTGTAGTCCCAGCTACTCAGGAGGCTGAGGCAGGAGAATGGCGTGAACCTGGGAGGTGGAGCTTGCAGTGAGCCGAGATCGCGCCACTGCACTCCAGCCTGGGTGACTGAGCAAGACTCCGTCTCAGGGAAAAAAAAAAAAAAAAAAAAAAAAAAAAAAAAAAAAAGCTAAGCATGGGGCTAGGCACCTGTAATCCCAGCTATTTGGGAGGCTGAGGCAGGAGGACCGCTTGAACCCAGGAGGCGGTGGTTGCAGTGAGCCAAGATGGTGCCACTGCACCCTAGCCTGGGCAACTGAGTGAGACTCTTATCTCAAAAAAAAAAAAAAAGATATCCAACAACCCAATTTTTAAAAATGGGCAAGGGATATGAAACATCATTCAAAGAAAAAGAAATATATCTCACTCTTAAATCTATACAAAGATGCTCAACCTCACTCAGCACAATGGAAAAATAAAAATTACAATATATCATGTATTAGATCAAATACAAAAGTCTAACAACACACTGTTGGTGAGACTGTGGGAGAACAGGTACTCTCAGGTATGTGGGGGGACAAAACAGTACAACTTCTATAAAGGGCATTTGGCAACATCTATAAAAAATATAAATGCAGTTGGCCAGGTGCAGTGGCTCACACCTGTAGTCCTAGCAATCTAGGAGGCCGAGGTGGGCAGATCACGAGGTCAGGAAATCGAGACCATCCTGGCTAATACGGTGAAACCCCATCTTTACTAAAAAGTAGAAAAAATTAGCTGGGCGTGGCGGCAGACATCTGTAGTCCCAGCTACTTGGGAGGCTGAGGCAGGAGAATGGCGTGAACCTGGGAGGCGGAGCTTGCAGTGAGCCAAGATCGCGCCACTGCACTCTAGCCTGGGTGACAAAGCGAGACTCCATCTCAAAAAAAAAAAAAAATATATATATATATATATATAAATGCAGTTACGCTTTGACCCAGCAGTACCCCTCTGGAAATTTATCATACATGTAAGGTTATTCACTACAGCATTATTCATATTTTTAAAAGGGATCATCAATCAATCAAGGGTGATGTTGTTAAATAAATTATGGCACATCCAAAGCATGGAGTACAAAGCAATGACAAGAAAGAGTGAAGCTCCCTTTTACTAATATGGAAAGATCTCCAATATAGATCATTAAGCAGAAAAAACAAGATGCAAAATACCATACACAGTATGTTCCCTCAATTCCTTCCCATCTCTGCTCAAATGTCGTCTTATTCCTGTAACAACAAAAGAATAACTCAAAAACAAATAAAATATTATCTATAGTTAGAGGAAGGGAGCTAGGAGGGGGAAGGAGAACAGGACTAGAAGACAGACCTCTCTGAATATAACTTTGTTCTATGTGCTGGAACCATGTAAATGTTCTGCATAATTGAAATACAAAATTAAATTTTAAAACCAATCTCTCCTGTTCTAAAACTACAGTGATAATTGTACAACTCAATAAATTACTAAAAATCATTCAACGGTACGCTTAAAACAGATAGCAAGAAGAAATAATTTGAGTGCACTCAAGTTTTTGGTTTTAGAGACAGGGTTTGGCTCCGTCACTCAGGGTGGAGTGCAGTGGTATGATCATAGCTCACTGAAGCCTCAAATTCCTGGGCTTAAGCCATCAGCCTCCCAAGTAGCAGAACTACAGATGTACCACCATGCCTGGCTAGTTTTAAAATTTTTGTAAAGACAGGGTCTCACAATGTTGCCCAGGCTGGTCTCAAATTCCTGGCCTTAAGTGATCCTCCCACCTCAGCCTCCCAAAACTGGATCAAGGTTTTTATTTTTTTGGAGACAGACTCTTCCTCTGTTGCCTAGGCTGGAGTGCAGTGGCTCGATCTCGGTTCACAACCCCTGCCTCCCCAGCTCAAATGATCCTCCCACCTCAGCCTTCCAAGTAGCTGGGACTACAAACACATGTCACCACTCCTAGCTGATCTTTTTAAAAATTTTTAATAGAGATGAGGTCTATGTTGCCCAGGCTGGTCTCGAACTCCCGAGATAAAACGATCTGCCCACTTCGGTCTCCCAGAGTGTTGGGATTACTGGCGTGCGCCACCGCACCCAGCTGGATTAAGTTTTAAGAGGCAGTGAAAGAATCAAACAAAGCTAGTAAAGACCAGTGCCTCTTCAACTTTAGTGTGTACATGAATCACCTGGGAATCCTCTTAGAATGCAGATTTAATTCAGTAAATGGGGCCAATACTCTGCACTTCCAACAAGCTCCCAGGTGACCGCTGATGATGCCGATGCTGGTCTGTGGATCACACTTTGAGGGTTGAGACAACTTAAACAACTAGAGGTGCTTTGCTCTAAGAAGTAGCTGAGAAATGAGGCAGCAGCTATTGGAGCCACATGACCCATAGAAAATGAGTGGGTGGGCCGGGTGCGGTGGCTCATGCCTGTCATCCCAGCAGTTTGGGAGGATGAAGCGGGAGGACCACTGGAGCCCAGGAGTTCCAAGACCAGCCTGGGTAACATAGTGAGACTCCATCGCTATAAAAAATGTAAAAATTAGCCAGGGGTGTGGTAGTGCGCCCTTTTAGTCCCAGCTACTTGGGAGTGTGAGGTGGGAGGATCACTTGAAGCCAGAAGTTTAAGGTTGCGGTGAGCTATGATCACACTACTACACTCCAGTCTAGGTGACTGAGAGACCCTGCCTTGAAAAAAAGAAAGAAAGAAAATGAGTGGGTGTCAGAAAGAGTCTCTCCCCCGACAACTGTTTTAAAATGAGAGAAACAGCGACACACTTGTAGGAAACAGAGAATAGCGATTAGCCAAAATGAGGTAGGATTTAGCAAACAAGTCGGGGAGGTGACTTTAGACAGGGGCAGAGCACTTCCTTAACAATAGAAGGGAAGGCATCCGGTACAGATGCCAGAAGCTGAGATGTGAGGGTAGAAATCTGGAGAAATTATCTTTTGACTGCTTAACAGTTCTAAGTGAATAAGAAGTACAGTCATCAGCTAAGAATAAGAATAGGGAAGATTTGAAGACAAAGTTGTAAAATTGTCATCTAGGCTGGGGGCAGTGGCTAACGCCTGTAATCTCAACACTTTGGGAGGCTGAGGTGGGAGGATCGTAAGTTCAGGAGTTCAAGACCAGCCTGACCAACATGGTGGAACCCCATCTCTACTTAAAACACAAAAATTAGCCAGGCGTGGTGGTACATGCCTGTAATCGCAACTACTCAGGAGGCTGTGGCAGGAGAATCTCTTGAACCCCGGAGGCAGAGGTTGCAGTGAGCTGAGATCGCGCCATTGCACTCCAGCCTGGGCAATATAGTAAGATTCCATCTTAAAAAAAAAAAAAACTGTCATCTAGAAGGGTGGGGTCAGTGTGGTACAACTGCTTGTCAGTGCCATGCACCCCTCCAAGGTGATGGTTCTGAATCTTAGGGGAATATGGGCAGCACAGAGTGCTATTCTTCAACCACATGCAGGGCAAATGTGCAGATGTGCAGGACGCAGAGGATTCACTTTAGCCAAGATTGGGATTGTGTATACGAGGGGAGTTATAATGATTGGTCACTGCACTGGAACAGGGGTAATGCTTTAGAGAGTGGCAGTGAGGCAGGGCTGAAAGCATTGAGAAAGGAAGGGAAGCGATGCACCCCCATGAGACAGCACTGATACAATCTGATGACTTCAGCCCTAAAGGAGGACAATATACTAATGTAGTACATTACCTTGGAAATAGCACCAAAATAAAATACATTTTAAAACATATTTTAAAATCATAACTAAGAATTCTAAAAAAGGCTAGGATACAGCCAACATTTAAATGACCACCACTAAGGAAGATAATCCTACCCTCCCTAAGCCTTGCACAAGCTTCAGCCCTCACACTGCAGCTCAGACTCCCAGGAGCCAACAGCTGCCACATCCTTAGGCCTTGAGCTAAATTCTAGTTCTCTTGGTTCAGAATCCCCTCCCCCTTCAGCTGACCCACCATCCAAATTCAAATGTCACCTTATTAAAGCTTCTCTAAAGTTCCTGCTGCAATTGAGACAAACATTACATTGTCATCACCTATTATCTGAACCAAATGGAACAGAGTCCACCTTGTAGAGTGGTTCTCATATTCTGCCCTCTAGTTAGGATAGCAAGAGTGATCAGGAAGAAGAAAAACGAAGCAAGAAGCATAGCCAGCTTAGAATTCTAGATGAGCAACTGCTGAGTGAAAGTAACACAAGAGAGCTCTTCATGGAGCTAAAAGTTTCACTTCACAGGACATGAGAAACTAGTTACCCTTCTTATATTCAATCACACATGTGATAATAAAGAAGTTAAGTAAAGACTTACCTAAATCAGGTTGCTTACGCTTTCTGTGCCATGGACTCCTTACAATCGTTTTTTGTTGTTTTAGAGACAAGGTCTCTGTTGCCCAGGCTGGAGTGCAGTGGTGTGACCATGACTCACTGCAGCCTCAATCTCCTGGGTTCAAGAGATCCTCCCACCTCAGCCTCTTGAGTAGCTGGGACAACAGGCATGTGCCACAATGCCCGATAATTTTTAAAAATTTTTTGCAGAGATGGGGGTCTCACAGTGTTGCCCAGGCTGGCCTCAAACTCCTGGCCTCAAACAATCCTCCCACCTCAGCCCCAATAATTTCTATCTTATTCTATCTATCTATCTATCTATCTATTTATTTATTTAGAGACGGAGTCTTGCTCTATCGCCCCGGATGGAATGCAATGGCACAATCTTGCTCACTGCAACCTCCGCTTCCCAGGTTCAAGCGATTCTCCTGCCTCAGCTTCCCAAGTATCTGGGATTACAGGTGCCTGCCACCACGCCCAGCTAGTTTTTGTATTTTAAGAAGGGGTTTCACCATGTTGGTCAGGCTGGTCTCGAATTCCTGCCTCAGATGATCCGCCCACCTCAGCCTTCCAAAGTGGTAGGATTACCGGCATGAGCCACCGCACCTGACCCCAATAGTTTTTAAATACATAAATTTATAAAAGAAATCTATGGCCAGGCATGGTGGCTAAGACATATAATCCCAGTACTTTCGGAGGCCAGAGCAGAAGGATCACTTGAGCCCAGGAAGTCAAAGCTGAAGTGAGACTCTGTTTCAAAAAAAAAAAATCTACATTAAAATACAGTTGTATTACACTAAGAAACTATAAATTTTCAAAAATTGCTTAATTACATGTCAAATAACAAGATCTAATGGGGCCAGGCGGAGTGGCTCACGCCTGTAATCCCAGCCCTCTGGAAGGCCAAGGCGTGTGAATCATGAGGTCAGGAGATCGAGACCATCCTGGCTAACATGGTGAAACCCCGTCTCTGCTAAAAATACATAAAAAATTAGCCAGGCGTGGTGGCGGGCGCCTGTAGTCCCAGCTACTCAGGAGGCTAAGGCAGGAGAATGGCGTGAACCCAGGAGGTGGAGCTTGCAGTGAGCCGAGATCGCGCCACTGCACTCTAGCCTGGGGGACACAGCGGGACTCTGTCACACACACAAAAAAAATCTAATGGTAATTTCAAAGTAGTGATGAGTGTCAATGATATTTGACACATGTGCAACAACCACAATGTGATATGAAAACATCTGTGGGCCAGGAGTGCTGCCTCATGCCTCTAATCCCAACACTTTGGGAGGCCAAGGTGGGAGGTTCACATGAGCCCAGGAGTTCAACACCAGCCTAGGGTATAATATAGTGAGACTGTCTCCACACACACACACAAAAATTTAAAATTAGCCAAGCTTCATGTAGACCCATCTACCTGAGAAAGTCAGGTGGGAAGATCATTTGAGCCCGGGGATGGAGGTTGCAGTGAGCCCACGTCACACCACTGCACTCCAGGCTGGGCAACGGGGAGACTCTCTCAAAAAAAAAAAAGAAAAAAGAAAAAGAAAATGTGATTTTCACTGATAATTGCCACAGGTTCCATTATTATTCTGATGTCATCTATATTCATAACTGAGGAACATGTTAAATGTCAAAAGTTAGTAAAATAAATAAATAAATTTTTAAAAGTGAAATGTTTTTCCCATTCAGGCTACCCTCTAAATTCTAGTAAGGTTAAGGAGCCCTAATGAGCGAATGCTATCTAATAGAGCTGACATAGTCTGCACATCTACAAAGGGATGGAAAAGGCTGAGCTCCTGTATCTGCTTTCCCTTCTCCCCAGAGTCTCTTCAATCTTTGAAAATCCCCACACTGCTCTCCCAGTAATCTCTCTCCGGTCTCTAAGGCTGCTCTCCTTTCCCCATTCTTACCCTCCTTTCCCCCTCTCCTTGCAGGGCTCCAGATGAAAGAAACCAGCAGTCAGTTAGCAAATCACATGTGAGAGATAGTAGAATGAGTCAGTTCCAGCTCTTTGGTATATCCTTGTATAACTAAAAGAAATATCTTACATTTGACAGTACTCTACCATTTCTGAAAGAGTGTTCATATAATTATCTCACTAATCCTTAAAAAAACTGTGAAGTGGGCAGGACAGATATTCTCATCTCTATTTACAAAAAAATGAAACCTGAGGCTCTGAGAGGTTAAGCAACCTGCTCAAAGTCACAGAGATCATCGTACAAAAGGCAAAATATGCACTGTTGGAGCAATCTCAACCTCTAAAACGGCTCCAAACATGAGTTGGTCTATTTTAAACTCAGAACTGCTGGGATGGCAGCTTCAGGTTAATGTAGAGAGTAAAAGCTGGACAAAGTCACAAGTCTTCATCCTATCAATTATTAATAATCCTATCAATTATTATCCATGTCCTTGAATCTATTTCTTCTTCCATAAAGTAGGAACAATAATAATAAATGACTGCCTGACCTTACCTCCCATAAAGCTCATCTAAAGTGCTCTACGTAAATGCTTTATAGACTGTGAAGTTATCATTCTCACCAATAATAAAGGACAGCATAAAAACAAAAAGGCAACAAAGCATTCATTCATTCATTCATTCATTCATTCGATAAATATTTCAGTGCCTGCAACATGCCAAGCACTGTTCTAGGTACCGAACAGGGGATACAATGATGAATAAGACAGAAAGGCTTATTCATGCTCTCAGGAAGTTGATGTTCAATAAGGAAGGTGAGAGAGACTGACAAATGCATACGTAAGTAAGCATGACAATATCAGTGCTATGGTCTGAATGTTTGTGTCCCCCCCCCCAAAATTCATTTGTTGAAACCTCATTACCAATGTGATAATATCAAGAGGTGGGGGCTTCTGGGTGATCAGATCATGATGGTGTGGTTCCCACGGACGGGATCGGCGCACTTATGAAAGAGGTCCCAGGGAGCTGCCTTCCCCTTCCACCATGTGAGGACACAGTGAGTAGACAATAAACCAGAATGAGAGCCCTCACCAGATAATGAATCTGCCAATACCCTCATCTTGACTTTCCAGACTCCAGAACTGTGAGAAATAAATTTCTGTTCTTTACAGGCTACCTAGTCTATGGTATTTTGTTACAGCAGTCTGACAGACTAAGACAACCAGTAGTAAGTAGTATATGAAAGATTTTTTTCTTTTTTTGAGACAGGGTCTTGCTCTATAACACAGGCTGGAATGCAGTAGCATGATCACAACTCACTGCAACCTCAAACTCCTATGCTCAAGAGATCCTCCCACCTCAGTCTCCCCTGGAACTACAGATGCGTGCCACCACATCCAGCTCATTTAAAAATTTTTTCAACATAGTGAGACAAAGTCTAGAACTCCGGGCCCCAAGCAATCCTCCTGCTTCAGCCTCCCAAAGTGCTAGGATTATAGGCATGAGCCACTGTACCCAAAGGATTTTTAAAAGAGTGATGTTACTGAAGGTGACCGATAGTACCACAAATTTATGGTCAAGAGGAGGTTCTCTGATGGATGGTGACATTTCAGCTGTGATCTAACCAGCAAGAAGGAGACAGCAACGCATAAAATAAGGGAAGTGAACATTTTTAGTAGAGGAAGCAGTTAATATAAAGAGGTTCCAGGGAGAGCACAGGTTGGACTAGCAAAGTGTCATCTAGCAATGTATTAGGCTGTTCTTCCATTGCTACAAGGAAATAGCTGAGACTGGGTAATTTATAAAGAAGAAGGCGGCTGGGTGCGATGGCTCACGACTATAGTCACAGCACTTTGGGAGGACGAAGCAGGCAGTTAGGAGATCGAGACCATCCTGGCTAACATGGTGAAACCCTGTCTCCACTAAAAATACAAAAACACAACCGGGCGTGGTGGCAGGTGCCTGTAATCCCAGCTACTCGGGAGGCTGAGGCAGGAGAATGGTGTGAACCCGGGAAGCAGAGCTTGCAGTGAGCCGAGATCATGCCACTGCACGCCAGCCTGGGCGACAGAGCGAGACTCCATCTCAAAAAAAAAAAAGAGGTTTCACTGGCTCATCGTTCTGCAACCTTTACAGGAAGCATAGTGCTGCCACCTACTCGGCTTCTAGGGAGGCCTCAGGAAGCTTTCAATCATGGCAGAAGGTGAAGAGGGAGCAGGCACTTCACGTGGAGAAAGAAGGTGCAAGAGGGAGACAAGGAAGTGCCACACACACTTTTAAACAGCCAGTTCTGGAGAGAACTCGTACTCACTAGCATGAGGACAGCACCAAGTAGATGGTCCTAAACCACTCCTGAGAAATCCACCCCTTGATCTAATCACCTCCCATCAGGCCCCACCTCCAATACTAGGGATTACTATTCAACATGAGATTTGGGCAGGGACCAGAGCTCCCACTGAGACTCCTAGTCCTGTGCTTACTGACAAAATAAGTCCCTAGCTTACTGTTAAGCACTCTGGTTCTAGGGTTGAACAGAACTGGATTCAAACCCCAGGACAATGGCTTATTAGTTTTATAACCTATGCAAAGTATCCAACTGCTACAAACCTCAGTTTTCTCACCTGCAAAATAAGGATACTAATAGTATCTATTTTATAAGATGATTTGCAAAGATTTAATGAGATCACGCGGCCGGGTGCGGTGGCTCATGCCTGTAATCCCAGCACTTCGGGAGGCTGAGGTGGGCAGATCATGAGGTCAAGAGATCCAGACCATCCTGGCCAACATGGTGAAACCCCATCTGTAGTTAAAATACAAAAATTGGCCAGGGGTGGTGGCGTGTGCCTGTAGTCCCAGCTACTCAGGAGTCTGAAGCTGGAGAATCGCTTGAACCTGGGAGGAGGAGGTTGCAGTGAGCCAAGATCCCGCCACTGTACTCCAGCCTGGCAAAAGAGCAAGACTCCGTCTCAAAAAAAAAAAAGAGAGGTCATGCATAATCTGTTAGCACAATATCCATAATTATCCATCATCCATGTTATTAAGAGGATTAATATGTTATTAATAATGTTAGCTATTACTATTATTACATGAGCTCTTAAACCTTGCTGTCTTCCTTTTCAATACTTCCAGGGATGTTCAGCTTATTTCTTTATATCCGAGAGGAAGAAAGAGTACTCCGCAGTGACTCACACCTATAATCCTACCACTTTGGGAGGCTGTGGTGGGAGGATCAGGTCAGGAGTTCAAGACCAGCCTCAGCAACATGGTGAAACCCTGTCTCTATAAAAAATACAGAAATTAGCCGGGCATAGTGGCACGTGCCTATAGTCCCAGATACTCAGGAGGGTGACGTGGGAAGATCACTTGATCCCAGGAGGCAGAGGCTGCAGTGAGTTGAGATCGTGCCAGTGCACTCCAGCCTGGGCAACAGAGTGAGACCCTGTGTCCAAAAACAAAAAAGTAAAAATTAGCCAGGTATGTGGGTGGTGGCATGCTCCTATAGACTCAGCTACTCGGAAGGCTGAGGCAGGAGGATTATTTGGGCCCAGGAGGTTGAGGCTGCAGTGAGCCATGATTGTGTCACTGCACTCCAGCCTGGGTGACAAAGTGAAATCTTGTTTCATTTAAAAAAAAAAAAAGAAAAAGGAAAAGAAAAGAGTACCCACATCACATCTCTTCTATAAAATATTTCCTGGCCCAGCATGGTGGTTCATGCCTATAATCCCAACACTTTGGGAGGCCAAGCAGGGAAGATCATTTGACCTAGGCAAGACCAAACCAGACAACGTAACAAGACCTCGTCTCTACCAAAAAAAAAAAAAAAAAAAATTTAGCCAGGCATGGTGGTGCACACCTGTAGTCCCAGCTACATGGGAGGCTAAGGTGGAAGGATGGCTTCAGTCCAGGAGTTCAAGGCTGCAGTGCGCTATGAGTGAGCCACTACACTCCAGCCTGGGCTACAAAGTGAGACCTGGTCTCAAAAAAAAACAAAAACAAAAAAACCCTCCTAATTACTTTTTAACCTACTATCTCCCACTCTCAGGAATGACATCAGTATTAGCCATAGTTCATTTTTTGACACAAAAGCTTGTGTAAGAGGCCTAGGCGCAGGCCTTAGGTTTAACATCAGGCTCTACCGTAGCCCTTCAGTATTGGTGGACACATCACAATCTCTCCAATGACAAAAAAAAAAAAAAAAAATCCCCAAAGGATGGTTTTGAAGAGAAAATAAAAAGGCTATAAACTTTAGAGAGTTATGCATTTATCCTCTCACCAACTGTACACAGCACCTATGAATAGGCAATGTTCAGTTTTGAATGCTTTTCTAGCAGCTGCCTTATCATTGCTGGTTTACTTGTCCATCTCACCACTAGACTGTAGGCACTCTGGGCCAAGGACTATGTCTTATCTATCTTTGGATCCACAGGTCCAATAAATGTTAGTTGAATTGAATAAGCCCTTGATTATTCCACTGGACTGTGAACCCTTTGATAGCAGAGATTCTTAACAATATAGAGCGGGCACTCAGTAAGTCCTTTTAGAATGAGTGTGTGAATATCATGTCCCTCCTTGGTTAGATGATACTCCTCTTAAGGTCAGGGCCCATACCTCATACTTGTTTGATTTCCCATAGTCTGGCATACTGCTTTTCACACAAAAACTACTCAGATATTTATTAAATGAAATATTAAGGCAAGATAGAGCCTCTAAAGCAGAGATCCAAGTAAGTAAAGAGAATGAGAATCTGTACAAGTTTTACTGTAGCAGAACAAAAAAGCGCAGTAAAAGGGTAAGCTGGTTGTGAGTCAACTAAAGAAAAAAACAGCTTCATGGCAGAGCAATAATCTACAGTGAGGTAACTAAGAATGCTAACATAGTCCCTCTTACTAAATTATTCTTACTTTTTTTTTAGATGGTCTCATTCTGTCGCTGAGGCTAGAATGCAGTGGCTCGATCACACTGCAGCCTCGACCTCCCCACCCTGGGTTCAAGCAATCCTCTTACCTCGGCCTCCTGAGTAGCTGGGACTACAGGTACACATCACCACACTCAGCTAATTTTTAATTTTTTGTAGAGATAGGGTCTCACTATGTTGTCCAGGCTGGTTTCCAACTCTTAGCCTCAAGAAACCCTCCCACCTCGGCCTCCCAACGTCCTAGGATTACAGGCGTGATGTAATCCTATGCCAGGCCTGATTCTTACTTTGTAAATATAAAATCCTTATAAATTCCTTCCTCATGAATGATTCTTGCTTCTTTCTTATAAAACCTATATATTTAAGCTATTTCCCTATTGATACAAAGCAAGATAAGATGTAACAGACTGATTTGGCATGTTTTAGAATAATATATCTACTTTTAAAAAATCTACTACAAAATAGAATTGACGTCCAGGTGCGGTGGCTCACACCTGTAATCCCAGCACTTTGGGAGGCCAAGGCGGGTGGATCACGAGGTGAGGAATTAAGAGACCAGCCTGGCCAATACAATGAAACCCCAGCTCTACTAAAAAATACAAAAATTAGCCCGGCATGGTGGCGTGTGCCTGTAGTCCCAGCTACTCTGGAGTCTGAGGCAGAGTCTGAGGCGGAGGGTGCAGTGAGCCGAGATCGAGCCACTGCACTCCAGCCCGGGCGACAGAGTGAGCCTCTATCTCAAAAAAAATAAATAAATAAAATAGAATTGACAACAGAAAATATTTCTCAATTTACAAATTACCAACTGGCAGAGAAGCTGAAAAGTTGAGAAAAATGCTAAAAGAGCAGTTGACATCTAAAGCTCAATCAGAAATAAAAATGAAGCATTTCTGAAATTAGAAATACAAGGCAACAAATATAAAAATTTATTAAAAATATGATCTGCACACATTTTGGGGCAAATCATCTATTTAAAATCCAATGCAATATTCTTCTACTAGGCAGAGAAATACTTTTCCACTTCACCTTTACTCCTTAATTCCACTTGATACTTATATTGCTATGCCACATGCAGAGCACATACTCTCTACTTTATATTGTAATGCTAAATACTAAATCAGCCGGGTACAGTGGCTCACACCTGTAATCCCAGCACTTTGGGAGCACAAGGCAAAAAGGGTCACTTGAGCCCAGGAGTTCAAGGCCAGCCTAGGCAACACAGCAAGACCCAGTCTCTACAAAAATAATAATAATAATAATAATAATAATTTTTTTTTTTTTTTTTTTTTTTTTTGAGATGGAGTCTCGCTCTGTCACCCAGGCTGGAGTGCAGTGGCGCGATCTTGGCTCACTGCAAGCTCCACTTCCTGGGTTCAAGCGATTCTCCTGCCTCAGCCTCCTGAGTAGCTGGGACTACAGGCGCCCGCCACCACACCAGGCTAATTTTTTTTGTGTTTTTAGTAGAGATGGGGTTTCACCATGTTAGCCAGGATGGTTTCAATTTCCTGACCTCGTGATCCGCCCGCCTCGGCCTCCCAAAGTGCTAGGATTACAGGCGTTAGCCACTGCACCCGGCCTACAAAAAATTTTTAAAAATTATCCAGGTGCAGTGGCATATGTCTGTAGTCCCAACTACTCAGGAGGCTGAGGTAGGAGGATCACTTGAGCCCAGGAGGTTGAAGCTGCAGTGAGCTATGATCATGCCACTGCCCTCTAGCCTAGGTGACACAGTGAGACCCTATTCCAAACACACACACACAAAGCCAAACTCTTTAAAAACAGGAGTGTTAAATACACTTCACATTGGCCACAATAGACAGCAGTGCCTCATATATACCAGTCATCAATAAATGCTTGATGAATGAGGATTATGTTTTGTTTTGTTTTTTGAGACAGAGTCTCAGCTCTGTCACCCAGGCTGGAGTCCAGTGGCACAATCTCAGCTCACTGCAGCCTCAACCTCCCAGGCTCGAGCAATTCTCCCACCTAAGCCACGTGAATAGCTGGGGCCACAGGCATGCACCACCACACCTGACTAATTTTTTCTTGTAGAGATGGTATCTCACTATGTTGCCCTGGCTGGTCTAAAACTTCTGGGGTTCAAGCAATCCTCCTGCCTCGGCCTCCTAAAATACTAGGATTATAGGCATGAGCCAAGGTAACTTGTCACTGACACTGTCAATTTCAAGTGTCCTGAAAATTAAAACTGAATTCTACCAATTAGAAATGTATACCAATTAAGGTTACTTCTATTTTTAAGGTCTCCTGAATAACCAAATAAGATCACATTTCATATTACTGCACAAACTAACCTCACTGAGAAAGAAACAGAATTATTCTCTAAGATACTAAATTCCAGATGACAAAAATCTTCCTATTTTTAAAACAAGGTTCTTGGCCAGGTGCACCAGCCCACGCCTGTAATCCCAGCACTTTGGGAGGCCCAGGCAGGAGGATCACCTGAAGTCAGGAGTTCAAGACCAGCCTGGCCAACATGGGGAAACCCCGTCTCTACTAAAAATACAAAAATTAGCCGGGCGTGGTGGCAGGTGCCTGTAATCCTAGTTACTCGGGAGGCTGAGGCCTGAGAATGGCTTGAACCCAGGAGGTGGAGTTTGCAGTGAACCGAGATCATGCCATTGCACTCCAGCCTGGGGAACAGAGTGAGACTGTGTCTCCAAAAATAAAAATAAAAATAAAATAAAATAAAATAAGGTTCTTTAGCCACACAGCCAAACCACTCAATGACAAAATCCACCATGTTTTGATGCTTGCTCACGCTCAAGTTTTCTATCAAAGCACATTAAGTCACTATATTAAGTCAATGATAATAAATATCATACAAGTGACACGTTTTTTGAGGGCAAAGACTTTGACTACACCCAGCATCTAAAACAGTACCTTGTATCTGGTAGGCATACTCCATGAATATTTGCTGAAAGAATGGCATTCATGACTATCTCATGGACTTCAATGACATATTCCAGGTGCTTCTCACCATTGCTCATATCCACCCATGAAGTCCTCCTTTTTTGGGGAGGTCTCACTTTGTTGCCCAGGCTGGAGTGCACTGGCATGATCTTGGCTCACTGCAACCTCCACCTCCTGGGTTCAAGTGATTCTCCTGCCTCCTGAGTAGCTGGGATTACAGGCATGCACCACCATGCTTGGCTAATTTTTGTATTTTTTGTAGAGATGGGGTTTCACCGTGTTGACCAGGCTGGCCTTGAACTCCTAATCCCAGATGATCCACCCGCCTCAGCCTCTCAAAGTGCTGGAATTACAGGTTACCCAATGGAGTCTTTCAAAATCTCATCACCACCCTCCTCTTCAAAGCCAAGAGAACCCAGGTATAGTATGAAAGTATATCCACTTTAAATGATGTATTAAGATGCTTTCCCCTCAGTATGCAACATTCTAAAGTCAAATAAATCATCAATATTTCAGAAGTCAGTAAATAGCCTTTAATGGAAAAGAAACACAAGTTTCCAGTCATTCAGCAACCCTGTGTGACCTACTAAATTAAGTACAAGATTTCTCAAAGTATATCTAATACAAAAAGTTCTAGACTTCAGAACCTCTTTCTAAATTACAAAAGGGGAGCCAGGGAGGTGTGAAAAATTACAAAAGGGGAGAAGGATGTGAACACGAACCTCTCTGAAGCAGTGAAGTATCTAAAACCAGTCTGTTAGGGGGACAATTTTTTTTTTTTTTTTAGACGGAGTCTTGCTCTGTCGCCCAGGCTGGTTTTTTGTATTTTTTAGTGGAGACGGGGTTTCACCATGTTAGCCAGGATGGTCTCGATCTCCTGACTTCGTGATCCACCCGTCTCGGCCTCCCAAAGTGCTGGGATTACAGGCTTGAGCCACCGCGCCCGGCCCGGGAAAATTTTTTTTAAAGGCATCTAGTTCACCCTCCCACACAAAACAGGAATTCCTCCAATGTCACCAACAGGTGGTCCTGCAGTTTTTGACAAAGAGACAGAACATTTCCCGTATGAGCATTCCCATAACAGAACGCTCATTCTCTCTCAAGTCAACCCATTACCTTCTTCTTTAAATAGGATCTAAAAATACTTCAGCTTTTATGAACTGACTCTTCTTCTGGCCCCAACTTCATCTCAGCATCATGAACATAAAGCTCTTCTAGTCGGGCGTGGTGGCTCATGCCTGTAATCCCCAGCACTTTGGGAGGCTGAGGAGGGTGGATCACGAGGTCAGGAATCCAAGACCAGCCTGGCCAAGATGCTGAAACCCCGTCTCTACTAAATATACAAAAATTAGCTGGGCATGGTGGCAAGCGCCTATAATCCCAGTTACTTCAGAGGCTGAGACAGGAGAATCACTTAAAACCCGGGTGCTAGAGGTTGCAATGAGCCAAGATCAAGCCACTGCACTCCAGCCTGGGCGACAGAGCAAGACTTCGTCTCAAAAAAAAAAAAAACTCTTCTAGCATAAAGACCTAAAAATCACAATGTTTTCAGCTTGCTTTCCCAAACACCCCACCCCTCTCAATTCCAAATCAAGTAGGCAATGAATCAAAGAGATGAAGACATCTCTCCAATAGAATGATGAATCCATTTTCACTAAAAAAAAAAAAAAAAAAAAAAAAAAAAAAAAAAAAAAAAAAAAACCTGAGCACAGAATCATACAACCTTTAGAGTTGGAAAAACCTTAGAACCCTCTAAATTTACTTCCTACCTCCTGTAGTTATCACTTCAGTAACTTCTCTGGGCAGTACATTTGTGGCCTGGAATCTTAAGATGTGGGGAGGTAGGAAGGTACTTTGGCTTGAATGTTAAGTCATTCTGAGTATAGTTTTTGTTTATTATTGATTGTTTTGGCTTTTTTTGAAACAGGCTCTCACTCTGTTGCCCAGGCTGGAGTGCAGTGGCACAATTACAGCTCACTGCAGCCTCAACCTCCCCAGTTCAAGTGACCTTCCCAACTCAGCCTTCCAAGTAGCTGGGACAAGAGGCACATGACACCACGCCCACCCTTGTAGAGACAGGGTTTCACTATGTTGCCCAGGCTGGTCTCAAACCCACATGAGGTTTCACTGTGTTGCCCAGGCTGGACTCCTGCAATCCTCCTGCCTCGGCCTCCCAAAGGGTTAGGATTACAGGTTTGAGCCACCACTCCTGGCCTGAGTACAGTTTTTAAAAGTTGTACATGGATCTTGTAGGTGACATAGTTTGACAGAAGTAGATCAAAAGTAATCTGTATCAATTTCCCTATTTTAAGAAGGTTAGGCCGGGCGCGGTGTTTACTATTACTTCATTGTCTAACACAGTGAAACCCCGTTATACAATTTCCCTATTTTAAGAAGGTTAAATTTGTTACTTACTAGCAATATTTTTAAATGTCTTTTAAAAGATATGAGCTATTAAAAAATACCCAAGTTACTTTCGGGCCCAAAATTGAATAGGTTTTTCAGCTTCTAAAGATCTCTTTCAAGTTTGGCATAGACATGGCTTCACTCAGTCATCCACTCAACAAATACACAGTAAGGGCCTAACTCTAAACTGGACACTGCACTGGGCATTGAGAAGATGGAGAGAAGGAAAGATAAGGTCACTATTCTAAGGGAGCTTTGTTTACAGAAGGCACAATTGCATCATCACACAGAATTACAAATTCAGAAAAGTGCTAGGAAGGCAAAGTACAGGATGCTCTAAGAACACATACACATAATAGGGCCTGTAATCACAGCACTTTGGGAGGCTGAGGCGGGTGAATCACTTGAGGCCAGGAGTTCCAGACCAGCCTGGCCAACATGGCAAAACCCTGTCTCTATTAAAATACAAAAATGAGCCAGGCACAGTGGCGCATGCCTGTAATCCCAGCTACTCAAGAGGCTGAAGCATAAGAATCACTTGGGCCCAGGCAGCAGAGGATGCAGTGAGCCCCCAGCCTGGGTAACAGAGCAAGACTCTGCCTCAAAAAACAAAACAAAACAAAAAACCATGTAATAGAGGAAAACTGTTACACCATGGGGATTCAAAGCAAAATTTCCTGAGGAAGTGATGGTTAAGCTGAGATCTGAATGGAGGCCATTCGTATTTATGTAAAAACAGAGATCCATAAAATGAGAAGAGAGGATTGGTCCAATAAGCCCAGCTACCTTACCTTTGGCATCTTTTATCCTATATCCTAAAAACAACCTTTTTTTTTTTTTTTTTTGAGACAGAGTCTAGCTCTGTCGCCCAGGCTGTAGTACAGCGGTATGATCTCGGCTCACTGCAACCTCCACCTCCCAGGTTCAAGCGATTTTCCCGCCTTGGCCTCCCGAGTAGCTGGGACTATATGTGAGCACCACCACGCCCAGCTAATTTTGTATTTTTAGTAAAGACGGGGTTTTACCATGTTGGCCAGGCTGGTCTCAAACTCCTGATCTCAGGTGACCTACCCGCCTCGGCCTCCCAAAGTGCTGAGATTACAGGCGTGAGCCACGGCGTGCAGCCCCGCTCCCCCTTTTTGTTGTTTTAAAAACAGGGTCTCATTCTGTTGCCCAGGTTGGGGTGCAGTGGCACAATTATAGCTCACTGTAACCTTAACTCTTGGGCTCAAGAGCCCTCCTCAGCTTCCCAAGTAGCTGTGACTACAGGCACATACCACCATGCCCAGCTAATTTTTTTTTTTTTTTTTTTGTAGACACAGGGTATTGATATGTTATCCAGGCTGGTCTCAAACTTCTGGGCTCAAGCGATCCTCCCACCTCAGCCTCCCAAAGTGCTGGGATTACAGGCGTGAGCCACTGCACCAGACCACAACCTCTTTTTTAAAAAAAGAAGAACAAAGTATGTAATAAAGATGTCTGAAAGCTAGTAATTGAAAGTCTTTTGGGGAGAGGGACGGGGTCTTATTTAGCTCTGAATACCTCACATCACCTTGCCTAGTATCGTTACTATCACAGTAGTCACTCAAATCTGGTGAAATGATTAGTGTCAGTATTAAATCAACGTTAATACTGTCTTTAGTTAAATTTGCCAAACTACATCTCCTCACATAAGAAACCCCATTTTAAACTTCCTCAATTGTGAAAAGATGTTTTAATCTACCTCAAGAATTTAATAAAATAATACATGGCAAAATGCCGAGGTAGATTCTATAAGTTCTTGGAATATATGATATCCCTGTGATCAAAAAGCCGGATCAGTCTCTTCTAAGATAGTTTAGACTCAGCTGTGCTTCATTTTCCTTACTATGAGAAAAAGTTCTAACAGGTTTGCATCCCCTCTCTGGCCTCGGTTCTCTGACGAGGGTGAAATAACAAACTCTAAAGTTCCTTCTAACTCCAGACACCTGTAAACCTTTTAAAAGGCTCAAGATTGCAACTCCTTAGCATGAATGTTAGACTACTTCCTCACCTACTCCATTTCCCCAGGACCCCATGTTTTTTCTCAGGAAAGGTAGCACGTAATTCATGATTTAAGTTCTTTAAAACACCTATTTTCTACTCATTTTACACGCAGCTTAAGTTGAATTTATACATCTAAATTAGATCTTCTGAATAATCCAAATAATTATTGTAGGCCGGGCGCGGTGGCTCAAGCCTGTAATCCCAGCACTTTGGGAGGCCGAGACGGGCGGATCACGAGGTCAGGAGATCGAGACCATCCTGGCTAACCCAGTGAAACCCCATCTCTACTAAAAAATACAAAAAACTAGCCGGGCGAGGTGGCAGGCGCCTGTAGTCCCGGCTACTCGGGAGGCTGAGGCAGGAGAATGGCGTAAACCCGGGAGGCGGAGCTTGCAATGAGCTGAGATCCGGCCACTGCACTCCAGCCTGGGCGACAGAGCGAGACTCCGTCTCAAAAAAAAAAAAAAAAAAAAAAAACAGCCAACTGTGCTCTGGGTGTGGTGGGTCACATCTATAACCTCAGCACTTTAGCAGGCTGAGGTGGGAGGATCACTTGAGGCCAGGAGTTCAAGACCAGCCTGGGCAACACGGCAAGACCTCCATCTCTAAAAAACATTTTTTTGTTTTTAATTAGCCAGGCATGGTGGTGCACACCTGTAGTTCCAGCCACTAGGAAGGCTGAAGTGAGATCATCTGAGCCCAGGAGTTTGAGGCTGTAGTGAACTATAAGCATGCCACCGCACTCCAGCCTAGGCAACAGAATGAGATCCTGTCTCTAAAAACAAAAATAAAAACATGTTTAATGGCCATCGGTCAAAAATAGGTTTATAACTACTAACTCTAAAGAGTAAATCTTGGTTTTCCAATTAAGGAAAATTTATTTCCTATATATATATATATATATATATATATATTTTTTTTTTTTTTTTTTTTTTTTTTTTTTTTGAGACGGAGTCTCGCTGTGTCTCCCAGGCTGGAGTGCAGTGGCGTAATCTCGGCTCACTGCAAGCTCCGCCTCCCGGGTTCACGCCATTCTCCCGCCTCAGCCTCCAGAGTAGCTGAGACTACAGGCGCCCGCCACCACGCCCGGCTAGTTTTTTGTATTTTTAGTAGAGACGGGGTTTCACCGTGTTAGCCAGGATAGTCTCGATCTCCTGACCTCGTGATCCACCCGCCTCGGCCTCCCAAAGTGCTGGGATTACAGGCTTGAGCCACTGCGCCCGGCCTATTTCCTATATTTTAAATCAGAAAATAGCCACAAAAAATCACTTACACTCAGAAGTAACAATAAATGCAAACTCATTAATGGAAAAAAAATTTTAAGTTACAATTAAAAGAGAGCAGAAACATCTGCAACATAATGCAAATGTATCTATGATACTACCACATGAAAATGAAATTTGACCCAAAAAAACGTTAAAACACTCAAATTATGCAGGTAAGGGCAATTTACGTATTTCAGATTTATCTTGTTTAAAATAATTTTTTGGTGTAGTTTTAAAAGCCTTGCCTCCTTTTACCCTTCAGGGAATAGCGTCCCACTAAAAGAGAACACTATTGTAACGATACTTTCAGGCAAGAAACTTGTCTTTATGATGTAAACCAGGGCTACCAGATCCAGATAAGGTTTGCCATTAGGATGCTTCAGAAGTAATAACCTTCAAAGAAAAAAAAAATTTAAAGTAATTCCTGCATTAATAATTGCTAGTTAGTGAATTTAGTTTTTAAGCACATTGTATTTTTATATAAATTTTTAAAACTTAAAATTCTAAACTTAATTTCCAGAGACAAAATCAATCCTTTCACTCTGAACATCAAAGTCAAGACGGCAGCTTCTTATTTGACAGTTACTCTTAGTATTTCTTTAACTATATTTTACATCTACTGAGTGTTTCAGAGCCTTAAAATTCATTACGATTATTATATTATTAGTTACAACGTGCACTGTAACATTCCCTTTTTAAAGAGGTGCAAATAGAAGTTAAATAACTTATCCAAGGTCACCCAACAAGTCAGTGACAGTTGGGAGTAGGAGTAAAACTTCAGCCCCTAGACTGAAGACTACTTCAAGCGTTTGCAATTCCAAAAGAGGGAAAAAAAAAAAAAAAAAAAAAAAAAAAAAAAAAAAGGTCAAGCGATTTACCCTCAATAACTTCTAATAGTATACTCTAAATACAGTGGTACACTTATTATCATAAACACTAATAAAAAAGATTCACCGTGAATGAAAGAAACAACTTTGCTACATTTAGATACCACTGTCATTTCCCTAGCTCTTGTAACAAGCGAAAATCCTGCACTGGATCTGGCTATATGAAATCCTAGGGAATGTTCACTCTTCAATATGAACAATTTATTTTCATGCTAACATGCATTTGCGAATTAATCTTTTATCACCTTGTCCTATTTGGAGGTGCTGTGGGATGCATTTATTTCCTCACTCTTCCATAACATCAAGTCAAAGACTACAATCTCAAAACTAAGCAATTCTCAGTGAAAACATAGTTACATAGCCAATGAAAGAAAAGCTCTAATAAATGGCTGCTTTTAAAGAGATACTTTTAAAGGACGCTTACATGCTTCAGAGCATTACTGGTAACTCGCCCGCCAAGAAGGATGGTCCCTTTAAAGTAGCCTTTAAGGCATTATCCCTCCCCGTTTGGGACACAGTCTGACTTGTTGGACAAGACTAATCTGGGCACTCTCACACACAACCCCTCTGAACCAGCTTAGTTCATTGCAAACATCATTTCAACTGTAGTACTCAGCCCTTCGCATACTACAAGGGACAAGATGACTCTCCTTAACAGTCTTTCAGAACGTCCCCTCGGCGGACACTGACAGCCGACCTCCCGCGGATGTTTTTGGAAATAGAAATGTTAACACCAGGAGAGGCTCCTAGGAAGTGTCAGTGCGGCAGCAGGTGGAGTAGCCCTGCGTGCCGAGCAGGTTCTTTCTGACCTAGTCTCAGTCTCCGGCTTCCCGGCCCCAGTTCCGCCTAACAGAGATCTTGTTAAGCCGTCTTGCGCCCCTGTTCTCTAACCCAGGGCGAGACTTCCAACCCTCCAGGGAGGCGAGGCAATCGAAGCAGACAAGACGGCCACCCCATCTCTTCCGGGGACTCGCAGGCCCGCTCCCTGGCCATGTCAGAGCCTGATGGACCAGGCTGGAGGGGACGCAGCCGGCTCCCCTGGGAGCCTCCCAGCCAGAACCCCGCGTCCCACGGTTCCTTTCCACAGCCCCCACCCCTTCGAAACGCCACCGCCACCACCCTCCTTACTCCTGAATCCCCTCTCCTCAGGAGTACCCCAGTGGAGGGAGTTACCGGCCCACTCAAAAGTAAGAGCGACGGCCACCCCTCTCGGTCACCCTGGCCCCACTGTCACCGCCCTGCTCCCGCCTCTGCCTACGCCGCTGGCTGACCCCGGTGACGCCCGGGTCGGTACCTTGCGGACCCCCTTGTAGATATAGAAGTAGAGCTCCCGGCCCACATTGAAGCAGAGGCGGTCGCCGTTGCCAGACTGGTCGTTGAGGTTTACGAAGGAGACGCGGACAGGGTTGGATCCCTGCGAGTTGAAGGGCACCCGGTTGGGCCGGCTGTACTCCGAGTGTGGCAGCAGCTTGTACAGACCTTCCCGGGTGGTGAATTGGGTCTTAATCTCGTTCATCTCCTTCCCTCCTCCCTCCGTCGCCATCTTGGAAAGCAGCGTTCATCCTGCCCTAAGTGCCCGGATCACGCCCACCGCGCAGGCGCTGTTCTCGGTGCTCCCTCTTCCCCCACCCCTTGCCTTTTCCTTGTCGCCCCTCCCACCCGCGGGCCAGCCCCGCGAAGGCGGGCCGAAGGGAAGGGGCGGGCTTGTTTACGGCCCGACTGCGCAGGCGTGCTCACCTGGCGTGCTCCACCCGGCTTGGCGTCCGCAGGCTCCTCCCCCGGGCGTGGCCTCCGGGCGGCCCGGCTGCTTCCCAGGTGATGTTGGTTCTAGCCGGTGGGGTCTAGTTGACGGTTCCGCAGCCACTAGGACCAACGGAAAGCCGATCAGGGGGAACCGCGGCGGGGCTGGTGTCAGGAGCCTGAGGTGAACTTGAGGGTGCTTCCTCAGCGGTCTCCCCCCCTGCCCTGAGGGGCGCCGGGACCCCAAAGAGCGGAGGAAGAGCGCCACCCCGACTGCCACCGCTTCGGGGCCAGCACGCGGGGTACCCTACAGGGAGCGCGGATGCCCCTGTGTTCGGGCGGGGACGGCTCCACCCCTCCTGGGCCCTCCCTTCGGGACGGGGACTGTCCCGCCCAGAGAGAGTGCTGACTACCCGCGCGACCGTCTTGATCCCCGGTCAGGAAGCAAGCCCCTTGGAAGCCTCCTCGCCGCCGTTTCTGAGAAGGTACCGAAGGACTCAAGATTTACGCTTCACTATGTTTTATTTCAGGCCGGGTAGGGGGAGAGAAGAATGTGGTACAGCATGAATATCCTAATTCCTATGTGTGGTGAGCACTGGCGGCCTCCGCTTCTTAGCGGAGGTTTGTCCTTTCCAACTGTTCAGAGACACGCGGCGGGGAAGCGCTCTGGGAACCGGGGACTGAATCTATGCAGGATTCACTTCTTTTGCTCAGTAGTTTACGAAGAGCTCTTAATAAAATTTAAGGTAATTGGTTTTTTTTTCCAGAAGCCTCAGGTGGAGTCAGTGAGATTATTTACTAGGAGATCCATAGGGATAGTTGTATGCATGTAATGTACAGGGTCTAGATTTGTAAGAACGGGCACACGTGTCAAAGTAAGATTAAACAATCACTATTTTATACCTGGGTTTCTTGGCATGTTGCACCAGAATAGGAAAGTTTCTAAAGTGACAGAAACATTCTAATAGAATTCCAGGGAGGAGGGAAGCCAACATCTGTAACACCAAGAATCAACTATTCCTGAAAGTTCAAATTATATCTTGAGGGACACAAAAGAAGTGAATGGAGGGAATTTCTAAAGTAGGAGGAATCTAAATCATAAACATCTTCTGTATTATAAAGCAAATAGATACCAATAGAAACTGTGCCAATGATGTAATAATACATTTGCATTGTGTTGGAAAAAAAAGAAAAAAAAGCACTGAAGTCCTACTTAATTAATAGAGCCTTAGAAATGCTTAAAATTTTTTCTTAGAATTGTTTCGATGTTATCCGACTTTCCCTAAAAGTCAAATCGAGATCAGAAATCTTAATACACCAAGGTATGTTCTGTGGTTCCCATGGCTAGATCCCAAACTCCATAACTGTGCTATTTTACATTGAAAACACATATTTTACAATAATCAACCTGAAGGATAGTGACATCTTGAATCTTCTAAAAATAATTTATCTGTATTTCCTAATTATCAAGAGGAAAAAAGTGTAATAATATTTTGGGGGGAAAAGGCCAGGCGCAGTGGCTCACACCTGTAATCCCAGCACTTTGGGAGGCTGAGGTCAGGAGATCAAGACCATCCTGGCTAACATGGTGAAACCCCGTCTCTACTAAAAACACAAAAAAATTAGCCGGGCATGGTGGCAGGGGCCTGTAGTCCCAGCTACTTGGGAGGCAGAGGTAGGAGAATGGCGTGAACCCGGGAGGCGGAGCTTGCAGTGAGCCGAGATTGCGCCACTGCACGCCAACCTGGGCAACAGAGCCAGACTCTGTCTCAAAATATATATATATATATATATATATATGTGTGTGTGTGTGTATATATATATATATGTGTGTGTGTATATATATATGTGTGTGTATATATATATATGTGTGTGTGTGTGTGTATATATATATATATGTGTGTATATATATATGGGGGAAAAAAACCCAGTAAGCAAAAGTTAAAACAAAATTTTGTATTATTCCTTAATTAACCACAACATTCTATTTCCCATAATACCTATGTAATCTAAGCATTCTATCAAGATTTACCGTATATAAATTCAACATTTTATTATAATCACAGTAATAGACTATTCACTTTGTCTCATGCATAGCCTTTGGGTTTTTTTTCTTTTTTTTTTGGACGGAGCCTTGCTCTGTTACCAGGCTGGAGTGCAGTGATGTGATCTCAGCTCACTGCAACCTCTGCCTCCCAGGTTCAAGTGATCCTCCTGCTTCAGCCTCCCGAGTAGCTCAGACTACAGATGTGCACCACCATGCCCAACTAATTTTTGTATTTTTGGTAGAGATGAGGTTTTACCATGTTGGCCAAGATAGTCTTGACCTCTTGATCTTGTGATCTGCCCTCCTTGGCCTCCCAAAGTGCTGGGATTACAGGCATGAGCCACTGTACCCGACCCCACGCATAGCCTTTGAATAATCTCTGTTTTTATTCTTTTTCTCTCGTAGCTTTCTTCCCCCATATTCAAAGATTCAATAAGTAACACCCAAAACTAAATAACTAGGCCTGAATGGCCAGGCATGTTGGCTCATGCCTGTAATCCCAGCACTTTGGGAGGCCGAGGCGGGCAGATCACGAGGTCAGGAGTATGAGATCGCCTGGCCAACATGATGAAACCCCATCTCTACTAAAAATACAAAAATTAGCCAGGCGTGGTGACACATGTCTGTAATCCCAGCTGCTCGGGAGGCTGAGGCAAGAGAATTGCTTGAACCCAGGAGGTGGAGGTTGCAATGAGCCGAGATCTCACCACTGCACTCCAGCCTGGGCGACAGAACGAGACTCCATCTCGGGAAATAAATAAATAAGTAGATAATAAATAAACGGGCCTGACCTAATTTTATTTCTGATTTTCAATTTCAAACCGGGAATTTATTTTTATTTTTATTTTTTTTTTTTATTTATTTTTTTTTTTGAGACGGAGTCTGGCTCTGTCACCCAGGCTGGAGTGCAGTGGCGCGATCTTGGCTCACTGCAAGCTCCGCCTCCCGGGTTTACGCCATTCTCCTGCCTCAGCCTCCCGAGTAGCTGGGACTACAGGCGCCCGCCACCTCGCCCGGCTAGTTTTTTGTATTTTTTAGTAGAGACGGGGTTTCACCGTGTTAGCCAGGATGGTCTCGATCTCCTGACCTCGTGATCCGCCCGTCTCGGCCTCCCAAAGTGCTGGGATTACAGGCTTGAGCCACCGCGCCCGGCCAAAAGCGAGACAATTTTATTTTTATTTTTTTTTTTTTTGTGGTAGAGTCTCACTCTGTTGCCCAGGCTTCAGTGCAGTGGCACAGTCTCAGCTCACCTCTCCACCTCCCAGGTTCAAGCGATTCTCCTGCCCCAGCCTCCCAAGTAGCTGGGATTACAGGCGCATGCCACCACACCCAGCTAATTTTTGTGTTTTTAGTAGAAACAGGGTTTCACCATGTTGGCCAGGCTGGTCTCAAACTCCTGACCTCAGGTGATCCACCCACCTCAGCTTCCCAAAGTGCTAGGATTACAGGTGTAAGGCACCGCACCCAGCCTCAAACTGGATATTTCTTTTTTCTTCTTCTTTCTTTGTTTTTTTTTTTTTTTTTTTTTTTTTTTTTTTTTGAGAGAAGTCTTGCTCTTGTCCCCCAGGCTTGAGTGCAATGGCTCGATCTCAACTCACTGCAACCTCTGCCTCCTGGATTCAAATGATTCTTATGCCTCTGCCTCCCAAGTAGCTGGGATTAAGGCACCCGCCACCAAGCCCGGCTAATTTTTGTATTTTTTAGTACAGACGGGGTTTCACCATGTTGGCCAGGCTGGTCTCGAACTCCTGACCTCAGGTGATCCACCCGCCTCGGCCTCTCAAAGGGCTGGGATTACAGGCGTGAGCCACTGCACCCGGCCTAAACCAGGTATTTCTTTTTTTTTTTTTTTTGAGACGGAGTCTCGCTCTGTCACCCAGGCTGGAGTGCAGTGGCCGGATCTCAGCTCACTGCAAGCTCCGCCTCCCAGGTTCACGCCATTCTCCTGCCTCAGCCTCCCGAGTAGCTGGGACTACAGGTGCCCGCCACCTCGCCCGGCTAGATTTTTGTATTTTTTTTAGTAGAGACGAGGTTTCACCGTGTTAGCCAGGATGGTCTCGATCTCCTGACCTTGTGATCCGCCCGTCTCGGCCTCCCAAAGTGCTGGGATTACAGGCTTGAGCCACCGTGCCCAGCCTTTTTTTTTTTTTTTTTTTTTTTGAGACAGAGTCTCACTCTTGCCCAGGCTGGAGTGCAGTGGCATGATCTCGGCTCACCACAACCTCTACCTCCTGGGTTCAAGCGAGTCTCAGCCTCCTGAAGAGCTGGGACTACAGGCGTGTGCCACCACGCCGGGCTATTTTTTTTGTATTTTTAGCAGAGATGGGGTTTCACCATGCTGGTCAGGCTAGTCTTGAACTCCTGACCTCGTGATCCACCTGCCTTGGCCTCCCAAAGTGCTGGGATTACAGGCATGAGCTACCGCGCCCAGCCCAAACCTGGTATTTCTAAATAAATTCATCAGTCTCTAAACTTTATCAGTTATTTTTTCAGTTCAAACTTGAATCATTTTAATGGTTTTGTGAATTAATTCCTTCTAAACAACTACCAAAGTAATTTTTCTAAAAACAGTGCTTTAGGCATTACATATTCTATTATCCAAAAACTTTCAATTATTTGAAATACCCACACAGTTTAAGTCATACACCAGTACTTCTCAGCCTGTTTCTTACCTACTGCATAAATCCTCCATTCCAGTCAGACGGTTCTGCTGTCATCCTTTTTTTTTTTTTTTTTTTTGAGACAGAGCCTTGCTCTGTCGCCCAAGCTGGAGCATAGTAGCTCAATCTCAGCTCTCTGCAACCTCCACCTCCTAGGCCCTGGCAAACCTCCCAAGTAGCTGGGACTAGAGGCATGTGCCACCATGCCCAGCTAATTTTTGTATTTTTTGTAGAGACGGGGTTTGTTTTTTTTTTTTTTGAGACACGTCTCACTCTGTTGCCCATGCTGGAGTGCAGTGGTGCAATCTCGGTTCACTGCAACCTCTGTCTCCTGGGTTTGAGCAATTCTCCTGCCTCAGCCTCCCAAGTAGCTGGGACTACAGGCACCCGCCACCATGCATGGCGAATTTTTGTATTTTTAGTAGAGACAGGGTTTCACCATGTCAGCCAGGCAGGCCTCAAACTCCTGAGCTCAAGCAATCCACCCACCTCTGCCTCCCAAAATTCAAGGCATGAGGCACCATGCCCAACCTGCTGTCATCCTTAGCTATGTCGCTTGCTTGAGATGACCTTCCCCTGACTGCCCCCCTTTCACCTTCACAGCGTATTATTTAAGAACTAGTTAAGGCCGGGCGTGGTGGCTCATGCCTATAATCCCAGCACTTTTGGAGGCTGAGGCGGGCGATCACCTGAGTTCGGGAGTTTGAGACCAGCCTGACCAACATGGAGAAACCCTGTCTCTACTACAAATAAAAAATTAGCCAGGCGTGGTGGCATATGCCTATAATCCCAGCTACTAGGGAGACTGAGGCAGGAGAATCACTTGAACCTGGGAGGCAGAGGTTGCGGTGAGCCAAGATCACACCATTGCACTCCAGCCTGGGCAACAAGAGCAAAACTCCGTCTCGGGGAAAAAAAAAAAAAAAAAAAAAAAGAACTAGTTTAAATCCCATTTTCACCAAGCCCTGGGTGATAAAACCATATTTGAAACCAAGGATTCTTAACTCGGGACCCATAGCTGGCTTCAGGGAATGTTTGAACTCCCTATAATTGTGTTCAAAATTTTGTGTACATATTCATTATATCATTAGAGTCTTATCAACATGTGCTAATTATCTTGTATTGTTTTGTTTTGAGATGGAGTTTTGCTCTTGTTGCCCAGGCTGGAGTGCAGTGACATGATCTTGGCTCACTGCAACCTCCGCCTCCCGGGTTCAAGCGATTCTCCTGCCTCAGCTTCCTGAGTAGCTGGGACTACAGGCATCTGCCACCGCGCCCGGCTGATTTTTGTGTTGTTAGTAGAGACGGGGTTTCACCATGTTGGCCAAACTGGTCTTGAACTCGTGACCTCAGATGATCCACCCACCTCAGCCTCCCAAAGTGCTGGGATTACTGGCCTGAGCCACTGCGCCTAGCGCCTACCCCTCCACCATTTTTTCCTTTTTTTTTTTTTTTGAGACAGAGTCTGGCCCTATGGCCCAGGCTGGAGTGCAGTGGCACGATCTCAGCTCACTGCAACCTCCATGTTCCAGGTTCAAGCAATTCTCCTGCCTCAGCCTCCTGAGTAGCTGGAATTACAGGTGCGTGCCACCAAGCCAGGCTAAATTCTTTTGTATTTTTAGTAGAGACAGGGCTTTGCCATTTGGCCAGGTTGGTCTCGAACTCCTGACCTCAGTTGATCTGCCTGCCTCAGCCTCCCAGAGTGCTGAGATTACAGGCATGAGCCACCACGCCCAGCCCCCTTGTATTGATATTTATATTTTTTACATATATGCTCCCTTTTATCCAGATTGTATGCACACTTAAGCATAGTAGTAACCTCATTAAAATTCTCTGTAGTCTCAATTTTTTTCTTTTTCCTTTTTTTAGAGACAGGGTCTCACTATGTTGCCTGGGCAGGAAGTACAGTGGTACCGGCCTGGCTCATTGCAGCCTTAACCTTCCAGGCTCAAGCCAGCCTCCTGAGTAGCTGGGACTACGGGAATGTACCACCATGCCCAGCTAATTTTAAATTTTTTTCTTTTTTTGAGACTGTCTTGCTCTTTTGTCAGGCCGGAGTGCAGTGGCATGATCTCCACTCACTGCAACCTCCACCTCCCAGGTTCAAGCAATCCTCCTGCCTCAGCTTCTCGAGTAGCTGGGACTACAGGTGTGCGCCACCATGCCCAGCTAATTTTTGTACTTTTAGTAGAGATGGGGTTTCACCATGTTGGCCAGGATGGTCTCGATCTCTTGACCTTGTGATCTGCCTGTCTCGGCCTCCCAAAGTGTTGAGATTACAGGCGTGAGCCACCATGCCCGGCCATTTTTAAATTTTTTATAAAGACAGAACCTCACTATGTTGCCCAAGCTAGTCTTGAACTCCTGGACTCAAGTAATCCTCCTGCCTCAGCGTCACAAAGTGTTGTGATTACAGGTATGAGCCAGCACAGCCAGCCTGTATTCTGAAATTTTTGAGTGACTACATTTGCTACATTGTTGTAACTTTCGGGATGCATCAGTAGACAAAAATTCCTCACTCATGAATTCCATGTTCTTGTAGGGAGAAGACAAAGAATAAGCAATAACAGAAAGGCAATAAACACAACTAAGTACATCGTGTAGTGATTAGCAGTAGGAAAAAAGTAGGTCAGGGTAAAAGAGAGATTGAGAATATGTCAGGTAATTTGCAGTTTCAAATATGTTGGTCAAAATAAGACTCTGAGACAGTGACATTTCTGTAAAGACTTGAAAGAAGTAAGGAGGTGGGCCATGGGAAGAACTGGTAAAAGAGTGGACCAAGCACAGGAAAAAAACCACAGCAGAGGCCCCCAAGGCAGAAGTGTGCCTAGTGTGTTCAGGGAATAGTAAGAAGGCCATTGTGGCTGGAGCAGAGTGAGCAGGGAAACCATTGCAGGGTTTAAGAATTTATGTGTTTGCTGGTTTGAGAATAGATTTAAGGAAGCAAGAGTAGAGCAGAGGCCAGGCGCGGTGGCTCACGCCTGTAATCCCAGCACTTTGGGAGGCCGAGGCGGGCGGATCACAAAGTCAGGAGATCCAGACCACAGTGAAACCCAGTCTCTACTAAAAATACAAAAAATTAGCCGGGCGTGGTGGCGGGCACCTGTAGTCCCAGCTACTCGCGAGGCTGAGGCAGGAGAATGGCGCAAACCCGGGAGGCGGAGCTTGCAGTGAGCCGAGATCGCGCCACTGCACTCCAGCCTGGGCGACAGAGCAAGACTCCGTCTCAAAAAAAAAAAAAAAAAAAAAAAAAAGTAGAACAGGAAGGTCACTAAGGAAGCTAACTGTAGTAATCCAGGCCACAGGTGCCAGAAACTTGGACTAGGTAGCAATTGAGATGAAAAGAGGCTGCAGAGTCCTACATATACTCTGAAGGTAAAGCTAAGAGGATTTCCCAGCAGATGGGATGTGGCTTGTGGGAGAAATGAAGGAGTCAGGAATGACTCCAAAGTAGACATTAGCAACTGGACGATGGAAATGCCATTAACAGAGATGAGGAAGGCTGAGGAGGAGCACGTTTTGAAAGGAAGATCAGGAATTCCATTTTCACATATTGGGTATGAGATACCAGACATTCAGAGGGAATGTCCAGAAGGCAGTTGAATAATCAAGTCTGGAAGGAGGTCTGAGCTGCCTAGCTGTATTCTGCAGTTATCAGCAAATAGGTAGTATTTAAAGCCTGGATAGGCTGGGCATGGTGGCTTATGCCTGTAACCCCAATACCTTGGGTGGCTGAGGCAAGAGAATCACTTGAACCCAGAAGTTCAAAACCAGCCTGGGCAATATGGCGAGACCTTGTCTCTACAAAAACATTTAAAAATTAGCCTGGTGTGGTGGTGTATTCCAGCAGTCCTAGGAGGCTGAGGCAGGAGGATCACTTGAGCCCAAGAGGTTGAGGCTACAGTGAACTGTGATTATACCACTACATTCCAGCCTGGGCAACAGAGGGAGACCCTGTCTCAAAAAACAAAAATTAACTCAAAATGGATTAAAGACCTAAATGGAAGAACTAAAACTATAAAACTGGAGCTATGATCACACTACTGCACACCAGCCTGAGCAACATAGCAAGACCCTGTCAAAAAAAGAGAATGGACAAAGGATCTGAATAGACATTTCTGCAAAGAAGTTACACAAATGGCCAGTGAGCACGTGGAAAGATTCACAACATTATTAGCAATAAAGTAAATGCAAATTAAAACCACAAGGAGCTATCACTTCATATACACTAGGATGGCTATAATCAAAAAGATAAATAATAACAGGTGTTGGTGAGAATGTGGAGAAATTTAAACCCCCATATACTGCAGATAGGAAGGAAAAGTAATACAGTCAATATGGAAAATAGTCTGGCAGTTCCTTAAAAGTTTCAACAGTTACCATAGGACCCAGCAATTCCAATCACATGTATATACCCAAGAGATATCAAAACATATTCGCACGGCCAGGCATGGTAGCTCACATCTGTAATCCCAACATTTTGGGAGGCCGAGGTGGGTGGATCATGAGGTCAAGAGTTCAAGACCAGCCTGACCAACATGGTGAAACTGCGTCTGTACTAAAAATACAAAAATTAGCCGGATGTGGTGGTGCACGCCTGTAATCCCAGGTACTCAGGAGGCTGAGGCAGGAGAATCACTTGAACCTGGGAGGCAGAGGTTATGGTGAGCCGAAATCACACCATTGCTCTCCAGCCTGGATGACAGAGCGAGACTCCGTCTCAAAAAAAAAAAAAAAAATTCACACAAAAACTTATACGTGAATGTTCACAGCAGCATTATTGAAAATAGTCAAAAAGTGGAAACAAACCACATGACCATCAACTAATGAATGGATAAACAAAATGTGGTATATCCATACAATGGAATATTAATCAGCTATGATAGAAGGGAATGTAGTGGCTAGGTATGGTGGCTCACGCCTATAATCCTAGCACTTTGGGAGGTCGAGGTGGGCGGATCATGAGGTCAGGAGATCGAGACCGCCCTGGCTAACACGATGAAACCCCGTCTCTACTAAAAATACAAAAAATTAGCCAGGCATGGTGGCGGGCACCTGTAGTCCCAGCTACTCGGGAGGCTGAGGCAGGAGAATGGCATGAACCTGGGAAGCGGAGCTTGCAGTGAGCCGAGATCACGCCACTGCACTCTAGCCTGGGTGACAGAGCGAGACTCCGTCTCAAAAAAAAAAAAAAAAATTAGCCGAGAATGGTGGCATGCACCTGTAATTCTAGCGACTCAGGAGGCTGAGGCAGGAGAATTGCTTGAACCCAGAAGGCAGAGGCTGCAGTGAGCTGAGATCGAGCCACTGCACTTCAGGCTGGGTGACAGAGCAAGAGTCCGTCTCAAAAAAGAAAGAAAAAAGAAAGAAAGAAAGGAAGAAAGAAAGGAAGGAAGGAAGGAAGGAAGGAAGGAAGGAAGGAAGGAAGGAAGGAAGGAACTATAGAGACAGAAAGATTCATGGTAGCCTAGGGATGGGAAAATCACAGGGAAGGAATCATGACTGCTAATGAGACCAGGGTTTCTTTTAGAGGTGATAGTTGCACAGTTCTGAATATACCAAAAACCACTGAATTATAGTCGTTGGGTGAGTTATATGTGCAGTTAAAAAAAAATCAAAACTGACTAGGCGCGGTGGCTCATACCTGTAATCCCAGCACTTTGGGAGGCCGAGGTGGGTGGATCACGAGGTCAACAGATCGGGACCATCCTGGCCAACATGGTGAAACCCCATCTCTACTAAAAATACAAAAAATTAGCCACGCATGGTGGCAGGCACCTGTAATCCCAGCTACTTGGGAGGCTGAGGCAGGAGAATCACTTGAACCCGGGAGGTGGAGCTTGCAGTGAGCCAAGATCGCGCCATTGCACTCCAGCCTGGGCAAAAAGAGTGAAACTCTTTCTCAAAAAAAAAAAAAAAAATTAAAATTAGCTGGGCAAGCGTGGTGGCACACACCTGTAGTAATCTCAGGAGGCTGAGACAGGAGAATTGCTTGAACCCTGGAGGCAGAGGTTGCAGTGAGCTGAGATCGCGCCACTGCACTCCAGCCTGGGCGACAGAGTGAGACTCCGTCTCAAAAAAGAAAAAAAAATCAAAACTAGAGCCACTCTATCTATAGTACTCAATTTATTTTTCAAACAGCTGCTAAATTATCCAGACATAACTACTTATTAGGTTGTTTGAACTGTACCTGATAAATGGAACTGTTAGATTTTTCTATTGGTCCAGGGAGTGTCATAAAGAAATTCTGAAACACTAAGGGCTCTGAGAACCAAGAAAACTTGGGAATCATCGTAAGGCATAAACCTTTCTCATTTCTTACCTTCCAACTTATACCTCCCTTCTTATCTCTCTCTGAACCCATTCTTACTCTTCTAGGTTAAAAGAAGAAGAAGTACCTCTTCTCTTCTTTTCTTTTCTTTTTTTTAAGATGGAGTCTCGCTACATGGCCGTGGCTGGAATGCAGTGGCATCATCTCAGCTCACTGTAACCTCTGCCTCCTGGGTTCAAGCAATTCAGCTGTCTCAGCTTCCCGAGTAGCTGGGACTACAGGCATGTACCACCATACCCGGCTAATTTTTTTTTTTTTTTTCCCAAGACGGAGTTTCACTCTTATTGCCCAGGTTGGAGTGCAATGGCGTGATCTTGGCTTACTGCAACCTCTGCCTCCTGGGTTCAAGAAATCTCCTGCCTCAGCCTCCTGAGTAGCTGGGATTACAGGCACCTGCCACCATGCCCAGCTAATTTTTTGTATTTTTAGTAGAGACGGGGTTTCATCATGTTGGCCAGGCTGGTCTCGAACTCCTGACTTCAGGTGATCCACCCACCTCGGCCTCCCAAAGTGCTGAGATTACAGGTGTGAGCCACCACTCCCGTCCTAATTTTTTTTTTTTTTTTTTTTGAGACGGAGTTTCGCTTTTGTTGCCCAGGCTGGAGTGCAATGGCTCGATCTCGGCTCACCGCAACCTCCACCTCCTGGGTTCAAGCGATTCTCCTGCCTCAGTTTTCTGAGTAACTGGGATTATAAGCATGGGCCACCATGCCCGGCTAATTTTTTTTTGTATTTTTAGTAGAGACGGGGTTTCTCCATGTTGGTCAGGCTGGTCTTAAACTCCCAACCTCAGGTGATCCGCCCACCTCAGCCTCCCAAAGTGCTGGGATTACAGGCTTGAGCCACTGCTCCCAGCCCTGTCCTAATTTTTGTATTTTTGGTAGAGATGGGGTTTCACCATGTTGATCAGGCTGGTCTTGAACTGCTGACCTCAAGTGATCCACCGGCCTCTGCCTCCCAAAGTGCTGGCATTACAAGTGTGAGCCACCATGCCCAGCTACCTCTTTTCAAGATCAATTTCTTCACTATGCTCACATTGTAACAAATTCCTGGTCTCCTCTAGGACACCCTGCTCCAGCAGCAAGTTACTGTTTGTCCTGGGCAAACTGCCGCACTGCACTGCCTCCTCTCATGTAGTGTAAGTCTGCTGAGCAAGGAGGAGAGCAGCACAGAGGAACCAACGGTCATTTCTGCTTGAGAGTTTGGCAGCGTGCTAGTGATTGTCAATAGGATTGCTTCTTTCTCCAATTGAAAACAAAACACGGCTGGTGTGGTGGCTCACACCTATAATCCCAACACTTTGGGAGGCCGAGGCGAGAGGATAGCTAGAGCCCAAGAGTTCACAACCAACCTGGCAACATAGCAAGGTCCTGTCTCCATAAAAAAAAGATTAGCCAGGCATGGCGACACATACTTGTAATCCCAGCTACTCAGGAGGCTGAGGTGGGAGGATCGCTTGAGCCCAGAAAGTCAAGGCTTCAGTGAGCTGTCTTCGCAACACTGCATTCCAGCCTGGGCCACAGAGCAAGACGTTGTCTCAAAAATATATATATAGGCCAGGCGCGGTGGTTCACGCCTGTAATCCCAGCACTTTGGGAGGCTGAGGCGGGCAGATCACGAGGTCAGGAGATCAAGACCATCCTAGCTAAGACAGTGAAACCCCATCTCTACTAAAAATATAAAAAATTAGCCGGGCATGGTGGCAGGCACCTATAGTCCCAGCTACTTGGGAGGCTGAGGCAGGAGAATGGCATGAACCCGGGAGGCGGAGCTTGCAGTGAGTTGAGATGGTCCCACTGCACTGTAGCCTGGGCAACAGAGCGAGACTCTGTCTCAAAAAAAAAAAAAAATGTATGTATGTATGTGTGTATATATATATGAAATAAAACAAAACACCTCTGCCTTTTGCTTACTGTCTCCAGTCCCAGCCTTGAGTCACAGCTGTCTCCTACCCCCTCAGATAAATATAACTCCATGTGTGCTATTTTAATTATCTTAGACTCTAGGGTTAAGACTGAAATGTGGGTTCCAAACCGTAGTAATAAAGGGAAAATACAGGAAGAAAATAAGAGAATTAACTGTGATAAGGCTGGGACATTCTGCCACAGTCGCAGAACTAATTGAATTATTAGAGTATGTTAGAACTGAACTCAAATTAGGACAGAACTCATGGTAGCTTTGTTTTTCATTGTTAAGCTCCTCCAGTAAGAAGTAAAACAACAGCTTATCCAAGCAGCCTAATAAGCATTGTGGGTTTTATCTTTGCAAAGATTAGAGCAAGGACGTTCAAGCTTAATAGCCTCAATAACAGTTTCTTTTTTCTGTCTGAGATCCTGAAACAGGAACGATGAGATTTTTAAAAGAGCTAGTGTGCTATATGTAAAGAAAAAATTAACATTTTACTTACATATAATGAGAAGTACTTCTTGAGAGGAGGCTATGAAGAGGTGATTTAAAAAAGAAAAGAAAAGAAAAAAGTACTTCTCACTCTCTGAAGAGCCTCATCAGCATTATTGGCCTGTTGAGACGCAGCCAGTAAAGCTGAGTGATTTTTAGCCATAGATTGCTGTAAAGTAGTAGTCGGGGCCTGTGGCAGGGGTAAGATTCATTTGTTAATTTAAAAATTCATTTTAGGAGTTACTGTTTGGGAAAACAAAAACAGTTTATGATATTAAAAGAATCTAGTTGGCCGGGCGCAGTGGCTCACGCCTGTATTCCCAGCACTTTGGGAGGCCGAGGCAGGCGGATCACAAGGTCAGGAGATCAAGACCATCCTGGCTAACAAGGTGAAACCCCATCTCTACTAAAAATACAAAAACAAAATTAGCCAGCCGTGGTGGCGCGCGCCTATAGTCCCAGCTACTCGGGAGGCTGAGGCGAGAGAATGGTGTGAACTCGGGAGGTGGAGCTTGCAGTGAGCCGAGGTTGCTCTGCTGCACTCCAGCCTGGGTGACAGAGGGAGACTTCGTCTCAAAAAAAGAAAAGAATCTAGTCGAGGATGCAGTCTGTATCTACCCATTTAGACTCTGAGTTTATTGAGAGGAGGAGCCATTCTTTTTACACTTTAAGAATCCCCTAAGATATTGCTAAGCACGTGGTAAATAATCAACACATACTGAATTGGATTTCTAGTTTGTTCCTCTTCCATATTCTTCATATTTTTGCCTTTTTTTTCTCTTTTCCTGGTGTTTCCATTTCCACTTGTCCCCTTACTGAGTTATGGTAACTTGTAGTTCCTCATATCTGTCACACCTGTGCTTGCATGCCTTTGCATAAGTGAGATTCCCTTTCCTCTCTGTTCATCAGAGGGAATAGAAGGCCACTCATCCGAGAAGACTTCACTCCAAAAATCACTCCTGCCTGGTATGCTCTCTGCTTATTCATCCCTCACTTTTCAACTTAAAGGCTGCTTTCTCAGAGAGGCTTTCCCTGAGGCCCCAAATGTAAGTTATGTCACCTTATTTTCTTATGGAATTATTTCCTGTATAGCACTTAGCACCATTTCTAATAATATATAGATCATACACACACACATATTTATATGTTTTCTTAAATAAAAACCACCTCACCCAGTAGACCATAAGCTCTTTGAGAAGAGGAGTCCTACGTTTCTTTGTTTGGCATCTTGTTTATAGATTGGGGCCTGACATTCAATAGGTACTCAATACATGCTTGCCAAATGAGTGACTCACCTCCTTTGAGAAACATTCTCTTTCAGCACCTTATGTTAATACTTAACTTTATTATGACATTTATTACATTGCTGTCTCATCTCACTAGGTTGTTAGCTACACACGATTGCAGTTCATAGACTTGAAAACATGCTCATGCATGCTTTCTTTTTTTATACCTTCCCCCTGAGGTTAAACTCTGCCTTAGGTCACATTACTCATGCTTTCAGATAGCTCTACTTCTAGCTTTCTGAAGAGCGGGGTGGGGGGTGTTCAGCCCCTTGTTTATTTTATATATTTGGCTTTCAGGTAAATATCTACTTATCATGCCCGTTGTTCACTCACTTCCTTAGTCCCAGCTCATTCTGCTTCCTTCTTCCTAAAAAATAGCAAAAACAAAACACTCCTGTCCTTGGAGAATAATTTTTGCATATGGTCACATTTCAGTTGAGTAGGATAGAATATTGAATTTGCTGGACAAGTTTTAACATTGCAAGAATTATCAACTGGGTTTTTATTGTGGCTCTAGATCTGTTTGTTGGGATAAGAAAAGATTATGAGGTTAGGCACAGTGGCTCGTGCCTGTAATCCCAGCATTTTGGGAGGCTGAGGCAGTCAGATCACTTGAGCCCAGGAGTTGGAGACCAGCCTGGGCAACACAAGGAGCCCCCATCTCTACAAAAAATTTAAAAAATTAACCAGATATGGTGATACATGGCTATGGTCCCAGCTACTCAGGAGGCTGAGATGGGAGGAAGGCTTGAACCCAGGAGTTTGAGGCTTCAGTGAGCTGTGATCACACCACTGAACTCCAGGCTGGGCAACAGAGTGAGACTGCATCTCAAAAAAATAAAGATTATGAATATAGGCATTGAATGATTTTTCTTTTTACCATGTCTTTCTCATCTATAGCAATACTTTATAGCTTGTTAGTGCTCGATAACTATTTAGTGGATTGAATATATACTCAAAAAAGAGCGCTGGACTTAAGATCAAAAGACATGACATAAATTCTATTCATGATCCCATTATTTAATATTGTGACAGTATAGTACATAGGAGTTTTAAATGAAATTATTATTTCTATACGATTATATGTTGGAAATCTAAGAGGATCAACTGAAAAACTGTGAGGAACAACAGGAAGCCAAGCATGGTGGCGTGCACCTGTAACTCCAGCTAACCAGGAGGCTGTGGCAGGAGATTGCTTGAGGCCAGGAGTTCAGGTTTACATTGTGAGTCATGATAGCGCCACTGCACTCCAGCCTGGGGAATGTAGCTAGACTCCCATCTCTAAAACAGAAAAAAAGAAACAACAGACAATGTAATATAGCAGATTTAAAAATTAGTGTTCAGGCCAGGCACAGTGGTTCACACCTGTAATCTCAGCACTTTGGGAAGCCAAGGTGGGCAGATCACCTGAGGTCAGGAGTTCGAGACCAGCCTGGCCAACATGGTAAAACCCCACCTCTACTAAAAATACAAAAATTAGCTGGGCGTGGTGGCGAGTATCTGTAATCCCAGCTATGTGGGAGGCTGAGGCAAGAGAATCACTTGAACCCGGGAGGCAGAGGTTGCAGTGAGCCAAGATCATGCCATTGTATTCCAGCCTGGACAACAGAGTGATACTCCATCTCAAAAAAAAAAAAAAAAAAAGATTAGCATTCAAACATCAATAACTTTCTCTACTTTCTCTGTCAAATAGTAACTAATTAAGTATAATGGAAGAAAATGTCACATTCACAATAACAAAATAAGATAAATAGGCTGCATGTGGTAACTCCCGCCTGTAATCCCAGCATTTTGGGAGGCAAAGGCCAGGAGTTCATTACCAGCCTGGACAACAGAGGGAGGCCCCATCTCTACAAAAAATTTAAACATTAGCCAGGTGTGGTGGCACACACCTGTAGTCCCAGCGTCTCAGGAGGCTGAGGTAGGATAATTGCCTGAGCCCAGGAGGTTGAGGCTGCAGTAAGCCATGTTCACACCCCTGCACTCTAGCCTGGGTGGCAGAATGAGACCCTATCTCAAAAAAAAAAAAACAAAAACAAAAAACTCATGGTTGCTAGTATACATCTCACAGGGAAGTGGGGTGCCTTTAAATTGCATTGACTGCAGTGTGAATGGTGCCCACTGAGATGAGCCACACAGTTTATCTGAATATATTTAGAAAATGTTCATATGTTCATAAACTGTCTGGACATAGTGGCTCATGCCTGTAATCCCAGTACTGTAGGAGACCAAGGCGGGAGGATCCCTTGAAACTAGGAGTTTAAGACCAGCCTGGACAACATAGTGAGATGCAATCTCTTAAAAAAAAAAAAAACCCGCAAAGTTTTTAGAAACTACTTGAAGAACACTGTTAAATTCTGAAAAAACGAAATAATTAAAACAACTCATTCTTAGGTAACAAGACTCAACATTGTAGAAATGACAGGGGTTGCTTTGATTTGTTTTGTTTTGAGACAGAGTCTCGCCCTGTCGCCCCGGCTGGATTGTGGTGGTGAGATTTCCGCTCACTGCAAGCTCCGCGTCCCAGGTTCATGCCTTTCTCCTGCCTCAACCTCCCAGGTAGCTGGGACCACAGGCGCCCACCACCATGCCCGGCTAATTTTTTGTATTTTTAGTAGAGAAGGGGTTTCACCGTGTTAGCCAGGATCGTCTCCATCTCCTGACGTCGTGATCCACCCGCCTCAGCCTCCCAAAGTGCTGGGATTACAAGCGTGAGCCACTGCGCCCGGCCTTGTTTTTCTTTTTTTAGACGGAGTATCACTCTGTCGCCCAGACTGGAGTGCAGTGGTTGTGATCTTGGCTCACTGCTGCCTCCCAGGTTCAAACAATTCTGCCTAACCCTCTCAAGTAGCTGGGATTACAGGGGCCCACCACCACACTCGGCTGATTTTTTGTGTTTTTAATAGAAACGGGGTTTCACTGTGTTCGTCAGGCTGGTCTCGAACTCCTGACCTCAAGTGATCCACCCACCTTGGCCTCCCAAAGTACTGGGATTACAGGCATGAGCCACTGTGTCTGGCCAAAACGACAGTTCTCTCTGGATCAGTGTGTAAGTTGAATTCAGGCCAAATCAAAATCAACAGAATTTTATTTACAATTTGTCAGAATTATTCTAAGTTTCATTTGGAATAAGCCTTTAAGAATCACTCTGAAAAAGAAAGAGTATTGGCCGGGCACGGTGGCTCATGCCTGTAATACTGGCACTTAGGGAGGCCGAGGCGGGTGGATCACCTGACGTGACGTCAGGAGTTTGAGACCAGCCTGGCCAACATGGTGAAACTCTGTCTCTACTAAAAATACAAAAATTAGCTGGGCGTGGTGGCAGGCACCTGTAATCTCAGCTACTTGGGAGGCTGAGGCAGGAGAATCACTTGAACCCAGGAGGCAGAGGTTGCAGTGAGCTGAGATTGTGCCATTCCACTCCAACCTGGGCAACAGAGTGAGACTCTGTCTCAAAAAATATATATAAAACTAAAAAATAAAATAAAAAGAAGAAAAAGAAGAGTAATGGCAGGGGTGGAGTGGGGGAACTTGCCTCCCAGATATAATGTATTATAAAACCTCTTAAGCCAGGCACGGTGGCTCACACCTGTAATCCCAACACTTTGGGAGGCCAAGTCAGGTGGATCACAAGGTCAGGAGATCAAGACCATGCTGGCTAACACAGTGAAACCCCATCTCTATTAAAAATACAAAATAATTAGCCGGGCTTGGTGGCGGGCGCCTGTAGTCCCAGCTACTTGGGAGGCTGAGGCATGAGAATGTCGTGAACCTGGGAGGTGGAGCTTGCACTGAGCAAGATCGCACCACTGCACTCCAGCCTGGGCAACAGAGCGAGACTCTGTCTCAAAAAAAAAAAAAAAAAAACTCTTGAAACAGATCCTTTTCCTAAAATGGAATAAGTACAGAATTAGGCCCCAATAAAAACGGACATATGATATAGATGGCAGGATTAATTTAAGAAAAGGTATTGGAACAATCAACTACCATTTATAATTTTAAAATTGAATTCCTACTTCCCTCCTCACTCCAAAATAAACTCCAGATAGAGCAAACATTTTAATATTTTAAAAAACCATAAGAGTCCAAAAAGAAATGACTTGAATAAATATATTTATAATCTTGAAGTGAGGAAAGCTTTTCTAAACATAGCCCAAAATTCAGAAGCCATAGGATATTTTTTATTTTATATCTTGCATGACACAAGACACCATATGAAAAGACAACAAGCTTGGAAAAAATATTCACAATACATATGGCAAGGGATTAACATCCTTAATAATAAAAACTTACGTTGAGCAATTAGAAAGAAAAAGTAACCCAGTAGAAAAAAATAGACAAAGGACATAAGCAAGCAATTCACAAAAGTTGCATTCATTAGGATTTTTGTTGATGACTTTTGAGTTTCCTGTCATGCCTAGAAAGAATTTCCCCACTGCAGGATGTTCATTGTTTCTGATAACTAAAGAAATGCAAATTGGAACAATTTTTTACTCTCACATTGGAAAATATCAACTATCAATATAAAATTGATAATAGTGTTAGCACAGACGTTAGTGTTGGCACAAGTATTAAGAAACAGAATGGGTTCACATCCTTGGTGAGGGAAAAAAATAGGCATTTTGATTTTCCATTAGCGAGAATGTAAGTTGCCATTATTTATTTGGAGGGCAATTTGATCATTTCTGTTGAAATATTTATTGTAGTTATGTGATTTGACTCAACTCAAGTTCTAGGACTTTCCCCTCATAAATGTACAAAGATTATGTGTATAAGGATTTTCACCAAGACATCGTTCTTAATAGTGAAAAATTGGCAATAATCCAGATACCCATCAATAGAGAATTCAACAAATAAATTATGGAAATGACGTACTTCACAGCTGTTGAACCATGAATTCATAAACTTATATAGACTGACATGAAAAGATCATCAAAATATATTAAATGAAAAATACAGGCCTGGTGTGGTGGCTCACACCTGTATCCTAGCACTTTGGGAGGCCGAAGCAGAAGCATCAATCATTTAAACCCAGGAGGTTGAAACTGCAGTGAGTCATGACACACCATTGCACTCCAGCCTGGGCCACAGAGCAAGACCCTGTCTCAACGTTTTATATATATATGTGTATGTGTGTGTATGTTACAGATTAGTATGTATAATATTTCATTTTCTGAAAGGCAGAATTTTTTTTTTTTTTTTTTTGAGACTGAGTCTGGCTCTTGCTGCCCAGGCTGGAGTGCAGTGGTGCAATCTCAGCTCACTGCAACTTCCACCTCCTGGGTTCAAGCAATCCTCTTGCCTCTGCCTCCTGAGTAGCTGGGATTACAGGTGCCCACCACCACGCTAATTTTTTTTTTTTTTTTTTTTTTTGAGATGGAGTCTCACTATGTCTCCCAGGCTGGAGTGCACTGGCACCATCTCCGCTTACTGCAAGCTCCATCACCTCCCGGGTTCACACCATTCTCGTGCCTCAGCCTCCTGAGAAACTGGGACTACAGGCACCCACCACCACACCCGGCTAATTTTTTTGTATCTTTAGTAGAGATGGGGTTTCACTGTGTTCGCCAGGATGGTCTTGATCTCCTGACCTCATGATCTGCCCGCCTTGGCCTCCCAAAGTGCTGGGATTTCAGGCGTGAGCCACCGCGCCTGGCCCACCACGCTAATTTTTGTATTTTTAGTAGAGACAGGGTTTCACCATGTTGGCCAGGCTGGTCTCAAACTACTGACCTCAGGTAATCTGCCCACCTCAGCCTCCCAAAGTGCTGGGATTACAGGTGTGAGCCATCTCACCCAGCCTGAGAAGGTAAAATTTGCATATACCTATAACAAAATAGGTTTAATTAAACTCTGAGTTTGAGAACTGACTTCATTATTTGCTAACACTTTCACTTTTTAGAGAGTAACCTCTCTAAATCTATTTTCTTGTGCCTAAAGTTAGAGTATTACATATTTCTTATGTGTGTCAAAAGTTCAAAAGACAAAATATATAAAATCTCTTTGTAAATGGTAATGTACTATATAAATATATGGTAATCAAACAAAAGTCTTTAAATGTAAATGACTCCCATAATCATCTGTATTCTTTTTGTGTGTGGGGGGGTCAGGGTTTCACTTCTTCACCCAGGATAGAGTGCAGTGGCATGATCACGGCTCACTGTATCCTCGACCTCCCAGGCTCAAGCGATCCTCCCACCTCAGCCTCCTCAGTAGCTGGAATTACAGGCGCATGCTACCATGCCTGGCTAATTATCTTTTTTTTTTTTTTTTTTTTTTTTTTTTTAAGACAGAGTCTCACTCTGTCACCCAGGCTGGAGTGCAGTGGCCGGATCTCAGCTCACTGCAAGCTCCACCTCCCGGGTTTAGCCATTCTCCTGCCTTAGCCTCCCGAGTAGCTGGGACTACAGGCGCCCGCCACTTCGCCCGGCTAGTTTTTTTTTTTCGTATTTTTTAGTAGAGACGAGGTTTCACCGTGTTAGCCAGGATGGTCTCGATCTCCTGACCTCGTGATCTGCCCATCTCAGCCTCCCAAAGTGCTGGGATTACAGGCTTGAGCCACCGCGCCCGGCCCTTAATTATCTTTTGTAGAGATGGGGTCCCACTATGTTGCCCAGGCTGGTCTTGAACTCCTGGGTTCAAGCAAATCTCCTGCTTCGGCCTCCCAAAGTGCTAGGATTATAGGCATGAGCCACCGCACCCAGTCTGTATTCTAATAAAACTAAATAGACATATAATTATTACTTTTTAACTTGATTTAATAACATAAAGCTTAATATCGGCCGGGCGCGGTGGCTCAAGCCTGTAATCCCAGCACTTTGGGAGGCCGACACGGGCGGATCACGAGGTCATGAGATCGAGACCATCCTGGCTAACACGGTGAAACCCCGTCTCTACTAAAAAATACAAAAAAAAAAAAAAAAATTAGCCGAGCGAGGTGGCGGGCGCCTGTAGTCCCAGCTACTTGGGAGGCTGAGGCAGGAGAACGGCATGAACCCGGGAGGCGGAGCTTGCAGTGAACTGAGATCCGGCCACTGCACTCCAGCCTGGGCGACAGAGCGAGACTCCGTCTCAAAAAAAAAAAAAAAAAAAAAAAAAAAAAAAAAGCTTAATATCTTTTTGGTGTGATAAGTCATTCTTAAGTTTTTATAGCATAACATACCCCTTAGGAAACCTTAGGAAAGCTTTTAATTTCATTCTCCAACCCAAATGTATATGCATACCAAATTTTGCATACAACTTTATGGATCATATAGACACTCCCTCAAAACAAAATATCATTCCATGGATTACTGCTATGAATTCTAGTCTCCGAAATGCATAAAGAAGAGGAAAACGGCTGGGCATGGTGGCTCATGCCTGTAATCCCAGCACTTTAGGAGGGAGAGGCAGGCAGATCACAAGGTCAGGAGATCAAGACCACCCTGGCCAACAGGGTGAAACTCTGTCTCTACTGAAAATCCAATAATTAGCCAGGCGTCGTGGCACGTGCTTGTAATCCCAGCTACTCGGGAGGCTGAGGCAGGAGAATTGCTTGAACCTGGGAGGCAGAAGTTGCGGTGAGCTGAGATCGCGCCACTGCTCTCCAGCCTGGGTGACAGAGTGAGACTCCATCTCAAAAAAACAAACAACAAACCACAACTAGTTGGTAGATGTGACAGAAGCTTCCATATACAATAATTATGAGTAAGCTAAAACACCTAAGAATATGCTTAATAAGAACTGTGCTGGATCTTTATGGTGAAAACTTTAAAATGCTATTGAAGGACTCAGAAGAACAATTAAATACATAGAAAGGCACACTGTTCTTGAGTAGAAAAGCTCAACATCATAAAGGTGTTAGTTCTTTCTAAGTTAGTCTATAAATTTTATGTGATTTCATTAAATTACAAGCTAAGTTTGGAAACTAGGCGATATTATTTCAAAGTTCAAGTGGAAAAAGTAAAAAAGCAAGAACAGAGGCTGGGCGCAGTGGCTCACACCTGTAATCCCAGCTGTTTGGGAGGTGAGGAGGGTGGATCGCTTGAGCTCAGGAGTTTGAAACCAGCATGGGCAACATGGCGAAACCCCATCTCTACTAAAAATACAGAAATTAGCTGGGTGTGGTGGCAGGTGCCTGTAGTCCCAGCCCTTGCGGGGCTGAGGTGGGAGAATCACTTGAGCCTAGGAAGTGGAGGTTGCAGTGAGCCGAGATCACACCACTGCACTCCAGGCTGAATGACAGAATGAGACTTTGTCTCAAAAAAAAAGAAGAAAAGAAAAGCAAGAAGAGTCAGAGGAATTCTAAAAAGAATGTATGGGGAGGGGGAGGCAGGGGAATCAGCTCTGTCAAATATTAAAATAGATAAGAAAAGATGTAGTGTTGCACAGGCATGCCAACAGATCCATAGAACAGAATGAGAAATCCAGAAACAAATACACGTAAGAATTTTATATGTGATTTTTTAAATGTTATTAACATTATTTAAAATCTGTAGGTAAAAGATGAATGTTCAATAAATAGGATTAGGATTGCTGGGTAGTCATCTGTGAAAGTGGATGAAAGATTAAAACATAAAAAACAAAAAGTGGCCGGGCATGGTGGCTCACACCTACAATCGCTGCACTTTGGGAGGCTGAGGTGGGCAGAGCACTTGAGCCCAGGAGTTCAAGACCAGCCTGGGCAACATAGACCCCATCTCAATTTAAAAACTAAATAAATAATGGAAGTAATGAAGGGGAGACATTTTTAGTTTCAGAGTGTGGAAATTCTTTATAATATGACACAAAATTTGAAAGCCATAGAAGAAATTGTGATCACATTAAAAAGTTTTTTTAGGGCCGGGCGCGGTGGCTCAAGCCTGTAATTCCAGCACTTTGGGAGGCCGAGACGGGCGGATCACAAGGTCAGGAGATCGAGACCATCCTGGTAACACGGTGAAACCCCGTCTCTACTAAAAAATACAAAAAACTAGCTGGGCGCGGTGGCGGGCACCTGTAGTCCCAGCTACTCGGGAGGCTGAGGCAGGAGAATGGCACGAACCCGGGAGGCGGAGCTTGCAGTGAGCTGAGATCCGGCCACTGCACTCCAGCCTGGGCGGCAGAGCGAGACTCCGTCTCAAAAAAAAAAAAAAAAAAGTTTTTTTAATCTGATAAACCACTATAAGTGTTGCAGGATCTTAGGGGGTATCACTTTTCTGGCTAGAAACCTCTGTGGCTGGTGGCACCCTTGTCTGAATTTTGCTTGGGCTCACTGGGCTCATTCTGCCCATTCAGCCTGGCAGGCTGTGCTTGGCTCATGCTACCAGCCTGGATCCCATGCCTCCAAAGGAGTCTGTAAGTCAGGTATGGAGCAGCGAGGGGTGTGTGAACGAGCGTGGAGTCCAGCCACTGTGCAGACATGCCAGCTGCTGCCGTGGAGCAGGCAGCTCCAGGTGCCAGCACAGACAATGGCTCTCTGCAAGGCTGCAGCTGGACCAGGCACATCACAAGCAGCTTTCCCAGCTGGCACCAGAAGCTTGGAGATACCGGGAACTGCAGGGCCCCAAAGAGAGACTCACAACCCTGGCTCAGGTAGCTCCCAGGTCTCCCAGATCTGGGCTTCCCAAAGGGCCACAGCTCTTCTCTCCTTCTCTTCACCTGCAATGTGGTGAGCAGTGGGCATGTTTTAACCCTGTCTGTGTTACAGTTCTTTTAGTCTCACCATTCGGTGGGTCCTGAGTTTTTGTCCTGTGAACAGGAAGAATGAGGTATGCAGACAAGTGAAGGGTGACCAAGATGAAAACGAGCTTTATTGAGTGGTAGAACAGCTCCAGGGAGACCTGGAGGAGGTAGCTCCTTTCTGCAGCCAGGGTGTTCAGCTCCTAGCAAAGAGGGTAGCTCCTCTCTGTTAGGCAGGTCAACCCAAGGAGTGTTTAGCTCCTAGCGTGGAGGGTACCTCCTCTCTGTAGCTGGTCATCCTGTCTTCAGCTCTGCTCTGGCTGAGCCCTGGGCTTTTATGGGCCTCAGAGGGGAGGAAGTGCACACTGATTGGTCCATGGGTGGCCATGGGTGGGCCTGGAAAAGGCACCACAAATTCCCACTCCAGTCCATGGGACTGCAGCCTGGCCCCAGCCTTCAGGCCCTCCCTGGCCTGAAGGTGGCGCCTCACTGGGAACCCACGCCTTTCCACCCTGGAGCAGGTATGCCTCCTACCACTTTTCATGGCACCCAGGCTATTCCTGGTGAGGGGTGCCTGCAGACCAGTGCTGAGCTGCCCTTAGCACCCCCCTTGGCGTCTCTCCCATGCTCCTCGTTACCAAAAATCCGAAGAGGGAGGTTGACATGTTAGTGCTGCCCCAAGTGGGTGCACACCCAGCCAGGCTAGGACAGCGCCCAGGCTCAACCCTAATACCACTCTGAGATCGGAGTGGGTACCCAGGGGTGGGGAGAGGCCAGGCAGCGGAAGCAGACACCCCCAAGCCTGTGCCCTGAAGGCACAGACTGCAGAGATGCCCAGATCCTACACCTGGGAGGGTGGGGCTCCCACCACTCCATGGAGCTTGCAGGCAGCTGGGGGCAGGGGCTTCAGGTCCTCAGTGGGCCCCTTTCTGCCTGCCCCCCATGCCCCACTGCTTCTCTGCGCCCAGCCCCATTGCGGCAGCCCCCAGGGTGGTAGGTTCCATGGGGGGTAGGGGATGTTGGGGAGGGTCCAGCTTGTCCCTGGCTCCTGCTGGCTCTGTGGTTCACGGAACTGCCCCAGGCACAGCTCTACCTCCTCCCCATGCCCTCTCCACAGTGGCAGTAGGCTAGAGTGACGACACGGGGCCAGGGTCCAGAGCAGCAGAGGCTCCAGGCCTGGGGACGGGTCTCACCTGACCATGCAAGGGTAGGGGCAGCACAATCGACTGCCTCGGGGATGCAGAGCACAGGAGAGCCACAGCCACCATTCCTGCTCCCGCAGCTGCCCCTGCCACCACTGCTTGTACCTCCCCACTGCGGCTGGTGCAGTGGCCACTGCCATCATAAGCAAGAATCAACAAACAACAAACTGGAAAAAGAATAAAGCACTCCTAGAAATAAATAAAAGAAAAGCTAAAAATCTAATGGACAAAGGATATGAGCAAACACTTGGGAACAAAACAGAAACACAACTGTCTCTCAACCATTAAAAGATGCTCGGTCTTGGCCGGGTGCGGTGGCTCACACCTGTAATCCCAACACTTTGGGAGACCAAGGTCAGTGGATCACGAGGTCAGGAGATCGAGACCATCCTGGCTAACACGGTGAAACCTCGTCTCTACTAAAAATACAAAAAAATGGCCAGGCGCGGTGGCTCAAGCCTGTAATCTCAGCACTTTGGGAGGCCGAGACAGGCGGATCACGAGGTCAGGAGATCGAGACCATCCTGGCGAACACGGGAAACCCCGTCTCTACTAAAAAATACAAAAAAAAAAAAACTAGCTGGGCGAGGTGGCGGGCGCCTGTAGTCCCAGCTACTCAGGAGGCTGAGGCAGGAGAATGGCGTAAACCCGGGAGGCGGAGCTTGCAGTGAGCTGAGATCCAGCCACTGCACTCCAGCCTGGGCGACAGAGCCAGACTCCATCTCAAAAAATAAAAATAAAAAATAAAAAAATAAAAAAAAATTAGTTGGGTGTGGTAGCAGGTGCCTGTCGTCCCAACTACTTGGGAGGCTGAGGCAGGAGAATGGCGTGAACCCAGGAGGCGGAGCTTGCAGTGAGCCAAGATGGCTTCATTGCACTCCAGGGCGACAGAGCAAGACTCCGTCCCAAAAAAAAAAAACATGCTCAGTCTTAAACTTAAGAAAAATACAAATTAAAATAATAGTTAAGCTGGGCTCATGGCAGGTGCCTGTATCCCATCCACTCAGGAGGCTGAGGCAGGTGCTTTGCTTGAGCGCAGAAGTTCTAGGCTAGCCTAGACAACGTAGGGAGACCCCATCTCTAAAAAAATGTTTTTTAGAATCAGATAAAATTTTTTTTTTTTCTTTAGGACAGGGTCTTGCTCTGTCGCCCAGACTGGAGTGTAGGGTCACAATAATGGCTCACTACAGCCTCGACTTCCTGGACTCAACTGATCCTCCCACCTCAGCCTGCCACAGTACTGGGATTACAGGCGTGAACTGCTGTACTTGGCTAAATATTTTCACAGTCAAAAAGTTTGATGACTGTTTACAAGGTATTATGAAACAAATATGTATATTACTGTTGGTGATGTAAAGCTTACAAGCTCAATAGAGAACAACATGCTGAAACCCCATCTCTACTAAAAATACAAGAATTAGCCAAGCATGGTGGCAGGCACCTGTAGTCCCAGCTACTTGGGAGATTGAGGCAGGAGAATCGCTTGAACCCAGGAGGCAGAGGTTGCAGTGAACTGAGATTGTGCTACTGCACTCCAGCCTGGGCAACAGAGCGGGACTCCATCTCAAAAAATAAATAAATAAATACAAACAAAACAAATGACACAGGGCTGGGCGCGGTGGCTCACGCCTGTAATCCCAGCACTTTGGGAGGCCGAGGCGGGCGGATCACAAGGTCAGGAGATCGAGACCACGGTGAAACCCCGTCTCTACTAAAAATACAAAAAATTAGCCGGGCACGGTTGTGGGCGCCTGTAGTCCCAGCTACTCGGGAGGCTGAGGCAGGAGAATGGCGTGAACCTGGGAGGCGGAGCTTGCAGTGAGCCGAGATCGCGCCACTGCACTCCAGCCTGGGCGACAGAGCGAGACTCCGTCTCAAAAAAAAAAAAAAAAAAAAACAAATGACACAAATGAACGGAAAAATAATATTGAAGAAAACAGGAGATGAGAATTTAAAAGAAGTGCTAATATTAGTAGTTTAAATAGATATTGCATCTATGAAATAAGAACGGTCTGCATTCTTATAAAAAACTTGGGAAAATAAAAAAACCTCTTGTATATTAAAAACATAACAGCAGAAATTAAAATGCTAGAAGGGTTGGAAGAGAAAGTTGAAATCAACTGGGCACAGTGGCTCATGCCTGTAATCCCAACAATTTGGGAGACCAAGAATTAGGAACCAGACTGGGCAACACAGTGAGACCTCTCTCTACAAAAAATAAAAAAAATTAGCCAGGCATAGTGGCACATGCCTGTGGTCCCAGCTACTCAGGAGGCTATTGCGGGAGGATCACTTGAGCCCAGGAGTTCAAGGCTGCAGTGAGCCACGATGGCACCACTGCACTCCAGCCTGGGTGACAGCAAAACCCTATCTCCAGGAAAAAAAAAAAAAAAAAAAAAAAAAAAAAAAAAACAGGAAAATTGAAGAAATCTTCGAAAAAGAGCAAGAAGGAAAGAGGAATAGTAGAAGAATAAGAAGCCAGGTGCAGTGGCTCCTGCCTGTAATCCCAGCACTTTGAGAGGTAAAGCCAGGAGTTCAAGACCAGCTTGGGCAACATAGTGAGACCTCCATCTCTACAAAAAAATTTAAAACTTAGCTGGGCATGGTGGTGTGTGCCTGTAGTCTCAGCTACTCAGGAAGCTGAGGTGGGAGGATCTCTTGAGCCCAGGAGTTCAAGATTACAGTGAGCTATGATCATACCACTGTGCTCCAGCCTGGGCAACAGAGCAAGACCCTGTCTCTTTCAAAAAAAACAAAGGGAGAGGCCGGGCGCGGTGGCTCAAGCCTGTAATCCCAGCACTTTGGGAGGCCGAGACGGGCGGATCACAAGGTCAGGAGATCGAGGCCATCCTGACTAACACGGTGAAACCCCGTCTCTACTAAAAAAATACAAAAAACTAGCCGAGTGTGGTGGTGGGCGCCTGTAGTCCCAGCTACTTGGGAGGCTGAGGCAGGAGAATGGCGTAAACCTGGGAGGCGGAGCTTGCAGTGAGCTGAGATCTGGCCACTGCACTCCAGTCTGGGCGACAGAGTGAGACTCCGTCTCAAAAAAAACAAAAACAAAAACAAGGTCAACAAGTTCAAGAGTTCAAGACCAGCCTGGCCAATATGGTGAAACCCCATCTCTACTAAAAATACAAAAAATTAGCCAGGCATGGTGGCAGGCATCTGTAGTCCCAGCTACTCAGGAGGTTGCAGCAGGAGAATCGCTTGAACCCAGGAGGTGGAGGTTGCAGTGAACTGAGACCACACCACTGCACGGCAGCCTGAACGACAGAGCAAGACTCTGTCTCAAAAAAAAAATAAAATAACAAGAGTCACCTTTGCTCCAGTTCCCAACAAGTTCCTTATCTCCATCTGAGACCATTTCAGCCTGGATTTCATTGTCCATATCATTATCAGCATTTTGGTCAAAGCCATCCAACAAGTCTCTAGGAAGTTCAAACTGTTCTAACCTCTGCCCATTACCCAGTTCCAAAGTTGCTTCCAGATTTTTGGGTTATCTTTTCAGCAGCGCCCCACTCTACTGGTAACAATTTACTGTATTAGTCCATATTCATGCTGCTGATAAGGACATACCCAAGAGTGGGAAGAAAAATAGGTTTAATGGTCTTACAGTTCCACATTGCTGGGGAAGCCTCACAATCATGGCAGAAGGCAAGGAGTAGCAAGTCATGGCTTACATGGATGGCAGCAGGCAAAGAGAGAGCTTGTGCAGGGAAACTCCCATTTTTAAAACCATCAGATCTTGTGAACCTTATTCACTATCTTGAGAATAGCACAGGAAAGACCCACCCCCATGATTCAGTTACCTCCCACCAGCTCCCTCCCACAACGTGTAGGAATTGTGGGAGTTACAATTCAAGGTGAGATTTGGGTGAGGACACAGCCAAACCATATCAGGGATATTCAACTTGGAACTACTGTTACATAAAACATGGATATTCAACTTGGAACTACTGTCACATACAACATGGATGAATCCCACAGACCTAATGCTGAGTGGACGTAACCAGACACAAGAGTACATATTGTGTAATTCCATCTGTATGAAGTTCAGAAATGGACAAAACTAATCAATGGTGTCAGAATGTTGGTTATCTTTGAGGGAGATATTGATAGGGAAGAAACAGGGAGTCTTTGGGATGCTGGAAAGTCTGCATCTTGAGCTGGGTGTTGCCTGTGTAAAAGTGTGTCAAGTATTACACTTAGGATTTAGCACTTTATGTAAATTATACTTTAATTTAAAAAGTTAAAAAATTTAGCTGTCCAATAAAAATTAAAATAAATGAAATGCAATCCACATAGCCCTGCTAAAGTCAGGAAGAGAATGTCCACTATCTCCACTACTGTTCAACAGTGTATTGAAGGTATTAGCCAAAGCAATCAGATAAGAGTTATAAATTAGGGGCCGGGTGCAGTGGCTCACACCTGTAATCCCAGCACTTTGGGAGGCCGAGGCGGGTGGATCATGAGGTCAGGAGGTCAAGACCAACCTGGCCAACATGGTGAAACCCTGTCTCTACTAAAAATACAAAAAATTAGCTGGGCGTGGTGGCGGGCGCCTGTAGTCCCAGCAACTCCAGAGGCTGAGACAGGAGAATAGTTTGAACCCAGGAGGTGGAGGTTGCAGTAAGCCAAGATCACGCCATTGCACTCCAGCATGGGCGACAAGAGCAAGACTCCATCTCAAAAAAAAAAGTTATAAATTAGATATGTAAAAATTAGAAAAGAGAAGGTAAAAGTTTTACTATTTGTTAATGATAGGATCAATATTTACACGGCCCAAGAAAATCAACTAAAAAACTGCTATTAAAAAAGAAATTTTTAAAAAAGAATTCAAAGCTAGGCACCATGGTACAAGGCTGTAGTCCCAGCTTGAGGTATGAGAATTGGTTGAGTCCAGGAGTCCGAGTCCAGCAAGTCCCCTTTTTTTTGTTTGTTTGTTTTTATTTTTGGAGACAAGGTCCCACTCTGTTGCCTAGGCTGTAGCGCAATGGCAGATTATGGCTCACTGCAGCCTCAACCTCCCAGTTTCAAGCTATCCTCCCACCTCAGCCTCCCAAGTAGCTTCGTCCACAGGTACGTGCCACCACGCTTAGCTAATTTTCTAAATTTTTTGTAGAGACGTGGTCTCGCCATGTTGCCCAGGTTGGTCTCAAAATGGTCTCAAGTGATCCTCCTGTTTTGGCCTCCCAAAATGCTGGTATTACAGGTGTGAGCCATTGCACCTGGGCTTCAAGGCCCCAGTTCTAAAAAAAAAAAAAAAAAAAAAAAAAAAAAATTTAAAGAGAGAATTCAGTGAAATGATAGGTTATACAATTACAGAAATCAGAAGCCTTTATACACACAAAGACACAAACAGTATTACAGTGAGCATCTTCATACATGCACTCTTATGGATCCATATCGTAACTTCCCTTGGGTCTGTGCTCAGGAACAGGATTGGTGGGACAGAGGGTTCACACATTCTTCATTTGACTGAAACTGCTAGGTGACTCTCTAGAACAGCCGCACCAGCTGGCACACCCACCAGCATCCTTGCTAGTACTTGTCATATCCCCTACATATCCTCCGTGCTTGTGGAAAATGTGCTTCTGCAAAACCAGGGGCTAGGCCGGGCGCGGTGGCTCATGCCTGTAATCCCAGCACTTTGGGAGGCTGAGGCAGGCGGATCACGAGGTCAGGAGACCAAGACCATCCTGACCAACATGGTGAAACCCCGTCTCTACTAAAAATTTAAAAAGGAGCTGGGCATGATGGTGCACACCTGTAGTCCCAGCTACTTGGGAGGCTGAGGCAGGAGAATTGCTTGAACCCAGGAGTCATGGGTTGCAGTGAGCCAAGATCGTGCCACTGCACTCCAGCCTGGCAATAGAGCGACACTACATCTCAAAAAAGAAAAGAAAAAAAAAAAACAGCTAAACTAAGAAAGAAGCAAGCATGAGATCTAGGAAACAGAGGGAAGTGGTGAGAGGAATCCCCTAGATGTGCAGCAGGCCTGCGTTGGGGCACCACTGATTCCAGACTCCCCACCCTCGCCTCCTTAAAGGGCCCAGGATATCAGGAGGGACTGGCCGTAGTCTTAGCTAAAATTATTGTCATTGACAACAGTTCTTCTGTCTATAAAGTTTGAGTATTTCTGCCTTCTCTCAGTATCAGTCTATATCATCCCCTAAGCAGTAGATCTATGCTTTCTTTGTTCTTCTTGCCCTAAGAATAAATCTAAAGACCTTTTTTATTGTCCTTAGAATTTCTGGCAGATTACAGCACAGTCCTCCTGACAGTATTTTTCAGGATTGTGTCATTCTTCAGGATCCATCTCTGATTCTACTTCCCTTCATCTATATTTTGTTCATCCTCTCAAAACATTAGCTCAACAGGGCAGGCGCAGTGGCTCACACCTGTAATCCCTGCACTTTGGGAGGCCAAGGTGGGCAGATCACCTGAGATCAGGAGTTCAAGACCAGCTTGGCCAATATGGGGAAACCCCATCTTTACTAAAAATACAAAACTTAGCTGGGCGTGATGGCAGGTGCCTGTAATCACAGCTACTCGGGAGGCTGAGGGAGGAGAATCGCTTGAACCAGGGAGGTGGAGGTTGCAGTGAGCCAAGGTGTGCCACTGCACTCCAGCCTGGGCGACAGAGCAAGACTGTCTCAAAAAAAAAGAAAAAAAAATTTAGCTCAACAGGGAGCTCAGGCGGGCACACTGGTTTCCATTACTACTTCCCTCTTTTCATCTTCGTCATGATTATTCATGATTGTATAATCAGGATTTCTTTTTAAAGAAGCTCCCTACTTGATATTAGCTGACAGAACAAAAGGTTCTTGATTAAATGATAGCTCTTCCCTGCTCACTGAAAGTCAAAAGCTAACAAAATACTTTCATCAAAAAATGGATTTTGATATCCATTGTTATGAAAATAGTGAAAAACTTCCAAGAGTAAATGACTAGTTTTGTGGACAGATGCTTTTAGAGGTCAAGAACCATTGATTGAGAGAGCTGTTTCTGAACAAAGAACTGGAAAAGCCAGGCTCTACCAATACACGATGTAAACGTAAATGAACCACATTGCAGGCACCTACTTTCACGGAACTCTCCCCTCCTTTGCCTGAACATTTCAACAGCCTCTTTTTTTTTTTTTTTTTTTTTTTTTTTTTTTTCCTGTATTTTTAGTAGAGACGAGGTTTCACCATGTTAGCCAGTACGGTCTTGATTTCCTGACCTCATGATCTGCCCGCCTTGGCCTCCCAAAGTGCTGGCATTACAGATGTGAGCCACTGCGCCAAGCCAAGTATGAAATCTTGTCATTTGCAGCAACAAGGATGGATGGGAGGTCATTATACTAAGTGAAATAAACCAGGTACAGGAAGACAAATACCACATGTTCTCACTCACATGCAGGAGCTAAAAAAGAGGTAGAGAGTAGAATGTAGCCGGGCGCGGTGGCTCAAGCCTGTAATCCCAGCACTTTGGGAGGCCGAGACGGGCGGATCACGAGGTCAGGAGATCGAGACCATCCTGGCTAACACGGTGAAACCCCATCTCTACTAAAAAATACAAAAAACTAGCCGGGCGAAGTGGCGGGCGCCTGTGGTCCCAGCTACTCGGGAGGCTGAGGCAGGAGAATGGCGTAAACCCGGGAGGTGGAGCTTGCAGTGAGCTGAGATCCGGCCACTGCACTCCAGCCTGGGCGACAGAGCCAGACTCCGTCTCAAAAAAAAAAAAAAAAAAAAGAGAGTAGAATGTTGGTTATCAGAGGCTGCAAAGGGAAAGGAGAGGGAAAGATGAGTTGAAGTTGGTTAATGGGTATAAAAATACAGTTAGAGCCTGGGCGCAGTGGCTCATGCCTGTAATCCCAGCACTTTGGGAGGCCGAGGTGGGCGGATCACGAGGTCAGGAGATCGAGACCATCCTGGCAAACACAGTGAAACCCCGTCTCTACCAAAATTACAAAAAAATTAGCCAGGCGTGGTGGCGGGCACCTGTAGTCCCAGCTTCTAGGGAGGCTGAGGCAGGAGAATGGCGTGAACCCGGGAGGCAGTGGAGCTTGCAGTGAGCGGAGATCGCGCCACTGCACTCTAGCCTGGGCGACAGAGCGAGACTCTGTCTCAAAAAAAAAAAAAAAAATACAGTTAGAAGGAATAAGTTCTAGTATTCAAGAGTACAGAAGAGAAATCAGTTAATAATTTATATGTCTCAAAATAGTTACAAGACAGGAACTGTCATGTTCTCAGCACAAAGAAAAATGTTTGAGGTGATGAATATCCCAATTACCCTGATTTGATTATTGCACATTACATACATGCATCAAAATATCACATGTAGGCCAGGCGCAGTGGCTCACACCTGTAATCCCAGCACTTTGAGAGGCTGAGGTGGGCGGATCACTTGAGGTCAGGAGTTTGAGACCAGCCTGGCCAACATGGTGAAACCTCGTCTCTACTAAAAATACAAAAAAGATTAGCTGGGCGTGGTGGCACATGCTGTAATCCCAGTTACTCGGGAGGCTGAGGCAGGAGAATTGCTTGCATCCAGGAGGCAGAGGTTGCAGTGAGCCAAGATCGTGCCATTGTACTCCATCCTGGCCAACAGAGTGAATAAGACTCCGTCTCAAAAAATATATATCACATGTACCCCAAAAATATGTATAACTGTTATATGTCTATAATTTTTTTTAAAACCGACTCCATTCATGGTCACAATCATTGGCTCCTAAGAGGTTGTTTGGAACAAGGCTGCTGATGAAAATCATCTAACTATCAAACCCACATTAACTTTTTTTTTTTTTTTGAGACAGAATCTCAATCTGTCACCCAGGACAGAGTGCAGTGGTGCAGTCTCAGCTCACTGCAACCTCCACCTCCCATAGTGTGAACTCAGCTCACTGCAACCTCCACCTCCCAGGTTCAAGCTATTCTCCTCCCTTGGGCTCCCAACTAGCTGGGACTACAGGCGCAGACTGCCACACCTGGCTAATTTTTATATTGTTTTGTAGAGATGGGTTTTTGTTTTTGTTTTGAGATGGAGTTTTGCTCTTGTTGCCCAGGCTGGAGTGCAATGGTGCGATCTCGGCTCACTGCAACCTTTGCCTCCTAGGTTCGAGCAATTCTTCTGCCTCTGCCTCCCAGGTATCTGGGATTACAGGCATCCACCGCCACACCTGGCTAATTTTTTGTATTTCAGTAGAGACAGGGTTTCACCATGTTGGCCAGACTGGCCTCAAACTCCTGACCTTAGGTGACCCATCCTCCTCATCCTCCCAACGTACAGTAATCCCTGAAATCTGGGATTACAGGCGTGAGCCACCATGCCCAGCCGAGATAGGGTTTTGCCATGTCGCCCAGGCTCATCTCGAACTCCTGGACTCAAGCAATCCATCTGCTTCAGCCTTCCAAAATGCTGGGATTATGGCGTGAACCAATGCACCCGGCCTCTACAAAACATTTTTCTTAAAATTAGCTGGAGGCTGGGCGCGGTGGCTCAAGCCTGTAATCCCAGCACTTTGGGAGGCCGAGACGGGCGGAACACGAGGTCAGGAGATCGAGACCATCCTGGCTAACACGGTGAAACCCCGTCTCTACTAAAAAATACATAAAACTAGCCGGGCGTGGTGGCAGCGCCTGTAGTCCCAGCTACTCGGGAGGCAGGAGAATAGCGGGAACCCGGGAGGCGGAGCTTGCAGTGAGCTGAGATCCGGCCACTGCACTCCAGCCTGGGCGACAGAGTGAGACTCCGTCTCAAAAAAAATAAATAAATAAAATTAGCTGGACATGGTAGTGTGTGGCTGTAGTCCCAGCTACTCGAGAAGCAGAGGTAGGAGGCTTGCTTAAGCCCAGCAGTTTGAGGATACAGTGAGTCATGATCATGCCACTGAACTCCAGCCTGGGCAACAGAACTGAGACCCTGTCTCAAAAAAAAAAATTCAACTCCCACTTCTTCTTTTTTTTTTTTTTTTTTTTTTTTTTTTTTTTTCTGAGACTGAGTCTCGCTCTGCTGCCCAGGCTGGAGTATATTGGCACCATCTTGGCCCACCGCAACCTCTATCTCCTGGGTTCAAGCGATTCTTGTGCCTCAGCCTCCTGAGTAGGTGGGATTACAGGCATGTGCCACCACACCTGGCTAATTTTTTTGTATTTTCTTTTTTTTTTTTTTTTTTTTTTTTTGTTGAGACAGAGTCTCCCTGTGTCGCCCAGACTGGAGTGCAGTGGCCGGATCTCAGCTCACTGCAAGCTCCGCCTCCCGGGTTCACGCCATTCTCCTGCCTCAGCCTCCTGAGTAGCTGGGACTACAGGCATCCGCCACCTCGCCCGGCTAGTTTTTTGTATTTTTTAGTAGAGACAGGGTTTCACCGTGTTAGCCAGGATGGTCTCGATCTCCTGACCTTGTGATCCGCCCGTCTCAGCCTCCCAAAGTGCTGGGATTACAGGCTTGAGCCACCGCGCCCGGCCATTGTATTTTCAGTAGAGATGGAGTTTTAGCATGTTGACCAGGCTGGTCTCAAACTCCTGACCTCAGGTCATCTGCCCACCTCGGCCTCCCAAAGTGCTGGGATTACAAGCGTGAGCCACTGCACCTGGCCCCCTACTTCTTTTATGTATTTTGGGGCAGGGGCCTTACCATGTTGCCCAGGCTAGGCTCAAACTCCTGGGCTTAAGCAATGCACTCCCCTTGGCCTCCAAAGTGTTGGGATTACAGGCGTGAGCCACCACTCCCGGCCTTGAGTGCTTATTATGTACTATATTTCCCCGTATTTTATCTAAATTTAGTCTCTAGAATAATCATAGGAAGTAGACATTATTATTCCCATTTGATGAGAAACTCTCACAAGTCATGTGAGTGGCAGAGCCTGAATGTGAGCCCAGGCTTCTTCATACGGAGTGTGGAAGTCTGTGACTTACAGGGAACTCGTGTCATTGATGCATTTAGCTTACTTTCCTAAGGGGCTTTCAAGGGGGACATTTCCCCTGGATTCAATTTTCCCCTTAGCCACTAACTTTCAAAGCCAACCAGAATTTCAGACCCTTCAGTTCAGCTCTCCTGCAGTTGGTTGAGTCATTAGGGGAAGTCTGAATGGGGCCTGGAATAATAACAACTAAGTTCTAATTTTTGCTGCAGGCCCTCTAGCCCAGTCCAAGAGCACCTGGCCACCTGGAGAAGCACTGCTGGACTGGGGGAATTAGGCCATACAGCATCTACAGAGAAGCCCAGCTCCTTACTGGGACCCTGGTCCACTTCCCAAGTTGACCTTCCTGCAAGAAGAGAACATATCACGTATTTTAATACATTTGACAGTCACAGGGGAAGTCTAAGGAAGCCAGGGCCTGCCTGCTTGTGGCCTGTCCAAGTTCATCCTCTGCCACCCTATCTCTGTTATGTTTGGTTTGGAAGTCCAGAAGATTGTGTTTATGTTCCCAGCAGGGCACCCATTCACTGGTACCAAGAAAAGGCCCAAGTGTTTCCCTGGCATCAGGTGGTGTCTGGATCCACCACTCCACACTGTCTCTGGAAACAGCCCTTCCACGTCTCTGCATTCCCTGTTACTGTGTTGCTGGCCTTCGGACGGAGCCAAGGTGCATGGCAACACCTCTATGAGGGTCTGTAGCCATTTATATTGCTTAGGCTACTGGTAAGTGGACTAAGGTTTAAAATTACTATCCTAAACATTTCTAGCTAATGTTAACCAGCCATCCAACCAACCGGTGGTGGGAGTCACAGAATGCTAAAACAATGTCACTCTCTTTACTGTTTATTCCCTGCCTACCCATCCACTGAGTTGACATCTACTGAGAGCCCACTACAGGCCCAGGCAATGTCCAAGAGAGTCCCACGTCCCTGCCTGGAGTGCATGTGACAATCATCATCATACAGGGCTATAGCACATATATGACAAAGTGCTGTGGGAGAAAAGAGAAAGACAATCCAATCCTTTGGGCTCCCAGAAGAGGTGGCTTGCGAGCTGCGCCTTGAGCATCCACTTACGGAGGACAGCATGAGCAAAAGTGGGGAGGAATGTGGGCGGGAGGGGCGTGCAGAAGTGGGCAGTGGAGTTTGGAGTGACTGAACCCTAGGAGGGTGGTGGTGGCAAGAGATGAGGGGGGAGTGTTGGAGGGGCCTGGGCAGGCTGTGCTGAGGAGTTTGGACTTGACACTAAGGCACAGAGAACCACGGAAGGGGCTGAGCATTAGAGGAACAGAGTCACACTCAGTCCCTTAGAACGTCACTCTGGCCTCTGGTTAGACATAGTGGGTGGAACATTTGCATTCATCTCTGTTCCTTCTGGAGCCCTGCTAATGTGTGTATCTCATGCAGCCACAGGACAAAAGAATGGAAGAGGAGAAAGCAGCAGGAGAGAGAAGTGAACCAAATTTTGAATGCTGGGAGCAGATGGACAGGTGGTGACTGACCTTCCCTCAAGCATCTCTGGAGCCACAGCCCCTAGCCGGCCATGTCCAGCATGTGGTAATTTATTGAACAAGAATGGGAGGTACTAAAATACTGACTAGAAGCTTTGTGATTTGTGAGTAAGGGTACAGGAATTTCATTAGAGCCCGTCCCACTATGTCAGAGTCTATACGTCTTTGAAGCTGGTCAATTTCTTTAGAGAGGAACTTCACAGATGAGGAAATTGAGGCACATGGAAGTCAAGTTGTCTCTCCAAAGTCATACAGAGTGGTAGCAGAGCAGGGATTTAAACTCTTAGCCAGTAAAGAATGAAAAGATAGGATTACTAATCAAAGAAATACAAATTAAAATCAGGGCTGGGCATGGTGGCTCACACCTATAATCCCAGCAGTTTGGGAGGCCCAGGCGGTCAAATCACCTGAGGTAGGGACTTTGAGACCAGCCTGACCAACATGGAGAAACCCTGTCTCTACTAAAAGTACAAAATTAGCCGGGCATGGTGGTGCATGCCTGTCATCCCAGCTACTTGGGATGCTGAGGCAGGAGAATAGCTTGAACCCAGGAGGTGGAGGTTGTGGGGAGCCGAGATTGTACCATTGCTCTCCAGCTTGGGCAACAAGAGTGAAACTCTGTCTCAAAAAAAAAAAAAAAAAAAAAAAAAAAAACAGATTGAAAATTTTGTTTTTTTGAGACAGGGTCTCACTCTGTTGCCCAGGCTGGATTGCAGTGACCCAATCATAGCTGATAGAACCAAGCCCTGAGAGAATTCACTGTGAGCCTGACCCTCCTAACACTGCTATCCTTCCTCAAAAAGCACTGGGAGATTCACCAGCTGTTCGTTTTTAAAGAGGAAATTTTTACATAATAAAAATGTTTTTGAATATTTATAGTTCTTTTTTTTTTTTTTTTTTTCGAGACAGAGTCTTGCTCTGTTACCCAGGCTTGAGTGCCATGGCACAATCTTAGCTCACTGCAACCTCTGCCTCCCTGGCTCAAGCTATCCTCCCCGCTCAGCCTCCCAAGTAGCTGGGACCACAGGCCCATGCCACCACTGCCTGGCTAATTTTTGTATTTTTTGTAAAGATGGGATTTCCCTATATCACCCAGGGTGGTCTTGAACTCCTGGACTCAAGTGATCCACCCACCTTGGCCTCCCAAAGTGCTGGGATTACAGATGTGAGTCACCATGCCCAGCCTACATTATAATTTTATTTTTGGAATTTTAAAATAGAATTTAGAAGAGATACCACTAATGACAGGAAGCCCAGGGTCCCTGTGAGAACGGAGGGACATCAGGGAAGCCGCTGCTGGGCAGTAGCACTAACGGGCTAACACTCGGGAAACAGAAGCAAAAACGAAGTGTCCACATTCTCACTCAGTAAGAACGTCAGGGCCGGGCGCGGTGGCTCACACCTGTAATCCCAGCACTTTGGGAGGCCGAGATGGGCGGATCACGAGGTCAGGAGATTGAGACCATCCTGGCTAACCCGGTGAAACCCCGTCTCTACTAAAAAAATACAAAAAAACTAGCCGGGCGAGGTGGCAGGCGCCTGTAGTCCCAGCTACTCGGGAGGCTGAGGCAGGAGAATGGCGTGAACCCGGGAGGCGGAGCTTGCAGTGAGCTGAGATCCGGCCACTGCACTCCAGCCTGGGTGACAGAGCGAGACTCCGTCTCAAAAAAAAAAAAAAAAAGAACGTCAGCCACTGGCCTTTGTAAAGCAGAGCATTCTTCACCAGCCCTAAACACACGTGTCACATTTAATTAGCTTAGCTGTTTTAATGTGGGTAACAAGATTGAATGTTGACTGAAATCCAATGTTAGGGAGGTCTTCTCCTGCATTTTTTTTTTTTTTTTTTTGAGAAGGAGTTCTGCTTTTATTGCCCAGGCTGGAGTACAATGGTGTGATCTCGGCTCATCGCAACCTCTGCCTCGCGGATTCAAGTGATTCTCCTGCCTCAGCCTCCCGAGTAGCTGGGATTACAGGCAGGCGCCACCACACCCGGCTAATTTTCTATTTTTAGTAGAGACGGGATTTCTCCATGTTGGTCAGACTGTTCTCGAACTCTGGACCTCCAGTGATCCGCCTGCCTCAGCCTCCCAAAGTGTTGGGATTATAAGCTTGAGCCACCGTGCCCAGCCTCTCCTGCATTTTTAAGTGAAATACAAAATTGTTGAAAAGGTTTTCATATAAGCAGCATGCTGTACACTATGGAGTGCTGCTTGGAATACTACATTATGAAGTAGCTTAGAAATTTTTTTAGTTGGCTATTATACATCCATTAGCCACTCAAAGTATTAACTTAGCATTATGATTTGCTACAACATATTAATTGGGGCTAGGACACATCAGTTTATAAAACATTTGCATAATGCTTGCCTGCTCTAACTTTGGAGAAGGTACAGGGTGTTTGCAATATGTGGAGGTTTCAGCTCATTCTTGCTCAGTTCTACTTAATAATCCACTTCTACTCTAGCTGTTCTGTCCTCTAGTGAAATAATTTAGAACTACATTAAGACAGAAATGGAACCTGGTCTAACTGTCCCATCCCTACTCCTCATTTTACAGACAAAACTGAGGCTTGGCCAGGTGCAGCAGCTCAAGGACTGTATCACTTGAACCCAAGAGGCGGAGGTTGCAGTGAGCCGAGATCGTGCCATTGCACTCCAGCCTGGGCGACAGAGCACTTTGGGAGGCCAAGGTGGGCAGATCATGAGGTCAGGAGATTGAAACCATCCTGGCTAACATGGTGAAACCCCATCTCTGGTAAAAATACAAAAAGTAGCCAGGTGTGGTGGCGCATGCCTGTAATCCCAGCTACTCTGGAGGCTGAGGCAGGAGAATCGCTTGAACCAGGGAGTCGGAGGTTGTGGTGAACTGAGATCACACCACTGCACTTTTTTTGTCTCAAAAAAAGAAAACAAAAAAAAAGGATGGGGGCAGTGACTCACGTCTGTATTCCCAGCACTTTGGGAGGCCAAAGCAGGTGGATCACAAGGTCAGGAGTTCAAGACCAGCCTGGCCAAATGGTGAAACCCTGTCTCTACTAAAAATACAAAAATTAGCCAGGCGTGGTGGCAGACGCCTCTAGTACCAGCTACTTGGGAGGCTGAGGCAGGAGAATCATTTGAACCTGGGAGGCGGAGCTTGCAGTGAGCTGAGATTGGGCCACTGCACTCCAGCCTGGGAGACAGAATGAGACCCTGTCTCAAAAAAAAAAAAAAAAAAAAAAAAAAAAAATTCCCCAAGGCTTAAAGGGAAGAGACTTGCCCCTAGGTCAGTAAAAGAGGAGCAAAGAAGCCAGCATTCCCTCTCCCTGGAGGTGGCAGGGAAAAAAGGCATTTGGAAGGGATAATGTTGATCTGGAAGAGGAACAGCATGAGAGCAGAGGTGTGAACTAGCAGGGTGCTGGGCAGAGGTGTGAACTAGCAGGGTGCTGGGTAGAGGTGTGAACTAGCAGGGTGCTGGGGTGGGAGGGCCTTTTATTGCAGGGTTTGGAGATGAGGGCAGAAGCTGACAGGACCAGGTAATAGAGGACTACAAGACCAGGTTATAGAGGACCCGTAGGTCCAGCCCAAGTCTATAAGGAAGTCTGCACTGAAACTCACAACCCATATGTGACAAGGTAGCCTGATCAGGGTACCTACTACCTGGTCCGTTGGCCACATAGGCAATTCCTGACAGCCAGGTGACCCCTGGCTCAGTGTAGACAAAGGAACGATCAGCTCCCCTACCAGGCAGGAACATCACATCTGCTCATTCCTCCTCTAGTTTCAGCTTTAACCCACCCCACCTCGAGAGGTAGCTGCGGATAAACAAGCCCTCTGGGCACTGGATGGACCAGCTAGGCCTGTTCTTCCACTGGCTGAACCAGAGGTTGCCCTTGGGTGGGACTCACCAAGGCCTCTGCTCTTGCACTGGCCAAGACCAGAACAGGAGCAGCAGTGGAGGGCAGAGCCAGCCTGCACCCACCCCGGTTTGTGCCCACCACCCTATAGTTGCAAGGGAGATCCTGGGAGGTTTTAGGGAGGAGCAGGGAGGGCTGTTCACAATCCCCAGCTCTCTCTCTACCTTAAGACTGCTTGCTTCAAATTTTGCTTTTTTTTTTTAACCCTTCATTCTTCCTTTTTTTTAAAAAAAAAAAAATTGCTTTTGTTGGGCGCGGTGGCTCATACCTGTAATCCCAGCACTTTGGGAGGCCGAGGCGGGCAGATTACCTGAGGTCAGGAGTTCAAGACCAGCCTGGCCAACATGGAGAAACCCGTCTCTACTAAAAATACAAAATTAGCAGAGCGTGGTGGTGGGCGCCTGTAATCCCAGCTATTCAGGAGGCTGAGGCAGAGAATCACTTGAACCCAGGAGGCAGAGGTTGCAGTGAGCCGAGATCGCACCACTGCACTCCAGCCTGGGCGACAGAGCCAGACTCTGTCTCAAAAAAAAAAAATTGCTTTCTTCTCTTACACAGGCAGTTTCATTCCTACTCCATGAAAGGCTAGAAGCTTTGCCATGAATTTTTCAGGGTGAAACACTAATGATGGTGGTCTAGACTGGAAGTCACATAATTCTCACTTTCCTGATTCTCCCATTCACAGGGAATAAAGAAAAAATGAAATTCCTAAACTTCAAAGTCATTTCCAACTGGAGGCCCCATATACAACCAATTAGCTGGCCAGTAGGTGGCGCCAAAGGTTAATCACAGCCTCTGGGCGAAGGGTTCCCATTTGGTCCCGCTGGAAAGCAATTCAGTTATCCATTCAGCACACATAGATGGCTGCGTGCCATGTGCCGGGTCTTGAGATGAGAAAGACAGAGTCTAATTTCAATTCACAGCAGGGGCTAAGAGCTGTGGAGGAGGCACCCAGAGTGAATTTGGCCAGAGGAGGTGATTTCCAAGCCAAGCTCGGCAGACACGTGTTTGCCTGGAGAAGGGCATCGCAAGAGATTCCAGGTGCATTTGGAGAACAACCCAGCATGGAGAGACGATCGGGGGCAGAACGTAGACGCTTGGGCTGCTGCAGTAATCTGGGTGAATGAAAGGGAGTGCTGTAACGTTGAATCTGAGGGGCCCTGAGTACACTTAACAGGATCTGCTGCCCCTGGAGGCTGGAGGGAGGGGCCAGAGAATGGAGCTGCTGCGAACTCAGAGGAGGAGAGGAGGCTGGAACAAAACCAGAAAACAATGCAGCCGCATATTCTTGGTGCACCCTCCAACCTCACCCCCCTTTCGTGTTCTGTTTGCCTCTCTCAGTATCTATTTCTCTGCCATATTCTTTTTTTTTTTTTTTTTTTTTTTGAGACGGAGTCCCGCTCTGTCGCCCAGGCTGGAGTGCAGTGGCGCAATCTCGGCTCACTGCAAGCTCCGCCTCCCGGGTTCACGCCATTCTCCTGCCTCAGCCTCTGGAGTAGCTGGGACTACAGGCGCCCGCCCCTGCGCCCGGCTAATTTTTTCTACTTTTATTTATTTTATTTATTTATTTTTTTTTTTTTTGAGACGGAGTCTTGCTCTGTCGCCCAGGCTGGAGTGCAGTGGCGCGATCTCGGCTCACTGCAAGCTCCGCCTCCTGGGTTTACGCCATTCTCCTGCCTCAGCCTCCTGAGTAGCTGGGACTACAGGCGCCCGCCACCGCGCCCGGCTAATTTTTTGTATTTTTAGTAGAGACGGGGTTTCACCGTGGTCTCGATCTCCTGACCTTGTGATCCGCCCGCCTCGGCCTCCCAAAGTGCTGGGATTACAGGCGTGAGCCACCGCGCCCGGCCCTCTGCCATATTCTTAAATCACCAGGTCCCCTGGTCAGGGCTGACCATGGTGCCCCATTAGGCTGCCTCAGGGAACTCAGCTGGGTTGTGGGCAGGGCTGGAGGTGCCTTGGTGACACGTGGGTGCCCGGCATTCCAGGTCTGAGAGCACCAAGGTCAGGCATGGAGATGGGCACAGGAGGGGGCCTCCCAAGGAAGGTGTGTGTTGACATGCCAGCAGTGAGCAGGCAGAGGCAGGGTCAGCCAGGCCCTGGGGTTTGAATACCAAGAGAGGGACTACAAGCTCAGTGTCCTGGGAGCCTGGCAGTTTTCTGCACTGGGAAGTGGGCAGATGAAAACGGGAATGTAGAACACACAAACCCAGCAAGAGCCAGCTGGAAGTGGAAATGGTTTGGGGCCCTGAGGGCCTGGATCAGGGCAGGACCATAAGCACAGAGAGAAAGAACGTTTTAAAGGAAAAATCCACCAGACTTGGCAGCTGTCAGAATGTGGGGGCTGAAGACAAGAGATGAGTCAAAGATGACTCAGAAGATCTGAAGGTGAGTTCAAGGGAAAATGGCAGTACTTTGGGGAAGGAGTTCAAATTTATGTCCAGGACCCCTGGTTCTGCTAGGAGACAGGAGCATGCCCAAAGGCATCCCACTTGTTTGCATGTTTCTGGCCTGTCCCTCCCCAACTAGAACATAAGCTCCTGAGGGAGCTGCCTCTGCTTTGTCAGTTCTTTGTGCTTTGCCCAGAGGGGCTTACGCACACCGTCCCCTGCCTGACTCAGAGCAGATGCCAGGGGTGCAGACTGAGGCTGCCGCAGGAGGGAGGCTCGGGAGGCCTGCAGCTGAGGGGTGACAGGGAGGAAAGAGTCCTGCCACCCTCTCCCACAGGTGCTCCAACATCCAAGCACCCCCAGGACTGGACCCCCTCACAGGCACAGCCTCCTGTCCCCCAGGCCTCTCTTCCTCTGAGATCCCAGGCTTTCTGGCCCTACTGAGACTGCCATCCTGGGAACCGTCTTTGTGCCCATTCATGCCTGTCTCATTCCCTTCCTTCCCAATACATCCCTTCTAGCACATTCCTGCTCATGTTCCCAGCATCCTGTTCACTGGAAGCCCATCCACATGGATGCGCCACAGACATTGTGGTCCAACAAAGGTGACACTGAACCACTGGCAAGGGTCACCTGCCACCATCTGCCTGAGCCCTGTGTTCCCCTGGTGAGCACAGCCTCATCCACCCGGGAACCTCTGGGGCTCCTGTGCTTCACCCGGTTAACTCACTCCCCTGACCGCTCCCAAGTTTGCCCCTGCTCCGCCCACCAACTCTTCGGGGACAGGTCCTCCTCAGGTCTCACTGGAAGTGTGCTTCCTCCACCCCACGGTCAGAGTGGACGTGGGTCAGACTGCAGCTCCTGGGAAGACGCCACAACACCTCCTCTAGTTTCCAGGCCACATTTCCAGTCCCTTGGCCCCCGCCTACCTCTGACTTCAGCTCCAGTGGTGGCCAACCCCTGCCCCAAAAGGGGCTCTGTGTTCCCCCACCCACTGCACTGAAGGAATTTTCCAGCCTCCATTTTCTTTTTACTTCTTGCCTTCTCACTGTTCCCTGGCTAACTCCTAGTATTCCTTCTAGATTTCACCGCAGACCCTCAGGGCTTTTGCAAACTCTGTTCCCTCCCTCTCCTGCATGCCCTTCCCCACACTCCTTCCCCGCAGCCAGCACCTGCCCTCCTCAGTGCTTGGGGTGCCCCTCACCATCCCAGCGCTCTTCAAGAGTTTCTGAGTCCACATATTTAGGTGGTGGGGGCTTTATGTCTGCCTCCGCCACAATGGTGAGGACCCAATTTTGCTCCCACTTTGACCCAGGGCCTGGACACGGGCTTTTGGTAAACAGATATGAAATGAATGGTGAACAGACAAATAATGAGCAGTAAGACTCCATTTCTGGCTTATCAACGTGGCCAGACATATTTTTTCAGCCGCACTCCAACAGTGGGAGGGGAGGGGAAGGAGAGTTTGCCGACTTCCCAGTGGCAGCATGTGGTGAATTCAAGAAGTGACCAACCCCAAGCTGACCTTTGAAAGACAGGTTAAAACTCGCTTGGTGAAGTTTTGGTACTGAAGTATCCTGATTTTATAGTTACTCAATGGAAAAACTGGTTTGCTCTGTGGAAATCCACTTTAGGGTCACCTCTGAAACATAAATGGCCAGCACCTACTCCCAGGATCCCCCCACATCCCTTCTTTTTCTTTTTTGAGAGAGTCTTGCTCTGTCTCTTAGTCTGGAGTGCCGTGGCACAATCTCGGCTCACTGCAACCTCCTCCCCTCAGGTTCAAGTGATTCTCCTGCCTCAGCCTCCTGAGTAGCTGGGATTACAGGCACATGCCACCATGCCTGGGTAATTCTTTGTGTTTTTAGTAGAGATGGGGTTTCACCACATTGGCCAGGCTGGTCTCTAACTCCTGACCTCAGGTGATCCACTCGCCTCGGTCTCCCAAAGTGCTGGGATTACAGGTGTGAGCCACTGCACCCGGCCCTTTCATGTCCCTTCTATGGTGACACCCCTATTGTAGAGATATTTAGACCGAAGCACAGAGAGGCTGAGGAGCTTGCTCAGAGTTACACAGCCAGTGAGTGGCAGGATCGGAATTCACAATCTGGCTCCAGACCTGTGCTTTAACTGATGCCATCTTTCTTGGAAACTGTGTCTCCAAGAAATGACTGGATTTTTTTTTTTTTTTTTTTTGAGACGGAGAGTCTTGCTCTGTCACCAGGCTGGAGTGCAGTGGCGCACTCTTGGGTTTAAGCGATTCTCCTGCCTCAGCCTCCCAAGTAGCTGGGATTACAGGCACATGCCACCACGCACAGCTAATTTTTGTATTTTTAGTAGAGACGGCGTTTCACCATGTTGGCCAGGATAGTCTTGATCTCTTGACCTTGTGATCTTCCCACTTTGGCCTCCCAAAGTGCTGGGATTACAGGCGTGAGCCTCTGCACCTGGCCTTTTTTTTAAAGTATATATATATATTTTTTTTTTAATTTACTTTTCCCACACTACACTGATTTATAATTTTTCTTTCCTAAGTATGAACCACTTACTTTTCCTATATAACTATAGCTTGATCCTGAACATTTCTTCAACTTTCTACAAGGTTTGCTAAACATTGATTATTTAAAAACAACTGTTGGCTGGGCGCAGCGGCTCATGCCTGTAATCCCGGCACTTTGGGAGGCCGAGGCAGGAGGATCACATGAGGCCAGGAGTTCAAGACCAGCTTGGGCAACTTGGTGAAACCATGTCTCTACTAAAAAGCAAAAATTAGCTGGGCATGGTGGCGCACGTGTCCCAGCTAGTCAGGTGGCTGAAGCATGAGAGTTACTTGAACTGGGGAGGCAGAGGTTGCAGTGAGACAAGATTTTGCCACTGCACTCCAGCCTAAGTGACAGACCCTGTCTCAATAAAAACGACAATAAACTGCACATGTTTAAAGTACAATTTGATGTATTTCAACGTATGTATATACCTAGGAAATCATCACTACAATCAAGATAATGAAGATTCATCATCCAAAAGTTTCCTCAGGTCCCTGGGATCCTTCCCTCCCGCCCCTGTCTGCCCACCTCCTACAGGCAACCAGTGATCTGCTTTTTGTCACTAGAGATTAGTTTGCATTTTCTAAAATTTTATGTAAATGACTGACTGACTGGCATCTTTCTCTCGGCATAATTATTTTTCAAAAAGAACATTTAACCAAGGTAGACCATATTCTGGACCATTAAACAAGGCTCAATAAATTTAAAAGGATTTGAATCATGCAAAGTATGTTCTCTGACCACAATGGAATTAAATGTTAGAAATCAATAATAGCATGGTGGTTCAGTCCTGTAATCCCGGTATTTTGCAAGGCCGAGGCGGGCAGATCACTTGAGGCCAGGAGTTTGAGACCAGCCTGGCGAACATGGTGAAAGCCCATCTCTACTAAAAATACAAATAAGTTAGCCAGGTGTGGTGACGCACGCCTGTAATCCCAGCTACTTGGGAGACTGAGGCATGAGAATTGCTTGAACCCTGGAGGGGGAAGTTGCAGTGAGCCAAGAGCATGCCACTGCACTCCAGCCTGGGCGACAGAGTAGGACTGTCTCAAAAAAAACAAAAAAATCAATAACAAAAAAATCTGAAAAACCTCCAACTATTTGAAAACTAACTAAAACATTTATAAATAACCCATGAGTCAAGAAATAAGAAAAGCACATTTTAAAAATATTTTGAACTGAATGAAAAGGAAAAAAACAATGTATCAAAATGTATGAGCCAAGGGCAGTTGTGGTGGCTCACACCTGTAATCCCAGCACTTTGGGAGGCCACAGTGGGAGGACTGCTTGAGTCCAGGAGTTCAAGACCAGCCTGGGTAATATGGCAAGACCTCATCTCTACAAAAAATAAATAAAATTTAGCTGGGTGTGGTGGCACATGCCTGTGGTCCCACTCCTCAGGAGGCTGAGGCAGAAGGATCACCTGAGCCCAGGAGGTTGAGGCTGTAGTGAACCATGTTTGTGCCACTGTGCTCCAGCCTCAGCACAGTGAGACTGTGTCTTTTTTTTTTTTTTTTTTTTTTTTTTTTTTTTTTTTTTTTTTTTTGAGACAGTCTTGCTCTGTTGCCCCTGCTGGAGCGCAGTGGCGCAATCTCGGCTCACTGCAGCCTCTGCCTCCTGAGTTCAAGCAATTGTCCTGCCTCAACCTCCCGAGTAGCTGGGACTACAGGTGTGTGCTGCCACACCCAGCTAAATTTTTTTGTATTTTTCATAGAGATGGGGTTTCACCTTTTTGGCCAGGCAGGTCTCAAACTTCTGACCTCAAGTGATTGGCCTGCCTCAGCCTCCCAAAGTGCTGGGTTTACAGGTGTGGGCCACTGCACCCGGCTGAGACTGTGCATCAGGATAAAAAAAAAAAAATCACACCAGACCTGGGTGTAACTGCCCTGGAGGCCCTTGCTCTGGGTGACTCTGAGTAAATGACTTACCTCTCCTGAGCCTCAGGGTTCTCATTTGTACAGTGGGACCAAAGCCACCTACTTCAGAGTTGAGAGGATTAAGAAACCGCATGCAAAGTAGCTAGCCTGCTGCCTGGTAAGCATGTAAGGGGGCATAAATTGCTATGGGGTAGGCTATCACCTGAGCCATTTCCAAAACCAGAAGCAGCTCATTTAAGCTTTATAACCACTACATGAAGAAGACATGTTTATGTCCATGCTACAGATACTGAAATGGATGCATAGAAAGGGTAAGTGACTTGCCCTGGGTCACACAGGCAGGGGCTGAATTAAGATCTGAATCCAGGCCACCTGGATCCAGAATCCACGCTCCAGCTTTACTGAGGGACACTGAAAGGTTTCAAATGGAGAAGGAAAATGGTCAGATTGCCCTAACAGCAACATCACTGTGGGATGAGGTCAACAAATATTTAGGATGCTAAATCTGCAGGGCTTGGTGATCTATTAGAAATATGTTGTTGAGGCTAGGCGTGGTGGCTCACGCCTGTAATCCCAGCACTTTGGAAGGTCGAGGCGGGCAGAAAACAAGGTCAGGAGATCGAGACCATCCTGGCTAACACGGTGAAACCCCCTCTCTACTAAAAATACAAAAATTAGCCGGGTGTGGTGGCGGGTGCCTGTAGCCCCAGCTACTAGGGAGGCTGAGGTAGGAGAATGGTGTGAACCCGGGAGGCGGAGCTTGCAGTGAGCTGAGATCCGGCCACTGCACTCCAGTCTGGGCAACAAAGCGAGACTCTGTCTCAACAAAAAAAAAAAAAAAAAAAAAAAAAAAAGAGACTCCGTCTCAAAAAAAAAAAAAAAAAAAAAGGAACATGTTGAATAAGGAAGAGGAGGAGACTGGACAGAAAAGAAGGTGAAGCAGGAGTGGAAGAACTTGAGGTTGGAGGGCTAGAGGAAGCAGAGGAGCACATGTGGTCTGTCCTCTGAAGGAGAGGGCACCACATTCTGAGAACCTCTCCATGACAGAACACCTGGCCTGGTGGGAGGTAGGTGGGGGTTCCTAAGAAAATGTGTGAGCAGAAGTTCCATTAGAAATTAATTAGAGGCCGGGCGTGGTGGCTCAAACCTGTAATCCCAGCACTTTCGGAGGCCGAGACGGGCGGAACACGAGGTCAGGAGATCGAGACCATCCTGGCGAACACGGTGAAACCCCGTCTCTACTAAAAAATACAAAAAACTAGCCAGGCGAGGTGGTGGGCGCCTGTAGTCCCAGCTACTCGGGAGGCTGAGGCAGGAGAATGGCGTGAACCTGGGAGGCGGAGCTTGCAGTGAGCGGAGATCCGGCCACTGCACTCCAGCCTGGGCGACAGAGCGAGACCCCATCTCAAAAAAAAAAAAAAGAAAAGAAAATAAATTAATTAGAGAAGAACAGACGGAATGGTGTTCCATGCAGAGGGAACAGCATTTGCACAGCCTTGTGGGGGCGAGTCATGCGGAGAGTGCCAGACACAGAAATAGGAGCACAGTGGGAACTGGGGCTGTATGGGTAGGCAGCAGCGACCTGCAGGGCCTCACAGGCCTAAAGAGCTCTGTTCTCTTCCTAGAAGGATGGGAAGTCAGCTAGGATTTGCGGAGGGTGGGGAGGAGGGAATAGAGAGGGCCAGGTCTGTGTTCTCAAAGCTCACCCTGGCTACAGGTTGGAGACAGACCAGACCAAATGCAGGGAGCAGTCAGGTGATTATGGAGGCCTTCCAGGTGAGTTCCCGGTTGTGTGGAAGCGGGAGATGAAGGTGGAGGGAAGTGGCTGGGTTCAAGAGGTACTTAGGAAGCACAAGTGGCAGGACTCAGTGGCAGATCCCTTATGGGGAAGCTTGGGATTCTTTAAGGTGGTGGGATAGTCAGTCACCTGGCTAACGAACCCTTATAGAGGGCTGGAGAGGTGGGAGAAGCTCATGAGGCTCAGCATCCAGGTCTGGAGCTGAGTCCTGGCCCGGCTCTTCCGTGAGTCATCTGCACACAAGTTCTATTAGTGAGAGTGCTGGACAAGATTTCCTGGGGACAAGGACCCACCTCCAGGAGCTCCGTGATGTGCCAGGGAGAGGGACATGAGTCTGAGAAGAGAGAAGGAACAGCCAGGGGCTGGCATATTGATGGTAGAAACCATGGCAGAGGTCTCAACTGGTGTGTAACTGTGGAATGTCACCCGGAGACAGGACAAAAATGCCCTGTTTATTTTTTATTTATTTATTTATTTTTTTTTTTTTGAGACGGAGTCTCGCTCTGTCGCCCAGGATGGAGTGCAGTGGCCGGATCTCAGCTCACTGCAAGCTCCGCCTCCCGGGTTCACGCCATTCTCCTGCCTCAGCCTCCCGAGTAGCTGGGACTACAGGCGTCCGCCACATCGCCCGGCTAGTTTTTTGTATTTTTTTTTTTTTTTTTTTTTGAGACGGAGTCTCGCTCTGTCACCCAGGCTGGAGTGCAGTGGCCGGATCTCGGCTCACTGCAAGCTCCGCCTCCCGGGTTCACACTATTCTCCTGCCTCAGCCTCCTGAGTAGCTGGGACTACAGGCGCCCACCACCGCGCCCGGCTAGTTTTTTGTATTTTTAGTAGAGACGGGGTTTCACCGTGTTAGCCAGGATGGTCTCGATCTCCTGACCTCGTGATCCACCCGTCTCGGCCTCCCAAAGTGCTGGGATTACAGGCTTGAGCCACCGCGCCCGGCCAATGTCCTGTTTATTAACCGAGGCGGGAGAGCTGGAAAGACAGGAAGTTGTGGAAGGAAGGAGGGACATTAAAGGTGGGGCCTGACGGGAAACAGTGGTTCCCAGTGATGCCCAGACCCAGGGAGGGGCTTTGGGGCAGGTTCACTGGAGAAACGGGGAAAAATGAAGGTCCCAAAAACAAAAGACAGACTGTCAGAGCTAGGGCCCGGGAGGGCTCTTCTATAAGAAATCTCAAACCCCATTGGCAATGGCAGAAACTGCGGTAGGAAAAGTTCCTACAAGTGAGGAGAGTGGGGACAGTGGCTGGTGGTGACAGGAAGGAAACAGGCGGAGGAGGCACTCGCCAGGGAAGACCTTGCGCCCCTTCAGCGACCTGCTCACCGCCACGCCTGCTTCCGGATTCCTCCCCGCCGGTCCCGGCTGCAGTGTAGGGAAGGCCTGGGCGGGGGGCGCCCCCTAAGGCTGCGGAACAGCTATCACGGGAGCCGGCACACACCCAGTAACCACCGCTGGGGCCCGCGCCACGTGGCTGCTAGTTTCCATCCACCCCGCTTTGTAATGCCGGGCAAGACGCTTTATGTTGATTTCACACACTCTTAAAGGGTCCCAGGCCGCAGTCTGAAAACCCCTGCTCCTGAGTAAGTTGGTTTCCCTAGAGACCAGGAAGCAGAGGTAGTTCCGTCGTTTGTTTACACGGTAAGGAGCTTCCAGATTATTCCCAGGACCTGGCTATGAGTTTAGGCAGGAGGAGGCCCAATCATGGGAGGCGCCAGAGAGGAAGAGGACATGGACCAGGCATGGGAGCCAAGTCTAAGGAACCCCAACACCTCCAAGGTTCTCATAGCTGGCCTTGACCAAAATATCTGAAAATTCTCATGTAGAAACTGGTTCTTCCAGCCTGAGCAACATGGTGAAACCCCAACTATACAAATAAATACAAAAACTAGCCGGGTGTGGTGTCCGCGCTTGTGGTCCTCCGCCCGCGCTCCTCCCAGTTACTCGGAAAGCTGAGGTGGGAGGATCACCTGAGCCCGGGAGGTCGAAGCTGCGGTGAGCCAAGATTGTGCCACAGCACCCCAGCCTGGGCGACAGAGGGACAGCCTGTCCAAAAACAAAAAAACACCAAACCTGTCTTTTAGGGAAGGTTAATCACCAAAATGTCAAGTGTTAGATACTTAATTTGGAGACCTCAAATCGATCGGCAAAACGATGGGCTTTTAAAAAGCATGCCGGGTGTAGCTGGGTAAGCATGAATTTATTCACCAAGGGCCCGATTCCCAAGCTAAGGGATCCTGAAGTGTGAAGGACATGGCTTCCGGGGAACCCAAAGGTAGGGAGCGCTCCTGAGCCAGCAGTGGGTCTGGAGACTCCCCGAGCGCGCAGGCCGCGGGACGGCGTCCCCTGCGCGCAGCAGCTAGAAGCCAACAGCCCAAGGGCCCCCAGGGAGCAGAGCCCCGCGATCCCGGCGCCGCCTGCGGCTGGGTTTTTTGGCAGCGGGCGCGCCGTCCGTGAGGATGACGGCTCCGGTAGTCTCCCAGGCGTGCGAGACCCGGGGCGCTCCCCGTCCACGCACGGCCCTCCCTCCAGGCGCGCCTCCCGCCCCAGCCCCGCATTCTGCGCAGCCCGGGTGACCAAACTACACCTCACTTCAAAGGCCCCCACACCCGGGCGTGCCCTCCGCCCGCGCTCGGCAGGTGGGAGTGCAGGGAGGAGGGCGCGGGCGGCCCTAAAAGGCGCCCGGACCTTCCCGAGAATTCCAGGCCGCGCAGGCGCATTGAGGTCGGCGCGGGGGCGTGCGAGAGGCGCGGGGCGGTGATTGAGGGAAGGTTTCCCGGGCTGGGCCACGAGCAGGGCCTGCGCGCGCCAGCGGGAGGGGCGGGCCACGGCGAGGGCGCAGGCGCAGGCGCGCGGCCGCGGCGGCGGTTGGGGAGGGTTCTTCCGGAAGGTTCGGGAGGCTTCTGGAAAAAGCGCCGCGCGCTGGGCGGGCCCGTCGCTATATAAGGCAGGCGCGGGGGCGGCGCGTCAGTTGCTTCAGCGTCTTGGTGCTGCTGTGCCGTGGAACGTTTGCAGCCTTTTAGCCAAGGTGTGAGGGGCGGTTGTGGGGGCCTGTGGAGGTGGATTGGGGAGTGGGGGCGGTTGGCGCGGAGCGGAGGCTGTGGGGGCCGAACGGGAGCCCTGAACCCGCCAGGGCCGCGCTCCCGGGCGGCCGCGCTGCCTATTCCGGAGGCCGTGGGCCCGCTGCTGTCTCCGCAGCCCGCCTCAGGAATGGGCTGGGCGGCTGCTCCCCGAGTCTCCGCGGCAGCCCCGGAGCTGGCGCCGCACGCGAGCAGAGCGGCCCTTTGGCTGGGGGCCCCCCGGGCGGCCCAGCTGGGGGCGCAGGCGGAGGAGGCCGCCCTGGCGGAGCCGCGGCCCGCGCGGGAGGGCACACGGGGTGTCGGTTGGGGACCGCGGCGCGGGACTGGGCCGGGCCTGCAGTGGCCTCCCGGAAGCGCGCACACGCTCGTGGTAGTTACCGCGCTCCGAAATGAGGTCATCCTTTGTCAGCCGCCCTTCTATTTTCGGTTTACTTAAACTTCGCAAATCTGCAATCCGGCTTTAAAAATATTGGGAGGACGCGATGGAATCTCGTGTTGCCCCTGTAGACGCCCTGCAGGGTTTTAAACCGGCGCGGTGTCGTTCCAGATGCCTGAGGAAACGCAGACCCAGGACCAACCGATGGAGGAGGAGGAGGTTGAGACGTTCGCCTTTCAGGCAGAAATTGCCCAGTTGATGTCATTGATTATCAATACTTTTTATTCGAACAAAGAGATCTTTCTAAGAGAGCTAATTTCAAATTCATCAGATGTAAGTCGTTTATTAACCCAGAATAGGATTTTGGTTTCAATATGAACTTCTTGGGGGCTGTATGCTTAATTAATATTTTGTGTTAATAGGCATTGGACAAAATCCGCTATGAGAGCTTGACGGATCCCAGTAAATTAGACTCTGGGAAAGAGCTGCATATTAACCTGATACCAAATAAACAAGATCGAACCCTCACTATTGTGGATACTGGAATTGGGATGACCAAGGCTGACTTGATCAATAACCTTGGTACTATCGCCAAGTCTGGGACCAAAGCGTTCATGGAAGCTTTGCAGGCTGGTGCAGATATCTCCATGATTGGCCAGTTCGGTGTTGGTTTTTATTCTGCTTATTTGGTTGCTGAGAAAGTAACTGTGATCACCAAACATAACGATGATGAGCAGTACGCCTGGGAGTCCTCAGCAGGGGGATCATTTACAGTGAGGACAGACACAGGTAGGTACCTGAACACTCACTGGTTAAGTCAGTGGCGGAATGGTGGGGTGTTGCAACCCTTGGACCCCTGGGGATGCGGCGAAGTTCACAGAAAGTGTGTTTACCCAAGGATCAGGAACAAGCTAGAGCTCTGAATTAGTGTGTAATGGCATGACTTGGTGATTACTTCTTTTGGGCAAGGCACTTAGATCTGCTGTGGGAGCCTTTGCATCTGTAGTAAGGGCAAACCTCGCTTCATAGACACGTTATAAGGGTTAAGCATGGCGTTGAGCACTAAATTGAATGTATTATTGAGTCAATTTTCCTTATTTCTCTTGCAGGTGAACCTATGGGTCGTGGAACAAAGGTTATCCTACATCTGAAAGAAGACCAAACTGAGTACTTGGAGGAACGAAGAATAAAGGAGATTGTGAAGAAACATTCTCAGTTTATTGGATATCCCATTACTCTTTTTGTAAGTTTCTACATAATTGCAGAGTGAATTACTGTCTGTAGGTGACTGGGGTGACTGTACTACATCCTTAGTTCCTAGGTCTGTTGAACTAGTCTGAAGCCTGGGGAACCTAAGCTCTACTAACTGTGAAGGTTCCTCGGGTTATTAAGTAGATATATCAAATATTGATGAGAAGCTGCCTGGCTGCTTCTCATCCTCGGTAATTTAGGCTTTGGCCTTAGGTTGAAAGTAGTGGGGCAGCGCTATGACTTAGTTCTAGAGTGCAGCAGTGATGCGATTTCATGTCTTTTGAAGGTGGAGAAGGAACGTGATAAAGAAGTCAGCGATGATGAGGCTGAAGAAAAAGAAGACAAAGAAGAAGAAAAAGAAAAAGAAAAAGAAGAGAAAGAGTCTGAAGACAAACCTGAAATTGAAGATGTTGGTTCTGATGAGGAAGAAGAAGAAAAGAAGGATGGTGACAAGAAGAAGAAAAAGAAGATTAAGGAGAAGTACATCGATCAAGAAGAACTCAACAAAACAAAGCCCATCTGGACCAGAAATCCCGACGATATTACTAATGAGGAGTACGGAGAATTCTACAAGAGCTTGACCAATGACTGGGAAGATCACTTGGCAGTGAAGGTGAGTGAGGGACTGATGGATGCTTCAAGCTTGTCTTTAGATTATCATCCCACCACCCCAAATATCTGCTATAATGCATTGTTCATTGATACTTAGTGTGTTTGTTCTATTACAGCATTTTTCAGTTGAAGGGCAGTTGGAATTCAGAGCCCTTCTATTTGTCCCACGACGTGCTCCTTTTGACCTGTTTGAAAACAGAAAGAAAAAGAACAACATCAAATTGTATGTACGCAGAGTTTTCATCATGGATAACTGTGAGGAGCTAATCCCTGAATATCTGAGTAAGTATAGATAGGAAAAATAATCAGTGTCACTGATTAAAGAAATACTTCTGGCTGGGCATGGTGGCTCACACCTGTAATCCTAGCAGTTTGGGAACCCGGGGTGTGCGGATCACTTGAGGTCAGGAGTTCAAGACAAGCCTGGCCAACATGGTGAAACTCCATCACTCCTAAAATTAGAAAAATTAGCCCGATGTGGTGGCAGGCTGAGGCATGAAAATAGCTTGGAAACCCCCCTGGGAGGCAGAGGTTGCTGTGAGCGGAGATTGCACCACTGCCTTCCAGCCTGGGCAACAGAGTGAGACACTGTCTCAAAAATAATCTCCTATCATCTCCAGGTTCTTGTCTTTGCTTTTGGGGGTTTACATAGTACCAGTTTTGTCCTTGGAATGACTCAGTGCATTTGATTTTTATATTTTTTTCAGACTTCATTAGAGGGGTGGTAGACTCAGAGGATCTCCCTCTAAATATATCCCGTGAGATGTTGCAGCAAAGCAAAATTTTGAAAGTTATCAGGAAGAATTTGGTCAAAAAATGCTTAGAACTCTTTACTGAACTGGCGGAAGATAAAGAGAACTACAAGAAGTTCTATGAGCAGTTCTCTAAAAACATAAAGGTTGGTGTAAATATTTGACCATTGGTAGTTTTCCAGCTGGCCTCTTTTTAGATTTCTTCTTGAATTCAGAGAGTCTTTAGTAAAGAACATACTTTGTTTTAGCTTGGAATACATGAAGACTCACAAAATCGGAAGAAGCTTTCAGAGCTGTTAAGGTACTACACATCTGCCTCTGGCGATGAGATGGTTTCTCTCAAGGATTACTGCACCAGAATGAAGGAAAACCAGAAACATATCTATTATATCACAGGTACGGGGACGCTATGTTACAGTCATATACGTCGTTCTTATAACCTTGTAGGCTCTGTGGGTGTGTTTTCTACTCAGGTAGCACTGTTATAACTGGCGTTGATCTAGGCAAGATAATTAACATGAACTAGGTCATTATTTGTCTTAGGTTCTGCCTAGGTATCTGGCTAGCAAAAGTTAGAAGTAGATGAAGCCATTCTTACTGTTAAAAGGTCTAAAAGTAACTTTGTAATACCTCAGGTGAGACCAAGGACCAGGTAGCTAACTCAGCCTTTGTGGAACGTCTTCGGAAACATGGCTTAGAAGTGATCTATATGATCGAGCCCATTGATGAGTACTGTGTCCAACAGCTAAAAGAATTTGAGGGGAAGACATTAGTGTCAGTCACCAAAGAGGGCTTGGAACTTCCAGAGGATGAAGAAGAGAAAAAGAAACAGGAAGAGAAAAAAACAAAGTTTGAGAACCTCTGCAAAATCATGAAAGACATACTGGAGAAAAAAGTTGAAAAGGTATGTGAATACAGCATTTCCTGATCATTGATACCTCTAAGGTGCTTTCAAGCTTAGTCATACATGACCCATTTTTCCTTGCTTTCAACTTAAAATAGAAAACTATGTCGTGTATGGTTGGGCGTGGTGGCTCACGCCTGTAATCCCAGCACTTTGGGAGGCTGAGGCAGTGGATCACAAGGTCAGGAGATGGAGACCATCCTGGCTAACACGGTGAAACCCCGTCTCTACTAAATACAAAAAAATTAACCAGGCGTGGTGGCGGGCGTCTGGAGGCTGAGGCAGGAGAATCTCCTGAACCCGAAAGGCAGAGGTTGCAGTAAGCCAAGATTGCACCACTGCACCTCCAGCCTGGGTGACCAAGCGAGACTATCTCGGGGAAAAAAAAAGGTTGTGTACGTAAAACGAAATTAATTATAATCTGTGCTCTTTGGCTACCTAATGCAACATTTAAGTTCTATTTAATAGTATTTCGGATCTATTGTTTGGGTTCTTCAGATTTCATTTGACAATGAAAGTTTAGGGTTTAATCTTTCTAGGCTCCTAGTCATCACTTCTTGATTACAGGTGGTTGTGTCAAACCGATTGGTGACGTCTCCATGCTGTATTGTCACAAGCACATATGGCTGGACAGCAAACATGGAGAGAATCATGAAAGCTCAAGCCCTAAGAGACAACTCAACAATGGGTTACATGGCAGCAAAGAAACACCTGGAGATAAACCCTGACCATTCCATTATTGAGACCTTAAGGCAAAAGGCAGAGGCTGATAAGAACGACAAGTCTGTGAAGGATCTGGTCATCTTGCTTTACGAAACTGCACTCCTGTCTTCTGGCTTCAGTCTGGAAGATCCCCAGACACATGCCAACAGGATCTACAGGATGATCAAACTTGGTCTGGGTAAGCCTAATACTATGTAATGTTAAAAAGGAAAGAAATAGGCCGGGTGCGGTGGCTCAAGCCTGTAATCTCAGCACTTTGGGAGGCCGAGACGGGTGGATCACGAGGTCAGGAGATCGAAACCATCCTGGCTAACACGGTGAAATCCCGTCTCTACTAAAAAATACAAAAAACTAGCTGGGCGATGTGGCGGACGCCTGTAGTCCCAGCTACTCGGGAGGCTGAGGCAGGAGAATGGGGTGAACCCGAGAGGCGGAGCTTGCAGTGAGCTGAGATCCGGCCACTGCACTCCAGCCTGGGAGACAGAGCGAGACTCCGTCTCAAAAAAAAAAAAAAAAAAAAAAAAAAAAAGGAAAGAAATACACATGACAGTGAAGAAAGTGGTAAACTTTCAGTTTTCCAAACTTGGAGCACCTTGTCCTGCTTGGAGGCATTCAAGAATATTTTTTTTAGGGATAAGTAAGGTCTTATAAGAGCTAAGAAATGAAATTGAGATTTATATGCCCTGTAAATACTGTCTTGAAAGCAGGTATAAATCAGGAGTATTACACTAATAGCTGGCTTTAAGAAATCTTTCTAATACGAGGATTTTATTTTGGAAACAGGTATTGATGAAGATGATCCTACTGCTGATGATACCAGTGCAGCTGTAACTGAAGAAATGCCGCCCCTCGAAGGAGATGACGACACATCACGCATGGAAGAAGTAGACTAACCTCCGGCTGAGGGATGACTTACCTGTTCAATACTCTACAATTCTTCTGATAATATATTTTCCAGGATGTTTTTCTTTATTTTTGTTAATATTAAAAAGTCTGTATGGCATGACAACAACTACTTTAAGGGGAAGATAAGATTTCTGTCTATTTCTAAGTGATGCTGTGGTACCTTAGGCACTAAAGCAGAGCTAGTAATGCTTTTTTAGTTTCACATTGGTTTATTTTAACAGACTGGGGTAACGTGTGTTGTAAGATGTATGTAACATGATGTTAACTTTGTGGTCTACAGTGTTTAGCTATCAAGCCGGATTTCTAAGTAGACCAAATCTTGTTATTGAAGTGTTCTCGAGCTATATATACCTGGATGTTTAGAAAAGTATTTGTTACATCTTGTAGGATCTACTTTTTGAACTTTTCATCCCCTGTAGTTGCCAATTTTGCATGTACTAGTCCTCTAGAAATAGGTTAAACTGAAGCAACTTGATAGAAGGAACTCTCCACAGGGCTTGTTTTCCAAAGAAAAGTATTGTTTGGAGGAGCAAAGTTATAAGCCTACCTAAGCATATGATAAAGCTGTTCAAAAATAAGTCTTGTGGATGGAAATGTAGTGCTGGAGTCACATTCTGCTTAAAGTTGTAACAAATACAGATGAGTTAAAAGATGTTGTGTGACAGTGTGTCTTATTTAGGGGGAAAGGGGAATATCTGGATGACATTGGTGCCAAAATGTAAAACATGAGGTGCTAGCAGTAGACGGTTAAACACTGGCCGCTCCAAGGGTTGACGTGATCTTCCCAGCATATACTCCGCAGGTGTGGGGTGGAGCACATGAAGTAGGCACAGAAAATAGCAATGCAGACGTGTATCCCCTGTCTCCGTGAGTTAACACGTGTTCTCCCCTTAGCGTCCACATTGTTTTGATGTTATTCATGGAATACCTTCTGTTCTAAATACAGTCACTTAATTTCTTGGCCTTACAGTGTCTCAAAGTTGTTTACCAAATCTACTTAAAGCTATCCTGTTTGAAATCTCTCCTTACTAATTTTCTGGTTTTTTATTGAGCCAGCTGACACCTGTAAGCAGCAAGTAACAAGCTGGTGGGAAAAAGATGGGCTGGCACAAGTCAAAGGAAAAAGTGCCAGGAGCAGTGGCTCACGCCTGTAATCCAGCACTTGCGGGTAGATCACCTGAGGTGAGGAGAGCAGCCAGCCTGATCAACATGGAGAAATCTCATCTCTACTAAAAATGCAAAATTAGCCGGGTGTGGTGGTGGGCTCCTGTAATCCTAGCTACTAGGGAGCCTGAGGCAGGAGAATCACTTGAACCCGGGAGGTGAAGGTTGCGGCGGGCTAGGATTGTGCCATTGCACTCCAGCCTGGGCAGCAGGAGCGAAACTCCATCTCAAAAAAAAAGATGGAAAATATCAGCTCAATAGGTAAGATTCCCTCTGGGGACTGGGGGTGGTAATGGCTAAATAAAAGTCTTCACTTCTGAAATTTTGTGGTTCTAGAAAGAAAATTTGGTTAGATAGCATATAGGATTTGTATTCTGAGCCTAATGCAATATATAAAAATGATAGGAAATGCCTGGGACTTGGATATGTGACAGTGACTAAGGGGACAGTACACAGGCAGGGAGAGGCCTTTGTCTCAGTCCCTCGTGCTAAGCAGGTATTGAATGCTTGGTAAATGGCAATCACATTTAATCCTTTAAATCTCTGAGAAGTTCTTAGTTCCCTTAGACAATATATAAGAGGAATATGTAAATTGAGGTCTTAGTAGTGGCTGAATTTAAATTTAACTCCAAAGCCCCATTTTGTTCTAAGTTTTGTTGCATACTGAAAGGTGTTAGCAGCTAGAAGAAAGGTTTATGGTGTTGAACTAGAAAGTGAATGGCAAAAAGGGCAAAAAGTCAATTTTGTTTTATCCCAGGTCTAGCAAGAGAATATTAAATCTTAAGATTTCTTTCAATTTAAAACATAAGGCACTTGAGGGGATCAGTCAATGTAGGACCTCCATAAATGATTTCCCAAATGAACTCACCCTCCTGGAGTTACTGGAAAAGCGTTTATGGCAAATAGATGGGTACTTACCTGCGCATCTGGACCTATCTCCCAGCAACCCCTGTGCTGGAGACTCCACCACCAAGAAGATGGATCCCCAGCCCAGTGAGTGAGAAGATGAGCTAGATGACACATGAATGTCGTGCTGAAAATGCCCTTGTACTGCTCCAGGACCACAATTCTTACTCTATCGCTTCAAAATTCACTGTTGTTTCAAACCTTCCATAATCAAGTTCCATCCTGCCAAGGAGAGTAGTGAATGCAGAAAAGACATGCAAACTGGACAAGAGAAAGACTTCATAGATGACATGGTTGTCTAGGTAGGAAACTCATAAGAAATCTACCAAAATGATACTAGAAGTGATTTTAGCATAGGATAGGAGATCAATATATAAAAATCTGTTGAGCCAGGCATGGTGATTCACGCCTGTAATCCTAACACTTTGGGAGGCCAAGGTAGGATTGCTTGAGCCCAGGAGTTCAAGACTGCCTAGGCGACAAAGCGAGACCCTGTTCCTCTGAAGAAATTAAACTAAGGCCAGGTATGGTGTTTCATGCCTGTAATCCCAGCACTTTGGGAGGCCGAGGTGGGTGGATCACTTAAGGGTCAGGAGTTCCAGACCAGCCTGGCCAACATAGCAAAACCCCATCTCTACTAAAAATATAAAAATTAGCCAGGCGTGGCCGGGCGCGGTGGCTCAAGCCTGTAATCCCAGCACTTTGGGAGGCCGAGACAGGTGGATCACGAGGTCAGGAGATCGAGACCATCCTGGCTAACATGGTGAAACCCCGTCTCTACTAAAAAATAACAAAAAACTAGCCGGGCGATGTGGCGGACGCCTGTAGTCCCAGCTACTCGGGAGGCTGAGGCAGGAGAATGCCGTGAACCCGGGAGGCGGAGCTTGCAGTGAGCTGAGATCCGGCCACAGCACTCCAGCCTGGGCGACAGAGCAAGACTCCGTCTCAAAAAAAAAAATTAGCCAGGCGTGATGGCAGGCACCTGTAATCTCAGCTACTCGGGAGGCTGAGGCAGGAGAATAACTTGAACCCGGGAGGCGGAGGTTGCAGCGAGCTGATTGTGCCACTGCACTCCAGACTGGGCAACAGAAGGAGACACCGTCTCAAAAAAAAAAAAAAAAAAAAAAAAAAGCCAGGCATGGTGGCACATGCCTGTAGGCCAGCTACCTGGGAGGCTGAGGTGGGAGGTTGCATGAGCTCAGGTGTTCAAGGCTGCGGTGAGCCATAATCATTCCACTGCACCCCAACTTGGGACACAGAGCAAGATCCTGTCTATAAAAATAAAAAAAAGAATGAAAGAAAGAAAAGCAGTAGTTGCCTGGGGCCAGGAGTCAGAGTGGGGAGTGACTGCAGAGAGGCAAGAAGGAGCTTTTGAGGGCAATGGAAGTGTTGGAAAATGATCAGGTGGTACCAGCTGTGTGTGCGTGTGTGTGTGTGTGTGTGTGTGTGTTTTTCTTTTTTTTTTTTTTTTTTGAGACGAAGTCTCACTCCGTTGCAGACTGGAGTGCAGTGGCGTGATCTTGCCTCACTGAAACCTCTGCCTCCTGGGTTCAAGCAATTCTCCTGCCTCAGCCTCCTGAGTAGCTGGGATTACAGGCACTCACCACCATGCCCGGCTAATTTTTTGTTTTTGTTTTCCAACAAGTCTCACTTTGTTGCCCAGGCTGGAGTGCAATGGCGCAATCTTGGCTCACTGCAAACTCACCTGGTGGGCCCATATTCCAGCTTTCATTTTATTTATTACATTTTATTTGGTGGGGGTTTTTTTTTGTTTTTTTTTGTTTGTTTGTTTTTGTTTTTGAGGCAGAGTCTGGCTCTGTCTCCCAGGCTGGAGTGCAGTGGCAGAATCTCGGCTCACTGCAAGCTCCGCCTCCTGGGTTCACACCATTCTCCTGTCCCAGCCTCCCAAGTAGCTGGGACTACAGGTGCCTGCCAACACGCCCGGCTAATTTTTTTGTATTTTTAGTAGAGATGGGGTTTCACCATGTTAGCTAGGATGGTCTCAATCTCCTGACCTTGTGATTCGCCCGTCTTGTCCTCCCAAAGTGCTGGGATTACAGGCGAGCCACCGCTCCCGGCCTGTTTTTTTTTTTTTTTTTTTTTTTTTTTTTTTTTTTGAGACAGAGTCTTGCTCTGTTGCCTAGACTGGAGTGCAGTGGCACAATCTTGGCTCACTGCAACCTCTGCCTCCCAGATTCAAGCAGTCCTCCCGCCTCAGCCTCCCAAGAAGCTGGGATTACAAGTATGTGTCACCACGCCCAGCTAATTTTTGTATTTTTAGTAGAGACAGGGTTTCACCATGTTGGCCAGGCTGGTCTTGAACTCCTGATTTCAAGGGATCCGCCTACCTCCACCTCCAAAAGTGTGGGGATTACAGGCATGAGCCACCACACCTGCCTTATTTTATTTTATTTTATTTTATATTTTATTATTTGAGACAGGGTCTGGCTCTGTTGCCCGGGCTGGAGTGCAGTGGTACAAGCTCAGCTCACTGCAGCCTTGACCTTCCAGGATCAAGCGATCCTCCCAAATCAGCCTCCCAAGCAGCTGAGACTACAGGCGGGTGCCACCATGCCTGGCTAACTGCTAATTTTTGTATTTTTTATAGAGACGGGGGCGGGGGGGTCTCACCATATCGCCCAGGCTGGTCTTGAACGCCTGCCTCAGCCTCCCAAAGCTCTGGGATTACAGGTGTGAGGCATCGCACCCGGCCCTTCTTTATTTTATAGATAAGGAAAACAAGCTCTGGAAGTGGAGGCCGCACAGGGCTCTCCGGGTTAAAGGGAGGCCAGGGCCGTGGTGCAAGCACCAGGCTTCTACTCCTGCACCCTGGCACCTCCCAAATGGCCAAGGGCTAGGCAGGGTCTGGGAAGTGGAAGGGACGTCCTAGGCTCAGCTCTGCTTCCAGGGAAGGGGTTCAGGAGGAGCAGATAGGCCCAGTCTTGAGTTTAAGGCCACCAACGTGTGTGTGTTTTGCTTAGGTTTGTATCCCAAATACTCATAACAGTGTCTGGCACATGGCAGGCACACAAATCTTTGCCAACAAATAACAAATTAACCTAAGCACTTCATGGTTTATACTTTCACTTACAGTTTCTAATTTTTTTATTTTTATTTTTTTGAGACTGAGCCTCGTTCTGTCACCCAGGCTGGAGAGTGCAGTGGCACCATCTTGGCTCACCACAACCTCCACCCTTCCAGGTTCAAACAATTCTTGTGCCTCAGCCTCCTGAGTAGCTAGGACCACAGGCACACATCACCACACCTGGCTAATTTTCTCGCTTTTATAAGCTATTTATTTTGGAGATTTCCAGAACATGCAAAATAGAAGAAGATAGATAATAACAAATGTTGGCAAGAATGTGGAAAATTGGAACTCTCACAGGTACACTGCTGGTAGGAATGTAAAATGATACTGTTCTGGAAAACAGTCTGGCTGTTCTTCAAAATGTTAAACACAGCATTGCCATACGATCCAGCGATTCCACTCCTGGGGATTTACTCAAGATGAATGGATAAACAAAATGTGATCTATGCATATAATGGAATATTATTCAGCCTTAGGAAGAAAATTCTGACACATGCTACAACATGGATGAACCTTAAAGACATTGTACTAAGTGAAATAAGCCAGTCACAGAAGGACACACACTGTATGATTCCACTTACCTCAGGTACCTCGAGTAGGCAAATTCAGAGAGATTCAGGAAATAGAATGCTGGTTGCCAGAAGCTTGGGGAGGAGGGAAGGGAGAGTTGGCATTTAATGGGAACAGTTTTCATTTGGGAAGATGAAAAAGTTCTGAAGATGGATGGTGATGATGGTTGTACAACAATGTGAATATCTCCACCACTGAACTGCAGACTTAAAAATTGTTAAAATGATAAACTTCATGTTATGTATATTTTATGTATGTATGTATGTATTTATTTATTTATTTTTGGAGAGTCTCACTCTGTCACCCAGGCTAGAGTGCAGTGGCGCGACTTTGGCTCACTGCAACCTCCACCTCCAGGGTTCAAGTTATTCTCCTGCCTCAGCCTCCCGAGTAGCTCGGATTACAAGCACTGCCACCACGCCTGGCTAATTTTTTGTATTTTTAGTAGAGATGGGATTTCTCCATGTTGCCCAGGCTGGTCTCGAACTCCTGACCAGCTGAGGTCAGAAGGCTGAGGCAGAAGAATAGCTTGAACCTGGGAGGCAGAGGTTGCAGTGAACTGAGATCGTGCCATTGCGTTCCAGCGTGGGCAACAAGAGCGAAACTGTCTCAAAAACAAACACACACACACACACCCAAAAAAAAAAAAAAAAAAAAGACAGAGAAATCATTCCAGGCAGAGGAGCTCTGGCGTGTGAGGTCTTAGAAAGAGACGTCTGTCAGGTTTTTTTTTCTTTTTCTTTTTTCTGTTTTTTGAGACAGAGTCTTGCTCTGTGCCCAGGCTAGAGTACAGTGGTATAATATCGGCTCACTGCAACCTCTGCCTCTCGGGTTCAAGTGATTCTCCTGCCTCAGCTTCTTGAGTAGCTGGGATTACAGGCACCAGCCACCATGCCCAGCTAACTTTTGTATTTTAGTAGAGATGGGGTTTCACCATGTTGGCCAGGCTGGTCTCGAACTCCTGACCTCGTGATTTGCCCACCTCAGCCTCCCAAAGCGCTGGGATTACAGGTGTGAGCCACCACACCCGGCCTGTAACATAAAACTGACCATTGTAAACCATTTTTAAGTGTATAATCCAGTGCATTAACTACCTTCACAATGTTATGCAACTATCATTACTATTTCCAAAACTTTTTCATTTCCCCAACAACTCTGTGCCCGGTAAGCCATCAATTGCCTGAGATGGTCTCCATGTCCCCTTGCACCAGGCTAAATCCTTCCACTCTTCCACTAGCTGGCCCCAGGTAATCCCTTCCATTATCTGGTCTCAGAAAATATTTTCTTGACATAACGTAAGCCCTGCATACACTCTCCTTGCATCCTCTACCTTTCTTTGTAGCATTACGCAACTGTAATGAAGTGACCATTCGTTTCAGGTCAGTCTTCCTGTCTCTCCGCTGCCTGTCAGCCCAGGAGGGAAGGCGTGAGTGTTCACCGCTAAATTGGTGCATGTGGCAAACACCTGATACGTATTTGTGGCCTGAGTGCAGAAGTGGTATGTACAACTGATGTTTTCCCCCTTCCTGTGGGGATGACAATTTGTTTAAATAATTCTGTACAATTAAGGAAGCTTTTGTTCCCTTTGCTAAGCCTTCAAGATCTGCTCAAGACTTTGAAAGTGTGATTATAGACTCTTCTTCCACAGGAGGGAATGTCACATCACCTCCCTGGGAAGAACATTCCAGGAAGCAGGGCTTTTAGTGAGTCACGGTGTATTAATAGCACCATCAAAATCTGAACAAAGATGCCATTATGTTAGTGCAGAGCCAGTGAGCTGAACACGCTATCTGCCAAGTGTATGTTTTTGCTTAGAACATCTATCATCTTCTTATGAAAGCATTTTAGCCTTAACACTTGATCAATGAAAGTTCTAGAACTTGAAATGCAGTCCAAAAAGAAGCACTCTTGTTTTTTGTGAGCCACCACGCCCGACCGTGAGGTCTTGTTTTTTTAATGCCAGGTTAAAATTCAAAAAACAGGCCGGGCGCGGTGGTTCACGCCTGTAATCCCCGTACTCTGGGAGACCAAGGCGGGTGGATCAGGGGGTCAGGAGACTGAGACCATCCTGGCTAACACAGTGAAACCCCGTCTCTACTAAAAATACAAAAAATTGGCTGGGCGTGGTGGCAGGAGCCTGTAGTCCCAGCTACTTGGGAGGCTGAGTGAATGGTGTGAATCCGGGAGGCGGAGGTTTCAGTGAGCCCAGATCGTGCCACTGCACTCCAGCCTGGGCAACAGAGCCAGACTCCATCTCAAAAAAAAAAAAAAAATCAAAAAACAAAAAACAGGCCAGGCACAGTGGTTCACACCTGTAATATCAGCATTTTGGGAGGCCAAGGTGGGTGGATCATTTGAGGTTAGGAGTTGGAGACCAGCCTGAGCAATGTGGTGAAACCCCATCTCTACTAAAAAATAAAAATAAAAATAACAGAAAACACATTAGAACGAAAACCAATAAAACATTTAACATCTGAAGGCCATTTGTTGTGGATATAGAAAAGTATGCTATTTTGCACTGTACCCCCTGCTTATTTTTTGTGTTTTTTTGAGATGGTGTCATTATGTTGCCCAGGCTGGACTCAAACTCTGGAGCTCAAGCAGTCCTCCCACCTCAGCCTCCTGAGTAGCTGGGATTCCAGATGTGCACCACCACACCTGGCAACAGTTTCCCTTTTTTTTTTTTTTAGATGGAGTCTCTCTCTGTCACTAGGCTGGAGTGCAGTGGTGTGATCTCACCTCACTGCAACCTCCGCCTCCCAAGTTCAAGTGATTCTTCTGCCTCAGCCTCCCCAGTAACTGGGACTACAGGTGTGCGCCACCATGCCTAGCTAATTTTTGTATTTTTAGTAGCGGTTTTAGAGGTTTCATCACGTTGGCCAGGATGGTCTCCATCTCTTGACCTCATGATCCGCCTGCCTCGGCCTCCCAAAGTGCTGGGATTACAAGCGTGAGCCACCGCGCCTGGGCAAACACTTTCCCTTTTAATAAAACCAGTTGGTACCATCTCTAAGCACTTCCTGAATCCCGTGGATTCTGCTGTCTCAGTCTCCTTCCTTAGCCTGGGAGGTCAACACCCATAAGTGAAGATGCCCAACCGCACTGCAAGTCATGAAAGGGAAAGTGAGCGTAAGAAGATGCATTTTTCAACCATCAGGGATGGCAGAAATTAACGGAGGACAGTACCAAATGTTGGCTATGGTCTGAAAATGGGGTCTCCAATGTGACCCGATGGGGGTACAGATCAATACAGTTAATCTGGAGGGCAATTTGGCGCATCTAACGGAGTTGAAGAACTTACCCTGAGCGCTTCCTGGTATACGCTAGAGAAAGTCTTTCCACTTGCACCAGGAAAAAGATACAAGAATGTTCTCCACAACCCTGAAGTAGGGGAATTTGAAAATACCTAAATGTCTCAAAATCGGAGACTATCTTGGTAATTTGAGTTAATAGGAAATACAGGGGATAAAGGGACATGCTAAACTCTGAGGAAGCAGGCAGACAAATCCAGATGTGTGGGATATTTGCCTTGGTCTCTTCCACAAATAAGTGCCATTTAAACAACTCTTGTTGCCGGGCGCAGTGGCTCATGCCTGTAATCCCAGCACTCTGGGAGGCCAAGGCAGGCGAATCACTTGAGGTCAGGAGTTCGAGACCAACCTGGCCAACCTGGTGAACCCCTGTCTTTACTAAAAATACAAAATTAGCCAGGTGTGCTGGTACATGCCTGTAATCCCAGCTGCTCGGGAGGTGAGGCAGGAGAACCACCTGAACCCGGGAGACGGAGGTTGCAGTGAGCAGAGGTCGTACCGCTGCACTCCAGCCTGGGCAGCAGAGCAACACTCTGTCTCAAAAAAAAAAAAAAAAAAAAGGTACACTCAATGCAACCTTCCTCCTTTCTCTAAGTCATTCTGAGGCAATTCGGAGATTTCATTATATCATTTCACCCATAAGTATTTTGTCTTTTCCCTACTATTTCTCTGCACTCAAACATATTCAAGGCACTTGGTACTATAATTAAATGCACAATTAAGTGAGTGAACAAGAACAAGTCAAGATGTTCATTTTCATCATTTCTATTTAACACCGTACTGGAGGTTCTAGCCAGGGGCAATTAGTCATGAAAAAGAAAAGACATCCTGATATCCTGGTTGGACAGGAAAATGTAAAAACTATCTGTATTTGTGAATGACATGATCTTGTATATAAAAAATCCTAACGATTACAAACACACAAATCTATAGAACGAATGAGTTCAGCAAGATTTTAGGATATAAGATTGGCCGAGCATGATGGCTCACACCTGTAATCCCAGCACTTTGGGAGGCCAAGGTGGGAGGATCACTTGAGCCCAGGAGTTCAAGAGCAGCCTGGGTAACTTAGCGAGACCCCTGTCTCTACTAAAAAAAAAAAAAAAAAAAAAAAAAAAAAAAAAAAAAAAAAAAGGTTAATATACAAAAATTAGTTGTGTTTTTATACACTAACAATGAGTGATCTGAAAATAAAGAAATAGTTTTATTTGCAATAGCACCAAAAAGAATAAAATACTTAAATAAAATTAGGTCAGTCTTGGTTGCTCATGCCTGTAATTCCAGCACTTTGGGAGGCCAAGGTGGGTGGATGGCTTGAGCTTAGGAGGTCAAGGCTGCAGTGAGCTAGGATCACTCACTGTCCAGCCTGGGTGACACAGTGAGTCTAAAAAAAAAAGTAATAATAATAAATAAAATTAACAAAAGGAATGCAAGACTTTTTATACTATGTATTGAAAACTACAAAACACTGTTGAAATAAGGCCGGGCACGGTGGCTCAAGCCTGTAATCCCAGCACTTTGGGAGGCCAAGACGGGCGGATCACGAGGCCAGGAGATCGAGACCATCCTGGCTAACACGGTGAAACCCTGTCTCTACTAAAAAATACAAAAAACTAGCCGGGCGCGGTGGCAGGCACCTGTAGTCCCAACTACTCGGGAGGCTGAGGCAGGAGAATGGCGTGAACCCAGGAGGCGGAGCTTGCAGTGAGCTGAGATCCGGCCACTGCACTCCAGCCTGGGCGGCAGAGCGAGACTCCGTCTCAAAAAAAAAAAAAAGGCCGGGCGCGATGGCTCAAGCCTGTAATCCCAGCACTTTGGGAGGCCGAGACGGGCGGATCACGAGGTCAGGAGATCGAGACCATCCTGGCTAACATGGTGAAACCCCGTCTCTACTAAAAAATACAGAAAACTAGCCGGGCGCGGTGGCGGGCGCCTGTAGTCCCAACTACTCGGGAGGCTGAGGCAGGAGAATGGCGTGAACCCCGGAGGCGGAGCTTGCAGTGAGCTGAGATCTGGCCACTGCACTCCAGCCTAGGGGACAGAGCGAGACTCTGTCTCCAAAAAAAAAAAAAAAAAAAAAAAAAAAAAAAAAAAAAAAAAAAAAATTAAAGACAACTTAAAACAACTTAAAATGGAAAGCCATACCATGTTCATGGATTGGAAGGCTTAATGTTGTGGAGATAAGCAATACTACTCAAACTGATCCACAGATTCAACCCAATCCCTATTAAAATTTCAGCTGGCATTTTTGTGCAGAAATTGACAAACTGGTTATAAAGTTTATATGAAAAGGTAGGCTGGGCACAATGGTTCACGCCTGTAATCCCAGCACTTTGGGAGGCTGAGGCAGGTGGATCACGAAGTCAGGAGTCAGCCTGGCCAAGATAGTGAAACCCCATCTCTACTAGAAAAATACAAAAATTAGACGGGCACAGTGGCAGGCACCCGTAATCCCAGCTACTCGGGAGGCTAAGGCAGGAGAATTGCTTAAACCTGGGAGGTAGATATTGCAGTGAGCTGAGATCACGCCACTGCACTCTAGCCTGGGCGACAGAGCAAGACTCTGTCTCAAAAAAAAAAAAAAAAAAGAAAAGAAAATGTAAGGAACCCAGAAAAGCCAATCTTGAAAAAGGATAAAGTAGTAAGACTCACACTTCCTGACTTCAAACATTACTAAGAAAAAAAAGTGAGGCCAGGTGCAGTGGCTCATGCATGTAATCCCAGCACTTTGAGAGGCTGAGGCAGGAGAATCACAAGGTCAGGAGTTCGAGACCAGCCTGGCCAACATAGTGAAACGTTGTCTCTACTAAAAATAAAAAAAAATAGCTGGGCGTGGTGGCCGGCTGCTGTAATCCCAACTATTTGGAAGGCTGAGGCAGGAGAATGACTTGAACCTGGGAGGCATAGCTTGCAGTGAGCCAAGATTGCACCATTGCACTCCAGCCCGGGCGACAATGCAAGACTCTGTCTCGAAAAAAAAAAAAAGACGGCTCAGCGCGGACAGGAGGAATCTGAGGAGCCTTTCGGGGGCCTGGGCTGTGGGCAGGGCTGGCGGGGAACAGGCAGGGGGATGGAGGAGCAGTGGGGCCTATGGGGGAGGGCCTGGGTGGGCTGGTGGGGCCCTTCTGTGCTGGGTTGCCGAGGAGACAGCAACATCATACAGGCTGAACAGCAGGACCTTCGCCACCCTTAACTCCTGGGTGATCACTCTGGGAACAAAATGGATATCCCATCCAAGAGGGAAGTGCAGAGCGGCAGCCCTGTGCTCTCTGACGGCCCTGGAGCCTCAGCCTCAAAGACTTTACATAAGCGTCACCTCCAGGGCCAAACTGATCTTGAGCCCGGATTCACAATGGCGCCAGCTTGAGTAACAACACGCTGTGCTCATAGTTGGAGATCATGGACCAATTACTTGCTACACCAGGCTGAATTCGGGGCTGCTTTTCTGGGAACGGAGGAAGCTGTGGCCCAGCCGGGGTCTCGGTACAGATGGGTGCAGACGTGCTGGGCACGAGTGTGCCCAGGTGCCCCAGCCAGGTGTGTGGGCCACTGGAGAGGCTGCCACCATCAAGAAGAGGCTCCCAGTGCCAAGAAAGGCCTGAGGCAGTCTGACCCACCCGGGGAAGTGAGGACGACTCCTCACACATAGAGGATGAGGGTGTCCCGCCCCATGAGAGTGAGGATGTGACTCCTTCAAGACTATGCTGGGTGCCAGTGGCTCACCCAATAATCCCAGCACTTTGGGAGGCCGAGGCCGGAGGATTGGTTGAGCCCAGGAGTTCAAGACTAGCCTGGGCAACATAGCAAGACCCTGTTTCTACAAAAAATAAAACATTAGGCCAGGCGTGGTGGCTCACGCCTGTAATCTCAGCACTTTGGGAGGCTGAGGCGGCCGGATCACCTGAGGTCAGGAGATCGAGACCAGCCTGGCAACATGATGAAACCCCATCTCTACTAAAAATTAAAAAATTAGCTGTGCATGGTGGCGGGTGCCTGTAATCCCAGCTACTCGGGTGGCTGAGGCAAGATAATCCCTTGAACCTGGGAGGTGGAGGTTGCAGTGAGAGCATGCCACTGCACTCCAGCCTGGGCAACAAGAGCGAAACTCCATCTCAAAAAAAAAAAAAAAAATTAGCCGGGCAAGGTGGTGTGCACCTGTAATCCCAGCTACTCGGGTGGCTAAGGCGAGATAATCACTTGAACCTGGGAGAGGGAGGTTGCAATTAGCCGAGATCACGCCACTACACTCCAGCCTGGGCAACAAGAGTGAAACTCCATCTCAAAAAAAAAAGAAAAAAAAAATTAGCCGGGCAAGGTGGCGTGCACCTGTAATTCCAGCTACTCAGGAGGCTGAGGCGAGATAATCACTTGAACCTGGGAGGGGGAGGTTGCAATTAGCTGAGATCACACCACTACACTCCAGCCTGGGCAACAAGAGCGAAACTCCATCTCAAAAAAAAAAAAAAAAAATTAGCCGGGCGAGGTGGCGTGCACCTGTAATCCCAGCTACTCGGGAGGCTGAGGCAGGAGAATTGCTTGAACCTGGGAGGCAGAGGTTGAAGCGAGCCGAGATAATACCACTGCATTTTAGCCTGGGCAATGGAGTGAGACTCTGTCTCAAAAATATATATATAAAAAAAGAAGTGTGTGTGTTCATCCTGGGAAAACGGGCCTCTACGGCCTTCTAGGGCTTCCCGTTTTCCCTGGTGGCTGATCCAGAAAAGGTGCTCAGATACTGAAAGCCTAAACCAGATCACCGTTGCAGGTAGGTGGAGGAGTAAAGATGCAGCATGTGGGGAACGGAGAGCATTTCAGTATTGCCTGGGAACGAAGGGATCTGAGTCTCAGCTCACCCTAAGCCTCTTAGGAACTACGCTGGGGAGAAGGAGCTTGAGAAATCTTTCACACACATTGCAAGGAAAGGATGTCTGGTTTTGAACTAAAACTATTGGTGAATCGTTAAATATTGTTAAGTGGGAACTCCTGAATCACGTTTTTCCTTTAAGGCAGAAACACAGCGTTGAGTTAAGCACTGGTCTGAACCTGAGGGCAGCCTAGAGGTCAACGCAGAGGTCATCTGTTCTGAATCCTCACTCACCCACCATGCCTGGGGTGGGAGCCTGATTTTCTCTTTGCTCTCTGATGGTATGGAGGGTGGGGACAGGTCTGGAGAGTATATTTGCTAACCCCTCTTTGTGGAAAGACCATTCTGCATCGGCTGGGACCCCAGTCTCCCCTGCTCTTCTCTCCGGAGTCTGCTCCCCAGACTACACTCCGCCTTCCGGACCCCAGGTAGGAGCGCTGGGAGGCGTTTCTGGCCTTGCAGCCGCCTGACCCTACCGGCCGCCGCTCCCCTGGGCGTGGCTGCAGGGGTGTGGTTACAGGGCTGGCGCCCCGGGAACCCGGTCAGTCCAGTCTCGGGGAGGGAGGCCGCCAGCGCGCCTGGGGCTTTGGTCTGTCTGGGGAAAGCCCTTGTCATCTTTGTCCTCTTACTGCCTGGTTGACAGGCATTTAATTATTATTATTTTTTTTTTTTGAGACGGAGCCTCGCTCTGTGGCCCAGGCTGGAGTGCAGTGGCGCAATCTCGGCTCACTGCAAGCTCTGCCTCCCGGATTCACGCCATTCTCCTGCTGCCTCAGCCTCCGGAATAGCTGGGACGACAGGCGCCCGCCACCACGCCCGGCTAATTTTTTGTGTTTTTAGTAGAAACGGAGTTTCACTGTGTTAGCCAGTATGGTCTTGATCTCCTGACCTCGTGATCCGCCCGCCTCAGCCTCCCAAAGTGCTGGGATTACAGGCATGAGCCACTGCATCCAGTCTAGATAATGTCATTTTTCTCAAAGCACCCAATTCGTTTTTTTTTTTTTAAGACGGAATCTCATTCTGTCTCCCAGGCTGGAGTGCAGTGGCGCCATCTCCGCTCACTGCCAGCTCTGCCTCCCAGGTTCACGCCATTCTCCTGCCTCAGCCTCCAGAGCAACTGGGACAACAGGCGCCGGCCACCAAGCCTGGCTAATTTTTTGTATTTTTTGTAGAGACGGGGTTTCACGGTGTTAACCAGGATGGTTTCGATTTCGTGACCTCGTGATCCGCCCACCTCAGCCTCCCATAGTGCTGGGATTACAGGTGTGAGCCACCGCGCCTATAACCTTTTTTTTTTTTTTTTTTTAAGAGAATTCTCTCTCTCGTCCCCCAGGCTTGCGTGTAATGGCCTGATCTCGGCTCCCTGCAACCTCTGCCTCCTGGATTCAAATGATTCTCCTGCCCTTCCTTGCCTCCCAAGTAGCTGGGATTAAGGCACCTGCCACCACACCCGGCTAATTTTTGTATTTTTAGTAGAGATGGGGTTTCACCATGTTGGCCAGGATGGTCTCGAACTCCTGACCTCAGGTGATCCACCTGCCTCTGCCTCCCAAAGTGCTGGGATTACAGGCGTGAGCCACCGCGCCCGGCTCCCAGTTTGTTCTTATACCTCACAGAGTGTAGGAGTTTTTTTTTTTTTTTGAGACGGAGTCTTGCTCTGCCGCCCAGGCTGGAGTGCAGTGGCCGGATCTCAGCTCACTGCAAGCTCCGCCTCCCGGGTTCACGCCATTCTCCTGCCTCAGCCTCCCGAGTAGCTGGGACTACAGGCGCCCGCCACCTCGCCCGGCTAGTTTTTTTGTATATTTTAGTAGAGACGGGGTTTCACCATGTTAGCCAGGATGGTCTCGATCTCCTGACCTCGTGATCCGCCCGTCTCGGCCTCCCAAAGTGCTGGGATTACAGGCTTGAGCCACCGCGCCCGGCCAGGAGTTTCTTATAGCTGCCAACAAATTACCACAAACTGGTGGCTTCAAACAACAGAAATGACTTTTTTTTTTTTTTTGGGGTGGGGGGTCTCACTATGTTGCCCAGGTTGGTCTCAAACTCTGGGCTTAAGGGATTCTTCTGCCTCAGCCTGCCGAGTAGCTGGGATTACAGGTGTGCACCACTGCACCCAGAAATCGATTCTTTCACAGTCCTGGGAACAGCCCTCTAGGGCTTTCTGCTTTCCCTGGTGGTCTTGGAGGTTAGAATTCTGACAGGGCAGGCCGGGCGCGGTGGCTCACGCCTGTAATCCCAGCACTTTGGGAGGCCGAGGCGGGCGGATCACAAGGTCAGGAGATCGAGACCACGGTGAAACCCCGTCTCTACTAAAAATACAAAAAAATTAGCCGGGCGAGGTGGCGGGCGCCTGTAGTCCCAGCTACTCGGGAGGCTGAGGCAGGAGAATGGCGTAAACCCGGGAGGCGGAGCTTGCAGTGAGCCGAGATAGCGCCACTGCACTCCAGCCTGGGCGACAGAGCGAGACTCCGTCTCAAAAAAAAAAAAAAAAAAAAAAGAATTCTGACAGGGCGTGTCAGCAAGGCCGGTTTCCTCTGCAGACTCGGAAAGAGGGTCTGCTGCAGGCCCTGCTTCCGGCTTCTGGTGGCTCCTGGCAGCCCGGGGCACTCCTTGGCTTGGGGACGCCTCTCCCCTGTCTCTGCTTCCGCGCGCGCGCGTGTGTGTGTGTGTGTTTGTGTGTGTGTGTGTGTGTGTGTGTGTGTGTTTGTGTGTGTGTGTGTTTGTGTGTGTTTCAAATCTCCTTCTGCCTTTCTCTTATAAGGACACCTGTCATTGGATTTAGGGTCTGTCCTAAATCCAGGATGATCTCATCTTGAAATCCTTAACTTAGTAATTTCTGCAAAGATTCCATTTCCAAATAAGGTCACATTCACAGGTTCCAGAAGTTTCGATGTGGATGTGTGTTTTGTGGGGGGGTCACCATTCAACCCACTCCACAGGGCCTCCTGAGAGCATTTTAAACAAGACCCTCCCTTCAAAGAAGACGACACTGGGCTGGGCACAGTGGCTCATGCCTTTAGCCCCAGCACATTGGGAGCAATGTGGGAGGAGTTTGAGACCAGCCTGGGCAACACAGTAAGACCCTGTCTCAAAAAAAAAAAAAAAAAAAAAAAGAAATTCTCTTAAAAAAAAAAAAAAAGATGGCCAGGTGCAGTGGCTCATGCCTGTGATCCTGGCACTTTGGGAGGCCGAGGCAGGTGGATCACCTCAGGTCAGGAGTGCGAGACCAGCCTGACCAACATGGAGAAACCCCATCTACACTAAAAATACAAAATTAGCCGGCCGTGGTGGCAGGTGCCTGTAATCCCAGCTACTTGGGAGGCTGAAGCAGGAGAATCACTTGAACCTGGGAGGTGAAGGTTGCAGTGAGCCGAGATCACGCCATTTGCACTCCAGCCTGGGCAACAGGGGCAAAACTCCGTCTCAAAAAAAAAAAAAAAAAAACTACACTGTGTGTGGCATGCAGACTTCCACTGCCCTGGGTGACAGGTGATGCTCTTATTTAAAATGCAATTTTCCAGTGACTGGGCATCCTTTGAGCCTTGTGATTTTCATGGGCAGTGATTTGTGTGGGAGTGGGAAGTTGGATGTTGAAGTGAAATGTTTACCTTGGGGTAGCCAATGAAATGAAAACCTCTTCACCTGTGGGGACTCCTCACTGTTTTGTCCAGATTTACTGATGGGAAAACAGGCTAGGAGAAGCCACTTTAGATGTCTGAAGTCACACAGCTGGGTTGGTGGCAGATCCGTTTTTTGGAGTCATGTCACTGCTCAATGCGTTCTTCCTGTCGGCTGTGCAGGCAAAATCAATCCACTTTAGTGCATGGCATTGCACTAAAAAAAGTTTAGGAGGCCGGGCGTGGTGGCTTGCGCCTGTAATCCCAGCACTTTGGGAGTCGAGGCGGGTGGATCACCTGAGGTCAGGAGTTCGAGACCAGCCTGGCCAATGTGGTGAAACCCCTTCTCTACTAAAAATACAAAAATTAGCTGAGTGTGGTGGCTCACATCTGTAATCCCAGCTACTTGGGAGGCTGAGGCAGGAGAATCGCTTGAACCCTGGAGGTGGAGGTTGCAGTGAGCCGAGATCACTCTGCACTCCAGCCAGGGCAACAAAAAGCAAGACTGTCTCAAAAAGAAAAGTTTAATTGACATGAGGCTGGCCATGCCATAAAGGAGACAGTTATTACTCAAGTCAGTCTCATCAAAGGCTCGGAGGTTACACGTTTTTCAAAGGAAGTATGGTGGGTGGGGGGCTAGGGCATGGGTGCTGCTGCCTGGTTGGGGAAGGAACTGTAGGGGTGTAGAAAATGGTCCTCAGGCACTGAGTCCGCTCCTGGGCGGGGACCACAGGACTGGTTGAGTCATGTTCTGGCTGGGGCCATCCTGTTATCAGAAAGGCAAAATCCTAAAGACATCTCAAAAGGCCAATCTTAGCTTAATTGCAGGAGTGATTCCGGGAAGTTGCAATTCTTGTGACATCCAGAACAATGACTGGTAATTGTTTTAACTAAGCCGACCAAGACCAACCGTTAGCACAATTCAGGGCCCTCTCATCCTTCTAACCTGGTGGCCTTTTTTTTTTTTTTTTTTTTTTTTGAGACAGTCTCGCTGTCTCCCAGGCTGGAGTGCAGTGTCCTGATTTTGACTCACTGCAAGCTCCACCTCCCGGGTTCATGCCATTCTCCTGCCTCAGCCTCCCAAGTAGCTGGGACTACAGGCACCTGCCACCACACCCAGCTAATTTTGTTTTTGTATTTTTAGTAGAGACGGGGTTTCTCCGTGTTAGCCAGGATGGTCTCCATCTCCTGACCTCGTGATCCACCCACCTCGGCCTCCCAAAGTGCTGGGATTACAGGCGTGAGCCACTGCGCCCGGCCTTTTTTTTTTTTGAGACAGAGTCTGGCTCTTTCGCCCGGGGCCGGAGTGCAGTGGTACTATCTTGGCTCACTGCAAGCTCCGCTTCCCAGGTTCACGCCATTCTCCTACCTTAGCCTCCCAAGTAGCTGGGACTACAGGCGCCCGTCATGGTGGCCCAGCTAATTTTTTGTATTTTTAGTAGAGGCGGGGTTTCACTGTGTTAGCCAGGATAGTCTCAATCTCCTGACCTCGTGATCTGCCCGCCTCAGCCTCCCACAGTGCTGGGATTACAGGTGTGAGCCACTGCGCCAGCTCTTGGTGGCCTTTCATTAGTTTTACAACGGCGGTTTAGTATGGGGAAGGGCTATTATCATTCAAACTCCAACTAAATTTCTCCCAAAGTTAGTTTGACCCACTCCTAGGAACGAGTGAAGACAGCAAGGCTGAGAGGCTAGAAGCAAGATGGGGTCGGCCACATCAGATTTCCCTCAGTGCCATCATTTTGCAAAGGCAGTTTCACCCAGGGAGTCTGGTTCTAGACCCGTCAGCTATTCAGCCTCCGGTGGAAGCTTTGTGGTTTCAGGCTCAGGAGTCTTCGTGGATAGTGGGAGGCAGATTTGCCCTAAGCAGTTGCCCTAAGGAGTTAACTAAAAAATCAAGCCCCAGCTGGACCTTTTCCTTTAGCTTAGTGATTTTGGGGCACTCAAGGAACACTGCAGACAGAGGGGCACGTTCTGGGGGAAAGGCATTTGGTTTGGGGCGTGTTAGGTGAGTGGTCTCTGGGATGTGCGTGTGTTCATTCATCCAGCAAATACCTGCTGAGCACCCCTGCCTGCTCAGAGCCAAGTTCGGCTTCCGGGACACGGCTGGAGACAAAGCAGCCGAGCCCCAGGCCTGGAGCACTGGTCAGTTGGGAGGGAGTGATCCTGACCCTAACTGTGATAGAGGAGGAAGATGTGAGCACGTTACAGAGTGCAAGGACCAAAGAGAAAAGTGCAGAGTGTGTGTGTGTCTGCATCTGTGCAGCGCGTGTGTGTGAACATGTGTGCATCTGTGCAGCGCATGTGTGTGCGTGTACACGTGTGCACCTGTGCGTGTGTGCACCTGTGCGTGTGTGAGGTGTGTTGAAATATGAGGAGGGGACTCCAGGAGGGCCTCAGGGAAGGGTGACCCTAGAGTAAAGACTGGCTGGAAGGAGGGGTTGGCCAGGTGGAAGGCGCGGGTGGGCTGAGCTGCAGCAGGAGTTGGGGTGTGGCGAGGGATCAGCCTCTCTGGCGTGCTGCGTGGCGGGGTTTAGCAACATGTGAAAACAAAAATCTTGGGGCCCCCAAATCACTAAGCTAAAGAGAAAAGTCAAGCTGGGAACTGCTCAGGGTAAACCTGCCTCCCATTCTATTCAAAGTCATCCCTCTGCTGGCTGAGTATCAGTTCATATCTGATCGCCTCCTTTGGAGAGGCTCATTAGAAACTCAAAAGAATGCAACCGTTTGTCTCTCACCTGCCTGTGACCTAGAAGCCCCTCCCCACTTGGAGGCTTCCCGCCTTTTCCAGACTGAACCAACATCCATCTTACGTATGTTGATGGATGTCTCATGTCTCCCTAAAATGTATAAAACCAAACTGGGCTCTGAGCACCTTGGGCGCATGTCAGGACCTCCTGAGGCTGTGTCGTGGGTGCCCTTCCTCAACCTTGGCAAAATAAACTTCTTTTCTTTCTTTTTTTTTTCTTCTTTTTTTTTGAGACAGAGCCTCGTTCTGTCGCCCGGGCTGGAGTGCAGTGGCCGGATCTCAGCTCACTGCAAGCTCCGCCTCCCGGGTTTACCGCCATTCTCCTGCCTCAGCCTCCCGAGTAGCTGGGACTACAGGCGCCCACCACCTCGCCCCCGGCTAGTTTTTTGTATTTTTTTTTAGTAGACACGGGGTTTCACCGTGTTAGCCAGGATGGTCTCGATCTCCTGACCTCGTGATCCGCCCGTCTCGGCCTCCCAAAGTGCTGGGATTACAGGCTTGAGCCACCGCACCCGGCCAATAAACTTCTTTTCTAAATTAACTGAGACCTGTCTCAGATATTCGGAGTTCACAAGCATTGCTCCAGTCTGAGAGTGGACGATGGGCTGGGGGCCAGAGCGGGGAGCTAGGGCAGAGATCGAGATGGAATAGCGGGGCCCAGGACAGGCAGGGAAGTGGGGAGATGGGGCTGAATTCTGGACATGTTTCAAGGTTAGAGTCACCGTTTGCTAATCAGCCGCCTGTGGGGTTTGGAAGGAGGAGGAGCCAGGGCCTTGGGAAGCATTTCAGCCTGAGCAACGAGATACCTGGAGGTGCCGCCAAGGAGCAGGGACAATTTCAGGGTTTTACCTTGGACAGGTGGAATCGGAAGAACCCATTAGAGACCTCAGGACGGGGCTGGGCAGAGTGGGAAACCAGGGCTGTGAGTGGAGCCTTGGCCAGGTCGAGGGGGGGCCTCGATCAGATGTCTGGAGGGCAGTGGGGACACGGGGGTGGAGCTTTTTTTTTTTTTTTTTTTTTTTTTTTTTTTTTTTTTTTTTTTGAGACGGTCTCGCTCTGAGGGCTGGAGTGCAGTGGCTGTTCAGCTCACTGCAAGCTCCGCCTCCCGGGTTCACGCCATTCTCCTGCCTCAGCCTCCCCAGTAGCTGGGACTACAGGCGCCCGCCACCTCGCCCAGCATTTTTTGTATTTTTTAGTAGAGACGGGGTTTCACCGTGTCAGCCAGGATGGTCTCGATCTCCTGACCTCGTGATCCGCCCGCCTCGGCCTCCCAAAGTGCTGGGATTAAAGGCTTGAGCCACCGCGCCCGGCCACGGGGGTGGAGCTTAATTGGAGGCGGAGGTTTGGTGGCTGTTGGCGCAGGGGCAGTGACTCCAACAGGAGAGCATGGGGTCATACTCTACCAGCTTCAGTGACTGTCGAGGCCCGGCCGATCCTGTTTCATCGTCCCACCCGCACCCCATGTGTCCCCCTCAAAGAGGAGGCCTTTGTAGACACAGCCACGCACCCTGGGTCCGGGTGTTCCTAGCCTTGGCCGTGTCGGGGGCGGGGCACTGCTGCAGGAGGAGCAGAGTGGTGGTCATGAAGCGCACACTGCACCTGTCACTTAGGTGACTTGTCACTTGAGTCCAGAAGACAGCTGGGATTCTGAGGTCAGAAAGCCGACTTCCAGGGGTGGAAGAGAGAAAGTGGAAGTGAAGAGGAGGGGGCTTCTCCTCCAGGGTCCTCCTTAAGGCCTACTTTGACCTTGGCTAGGAAAGAGAAGTCCAGGAGGCCGGGCGCGGTGGCTCAAGCCTGTAATCCCTGCACTTTGGGAGGCTGAGACGGGCGGATCACGAGGTCAGGAGATTGAGACCATCCTGGCTAACATGGTGAAACCCCGTCTCTACTAAAAATACAAAAAAAACTAGCCGGGCGAGGTGGTGGGTGCCTGTAGTCCCAGCTACTCAGGAGGCTGAGGCAGGAGAATGGCGTAAACCCGGGAGGCGGAGCTTGCAGTGAGCTGAGATCCGGCCACAGCACTCCAGCCTGGGTGACAGAGTGAGACTCTGTATCAAAAAAAAAAAAAAAAAAAAAAAAAAAGAAAAAGGAAAGAGAAGTCCAGGAGTGACCAGGAGGAATTGCAGATGTTTGTGTGTAACAAGGTGACTTCAGTAATAATAAGGTTGGGCCGGGCGCGGTGGCTAAGGCCTGTAATCCCAGCACTTTGGGAGGCCAAGGTGGGTGGATCACTTGAGCCCAGGAGACCAGCCTGGGCAACATGGCAAAACCGTGTCTCTACAAAAAAATACAAGAGGGCCGGGCGTGGTGGTTCACGCCTGTAATCCCAGCACTTTGGGAGACCAAGGTGGGCAGATCACCTGAGGTCAGGAGTTTGAGACCAGACTGGGCAACATGGTGAAACCGTCTCTACTAAAAATACAAAAATTAGCCGGGCATAGTGGTGGGCGCCTGTAGTCCCAGCTGCTTGGGAGGTTGAGGTAGGAGAATTGTTTTAAGTGGGGAGGCGGAAGTTGCAGTGAGCTGAGATCGCACCATTGCACTCCAGCCTGGGCGACAGAGCAAGACTCCATCTCAAAAAAAAAAAAAGTTCTGCAAAGCCCCTGTTGGCGATGGTGTTGTCCTAACTGGTGTTTGGGTGGCCCTGGGGGTTGGGGGTGGGCTGCGCCACCTGCCATTGCTTCTCAGGTGCATTGCTTTGAGAACAGGAAATGGGCACCTTTGAAAACAAGGTTCGGACTTAAATGCCCATTTCAGCTTCTTGCCAACCACCTTGGCGGCAGCCTTCAGTGTGAAGGTGGGGCCCCCCTCAGAACGCCCATCAGGTCCTGGATGTGGCAGAGGGAAGACTCAGGGGTGGGTCTGGCCTCAGCTTCATTTGCCCCTCACCAGGAAAATCCTGCCTTGCTCTTTGGAAGAGCTGTTGAGAGGAAAAGACGGAGCTCGGCCCTGCCAACGGAGGGCAGGGTGCCAATGGAGGGCAGGGTGCCAACGGAGGGCAGGGTGGTTTGGGCCAAGCCTCCCAGGTCCGTGCCCAGCACTGGGTTGAGGGCTTGGTGGAAACAAAGCTGAGTCCCCAATGATGGTGGGCTCTTAGGCTGTTTTTGGGTGATATGAATATTGATCTAACGCATTTTTAAAAATTCGTTTGCAGCTGGGCACAATGGCTCATGCCTGTAATCCCAGCACTTTGGGAGGCTGTGGTGGGTGGATCACTTGAGCCCTGGAGTTCAAGGCCATCCTGGGCAACATGGTGAAACTCCATCTCTACAAAAAATACAAAAATTAGCCAAGCATGGTGGTGGCACCTGTAGTCTGGGGAGGCTGAGGTGGGAGGATCACTTAAGCCCAGGAGGTGGAGGCTACAGTGAGGTGAGGTTGCACCACTGCACTCCAGCCTCGGTGACAGAGCCAGACTGTCTCAAAAAAAAAACCAAAAACAAACAAAAAAAACCCAAAGAGGCTGGGCGCGGTGGCTCACACCTGTAATCCCAGCACTTTGGGAGGCCGAGGCAGGTGGATCACGAGGTCAGGAGATCGAGACCATCCTGGCTAACACGGTGAAACCCCATCTCTACTAAAAATTCAAAAAATTAGCTGGGCGTGCTGGCGGGCGCCTGTAGTCCGAGCTACTCAGGAGGCTGAGGCAGGAGAATGGCGTGAACCTGGGAGGCGGAGCTTGCAGTGAACCAAGATAGCGCCACTGCACTCCAGCCTGGGCAACAGAGCAAGACTCCGTCTCAAAACAAAGAAAGAAAAAGTCAGCCGGGTGCGATGGCTCGCACCTATAATCCCAGCACCTTGAGAGGCTGAGGTGGGTGGATCACCTGAGGTCAGGAGTTCAAGACCGGCCAGACCAACACAGTGAAACCCTGTCTCTACTAAAAATACAAAAATCAGTGGGCGCCTGTAGTCCCAGCTACTCAGGAGGCTGAGGCAGGAGAATCACTTGAACCCAGGAGGTGGAGGTTGCAGTGAGCCAAGATTGCGCCACTGCACTCCAGCTTGGGTGACAGAGCAATATTCCATCTCAAAAAAAAAAAAAAAAAAAAAAGAAAGAAAAATTCATTTGCAAGGCAGAGCCTGCAAAAACCAGCCTCAGTGACAGAAGGAAGAGTCAGTGCGTGTGAGCATGTTAGACTTGACTCTGCCTCGAGGAACTGCTCCTGGACTGAGAAACACTTTTGTCCTCAGCTGTCAGATCTTCATGATGGCAATTCGGAAGACACCCCCGCTTGTTCCGACTGGAGCTGCAATGACTGCTCTCTGGGTGGCATGAGCTGTACAGTGGCTTCCTACACACCGAAGTCAGAGTCCAGAGAAACTTCATATAGTAGACGCCCTGTCACCAAAAACCCCAATTCTTGTCATAAAACTGGCCAGCTGGGCCCCTATGTCCCCGGAAGCCGATGATGTGGACATGTAGCCTGAGGACTCGAGGATGACGGAGGAGGACCAGACACCCAGGGCTGCCGAGTCCTTCCTTACTCCCATGGAGCCCCTGAGACTGGCAGACATGTGCCAAGCAGAGCTCGAGGGGCATGGCCACCACCTACGTTCGGGAGTGACAGAGAAGAGGGGCTCAGAATCTCCTCCAAGAGGAAGCTGGAGCCCTTCCTTGCAGAGCCTGAGAAAAGGAACAGGAAGCAGCAGTGCGTGGCCTCATCCAAGACGGGCAGACTCAGTCCAGGAAGGGGTCCCAGCCCAAAAGGGGCAGGGGCTCCTCTGATCAAAGCTGATGTCAGTGCACATAAAAAATGTCTTTAGGGGCTGGGTGTGGTGGCTCACACTTGTAATCCCAGCATTTTGGGAGGCCAAGGTGGGAGGATCTCTTCAGCTCAGGAGTTCGAGACCAGCCCGGGCAACATGGTGAAACCTCATCTCTACAAAAAATACAAAACTAGCCGATGTGGTGGTGCGTGTCTGTGGTCTCAGCTGCTCAGAAGGCTGAGGTGGGAGGATCACTTGAGCCCGGGGGGTTGAGACTGCAGTGAGCCATGATCATGCCACTGCATACCAGCCTGGGCAACGAGTGAGACCCTGTATCTACAAAGAAAAATGTTTTTAGGGGCTGAACTCAGTGACTCACGCCTATAATCCCAGCACTTTGGGAGGCTGCGGTAGGAGGAGCCTTTAATGCCAGGAGTTTGAGACCAGCCTGGGGAAAATAGCGAGATCCCATCTCTATAAAAAATACAAAAATATGGCCAGGCACAGTGGCTCGTGCCTGTAATCCCGGTACTTTGAGAGGCTGAGGAAGGAGGATCACTTGAGGCCAGGAGTTTGAGACCAGCCTGGCCAACATGGTGAAGCCTTGTCTCCACTAAAAATATAGTAATTAGCTGGGCATGGTGGCACATGCCTGTAATCCCAGCTACTCAGGAGGCTGAGGCAGGAGGATCACCTGAACCCGGTAAGTGGAGGCTGCAATGAGCCGAGATCACACCACTGCACTCCAGTCTGGGCGACAAGAGCGAAACTCCATCTCAAAAACATAAAATAAATAAAGACATTGAGATGCCAGAAGGCCGTTTCCACGGGTGTAGCACACTCGTCACCTCCAGCACCGTGAACGTGAGACGCAGCCAGCCAGCTGTATGGGCCACTGCCATCGCCACCACTGGCAGATTGTGTGGGAATGGATGTGCTAGGGTGGCGATGGGCAACTCCCTCATCCGAAGCAGGAAACTCCCTTGTCTGGAGCCGAGTCCTGGGGCCCCGGCCAAGAACACGAGCGGTTGGGGTTTTTTTTTTTTTTTTTTTGAGACAGGGTCTCACTCTGTCGCCCAGGCTGGAGTGCAGTGGTGAGATCGCAGCTCACTGCAGCCTCCACCTCTTGGGCTTGGGTGATCCTCCCACCTCAGCCCTCAAGTAGCTGGGACTACCGGTGTGCACCACCATTCCTGGTTTAATTTCTTGTAGAGACGGGCTCTCACTGCATTGCCGAGGCTGGTCTTTAACTCCCAGACTCCCCAAGTGCTGCGATTACAGGCGTGACCCACTGTGCCCGGGCCCCAGGGCTTCCAGAGCCACATCTGGCTGCGTCTGTGTCTGAGAAGGGGTCCGAAGGTCTTAATTCATGAGTGCTGTGGCCGCTCTGGAGCAAACTCATGATGCAAGCGAGGTGGGGAGGGGCATGGCTGGCGTGGGCTGCCCTCCCGGGGCTGCGTGGAAGGCAAGGCTCTCTGCCCCGGACGAAGGTGAGAAAGAGGCGGCGGAGTCGGCTCATGCTTAGTGTTTTATTTCCTCAAAGGAGCCCTGCCATCGGCCTTCTCAAATACCTCCTGGTATCCTCCCAACTTCCACCACTCCCAGCTGTCAGATTCCATTCAGCTTCCTCCAACCTCGAACCAACCACTTTCTTGTCACAAGCTCAGACCTTCCAAACATTTTAATAATGAATAAATGTTAAATAACAACTTTCACTATTACAGAAAGGGGCAGCTAGAAAAGTTTAGTTCTACTCTGTGCACAAGACCGCGACACCCCGCTCGTAGAAGCTGCGAGGATCCTCCTTTGTAGCAATTTCAAAGTCGACGGTGAAAATCAGGTCTGCACGGGTGAAGTTCAGGTACACAGGTAAGGTCACCTGCAGGAGAAGCAGAGGGGTTTACTGGTGGCTTCGGGGAAAAGTAAGAAAACTGGAAGACTGCCAGGGACAGCTGATGGGGGCCCTGGCAAGAGAGAGGTTGGGACAGGTGCAAAATGGTTTTGCTCTAGGAACCTGACTTCCAGGTGCAAGCAGCACCCAGGGGTAGAAAGGAGGCGCCTCTGCCCGTGGTTACTGCAGGGGTCGCTGCGGGAGACCCCGGAAAGGCGGCGCTTCCTTACCACACTGGCCTTCTTCTCGGCGTTGGTCTGCTTGAGCCAGCGCAGCTGCGTCAGGGGGAGGGCGGTGGAGATGGCGCTGGACAGCGACAGCTTGTTGTTGCTGCACGTGGCCCCTTGAAGTTTCAAACCTGTGAGGCGGAAGCCAAAACCCAGGCTGAGGTGACCACGACAGCCACACAAACCCCGTCACAGGGCTCCCAGAGGCTGCCAAACACAGCGGCTCCACCCGAGCACCAGCGGGTCACCCTAAGTGCGTGTATCTGGGAACAGTGGTCTCAGGCCACCGAGGTCACCTGCAGAGAAGAGCCGGTATTTCCTGTGAGACTCCACTCACCCGTGACTCCAAAGCTGCAGGCGTCCAGGGTGGCGCCCTGGGAGGTGGTGACGTTGACTTCCAGGCAGAGCTCCTCCAGGGACCAGCTGTTGGCCTGGGCCACGTACTGCCTGGTGGCCGTGATGTACGCCTCCGGCACGAACAGGCCACCCAGGCACACGTGGATGTTCTGTGGAAAGCAGCAGCCCCCGGGGGAAGGAGCTCAGGTCAGACCTGGGCCCTGTGTTTGTCCCCAGAGCCACTCCCACCCCAGCCCAGGACAGCTGCTGGCCACCCCAGACTCGTCAGGAGCGCCTTCACCTTTAGCTCCTTGGCGCCACCAGACGCAGCTGCCAGTGAGATGTTCTGCAGCTGTTTGATCCTCTCGCTGAAGTCGGACACCCACTGGATGACCGTCATGCCGGCAGGCACCGTGTAGTGGGACCAGCTCCGAGGCAAGATCCCTGCAGTCAAGGCACAGAGCGCAGGGCGTCAGCTCTCACAACTGCCCCAGCACAGATGCGGCAAATCTGCAAGTGCTCCGGCATCCTGGCTGCCCACACAGGCGGCTGGCGGCTCCACCTGCTGCCTTTCCCAGGCTGCGCTTTATGCCCTGGGCGCCACCCTCACCTCCGTATCTGCTCTAACTCAGGCTGGTCCAGAGCATGTCTCAGAACCGTGAAATTTCTAGGGTCAAATTAGTCCAGGTGTGTCTGTCTGGAGGACCATAATCACATTCAAGTAAAAACCGTGGCTATAAACTCATGTCACACAAGTGGCTCAGTGTTCCTGGTGATTAGGGCTTTTTGGGCAAATAGGAGGATGCTGGGGGCTCCCCACAACTTTGGACAAGCCCCCCCATGCCTGCCTGCCCCTGCTTTTCCACTGTCCTGGGGGATGGCCATTCTTCACAGGCCGTAACCTACTACCATCTGTCACTGTCCTGGACCACCACATTCCCCATTCACTGTCTTGGAAGACCCCTAAAAAAACTGTAGAAGTTGCGTAAAGATTTTGGTCAACATTCAGCGAACCAGCACAGAAGAAAAACAAATTCTTCAGCATTTCCAATCCCTGCCCCTCCCCCCGCCCACCTTGAGGGTAAGAGCACAGAGCTGCTCTCAGAGGCAAACCCCCAGGCCTGCTGTCCGCAGGCACGTGGGGCTGTGTGGCTGGGCTGGGCCAGGCTGTGGCCCCAGGCCAAGGTGCCCGCCGGAGGCCACACCGTGAGTTGGGCGTCTCACGCACCTTTCACCAGCTCATTGATCAGCGTGCGCAAGTAGTTGGTCTGCTTCTTCTTTCCTTCGCACACCTGGACCACATCCGCAAGGTCCTGGCGAACGTCCTGAAGCAGCTTCGCGCCCATCTTCACTTCTCTCTCAAAGAACCTGAACAAAGGATCCTAAAATCGTTCAAAAGGGTGAAGAGAAGTTAGGAAGAGGTTCTTTCTCCAGCAGAAAGATCAAACAGAAGTAACTCGGCCTCCGGGGAGAGCCCCAGAGCTTCCAACCTGTCCAGAGTCATGGACAGCTCTGGCAGAGCGTGACTTGGAATCGAGCTTGTGTGAGGCTGAGGCTGCTCGGAAACCCGCCGAGGCCCTGCCTGAGTCGCAGCTCTCGGGGCCCTCTCGGGAGGAAGGGCTGCGGTCGCTCGCTGTGGAAGCTGTCTGCCTATCTCGCCGTCTTCTGAGTATTTTCAGTCCACTTCAAAAGGGCCAACTCATTTTGCCCAATGCCTGGGCTCAGCTAGACACCTGCCCTGAGGTGACATGGATGTGAGCACGTTCCGTCCGGCACAATGGAATCAATGATCCACGGAACGATGGTCTGTGACCATATCCAGCACCTGGGACCTTGAGACCTGGCCGGCCCGCCACCCTGCAGCTACCTTGATATCCAGCACCTGGGACCTTGGGACCTGGCCGGCCCGCCACCCTCCAGCTACCTTGATATTCTCCACAGTGCGCTTGAGGTGGCTGAGTGTCTGGGGGATGAGGTGGAGCCAGTTGGACGCGGTGGTGTGCAGCGTCCGCATCCAGGCAGGGCGGCCGTCAGACGTGGAGTCTGTCCTCGTCTTTTTCTCGGTCTCTGCGTAGGCCAGGTCGTCCTCGTCCTCCAACATCTGCATCTTCAGCATCTTACTGATCATGTCCACGCCTGGCCCATAGTCCCACAGTCACAGCAGGAGGGAGGGAGGGGACGGGTAAGAAATCACAGAGGGAAAAAGGACTTGAATGTAAAGGCCACGTGGTGAGTCTGCACTGGGAACTGCAGCAATCTGAAAGGTGCTCAGTCGTGTATATATATATAGAGAGAGAGACGGAGTCTCGCTCTGTCACCCAGGCTGGAGTGCAGTGGTGTGACCTTGGCTCACTGCAACCTCTGCCTTCTGGGTTCAAGCGATTCTCCTGACTCAGGCTCCCAAGTAGCTGGGATTACAGGCACGCACCATCAGGCCCAGCTAATTTTTTTTGTGTGTTTTTAGTGGAGACAAGGTTTCACCATGCTGGCCAGGCTGGTCTCGAACTCCTGACCTCAGGTGATCTGCTCGCCTCGGCCTCCCAAAGTACTGGGATTACAGGCATGAGCCACCATGCCTGGCCAGTCGTATATGTTTTTAAAGCACAGAAAACGGCCTGACCAGAAAGCTAACGAAACAGATACAGAAGAAAAAACTGTTACCAGGTCAAGTACATGACTCTTAAAACTGACCCAGCAAGACAGACACAGTGGCCCACACCGACAGTCCCAGCACTGTGGGAGGCTGAAGCGGGAGCATCTGTTGAACTCAGGGGTTCAAGACTAGCCTGGGCAACATAGTGAGACCCTCATCTCTACAAAAAATGAGAAAGCCAGGTGTGGTGGTGGCACCTGTGGTCCCAGCTACTTGGGAGAGTGGGGTGGGAGGATTGGCTTGAGCCCAGGAAGCTGAGGCTGCAGTGAGCTGTGATTGCATCACTCGTCTGAGTGACAGAGCAAGACTCAGTCTCAAAGCAAAACAAAAAAACTGAACCAGCAGTCTGAGTCCAAAGACTCAAGGAAGGCTCTTCAGGACCCTGGGTTCACTGCGACACCTGGGCCAAGCCCCAGCCCGCTTTGTGCCCGACCATGAATGAGTGCGTGCTCGAGAGGGGCTCCAGGAGGGGGTGCCACCTGCCCTCTTAACTCAGAAAACTGGTCGCCATGGTGTCCCTTGACCTGTGACTGCCACCGTGTGGCTGGGATTACCCCGAACCTTGTGGTGCCTGTAGTGTGCTCCAGCCCCGCCCAAGTCACCCGGCTTTCCCTCCGGCCCCGCCCAGGTCGCACGGCTTTCCCTCTGGCCCCGCCCAGATCACCCGGCTTTCCCTCCAGACCTGCCCATGGCACCTGGCTTTTGCCGTCTCTGGGATGTGACTGGTGATGATGCAGGGCAGCTGGATCTCTGGGTTAGGGCAGCTCCCCTTTCCTGCCCCGACACAGAGTGCTGAATGTCAGGCTCCCAAGAGCGCTGCCTCTGGGACTTGCACCGCAGGGAGGCAGAGCCTGGGCCTCGCTGCTGTGCTCTAAGTGGGACTGGACTAGGTGACGGGTGTGCTGTCCCCTGCACAGTGCTGGCACAGTACGGGGCTCAAAGAGCAGACATGATAGGCCTGAGGGGTCCTTCACAGGGACCCAGTTGTGCAGGGCCACACTGGGGCTCCCGGCATGTGACACCCAGTACTAAGCACAAGCCTCTGTAGGAGCCAATGCCCCTGCCTCACCCTTGGTACCCAGGGCTTGGTACCCAGGGCTCCAATTCTCCTGGGCTTCCTCGCCAGCTCCACATGACTCAGCTGCCAACCGTCTTATGTGTTCATTCTGAATGGGCAGCTGGGTTTGCGGGCCCAAAGCTGGTCTACAAGCACATCCTCCGTGGGAGACGGCTGCTCTCACAGGAGGCACAGATGCCCTGCAGGGTGGCCTCGGCTGAAAGTCAAGCCCCATAACTGGAAGTTCTGCCTACAGGACTAAAGAGGTGGCCTGATACTATCCTGTTAACTAGCCGTGAGCTTCAGCAACCCCTTTGTCTTCTTTGCTTTTTGTGATTTTTCCCCGTAACAAAAAGTCGAGATTTGATCAGCCACTGTCAACCCCATGTGTAGTGCTTGGAGGCTTTGTGAAGGCCAACTGCTGGGCCTGTCCCTAGTCCTGATGGAGTGCGTCTGGGCAGAGCCTGGGAACATGCATTTCTTTCTTTTTTTTGAGACGGAGTCTTGCACCGTCACCCAGGCTGGAGTGCAGTGGCGCGATCTCGGCTCACTGCAAGCTCTGCCTCCTGGGCCCACGCCATTCTCCTGCCTTAGCCTCCCGAGTAGCTGGGACTACAGGCGCCCGCCACCATGCCCGGCTAATTTTTTTTTGTATTTTTAGTAGAGACAGGGTTTCACTGTTGTTAGCCAGGATGGTCTCGATCTCCTGACCTTGCGATTCACCCGCCTTGGCCTCCCAAAGTGCTGGGATTACAGGCGTGAGCCACCGCACCCGGCTGGGAACCTGCATTTCTAAGAAGTTCTGGGGAGGTTACTGCTGCTGGTTTGGGAGCCACACTGTGAGAGACACTGGGTTAGAGAATTTTTAAGGTCCCTTGTGGCTCACAGCACTTGAAGTCTTGAAGAAAACATCTTGTAAGTGAAAAGGAAAAAAAGACTGCTAAAAAATTCTAGGGAAGATGAATGGTTTTAAAATATCCCTTAATATCAGGTACTTTTCAACTCTTGAAGAAAAAAAAAACAGTTTTTGTTTTTTGAGACAGAGTCTCGCTCTGTTGCCCAAGCTGGAGTACAATGGTGCATTCTCAGCTCACTGAAACCTCCGCCTCCCGGGTTCAAGCGATTCTCCTGCCTCAGCCTCCCGAGTAGCTGGGATTACAGGTGTCTGCCACCACACTCGGCTAATTTTTGTATTTTTTGTAGAGATGAGATTTCACCATGTTGGCCAGGCTGGTCTCGAACTCCTGACCTTAGGTGATCCACCCACCTCTGCCTCCCAAAGTGCTGGGATTACAGGCGTGAGCCACTGCACCCAGCCTTTTTTTTTTTTTTTTTTTTTTTTGAGACAGAGTCTCACACTCTGTTGCCCAGGCTAGAGTACAGTGACGTGATCTCGGCTAACCGCAACCTCCACCTCCCAGGTTCAAATGATTCTCCTGTCTCAGTCTCCTGAGTAGCTGCGATTACAGGTGCCCGCCACCACGCCCACCTAATTTTTGTATTTTTAGTAGAGATGCGGTTTTGCCATGTTGACCAGGCTGGTCTGGAAATCCTAATCTCGAGTGATCTACCCGCATTGGCCTCCCAAAGTGCTAGGATTCAGGTGTGAGCCACTGTGCCCAGCCAGTAACTGCTTTTCAATATGAGATGAAAATCTAAATGTTATTTCTAGGCTCATTTACATAAATATCAAGGCTCTTCTCCAGAACTGAGTTGATGCTGCAGAAAAGATCCCTGTTAGAGCCAATTCTTTCCTCTGCCTCCCCGCCGAGTGGAGCTAAGAGCAGCTGGAGACTGGCAGGGAGGCCGAGGCTGACAGAGCCACACCCAGCATAACCAGGGAGGGCCCTGGGACAGCAGTGCACACTCACCCTGTGTGTGGGGACCCTTGCCACCCACCCTGCGTGAGGGGAGGACCCTCGCCACCCACCCCATGTGTGGGCACCCTCGCCACCCCCTGCGTGTGGGGAGGACCCTCATCACTCACCCTGTGTGGTAAGGAGGACTCTCTCGGCGTTGTTGGGCAGGCCCAGCCAGGAGGGCGTCTGGGTGTCAGGGAGCAGCTCCACCCACTGCACAAACTCCTCTCGCCTAGAAAACCAGTGCGTTTGGAAACGATGTTAGAGGCTACCTCTGAGTGACACCAGACGCTCTGACGTCACAACTGTCTCCATTCCAGCAGGCAGCAGCATACCTGATGCCATCTGGCATTTGAATGTCTTTATGCCCGTCAACCTTGCATGCCAGCTTAAATTCACTGTCGAAACTCCTGGTTGTGAACAGGCGCTCCAGGAAGGTGTTGAGCAGACGTTGGTCAAACTCGTTGTCCACGCGCCCGCCATAAATGGACTGGGCCATCAAGGTCTTTAGTGCAGACCACGGGATCTTATCCGGTGAGATGTTCTGCCTGCCCTGGGGGAGGAAAAGCAGGGTTCGTGTGTGGTCGGAGGCGGGCATGCCCGGGGCTCCCTTTCGAGGGGCACAGCTTTCCTCCTCACTCCCCATGGCCCGCTAGGCTTTGGCGGTCACGAGCGGTCAGCTCGCTCTTCCAAGCTGAGTCTGGCCTCTCAGCACCACGCCCTGCAGCGTCCTTCCCAGGTGCACATCCGCTGCCTGTCCTGGCACAGCCCACACTTGCCTTGGCTGTGTCGTCCAGCCACGTGTCCACTGTATCGCAAGCTGACCGCAGGTCAGACTCTCCAAACTCATACTTCTTTGACCACCCCAGTGGTGCGTATCGTAAGCGTTCTTGGATGATGGCATGGAACCAGGCCAGCAGGAAGTACAGGCGGGCACGCTCGTTGGGAGACTGGGTGAGGAAAGTGACCGAGTACAGTCATTAGACAGCAGCACTTCTCCAAGAACAGCGCAGAGGCTAGGTCAGAGTCAAAGCTTTACAAAGAGCTCTCCACATCCTGGTGATGGCAGCAAATTCACACGAGTACTGTTGCTAGGAGAAAAGTATGCCAACTTTTCTATTAATAGAGATGTCATCCAATGAGGCCATCAGAGAATTTATTCAGCCAATAAGAAATCTACAGAAGACAGAGTTTCTAAGAATGTCAGAAAAGGTGGATATGGCACAAAATAGAACAGAATTGACAGAACGAAACCCCTGCCCTTCTCTTGCCCAAGAGTCTTGGTTTTCACTTGGCACCTGGGAGGGCTCGGCTTGGTCTCCGGGGGCCTGTGCTGGGGGAGAGGAGATTGTCCGCCACCTGGGGACACAACGCTGAGTCCCAGCTTCTCCGTGGGAGAAGCTGCTCCTCTGGGACCTAATCACACCCCATAATCAAACATGGCTTTTACTTTTCAACCTGCTCACAGGAAGGAAATTTTAGAGAGAGAGACAGGATCTCACTATGTTGCCCAGACAGGTCTTTTTTTTTTTTTTCGCCCAGGCTGCTGGAGTGCTGTGGCCGGATCTCAGCCCACTGCAAGCTCCGCCTCCCGGGTTCACGCCATTCTCCTGCCTCAGCCTCCCGAGTAGCTGGGACTACAGGTGCCTGCCACCTTGCCCGGCTAGTTTTTTGTATTTTTTAGTAGAGACGGGGTTTCACCGTGTTCGCCAGGATGGTCTCGATCTCCTGACCTCGTGATCCGCCCATCTCGGCCTCCCAAAGTGCTGGGATTACAGGCTTGAGCCACCGCGCCCGGCCAGGTCTTTTTTTTTTTTTTAGACGGTATCTCGCTCTGTCGCCCAGGCTGGAGTGCAATGGTGCGATCTCAGCTCACTGCCAACCTCCGCCTCCTGCATTCAAGCAATTCTCCTGCCTCAGCCTCCCCAGTAGCTGGGACTACAGGCATCCACCACCACGCCTGGCTAATTTTTTATATTTTTAGTAGAGACGGAGTTTCACTATGTTGGCCATGCTGGTCTCAAACTCCTGACCTCAAGTGATCTGCCCACTTAGGCCTCCCAAAGTGCAGGGATTACAGGAGTGAGCCACCACACCTGGCCTGCCCAGACAGTCTTGAACTCCTGGGCTCAAATGATCCTACTGCCTCGACCTTCGAAAGTGCTGGGACTACCAGTGTGAGCCACTATGCCTGGCCAAGGAAAGAAATTTTACCTACAGCCGAAAAGCAAAAGCACCTGTGCAGTTCACCGCATGGCACTTCTGGGACGCCCAGGGACCCACTTCTGCATTTGGTGATGGCACTGGGCTTCAGCTTCTATGGAGAAAGCACGCCAGGAGGACAAGGTGCTTACCTTGCATATCCGTGAGACGGGAATGCTGCTGAACGTCCTCAGCATGTTGGCCTTCACCCCTGGCGGTGGCTCGAACACAAAGATGCGGCCCGCACGGAGCAGATTCACCGGCACCTAAGGGAGAGCGCGGCCCCCGTTACGGCTCGGGTGTGGACACGGGCGCCGACAGGACTGCCACACCAGCCTGCAACGTCTCCACCCCTTCGACTACCCACCTTGGGGTTGATCTCCATGGTGAGGAAGAGTCGGAAGCAGGCATGCGGCTGCAGGGAATGCAACTTCTTTTCGAGCTGCATCAGCCACCCTGGGGCCAGATGCACATTCTTCAGCATCACCCACCTGCACACACAACGTGAGAGTCACACAACACGCCAGGCTGCCTGCCTGAATGCCTGGGGACTAAGGCTTTCTTCAGCCAAAGAGAACAGGCCTACCTGCCCGACTTCACAGCGGTGTTGATTGCCTTATCTGCTTGGTTAAAGCCTTCTGCAGAGCCTGGCGCAAGGAAACTTAGTGTCAGCAGTGGCAGCCGCGGTCATCAATGCCCACCACGAATCCTGCAGGGCTCCAGCCCATGAAGCCCATCAAGTGCCCTTACCGATTGCAATTGAAGTGATCTGCGTGTTCTGCTCGGCTGCAAGGTCCTCGACATGCCCACTGGCGTCGTAACCAGGCACAGAGCACATTAAGACAGGAGTGTTGGGCTTCACCTGCAAACAGAGAAGGCAGAAGTTACAGCGGTGCCAGCAAATAGTGTGTACCTGTCAAGGGAAAGGAGCGCCCCGAGTGAGGGGCCTGAGATGTTCTTTCGGGGTCCAGAGGTGTGGGCACCACACAGCCGGTTGAGAATCCGCAGCGAGCTCCTGGTCTTAGGAGCAGACTGTAGCCTGGAGTGACAGGAGACGCCAGGGCTGCTGACAGCTGTGGTTGGGGAGCTGGGCGTGGAGTCTCTTGAGACGCCTGGGCTGTATCAGGACATTACCTCTGTGCCCACAATGTGGGTCAGGTCGAGCGGCTGCTCCATGATGGACATGAAAGACTCCCCAAGGTTTGTTGAAACAAACATGTGGGCCATGGCCAACAGGCGGTCGGGCCGGAAAGCCTGGATCAGGAGCAGGCGGTGGATGGCCTGGCCAATGGGTGCTGAAACAGGTACAGAGGGGTGGGTGCTGGGTGGAAGCAAGGACTTGGAGACACCCTCCCCTGCCTGCAGCGTTCTTCCCAAAGCACCCCACGCAGTATTTCAGGATCAGCTCAAATCAGGAAATTCAGCCACATCTCCTGTGCCTTCCGTGAGCCCTGTGGACACACCTATGAGAACACTTACCACCTGGATGTCTCCATAGGACAAGGTGCCGTTTGCTGATTTTTAAATTACTACACTAACACCTGCTGACTTCCTGAAAACACCTGAACGTACTCAGGAGGGGGGTCCACGCTCTGCCCTCCACAGTCCGACACTTCCCCTCAGCCTGGCTAGCCCAGGGTCTGGCTAACACACTCAAAACCGGCTGATGGCATTCCATTCCTCTGCAGCGTGAATACAGCCAGTTAACTCCTTACCATCAGGCAGGAGCTCCCCACCTAGTTCTCTTATGGTCTTCAAGCATGAGATGAATAGGAATTGGAAATTTCTGATCTACCTCTAAGCCAACACCTATCTAGAAGCGATCTCCCTAAGTGGTTTCCTTAAAAAGTTTAACATTGAAACACTTATCTTGGGCATCAGTGACCACTCACTCAGAGACAGGTCTCTGTCTGCTGCCCAGGCTGGAGCGCAGTGGCGCAGTCGCAGCTCATGCAAGCTCGACCTCCCAGGCTCGAGTGACCTTCCTGCGTTAGCCTCCCGAGTAGATGGGACTACAGGTGTAGCCAAGGCTGTATTTTTTGTAGAGATGGGGCCTCCCTATGCTGCCCAGGCTAGTAACTTTGCATGTTTTGAAAGCATCCGTTTAAGCAGCAAAACCCAACTTTACATTCAGGTTCAGAAAGAAAACCACAGCGGGGCTTACTTGCAGGTGTTTCTTCACTCCAGAGGTAGGGCACGGTCTGCTCCGGGGAGCTGCTGTCCAGCCAGATGCCAAATTGCTGTGGAGACAACAGTGGAAGCACCCATGGGGCAGGGCCGGCCTCGGGGGACTGACGCAAGAGTCTGACGCGAGAACGCAGACACAACATTCTGGGTTTTATACAACATGCGATTCCTGACATTTCCTGGGAAAAGGCCGACATTTTTCACTGGGAACATTCAAAAGAACAATTACCTCGTCTGCCTGAACCTTTGCAATCAAGTCCTTAAACGCGGGAAGGCAGCTCAGCCTCACCACCGCCTCCGCCTGCTCCACAGTCAGGCCCTGGATCCTCGGGGTGGAGCCAGCACTCAGGACGATCTCATTTCCTCTCAAGAAGTGCTGGAATTCTGCATCGTAGGTGGGCTCCCTGCGAAGGGTGCAACAGGTTAGCTAGGGTCCCTCATGTTCATTCCCACTGTCACTAAAATAACAGTTGTGATTTAAAGAAAAGAAAAGAAAAAACAGGCCAGGCACAGTGGCTCATGTCTATAATCTCAGCACTCTGGGAGGCCAAGGCAGGCAGATCACTTGAGGTCAGGAGTTTGAGACCAGGCTGGGCTGCCAACGTGATGAAAATCTGTCTCTACTAAAAATACAAAAAAAATTAGCCTGGGGTGGTGGCAGGCGTCTGTAGTCCCAGCTACTCAGGAGATTGAGGAAGGAGAACTGCTTGAACCTGGGAGTTGGAGGTTGCAGTGAGCTGAGACTGCACGACTGCACTCCAGCCTGGGAAACAGAGGGAGACTCCATCTCAAAAAATAAAGGAAAAAATAAAAGCACGTATCTGATCATGAAACCCTTGTGGGCCACCAGCAAGATGGCATCCTCCTGCGGGCGTGAGTGCTCTTACCCCACGGTGCCCTTCAGTTTGATTCTCGCCAGCAGCATGGCAAAGGTGATGTGGTCCTGATGCAGCATGCCTCGAGCCACTCGGTTAAATGCCACCTGGGACAAGAGCAGGAGACGATGTTGTTCCATAAGAGAAGCAGCACCCTGCTTCCCCCCGCCGGGGAGCGGCTGAGGACCTCGCTCTCTACCTGGAAGAGGTCCTTCGTTATAATGGACAGGCGCTGTGTGTGGTCGGTGACGCCCTTCAGGTTCGGGTTCTCATATAAGACGTTGTGATAAATGTCCAGGAAAAACTGGAGGGAGTACTGGTACAAGAAGTGTATCTGAAAGGAAGCAGTGGGCAGCCGTGAGGCAGCTCCCCTGGCACCCGCCGAACTTCTGCGTGGCCGACGAGCTACTGTGCGGGGCCGGCCAGCCTCTGCGCCGCCAAGGCACCCACCTGCTTGAGGGACTCCATGGTGAAGTAGATGCTGCTGCAGGCGGTGGAGAGCGGGAGGTACTGCTGGGACACGGTCTCCACCTCCTGCATGACAATGTCCGTCTCCTCAACTTTCCTGGTGACCTCTGCAGCCTCTCTCTTCAGGTTCTCCAGAGTGGTTATGATGGTGTCGTCGTCCAAAATGCGCCCTTTCACCTCGTTCAGAGCTTGTAGTAGAGATTTTTCCAGCTGACGCAAACGGAGCTGAAATTCCCCTTAAATGAAAACATCCAGAGTTTGCAATAATACTTCAGAAGTGTTTGCCACAAACGTGGAACATCCTAGTCACTTAAAAGTTCAGCCCCTTCACCTGCACCAACCATCTAACAGCCACAGGTCCAGATCCTACCTTGAAGTTTAAGAAGATCAGATCGTTTCTCATCCACATCAGGTCTTTCTGCTTTAAGTACTTCATTTAGACACTGGCTTTGTAAACTGCTACGGGTGACTGTGAAGTTTACAAAAGTAACCCGGGAACAGAGATCTGGTGGGAACTCGACCTGCCAAAATAGATAACAGAACAGTCTGTTTTAATTCAGCTTCAAAACCAAATCCTGCCAGATTTCCCTGAAGAAGAGTCCCATTCCTTACAGTTGGATCCCGGGTGGACAGGAAGATGACAAACGATGGCGACAGGTCTATGTCCTGGTCCCCGAGGGTGATCAGCACTCTCCCTCCTGTTCGCCGCACTTCACGGTTCAGCACTGGGTTCAAAACTGGATCGTAGCTTTCCACATCCTGCACAGCACACGGGTGGAACTTGATGGCCAGGGCTTTGTAACTTTATCTTCACCCAAATGCTATGTTGCTGTCCTACTTTAGATAAGCATACCTTCCCAAAAGCCACCCACCACTTGTGTATGGTGGCCACTAGCTATGTGTGGCTACTTACATTTAAATTAACTAAAATTGGCCAGGCGCGGTGGCTCCCGCCTGTAATCCCAGCACTTTGGGAGGCCAAGGTGGGCGGATCACGAGGTCAGGAGATCGAGACCATCCTGGCTAACATGGTGAAACCCCGTCCCTACTAAAAATGCAAAAAATTAGCCAGGCGTGGCAGTGGGCGCCTGTTGTCCCAGCTACTTGGGAGGCTGAGGCAGGAGAACGGCGTGAACCCGGGAGGCGGAGCTTGCAGTGAGCTGAGATCACGCCACTGCACTCCAGCCTGCGCGACTGAGCGAGACTCCATCTCAAAAAATTAACTAAAATTAAAAACTCAGGCCGGGCGCGGTGGCTCAAGCCTGTAATCCCAGCACTTTGGGAGGCCGAGACGGGCGGATCACGAGGTCAGGAGATCGAGACCATCCTGGCTAACACGGTGAAACCCCGTCTCTACTAAAAAATACAAAAAAAAACTAGCCAGGCGAGGTGGCGGGCGCCTGTAGTCCCAGCTACTCGGGAGGCTGAGGCAGGAGAATGGCATGAACCCGGGAGGCGGAGCTTGCAGTGAGCCGAGATCTGGCCATTGCACTTCCAGCCTGGGTGACACAGCAAGACTCCGTCTCAAAAAAAAAAAAAAAGCCAGGCGTGGTGGCTCATGCCTGTAATTCCAGTACTTTGGGAGGCTGAGACAGGCAGATCACTTGAGGTCAGGAGTTCAAGGCCAGCCTGGCCAACATGGTGAAACTCCATCTCTACTAAAAATACTAAAAAGTTAGCTGGGGGTGTTGGCACATGCCTGTAGTCCCAGCTACTTGGGAGGCTGAGGCAGGAGAACTGCTTGAACCTGGGAGGTTCAGACTAGGAGACAGAGCAACACTCCATCTCAAAAAAACAAACAAACAAAAAATTAAACACTCAGTTCCTAGTCACACTAGCCGTGGGAAGTGCTCAGTATAAGCCACCTGAGACTAGTGGCTACCACACTGGAGAGTGTGGACCATAAAGCATTCCTGCCCCTGAAGAAAGTTCTGGGGGACAGTGCTGATACAGACCCTCTGAACGGCATTGTATTTCATTTCTTAAATTTTTTTCAATTTGCATAATGAATTCATCTTGTTGCAAATCTGATGCTTCCTAGTGACCTTACATGCTGTATTTAAAAACAAATTTTTAACTTTTAAGTTCAGGAATACAAGTGCAGGTTTGTTACATAGGTAAACTTGTCATGGGGGTTTATTATACAAATTATTACACCACCCTGGTTATAAGTCTAGTACCCATTAGTTGTTTTTCCTGATCCTCTCCCTCCTCCCACCCTCCATGCTCTGAAAGGTCCCAGTGTGTGTTGTTCCCCTCTATGTGTCCATGTGTTCTCATCATTTAGCTCCCACTTATAAGTGAGAACAACTGGTACTTGGTTTTCCACTTTTGCATTAGTTTGCTGAGGATAATGGCCTCCAGCTCTATCCATGTTCCTGCAAAGGAACATGTTCCTTGTTCTTGTTTCTTGAACATTTTTCTAGTTCTTTTTTTTTTTTTTTGAGACAGAGTCTCACTCTGTCACCCAGGCTGGAGTGCAGTGGCGTGAACTCGTTTCACTGCAGCCTCTGCCTCCCAGGTTCAAGCAATTTTCCTGCCTCAGCCTCCCGAGTAGCTGGGACTACAGGTGTGCACCACCACACCCGGCTAATTTTTGGATTTTAAATACAGATGGGCTTTCACCATGTTGGCCAGGGTGGTCTTGATCTCCTAACCTTGTGATCTGCTTGCCTTGGCCTCCCAAAATGCTGGGATTACAGACATGAGACACCACGCCTGGCTGTTTCTTGGTTTTCATGGCTGTACTGAATATAATTTTTTTTTTTTGAGATACAGTCTTGGCCGGGCACGGTGGCTCAAGCCTGTAATCCCAGCACTTTGGGAGGCCGAGGCGGGTGGATCACGAGGTCAGGAGATCGAGACCATCCTGGCGAACACCGTGAAACCCCGTCTCTACTAAAAATACAAAAAACTAGCCGGGCGCGGTGGCGGGCGCCTGTAGTCCCAGCTACTCGGGAGGCTGAGGCGGGAGAATGGCGGGAACCCGGGAGGCGGAGCTTGCAGTGAGCCGAGATCACGCCACTGCACTCCAGCCTGGGAGACACAGCGAGACTCCGTCTCAAAAAAAAAAAAAAAAAAAAAAAAAGATACAGTCTCTTTCCGTCTCCCAGGCTGGACAGTGGCGCGATCTCGGCTCACTGCAACCTGTGCCTCCTGGGTTCAAGTGATTCTCTTGCCTCAGCCTCCCAAATAGCTGGGACTACAGGTGCCCGCCACCTCAACCAGCTAATTTTTGTATTTTCTGTAGAGACGGGGTTTGGCCAGGCTTTCTTGAACTCCTGACCTCAGATGATCCACCCGCCTCGGCCTCCCAAAGTGCTGGGATTACAGGCATGAGCCACCTTGCCCCACCACTGAATAGAATTTTAAATGCAAATAATGATTCTGCCAAGTTTATCTATTATAGAACCATCTCAAAGCTTTATCCTTCTGATACAACGTGAAGTCTTACAAAGTTGAAAACTAAATGCAGTCCCCAAAAAGGAATTCACTCTTGAATGCGGTGTTTCAAGAATTCAAAGGTCAACACCAACCTGGACCAGAAGGGGGTTCCCAAATCGCAGTGCACTCTCTAAGTTCTTCCTGAAGGCGTCATCCAGGAAGCTGGTCCGTGTGATCTTACGATCCTTATATTCATTCATAATGAATTCTGTGGCCTGTCCAGAGGGGTCAATGATCAGGGGATACCTGAGGATGAGGCCACAGAAGAGAAGGTTGAAACACTGAATGGGAAAAGCACAGGATCATGGTCAGCCAAGTCCCTGATGAGAGGGACAGGCTGTTACCGCCACCCGAGGGTGCTTTCCAGAGACGCTTTCAGGTTTACCAACAAAGCTTACATGCTTAATGCTAACATCACATCATCCTTTTGAAGAATTATTGGCATGAGGAGGTAGCTTGAGTCATATACCAGGAGGGCCATGGTTAAAAATCCTTTTTCTTCTGGGACAATCGTCCTCCCTTAGCATCTGGCACTGTTAGAATAGCGTTTTCGTATTTACGATCCTTCTAGACAGCCGGTATCAACACCGACGCTGAGCAGCACCAAGGCATTAACTTTACACAGAATTTAAATTGCCAGGGACTGTGTCAAATTACAGACACTATCTCAGGTAATCCTCCTAACAGCCCTACGAGGCTGACACTGTTATCAAACCACTCTACAAATGCGGAAAGAAGGGCACAAAGAAGCTAATGTGAAGTACCTATAGTCTAGCCAGTTAAAACGTGGAAAAAACCTAGCTGGTAATACACACAAGCTTCTACAAAACTCAAACTATCAAAGGGCATATGCTGAGAAGAACCACGCTGCTCTGCCTTTTGGACCCTGTTCTTTGGTCCCCAAAGTCCCTTCCCCAGGTGATGGCTTTTACCAGTTTCTCGTCTGTCTTTACAGAGAAGGTCTAAGCATTTACAGACACATGTGTCAGTGTGGGTGTTGTGGCCTCGGGGGAGGCCTCTACCGCCTGCTCTGCACCTGTCCAGCCTGTATTCGAATGTCCTGTAAAGACTGCCCAGCACCGCAGCGTGGTGGGCCCTCAGGAGGACCATCTGAGTTATCTCCAGTCTTCAGCTGGGACACACTTGCTCTTAGATTAGCCATTTTGTACACAGGCCAAGCTACTGTTGAATGAACACCTAGAAGTGGAACTCCTAGGTGAAAGGGTCATTTAGGCAAATCTAGCCCTGTGCACAGGGTGTACTGATCGATTCATATTCTTGTTGGCGCCACCTGGTGAGACATGGCGCCCTCTCAGCACCTAGCCCATCTTCACTGCAGTTACGTCCCAGTTCTTATTCTGTCCTTCCTAAACAGAAAAACAGGCAGCACTTCCCCTTTAACTAGCTATTTTCAGTTCTTGTAACAGAGGACTGTTTGAATGTCCACCCCCAAACACAACCCTGCCAATCAATTTTATTTTTATTTTATTTTTTTTTGAGATGGAGTCTCGCACTGTCACCCGGGCTGGAGTGCAGTGGCGCGCTCTCGGCTTGCTGCAATCTCTGCCTCCCGGGTTCAACTGATTCTCCTGCCTCAGCTTCCTGAGTAGCTGGGACTACAAGCGCCTGCCACCACACCCCACTAATTTTTTGTATTTTTAGTAGATATGTTGGCCAAGCTGGTCTCAAACTCCTGACTTCGTGATCTACCCGCTTCGGCCTCCCAAAGTGCCGGGATCACGGTGTGAGCCACCGTGCCCAGCCTATTTTTATGTTTTTTTGAGATGGAGTCTCGCTCTGTTGCCCAGGCTGGGGTGCAGTGGCGTGATCTTGGCTCACTACAACCTCTGCCTCCTGGGTTCAAGAGTTTTTCCTGCCTCAGCCTCCTGAGTAGCTGGGATCACAGGCGCACACCACCACGCCTGGCTAATTTTTTTGTATTTTTAGTAGAGACAGGATTTCACTATGTTGGCTAGGCTGGTCTCAAACTCCTGACCTCATGTGATCCACTGTGTCTGGCCCCTGCCAATCAATTTTAGAAGGTTACAAGAAGCATTCACTGCAGAATAACTCAGACACTTGACAATAAAGAGAACAGCACACGCCCCACCGTCAGAGGAGCATCAAGCTGCCAGCACTGTATGCCCACGTCCCATTTTCTAGTCCTCTCTTCAAACAAGGGTGTATTTTGAACAACATTCAAGATCACCACCCACGTTCTTCCCGAGCCTCTCCTTGGCACCCGAGCTCGCACCTGTTGAACCGTTTCAGCATGATGGCGTTTTCTGTGCACAGGTCATCAGCAGGCAAGGAGCTGGCCTGCCAGCGAAGACGCTCATCCGCATTGGAAAGGTATTCCGTCCTGGCAATATCTGTACGGAACTGAAAGGCAAGGCCGTTACCTTTCCTCCTCTTCGAAGCCACAGATGGGGCGTTCTAACTGTGCACTAAACACCAGCTTGCCTCACACTGCTCGCACATCCTTTCTGAATTCCCCGCGATTCTCACCTGGATGTTGGCCTGCTGGAGGTGATGGGACCAGGTAGTGAACAAGTTCTGACGCATCTGCTGGTCAAAGTAACCCGCGTAGGCAATGAACGCAGCCGACAAGAGACAGTCCCCAGCAATGGTGGACATCTGGTTTTTGAAAGTTTCACTTGTTTTTTCCCATCGTTCACGTTCAGCAGACAAGCTCTTCAGAAGAGCAGTGCTTCGGTTTACCTAAAAGGAGAACCGAACAAGATGCTCAGGGATCAGGCCTTTCAGGATTTATACCGAATCCTGTAAATTGGTTCATCCACATCATGTGCAGGGTTTTGGGTGGGTTAGAAACGTGCCCAAGTTGTTCACAATCCCAAAGGAGATAAGACCCAGATCATACATAACTAATGACCACACACGACTCAGAATCTCAGCGGGGCAGAGGCTGAGTGCGGAGTGAGGCCTTCAGGCAGCAGAGCAAACAGGTCTGGAGCTGCCAGTGGGGTATTCAATGGCTGTAAAGCATCCAGTTTGTATCAATCTATCCGAATTAACAACACTTAGTGAATAGTGAATACTCAAGTGTGTATTATTTTCCAGGGAAAAAAGTGCTCTGGGCCCTTACAGATGTTACAGAGCGAATTCACTGAGGCCAGCATGGTACATGCAGCGCGTGTTAAAGTGTGTTAATCTCTGCTTCCACGGCAGGAAAGACTGAGGATGAATGATGATAATCTTACTTTTGCCTCGACAGCAGCCAGATCTGCCTTGATAGCCTGGGCCTCTGAGATCAGGACGGCGTATTCCTCCTTGTAGCGGGCGATGCTGGCTTCCAGGTCTCGGATCATCTGCTCCACCTCGTTGGCCTTCTGCTGGTTGTCCTTGGCGTCATCTTCCAGCTTCTGCAGCTCATTGCGTAGGGGCTCCACTCTCTTTAACATGTCTGCATAGTTAAGCTGGGAAGAACCAATTGATAACTGTTACTTAAGTGACAGAAAATGAGGTTATCTTTCACATGGGAGCTCTTGGCTGTGTTAATCACCTGTGCGATTGCCCATTTCACCATAGGGCCGCAAGCCAGGGAAGCCCGATTAACAATTTCGTAATTGTAACTTGGATTGGACATGTAATTTTTCTTCATCTTCTCCCTTATGGCGTCACTGTAAGAGAGGAATGATATTTCTAAGCACATGCGGGACAAAAGCAAGGAAGAGTTTTCATAAAATTAAAATGGAAGAGACCAGAGCCAGCTGTCATCTCATTGCCCTAGTGACTGACCACTGGGGATGAGCGAGACTGACCCTTGGTTCTCAGGCAAAAGCTGGAAATGTGCTCTCAACACTTGAACAATTTCTTTCTTTTTAAAAAGCGAGACAGGGTCTTGCTCTGTCACCCAGGCTGGAGTGCAGTGGCGTGATCTCGGTTCACTGAAGCCTCGATCCCCTGGGTTCAGGCAATCCTCCCACCTCAGCCTCCCAAGTAGCTGGGACTACAGGTGCATGCCACCCCACCCAGCTCATTTTTGTATTTTTTGTAGAGACAGGGTGTCACCATGTAGCCCAGATTGGTCTCGACTCGTAGGCTCAAGCACTTCACCTGCCTTGGCCTCCAAAAGTTCTGGTTTTAGAGCCGTGAGCCACTGTGCCTGGCCTGAACAGCCGAAAGTTCTGGGACTGGAGGCGTGAGCCACCGTGCCTGGCCTAAACAACTGATTTCAATTTCTGGCAATACCTTGGCACTTCCACTTTCTCACCTGATCTCCTCTGCAGAGAAGTTGACGATGGTGGGGATGAAGTTCTCCCGCATGATGATGGAGCGGATCTGCTTCCAGTCCGTGGTGCTTTCCCCCAGCAGCAGGCAGATGGACTCCAGCGCCAGCTTCACTGCAGCAGGAGGGTTGGCCATGGACCTCACCTCCACCAGGTGCTGCTTCTTGATCGACTTCACAGCTGAGTGGCAGCAGGAGTGGATGAGGGTCGATGGGTGAGAGAAGACAGAGCAAAGCATGGTGAGAATGAACCAAACAGTCAGGAGCTCCAACTCCAATGAGAGAAAGGACAGCTAGCTGCTCAGAAGAGCTAAGAAATGAGAGACTTTTCTGTATTAAACCCTCTGGAATAGGGTAAGTAGCTGATCTCTTAAATGATTACGAAGATCTTACAAAATGCAAGCATTCCTTAAAAAGCAGGATATTACCTTTAATATTTATTTGAGACAATAATTTATTTGAGACAGAGTCTAGCTCTGTTGCCTAGGCTGGAGTGCAGTGGCACGATCTCAGCTCACTGTAACCTCTGCCTCGCAGGTTCCAGCGATTCTCCTGCCTTAGCCTCCTAAGAAGATGGGATTACAGACCCCTGCCACCACGTCTGGCTAATTTTTTGCATTTTTTTTTTTTTTTTTGGAGACAGAGTTTTCGCTCTTGTTGCCCAGGCTGGAGGGCAATGGCACGATCTCGGCTCAATGCAACCTCTGCCTCCAGGGATCGAGCAATTCTGCCTCAGCCTCCCAAGTAGCTGGGATTACAGGTATGCACCACCATGCCTGGCTAATTTTGTATTTTTAGTAGAGGTGGGGTTTCTCCAAGTTGGTCAGGCTGGTCTTGAACTCCCAACCTCAGGTGATCTGCCCGCCTCAGCCTCCCAAAGTGTTGGGATTACAGGCGTGAGCGACTGAGCCCTGACAAGAATATTTTTAAGTGTAATTGTGCATTTATTTCATACAATTTCAACAGACATTTTAAATTTGCTACAATTTAGAGGGATGAGTAAAGATGTGGAGTTAACAGTTCTAAAACAATGGCTGCCAGGCACAGTGGCTCACACATGTAATCTTAGTACTTCTGGAGGCTGAGGCAGGTGGGTCGCTTGAGCCCAGGAGTTTGAAACCAGCCTGGGCGATATGGCAAAACCCTGACTGCACAAAAAATACAAAAATTAGCTGGATGTGGTGGTGCGCCCCTATAGTCCCAGCTACTCAGGAGGCTCAGGTGGGAGGATCATCTGACATGGAAGCCTGAGGCTACAGTGAGCCATGGTTGCACCACTACACTCCAGCCTGGGGGACAGAGTGAGACCCTGTCTCGAACAAAGCAAAACAAAAACAATGGCCCACGACTACTATACACTGAAAAAGTTTTCCAGGCTGAAACTTTTGTAGATCAATTTTAAGTAATTATTTAGAAGGTGAGAACTACATTAAATTATCATCCAGGCCGGGCGCAGTGGCTCAAGCCTGTAATCCCAGCACTTTGGGAGGCCGAGACGGGTGAATCACGAGGTCAGGAGATCGAGACCATCCTGGCTAACACGGTGAAACCCCATCTCTACTAAAAAATACAAAAAAAAAGGCCGGGCGCGGTGGCTCAAGCCTGTAATCCCAGCACTTTGGGAGGCCGAGACGGGCGGATCACGAGGTCAGGAGATCGAGACCATCCTGGCTAACACGGTGAAACCCCGTCTCTACTAAAAAATACAAAAAAAAAGGCCGGGCGCGGTGGCTCAAGCCTGTAATCCCAGCACTTTGGGAGGCCGAGACGGGCGGATCATGAGGTCAGGAGATCGAGACCATCCTGGCTAACACGGTGAAACCCCGTCTCTACTAAAAAATACAAAAAACTAGCCGGGCAAGGTGGCGGGTGCCTGTAGTCCCAGCTACTCGGGAGGCTGAGGCAGGAGAATGGCGTAAACCCGGGAGGCGGAGCTTGCAGTGAGCTGAGATCAGGCCACTGCACTCCAGCCTGGACCACAAAGCGAGACTCCGTCTCAAAAAAAAAACAAAAACAAAAAACAAAAAACAAAAAACAAAAACAAAAAACAAAACAAAACAAAAAAAAAAAAATACAAAAAAAAAAAAAAAAAAAACCACTAGCCGGGCGAGGTGGCGGGCGCCTGTAGTCCCAGCTACTCGGGAGGCTGAGGTAGGAGAATGGCGTAAACCCGGGAGGCGGAGCTTGCAGTGAGCTGAGATCCGGCCACTGCACTCCAGCCTGGGTGACAGAGCGAGACTCCGTCTCAAAAAAAAAAAAAAAAAATTACCGTCCAAATCCAACTCTGAATGAAAATCTATAGCTTGGATGGTGCCTTTGAATTCATCTTGTTGTATAAGGTAAAAACTACAGATAAGTGGGTTATTTGAAACTGGTTAAATACTAGTGGGCAAGAAGAGAGCACTGTTTTTTTTTTCTTTTGTTTTCATTTATTCAAAAATAGAGATGGGGGTCTTGCTATGTTGCCCAAACTCAGGCTGGTCACAAACTCCTAAGTTCAAACGGTCGTCCTGCCTCAAACAATCCTCCTGCCTCAGCCTCCCAAAGTGCTGGGATTAATGCGAGCCACCTTGCTTGGCTGACAGCAGTCTTAATCACTGCATAAACTGCAAACTAAAATAGGGTGGCAGGTTATTGCCCTTTCTCTTTTTTTTTTTTTTTTGAGACGGAGTCTCGCTCTGTCGCCCAGGCTGGAGTGCAGTGGCCGGATCTCAGCTCACTGCAAGCTCCGCCTCCCGGGTTTTTACGCCATTCTCCTGCCTCAGCCTCTCGAGTAGCTGGGACTACAGGCGCCCGCCACCTCGCCCGGCTAGTTTTTTGTATTTTTTTTTTTTTTTTTTTTTTTTTTTGGAGACGGAGTCTCGCTCTGTCGCCCAGGCTGGAGTGCAGTGGCCGGATCTCAGCTCACTGCAAGCTCCGCCTCCCGGGTTCTTACGCCATTCTCCTGCCTCAGCCTCTCGAGTAGCTGGGACTACAGGCGCCCGCCACCTCGCCCGGCTAGTTTTTTGTAGTTTTAGTAGAGACGGGGTTTCACTGTGTTCACCAGGATGGTCTCGATCTCCTGACCTCGTGATCCGCCCATCTCGGCCTCCCAAAGTGCTGGGATTATAGGCTTGAGCCACCGCGCCCGGCCGTTTTTTGTATTTTTTAGTAGAGACGGGGTTTCACTGTGTTAGCCAGGATGGTCTCAATCTCCTGACCTCGTGATCCGCCTGTCTCGGCCTCCCAAAGTGCTGGGATTACAGGCTTGAGCCACCGCGCCCGGCCATCTCTTTTTTTTTTTTGAGATGGAGTCTTACTCTGTTGCCCAGGCTGGAGTGCAGTGTCTCGGCTCACTGCAAGCTCTGCCTCCCAGGTTCATGCCATTCTCCTGCCTCAGCCTCCCGAGTAGCTGGGACTATAGGCGCCCGCCACCACGCCTGGCTAATTTTTTGTATTTTTTTTTTTTTTTTTGAGACAGAATCTTGCTCTGTCGCCCAGGCTGGGGTGCAGTGGCCGGATCTCAGCTCACTGCAAGCTCTGCCTCCCGGGTTTAGGCCATTCTCCTGCCTCAGCCTCCCGAGTAGCTGGGACTACAGGCGCCCGCCACCTCGCCCGGCTAGTTTTTTGTATTTTTTAGTAGAGACGGGGTTTCACCGTGTTAGCCAGGATGGTCTCGATCTCCTGACCTCGTGATCCGCCCATCTCGGCCTCCCAAAGTGCTGGGATTACAGGCTTGAGCCACCGCGCCCGGCCAATTTTTTGTATTTTTAGTAGAGATGGGGTTTAACTGTGTTAGCCAGGATGGTCTCGATCTCCTGACCTCGTGATCCGCCCGCCTCGGACTCCCAAAGTGCTGGGATTACAGGTGTGAGCCACCGCGCCAGGCCTGCCCTATTTCTATAGCATCTTATAGGCATGTAAGGAATGGAAAAAGAGAAGTAAGTGACTGCTATCAATACTTAAATTAGCAACTGGGTCATAGCCAGAGCACTCAGAAATAATTACAAGACAGTCACACTGAATATTTTGTATTTCTTGGTGAAATTCAACTCAGGGATAAATAGCATATTTATGTTATTATCAGCAGATCTCTAAAAACGTATTATTGACATAAAGCTTATATTGTGAAGTTTCTTTTATGAGAGGGGTTTCACTATGGTACATACAATCTAGCTTTATAGGAACTTTGCTTTAAGAGATGAAGACAGTCTCAAGCACTCAGAAAAAGCTTCAGATGGTTACTAATGATATTTTTGGAAACATACATAACCAGAACCTTTGAGGGAAGCGTGTGTGCGATGTTCAGTGACCTGAACTCCACAGTAATGTTGAGGAAGAGCACCCTTCCTAGACGTCAAAGCTCTGACAGTCTTTACATACCATTCTGGGCCTCAATGACAGCAGGTTCCACCTTATCAAGATCTTCTTTGACACTCATCTGTTTGTCTGCAATTACCTCCTGCTGCTTATGCAGCTGTTCCTGGATTTCTTGGCTCATAACCTAGAAAGGAAGGATGGCTTAGGTATGGGTTAAGCATTAATTTGCTGAGTAAATTCTAAACAACATTCTTCACTCTGCCAACACACACACACACTCACACACTCTCACACTCTCTAACCCTAAGACCCATTTTGAACTACAGTTCCTACTCTCTCATTGGAGACTGAAAATGCCCAGTCCGTACAGGCAGAATTCCCTGACACCATACCTTCTTCTTTTCAGCCTCCTGCTGGTCTTTCACCATCTTTTTCAGCTTGTCATTGGCTGCTGCATTCTTCACCTCCAGCTCCTGGCTCTTTATCCTCAAGTCGCGACGCAGTTCTTCTACCTAAAGAGCAAAGCCCACACTCTGAGATGAGAAAGGTGCAGAAATCACATGGAAAGGGGTCCTCACTGCAGCTCACTCCCGTGAGGAATTTGTGCCTGTGGCGCACCTGGTCAACTGTCTCCTTGATCTTCCTGAGCCCCACGTTCAAGTGCATCTGCTGCTCCTCCAGCTCGCTCCGCTTCTCGTGGAACAGGTTGGCGTAGTGATTGATGAAGTCCAGGTAGTGGCGAGGGGTGATGGCCATAGTTCTGCCGCCTCGCTTTGCTAGTCGAGCATTCGCCTTTCAGAAAACAGTTACATCTTCTCACTCTTCGGGAAACTCTGTGACTTAACCTCAGAAAACAAGTTTGGTCTTGGCAGACGGGTGTGACATGACAGAAGGAGCCCAGCCCTCGGGGGCCAGAACACTCGAGTTGGGCCTCAGCTCAGCCACTTACAGCTTTCGAGACGCCCCCTACACTTCCAAACTTCTCTAAACCCCTTAACTTCTCTACACTGAGGATGGTGATTATGCCAACTTTAGAGGTGTACTTTATGTGAAAGGCATCACAAATGTCAGTTACTACAGAAAGGTTAGCTAGCCTGCTTCCACCTTTTATTAATAAGAAATGACACAAGCAAGAAAGGGGCAAGGCAGGCCTGACGTGAGAAGCTGCTCTGGTCCCTTGATTTCTGGAGCACAGCAAGATGATCAGACTACCAGGGGAAGCTGGGGCCGGAAGACATTCCAAGGGCAATGGAGACGGCCTGCAGGGACTGGGCAGCAGGACACCTACAAGCTCAGAATGGATGTCACAAACCTCTTCCGGGAGAGAGGAGTAGACTGAAAGCTTCTATTACAGAAAATCTATAGCAAGGATTAGCAAAATACAGCTAGCAGGCCAAGTCCTGCATTTTTCGGTAATGAGGTTTTACTGGCCACTGTCACACCCATTCACAAATATATGGTCTTTGGAGGCTCTTGCCCTACAATGGCGCACTGAGTAGCTGTGCTGGAGACTACTCCACCTGCAAAGGCTAAAACATTTACGATGTGGCTCTTTAAAGAGAAAGTGTGCTGATTCCTGGTCTACAGGAGAGAGTAAGGGCCTGAACATACAGCAGCACTGGGAGAAACAGGCCAAGGAGATCACTTTATTAGAGGCAGAGTCAGTGGGGGCACTAAAGTGTTAGATGGCTCCAGAATTTGCAGCCCAGTGACAAGAATGAGACGTTGTTAAGGAGGCAAGAGGTAAGAAACAACTATTTCCTTTACAAATAACAGTACAATGTCAAATATGAAGTGCCCTCCTAAGGTCTATTTATGGTTTTTTGAGTCTACATCTTGCTCTGTTGCCCAGGCTGGATTGCAGTGGTGTGATCTCAGCTCAATGTAACCTCCTCCCACCTCAGCCTCCTGAGTAGCTGGGACTACAGGTGCCCACCACCAGGCCCGGCTAGTTTTATTTTTATTTTTTGTAGAGATGAGGTCTCGCCATGTTGCCCAGGCTGGTCTTGAACTCCTGGGTTCAAGCGATCCTCCTGCCTTGGCCTCCCAAAGTGCTGGGATTACAGGCATGAGTCACTGCACCTGGCCTTAAGGTCTATTTTTATAGCAATTTAGTTTTATGTTAGCATGATGGTTAGTTCTGTGTTTTATGTGTTGATCTGAAAATTGAACCCACCTGGTGAAGAGTCTGATGAACAAACACACAGCTGTTCACAATGGCTTCCCGATGGGATGGTGGCTGTGGCAGTTTATCATACACAACGGGCATGTAATCAGGAACGATGTAATTTGGCTTCTCCAGGTCCATCTTACTTGTGAATTCTTTGCCAACCTGATACAGTGCTTCAGTGGACCAGTCTCCAAACCAATTCAACACACACCTGAGAAAGAGGCCCACGTTTCAAAACAGCTACGAAGGGCAGGCTTTGACCCTTGGAAGGACACCGACTTTCCCGACCCAGAGCCAAGTAAAGGTCCGCATACCTGTTGAAAAGTGCTGGCGATGTGGCTGCCCGGTCCTTGAGTCCTTCCGAGGACGGGTTCATGGTGAACACGACGTGGAGGTTACGGATAACCTGGCTGGTGAACCACTTGTAGAGCTCCTCGTGCGAGTCCAGCATCAGGCCTTCCTTCTGTGCCCCCTCTTTGCACTGCGTCATCAAGGTGGCATACTCATCTCCTTCAAAGAGACCAGGCACCTGGGAAACAGCACAGGGCTGACTTACTGGTCCCCCGGTAACATGTAACGCAACGCAACACGTCACCTAATTACCTCTCCATTGGCCAGAAGGGTATTCATTCGCTCCAGGAATCCAGAATCTAATACATTAGATTCATCCATTATAAATGCTATCTTTTCATTTTTACAGCCAGAGCGTCTCAATACTGTCCGCAGATCTTCATCGAAGTCTTCCCCCGTGTACTTCCTGTGGACCTACAGAAGCACAGGCAAGTTAGGTCCATTCCTACTCACTGAGCTCTGCACACACATCAAGAATCTGTTGCTGGGATTAAGAGGCCACCAACCAGACGCACCTTAATCTGGTACACACTCAAACCGTTCATCCAGGCGACAAAACGAGACAGGGTAGTTTTTCCTGCTCCACTAACACCAATCAGAAGCAAGTGGCCTTGAGGTTGACGGAATATTCTGAAACATCATGAGAACTGATCAATGTTAAGGCTTATAACGCCTCATTCCCCTTTTGACTCATATCTAGTGTCTACAGTATTTCGGACATGTTTTAACTTGAACTCGTATATTAAACGTTTGCTGAGCAACTGTCATTTGTGAGGTCCAGGAGGAATGCAAAGGCCGGTAAGACACGGTCCTGTCCTCCAGACTGACATGAGACTAATGCAATCCTAGCAGAAGGTCAAAGGGCCCTAATCATAGCAGGCATGCAGTGCTGGGGGGAGGAAGAATGAAGTTCTGCTTGGGATAAACTGAGGAAGGCTAAGCTGGACTTAGAAAGAAGAGAAGGGGGAAGCTGCTTGGCAGAGAAGGCTGAGGTGGAGGTGGTAGGACAGCATCAGGCCTGGCGTGAGCCGGCTCACATACTTACTCAAGAGCAGCTTAGGCGAGAGGCGGGCCTGTAACAACAAAAAAGCCCACCTGTCAATCCTCAGCACGTGGTCTAGGACTTCATTGAACAGGACCAGCGGAACATCAAGTTCTTCTTCATAAAAGACCTTCAGCCTAGCTTTGACATAATCTCTTAACTCTTCTTGGTCTACTGGGATGTAATCCTATAGAAAAAAAAGTAATACCCAAATTACTTAGAAAAAATGTTAGTTATTAGATCAAAGTCAACTGTATTTCCACATACCATGAAGAAACTGTTAAAAAATGCAACAAAAGGCCGGGCGCGGTGGCTCAAGCCTGTAATCCCAGCACTTTGGGAGGCCGAGACAGGCGGATCACAAGGTCAGGAGATCGAGACCATCCTGGCGAACACGGTGAAACCCCGTCTCTACTAAAAATACATAAAAAACTAACCGGGCGAGGTGGCGGGCGCCTGTAGTCCCAGCTACTTGGGAGGCTGAGGCAGGAGAATGGCGTAAACCCGGGAGGCAGAGCTTGCAGTGAGCTGAGATCCGGCCACTGCACTCCAGCCTGGGCGACAGAGCGAGACTCCGTCTCAAAAAAAAAAAAAAAAAAAAAAAAAAAAAAAATGCAACAAAAAAAGGTATCATTTACAACATAGCAAAAAAATATAAATTCACTAGAAATGGATCTAAAAACATGAAAAGTTTTTATAGAGAAAACTGAACTTCACCAAAAGGCAATGAAGATGACCTCAATACATGAAGAGACATACCCTGATCACAGAGGGAAAAACACTCTACTATAAAAATGTCAGTTCCATCAAACTCAACCATAGGTTCAACGTAATCCCGAGCGAAACCTCACTAGTGGGAGGTGCTTACTGTCTTGGTGCAACCTGACAAGTCAATTCTGCATTTCATTTGGAACAGGAAAGATCCCTCTAAAAAAGAAGCAGGTGTGAGGGCCTGCCCAATTTTTTTTTTGAGAGTAGCCTCGCTCTGTCACCAGGCTGGAGTGTAGTGGCGCGATCTCAGCTCACTGCAACCTCCACCTCCAGGGTTCAAGCAATTCTCCTGCCTCAGCTTCCCAAGTAGTTGGGACTACAGGTGTGCGCCACCACACCCAGGTAATTTTTGTATTTTTAGTAGAGACGGGGTTTCACCATGTTGGCCAGGATGGCCTTGATCTCTTGACCTTGTGATCTGCCTGCCTTGGCTTCCCAAAGTGCTGGGATTATAGGTATGAGCCACCGCACTTGGTCTGGGCCTGCCCTATTAAACAGACTTATTACCATAATCAGGACCATGTGGTTTTAGCACAGAGAGCAACCAACAGATACCTATGCACACAGGGAAACTATGATGACAGACTGATACTGTAGAGTAAATTATTATTTAATAAACTTTGCTGGGATAAGGGGCATACACAAGGAAAGAACTGAAAATGGAGCCACTGCTCACTCCATACACAAACTCAATTAGAGACGTGATTAAGGGTTTCAAAGATCCATCTATTTTTTTTTTTTTTCCTTGAGACAGGGTCTCACTCTGTCACTCAGGCTAGAGTACAGTGGCCTGATCTTGGCTCACTGCAACCTCCACCTGGGTTCAAGTGATTCTCCTGCCTCTCAAGTAGCTGGGAGGACTACAGGCACATGCCAACATGCCTGGCAAATTTTTTTTTTTGAGTAGGAGTCTCCCTGTGTCGCCCAGGCTAGAGTGCAATGGTGCAATCTCGGCTCACTGCAACCTCTGCCTCCTGAGTTCAAGTGATTCTCCGGCCTCAGCCTCCTGAGTAGCCGAGATTACAGGCACGCGCCACCACATCAGGCTAATTTTTGTATTTTTAGTAGAGATGGGTTTCACTACGTTGGTAAGGCTGGTCTCGAACTCCTGACCTCGTGATCCACCTGCCTTGGCAAGACGGGGTTTCACCATGTTGGGCAGGCTGGTCTCGAACTCCTGACCTCAGGTGATCTGCCCACCTTGGCCTCCCAAAGTGCTGAGATTACAGGTGTGAGCCACTGTGCCCAGCCTGAAAGATACACTTTAAGAACGTTTGTTCTTCAAAAGATCTTAGAAAGGAGTAAAAAAATGGCTGGGCGCAGTGGCTCACGCCTACAATCCCAGCACTTTGGGAGGCCGAGATGGGCGGATCATGAGGTCAGGAGATCGAGACCATCCTGGCTAACACGGTGAAATCCCGTCTCTTCTAAAAATACAAAAACATTAGCTGGGCGTAGTGGCAGGTGCCTGTAGTCGCAGCTACTGGGGAGGCTGAGGCAGGAGAATGGCGTGAATCTGGGAGGCAGAGCTTGCAGTGAGCCGAGATCATGCCACTGCACCCCAGCCTGGGTGACTGAGCAAGACTGTCTCCAAAAAAAAGAATAAAAAAAGATAAGCCACAGGGAGATGTTTCCTATATATGAAAAAGAATGGGTACCTAGAGTCTTAAAATATATAGAAAATTCTACCAACATTGAACACACCCACTTTACTACTCCGGGCTCCTATCAGGCCCTCTGCCTCGTACGCCCTCCCTGACGTGGTGAACCCTTCTAGAGAAAGCTGAACTTCACTGAAAGCCACTGAAGAAGACTTAAACACATGAAGACCCAATGCAAGGGTCACTCTACCAGAAATCTCTTCCCAGCCTGAGTTACCTCCCTCTGTCCCGCTCTTTCCTCCATTGGAGGGGGAGCTCCCTAAAGGAAGCTCTTACTCATGTCTATCACCTGGGGCTACTGACTGAAATGCAAGTGAAGAATGTAACTCAGTAAACATCCTCATCCTTGTCAGAGAAAAAGGACAACTCACAGCCATTCTGGAGAGGTGAACTCCATCTAGTATTTTAGCACATGAAACATTTTCACACAAGTTATTCACAACTGTCCTATTTTCAGTGTGAGGAATGTGAAAACAAATTTGTGAAGCAAAGATATTCACTGTAAACCCACTGAAGCAACACCTTCTACCGGATGGCAATCCAATGGCTTGACCCTCACACAGAAGTCAGAACCCCAGCAGCAGCCAGCCAGCCATACTCCTGGGAGTTCCTGCCCTAAAGCATCAGTGACTGCAAACCCATAGCCCATCACTGACGTAACAGCAGCCTCATTTGTAGTGCACTTCAGGACAAAGAGATTTTTCTTGTTTTTTAAGTGTTTTTTTGAGGTAGGGTCTCACTTTGTCACCCAAGCTGGACTCTTTTTTTTTTTTTTTTGAGACGAGTCTTGCTCAGTCACCCAGGCTGGAGTGCAGTGGCGCGATCTTGGCTCACTGCAAGCTCCACCTCCTGGGTTCACGCCATTCTCCTGCCTCAGCCTCCCAAGTAGCTGGGACTACAGGTGCCCACCACCACGCCTGGCTCATTTTTTGCATTTTTAGTAGAGACGAGGTTTCACCGTGTTAGCCAGGATGGTCTTGATCTCCTGACTTCGTGATCCGCCCGCCTCGGCCTCCCAAAGTGCTGGGATTACAGGCGTGAGCCACTGCGCCCGGCCAGCTGGACTCTTTTTAAGTTTTAATTCTTTTTTATTTTTGAGACAGAATCTCGCTCTGTTGCCCAGGCTGGAGTGCAGTGGCATGACCTCGGCTCACTGCAACCTCTGCCTCCCAGGTTCAAGCAATTCTCAGACTCCCGAGTAGCTGGGATTACAGGCATGTGCCACCATGCCTGGCTAATTTTTGTCTTTTTTTTTTTTTTTCGTATTTTTAGTAGAGACGGGATTTCACCTTGTTAGCCAGGATGGTCTCGATCTCCTGACCTCGTGATCCGCCCGTCTCGGCCTCCCAAAGTGCTGGGATTACAGGCTTGAGCCACCGCGCCCAGCAATTTTTGTCTTTTTAGTAGAGATGGAGTTTCAGCATGTTGTCCAGGCTGGTCTCGAACTCCTGACCTTGAGTGATCTGCCTGCCTTGGCCTCCCAAAGTGCTGGGATTGTAGGCGTGAGCCATTGCACCTCATTGTATTTTTTTTTTTTTTTGGGACACAGTTTCACTCTTGTTGCCCAAGCTGGAGTGCAATGGCACAATCTCAGCTCACCTCAACCTCTGCCTCCCGGGTTTAAGAGATCCTCCTGCCTCAGCCTCCCAAACAGCTGGGATTACAGGCATGGGCCACGATACCCAGCTAATTTTGTATTTTTAGTAGAGACGGGGTTTCTCCATGTAGGTCAGGCTGTTCTCGAACTCCCGACCTCAGGGGATCCACCGCCTCGGCCTCCCAAAATGTTGGGATTACAGGCATGAGCCACTGCGCCCGGCCAATGTTTTGTTTTTTAAAGTATTTTTTGAAACAGGGTTTTGCTGTTTTACTCAGGCTGCAGTATGGTGGTGTGATCACAGCTCACTGTGACTTCCAGGGCTCAAGCCTCCCAAGATGCTGGAACCATAGGCGTGAGTTACTTTGCCTGGCTAAATTTTCAAATTTTTTTGTAGAGATGGGGTCTTACTATGTTGCCCAGGCTGGGCTCAAACTCCTGGGATCAAGTGATCCTCCTGCCTCAGCCTCCCAAAGTGCTGGGATTACAGATGTGAGATACCATACCTGGCCCAAAGGTATTTTTGAGTAGAAGATAATTGGTTAGAATTGGTTAGAATTAGAAAGGGACGGCAGAACAAGAAGGACGTCTAAAACACTGCGAGTCTGCTACCTTTGACAGCCAGTTGCTATACAAGATGGGCCGGCTCATTGCCTTCTCTCTGTCGATGTTAGGGAAGTGCTTCAGAGCAACCGTGTCGATGTTCTCGTCAGTCCAGCGCCTCTCCTCATCCTCCACGAGTCTGTGGGGAGAGCAGCACGTGCATTTGGGTAACTACAGGCCACGGTGAAGAAGCACCATGTTTGTGGGTGCTGTGGGCTCTTCCAAAGGATGCAGTCTTTATCACACATCTTCCTTTACTATGCATGGACAAACCTAAGAAGCTGAACTCATGACAGCTTAGGCAACCTGAAATTTTATTTACTTATTTATTTATTTACTTTACTTACTTACTTACAGAGTCTCACTCTGTTGCCCAGGCTGAAGTGCAGTGGTGTAATCTTGGCTCAATGCAACCTCTGCCTCCCAGGTTCAAGCGATTCTCCTGCCTCAGCCTCCTGAGTAGCTGGGATTACAGGTGTGTGCCACACCATGCCCAGCTAATTTTTATATTTTTAGTAGAGATGGGGTTTCGCCATGCTAGTCTCGAGCTGTAATCCCAGCACTCTGGGGGGGCAGAGGCAAGCAGATCACTTTAAGTCAGGAGTCCGAGACTAGCCTGGCCAATGTGGTGAAACCCTGTTTCTACTAAAAATGTAAAAATCTGTCTCAAAACAAACAAACAAACAAACAAAAAAAGGGAACTGTGATGTATGTAGTTTTAGAGGTGTAAGACTTACTTACTACAAGGCAAGCAGGTGAGACTGTGATTGCCCTGCCGTGTGAGGACCTTTCGAGAAGCTGACTGTAAGATCTCCTATGCGGGCTACCAGGTGAGGGTCTACTGAAGGCAGGTATATACTTACTTACTGAAGCCAATATGAATTTGTAAGCACAACTGCTGTTGCTACATTTGAATTTAAACAAAATTCTCTGTGGTATTAGAAATCTGTGAAAATTATATTGTGGGAGACAGGGTCTTGCTCTGTCACTCAGGCTAGAATGCAGTGGCACAATTATGGCTCACTGTAGCTGCAGCTTCCCAGGCTCAATCGACCTTCCTGTCTCAGCCTCCCGAGTAGCTGGGACTACAGGTACATGCCACAACACCTGGCTAATTTTTCATTTTTTTTTAGAGATGGGGGTTTCACTATGTTGGTCAGGCTGGCCTTGAACTCCTGGGTTCCAGGATCCTCCTGCCTTGGCCTCCCAAAGTGCTGGGATTATAGATGTGACCCACTATGCCCAGCCAATTTTTTTTTAATTGAAAAGGGGAGAGTGAAGGTAGTTGACACAGCAACAACCAAAGATCGTTTAAACAGCAGCAGAACTCCAATAAGAAATAAAAACAGGGCTGCCACAGCCAACACGCTCTGTACTCAGCCTTGCCTGTTCATCTCTTACAGTGGCTCTCAGTAATGTGCCCAGTATTACCCAAGAACCCCAAGGGGTCGGGTTTGAAAGCCAGCGATTACAACTAGGCAGTATTCTGAGACCTCTTGTACAGTAATGATAGGAAAACCTGCGGGATGACACCTGGTCCAGAAGCACAGCTGCCCAATACTTAAGCATTTCTTAGTCTGGAGGGCACCATCTGCCAAGTCATCTTACTGCGATTCAAACCACAAAACCTACACAGTTGATGCTGATCAGTCATCCGTTAGCGATTTTTTTCCCTTAAGTACTGGTCACTTAACTAGAAAAACTCAAAACTTACAAAACAAGAATTGATCCAAGTGGGCAACAGGTAAAAGAGAAAACCAGTGCCCCAGGGCTCCAGCTGCAAAGCCTCTGATGAGAACACAGGCTGAGAGTCAGGAAGAGGGATGGTGGTTATGGAGCATGTACAGTGGGCAGTTGTTGGGAGGCCTTTTAACTCAGCAGTGAACCCGTGCTCTGGGAAGGTTATCACAGGCAGCTGCTACCTTGTGTGGTCCCACCTGACAGTTTAAAAGGTTTATTAAAGTGCCCTGTTTTTTGACTTCTATGGTGTATCTTTAAAAAAAAGTACCCTGTTCATGGCCACAAGGTTTATGAAAGTGCCTTGCATAAGGAGACAGTGGTGGGCAGCTGGTGCATTCAGTGCACTGTGACTTTGGTACCCTGGGGCGACTGTCATCAGTGTCCAGGCGGGAGGCTGCCCTGACTGACGCTCCTTCCACCACTGGCACCACCTGGCTCTAACTTAAGCAGGCCACCCCTGCAAAGACCCGAGCTGGATCCTCGGCTTCCCTTACCTATCTTGGAAGAGACGCAGAGCTTCATGTGCCCAAATCCGAATGAGGCCTTCAACAGGCAGGGTCTCCAGAGGTCTCAGCGCTTCGAAGATGCCTCTCACCCACCTAGTCATTTCACGGGGCGAATAGATATAGTGAGGTTGTGTATCCTGGGTGAATCTCTCCTAAGGGAATGAGAAAAATGGAAGTTACATGTCAATATCTTAAGACACAGAGAAGTGGTCAAAAGGTAAAATGCGGCAAAATATGTTTACATTAAAGAACTCAGACCCTGAAATATTTAAGAAGATAGCTGGACATGGTGGCGGGCGCCTGTAGTCCCAGCTACTAGGGAGGCTGAGGCAGGAGAATCGCCTGAACCCAGGAGGCAGAGCTTGCAGTGAGCCTAGACTGTGTCAGTGCACTCCAGTCTGGGCAATAGAGCGCGACTCCGTCTCCACATGAGTAAACAATGTTGGAACAACTGGATAACCGTCCAGAACAAAGTTAGATTCAAGCTGCTCACTTTATGCTGAAATACATTTTGTTTCATGATTTAAACATTTAAACAACGAAACTACAAAAAAATCCTTCTGAAAATGCTTAAAATTAAAAGCAAATTAAATACTGGGAAAAAGCATCTGCCACCTCTGACAAGCAAGCCGTCCCAAAGCATGAAGAGCGAGGGAGACGCAGCAGGGCGGTCGGCGGCTCCCACTCATCCCTGCAGCCAGCGCTCCATGGGAGGCTCAACAGAGAGATGCCAACAGCAACGACGAGAGTCATTGCTCACCAAATGGGCAACGACATTTTTGTTAATGACTCTTTTTTAAATGTTGCAGAACACAGGGAAGCAGGTGCTGCTGGTGGGAGTGTAGCTGGTCCCACCATCCTGAGAGCAATCTGGCAGATACGCAGCCTTTCTATACGTTTAGAAACTGCACAGCCTCTTTTCTCATCATCTACACATACATACACACGTATCGGATAATGATCTACACATACATACGCACGCATCGGATAATGATCTACACATACATACGCACGCATCGGATAATGATCTACACATACATACGCACGCATCGGATAATGATTAAACATGGAAATGGCAGCAGTCTTAGTACCTGCAGAGAAAAGTGACTTTGAAGACAGACCTTGGAGAAAGTCTCTCGGCTCGATAACATCTCTGAATAAAGTCCAATCTTTTTCAACAGAGTTCTCATTTTTTTTTTGAGATAGGGTCTCACACTCTACCACCGAGGCTGGTGCAGTGGCTCAATCACGGCTCACTGTAAGCTCTGCCTCCAGGTTCAAGCGACTCTCCCACCTCAGCCTCCTGGGCAGCTGAGACTACAAGCATGCACCACTACGCCCACCTATTTTTTGTACTTTTTGTAGAGACAGGGTTTTGCCATGTTGTCCAGACTGGTCTCAAACTCCTGGGCTCAAAGGATCCACCCACTTCAGCCTCCCAAAATGCTGGGATTACAGGTGTGAACCACCACACCTGGCCAACAGAGTGCCTTCATTATGAGAGGAAAACAATTTCTGGAAGAGCAAAGAAACTCTGCGTACCTGAGACATGGTGTAGAACTCCACCATGGCAGCAGTGAGCGGCTCCGCATATGTCCGCAGGGATGGAATGAGCCTCAGCATGGCGCGGTTGAAGGTGCCGTAGATCTGTGTGAGGGAGGCGGGGCCCGGGTAATCCACATACACGACAGGCACGTGACGCAGGAACCTGTGCACAGACAGCCCAGCTCAGCGCCCCTCCCTGACAGCGGCTCCAGGGAAGGGGCAGTGTGCCAGTGGAGTCGCCCTGCCAGGGCCCTGTCTGGAGGTCGCTTCCTAACCCAGCTATGCAGACTTGACATCAGCGTTAGCTGAGATCACACACACACTGCTCAGGCTTGGGGTCCGACACATAACAGTCGATGGAAAACACTTGAAAAAGAAACCAGCAAAGATGAGAAAATAACCGAGGCTTATTTCAGCCTCATCTTGGCTCTACAGATGAGTCTGGAGCAGTTCATCACTACCAAGAGATCAATGCTTTCATTTTATTTAATTTTATGAGACGAAGTCTCGCTCTGTCGCCCAGGCTGGAGTGCAGTGGCCGGATCTCAGCTCACTGCAAGCTCTGCCTCCCGGGTCCACGCCATTCTCCTGCCTCAGCCTCCCGAGTAGCTGGGACTACAGGCGCCCGCCACCTCGCCCGGCTAGTTTTTTGTATTTTTAGTAGAGATGGGGTTTCACCATGTTAGCCAGGATGGTCTCGATTTCCTGACCTCGTGATCTGCCCACCTCTGCCTCCCAGAGTGCTGGGATTACAGGCTTGAGCCACCACGCCTGGCCAACGCTTTTATTTTTAACTTGTTTTCCTGGCATTACAGCAGAGAAGTAACCCAAGAGGAACCCACGATAAGCAGTATTGTTTTTATTCTCAAAACCAGGTTTTTGTGGTGCTGTGTTTACAGCAATCCTGAAGCTGTGTGTACAGCAATCCTGGAGCTGTGTGTACAGCAATCCTGGAGCTGTGTGTACAGCAATCCTGGAGCTGTGTTTACAGCAATCCTGAAGCTGTGTGTACAGCAATCCTGGAGCTGTGTGTGTGTGAAGCAGAGCAGTCTACCAAGCTGTTTTACCTGTGTGAGAGGGGCTTTCTTCCAGGGTCTGTGGGGGGATTACAAGCCCCAACAAACTGGATTCTCTCCAGCTTCACCCACGTTTGATCTGAGGTACGGTAAAAGCCTCCGTGCTCCACCATCTGAAGGAATGGACAGGTACTACATTAGGAGCAAAACGTGAACAAGAGACATTGTGGGGCAGGAAGGGCCTTGTGGACAGAAACAAACCTGTCTGATGAAGGATATGACCCTCTGCGTCCCATATTTATCCATATCTGGCAAGTTGATTTCATCACAGAACAACACCAGCCACTTTCCAAGTTGAACAGGAGCCAAAACAACCCCGTTAGGCGTGCGCCTGTACTCGCAGTAGTGATCAAAAGTCTTCAGAAGCAGCTCTGGCGTCGTAGCACTGGAGAAGTTGAGACCCACCACCTTTGGAGGGAAGACACAAAACCACACTGTGAGACCAACCCCCCGCTCAACACCAAAAGCTCTGCTGTCCACCTCCTGGCCTCTTTACCTCCATGTCAGGCAAGGCCCGGAGGGCGCTGAAGAGTGTCATGGTCTTGCCAGACCCCGGAGGGCCACACAAGACCAGGGGCTTGTGCTCGGCCAGCCAAGTGTACAAGAGGGCTTCGTGGCGGACTGTGTCCAGTGTCGGCACGACGACGTCAGGGGCTGCCACCTTGTGCGTCTCCACTTCAATCTGAGGCACCTTGGCCTGCCACGGAGACCACTCTCCGCTGATGGACACCTACACACAGAATTGGAAGTGTGAGTCAGGCTGGAACCAAGGTGTCTCCTCACGAGGTTTGCTTACCTGAACACAAACTTGAGCTTTCAGAATAAGGAAGGAATTGGTCAGGCTAATCTGCATTCTTTGCTAACACATGAAACTAAAAGGATAAAGTCCTTCTACGAAAAGGAATACAATGAAAAGAAAAACTACTCAAGGTCCATGGTCAGGTTGTTCCAGGACGAGTTAAATCAACACGGGCTGTAACCGCATGCTCACCTCATAATCGATAATGGGTATGTTGGGCGCAGTGGGCAGAGGCACGGTCGTGATTCTTCTGATGTATTCACCCAGCTCTGCTCTCATTTTTAGCCGGCTGTCTCCAGACAGGGACCAGAGTATGGCATAAACCAGATATCGCTATTAAAAGAGAAATTAAACTTTGATTTTTACAAAATTTCAACAACAAAAGAAAGACACTTACGGCAAAATTAACCAAAAAGACAGTGGTTCCCAGTTTTCTTGCATCACAGACACCCACTGCACCTTCCCTAGCCCCTCAACGAAGGCTCTGCCCTCGCTTAGGAGAGAGCACCTCCACGCAGGTGCAGCATTTCAGAGGTCCTCGGACCTGTGGTCGGGCGCAGTGGTGAGCTCTGTGAAGCCCCTGATGCCCCCTGACCTGAATGTAGCGCTCCAACTGCTCGATTTGCATGGGGAAGTCGGGATGGTTGGCGTTATACTGCGCCACGTTGCGGCAGGCCTGGTGCAGCATGGAGAAGAGCGAGCCCAGGCAGCGCAGGCGCGTTAGGTCCATGATGTGCTCCAGCTGGAAGGCGTGCTCTAGTGCCTTGGTGACCAGGCCGTTGGACGTGAAGTACGGTTGCATGATCGTGGCTGCATCTCTTTGGATCTGGAAAGTGGAATGAGTGATACTTAACTATCTTTCAAAAGGCAGGCGTGTTTCATGGATTCTAACCTGGTCCCAGGAGAAGGTCATATGACCTTGGAAAACTAATTTTGGATGAAGCTTTGGTGACCAATCCTCATTCCTTCACCCTGGTGGTTCTCAAAAACCCTGCTTCCCAGGAACTTTGGTTTTCCCATTGAATATGGCAAAGAGCAGTCTTCCATCAATTTGTAGAGAAAAGTAAGATAATGAAAAGAATTCGGTAAATTTTCCCATACATGACTTTTAACATTTGTAGCTGCTACAGCCGGGCTTCCTTGTTTAAGCTGGTGGAAGACAACATTGATTACACAACACTTGGCTGAGACTCACGCCTGTAATCCCAGCACTTTGAGAGGCCAAGGCAGGTGGATTGCTTGAGCCCAGGAGTTCAAGACCAGCCTGGGCAACATAGTGAGACCACATCTGAACATCCTAGCACCCTCGCGTCATGATGTGTGGGTCCCACCTGGGTGTACCTGCAGCATGGGGGAAGCGGCCTCCTCCCCCTCATCCTCTTTGCCCTTGCGCCGCCGCTGTGCCTCATCCTCCCCTTCATCCAGCGGGATGCTGCGTAGCCTGGCCAGGAAGTTGTTGAAGATCATGTCGGTGCTCAGCACATCCTCACTGAACCAGACCATGCCGCAGCGCGACACTGTGGCCAAGGTCGCGTATTTCAAGTCCTGTACCTCAAACATTATTCTCACCTTGAAAGAAAACATTAAGCAGATTTAATGACATAGGTTTAGAAAAAACCTGGACATTAAGATTCTTTCACCTATATACACACTGAAAGGGTGACTTAAAACTTAATTTTCCTATACAGAAAGTAGCCGGGCATGGTGGCGTGTGCCTGTAATTGCAGCTACTTGGGAGGCTGAGGCAGGAGAATCACTTGAGCCTGGGAGGTGGAGGTTGCAGTGAACCAAGATCATGCCACTGCACTCCAGCCTGGGTGATAGTGAAAACCTGTCTCAAAAAAATTTTTTTTCTGCACTTATTAAAAAAAAAACAGGCCGGGCGTGGTGGCTCATGCCTGTAATCCCTGCACTTTGGGAGGCCGAGGCGGGTGGATCACAAGGTCAGGAGTTCGAGACCAGCCTGGCACACATGGTGAAACCCCGTCTCTACTAAAAAAAAAAAAAAAAAAAACCAAAAAAAAAACCCAAAAAAAAACCAACACCTACAGCTCACATCACTACAGTATTCACCATTCTCTCTACAGGAATCTGGGCAGGACAAGTGTGTGTGCCAGGGAGAAGAGCAGGGCAGACCACCGTGTTTAAGGTTTCCCACTGTTCTTGAGGGCACAGAAGCAACAGCCCCTCCAAGGGTGATGTCAGTAGTGACTGCGTCCTGGGTACGCACTGGGCCTGGATCCCTCCAGTCTCATACAACCTGACCAGGCATGACCAGGCAGGCATGCTGTGTCTCCAGTGTTTTTTTTTTTTTTGGAGATGGAGTTTCGCTCCTGTTGCCCAGGCTTGAATGCAGTGGTGTGATCTCGGCTCACTGCAACCTCCGCCTCCCAGGTTCAAGCGATTCTCCTGTCTCAGCCTCCCAAGTAGCTGGGATTATAGGCATGCGCCACCACGCCCAGCTCGTTTTTTGTCATTTTAGTAGAGACAGGGTTTCATCATGTTGGTCAGGCTGGTCTCAAACTCTTAACCGCAGATGATCCACCTGCCTTGGCCTCCCAAAGTACTGGGATTACAAGCACGAACCACTGTGCCCGGCCTCACCTCCAGTTTAAAGATGGCGCAGGTGACTTGCTGGGGTCCCACTGCTAGTCAGTGGTTGAGATTCAAAGCAGGTGGTCGGACTCGAGTCTTAACCCCGGAGCTGTAACGAGGAGCTCAATCTCCTCTGACAACAGTTAGACTCTACTGATCAGCTGTCAGAGCGGAACTCAAGTTGTTGGAGTAAGTGCACTTTCAGACAGTACTCAGAATCCATGGCTGGTTCCTGAAGCTGAGATAAATACCAATCCTAAGCCTTGTTGTTGAAGGCTCATAAGCTGATCAGGCCAGAAACCTCGCATCATCCTTGAATTGTTTCCTTCACACTCACATCTAGTCCATCAGCAAATCCCATGCATGCTTTAAACTCCGACCACAGCCAGCCACCTCTCAGCACCTCTGCTGCTGCCAGCTCACCCCGTCCCTGATGCCTGGAGGACTGAGGCAGCCTTCAACTGGCCTCCTGGCTTTCACCCTGCCCTCTTCATTCTCCAAACGGCAGCCAGACGGATCTTCGTGGACATACACCACGGAACATCGCTCCTGCCAGGCTGCTCCATGGATCCCAGCTTGCCCAGTGTACAAACTCACACTCCCACAATGACCTCCAGGGCCCCTGACCTGGCTCGTTTCCTCTCTGGTCTCAGCCCTGACTTGTCCTCCCTAGTCCTCTCTGTTTTAGCTGACTGCCCCTTGCTGTCCTCATGCACACCGGCCCCTGTCCCAGACCTGCTACTCCTGCTTGTGTGTTCCTTTGCCCAGAATACTTGGGAGCCTTGGAACCTACTCCCTCACTCCCCTGTGTCTGCTCAAACCACGTTCACAGGGAAGGCTTCACATTTTAACCTCCAGCCCCCACCAACACCTGACAGCTCACTTTCCATTTCTTTTTTTCTTTGCACCAATCACTATTCATTTTGTTTGTCCATTTTAAGCATCACACATGAGCAAGGGCTTTTGTCTTCCTGCTTTTTTTTCTTTTCTGAGACAGAGTCTCGCTCTGTCACGCAGGCTGGAGTGCAGTAGCGCAATCTTGGCTCACTGCAACCTCCACCTCCCAGGTTCAAGCGATTCTCCTGCCTCAGCCTCCCAAGTAGCTGGGACTACAAGCGCCCGCCACCACGCCTAGCTAATTTTTTGTATTTTTAGTAGAGACGGGGTTTCATCATGTTAGCCAGGATTGTCTCGATCTCCTGACCTCGTAATTCACCTGCCTCGGCCTCCCAAAGTGCTGGGATTACAGGCGTGAGCCACCACGCCCGGCCTGTCTTCTTGCTTTCTTACTGCTGTATTTTCAGCATCTACAACAGGGTCTGACTCAGTGCAAATCTATACCGGGCCTGGCAGTGTTTATTGATCAGTAGGTGTTGTCAGGCACCTGCACCATGCACTCATTTCCCAAGGGACAGCCTAGAAAGTCCCATTCCAAATTTCTCATTTTCCCAACTCTTTAGATGTATAATAGCTTAAGAAACCCTAACGACAACCCCACCATACAAGGTTAACCGATAATCACAGAATGTGCTTATTATTCCATAAATGATAGAAAGCCATTAATAAAACCTATTAAAATGTTTCTCACTAGTCATGGAAATGGAAAAAAAAAATCTAGCAGTTGAGATGCTGCCTTTGAAAATTACTTACACAATGATCGCTACTCCACGGAATCTGGGTCCACAACTCCAGATCTGCACTTAGCTAGCATATGAATTTTAGTTGGCCAAAAGGAATTATTCAGTTGATGACATACAAAAGGCTACTTACATTGGGTGGAAGACTGAGGCGCTCTCCATTGGGCAGAGTTAGGAGCTTGTTGTCATCCAGCACTGAGTTCAAGTTCTCAACCCATTCTGGATCCACATCGCCATCGAAGACGATCCACTGGCGCTTCTGCAGCTCGCCTCTCACGCTGTCGATGATCCTGGTCGGGGAAGGATTTTAAAACAGCTGCTGACTAAATCAAGATTTTTTTTTTTTTTTGAGACGGAGTCTTGCTCTGTTGCCCATTCTGGAGTGCAGTGGCATGATCTCGGCTCACTGCAAGCTCCGCCTCCTGGGTTCACGCCATTCTCCTGCCTCAGCCTCCCGAGTAGCTGGGACTACAGGCACCTGCCACAATGCCCGGCTACTTTTTTTGTATTTTTAGTAGAGACGGGGTTTCACCGTGTTAACCAGGATAGTCTCGATCTCCTGACCTCGTGATCCGCCCGCCTCGGCCTCCCAAAGTGCTGGATTACAGGCGTGAGCCACTGCGCCCAGCCAATCAAGATTTCAACATTAGGCATGTTTACCTATGATGGTTTGAAGTGACCTTTAATTTGCTCAGACTTTGGCTGAAAATAATGTATACTCTGCTCTTGTGAGAGCAAAGTACGTAGGGCCCACATCCAGGAGAACACAAACACAGATCAAAGAAGACGTACTTTCTCAGCACGTGTGTGAAGAGCCCATCTGTCCATTCCCTGGTGTTGGGGTCCAGGGTTCCGTAGAGGTGGTCTTTGCTGATGGCCTTGGGGTCGATGATATGGGCCACACCTTCCACACCCTCGAGTCTCTCCAACGCCTTCAGCAGGACACGCCAGGCCATGCTTTTCCCACTTCCCGAGGGCCCCACCATCATCAGGCCATGATTGATCTGGGTGATCTGATAGAGCTGGAGAACCTGCAGGGCCCAACAGACCAGCACAGTGACCATCCCAGAGGAGGAATGGGGCCAGCTCCTCGCTCAGCCACCCCTTGTGAAAGTCAGCAAGAAACATTACGTGTGGACTTCTTCTTTTTTTTTCTGAAACGGAGTCTCTCTCTGTCGCCCACACTGGAGTGCAGTGGCATGATCTCAGCTCACTGCAAGCTCCACCTCCCAGGTTCCAGTGATTCTCCTGCCTCACTCCCCCGAGTAGCTGGGATTACAAGCACCTATCTATGGATTCTCTCTCTTTTTTTTTTTTTTTTGAGATGGAGTCTTGCTCTGTTGCCCAGGCTGGAGTACAGTGGCGCGATCTCAGCTCACTGCAAGCTCTGCCTCCCGCGTTCACGCCATTCTGCTGCCTCAGCCTCCCGAGTAGCTGGGACTACAGGCGCCCCCAACCATGCCCGGCTAGTTTTTTGTATTTTTTAGTAGAGACGGGGTTTCACCGTGTTAGCCAGGATGGTCTCGATCTCCTGACCTCGTGATCCGCCCGCCTTGGCCTCCCACAGTGCTGGGATTACAGGCGTGAGCCACCACGCTATCTATGGATTTTTAAAGGCAAGTACTGAAACTCCCCAACTGGAGAGATGTTACATAGGCCACATCTAAAACAAACATTTCCAAACTGGCGAGTTCTTTAGTAAGTCAGGAAGGCTGGAGCCAGTGGGACAAGACACCAACGAGCAGCCTCAACAAGGACACATCAGATCCCGGCAAGGACAACGAGAGACTGAATGGATGAGCTGTATGTTCAATCCCGTACAGCGTCTCTCAGGCTAAACACACACAGCTTGTGTAAACAACAAACTTTTTCTTAAATGAATCACATAGAGTAAAGGAAAGAAGCCAATACAGAATGTAAACTACTTACTGATCAGCAATTTAGGCTGTTCATCTCTGGCACTGGAAAGTCTTGTAAGCAGAATTTTTACCAGTATAAACAACTTTCCAAAATAGTCATGCACTTAGCATTTTCAGAAATCGAACTGTATCGTGTAAAATTTTCAGGTTAAGTATTGTTTCCTCTTCATTTAAACAACAACAACAAAAAATTCAAATAGGCCTTGGGCAAATCTTCATAAAGCATATTATGCACCTCCACAGCCTCTGTGGACAGTTTCATCAAAGGGCCCACGGTTGTCATTACTGGACACTAAGGCCAGCAGGGTCTGTGAGGGCAGTGGTCAAGGAAACAATCCGAGTTACCTTTTCAACCCACATTCCACCAACTTCTTCTCCATCTCCATATGTCAAATACATCTCCTGACACACTTTCTTCAGCTCTTCTCGAAGGGCAGTCATCTCACCCCTGTGATACTGGACTCCAGGGAACACGTCCGACAGGAGGCTGAAGAGCAGCGGGATGTCCTCTGCCACCAGCTTCGGCACCATCGTCTCACAGACGCTCTGTATCAGAATCTACGGGGAAAGGGCTGGGCTGTGAGCAGTGGAGCACGGCTTAAGTGCTGCCCGCTGCATCCCCAGGAGATGCGTGATCGGTAACTGTTGGTGAACAAAGGGTGCGACCATCACTCGCCCACATTCGTGCACTCAACTCACTGGGCCAACATTCCAGTCGATTCCAGTCATCCCAAGACATGTGAACCACAAGAAGAACCCACAAGTCATGGCTTAAATGTTAAAAAGGTAAAGTTAAATAATGTATAAGGTTTGAATGATCAAAACGAACCTCTTGTTCAGGGAGATTTTCAGCAATTTCTCCTTCATCAACTGCTTCCCCTCGTTCCTCTTTCTCCCTCTTTATCTTCTGGATTCTCTCTCTCTTCACATTGCCTGCACTCACCAGCACACTCTTCAAAGCCCGAAGACCAAAGTCATAATGGCTTTGGGAAGATAGCTGCTCATCGCATAGTCTAGATAAGAAAAATAGGCTTTCTTTAAAAACAGTATACTTTAAACAATAATAGGGTCAAGTGTCAAGAAATCAGAGATGGGTATTTTGAAAGACGTACCATCATTACACATAAAAATTGTAAGGTTGGCTGGACGCGGTGGCTCAAGCCTGTAATCCCAGCACTTTGGGAGGCCGAGACGGGCGGATCACGAGGTCAGGAGATCGAGACCATCCTGGCTAACACGGTGAAACCCCGTCTCTACTAAAAAATACAAAAAACTAGCCGGGCGAGGTGGCAGGCGCCTGTAGTCCCAGCTACTCGGGAGGCTGAGGCAGGAGAATGGCATGAACCCAGGAGGCGGAGGAGCTTGCAGTGAGCTGAGATCATGCCACTGCACCCCAGCCTGGGCGACAGAGCAAGACTCCGTCTCAAAAAAAAAAAAAAAAAAATTTTAAGGTTAAATGGGCACATTTATCACATGTAAGAAATATGATTAGGAAGAATTCTAGGCTACTTACTTAAAAAATGGGACGATTTTGTTGGCAAGCACTTCAGCAGTGCGGAAGCCCTGTGAGTACAGCATGACCTGGGCGATTAACTGCCGGTCGGGCTTGGTCATCGCCAGGCTCCGGAACAGCTTCTTCAAGTTGTCAGGAAGGTTAGACCGGCCCGCGTAGCCAGGGTTCATGGTGATGAAGATGGCCATGTCTGGGCTCACCTTGACTTGTTTGTTCAGTAGCTCACAAGTAATGGGGGCAGAGGCTGAGAACGAGATGACAGTGTTAAGGCTAGAAATGTTAAAAAACAAACAAACAAACAAACAAAAAACCCCATTCTAAAATGTCTCTAAAACAACAGACAAAGCTCTCGTTCTCCCAGGGAGCTGGAGTAGAGGGTTCCTGGGGGGCTGCTCTCTGGCCTTTCTTCAGGGACCACCAGCCACGCTCTCCCAGCCCAGGTGGACCCATTCCCATGCACCTCACGTGCACGTGTCCCAGGTCAACCCACCAGAGGCAGAGACCACTATGTTATTTGGGCAACACAGCACTGAGTGTCACAGAGAACTCAAGATAGAGATGCAGTCCACAAATGCGCAAAAATAAAAAGGAAGAAATGCCGCGACACTGACTGGCTTAGATCATGGGAATTACCTGTTCCTAGCATCGACAAAATAAAAAGAACCCCAAACCTCCAAGCACCTCTGAGCCACTTTGGAACAAAGCGTATTCTCGCCTTAAGAGAACACTGATTGCAAAGGCAAGTGCTGTGCTTTCTTCCACACTCCTTTTGTTTTACTTAGGAGGTCCGGGGAATTCTCCATAAGGCAAGTTGTTATTATGCAATAAAAGGAAACATTAAAAGCTACACTGTGTACCTAAGACAGAATTTCACACCTACCCAATACCTAAATGTTTGCCTCCTTCAGCATCCCACCCTCCCTGACCCATATGCTGGGCCTCTGTGTTGAACCGGGAAGGGAAGTGGTCCCTGGGGCCTCTCTGACAGCTGCTCCTATCATGATAAAGGGCTTGTTTCCAAAGACAGATGGCAGAACACTGGCCAGACAGGTGGCTGGGGAGGCTGGCTCTCTGACGATGTGGGAAGGAAGAGGGGGCACCGAGGGCCCACACCAGAGGACACACTCATCCCGTGGCAAAGGCCATGGAGGGCACACACAAGCTGTAAGGGAGCACGGGGGCATCTGCCTGGCTGAGGAAGGACTGTTCAGGTTTTTGGTTGTCCTGGGACATAGAAACCTCTATGCTGCTGCCCTAGAACAAGGACTGAAAGCGGTGACGCAGAACAGTCCTGGGTTTTTTGGGGGGAACAGTTTTGCTCTGTGGCCCAGGCTGGAGTGCAGTGGCATGATCTCAGTTCACTACAATCTCCGTTTCCTGGGTTCAAGGGACTCTCCCTGCCTCAGCCTCCCGAGTAGCTGGGATTATAGGTGTGCACCACCACGCCAGGCTAATTTTTATATTTTCAGTAGAGACGGGTTTCACCATGTTGGCCAAACTGGTCTTGAACTCCTCACCTCAAGTGATCTGCTTGCCTTGGCCTCCCAAAGTGCTAGGATTACACACGTGAGCCACCACGCCTGGCCTGGGTTTCTTACCTTCCATCTTTAACCACGGCTCACTATACTGCCTATAATAGTGAGTTCCTGTGAGCTAAATTCCTATTTCTAATCCAAGAGGTAAAAAATCAGTTCACAAGGGAATTTCTCTCTACATTCTCTAAGTAATCTTTGAAGAAGAGGTGTCTTACTCTTGTCGTAGTTGGGGCTGGAATGTTCACGCAGTGCTTCCTGTATGCACTGCACCTGCTGGGACACAGCTGACAGCATCCGCTCCTCCAGGCGGTTGAACTCGTCAAAGCAGCCCCAAGCACCCACCTGGCAAAGGCCCACAAAGATCCGGCCCATTGCCTGGAAAGGAGAGGAAGAAAGAAGCTAAAACCACCTGCTGTGCCCTAAATTGTCTCCCCCTCTCCCTTGCCACAAATTAGTATGTTGATGCCCTTACCCTAGTGGGTTTGTCTCTAGCAAAAGAGCATGTAAGGATGTAACTAAGGTTAAATGAGGCCATGAGGGTTGGGCCGCTTATCCATGGGACTGGTGCTCTTATAAGAAGAGGAAGAGGAATCAGAATACTCTCCATGCTTATATTCCGAGGAAAGGCCTTGTGGGGACAAAATAGCCATCTGCAAGCCAGGAAGAGGGCCCTCACTGGGAACTGAACCCCACTGGCACCTTGATCTTGGACTCCCCAACCTCCAGAACTGTGAGGAAATACATTTCTATTGTTAAGCCACACAGCCTGTGCTGCTTGGATATGGTGGCCTAAGCAGACTCCCATACCACCTGCCTCCGTGCTGGCTTCATGGGGCTCAAATCCTGACTCTGACGATCTGTTTGGCCTTGGGCAAGTCACATCTTTTTGAAACGCATATCTCCCCATCTTTGAAATGGGAATAATACTACCTACCTCCCATGGTGGTTGTGAAGGATAAATTAGAGTCACATCTCAGGTGAGGGGCCCAGTGCCCACACACAGCAGTTACTTCATGAACAATAGCCATTATCATGACAGATGAAAAGTATAATACCTTCTTTCCTTCTGTGCCAATAAAATCTCAATGACAAAGCTACTGTTTTTATTCTATCACTTTTTGTCGAATAAAGATAAACCTCCTCCATAACATGTGCTTATTCCAAGACACAGGCACTAAAAATGTCTTCAAAAAACTGACATTTTACAAAAATATTACACTAAAGATCTAACTTTGAAAACATGAAACTAAAGTCAACTTCAAAGCATGTATGCTGGACACCTCAAACACTTCAAAATAACACCTATCGCTACTACAGGACTCAGGAGGCCATACAAACCATGCTGAGCTGCAACGCAAATGGCTTTCACAGGTACGAGCTTGATATTCCCCAAACAATCCCCGCAGGGCATTAGATTTTAGGTGGATCCCATAAAGCGTCTCACCTGGAAATCAAAGGTTTCATCACAGTTGAAAACTAAAACAAACCGTCCAAGCTGATGGCCAAGAGCTTTGACAGACTCCGTTTTCCCAGTTCCAGCAGGTCCTGTTTAAAGAAAAGCAACAGAATGCTTGAGTCCATTACCTAACTGAAAACATATCTTTAGCTTTAAAATAACTATAAAAAGCAACTCATTTAAAAAACCCAAGTAGTGGCCAGGTGCGGTGGCTCACGCCTGTAATCCCAGCACTTTGGGAGGCCGAGGCGGGCGGACTGCCTGAGGTCAGAAGTTCGAGATCAGCCTGGCTAACATGGTGAAACTCCATCTCTACTAATAATACAAAAATTAGTCGGGCGTGGTGGTGGACGCCCATAGTCTCAGCTACTCCGGAGACTGAGGCAGATTGCTTGAACCCGGGAGGCGGAGGTTGCAGTGAGCCAAGGTTGCACCAGTGCACTCCAGCCTGGGTGACAGAGCAAGACTCCGTCTCACAAAAAAAGTCAAAGTAGTAATAAATGCAAACAAATTTAAGATTTTAGAACGTACACACCACATAATTAAGTAGTACATTCAGGCCGAGTGTGGTGGTTCACGCCTGTAATCCCAGCACTTTGGGAGGCTGAGGTGAGTGGGTCACCAGGTCAGGAGTTCGAGACCAGCCTGGCCAACATGGTGAAACCCTATCTCTACTAAAAATACAAAAATTAGCCTGGAGTGATGGCGCGTGCCTGCTATCCCAGCTACTCAGGAGACTGAGGCAGAAGAATGGCTTGAACCTGGAGGCAGAGTGTGCAGTGAGCCAAGATCACGCCACTGCACTCCAGCCAGGGCGACAGAGACTCCATCTCAAAAAAAAAAAAAAAAAAAAGAAGTACATTCAAATCATTAGTTCTATCTTCAAACATTTTAATACATGATTCCATCTGTCCAGATCTGTGGAAGAACTTACCAAATGGGGAACCCCCCAGCCTGGCCTCCAAGGCTTGTGTCATCGTCAAATAGCAGCGGTCAGTGAGGGGGGTCTGGACCAGTTTGTCCTGAACACCCAGGTACTCAAAGCCATAGTTAAATTTGGCATTTGCCATTTGAATTGACAACTGCTGTAACACATCAGTTTGCTTAGGGTCAAAGTAAAATCGCATCTGGCTGAGCCATTCAAAAGATTTGGCGTTGTCAATCTTGCTTTTGATCAAGGACCTTGTAACGTCTCTCTGGTGAACCAACTCTGTAATCTGAAGAAAGACAGTCACTTTAAAAGTTCATCTACACTAAAGCAATACAGTGCATTCTCGGGGGTTGTGGATTGTTAAACTGAAACTGAGGTTCTAGGTCCAGTTACAATGGCTTTCAGTAAATGTTCCAAAAGGCAAATTCACTTTCAGAGATGAGAGAAATGTTACTCATGAGATGGTATTACATAGAACCCAGAGCTGCAGCAAAAACAAAGAAACAGAAACACCTGGCTTTAAATATTTTAAAATTCTGCAACTATCCTAAAACATGATGGAAGACTAGCTTTCTGATGTCTGTCCTAAGAGTCTGCCATGTGCCACCATGGGACTCGGAGCAGGCACTGCCCACGCCGTGCAGCGTAGCACTGCTGTGGCCACCTCTCTGGGGAGATGACCGGAAAGAGCAAGAGATCCTGACCAAGGTTGATCCCTTCCTCTCTACCGTGATGTCATGCAACCCCCGCATGCCCCTGAGATTACCTTTCAATAGGGACAGGGAGCCAAATGCCCACCCTCAGAGGATATCCGTACACCGTCCACTGTTCTCCTTGATACTATCTGAAACCTTTTTCAAGCATGATTTCCACTTAACTGCATGGTTGAGGGTGTAAGAGTCTAACTGGTAAGGAAGGAGTCTGGCGCGAGACTAACCAAGTGTTCTAGCTTCCGCCTTCGGAGTGGGGGCTGCTCCATGAGGACAGAGTCTGCTAACACATTGAGGGTGACCTCCACATTGCTCAGCACGGAGTGCAAGGGCGCGGCGTCTCCACCTCCGCCCATGCTGCTCAGTGCGGTCTCCACGTTCTCAGACCAGGCTATCTGGGCTGACAAAACCACAAGCTGGGCCTGAAAGACACAGGAACAAGATCCCAAAAGATCATTTTAAAGATTGGTCCGCGTTTTCACCATGAGCCCACTCACTGCTACTATAGATTACCTGGTATTTATCAATCCAAGTGATGTAGGTATTTGGGTCAATTGAAGTTGCTTTACCAAAAATCTCAACTTCCGTAACAGACTCAGCAAGCAGTTTGGCCAGGGTGACCCTCATCTCCTTCTCTACCAGCGTGAGCCACTCGTTGATTTTGGGATGCTCAGTAATTGACACAGGAGTTTTAAACAGAACCTGAAATAAATGAAGAAATAAAATTGAAGTAACAATTCTAAATGAGGCGTGCAAAAATGTGAGAGAAGTTTTAAAAGTTACAAACAGAAATTTACCTCCTCTCCTTCCCGAGATGAAATACCCAAAACAACAGAGTTATCCTCGTTCAGGATGATGCTCGAAACTCCAGCAAACATCTTCTTGAAATGTTTCTGTAATTTAGCGACATTCTTGCTGTTTCCAATGATTTCAAGCAAATCTTCATCACCCACAAAATAGAACCTAAAATTAAAATAACACTCAAGTTGCTAAAATATGATATACACATATAAGGTGAATCAAGGCAAAATTTCAAACTGCAGGAAGGGAAAGAAGATGTGGCTGGTGGTGGCAATCTCCAGCCCAATTTCAAATCACATCGAAATTTCTTCCAGTCCTTGGCAAAAGATACACACTTACCTAACAAGATCTTGAAGTAAGAGGAATTCAACGAATGCAAAGAATTGCATGTCATCTGCCTTAGTAAGTTACTTTATTAACTCTTTTTTTTTTTTTTGAGACGGAGTCTTGCTCTGTCACCCTGGCTGGAGTGGAGTGGCGCAATCTCGGCTCACTACAACCTCTGCTTCCCGGATTCAAGCGATTCTCCGGTCACAGCCTCCCGAGTACCTGGGATTACAGGCAGCCACCATCATGCCTGGCTAACTTTTGTATTTTTGTAGAGACAGGGTTTCACCATGTTGTTCAGGCTGATCCTAAAATCCTGACCTCAGGTGATCTGCCTCCCAAAGTGCTGAAATTACAGGTGTGAGCCACCACGCCCAGCCTATTAACCAATTTTTAAAAAATCTGTCCAATTCAGCCTAAGCAAACTACTCGGAAAGGAAAAGACGCCACTCAGAAAACTGTCAGAGGCCGGGTGTGGTGGCTCACGCCTGTAATCCCAGCACTTTGGGAGGCCGAGGCGAGCAAATCACCTGAAGTCAGGAGTTCTAGACAAGTCTGACCAACATGGCGAAACCCCATCTCTACTAAAAATACAAAAATTAGTTGGGTGTGGTGGCGGGCACCTGTAATCCCAGCTACTTAGGAAGCAGAGGCAAGAGAATCACTTGAACCTGGTAGGAGGAGGTTGCAGTGAGCTGAGATTGCACCATGTGCTCCATCCTGGGTGACAGAGCAAGACTCCATCTTAAAAAAAAAAAAAAGAAAACTGCCAGCGATAAACACTGAAGAGATGCCATGCAAGCTGCCTTGGAGGGTAGATGATAGTTAAATTAAAGACTTAGGAAATCCAAGGTAGGACAATTTAAAAAATCCAAGGTAGGTACAATTAGTAATCACTGCATGACAGGGAAGGGAATGGTAATCATTATATGTATTATTGGCTAACAAAATCCTTGATGTCAAAACTAACAAACAGAGGCCCAGAAGGGAAAGGAGATAGCTGGAAAAATGCACAACTGAAATTCAGCTTGACTCCAGGCCAAGTCAAAGCAAGGATCTTACCTGGGGAAAGATGACCGCTCTCTTTCCAGATATTCTCCCAATGCTTTCTGGATCTTTCCTAGCAGGTCTGCCAATCTTTCCAGAGACCTCTGTACTCCCTGGATATTCAGAACATCCATAACAAGGGGAGACTTGGACACTTTTTTCATTAGAGCCAAAAACTCAGTGCTGATGCTACAAATGAAATTAAAACATGCGTCAGTCTTTGCACAGAGTAGTTACCAGCTGCTGGCAAATCTGGCTCTCGGGCTGGAGGCCGTACCTCTGAAACCGCTGGGTTTCCACTGGCAGCAGGTGCTTGATATCTGCACTGCCTGTGAAGATACCCTCCAGGTAGACCCACCGCCTCTGCACATCAATCCACACATCAAAGAGAGCCATGATCCTGTTCAGCTTATCTTCCCAGCTGAGTGCATCCTCTTCAAAAACCTGGTGGACAGACAAGAGGGCAGAGGTAAACTGCTAACCCTTTTACTCACAGACATGCCAAAACTCACTGAAAAATGCAGATCAGGATCTCATGAAGTAATCTCATTCACATTGTAAAAAACAAGTAGATGGGTGCAGGTGGCTGACACCTGTAATCCCAGCATTTTGGGAGGCCGAGGTGGGTGGATCACTTGAGGTCAGGAGTTTGAGACTAGCCTGGCCAACATGGTGAAACTCTGTCTCGACCTAAAATACAAAAATTAGCCAGGTATGGTGGCGCGTAGCTGTAATCCCAGCTACTTGGGAGGCTGAGGCAGGAGAATCACTTCAACCCAGGGGCGGAGGTTGCAGTGAGCCGAGATGGTGCCATTGCACTCCAGCCTGGGTGAGAGCGAGACTCCACCTCAAAAAAAAAAAAAAAAAAAAAAAAAAGCAAGCAAACAAAAAAAACAAGTATTGGCTGGCTGTGGTGACTCACGCCTGTAATCCTGACACTTCAGGAGGCCGATGCAGGAGGACTGCTTAAGCCCATGAGTTCAATACCAGCCTGGGCAATATAGTGAGATGCTGTCTCTACAAAAAACAAAAAGTTAGCCCAGTATGGTGGCATGTGCCTGTGGTCCCAACTACCTAGAGGCTGAGGTGGGAGGATCACTTGAGCCCAGGAAGTCAAGGCTGCAGCAGTGAGCTGTGATCGTACCACTGCACTCCAGCGTGGAAGACAGAGTGAGACCCTGTCTCAAAAAATAAAATAAAAAACAGGTACCTAGTAACTGTCAGTGAAAAGGTATTACAGTGAAAGTGTGGGAGACCACTGGTGGGGAGGGCAAGCTTCCTTCCCCAGCGACAGCACCTTGTAATACGGAGAGAGCTTCATGGCCGAGACGCTGTTGATGTGCTCTTTGACCTTGTTGAAGAGGTCATCCCAGCCGCGGATCAAGCGGCACTTGTTCTGATAGTTAACCAAGTCTAGTTCATAAGTATTCCACACTTCTCGTATCTGAATTCAAACCGGAAAGACGCACATTATCAATATGTGGGCATCCACTAGTTGCACAAGGGACCAAGCACTATGAGAACCAAAAGGACCACAGATGACAAGGCTCCATTTTTACATAGCTCAGATCCATGTAACAGCCCGGAACACAACATAAAAGCAGCCGTTCAGTCTTATTACTTGCCTGCTTCAAAAATTCTTCCAAAGCCATCTCCCCTTGTGCCACAAGCAGTACATCCTTGACAATAGCTTCATTTTTCTGCAAGTCAACATCCCAGATTTGGCCAAGGGTTAGCTCAGAAACAACCCAATTAACATGAAGCCTTTTCATGAGCTGTTTCCAATGGCGGTCTTTAAGTGCTTCAGATTTCAGTTCAATCACCAGCATGTTTATCTGTGGAGAAAGTAAACGAAGTGTCTGTGCAGGTGCATTTCTGACGGACACTCATCACCATGTGACACTGGTCACCCACCTTCATGTAACCTTTCAGAAGCCTCTGAACAAACTCATAGGACGCATACTGTCGCAACCGGGCAGGGAAGCTTTTCAGCTGGTTCAGGAGGGCATCCAAATTTTGTCGAAGCTGTCGAGAGAAACATAAGATGCTATTTAGCTTGCCGGCATTTCTTTAAATGGAAATATTTCTTTAAAAAATGGTTTCAGGCCGGGCGCGGTGGCTCATGCCTCTAATCCCAGCACTTTGGGAGGCCGAGGTGGGCAGATCACAAGGTCAGGAGATCGAGACCACAGTGAAACCCCATCTCTACTAAAAATACAAAAAATTAGCCGGGCGCAGTGGCAGGCGCCTGTAGTTCCAGCTACTCAGGAGGCTGAGGCAGGAGAATGGCGTGAACCCGGGAGGCGGAGCTTGCAGTGAGCCGAGATCGCGCCACTGCACTCCAGCCTGGGGGACAGAGCGAGACTCCGTCTCAAAAAAAAAAGGTTTCAAAATAAGTTTTACAATATTCTGGACGAATAATGTAAATGACATGCAGGACATTAAGTGACATCTTATGAACTCACAATACAAATACACGAACTTGGCTTGTCACGTTCCTAAATAAGGTCTCTAACTGTTAAAATAGACATACACAAACACCGATTTCATGAGATATACCTTTCGAGGCTGTACTGAAACCCAGGGTTGCTCCTTCATCTGATCGATTTGCTCCCAAACCTTAGAAAGTTCTGACCAAACGCCTTTGAGGTCCTGTAATTCTTCTAAGGCCACCTGTGATTGAGAGTAGTAAAGCAGTTGACTTTGGAAACAGAAATGGCCCCAGAATCTGGTAGGGCCCCGGAGATGAACAAAGTCAATGGCAGAGTCCGGGTGGGGAGCGGGACTCTCCACCCCTCCCCAGTGGTTCATACCTGCACGCGCTCTTCACTGCCACTGAGAAGCCCAGTATCTGTCAATTCCAGCGCCTCCTTGGCCTTTGCACACTTCTCTCTGTCGTCCTTCAGCCTACCAAACTTCCCTTCATATATGGTGAGAGCCTGAAGTGCCTCTTCTGGGCGAAGGTTGCCCTGAAAGCAGAGCACAGAGAATTGGACACAACGTCTCGGGAGAGATGAGCACTGAGGCTTTAAGATGGCGCATGGAGCCCACAGGGCTTCTGGACATTTCGGATTCTTTGCACACATCTTCATCAGGAAACATTCAACAAGATGTCCACTTTGGATGTGTGTACAGTAGTGAATTTAATTTTTACATCAATATTTTACATAAAATAGAATGGTGGAGCATCTCTTGATTTAGCCATTGTCTTACTCAGTACCCTGGAAGGTGGGAGAAGAGGCAGCACAGACTCGGTCTCAAGTGCACATCCCCAGTGATACAAGAGGACAAACCCCCGGGGCCTGCCAGCCATATCCTCCCCAGAGAACATAGTTGTTACATCAGTCACCTAGCTAAGAGAAGAATGAGAAATCAACAGAAACAGACTCTACTTCAGCATTAACACTATTATTGGCATACTTCCTTTTCATTTTGATAACTGTTGAGAGGTGTACAAAATATTGCTGTTTTCTACTAAGGCAAAATATCAAAAAACATTTTACTTAGGCTGGACGCGGTGGCTCACGCCTGTAATCCTATCACTTTGGGAGGCGAAGGCAGGGAGACTGCTTGAGTTCAGGAGTTTCAGACCAGCCTGGGACTTCATCTCTACTAAAAATAAACAGTAAGCTGGGTATGGCGGGGCACGCCTGTAGTTCCAGCTACAATGCTTGATCCCAGGAAACAGAGGCTTCAATGGGCTATGACCACATCACTGCACTCCAGCCTGGGCGACATAGTGAGACTCTGCCTCAAAAAAAATTTTTGGCCGGGCGTGGTGGCTCACGCCTGTAATCCCAGCACTTTGGGAGGCCGAGGTGGGTGGATCATGAGGTCAGGAGATCGAGACCATCCTGGCTAACACAGTGAAACCCCATCTCTACTAAAAAATACAAAAAATTTGCCAGGGGTGGTGGCAGGCGCCTGTAGTCCCAGCTACTCGCGAGGCTGAGGCAGGAGAATGGTGTGAACCCAGGAGGTGGAGCTTGCAGTGAGCTGAGATTGCGCCACTGCACTCCAGCCTGGGCGACAGAGCAAGACTCCGTTTCAAAAAAAAAAAAAAAAATTTTAACTCTAACACATTACTGGCACCAAGGTGAGGTGATAAAAAATATTCAAATTTTGATGACCAGAATCTTGCTATTACTACTCAACTCCTCCACTGGAGCAAGCACTCATAACCTAGCAGCAATAGCAGCACTGGCAAAAGCAGAGACCATCAAATCAAAATTAAAAACCAAGGACACAGTAGAACCCGCAGGGAGGGGCCCGGCAGCACGGGAGCGGTTACCGGCAGGATGGGACATTCACCAGCAGATCTTTGTGGAAGGCTCAATCTGTCACTGGCCTACTGTAGGAAACTTACATCCCCAAATGAGAAAAAGATTAATATTCAAAATATGTTCACATCTTTTCCATTTGTCTTTTCTATGCTTATATTCCATAAATAAATAAAAATTTAAAAATTTGAAAATTAGAAAGAAAACAAACCACTCGCCTGGGACCCACGATAACCCAATGGGATCAGCATGTAGAGAGGAGAGGGCCCAGGCATTTGCATTTACACGCTCTCCAGATAATTTCATGCGCCCTTAGGAAACCACCAATACAAATAACAAGGGGAGCAGAACATAAAATACATACAATTTTGAATTCCACTCCCACTAAATCAAACACACCGTTATCTACTATCGCCTCCGCCATCAGCACGAGTTGCCAGCCCCCTTCCACACCACCCTCCCCGGCACGGCAGTAGCCACCAAGCCAGCGTCCTCTCATCCACTTCTGTCGCGGCAGCACTACCACCTGCCTTGCCTGTCTCTTCTGGCTCATTTTTTCTCTCTCCCACTGAGCGTGACTCCATGAAGGTAGGAGGTTCTTGTCCTTTTCACTCACTGCTATACCTCCACGACCTAGAACAATGCCTGGAACACAGCTGGTGCTCAATAAATGCTTGAATGCAAGAAGAAGAGTGGATGTGGCAGTTTCTGAGTGGTGGCAGGTTTAATGGCTATGGTAACGATGGCAACGGAACCTGCCTCCCCACAACCCACCAGCAGCACTGGCAAAAACAGAGACCATCCAACCAAAATCAAATTAACTAGCAGCAGAAGTGGGAAGCTTGGCCTTTGTCTACAGGAAATTAAATTCTAATTTCTGTGCATATCTACGTAAGAGAATGAATGATCTAAGAACAGAAAAACTTTAATCCTTGAAACCAGCTCCTGAATGCCATTCTGGGTAAAAAGAGGTCTAAGCTGGGCTTCATATTTTCACATTTACTATCTCCATCTGCTTTTTTAACTACAAAAAGGAAAAGAGTCTTCAGTACTGGAAAGCTCAGTCACAGCAAGGACTTTTAGGCTTGAAAGAAAGTCACCAAATCACACTGCTGGGTGAGGAGTCTCCTGGGTCCCCAACAGGCGGGACTCACCGTGACAGGCTTGGTCTTCTCCCAGTCGGTCAGCAGGTCGGTGGTGCGGCTTTCCACGGCCCGATCCTCCTGGACAATCTTCATTTGCAGGTTTGCCACCTGCTGCTGAATGGCAGAGTCCTTTCGCCGCATGATGTCATTGAAGGCTCCCCACTCTCCCTCGATGTTGTCAATATAAAGCCAGGAAGGTGGGAACTGGAATCTTTGCTTTTCCAGTAAGCGCTGGCCATTGCGGTAGAGCTTTGAGAGTTAACAAATAAATCAAATTTTTTCTTCTATAACAATGATAGAAATTATTAATTAGAGCCCCATGAAAGAGAAGGCACTTGATAGTTATAAAACATGCAAGACTGGCCGGACACAGTGGTTCTCGCCTGTAATCCCAGCACTTTGGGAGGCTGAGGCGGGTGGATTGCTTGAGTCCAGGAGTTTAAGACCAGCCTGGGCAACATGGCAGGACTTCGTTTCTACTTAAAAATAAAAAAATCAGCCGGGCATGGTGGCATGTATCTGTAAGCCCACCTACTCATGAGGCTGAGGAGGAGATGTGAGGAGATTTGAGGAGGTTTGAGGAGATTGAGGCTGCAGTGAGCTAGGATCCTGCCACTGCACTCCAGCCTGGGTGACAGGTGAGATGCTGCCTCAAACAAAACAAAACACACAAGATCAATACATGTGCTCTTCTCCTAAAACCATTCATCCTAAGACATCATGGCCAGAGGGCGACTTCCTCTGAGAGCCCACTGCAGCTAGTCTGGGTGCTGCACTCCACTGCATCCGGATGGCCCTGGACAGGATACAAAGCAAGGTAGAGCTGGGCTTCACCCTTTATTCCAAGTTATTAAAAGGATACTTGGCCGGGCATGGTGGCTCACGCCTGTAATCCCAGCACTTTGGGAGGTCAAGGCGGGCAGATCACCTGAGGCCAGGAATTCGAGACCACCCTGGCCAACATGGAGAAACCCCGTCTCTACTAAAAATACAAAAACTAGTTGGGCATGGTGGTGGGCGCCTGTAATCCCAGTTACTTGGGAGGCTGAGGCAGGAGAATTGCTTGAACCTGGGAGGCAGAGGTTGCAGTAAGCTGAGATTGCACCACTGCAAGACTCCATCTCGGAAAACAACAACAACAAAAAACAGAAAAACCCAGATGCCAAGTATCTGCACTGAGTTTTTCATTATTTATTTAGCTTTTTGAGATGGAGTCTTGCTCTGTCACCCAGGCTGGAGTGCACTGGCACGATCTCAGCTCACTGCAACCTCCACCTCCCAGCGATTCTCCTGCCTCAGCCTCCCGAGTAGCTGGGACTACAGGCACGTGCCACCACACTCAGGTAATTTTTTGTATATCTTTAGTAGAGATGGGGTTTTACCATATTGGCCAGGCTGGTCTCAAACTCCTGACTTCAGGTGATCTGCCCACCTCAGACTCCCAAAGTGCTGGGATCACAAGCGTGAGCCACCACGCCTGGCCTGCACTGAGTTTTAACAAGCACATCAGGCTGTTGTAATAGAGATGATCTGTGGGCCATACTAAGAAAACAGTGCCTTAAGGGTTGAGTCAGGTCATTCTCTCAGAATGCAAAATACTATAGAAGCCAAATTAAACTAGAGATCTAGTGTGATTTTTAAATTTTTATTTATTTATTTTTTTGAGACAGTCTTGCTCTCTGTTGCCCAGGCTGGAGTGCAGTGGCGCCATCTCAGCTCACTGCAAGCTCCGCCTCTCAGGTTCATGCCATTCTCCTGCCTCAGCCTCCCGAGTAGCTGGGACTACAGGCACCCGCCACCACACCCGGCTAATTTTTTGTATTTTTAGTAGAGATGGGGTTTTACCGCATTAACCAGGATGGTCTTGATCTCCTGACCTTGTGATTCGCCGGCCTCGGCCTCCCAAACTGCTGGGATTACAGGCGTGAGCCATGGCGCCCAGCTGAAAATTTTTAAATATTCATAGAACTCACCTCAACTTGCTTCTCAAACTGCTTGATCTTCCGTTTCAAAGACTGCACATAGGTGATGAAGGTCACTGCATCGGAGGTGCTGGCTGTGTCTACTGAGTGCTGCTCCAACTCTTGGCGGGACTGTTCAGAGAGAGGGGAGCATTTCATCACAGAGCCGGGGTTTGCCAGTAGACTGGTTACAGAGACAGAGTCTTATGTCCTCACCTTTGAGATCTGGGAATGAAATTCCGTCATGTTTGATCCTAGCATCTGCCCAAATTTGCTAAGAACCTCCTTATGCCAAGAGTCATATTTCAAGTTCACCTTAGATTGTACCTGAGGGTGAAACAGCACACAACACATCATCAGCTCTTTTCTGCTGGCATTTATCCTTCCAATGAGTATCAGTCTAACAGAAATATTGCTTTTACACTTCCCTTGATACCTTTCAACTAGACAGCAGTGCTCACCTTGCCATAATCTATAACTACTGGTCCAAACTCTTTCTTGGTTTCCGCATTGTCAAAGGTTCCTCTGGCCTTCCTTATTTGGACCAGGAGAGCCTGCCATTTGTTGAGATCTTCTCCAAGTCTGTTATAGATGTTTTCAGCTTGCATATCCCATAAACACTGATACTGAAGCCAAACCTGCAAATGAAGAACACAGTTAAATAATAGTTTGAGTTTTCATTTTGTAGAATACTAGCACCTCTGACGTTCACATTTTCCATTAAGAAGGTTCATGTCTTTCACCACTGTTAGAGAAATTCTCATTTGAGATTCTCAGAATTTTCATATCAAAAAAGAATAAAACTTACTATTCTCGAATGTCATGGTTAAAACTCCAAAAGATGTATCCTAGCATTTACTCTCTGCTTTGAAAGAGCAAATATAATCCAGCGAACCACACATACAGTCAAGACCTTTTAGCTCCATGTTCTTTATATCTTGTACTCTTAAGCGTCTAGAATAGATCATATGCATATTTGAATGAAATTAGGAGTTTCTTACCTTGACATATTGCTCAACTTCAGTTACAATGCCCATGACAGCAGAATACGACTCTTCCAGGGCAACAGGGCCATCAGGCATCCGTGTTAAAGCATTCCGATAGAATTTCTCTTCCTCAGTCAATTCGTAATGTACACCCACCTGGCCGACCAAAGCCGAAATGAATGCAAGTAGTGTATACGAAAGCGGTAATCTAAGTGTACCTTTTACTTAAATAAAATGAACCGAAAAAAAGCTCACGGCCAAAATGGCATTTAAGGGGTAACATCCACTTACCCTGGCCACAAGTAACCAGAAAGCCTACTTATATTTAATTCATCAAACCAATACAAGACACATTAATGACAACAGAGAAATGTGGCAATGCAAAAACAGCTGAAGAGTGCATGAAGCCATTTGCTCATTTTAACTGAGTGCTTGTTATGTGCCAGACACTATTCTAGGTACAAAAAACAGATAAAACTCTATGGGAGGACAGATGCGATTAGGGAATCAGCAAAACAGCCAGAATGTCAGGTGGTGAGAGGGAACTACGGAGCAGAGTGAGGACGAGAGGGAGTGTGGGCGCAGCACGGGGAAGGCTGCATTTTCCTTTTTTTCTTTTTTTTTTTTTTTGAGACGGCGTCTCGCTCTGCCGCCCAGGCTGGGGTGCAGTGGCCAGATCTCCGCTCACTGCAAGCTCCGCCTCCTGGGTTCACGCCATTCTCCTGCCTCAGCCTCCCGAGTAGCTGGGACTACAGGCACCCGCCATCTTGCCTGGCTAGTTTTTCGTAGTTTTAGTAGAGACGGGGTTTCACCGTGTTAGCCAGGATGGTCTCCATCTCCCGACCTTGTGATCTGCCCGCCTCAGCCTCCCAAAGTGCTGGGATTACAGGCTTGAGCCACCGCGCCCGGCCTGAAGGCTGCATTTTCAATAGTGAGGTCAGGAAAGGCCTCGCTGAGAAGGGGAAAGTTGCGAGAAACCAGGAAGAGGGGAGGGGTAAGTTGTGAATATTTGCCGCCAAGGATTCTGAGTTGAGATCAACAAATGTGAAGGCGTAGGGGCAAGAGTCTACCAGCATGTTTGAGGACCAGCAAGACTGCGGTGTGATGGGGCAGAGCCAGTGAAGGAAGCAGCAGCAGCAGCTGAAGTCAGAGAAACAATAAGCAGCACATTACACGGGGCCCAGCAAGCTGCTGGGGCTTTGGTTTTCATGAGTGAGATAGGAAGTCATTCAAGGGCTCCGAAAAGAGTGTCAGGATTGACTCAGAATCTAAGACTTGCTTTGGCTGCTGTGTTGAAAACAGATTTTAGGGAGGCAAAGGCAGAGAGAACAGATAGGAGGGAACATGAATAATTCAAGTGAGAGGTGATGGTATCTTGTATGGAGTGGGTCCAGTGAACAGCTCGGCATTCATTTTCAAGAGACACACAATGGGAGGCAAGGACAACACCACGATTTTTGGCCTGAATGAGCTGAAGGATGGGAAGTGAAAGACTGAGGGAAGATCAAACTCGGGGAGGCAGGGCTCAAGAGGTGCTCAGTGTGACGCCACTCCCAGACAGCCAAGTGGAGATGCCATGCTGGCAGCTGGCCAGACAAGCCTGGATCGGGAGAAGAGGTCAGCTGGAGATATGAACACAGAGCTGTCAGCTTGCAGGTGGCATTTAAAGTCAGTAAGACTAGATGAGACCACAAAGACAGTGCACAGGAGTGGAGAGGGAATGGAACATTTAGAGGGAGTTTAAGGGGAAGGCAAAAGAGGAACCAATAAAGGAGACTAGCCACTGAAGTGGGAGGAGAACCAGGAGGCACGGTGTTCTGAAGAGTCCAGTGCATCACGCAGGAGGCAGCTTCCATCAAATCCTGCAGTTAAGAGGTGAGGCAAAGACAGAGAAGCCCACTAGTCAGCAGGGTGGGACCGCGGGCGATCACACAGAACAGTGCTGGAGGAGGCTGGATGAGCGCCTGAGAAGGGAGCTTCCTTATGAAGATTGCAGGGGACGTGGGGTCCCGTTTAGGTACTGAAAGAAGACCCAGAAGAGAGGGAAGAACAGCTGAACAAGAGTGAGGGGATGGGCTCTAGGGAACAAGGAGACTGCTGGCTTTAGTTTGTTAAATTTGGAGATAAGCAAGAGAATGATGCAAACAGAAACGAGGCTGGTCAAAAACAGAAGCATGATGAGAAAGACGCTAAGGATTGTATGTGGACTCCTTGAAGGGCAGAAGCCAATATCCAGAGCTTGGTTCTGATTAGCTGGACAGTGCCCAGCATTAGGTGAAACACTACCACGATTTTAGTCATAGGCAATTAACTACCTAAAAAAAAAAATCCTAAAAGATCTGAGTTTATGTTCAAAGTTAAGAAAAGGGATAATGTCTTAACAAGATCACTAAATTCTGGAAGAGTCTGCAATAGCAGAAGTTGTGCCATCTTTTTATTGAAAGCCACTGGTTCTGTTTAGAAGTGACACTGGGGACTAAATTGTCTTTTGAGCTTTCTTTTTGCTCTAAAAATTTACCACGAGTATATTATATCTGAGATTTGCTTTAAGATAATCTGGTGGGGGTGGAGAGGTAGGGAAGAAAATATAAATAACATTGGCCATATATTGATAAAGCTGTGTGGTGGGGGACTCTTGATTCCCTCAACTTTTGTGTATGTTTTAAAATTCCCCTAATAAAAAGTGGGGGGTGGGGAGGAGAGGGAGAAGCAGGAAGAGATTCCCAAAGAAGCTCATGGACAGAAGTTCAAAGAGACTACTGAGACCAAGCTACAAATGCCAAGTAACTAGTTGGAAAAAAAGGTCAGGGCACAAAAAGCCTCCCTAACTTTCCCCTGGGATGTCTGGAGTTTGTAAACAACATCAAGAGCTTATGTAAAGAAGCACCATGAAGAAGTGGTATCACGAGCCCATGAGAAGCCTGGTCAGAGGCGTGTGCTTCAAGTCGCCGAAGGCTTACCTGGTACCTCTGACTCTGGATCCTGGGGAGAGACAGGACAACCATCTTCCAGGCAAACATTTCCTGATACAGCTTGTATCTGCACTCTTCAATTGGCGGATTCAAGTAGATTACCTGATTGGTTATTCTTAACTCATGAACGACATTCTGTGAAAGAAAGGTTTCATTTTTTACTCAGCAATCTATTTCAATACAATTTTTTTTTGTTTTAAGACAGAGTTTCACTCTTATTGCCCAGGCTGCAGTCCAATGGAGCAACCTTGGCTCACTGCAACCTCCGTCTCCGGGGTTCAAGTGATTCTCCTAAGCCTCCCAAGTAGCTGGGATTATGGGCATGTGCCACCACGCCCAGCTAATTATACATTTTTAGTAGAGATGGGTTTCAGCATGTTGGTCAGGCTGGTCTCAAACTCCTGATCTCAGGTGATCCACCTGCCTTAGCCTCCCAAAGTGTTGGGATTACAGGCGTGAGCCACCATGCCAAGTCCTTTGGTTTTTGTTTTCTTGAGATAGGGTCTCACTCTCTCACCCAGGCTGGAGTATTGTGGCGACATGGCTCACTTGACATTCTGGGCTCAAGCAATCCTCCTGCCTCAGCCCCTCAGGTAGCTGGGACCACAGGCATGCACCATTACACCCAGCTGATTTTTGTTTTGTTTTTGTTTTTTTTGAGACGGAGTCTCACTCTGTCGCCAGGCTGGAGTGCAGTGGTACCATCTCGGCTCACTGCAAGCTCCGCCTCCGGGTTCAAGCCATTCTCCTGCCTCAGCCTCCCAAGAAGCTGGGACTACAGGCATGCACCACCATGCCCAGCTAATTTGTGTGTGGGGGGGGGGGGTTTTTTTTTTTTTCACTCTTGAAATACAGAATTTTATTTAGAAACTGTTTAAAATAGAAAAAAACCCTGTCAAGAAAGACCAGGTGGAAAAATGGGTTCCCAATAAAACGGAATTTTAGGGCAACAGAAGTCTAAGAGGCCACACAAAAGGAACAGCACCACTGCCGTCTGAACCATGGCTGGTCACTCACATTTTCTGGCACCGTTAATCACTGAGTCTGGTTTCCTCTGAACTCCACACAGCACGCACTACACAACAATTTTATCATACAACACTTGCTTTCTACACACATTTCAGGACAAGCTACCACCAGAAACAAATCAATACAAATACATCAGAGGCTGAACAATCTCAGTAGCAGGTGAGACACATTTTGCAGAATCCTGCCAAAAAAGGAACTGAATAGGCTGTGGGCAAAGCAAATGAGGGAGAGTTAAGGAATGAAATATTTTAAATATTAATAATTAATTAAGACACGGTACTGTATTTTCTGCAAAAGAAAATTAACATTTAGTAACACACTAATGAATTTTATCTCCAAAGAGATTAGTGCACGGCAAAGTATTTGGATTACAGTGGAGAGCTGTGGACAGCAGACACTGAAAACATGCCAGTCTGGCAGATCCCAAGGTAACGATGGCCTTCACTGACCACTCCCTTTGCCAGAGGTCCAGAAAGAGCTTGCAGCATGATCACCTGCCTGCTGGACTTCCAACTCTAAGCATCAAACTTCAAGGAGCCAAAGAGGAGTCCCCAGTGGGCAAGGGGAGCAGAGAAGAGAAACGTGGTAAATGTAAACCTAAAAGACAGTAAAATGGGATACAATCCCCATTCAAATCCCAGAGATGTGGGCAAGTCCCCAAAACTAGTTGTTAGATTAAAAAACTGAGCACACCTCACTTCCCCAAAAACATAACACATAGAAATTTCGGGGATAACTGGAAAAATAGAGAAACACTCAGTGAAAACTGAGCTCTTCAACTCGAACATCTCAGGGCTGAAACACATCCTCTATTATCCAGGCAACAATGCCTCTTGCTTTTTAGCAGGAATGCAATTGGTCAATGACACCAAATAACTTTACAGGGCAACTTTTAAAATGTTCCTTTTAGACCAAAGCCTAGGCCTAGCCTTGCAAGACCTGTGACAGCAGCTTTCAAAGGTTCCAAGGTCTGGCCCTTCCTTCTCAGACACGATGTCAAACGCAAAATCTCCTGTCATGTTACATTTTATATTTTGAAATATGGAAGCATATTTTGAATACTCTTAAGGCATTTATTTATTACAGCATTCTCTGATTTCACATTAGCTTAAAATTGAGTCTTTCCATTTCTCCACTGAGGTGGCCACCTCAGCACATTACACAACACCTTCTCCCACACTCAGTGTGACCTGCATCCACACGGTCAGCCCCACGGCCAGCCTCTTTGTCTCCCAGGTGAACCAACTACATGTTAATACTGCTCTGCTACAAGGTAAAAGCTCCTACCTCAAACTTACTGGAAAAGGAGTGAAACGTCTGCAAAGTGCTCTTTAAGAAGAGGCACTTTTTGCTTATGAAAAGAAACCAGTGAGTCCTCTAAGGATAACGAAAGTGCTCTAAGGATAACAGGTACTCAATGAACCTTCATCTGATGGGACATAAGTATATGACGATGTCTCAATATAACGACCTTGAGACCTGAGAAACTAGCACCACTGAAGCAGTGATACAAGTCAGGTTATCAGTTGTCGGGCAATGACTCAGGTTGACCAAGGTCAGGTAAGTCTGTGCCACCTGCCAGGGCTTTAAGCTAAACAAGAATTCCAACTTAGTCTCCACTAGACAGTCATGTGTCGCTGAACAACAGGGACACGTTCTGAGAATCACGGTTAGGCGATTCTGTCACTGTGCAAACTCCACAGCATGTACCTACACAAGTCGAGTTGACAGAGCTGACTGCCCACCTAGGCTACGTGGCATGGCCGATCGCTCCTGGGCTGCAAATCTGCACAGCATGGTACTGTACTGAATACTGCAGGCAACTGGAACACAATGGTAAGTATCTGTGTATCTAAACATATTTCAACATAGAAAACGGATAGTAACGGGAGGCTGAGGCAGGAGAATGGTGTAAACCCGGGAGGCGGAGCTTGCAGTGAGCTGAGATCCGGCCACTGCACTCCAGCCTGGGCAACAGTGCGAGACTCCGTCTCAAAAAAAAAAAGAAAAGAAAAAGAAAAGGGACAGTAAAAATATGGTATTGTAATCTTCAGGACCACCATTGTATATGTGGTCTGTCGTTGACTGAAATGTCATTATGCAGTGCATGACTTTTAATTGTATCAATTCAGAAACACTCATTTGCTTCTCTGGGACTTGGTATTCTAAAAAGTATGCTCTGGGGATGAATATCCAATAATAGTAATAGTCAAAGGTAAAAATAGAAATATTCAAAAATGAAAACATTTTTCAAGTGTAAGGGAAAAAAATAAAAAGGTAAAGTGTAGGTAGGGAAACAAAGCCAACTGTTTCTCCCAGATCAAAGATTTTACTGTTTTGTGAGGCCTTTTTATTGGTGAATATAACACAAATACTACAAACACTTACTGTAAGGTGGATTCCTTCGTAACCACCACCAACAGCAGCAGATAGGGCCTGCTTACACAGTGCTAGCTGACAGAAGCATTCAGTTGTGTAGAAAGCTTGCTAAGCTCCACACCAATGGGGAAGAGATGGCTCGGGAGGCACAGACTACTACTCTGTGCGGTGGCCACCGTGTGCCACCTTCTTCCCAGGGATGTGGACTGAGACCTTTGTTAAAACAGTAGAGTACGTTTCAACGTCACGGTCTGAACACTTTCTTCTGGTGGATTACCTGCAGTTCTTGAAATAATTTACTGCATGAATGCTGGGTAAGACATTTTTTTCCACAGTGTAGTTTTCTTTTCTAAAATTTAATTTTTCATTTTTTAGGACTTAAAATAATTATTTTAGACTTACAGGAGAGTTGCAAGGGAAGTACAAGGAGTTTCCACATATCCTCCACCAGCTTTCTCTAATGTTAACATCTCACATGAGAGTGAGGGATTTTGGAAAAGGAGCGCAGAGGTGACCTGCCCTTCCCTTCCCATCACATCACATCGGAGGGCACATGACACCTGCACATCGCCCGGGTGAGGCTGACCTTCATCACCTGGTTAAGGTGGCATCTGCCAGGTGTCCACACTAGGTGACCTTTTCATAGGTGCTTTTTAACGGGAGAGTTTTGTTATTGTACTTACTAGCAAATAGAATGCCACAGAAGTACTCACTTTGATCTTTGGCTCTCCACCAGGCTTGTGACTAACTTGTGGAGCATCCGTGTCCATGTCAACTTCTGCTTTATCTTCAGCTTGTCCAAGAAGAACCTGGGTCCAAGCTCTTAGGCCAGCTTGCAGACGGACGCCCAATATTCTTTCAATCTACAGACAATGTTATATCAGAGAATAGTGTTTCTTCTAAAAGTTAGCTCACAAAGCAAGTTAATTAGAAAGTGGTAGGTGTTTCAGATCAAAGATACACAGTTCCTAACTATAAGCCTTCATCTCTCTCTTCTCAGAATCTCACTTTCTCCCAGCCGCAGATCACTTGTTAGGCTGTGTTCTCCATCTTTGGATACCGAATCACCAATCCTTCACAACCTGTAACCTCTGCTATAAAATATCCTCCTCCCCAGCACTCTGCTCTGGCGTGCTCTCTGAAGTCCACCAATGAGAAAAGGAATGGATTGGTAAGCGTGAAGAAAAGCAAGGAAGGGCAAATAGGAAGCTATCAAATATCCAGCAAATAAAGGGAGCACTTTCTCCTGCCTCTTGTCTCCCTGCTTCCAACTTAAACTTGATGTGAGTACTGACATGCAGTATCATAATTCAGTTCCTTTTTTGTGTGTGTGACAGGGTCTCACTCTGCCACACAGGCTGGAGTGCAGTGGTGCAATCTCAGCTCACTGCAACCTCCGCCTCCTGGGCTCAAGTGACCTCCCGCCTCAGCTTCCTGAGTAGCTGGGACTACAGGTGCTCGTCACCACACCTGGCTAGTTTTTGTATTTATAGTAGAGATAGGGTCTTGCTATGTTGCCCATGCTGGTCTTGAACTCCTGGGCTCAAGCGATCTGCCTGCCTCGGCCTCTCAAAATGCTAGGATTACAGGCATGATGAGCCACTGTGCCTGGCCACAATTCAGTTCTATCATTAGTTAAATGAGAGAGATTTTGGAGGGGAAGTGAACTATCACAGATAATTTCCAGGGAAAAATACTTTTTAGTGACAAACTAATAAACTTACTGGAGGGTAAGCAGAAGAAAAAGGAGGAACACGCAAGCAAATTCTAACCCTTACCTCCATGTCAAGCTTGTTGACCCAGATGGGCAAATTGGAATAGGAGTGCAGATTTAAGTCATCCACTGCTTTCTGGACTCTGTTCAAGATCTCTGAGAATGTCTTATGGTCATACATACAAGTTTCCAAGGAACGGACCTCTAGGTCTATTTTTTCTTCAATGATCAGCAGATCATCCACCTGAAGAAAGAAATATTTAATATTTAAAACACCCACTCACACTCTGTTCCTTTATTCTCACACAACGTTCTCCTCGGGTATTATACATTGACAAATGCTCCAGGCAGTTCTTCCGTAAGTAGCTAATCCTAGCTGCTGGGGTGAGAACACTAATCCCCACTCGCATGTCCTTGCAGAGGGAAGGAAAATGCATGGAGCCTCCCCAGCTTCTCTTCCCTTACTCCCACTCACGGGAGGGGTGGCCTCTGACGGGTAAATGTGGGAGAAGGAAACAAACGTGCTCTGTTCAGCTCCTCCTGTGACTGGTGAGCCAGCCTCGCTGTCGTATGCGTCTGCTCTGCTGGCAGCCGCGGGCTCTGGGTAGGTCATTAGCAGGCCTCCATGGCTGCAGACCTAGAGCCTGCTCTGCATTCAGCTGCATCAGCAATAACACTGCATTCTGCTCTCTGTCAGACTCCTGTGTCCTTCAGCTCTCCACTTGTTTCTAAACTCAGGTTGTTACTTAATGGCCTCCCTGAAGCCCCAGCACCATCTAACAGCCTGTTGAGTACAAAGGGTCGTCCTCCCTTGCAGCTCACACGGCCGTATGCTGCATCAACCATGCATGCCTTCTTCGGGAGACCTGGTGTTTTAGCTGATCTCGCTATTACCGTGCTTCATTCGTTACCAGGACACCTGAGGATTACACGAGAGCATACCTTTTCTTGGAAGTTGAAGACAGTCTCTGCTAAGCGCTGTACATACGGGTCAAGTTTGTAGGATTCCCACACCAACGCAATGCCTTCTGCGATCAGGGCCTGCACTTCCTTTTTCAAGCCAGCCACCAAAAGCGAAATGGTGTTCCGCTCCTCCACCTTCTCGCAGGTCCGTTCATAGGTACGAACGCTCTCGATCAGTGAGATGGCAAATGGGTAAAGCTGGTTTGCTTGATGGGCTTTGTTCACAATCGCCAGTGGGACTCGGAAACCAAGCCACTTGAGGTTCCGGACTTCTTTGGATAGTGTGATAATCTCAGGAAGAAAGTTAACTTTCAGCTTAAGCACATTTCCAGTTCGGCCCCGAACCCGAGTACTTTCAATAGTGAAAATGCGCCCCGAGACACCGAGGTTGCGCTGCTGCACCTTCCTTGCCCAGTCATCAAAGATCTCCTGTGTGTTAAGCTTCATACGGAAGCTGTCTCCATCCTGCTTCAGCTTCTGCCCCTCCACGTGATTTTCCCAGCCCTTGCCGAGGACATCTTCCACCCGCTTCATGTAGGCTGTCAGCTGCCTGTCGATCTGTTTAGCCCAGATGATAGACCCCGACACAGGGGGCAAGTCACGAACGTGACTCATCTTACAAGCCTGACTCTGTGGGTACTGGACCTTGAACTTGTCGTGAAGAGACTCGATGTCATCTTTCACACGCTGGATCAGCTGGGTCTGGTATTCGCGAATGGCCCCACGGATGTGAGGTCTGACAAACAGTGCATTAAACCTCGAGAAAATCCTGAACATCTCGTTGGCATTCTTGGCTGTGCCAAGCTGATCTCGAAGGCGAGCAGTGATCCGGGTCTCCACTCTGTCGATCCTCTCATCGTACCTCTTCATCGCAGCCTCCCAGGCTTCCGTGCCCTCTTTGGAAACATCCAGCCCGTCCACTTCCTTGACGTTCTCATAAGCAAGGTTTACTTCCTCAATGGCATTCGCATCTGCAGCATCAAAGAGAACCTCAGCCACTTTCATATCTTGGGGTTCGGGGACCTCTCCTTGATTCTGTTGTGCAACTGCTGTGACCTAAAGGAGAAAGATATGTAATCAAGAAATGCTGACCAATGAAGGCTTTAAAATTTATTTTAAACTGGGCACAATGGCTCATGCCTATAATCCCAGCACTTTGGGAGGGTGAGGCAGGTGGATCACCTGAGGTCAGGAGTTCGAGACCAGCCTGGCCAACATGGTGAAAGCCTATCTCTACTTAAAATATAAACAATTAGCCGGGCATGGTGACAGGCGCCTGTAATCCCAGCTACTCGGGAGGCTGAGGCAGGAGAATCGCTTGAACCCAGGATGTTGCGGAGGTTGCGGTGAGCCGAGATTGCGCCACCGCACTCCAGCCTGGGCAACAAGAGTGAAACTTCATCTCAAAAAACAAACAAAGAAAAACCCACAAATTTTTAGAATGCAAATCGTACCTGCGGCCTCAGGACCCTGACGATAACAGCTCTCAGCTGTTCATGCTGGCGTCTAAATTTCCTCATCTGGTCAAGGCGAGCCTGCAGCTTCCTGTGGGCAGGGTTGATACGCCACACCATCTTCAGATTTTCTTCCCTTTTTCTTTTGACGATGTCTCTCAACAGTACCTGCAGTTTCTCATACTCATCGTCCCAAGTCTGAAACACTTCGAAGCATGCCACCATAACCTAGGGTACAATTTCAAAAATGAGGCTTATTATTAAGACATATTTTCATCTAAATGTCTTGAGGTTAGTTTTCTAATATATTCAAACTTACTTTTTCAAATTCTTCATAAGCAACATGCATCAATTTCCTAGTGCCCAATACTTTGAGTAATTGAGAACTCAAGTCTCTTGAAATTGCCTCCACTAAACGCAGTGCCCTCTGAATAGGATATTTTGTGTTTCGGATCTTTCTCAAATGGGTGAAAATGGCAACAAGTGCCTGTCTTATTTTGTCCAGCTCTGTGGCAGACAGCAAATCATTCAGAGGGAAATCTTTCATCAGAGGATTATAGTCATTCACGGTTTCCAAAGCCTGTTTTAGACCTATATTAACAGAGAAAGAGTTAATGGTTTTCACATAAAGTAACAAAACTAAGTAAACTAAAATGTGCAATTACAATGGAACATTTTGATGTTGCAAAAGATCTAGCGAGACAAAAACCACTCACATTTGAAAAAACGTTATTAACAGGATAACTCTAGCATTGTTCCATTTTTGCTTATTTAAGAGTACGAGCCAACTCACATATACTCTAAAGGCTGAAGGTGGCAGCCTCAGAGAATTTACCTTGCTTTGCTTTCTACATCAGCGCCCCCAATATTTCTGGCAACAGGGACCAGTTTCATGGAAGACGATTTTTCCACAGACGGTTGGGGGGGCAGCGGGGTGGGTAGTTTCCAGGTGATTTGAGCGCATTGCATTTATTGAGCACTTTATTTCTATTATTTTGTTTTGTTTTGTTTTTTTGAGACGGAGTTTTGCTCTGTTGCCCAAGCTGGAGTGCAGCGGTGTGATCTCGGCTCACTGCAACCTCCGCCTCTCAGGTTCAAGCGATTCTCCTGCCTCAGCCTCCCAAGGACCTGGGACTACAGGCGCCCGCCACCACACCCGGCTAATTTTTTGTATTTTTAGTAGAGACAGGGTTTCACTGTGTTATCCAGGATGGCCCTAATCTCCTGACCTCATGATCCGCCCACCTCAGCCTCCCAAAGTGCTAGGATTACAGGCATGAGCCACCGCATCCAGCCTATTTCTATTATTATTATTATTACATACTCACCATAATGTAGAATCAGTGGGAGCCCTGAGCTTGTTTTCCTGCAACTAGGCGGTCCCATCTGGGGGTGATGTGATGGGAGACAGTGGATAGATCATTAGATTCTCACAAGGAGTGCACAATCTACATCCCTCGCGTGCGCAGTTCCCAGCAGGGTTTGTGCTCCTATGAGAATATAATGCTGCCACTGATCTGACAGGAAGCAGAGCTCAGGCAGTAACGCTCACTCACTGCTGCTGGCCTCCTGCTGTATGGCCTGGTTCCCAACAGGCTGCGGACTGGTACCAGTTGGGGACTGGGGGTTGGGGACCCCTGTTCTATATTATTTTAACGTTCTATCAGTCACAATTAAGTTTAGAAGAACTAAAATTTTATCCGTGAGAACATTAAAATTTAAGTTTTACATTCATGGTTTAATTTAGGTGAATGTATTACTAACTACGGACATGGAATCATGAAAGTGCTTGGATCCTAATCTATTTATTGACTTTCTTTGGCATAAGATCAAAAAAAGTATTAGGAAAAATACAAAGGTTTCAGAGGTGTTAAAAATATCAAAGTATACATTTCAGCATAGCGAATGTGCAGGTAATGCGTGCAATGTGATCGAAGTAACCGGAACATTTCTACTTGCAGTTTCCTCTGACATTTAAGACGCGGGTATCACACGTTTTTTGGGGGAAGTGAGAACATGACAACGGCTACTGTCTTAATTACTTGTTCTAACACGTCTTCTGTGAGCACAGAGTTGAACAGAAATGCCTAATAATGCCTCCTGTTCAAACACTGTAGACCTAGTACGTGCTCACGCAGCTCAGCCAAGTTTTAAAGTTTTTAAAAGAATTTAAAAATAATCATAATAATGACTGTGAGTGGTAGCTCATGCCTGTAATCCTAGCACTTTGGGAGGCCAAGGCGGGAGGACTGCTTGAGACTAGGAGTTCAATACCAGCATGGGCAACATGGCAAGTCCCCATTTCTACAAAAATTAAAAAATTAGTTGGACATAGCGGTGCATCCCTTGTAGTCCCAGCTACTTGGGTGGTTGAGGTGGGAGGATTGCTTGAGCCTGGGAACTCTAGGCAGCAGTGAGCTATGATCATGCCACTGCATTCCAGCCTGGGCAACAAAGTGAGACCTCCATCTCTTAAAAAAAATAAATTTTAAAAAGAAATAAAAACAAAACAAAACAAAACAAAACAACATCACTGGCACTGTTCTCCACTCAGAAAACTAAATTCATTTTGGTCACTTATCAGAATAGGAAGGAAGACAAAGAAGAGAAAGGGGCAAGTAAAAAGAAGAAGAGAAAGCGGTACGGACTAGTTCTTTTTCCACAACCCTCTGGGCAAACAGAACTGCTTTAATGGAACCACCTTCTTGCCTGGCCTGTCAAAAGCACACCTGACTTTGTGCCAATAGTACAGCCGACTCATGGAGATGACTCATGGAGCCGCGCAGTGGGAAACAAGAAGGAATCTGTGCTCATACCTAGAGACTGTTTCACATTCTTAAAACCCCTGAAGGGAAAGGGGAAAGCTAAGTGTGCAGGAGAATAATTTTCATTACTTGGAACTGAAGGAAAAGATAAGATGTGATGTAAAAGAGGAAATCGTTAAAAATGACAGTACATCTATGAAAACTATAGTTTTCATTTAAATTATCAAGTAAGATCTCATAAAAGCCAGATCAATAACTTACTGATCAGATTATTAGTTCTAGTTGTTACCTGTGTCAGTGTCAAAACTGACGGTGGCATGGAAGCGCTTGCCATGTTTCAAGATATCCAGAGTCAGGAGAACTTCCGGGCTCTCCCGTTTCTCCTGGATGCGGTATAACGCACGTTCCAAGTTTAGCCAAAAACTAATTTCCTGTAAGGCAGTTCCCGACGCAGGATCTCGATCCAGTTTGGTCACCTTTGAAAATAAAATAACATCCAAGGGTATTCACTAAAGGTAGAGATATCGTTAACTAAACACATGCATTACAACGCAATTTTATGCTCAATGCTCTATCAGGGTGCCGACTGAAGCAATCTCACACCGTCCCCTGACCATTCCGCCTAGACCAAGGCTCGTCCTGCACTCAACAGTCTCAGCACCAAGAGGAGGCACCACTAACACGTTACCACGTAATTTACCTCACTGACAAAATCCAGATCAGCTTACCCAAACATATTAAAGAGTAACATATTTTACATAACTTTCAATCCTGTGCTCTTACTTTTTGAATTTCTCGGATCCAGCGGTTGACTCCAGACTGTAACTGATTGAGAAATGTCGGGTCTTCAACCTTATCACCAAAGTCTGTAACTTTCGGCTTTTCTCCACGCTCATAGCACTGTTTTGCAACATTGGTGATGATGGGATGAATCGGCAGGCTGATTTCCGGAATTTCAATATTTTGCTGCAAGTGAAGCAGTCCCATTTCGAGTTCTGCAATCTTCTTTTCAACCGAAGGAGCCATCTTGTCACCATCCCTGAAATGACATTGCACACCTCAACATTTAGTGTGCTATTGGTCTCCAAGGAGAGTCTATCATTTCAGGTCTGTCAAATAGCAACGACACACATATTTATTAATGCACAGGGTTTATATCCCCTTGGTTCACTAGCTTTACCCTCCCAATTCCCAAGTTTTACACTGAGTTCTACACTATCTCGTGAACATTAAGTGAAATATAACATTCAAACCACAGAAGAAAACTGGTTTTTACCTGTCTGCCTTGCCAGACTCTCTAATATAGGACTTAAAAAAAGGAGCCACCGCATTGCTAATGAAAGAATGCAATGTTTCGTAGGGCGAGTCTTCACTGAGTGTAAGGACCCGGAGCTGAGAAGAGACGGGTTTATCGGCATCAATCACAGGAGTACGTTTAATGAATGCCAAGCTAAAAAGAAAAATAAAACAAGAAATTAGAAAAGTTACACTCCTAATTAGGCTTATTAACTTAAAAATCATACTAAGAATATACTGAAGTGTTGTTTTGCTAATAGTGAAATGCACTGCTTGTCTTTCTTTAGTACATACGTGAGAGCTACTGAATCAAGGTTATGGTTATAGAATGTGAACAAACACGAAACCAGGCAAAGTTAACTTGTCTCATACATGGGTTGAATTCATAATATTGGCCTAAAACTAACCTGCCCTAGAAATACAAGTTATGAGCCAAGTAGTACTTAAATCTGATCTTACACTAATTTGTAACATTTATTTACTGTACTAAGTAAACAAAAGTTGCTTGCTGGTTAAAGTGACAAGAGGGCATTCCAGGCTCCCTTTAGCCTGGTCCTACTCAACTCTTCCTGTTTCACCTCCTGCTATGTATCCTTTTTCCCACCCTGAGACACCACTTAGACCAGATGTCCCATTCCCTAAACACATCATGTGCTTTGTGCCTTTGCTTACGAAATCTATATTCATCTGCTGAAATTCTAACCCTCAAAACTCAATTCCAGTGTGACCTCTTCCGTGGGCTTCCCCTAATCAGAAGCAATCTCTCCAATCTTCATGTTTCCATTGTATTTTGACAAGCATTACAATTAGTTACGTATCTGCCAATCTTTCTCCCAAAGACAAGCTTCTTGAGAACGGAAGCAGGTTTTATTTCTTTGTGTATTACTCTATACTGCAGGTTTTATTTGTGTATTACTCTATACCTACTGCCACACCTTGTACACAACAGGCACTCAAAGTTTGTTAAATTAATGCCTTTAAGGTAATTAATAAAATTTGAATTTTCTGGCCGGGCGCGGTGGCTCAAGCCTGTAATCCCAGCACTTTGGGAGGCCGAGACGGGCGGATCACGAGGTCAGGAGATCGAGACCATCCTGGCTAATATGGTAAAACCCCGTCTCTACTAAAAATACAAAAAACTAGCCGGGCGAGGTGGTGGGCGCCTGTAGTCCCAGCTACTCGGGAGGCTGAGGCAGGAGAATGGCGTGAACCCGGGAGGCAGAGCTTGCAGTGAGCTGAGATCCGGCCACTGCACTCCAGCCTGGGCGACAAAGCGAGACTCCGTCTCAAAAAAAAAAAAAAAAAAAAAAAAAAAAAATTTGAATTTTCTAATTCCCTTGCCAGTACTTTATACACAATACTTCACAGGCCAGGTGTGGTGGTTCATGCCTGTAATCCCAGTACTTTGGGAGGCTAAGGTGGGCAGATCCCTTGAGGTCAGGAGTTCCAGACCAGCCTGGCCAACATGGCGAAACCACATCTCTACTAAAGATACAAAAATTAGGCCGGGTGCAGTAGCTCACACCTGTAATCCCAGCACTTCGGGAGGCCGAGGCGGGCGAATAACTTCAAAAAGTTATCTGAAAACTTCAAAACCCCATCTATACTAAAAATACAAAAATTAGCTGGGCATGGTGGTGCATGCCTGTAATCCCAACTACTCGGGAGGCTGATGGAGGAGAATCACTTGAGCCCGGGAGGCAGAGGTTGCAGTGAGCCGAGATTGCGCCATTGCACTCCAGACTGGGCGACAGAGTGAGACTTCATCTCAAAAAGAAAAAAAAAAAGGCCGGGCGCGGTGGCTCAAGCCTGTAATCCCAGCACTTTGGGAGGCCGAGACGGGTGGATCACGAGGTCAGGAGATCGAGACCATCCTGGCTAACATGGTGAAACCCCGTCTCTACTAAAAAATACAAAAAACTAGCCGGGCGAGATGGCGGGCGCCTGTAATCCCAGTTACTTGGGAGGCTGAGGCAGGAGAATGGCGTAAACCCCGGAGGTGGAGCTTGCAGTGAGCTGAGATCCGGCCACTGCACTCCAGCCCGGGCGACAGAGCGAGACTCCATCTCAAAAAAAAAAAAAAAAAAAAGGCCGGGCGCGGTGGCTCAAGCCTGTAATCCCAGCACTTTGGGAGGCCGAGACGGGCGGATCACGAGGTCAGGAGATCGAGACCATCCTGGCTAACATGGTGAAACCCCATCTCTACTAAAAAATACAAAAAACTAGCCGGGCGAGGTGGCTGGCGCCTGTAGTCCCAGCTACTCGGGAGGCTGAGGCAGGAGAATAGCGTAAACCCGGGAGGCGGAGCTTGCAGTGAGCTGAGATCCGGCCACTGCACTCCAGTCTGGGCGACAGAGCGAGACTCCGTCTCAAAAAAAAAAAAAAAAATTAGCCAGGTGTGGCAGCAGGCGCCTGTAATCCCAACTATTCAGGAGGCTGAGGCAGGAGGGTCGCTTGAGGCTGGGAGGCAGAGGCTGCAGTGAGCTAAGATCACCCCACTGCATTCCAGCTTTGGCGACAGAGTGAGACTCTGTCTCAAAACAAACAACCCCAAAAAACTTCATATAACTGTAAAGTAAATGAAGCTTTCTGATGTAACATATTGAGAAAGAACGAAGTCACAATAGTATTTCTGCCAAAATCGTATAACCTGAATCTAAACATCGGGCAAACCCAACAGTTCCATGAAGCTATTCGTGTGCAAATGTCAAACATGTCAGTGTCATAAAAGGTACACAAAGGCTGAAGTACTACTCCAGATTAAAGGAATTTAGAGTGACAAGAAACTAAAGTGTGATCCTGGACCGGACTCTGAATCAGGGGAAAATTACTATAAGGGACATCATTGAGACAATCTGAACATGTACTATAATTAGAGAATAATACTGCAGCAATCTTACACTTCCTGAATTTGATCATTGTACTGAGGCTATGAAAGAGAATGTCCTTGTTCTTAGGAAATACACACAAGTATTTAGGGATAAAGGAGCATACTGTCTATAACTAACTGTCAAATGATTCAGGGGAAAAATGATAATGCAAAAGTGGCAAACATTAACAACTGATATCTGGGAGTTCTATATACTATTCACGCAACTCTTCTGTAACCTGAGATTACTCAAAATAAGTTTAAAAAATGCAGAATCAATTATGACATTTACATATTTAAATCTGGATATATCTACTAGGATACATTAGCACAATCTTTCTGAAAGGTGGAAAATCTGGTAACATGCATTAAAAATTTTAAGGTTTTGCATGTGAACTAGTAATGCTGTCTTTAGGATTTATCCTAAAAAGAATCAAACCTGTACATAGAATGTTTACTAGTTATTTGTAATAATGAAAAATCAGACATCCTGTTGTCCCCTGGTGTATGTGGGAAATTGGCTCCAGGATTCCCCTGGGACACTAAAATCCGCAAATGTTAAGTTGCTTATGTAAAATGGCACAGTATTTGCAGATAACCTATGCACATCCTCCAGTATACTTTAAATCATCTCTAGATTACTTAAAATCCCTAACACAACGTAAAACTATACAGTTGTTGGCCGGGCGCAGTGGCTCACGCCTGTAATCCCAGCACTTTGGAAGGCTGAGACGGGTGGATCACCAGGTCAGGAGATCGAGACCACCCTGGCTAACACGGTGAAACCCCGTCTCTACTAAAATACGAAAAAAAATTAGCCGGGCGTGGTGGCGGGTGCCTGTAGTCCCAGCTACTTGGGAGGCTGAGGCAGGAGAATGGCGTGAACCCGGCAGGCGGAGCTTGCAGTGAGCTGAGATCCGGCCACTGCACTCCAGCCTGGGTGACAGAGCGAAACTCCGTCTCAAAAAAAAAAACAAAAACAAAAACAAGAAAACTATATAGTTGTTACACTAGCTGTTTTTTACTTGCTTTCTTTTTTATTTTTGTACTATACGTATTGCTTGTTTCCTGCAAATATTTTCTATCTGTTGTTGGTTGAATCTGCAGATGTGGAACCACAGATATGGACGGCCGACTGTGATCTGAGAGTATTATCAGACATGCTACATATATTATAGCTCAAACAGAAGGTAAATACCATGATATGGCAATTAAAAGGACAACACTTTATAATTTATATTGTCTTGGAAATCTCAATTTGAAGACATGAAATCAAAGACACTGAATTTAAAGACCAGAAATCTTTTGAGCATTTTCTTTTTTCTTTTTTGAGACAGAGTTTCGCTCTTGTTGCCCAGACTGGAATGCAATGGCACAATCTCGGCTCACTGCAACCTCTGCCTCCCGGGTTCAAGCTATTCTCTTCCCTTAGCCTCCCAAGTATCTGGGATTACAGGCATGCACCACCATGCCCTGCTAATTTTGTATTTTTAGTAGAGACGGGGTTTCTCCATGTTGGTGAGGGTGGTCTCAACCCAACCTCAGGTGATCCGCCCACCTCAGCCTCCCAAAGTGCTGGGATTACAGGCGTGAGCCACCATGGCGGGCTTCAGTGTTTTCTTAATGTGTTTCTCTGAGTCAATTAAGATTTATATTAATTTTAGGCCAGGCGTGGTGGCTCATACCTGTAATCCTAGCACTTTGGGAGGCTGAGGCAGGCAAATCTCCTGAGGTCAGGAGTTCAAGACCAGCCTGACCAACATGGAGAAACCCCGTCTCTACTAAAAATACAAAATTAGCCAGACATGGTGGTACATGCCTGTAATCCCAGCTACCTGGAAGGCTGAGGCAGGAGAATCGCTTGAACCCAGGAGGCAGAGGTTGCAGTGAGCTAAGATTGCGCCATTGCACTCCCGCCTGGGCAACAAGAGCGAAACTCCATCTCAAAAAAAAAAAAAAAAAAAGATTTCTATTAATTTTCTTAGTAAGAATTTCCGAGTTTGAAAAGAAAAAAGATTCATATTAGTTCTCACAAATTTATAATCGGAGATAATGGTAATATTCATACTACTCACCTATTGGATTTAACCCCATAATGAATGTCTATGTTGATGTTATAGGAAATGAATTCTTTTTCTTCTTCTCCTTCATCACCAACGTCCTCTACAAATCATAATAAATATATCAAATTAATATCAACATTTCCAATTTCTTATTTATCAACTGTTTAGACAATGACTATCCTCTCCCCACTCCCAACCTGCCATACCAACACCTACGTGACTTGGCACTATTTTTCCCTTCCCATCCGTTTTTTCCCTCACTCCTGACTTTGCTGTGTGACTCTGGGCAAGGTGGTTGTCTGTGCAGTGGGGTAGTGTGGGCATGCCAGGGCTTCTGCAAGGATAACGGAGTTGGCGCTTGAAAGCACTGGAACAGGGCCTGGCTGTGGGCAGTGCTAGCCGCTACAGGCTATGGCCAAGTTCTCAGCGTCTCATCCCAGGAGGCTCATCCATTGTGCTTCAAACACAGGAGACACTTTCCGCCCCTGCTCTCAAGAATATTCTGCTCAGCTGTTCACTCAGCACCACCTGTGTGATGGGCATTTTACAAAGCACTTTACAGCTACATTTAACCCTATGGGGTTGGTGTGACTATGATTATCCTTGTTTTCTCCTTAAAGAATATCAGTAACTTGCCCACAGACACTTGGGTGGGAAGCAACAATGTGAGAATTCAGAAGTTTGTGATTCCAAAGTCCAGGCTCCTCGCCACGATGTAGCATGGCCAGTTTTCATCCAGGCCAGGCCCAAGGCAAATCCCAATCAAGAAAACTATGAAGAAACATCCCAGGCTGGGTGCGGTGGCTCATGCCTGTAATCCCAGCATTTTGGGAGGCTGAGGCGGGAGGATCACCAGGTCAGGAGATCGAGACCATCCTGGCTAACATGGTGAAACCCCAACTCTACTAAAAATGCAAAAAAATTAGCCGGGCGTGGTGGCGGGCGCCTGTAGTCCCAGCTACTCAGGAGGCTGAGGCAGGAGAATGGTGTGAACCCAGGAGGCGGAGCTTGCAGTGAGCCAACATCACACCACTGCACTCCAGCCTGGGGGACAGAGGGAGACTCCATCTCAAAAAAAAGAAAAGAAAAGAAGAGAAGAGAAGAGAAGAGAAGAGAAGAGAAAAGAAACATCCCCAGGGTCACTGAGAAGCATTCGTCTAGCCTTGCCCTCCGCTGCACCACAGCACTTAATCTGAGTCTGCTCTGGGTTTGACTTATGAATGTATCTTCCTCCCCACCTGTGAGCTCTTGGAAGGCAGAGACCACGCTAGATTCCACACAGTACAATATGCACACGGCAGTCATTTTCAAACATTTACGGAGGCTGGGTGTGGTGGCTTACATCAGTAATCCCAGCACTTTGGGAGGCTGAGGTGTGGATCACTTGAGTTCAGGAGTATGAAAGTAGTCTGGACAACGTGGTGAAACCATGTCTCAGTTTTTTAATAATAAAATTTAAATCTAAAAAAGCTTACTGGAAATTAATAGTAAGAGAGCCTCAAGAAGCATGTGAACCAAATTTCTAAATTAAAAATCAAGATTGAAAAACTAAAAAAAGTATAATAGAAAATAAATCTCTACATCTAGTACTAATCCACGCGATACCTAAGCATTCTAGTCAAATTATCTTTGCAATGACGTACTGTATGAAATATATATTGGCAAAAATTACAATCTAATTTAGCATGATTATTTTATACATAGTTCACCTTTGTTTTTATTTTTTTTCTTAAGACGGAGTCTCGCTCTGTCGCCCAGGCTGGAGTGCAGTGGCGTGATCTCGGCTCACTGCAAGCTCCGCCTCCTTGGTTCACGCCATTCTCCTGCCTCAGCCTCCTGAGTAGCTGGGACTACAGGCACCCGCCACCACACCCGGCTAATTTTTTGTATTTTTAGTAGAGATGGGGTTTCACTGTGGTCTGGATCTCCTGACCTTGTGATCCGCCCGCCTCGGCCTCCCAAAGTGCTGGGATTACAGGCGTGAGCCACCGTGCCCGGCTGATTCACCTTTTAAAAGTCATGTAACAGAAAGGGAAGGCTAGGCGCGATGGCGCACCCCTGTAATCCCAGCACTTTGGGAGGTCAAGGCAGGTGGATTACCTGAGGTCAGCAGTTTGAGACGAGCCTGACCAACATGGAGAAACCCCGTCTCTGCTAAAAATACAAAATTAGCCAGGCATGGTGGCACATGCCTGTAATTCTAGCTATTTGGTAGGCTGAGGCAGGAGAATTGCTTGAACCTGGGAGGCGGAGGTTGTGGTGAGTCGAGATCGCACCACTGCACTCCAGGCCAGGCAACAAGAGTGAAACTCCATCTCAAAAAAAAAAAAAAAGAAAAGAAAAGAAAGAAAGAAAAGGAAAGGGCAGTAGCTTTAACAGATTAAGTTCTATTGCTTAGAAGATATATGACCTTGAGAAAGTCATTTTTCTTTCTCTGGGCTTCAAATTTGTGAGGTGTACAATGGGCGGTGGAACAGGCAGTAGAATATTGAGTTAGGTGGTCTATAAGGTTTCACTAAGCACTAAAAACTATGAAACCTGGTTATATAGGGTCTGAGCAAAAGCTATTTGCTTCTTTAGTTGTTGTTTTAAAAATCTTGCTCCTTCTGCAAGCATTTTATTTTAATTAATTTATTTATTTAGAGATAATGTCTTGCTCTGTCGCCCTGGATGGAATGCTGTGGCTTCATCAGAGCTCACTGCAGCCTTATCTTCTGGGTTCAAGATATCCTCCACCCTCAGCCTCCCAAACAGCTGGGACCACACGCTCAAGCCACCACCTTCAGTGGATTTTTAAAACATTTTCTAAAGACGGGGTCTCTCTATGTTGCTCAGGCTGGTGTCAAACTCCTGGGGCTCAAGAGATCCTCATGCCTCGGCCTGGCATTACGGCATTCCAGGAATGAGTCATTACCCCCAACCCTTGCTTCCTTAGTTTTAAGATGAGACAAATACAAAATTCACACTAAAGAGTATAAAATATTAGTCTATCTGGCCAGGCGCAATGGTTCATGCCAGTAATCTCAGCACTTTGGGAGGCCGAGGCAGGCAGATCACTTCAAGTCAGGAGTTCAATACCAGCCTGGTCAACGTGGTGAAACCCCATATGTACTAAAAATTCAAAAATTAGCCGGGTATGGTGGTGGGCGCATGTAATTTCAGCTATGTGGGAGGTTGGGGCGAGAGAATTGCTTGAACTTGGGAGGTAGAGGTTACAGTGAGCTGAGATCAGTCTCGAAAAAAAGAAAAAAAAGTGTATCTATCAAGAGAACAATAATTTTTCCAAATTATTGTTTTGGATATATTTGAATATAATTTTAGGAAGAGGAAGGAGTAGGCGGCAGAACATTCTAGTATGCCAGATACTTGCTCTTTTTTAAAATGACCATTAAAAAAACTAAAGAAATCAACCAATTTTTCTAACCACTCAAATGTAGCTAGACCACAAGAGAAATCACACTGCCTGAAAGCAGCCACACATGATTACAACCTGTAAAATGCAAGCACAGAGAATAAAGAACTATCTCCAAACTGAAACAGCTGTCAAAGTAGTGCGACGATTTTCTCCCTCAATCTTCTGAACTCTCCATAACATTGCTCTACCACGTATATAAAATATGCCATCAAAATAACACCAAAACACACAGAAAATAAAATTAACATTCTATAAAGATCAAAGGAAATCACCGGTGCAACTAAAAATATGGCTTGTTAACTCTGAATCATTTCTTCCCCCCCATAAAGAGTCATCACTGGTACAAATAAAATAACGCAGAAAATGTGCAGTCAGGACACAGCATCTGAGCATGTGGCCTGCACTTCCTAACGCAAACCGGGTTAGGGGAACTAGGCGCCATTCCAAGAGATGAGTCACCGCTGTGTGGCGAGAGCTCTAGCTCTGCACTGGGAATACTGCAATGCAGCAGAATACTGCCTCAGCTCAGGAAGGCACACCCGATGACATAATCCTCAAACAATGATCACGCAAATAGATATTCCCTGCTGCTTTGTTAAATTCTAACTTCTCTTGATAATAACTTATGGAAGTCGCTATGAATCAGTCACAGAAAACATCTTGGACAAGTCTTTTTGTGCATATTCCCTATATAAAGACACGGATCAAACACAGTTGAGTATGTCTGACTCTCATTTACAGTCACGCAATTTAGGACAGTTTCAAAAACTGCCATCAAATAATAATCTGACATTCTACTTTGCTTTTTTTCTTTTTGTTATTCTTAATAACAAAGAGGCTATTAACCCTGCTATATTTAGAAGCTTACATACAAACACAATCTGCAAGTTTGATTAGTTAATATCACTTTCAGTAAAATTTGAATCCATTTCCTTATGCTTGGAGGTTATTAGTTAATACAAAGTTACTGTTAACATGTAACAGACCAATACTGTACTATCTGTCCATGTAGTCAAAGAATCAAAGTACTGGGCCTGCTTCATGAGCTCCTTCCCTGCAAGCAATACTGACACATTACAACAACTTGTGATCACTTTCTTGGTCAACTTCTGAGAGTTTACTGAATTTTTAGAGATGTTCAAAATGGCATTTGGCACTAATGTGTGTATACTTTTATTCAAAGACAGTTTAATGTATTTCAAACTTGTAGTAATTTGTATCATTAAACTATGACTTACGTAAGCATTACATCTGTTTTATTTTTTTTTTGAGACAGGATCTCACTCTGTCACCCAGGCTGGCGTGCAGTGGTGCAATCACAGCTCATCACAGCCTTGACCTCTCTGGGCTCAAGTGATTCTCCTACCTTAGCCTCCTGAGTAGCTGGGACTACAGGTGTGCATCACCACGCCTGGCTAACTTTTGTATTTTTTGTAGAGACAGGGTTTCTCCATGTTGCCCAGGCTGGTCTTGCTCCTGAGCTCAAGTGATCCGCCTGCCTCAGTCTCCCAAAGTGTTGGGATTACAGGCGTGAGCCACTGCACCCAGCCAGCATTATGTCTTAATGAAATATAAAAACTATGCAATTTTGATTACCTTAAGAACTATATCACCCTCGACTGGGCCCAGTGGCTCATGCCTGTAATCCCAGTAGTTTGAGGGGCCAAGGTGGGTGGATCACTCAAGCTTAGGAGTTTGAGACCCAGCTGGGCAAGACGGTGAAACCCAATCTCCACAAAAAAAACAAAACTTAGCAGGGCGTGGTGGTGCATGTCTGTGGCGGGAGGATCTCTTCAGCCCAGGAGACCGAGGCTGCAGTGAGCTGAGACTGCACCACCGCACTCCAGCCTGGGTGACAGAGCAAGACCCTGCCTCAAAAAAGAATGATACAGCCCTCTCCTGAGTAGACAGGGCACGCCCTCTCAAAGTTTGGTGAACGGGCAGTTGGAAAAGGGACAAAGCACACTGGTAAAGTGCCAGGTGAGGCTGCCCAACTCCTGCACCCTTGCTCATTCACTCATGTACTCTTCCTTCCAAACTTTCTCCCAGCCAGAGAGCAAGTCTCTTCCTGGTCTCGAAGCCATTCATTTCCTTTGGCCCACGTGTACTACCAAATTGCATGTTAAATGTTCCGGGGGTTCTCTTTATCTTTTGTCTTCTTTCCCTTCTAAAATTCCAAACATGGGCTGGGCACAGGGGCTCACGCCTGTAATCCCAGCACTTTGGGAGGCTGAGGCGGGTGGATCACCTGAGGTCAGGAGTTCGAGACCAGCCTGGCCAACATGGTGAAACTCCATCTCTACTAAAACTACAAAAATTAGCCAGACGTGGTGGCACATGCCTGTAATCCCAGCTACTCAGGAGGCTGAAACAGAAGAATCACTGGAACCCAGGAAACAGGGGTTGCAGTGAGTGGAGATCACGCCACTTGCACTCCAGCCTGGGTAACAGAGCAAGATGCCGTCTCAAAATAAATAAATAAATAAATAAATAAATAAAATAAATCCCAAACATACTAATACCACATTATTCTGGTCAATCACTGTTATACATGGCCTCCCTTTTTTTCCTGCCTTAGTGTTCCCCTTTCTTGTCTCTGGTGCTTTCTCTTGTCACACGGACGTCCACCTTTTCATCCTCCTGAGGGGCCATGACTTCTTCACCATAACCACTCCCTGCTCTGGTACAAGGCTCAGAACACGGTGAGAAAGTCAGAGCATTCTTCTCCACCTGAGGACTTCCCTGTAACATCATTAGGAGTATGAAGGGAGCACGAAACCCCATAGAATATTTATATTTAATGTAAACTGGAGTTCATTTTGGTATTTCCAGAAAAGAAAAGAGAAAGAATTTTTAAAAACCTAGTAAGTTATTAACACCTAAGGAACTTAAGACTTGGTACTTTTCAAGTTACTACTAATTCAAAAGAAATGACAGATACCAAGGCACTGCAGAGATGAGCGTTTAGGTTTCAGAACCCTCCTTAGAACATCCTTTTCCCAATTGTGTCTTAAAATCCTAGGGTTTTGGTTTCCTCACTCATGAAAGATGAGGGCTGGACTAAATCTCTCTTGTTGCTCCCAATCTGACATTCTCCAATGCTGACACGCAATTTTCATCCATGTTTACTTTTTTAAAAAAAGTGATAACTGGGCCGGGCGCGGTGGCTCAAGCCTGTAATCCCAGCACTTTGGGAGGCCGAGGCGGGTGGATCACGAGGTCAGGAGATCGAGACCATCCTGGCTAACATGGTGAAACCCCGTCTCTACTAAAAATACAAAAAACTAGCCGGGCGTGGTGGCGGGCGCCTGTAGTCTCAGCTACTTGGGAGGCTGAGGCAGGAGAATGGTGTGAACCCGGGAGGCGGAGCTTGCAGTGAGCCGAGATCCCACCACTGTACTCCAGCCTGGGAGACACAGTGAGACTCCGTCTCAAAAAAAAAAAAAAAAAAAAGTGATAACTGTTTTCCCTTTGCTGTACATAAATTTCGTTTAGTATGCTACACTGCACGTTCAAATTTATCTTGCTGCAGACCGTGTGTCCCACAGTGTGATGGCATGGGGCAGTAAGAGCCTCCCTGACGTGCAGATACCACTGAGTCCAGAGCCTGGTAGCTAGGTTTGTTCTCTCCTTTTCAACGGGAGGCTCCTGGTGCAAACATGCACTGCCAGATCTTCGGTCAGGCCAAGAAGCATGAGTCTGCTCCCCGTCTCTGTGTCTGCTGGAGCTGCAGGTACTGGAGCAACACTGTATGGCCTGTATCTGGCACTGCTCAATCCAGATTTTACTTGGGACAGAAAGAAGAACTGAGCGCCCTAGAACAAACCAGGTCACACGGATCAATACGAGTTCTCCCCAGTGAATGTGGATTACAGTAAACTGAAGAAAGAAGGTCCAGATTTCTAAATAAAATGTTTCACTATAAAGCTGCTTTAGAAAAGTCTTGCAGAAGCCATCAGCACAATTTTCCACTTAACCAGAAAACATTTCTCCTCTAAACGCATGAAATCATGTTGATATGTTGTGTTGGAGATTACATTGATTAAATTACATTTCTTCACCCTTTAGAATTAAACCCTCAGGCTGGATGTCACGGCGCACGCCTGTAATTCCGGCACTTTGGGAGGCTGAGGTAGCAGGATCACTTGAGTCCAAGAGTTCAAGACCAGCCTGGGCAACATGGGAAGACCCTGCCTTTACAAAAAATAAAAAATGAGCCAAGCATGGTGGTGTGTGCCTGTATACCAGCTACTCGGGAGGCTGAGATGGGTGGATCGCTTGAGACCGAAGGTTGAGGATGTTGTGAGCTGAGATTGTGCCACTGCACTCCAACCTGGACAACAGTGAGATCCTGTCTCAAAAAAAAATATTCCAGGTCTCAAATACTGCAGCGATAAACAAACAAGAGGGGTGTGGTGGCTCACACCTGTAATCCCAGCACTTTGGCAGGTAGAGGTGAAAGTATTACTTGAGCCCAGAAGTTCGAGACCAGCCTGGGCAACATGGTGAGACCTCACCTCCATAAAAAAATGAGAAAATGAACTGGGAGCCCAGGAGGCCGAGGTGGCAATGAGCCAAGATTGCGCCACTGCACTCCTGCCTGGGTGACAGAGTGAGACCCTGTCTCAAACCAAACAAAACCCTCTCACCACCAAAAACAAACAACCCAAACTACACACACTCATACAGACCAACCAACTTGGCACCCGATTCCAGGCAGATCATGAACAAGCTGGAGAGCACAGACAAGTCATGGAAACGTCAGTTCCATCAGCTGCAAACTGAAGTATTCCCAACCAATGGGGATATACAACCAAAAAATGGCCCTTGAAGTAAAAAATGCTACAAAAACATCATTAACATAAAATGGCTCATTAAGTAATGAACACCTGTTTTGTCACCATACTGTTAAGTATACTATGAGGAAGATAATATCCTACCGGCCAGGAACTATAGAAAGGTTTCTCTTTTTAAAATGAGAGCTATAACTTAACAATCCCTTTTTCCCACAAACTCTCCAATTCCTCAGTGTCAAGATAAGTTGTTAAGTTCACATTTATTCTATATTTTCAGTAATGCTGTACTTGATTTATTTTAGAGATAGGGTCTCACTCTGTTACCCAGGCTGGAGCAATGTGGTGTGATCCTAGTTCACCATAGCGTCAAACTGCTGGGCTCAAGCAATCTTCTCCAGTACCTGGGACTACAGGCATGTACCACCATGCCTGGCTTATTTTTTAATTTTCTGTAGAGATGGGGTCTTGCTGTGTTGCCCAGACTGGTCTTGAACTCCTGGCCTCAAGTGATCCTCCTGCCTTGGTCTCCCAAAGTGCTGGGATTACAGGTGTGAGCCACTGCACCCAGCTCAATGCTGCACTTTAACTACAAAAGTTTATCGCTAGCTAGCTAAAACAAACAAAGAAACAAAAAAATATATATATAGTTTCACATAAAAATGTTTCCATATTCAATTACAAGTGTTTGGATACTTCCTTCCACAAAAAAAGGGGAAGGAATAAAATAAATAAAAGTAATTTCTACTGTTCATTAAATTACATGACTTCATTGTTGATGATCTTTATTCAGTTTAAATAATTCAGCTCTGTTTTCTATATCAATGCAAGCCTATCTTTTCACTGTAATTAACTACTGGATGCACATATTTGATTACATGTACAAATGCCAAAGCTAACTCATAAAAGCCACCGAGAAGAAAGCCCTCCTACCAAAAGTGCCGGGTTTCTACTTATAGCTAAGGTGTCCTAGTGTAGCCAGGCTGCTAATAAGACAGAGAGACCATCTATCATAAAACTAGATTAACTTTAAAATCTTTCCTTAGGTTTTTGTAAGTGAAAAATAAACTACAGACAGGTTGAATTGGTAGAAATACTTCAGGGATTGTTATAAATACAGAAATGAGGTAGGATTTCAATTTTAGATAGTCTCATTCCTTAGTCAACTTTCAAAAGTGCAAGTCATTATGGAGCCAAGATTTGGATACCTGCATATTTGTTTTGCTGAAAGAAAAAAAGGTACCCATAAGAAAACACAGAGACAATTTGTACTAGATAGTGTACTACATAAACCTAGTCCCCCGCCCCAATAATTTTAGCAACATCCAATTTTAAGATGCCTGGAAAAAGCAAATTACTGGTGATCACTCGAGAAGCAAAGTATAAAACTTAAATTTTTTTTTCATAAAAAGAAACGGTGACCCAAGGTAAAAAAAATAAAATAAAATAAAATCACTGATTCTAACACATAAACTATGCAATAAAAATATCAAGGATTAGCCATGGTCAAGCTACTCAAAATACAATTAACTTTAAAAATGCAGATTAAAATATATTTTAATAAAATAACGAATAGGCATTGAAAAATGACCACAAAGACATAGACCAAAAATGCTGACAGTGATCACATCTGGGTCAAACAATTCCCAGTGATTTTTACTTTAGCTGTATATTACATTTTCTACAATGACTATGTATGTTTTTTGGGGAAAAAAAAAAAAAGTAGATGAGTTAATTTTTTTTTTAAACTCTTGTGGCTTCCACTCAGGAATACATAACCCCAAACATCACAGTAAACCACCCTCAACAACATTAATACTCTAAATATGCTCAAATGGTTTATTTGCCTTGAACATTCCATGTGGATATAAGAAAAAAATATTCTTTTACACTCTGCTAATCTCTGGCAGGAAACCAAGGCTACAGGGAAGCATCTTCTCAGTAAGAATAGCCTTTGAAAGAAACAAACTATCAGAAACACAGTGTGTGTTAAGGATGGGGCAGACAGTACAGGTTCTCTTACTGACAGAACCACACAGGTTTTTGAAATTTTAAGAAGCTTGTTGGCAAACATTTTTAGACAATCTCCAATCCCTAGAGGCTAACCTTGGACATCATCCTTGGGTTCTTAGATGGACATGCCACACCCAAAGTGGCTGTAATGGGCTACAAAGTGGTTGTAATGAAACCATGAGAAAGCCTGCCTGCAGGCAAGCCCCAGACTTAGATGAATGTAATCTTGCTGGTGGGCGATCATTATTTGAGGAGACAGTTGGAATATGCTAACTCTTGCCTCTTCCCCCTGCTAGAAGCCTAACCTGAACCTTTTTTTTAAATCTGTAAAATTAGACTCAAATATTACAGGGTTATCATTAGGATCATCGAAGCATTAAACAAATACGAGGTATGATCAGTGAAAACAAGCAATGGACAGGGAACTGAGATACTGAGTCTAGTCTCAGGACTAGGATTAGGATTAGCTGGTGACCTTGGGTGAAATCACTTAACCTGAGCCTCAGTTTCCTCAGGTGTAAAATCAGGATACACTCGTTCAGCAAGGATGCTGTGAGAGCATCTACCTACAACAGTGATGCTCGCAGGCCCGGGGCTGGCACCGTCGCTCTGTGGGCCTCGGCCTCTTGGTCCCCACAAGGCACGGCTGGGACACCCACCCGACCTCCTCCAGAACCAGAACCCCGGCTGCCCCCGGCTCCGCAGATCTGTCCCCGACACATCCCTCCTGAAGGCCGCTTGGCCTGGACACAAATCGAAACCGAAAAGCTCATGTGACATTGGAGGCAGGGATGCGGCCTCGCCCGCGCTCAGCCCAGGGAGACGCTGTCTCCACCCAACTCGGCCATCTTGAGAGGCCCGAGCAGACAAAGCGACCCCATTGTTTTGGGTGACGGCAGACGGGGACTCCTCTCCCCTCCCCGCGACGAGGAGCGGGGCGCCCTGGGGGCTCCCGGCCTGGCAGTGCGTGTGGCGAGGGCGAGCCCCGGGCGCCGCGTCGGCCTCTGCGGGGCGTCTGCGGCCCTGGGGACCCGGCCGGCGGGACGTCTGCGGCCGCCGGGCTCTGCCCATCCCGGGGTCATCTGCAGCCGCCGGGATCCTCCCATCCCAGGAACATCTGCGGCCCCGGAGGACCTGGCAGGCCCTGCCCTCCGCGAGACTTGGCCCTGGCGACCCCGCCCTCCGCGGCCCCGCACCTTTGAGCGTGGAGCGCTCCACCAGCACCGTGTGGACCTGCGGATCCGAAAGGAACTTGCGCATCTGCTCCAGGGCGCTCTTCTCCTCCAGCGCCGCCTCCAGCGCGGCCGGCGCCTCGCCGCCGTCCTCCAGCAGCAGCGGCACCAGCTTGCGCAGGTGCTTCTGCAGCACCGACACGTCCGCCACATTCTGCACCGCCGACACTTCCAGGCCGGCCGAGCCGTCCTCGCCGCCGCCGCCCCCGGGCTCCGACATGGCGCCGCGCTCGGGACCCTCCAGGAGCGATGAGAAGACGGCCGCGACTCAGCGAGACAGCGAGCAAGGGACAGAAACGGCCGCCGGAAGCAGGACCATCCGCTAGCCCACGGCGGACTAAGGAAAGCCGGAGCCGGCTCCGCCCTAAAGGCACCCACTGCCAGCTGGCCCCGCCCCGCCGGCGCAGCCGCCGCAGCCACTCGCGCTCGCTCGCGGCCTTGGCGTCACGGAGTCGCGCATGCGCAGGGGGCGGGCCCGGCGATGCCGCCGCGCAGCTTTCTGGCACTTGTAGTCTCCGCGCTGGGCGGGGCCCGCATCCACCGCACTGCGAGTTCTAGAGATGCGGACTTGGCTCAACGTCCTGGCTCGGTGCCTGGGCTCGGCGAGGTTGGTCCGGGGCCGTGTCTGTCTTCTTCACTGCTGTGGACTCAGCGAATAGCACACAGCCAGAGAAACTTTATAGTGAATGAGTGATGTTATTGGCGAGAGCTAACGTTTAATGAGCGCTTAGCCTGTGCGCGGTGTTGTTCTAAGCCCTTAACCTCTCATTGAATGTTCTCTCACTGAATGAATGAATGACTACATATCAGGTACCAAAATATAGGCACGACAGATGTGTTATTAGATATAGACGGGGAGATTGAGGATACTTTTCAGAGGGGGAGGAGATGAGGGGCGTGCTCAGAGGGTCCCATTGCCAGGCTGGAAAGGGATAAGTGGGGAGGGGGCCTTCAGGGCAGTGTAAGGTTAAGCCAGTAATGACACCTTCACTGTAGGTAAAACCAAGCTGTGATGGGATCTGGTTCCTAATGACAAAAATCATTGTCCCCAAGGTCGCTATGAGGAACAAGAGGGAGACCTACTGAGAACAGCCAGCAGTGGTGCTCCTCCAGCCACGTAGAACTGGCACTGTCATTCTGTGGGCCTCAGTATCTGAGTCAGTACAAGGCAGGGGCTGGGTTGCCTGCCCACCAAGTTTCCCCCTAGCTCTGGCCCACCACCACCTCCTCCCCTAAACCATGACTACATAAGGGCCAGAATCCAGGCTGCCCAGCTGGGTGCGGTGGCTCACGCCTGTAATCCTAGCATTTTGGGAGGCTGAGATGGGAGGATTGCTTGAGGTCAGAAGTTCAAGACCAGCCTGGTCAACATAGTGAGACCCCCATGTCTGTGTATATTTAAAAATTAAAAATTTTGTAAAATAATAAAAAAATAGAATCCAGGCTGCCCATATTTGTAGTTTAGAGATGGCAGGTTCTTCTAAGGGGTAGTAATTGGCCTTTGAAAGTTCACATACATAACTTCTTTCTTAAGTTGGGTGGAGAGAGGGAAGCAATGGCGTTTTTTTTTTTTTTTTTTTTTTTTTTTTTTTTTTTTTTAACAATAAAGTGCACTGTCAGAGTGCTCAGTCCTGATTGGTGGAATGATGATGGTATGATCTGATTCTCCCAAATCATCTTTGAAAAACTGTGAAACATACAATAAGCTTATTCCTTGCCTAATTACCGGTTGCTGGGTCCCAGGGGGTTGCTGGAACACGGAGACTAATCAGATGATTCTTGTCTTTAAGGAGCATGTGAAAGAGGGGACAGATTAATACCCCATCTTCCTGCTCTCCATCAGTTCACCCTGGTGTGATGTGCCCAAGCAGTTCTGAATAATCTTCCTGGAAAAAATAAATAGGCGACTGCAATGAATTTGTGCATGATCCTAATGGTAATGAATAATAACAACACACCACTGACAGCGAACGCTGAGTGCTCGCTGCGTGCTAGGCACTATGCAGAGGGTTTCCCCTCACATGTACTTTAGGGGTAGAAAGAGGGGCAAAGAGGAAACTCTATTAGGTGCAGGTCAGTGAACTCTGAATAGGCCATCCACCATCTGAGACTCAGAAACCCGCAGGGACCTGGCTGATGGGCAGGCTGCATGCCGTCTGCACCGTGAATCAGCACCAGGCTGGGAGACGCAGCCACTCGGGGATCCAAAGGACTCAAACATCTGCAACCTGGCCCCAGGCCAAGAGAACAAACTGCAGGCTCCGGATTTGCCGCCCTGTAGAATAGGCTCAAAATGAAACATGTTTGTTATTTCTAACTGGATGGGAACTGAAGGAACCTGAACAATCAGTGTACAAGGATTCATAAATGGACCAAACATGCTTGCTTTTTGTTCTTGAAAGATGTTTGTTGTATTTAATATATAATGAGAAGAGCAGTCAACACTGCCTGGGTGCTGAGCACTTTAAGTGCATTACCTGGGTGGCTGGCTGGGCTGTGCCAGGGCTGAAGGGTGTGGGGAGCTTCTTTCGAGGTGCTCCTTCTGCCTCCTGGCACAGGACTCTGGCTCCAGCACACCCCAAGCTGACCCTGGTGAGGGTAGGGCCCCGCACCCAAACCTGGCCTCTCCCATCTCTTGTTCTGCTGCCTCAGCTTTCTCCTGTCTGTGGTAGAGTCTGCTTGGACAGACTCTGGGCAGGGTAGGGGCAGGGCAAGCTGGAGAGAGAATTCGTTCTAGGTTGATGTGGGATGATAGTGGCTGGTAGGACACTTGTATCCTATCAGAAACCAGTGATGAACTGTCTGCATGGATGAGATCCCATCCATTCCCACCCTTCTCTTAAAAATACCATACACAATGTCTCCTCGAGGCCAAGTCTCAAGTCGGGTGCCCAGTTTCATACCATCCTTCCTCTCCCTCTCCCAACCCTCGGGCAGGACCAACCCCCTCAGAGGAACCACTGCTGCCCCAGCCCTTTTGGGCTCTACGCCCAGGATCTCCCCTCCACTCCCTGGAAATTCCACATTGGGCCAGGTGTGGTGGCGCACACCCTTGGTCCCAGCTACTCAGAACGCTGAGGTAGAGGTCGAGGCTGCAGTGAGCTGTGATCTCACCACTGCACTCCAGCCTGCAGGACAGAGTGAGACCCTGTCTCTAATAATAATAATAATAAATAATTTAAAGAAAAAGAATTTCCGGCCGGGCGCGGTGGCTCAAGCCTGTAATCCCAGCACTTTGGGAGGCCGAGACGGGCGGATCACGAGGTCAGGAGATCGAGACCATCCTGGCGAACACGGTGAAACCCCGTCTCTACTAAAAAAATACAAAAAACTAGCCAGGCGAGGTGGTGGGCGCCTGTAGTCCCAGCTACTCGGGAGGCTGAGGCAGGAGAATGGCGTGAACCCGGGAGGAGCTTGCAGTGAGCTGAGATCCGGCCACTGCACTCCAGCCTGGGCGACAGAGCGAGACTCCGTCTCAAAAAAAAAAAAAAAAAGAAAAAGAAAAAGAATTTCCATCTTGGGCTCATTCGTTCATTCATTCATTCATCCCCACTTGTGACAGCAGGGAGGTCTAAGCTTCTCGGGATTCTCAGCACCAGCAGGGCCTGGACCAAAGTGTGTACTTGGTTGGTGGGTGTGAAACTAATGCCTTACCCTGAGGAAGGGGCACTAGCGGTGGCCGTGAGGACACGGGGTGCACTGTGGATCAGGACCTTCCTGGCCACATCTCTGGGGCTGTCAGGGTGCTGCTGGAGGGCAAGGCTGGGACTTCACAGGGTTCGCAGGGCTACAGGACGCTTTCTGAGGAGGCTCATTCCAGGATCCACCCCCTTTCTGTCTTGATTCCTTGTCAAATGAGCTTCAGGGTGAGACTTGAGCCAGATCTGGTTCCTGGAGGCTTTGACCCCAGCAGGTTGGAGTTTGAAGCGCGTGGTGAGAACAGAATGGTCTCTTGGCGCCGTCTAGTGGCAGAGGAGGACATGTCGCATGGAATTTTCTTCTGCTTGTAGGGGGCCCACCTCCCCAGGCTGCTGCGCATCCATGCTGGTGACGCCAGCAGGCTCACCTTCCCAAGGTCACCTGGCTTGCTTGTCCAGGGTCACAGAACAAGTAATGACAATGACCAGAAGGAAAATGGCAGCCTGCACCCCACTGCCCACGGGGAAGACGTTAGTGAATCCTGTCTCTACCTGGGCAGACAATTCCCACCTGGCTCTCCTGACCCCTGGATTAACCCAGGCTGCCTGCAGACGCTCAAAACCTCTGACACCGCCCTGGCCCTTCCCTCTGGTGGTGTGTGGCCCCTTCTCTAACCAAAAGCTCTCGGTGTCCCCAGCCAGGACCACTACTCCCTGGGTGTGCTGGGCTCCATCTCCTCCCAGGGTATCACCTCTAAAATTCTCCCCTTGCTCCCAGATGTTCTCTCTCCCTCCTAGATTTTTTCCACTGATATCGGAGCTATTTTAGCCCTTCTTTAAAATGAAAAAAAGGAAGCCCTACCGTAGCCCACTGCCAGCACCTTTCCACTGCTTCACTGCCCTTTCCAGCAAAACTCCTTGAGAATAAGCATATGTGGGCATTGCCTTTCCCACCCCATCCCCACACTCATGGACAGGTACTCTTGGCAAGGTCACCAGTGGCTTTCGTGTGGCCAAATCCAGTGACCAGTTCTCAGTCCTCATCTTGCTTGACCTGTGGACACACTGATGCAGCCGGCACTCCCTCCTTCTCTGACCACCACCTTCACCTGGCTTTTGGTGGCCGCACTCTCCAGATCCTCCTCGTCACCAAGGTTCCTTCTCCAGTCTCCTCTGCTGGATCCCACTCTTCGCGACCTCTAAAGGTTGGAGGGGCCCAAGCCCCCTGGCTGCTTTGTGTTCTATCAACATGCCCTCTTCAGTGGCCCTCTAGCCTTGGATTGATCTATCTTTCTTTCTTGCTTGCTTTCTCTTTCTTTCTTTCTTTCTTTTTTTTTAGATGGAGTTTCACTCTTGTTGCTCAGGCTGGAGTGCAATGGCACGATCTCTGCTCACTGCAACCTCTGCTTCCTGGGTTCAAGTGATTTTCCTGCCTCAGCCTCCCAAGTAGCTGGAATTATAGGCATGTGCAAAATTAGTACCCGGCTAATTTTGTATTTTTAGTAGAAACGAGGTTTCTCCGTGTTGGTCAGGCTGGTCTCAAACTCCCGACCTCAGGTGATCCGTCTGCCTGGGCCTCCCAAAGTGCTGGGATTATAGGCGTGACCCACCGCACCCGGCCCTTTTCTTTTTTTTGAGACAGGATCTTACTCTGTCAACCTAGCTAAAGTGCAGTGTCACAATCATGGCTCACTGCAGCCTCAACCTCCCTCCCAGCCTCAAATGATCCTCCCACCTCAGCCTCCTGAGTAGCTGGGACTATAGGCACATGCCACCACGCCTAGGTAATTTTTGTTTCTTTGTTGTTGTTATTTTTAGTAGAGATGAGGTTTTGCCAAGTTGCTCAGGCTGCTCTCAAATTCCTGGGCTCAAGGATCCTCCTGCCTCAGCCTCCCAGAGTGCTGGGATTACAGGCATGAGCCACTATACCCGCCCAAGTCTTCCTTGGATCTTCAATACAGCCATGTGTTGACTCCCAACCTTAGAAGGCGGTGTTCTGCTGTTGTTGGGTGGAATGTTCTAAGAAATGTCAATTAGGCCATGTTGGTTGAAAGTGTTCAAGTCTTCAATATCCTTATTGGCTGGGCATGGTGGCTCACGCCGGTAGCCCTAGCACTTTGGGAGGCTGAGGCAGGAGAATTGCTTGAGACTAGGAGTTTGAGGTTACAGTGAGTCATGATTGCACCACTACACTCCCGTCTGGGTGAGAGACCCTCTCTCTATTTTTTAAAAAATAGTAAAATAAATATTCATTTAGTACTTTCTAACTTAAAACATTAGAAACACTGATAATTTTTTTTTTTTTTTTTTGACAGGGCCTCACTCTGTCACCTAGGCTGGAGTGCAGTGGCACAATCTCGGTTTACTGCAACCTCCGCCTCCCAGGTTCAAACGATTCTCCTGCCTCAGCCCCCTGAGTAGCTGGGATTACAGAGGCATTCCGCCATGCCTGGCGAAATTTTTTTTTTTTTGTATTTTTTCTAGAGACTGGGTTTTGCCGTGTTGGCCAAGCTGGTCTGGAACTCCTGACCTCAAGTGATCTGCCTGCCTCGGCCTCCTAAAGTGTTGGGATTACAGGCATGAGCCACCACGCCCGGCCAGGGCCAAGCATCTTCTCTGGGCCCTGATGAGTTGCCACGCTCCTTTCTAGTTGGATCAGCTTCCCATATTTTATCCTTTGCACTTCCAGAGTTGCAAAATATCTCCCAGAGTTCCTTTCGTGTGAGGTTTTTGTTTTTGTTTTTGTTTTTGCTGGCATCACACCCCCAGGACATCATCATCCTTCTCATCTCAGCTGTTTCCTTACTTATGTGGACAGGCCGCCCTCACTCCACCCCTCTGGCTGCGCTGCTGGAGCCCCTGGCTGGTGGCAGTGTCCACCTTCACTCCCGCAGCTGTTTCCTCTTATGACCTCACTTATATTTGATTGGAATGTTCGCTCCAGGGCTATCGCATTTTATTTCTTTTTATCACACATTCACCTCTGTGGGTCAGTGATGTAATTGACCATGGATCATAACGTGCTTCTGTCTTTTATGATGCAGTGATTTGTGGACTGAAGAGCTGGCCGCAAAGCTTGTATTTTATTCAATTACTCACGGGTAATTTACCATGGTAACTGGTACTTGAACCGTGTTGCTGGGAAACTGGTGTTACTGAACTAAACCGCGATAAGGAAATCTTGTCCATATAGACTGGACCCATACAAAGCTGGGACTGCCTATACTGACTGATTTTCTCCCTCCATCTCATGTTCCTCCTGCCCGTTCATGCAGGAACCTAGCTTGGTCTGTGGTTCTAGGACTGAAAGTAGAAGGTGCCTGTTGGTCTTTCAGGCTTTTGTTTTTTTTTCCCCCCAAAAGTCCAAGCCCTTGAGAGTAAAAGGGCATATGGGGGAGAAAGGAGAAAGTTAGAATCCCCCATGTAGGCAAAGCGTGCTGGAGAAGCAGGAGGTGACAGAGCCATAAGAAGACTCTCGGCTGGGCGCGGTGGCTCAAGCCTGTAATCCCAGCACTTTGGGAGGCCGAGACGGGCGGATCACAAGGTCAGGAGATCGAGACCAGCCTGGCTAATACGGTGAAACCCCATCTCTACTAAAAAATACAAAAAACTAGCCGGGTGAGGTGGCGGGCGCCTGTAGTCCCAGCTACTCGGGAGGCTGAGGCAGGAGAATGGCGTAGACCCGGGAGGCGGAGCTTGCAGTGAGCTGAGATGCGGCCACTGCACTCCAGCCTGGGGACAGAGCGAGACTCCGTCTCAAAAAAAAAAAAAAAGAAGACTCTCCAGGCTGGGGTGAGGAGAGGCAGGTGAGGGGGCCCTGCTGCCCACCAGCCCCTGGAGAGCAATGCTGGCGAAGTGGGAGCTGGCACCCAGGTGACAAGACCCCAGGCGGGCTGGCCAAAGAGGCCCTCCTACCCATTGAGGCCAGGAGCAGCAGGAGAGGTGTGGGACCAGGGGGCCAGGGTAACTGGTGGGAGACAAAGTAGCAAGTGTAAGAAGCCATGTGCGTTCAGTTCTGCTTGCCAGCAGAATTTCACAAAGCCCTGCCCCTTCGGATTCTCTGAGGACAAAACGGGACAGAGCACAAGCCCACGTGTCTTGCTGGAGTCAATCTATCCTTAAAAGATAAATGGCCCTAGCCTTGCCTTTTCCTGCACGTAAGATAATGTATGACGGGGTTAGTGCTGATGATAACCTGATGTGGTTATAAATCTACAATCTATAACCAGATGTACTCTCTCTCTTTTTTTTTTTTTTTTTTTTTTTTTTTTGAGACGGAGTCTCGCTCTGTCGCCCAGACTGGAGTGCAGTGGCGCGATCTCGGCTCACTGCAAGCTCCGCCTCCCGGGTTCACGCCATTCTCCTGCCTCAGCCTCCGGAGTAGCTGGGACTACAGGCGCCTGCCACCACGCCCGGCTAATTTCTTTTTGTATTTTTAGTAGAGACGGGGTTTCACCGTGTTAGCCAGGATGGTCTCGATCTCCTGACCTCGTGATCCGCCCGCCTCGGCCTCCCAAAGTGCTGGGATTACAGGCTTGAGCCACCGCGCCCGGCCTCTCTTTTTTTTTTGAGATGGAGTCTCACTCTGTCACTCAGACTGGAGTGCAGTAGCACAACCTCGGCTCACTGCAACTTCCACCTCCCGGGTTCAAGCGATCCTCCTGCCTCAGCCTCCCAAGTAGCTAGGACTATAGGCGTGTGCCACCACACCTGGCGAATTTTTGTATATAATTTTTTTTTTTTTAGACAGTTTCGCTCTTTTGCCCAGGCTGGAGTGCAGTGGCACAATCTCGGCTCACTGTAGCCTCCGCCTTCTGGGTTTCAAGTGATTCTCCTGCCTCAGCCTCCCAAGTAGCTGGGATTACAGGTACCCACCACCACGCCCAGCTAATTTTTATATTTTTAGTGGAGATGGGGTTTCACTATGTTGGCCAGGCTGGTCTCGAACTCCTGACCTCGTGATCTGCCTACCTCGGCCTCCCAAAGCGCTGGGATTATAGGCATGAGCCACCGCGCCCAGCCTAATTTTTGTATGTTTAGTAGAGACAGCGTTTCACCATGTTGGCCAAGCTGGTCTCAAACTCCTGACCTTGTGATCCGCCTGCCTCGACCTCTCAAAGTACTGGGATTATAGGCGTGAGCCGCCGTGCCTGCCCTATAAACAGATATACTCTTGTACCCAGACTTTGATGTGATTTTGCATGCACTGAACCTCCACTACCTGGACGTAAGCTATGATGTGAAACGCTGTTCTGGAGCATTCTGACAGTACCTCTCTCAAAGACTTCCCCTGGCCTGTGCAGCCTCTAGGCTTCAGTGAGGCTTCTGAATAAAATTACACGTGTTTAAACGCTTGGGCAGGGACCAGGCACGGTGGCTAATGCCTGTAATCCTAGCACTTAGGGAGGCTGAGGAGGGAAGGTCCCTTGAGACCAGGAGCTTGAGACCAGCTGGGGCAACAAAGTGAAACCCCGTCTCTACAAAAAATTAGGTGTGCATGGTGGCATGGGCCTGTGGTCCCAGCCGCTTGGGAGGCTGAGCTGGGAGGATTGCTTGGGCACTGGGAGGTCGAGGCTGTGGTGAACCCTGATCACACCACCCCAGCCCAGGCGAGAGTGAGACGCCGTCTCAAAAAGAGAAAGACAAAAAAAGTCGAATGCTTTTCTTGCGTCAATACTGGTGTGACAGATGACAGATGACCTGGGCCAGCACGTTCTCCCCTGACAGAGCCTGTCCCTGCTGTGCTTTAGCTGACTCAGGAAAGGGCAGAACCCTGAAACTGAATCCTGGGATGTGCCGGCCGTGGAATCGCGGAGTCGTGGAATGGAAGCCTGGACAGACACTAGACTGTTGCATACACTGGAGATGGCAGACTTGCGGGCACGCCCCGCTGCTGGAGGGAGAGGCCTGCGTCTCCGGCTGTGTCGTCACCACGCGCCGGGGGCGTCTAACGGCTTCGTCCAGCATCCCCAGATCCACCAGATGGGTTAACTGCGCAATGCAAAGGGCAGGAACAGGTTTGGAAAGGGCAGTAGCTTGCTGAAGTCTCAGAGATAACAGGAGGTTGAGTAGGGGTTCGAACCCGGAGGCCGACTGTGTCTAGAGCCTTCAAGCCACCAAGGGGCATGGGCCGGGTCCTCTCCTTCCATTTACCCCATGCAGAAGGGCTGGGAATCCTCCAATGTTCCCTCCCTCTCTCCCAAACGTCGACGAGCTCTCTGGGAGGCAGCGTCCAGTGCAGAAAGCCGGATGCCAACAGCCCGGCTGGGATGCCCGCGCAGCAGCAGCGGGGCCAGGGCATCCCGACACCTGCAGGCCCCCACCAGCGCACAGCACCTGCAGCTGCCCGCTGTCCTGGCATGTGGGGCCGGGCCCGGCACCGAGCAGGCGCTGGCAGATATTAACGTAGCCGCTTCCCTTAATTCCATGATACCTTTCCTCCCAGGACTGATGGAGAGGCAGCAGCAGAATCTCCTCCATCTGCCTCGCCAGCTGGTCACACAGGAAGGCCTGGAACCACCTAGAGCAAGCTTGTCTAACCTGCGGCCCACATGCGGCCCAACACAAATTGTAAACTTTCTTAAAGCATTTTATTTTTATTTATTTATTTATTTATTTTTTTGAGATGGAGTCTCGCTCTGTCACCCAGGCTGGAGTGCAGTGGCCGGATCTCAGCTCACTGCAAGCTCCGCCTCCCGGGTTTACGCCATTCTCCGGCCTCAGCCTCCCGAGTAGCTGGGACTACAGGCGCCCGCCACCTCACCCGGCTAGTTTTTTGTATTTCTTAATAGAGACGGGGTTTCACCGTGTTAGCCAGGATGGTCTCAATCTCCTGACCTCGTGATCCGCCCGTCTCGGCCTCCCAAAGTGCTGGGATTACAGGCTTGAGCCACCGTGCCTGGCCAGCATTTTATTTTATTTTATTTTGTGTGATTTTGTGTTTCCCCGCTCTTAGCTGTCCTCAGTGTATTTTATGTGCCCCAAGACAATTCTTATTCTTCCAACGTGGCCCAGGGAGGCCAAAAGACTGGACATCCTAGAATGACCTAGGTCACCTGCCTAGAACAACCGTCACGCCCGGCCAAGTCTTGGTCTTGTTGCTTAGACTGGAGTGCAGTGGCGCGATCTCGGCTCACTGCAGCCTTCACCGCCCCACGGACTTCAAGCAATTCTTCAGCCTCAGCCTCATGAGTAGCTGGGATTACAGGCGCCTGCCACCACACCCAGCTAATTTTTGTCTTTGTAGTAGAGACAGGGTTTCACTGTGTTGCCCAGGCTGGTCTCGAACTCCTGACCTCAGGTAATCTGCCCGCCTCGGCCTCCCAGAGTGCTGGGATTACAGCCGTGAGCCACCGCACCCAGCTTCACTTTGAAGAAATAACTCCCCACTTTACTCCAAAGGATGTGCATATTTCACAGGCAATCCGAAGTTCCCAGAGGCTTGCCTGTGTCTGCAAGACTGGGACTTTGCTGGGCCTCAGGACCACGGTCACTTCTCACCATGGCAGTGGGGGAACATGTTGACATTTTTAGTGACAAAACAAAACCCTATTTCACCCTTAAAGGTGATAGAACATAAAAGGATTTATCAGAAAATAGTGTTACTCTTTCCCTTATCACTGCAGAATCCCCTGGTGCTGCCAGACAGCCTTATTCTAACTGTATTTCTTTCTCTCTCCTGCTTTTGAGACAAGGTCTCTTTCTGTTGTCCAGGCTGGGGTGCAATGGCACTATCATAGCTCACTGCAGCCTTCACCTCCTGGGCTCAAGCGATCCTCCTGCCTCAGCCTCCCCAAATGCTGGGATTACACATGTGAGCCACTGTGCGCAGCCTGTAACTACCTTTCGTGTATATTAAAACTCTTTAGCATTTATTTTCTAAGTGGAGTGAGTAGGGGGCTGTGGATCAGCCACTGACCTCTCTACACTTGACTTCCATTCCTCGAGCATGAGGGGAAGACACAGCGAGACCCTGTTTAGGAGCGCTGCTCAGGCTGGGCGCAGTGGCTTACGCCTATAATCCCAGCACTTTGGGAGGCCAAGGCTGGTAAATGGCTTGAGTCCAGGTATTCAAGACCAGCCTGGGTAACTTGGCAAAATCCTGTCTCTATAAAAAATACGTAAAAAGTAGCTGGTCGTGGTGGCATATACCTGTGGTCCCAGCTACTGGGTGGTGATGGGGGACTGAGGTGGGAGGATCGCTTGAGCCTGGGAGGTGGGGGTTGCAGTGAGCTGAGATTGTGCCACTGCACTGCAGGCTGGGTGACAGAATGAGACTCTGTCTCAAAAAGAAAAAAAAAAAAGTAGCACTGCTCAGACAGCCTGTGAATAGCAGCTTGGAGGCCTGAGGCCTGTTGATGGATCTTGCAATGAAAATGGGCTGCTGGGGCCAAAGAGATTTGGGAATCACCGAGTTAGACGAAGCCGAAGGGGTGTCATCACTGCAGCTCCTTTCAAATCCTCTAGGAGGCCCTTCCCAAACTTACTTGGCTATGAGACTATTTTTATTTATTTATTTATTTATTTGGCAGGGTCTCACTCTTGCCACCTAGGCTGGAGTGCAGTGGTGTGATCACAGTTCACTGCAGCCTTGACTTCTCAGGCTCAGGTGATCCTCCCACCTTAGCCTCCCAAGTAACTGGGACTGCAGGTGCACAAAACTGTGCCCCGCTATGAAACTCGTCGGTGGAGCATCTGTGGGGCTAGAAATCTACAGGTGACGTCAGCCTGGAGAACACTGTTGTGGAACATAGTATGTGTTTAATAAACACCAGTCACTACTGTAATCTTTTTAAAGAAGGCAAACAGCCCTTCCTCTTGCTAGTCCTCATTTGGACCAGAGGGCTTATTCCACAGGCAGCTGGCAGCCTCCCTCCTGGGCTTGGCCAAGGACACCTCTCTCCTGCTATTGAGGTGACTTTGGAGGATTTTGGGAGGCCTTGCTGGCACTGACATGGGTGGTGAGAAAGAGCTCTGGTTCTGGAAGGATCCTGGTGCTGCCACTCCCAGCTGCATGACCTTGGATGAGTCCCTTAACTACCCTGTACTATGTTCCCGTGAGCGTACCTGCCCCGGGGCTGTGTGAAGAACAGATGGCACCACGTGGTACAGCTGCTAGCACAATGATCGTTCAATCACGGCCGTTGTTGCTATCACCATTGTCATTAGCAGTAGCAATGACGGTGGTGCTTTAGCCCCATCGGCACTGATCCCGGAACTCCGTTCTGGGGGTGAACCTTACTTGAGGAATGTAAAAGGTTTCCAAGCAACAGACTGAAAAAAAAAAGTTTCCTTTACTGAAAAGCAAAAAGCAGAAGCCTTAAGTTGCATCTTTATTTCTTGAGATTTTAATTTTAATTTTTTGAGACAGAGTCTCGCTCTGTTGCCCAGGCTGGAGTGCAACGGCACGATCTTGGCTCACTGCAAGCTCCGCCTCCCAGGTTCACGCCATTCTCCTGCCTCAGCCTCCCGAGTAGCTGGGACTACAGGTGCCCGCCACCATGCCCGGCTAATTTTTTTTTTTTTTGTATTTTTAGTAGAGATGGGGTTTCACTGTGTTAGCCAGGATGGTCTCGATCTCCTGACCTCATGATCCGCCCACCTTGGCCTCCCAAAGTGCTGGGATTACAGGTGTGAGGCACTGTGCCCGGCCTATTTCTTGAGGTTTTAAAAAAACTGTGATAAATGATGAATAAAATTTACCATTTCAATCATTTGAAGTGTATAATTCAGTGGCATTAAGTAAATCTGTAAAGTTGTACAAGCATCACCACCATCCATTTCCAGACATTTTGTCGTCCCAAAGAGAAATTATGTACACATTAAACAGTAACTCCCCACCACTCCCAACTCAACGGGCAGTGTGGGAAGGGACACTATGCAAGGTGAAGACCCTCCCCAGCGTCCTGCTAGTGCCTGCTCAGCTGTCACCCGTCAGGCAGAACGCTGAAACTCAGCCACAGGCTGCTGCTGCCATCTGCAGCATATAACGAAGGGAAAATTCAGCAAGTATGTGCTTCTTTAGCCTCCTCTCTTAATACTACACCTTCAGAATTAAAATTGTGGTGGACAACTACATGCGATGTGGTGTTCTGCATGGGATCCTGGAACAGAAAAGAAACACGAAGAAAATCTGAACACACTGGGCGTGGAGGCTCATGTCAGCAACTCCTGGGCCAAGGCAGGAGGATCGCTTGAGCCCAGGAGATCAAGGATGCAGTGAGCCGTGTTCATGCCACTGTACTCAAGCCTGGTGAGAGAACGAGACCTCATCACTTAAAAAAAATTATAGGCAGGTGGATCACTTGAGTACAGGAGTTCAAGACCAGCCTAGCCAACATAGCAAAACCCCATCTCTACTAAAAACACAAAAAATAGCTGAGTGTGGTGGCACATGCCTGTAATCCCAGCTACTTGGGAGGCTGAGGCACAAGAATCGCTTAAACCCAGGGGGTGGAGGTTGCAGTGAGCTGAGGTTGTGCCACTGCACTCCAGCCTGGGCAACAGAGGGAGATTGTGTCTCACAATAAATAAATAAATAAAATCATGACTATAGGCCGGGCGTGGTGGCTCACGCCTGTAATCCCAGTACTTTGGGATGCCGAGGCAGGTGGATCACCTGAGGTCTGGAGTTTGAGACCAGCCTTGCCAACATGGCGAAACCCCGTCTCTACTAAAAACACAAAAATTAGATGGGCCTGGTTGCATGTACCTGTAATCCCAGCTACTCGGGAGGCTGAGGCAGGAGAATCGCTTGAACCCAGGAGGTAGAGGTTGCAGTGAGCCGAGATCGTGCCACTGCACTTCAGTCTGGGTGACAGAGTAAGACTCTGTCTCAAAAAAAAAAAAAAAAAAAAAAATTATATAGTAATGTCTGTTTAACAAAGAAAGTCAAAATTGTCACTGTTGAGCCTCTTGGGGCCCCCAGGTCATGGGTACTGGGGTACGGTACAACATTCCTTCCCTTTCAGAGGGACTTACCAGCAAAGAAAGGGGGTACTATTTTCTTTATGAACCAGTATACTTTCCCCTCCAAGCCTCCCCTCATTCAGGCAGCTGGGCCAGAGCTTGCCATGGCTCTTAGCAGGGACTGTTACAACAGAACACAGAAGAGCAAGAGCCAGTTCCTGGCTTTTGACCTTCCAGAGGTTTGTGAGCACATGAGGCCCATGGTGGCTCAGAGGTACCTTTGTGGAAATGAGGAAAAGCGCCTCTCCACTTCTTTGTATGCAGGTCCAAGCCAGGACAGGCAATGTGCCAATTTCACCGCCACTGGCTCACTAAACATCTGCATAACCTTGTGGGGCAGCCTCAGAGCTGAGAGCTGAGCCAGGGACGGTGTGGAGGGAAGTGGATACATCAGAGCCAGAGTTTCTCTGGGAATATCCCACAGGCCAGGGTGGGGTCAGGGATGGGAGAATCAGAGGACAGGCAGGAAGGTGAGGTGCTTGAACAGGGGCAGCTGCCCTGGCCTGGGCAAAGATGATAGAGACACTGAGGGTGGTTTGGGGTTCTGGGAGCAAAGGGCATAGCTCCTTCTTGCTCCTGAGAGGTGTCCAGCTCAGTGAGAACAGCAAGAAAGCTGCTGGGGGCTGCCTGGGAAGGAGGCCTGAGACCACCTGGCAGTTACAAGGCAGCAGGGTGTGGAGGCAGCTGAAGGGAAGCTAGATGTGGAGTGGGAAACGCTGTGCCCCGTGTGGACCTTCCTGGAGTGAGATGGCCTCCACAGATGCCAGTGGAGATGGACAAGGTGACAGGGGACCAGACTCCCCACCCACACCACCCATGACTTGGCTGCCACAACCCCCAGAACTGAAGGGTGGGATCCTGAGATTGAGTTTCTGTCCCTCTGTGGAATGGAAACTTGAAGCAAAAGTGAAGGGAAGGTGCCTTCATGAAGAGGAAGAAAGGTTTCCAGGATAGTAGGCCTACGGGTGGTGATCTGCAATGGCATGCATCCAATTCTACCTTTGGAATACCTCCCAAACCCAACTCCTTTCCCCTGTTTGCACTGCTGCCACTGTGGTCCAAGCCACCCTCATCTCTGGATTATCTCTGTAGCCCCCCAACCCTCCAAAGGCTCTCTGCCCCTACTCTGGTCTCAAAGAGTTAATTCTCAACAGACCAGCAGAGCGCACCCACTACAATGCAGAGACCAGGTCAGTCCTTAAAATCCTGCAACGGCTTTATGCCACTGAGTCTTTTCGGTAGCCACTTATTACCTCTCTGACCACCACCTAGTACTGAAACCCACGCTCACACCACTGCGTGATCACTTCCACCCCTGGGCCCTTGCACACAATGAGCCCCAGGCCTGCAATGCCCTTCCTTCACTTCCTTCATAGTCACCTTCCCAGTAAAGCCTTCCCTGCCTCTTTTGTAAATTTCTCCCCACCCTCTATACCCTTCCCACCTCTCTCCCCATCTTCAGCTTTTCCCTGTATCACTTACTTCAACACGGCATAGATTCTGCTGAAGGCAGGGATTTCTGCCTCTTGTTTAACGCTAGCTGCCCAGTGCCTAGAAAAGTGCCTGGCACCCAGTAGGTGTTCGATAGATATTTATAGAGCTACATGAACTAAGCTTGGGAGGGGGGGTTGTTTTTCTTCGGGCCTTTGCCCATTTCACTCCCTCCTTCTCGTTCCAGCTTCTAGGTTTCTCATTCCTTCTGCTTCTCCTCTTTTGCTGGCTCTGGCCTGCAGCCCTCTTGCCCCTGGTGTAAAGGGCTCAAAACACCAGACAGCTCTGCCACCGTGGGGAAGAGACCCTGACTGAGAAGCCAGGGCCCCGGCCTGCAGGGTCACCAGTATCTTGGGCAGGCCGGGCTGTCGCTGGGGCTTGGGTGACTCCACCAGGCATGGAGAGGGTGGGTACTCCCAGCTGGCTCGCCAACCCTCGCTTCTTGCCTCGCAAGAGCAAGCCGGCGGAGGGTCTGTGGGTCAAGCAGGGTCCAGCTCTAGTTTCCCCACCGCCAGGCTGTGCGCCCTCAGCTAGGCCTCTCCTCGCTTACAGGGCTTGCGGACACTTCTGACCCTCACTGAGGTCGTGAAGATGACAAAAGTCAGTGGTCCACAACTGGTGGCATCGGGCCCGCAGCATACCCACTACGTACGACTGGCCGCTAAGTCAGCCGAGGCCTTGGAGCTTGGCTCCACAACCCAGTCCACGGCCAGCTTTCCCGGGCTGCTCCGTCCCGCGAGGCCATCGCCCCATGGATATTCGGCAGGGCATTTCCACGCGTCCCAACTCAGGCAAGCAAGCCCCAGAGAACCCTTTTTCGGGCCACACTGTGCCCACTTCACTAGAGAGGGAACCGAGGTCCAAGTCACTGGGAGAGGAACACATGGCGTATTGAGCTCTTTCCTTAGCAAGTGACCTAACCCGCCTTGCCCAAAGCCGCGAGCAGAGGGCCAGGCCGGAAGTGCGCTAGCTCTGCTGTTCCGAGGCCCGCCAGTCTCCGAACCCTGGTCTCAGAACGCGGTCTCTCTGGCCCTTGCCCGCCGCAACAAAAGCCTTGTTCCACGACCACACCAGACGGGTCACATGACCTAGGTCGGCTCGGTCACGTGTCCCGCAGTCCGGTCATGTGCACCCTCGGACCAATCCCAGCGGCTAGGAAGGAGAGACATTGTGATTGGTCCATGCCCCTAGGGGGCGGGACTCTTGCTGAGGAGGGCCCTCCCCGTTCTCACAGCTATGTTCCGCGTGAATCTCGCTCCCTCGCGAGATTGGGTGTATGACTGGTGCCCTCAGGTTCCACAATGCACCGGCCGGAGGCGGGGCGGTCCTGCATTGGCGCAGTCTGGCGCGCCGTTTGCGTCATCTCTCGGTGTCGCCCTTGAGATTGGGGCATGTTCCACTGAGATCCTGCACTCTGCTCTGGGGAGCCTGGAGAAGAGAACGAATTTGCCCTCGGCCCAGGAGTTTAGGCTCGTTGTCGTCCCCTCCTTGACTCTAAGGCCCTCTCCTCGCGACAGCCTCTGAAACCGTCGGCTCCTTCCTCGTTTTTGTCACGGTCTGGCTTGCATTCCCAGCCAGGCACTCATTTCATGTTTATTGTTCCAGATGGACTAGGGGTTCTTAAACCGTGGTCCATGGCTGGGCTTCTGGGGTCGTGACCCCCTTCAAATTATATGTAGTATATAGTTGTTGTGGGTGCTGCTTTTGGAGATGGTGCGTGGCTGCTGTCACACTTAAGTGCTGGGTACCATCACAGGACTGGCAGGGCCCTACTGTGGCCGTCAGTGCGCTCTTTGTCAGCGCAGAGCCTGACGCAGATGTCCAAAGGTGCTAATTAGACAGAAGCGAATATCCCAACTGTTACCTTCTGCACACACCTCGGTCTACTCTTTTGGGACTACTTGCTGTTACCTGCACTCACCTTTTTTTTTTTTTTTTGGAGACACGGTCTCGCTCTGTCGCCCAGGCTGGAGTGCAGTGGCACGATCTCGCCTCACTATAGCCTCGACCTCCCGGGCTCAAGCGACACTCCTGCCTCAGCCTTCCAAATAGCTGGGACTACAGGCCCGCGTCACCACGCCCGCCTAGTTTTTTTTTTTTTTGAGACAGAGTCTTGCTCTGTTGCCCAGACTGGAGTGCAGTGGCGTGATCTCGGCTCTCTGCAACCTTTGCTTCCCGGGTTCAAGCGATTTTCCTGCCTCAGCCTCCCTAGTAGCTGGGGTTATAGGCGTTCGCCACCACACTTGACTAATTTTTGTATTTTTAATAGAGACGGGGTTTCACCATGTTGGTCAGGCTGTTCTCGAACTCCTGACCGCCTCCGCCTCCCAAAAGTGCTGGGATTACAGGCGTGAGCCACTGCGCCCGGCCTAGTTTTTGTATTTTTTGTAGAGACGGTGTTTCGCCATGTTGCCAGGGCTGGTCTTGCACTCTTGAGCTCAAGCGATCTTCCCACCTAGGCCTTCCAAAGTGCTGGGAGTACGTGTGCCACCGCTCCTGGACCTGCACACAGCTTTTGATTGTATGCCTTCCTCCTGTGATCATGCTGTTCTCTGACCGAACAAGAGAACAGATAGATGTTTCTATCAAACATCGATTGAGCTTGAGCGAGGGCATGGAGGGGTTGAGCACAGTGCCAGACACTGGAGACACGTTGGTGAACAAGACAAGCCTGGGCAGTGTTCCCACAGAGCTCACCAGCTAGCGGGTGAGACAGGTTGGAGATGGGGGAGAGGCTGCGAGCGTCTCAGCTCTGGCACTAGAGAGATAGACTCCAGGATAAGCAGTCAATAGCTAGGTCAGGGCCCGGCACGGTGGCTCATGCCTGTAATCCCAGCACTTTGGGAGGCTGAAGCGGGTGGGTCACGAGGTCTAGAGTTCAAGACCAGCCTGGCCAACATGGTGAAACCCTGTCTCTACTAAAAATACAAAAATTAGTTGGGCATCGTGTCGGGTGCCTGTAATCCCAGCTACTTGGGAGGCTGAGGGAGGAGAATCGCTTGAACCCAGGAGGCGGAGGTTGCAGTGAGCAGAGATGGAGCCACTGTACTCCAGTGTGGGCGACAGAGTAAGACCCAACTCTGTCTCGGGGGAAAAAAAAAGCCAAGTCAGGGCAAGATGTGAAATAGCAGGTTGGAAGGCTCCGGGGTAAGATTTGACCTGTCACAAGAGGAGAGAAGGTAGCTGGGGCAGCGATTTGCTTTCCAGAATGGTGGTTGCTAGGCAGGGTTCTGAATGGATCAGATGGGTGTTTTTGGACGATCACTCTGGCTGTTAATGTTAGGGGTGCAAAGGCAGGAGGGAGTTGGGCAGCCAGAGGCGGAAAGAGAACAGCCAGAACAGAGGCTGGATGTAGAATTCTGAACATGTGTGGGAACTTTTCTGGGCCTCAATTTGCCCATCTGTAAATTGGGAGGTGGACTCAATCTTTAAGGTCCTTCTGTAGCAGGACGAGCCGCAGACAAAACTCCTCAGACACCAGATTAAAGAAGAAAGAGGTTTTGTATTCGGCCGGGAGCGTCGGCAGACTCGCGTCTTAAGGGCCGAGCTCCCTGAAGAAGAAATACTTGGCCTTTTTAAAGGCTTACAACTTTAAGGGATCCATGTGAAAGGGTCATGATAAATCAAGCAAGTGTGGAAAACGTGACGGGGGCTACATGCATCAGCTAACAGAACAAAAAGTTTTACAGTGCTTTCTCATGCAATGTCTGGAATTTACAGATAACACTAGTAGTCTTGGTCAGGAACCACCAGGGCCAGGTGGTGGCACCAAGGTCGTCTAGCTATTTATCTTACTTCTGTTTCTTTCCAACGTTTTGCTTTCTCCCCTTTCTCCTGTCTTATAAACTAGGGGAAAGGAGAGGTGGGGAAAAGCTGGGAAGGACAACAGGAGAAGTGGTGGTCTCATTCTATACTCCCACCTCTGATTAAAATTTAGCAACGCTCAGCTGGGCATGGTGGCTCACTGCTGTAATCCTGGCACTTTGGGAGGCTGAGGTGGGCGGATTGCCTGAGCTCAGGACTTCAAGACCAGCCTGGGCAACATGGTGAAACCCCGTCTCTACTAAAATACAAAAAAATTAGCCCGGCGTGGTGGCATGCGCCTGTAGTCCCAGCTACTCGGGAGGCTGAGGCAGGAGAATTGCTTGAACCCAGGAGGTGAAGGCTGCAGTGAGCCGAGATCGTGCCACTGCACTCCAGCCTAAGCGACAGAGCGAGACTCTGTCTCAAAAAAAAAAAAAAAAAAAAAAAAAAAGAGAATTTACCAACACTTCAGGTAGGTGAGAACTTACAAGTGGTTAAAACAGAGGAGAAAGATAATGGGAAGGAAAGGAGGCAGGAGGGAGGGAGGAAACAAGGAAAGGGGATACCTGCGAAAGAAGGGACTCCAGTGAAAAATCACAAAGGGTTGATCAATGTCATGTGATTAGGCCAGCTGTCAATTACAGAAGTTAGGATTCTGTCTTCCCACAGAGACTGGGAAGTCTAACCTTCCTCATGATTACATTTCAAAAGGACGGCTTTCAGGTCCTTAGAAACACTCCAGAGCTGAAGGAGATACATACATGTCTCAAAGGGATAGAAGCAGGATTCATATTTGCAAGCCATTTTTAGTAAATGCTCGAAGGGAGGTGCCAGGGGTCTGTCATTAGGTGTTGGCTAAAAACAAATAGTAAATTCTGGCATCACTGAGCTTCTCTGGCAGGCATTGTAATGGGGGTGCTGGGGTCACCCTAGGACCTTGTGCTTCTAGAAGCATGCTACTGTTTTGTCATCTCTTAGTGCCGAGGTTAGAATGGAGTTGTCATGTGCTGAGAAGTCTGCAGCTCTTGGTGCACTTTTTTTTTTTTTTCCTTTTTTGAGATGGAGTCTCACTCTGTCGCCCAGGCTGGAGTGCCATGGCATGATCTCGGCTCACTGCACCCTCTACCTCCCTGGTTCAAGCAGTTCTCCTGCCTCAGCCTCCTGAGCAGCTGGGACTACAGATTCACGCCACCACACCCGGCTAATTTTTGTATTTCTTTTTTGGTAGAGATGGGGTTTCACCATGTTGGCCAAGCTGATCTTGAACTCTTGACGCCTCTCGGCCTCCCAAAGTGCCATGATTACAGGTGTGAGCCACCACGCCTGACCAGGATGCACTTTTATTCATTTAGTAATTTCTTCACGGCTTCTGTATCTTTTTCAATATGGAGAATGGTGCTGTTGTGAGCATTCTCGGGCTTGTAGCTGTCATTCTTTTGTGCAAGTACTGGTGGCTAAATTCCTAGAAGCAGAATTGCAGAGTCAAAATGTATGACATTTTAAACATTTTAAATGTTTAGCATTTTAAACATTTTAAACATTACCTAATTACCCTTCCAAAGAGTTGTACAAATCTGCGTAGCCATCAAAATAAACTAAAATGCTGTTTCCTCCCATCTTCCCCACTACCATAGTAATCTCTTGTCCCACCAGGGCTGCTAATTTCTTTTTTTTTTTTTTGGTCTTTTTTTTTTCCTTTTTGTGGAGAACGGGGTCTTGCTATATTGCCCAGGCAGGTCTCGAACTCCTGGCTGGGCTCAAGCTATCCTCCTGCCTCTGCCTCCCTAAGAGCTGGGGTTATAGGTGTGAGCCACCACACTCAGCCTCTTTTTTTTTGCTCTGGTTGCCCAGGCTGGAGTGCAATGGCGCGATCTTGGCTCACCGCAACCTGCACTTCCCGGGTTCAAGTGATTCTTCTGCCTCAGCCTCCCAAGTAGCTGGAATTACAGGCATGTGCTTTTTGAGACGGAGTCTCGCTCTGTCTCCCAGGCTGGAGTGCAGTGGCCGGATCTCAGCTCACTGCAAGCTCCGCCTCCCGGGTTCACGCCATTCTCCTGCCTCAGCCTCCGGAGTAAACAGGCTCCCGCCACCTCGCCTGGCTAGTTTTTTGTATTTTTTTTTAGTAGAGACGGGGTTTCACCGTGTTAGCCAGGATGGTCTCGATCTCCTGACCTCATGATCCGCCCGTCTCGGCCTCCCAAAGTGCTGGGATTACAGGCTTGAGCCACCGCGCCCGGCCCATTTTTTGTATTTTTAGTAGAGACAGGGTTTCTCCATGTTGGTCACGATGGTCTTGAATTCCTGCCCTCAGGTGATCTGCCCTCCTCAGCCTCCCAAAGTGCTGGGATTACAGGCGTGAGCCACTGCGCCCGGTCAGGGCTGCTAATTTCAGTGGACCCCTTTCCCTCTCAGAGCCTTTGTTTTCTCAGTGTGAAATGGGGATAGGACAATGATAATAATGACAGCAGGTGTTATCTGCTGAGCTTCCTCTGCATGCTTTACATGATCCTCCCGAAGACATACAGGGTAGGAATCATTATCTCCTTTCCACGGATGAGAGCACTGAGAGGCAAATGGAGCTGAAATTGCAATTCCACTCTGACATCAGGAAACTTCTTGGCTGGGCGCAGTGGCTCACACCTGTAATCCCAGCACTTTGGGAGGCCAAGGAAGGCGGACTGCTTGAGCTCAGGAGTTTGAGACCAGCCTGGGCAACCTGGCAAAGACCATGTTTCTACAACAAATATAGAAATTAGCTGCGCCTGGTCGCGTCTGCCTGTAGTCCCCCAGGACTACCTCAGGGGCCACATACCCCCTTCATCATATTTGCTCCCTCACCTCCTCTCTCTCTCTCTTTCTTTTTTTTTTAGATGGAGTCTCGCTCTGTCGCCCAGGCTGGAGTCAGTGGTGCAATCTGGGCTCATTGCAACCTCTGCCTCCTGGGTTCAAGGAATTGTCCTGCCTCAGCCTCCCGAGTAGCTGGGACTACAGGCACGCACCACCACACCTGGCTAATTTTTGTATTTTTAGTAGAGATGAGGTTTCACCATATTGACCAGGCTGGTCTCAAACTCCTGACCTCATGATCTGCCTGCCTTGACCTCCCAAAGTGTTGGGATTACAGGCATAAGCCACCTCGCCCAGCCCACCTTCTCTCTTATAGATGTATAGATACATTGTCTTTATCTGATCTGATGCCCCGGCACCCTTGATTCCCAGAGTATACCTCCACAAACACGAACCTTCTCCTACTTGACTTTCTTACCGACCCTGTGTCAGGAAATTGACACTGTTAAAAACAATGTGAATTTGGCTGGGCACGGTGGCTCACGCCTGTAATCACAGCACTTTGGGAGGCCGAGGTGGGCAGGTTGCCTGAGGTCAGGTGTTTCAGACCAGCCTGGCCAACATGGTGAAACCCTGTCTCTACTAAAAATACAAAAATTAGCCGGGCATGGTGGCACGCACCTGTAATCCCAGCTACTCAGGAGGCTGAGGTGGGAGGATCACTTGAACCCAGGAGGTGGAGGTTGCAGTAAGCTGAGATTGCGCCACTGCACTCCAGCTTGGTGACAGAGTGAGACTCTGCCTTCAAAACAAAACAAAACAAAAGTGAATCAACATCAGACTCCATTCCATTTTACCAGATACGCACAAAGTCTTCTTTCCCTTCTGTCCTATTCTCTATCCAGAGAATTGCATGGTAATTCCTTGCCATGTCTCGTCAGCCTCCTGGCAGGAACAGCCCCTCGGCCTCACTTTGTCTCTTAGTGTCCTTGACAGTCTATCTTAGTCCGTTTGTGCTGCTATAACAAAATACCACAGACAGGGTCATTTATAAAGAGACCTTTGGCCAGGTGTGGTGGCTCATGCCTGTAATCCCAGCACTTTGGGAGGCCGAGGTGGGCAGATCATGAGGTCAAGAGATCAAGACCATCCTGGCCAACGTGGTGAAACCCTGTCTCTACTAAAAATACAAAAATTGGCTGGGCATGGTGGTGCATGCCTGTAGTCCCAGCTACTTGGGAGGCTGAGGCAGGAGAATCATTTGAACCCGGGAGGCGGAGGTTGTGGTTAGCAGAGATCACACCACTGTAACTCCAGCCTGGGCAACAGAGCGAGTCTCTGTCTCCAAAAAAAAAAAAAAAAAGAACAGACCTTGATTGCTCCCAGTTCTGGAGGCTGGAAGTGCAGCATCAGGGCATTGGCAGATTTCTTGTCTGGTGAGGGCCTGGTCCCTGCTTCCAAGATGGTGCCTTGAAGGCTGTGCACTCCCACAGGGATGAACTCTGTCCTCACATGGCAAAGGGGTGCAAAGGGCCACACTCTCTCCACCAAGCCCCTTTACAAGGCCATCAAATCCCGTTCCTGAGAGCAGAGCCCTACGACTCAGTCACCTCCCAGAGGCCACACTTCCCCGTGCTGCTGCCCTAGGGATGACGTTTGTTTTTTTTGTTGCCCTTTGTTTTAAAAAAATATTTTTTCTACTTTGGGAGGCTGAGGTGGGCAGATCACCTGAGGTGATCACCTGAGAAGTTCAAGATCAGCCTGGCCAACATGGTGAAACCCTGTCTCTACTAAAAATACAAAAAACTGGGCAGACGGTGGCTCACGCCTGTAATCCTAGCACTTTGGGAGGCCGAGACGGGTGTATCACGAGGTCAGGAGATCGAGACCATCCTGGCTAACACGGTGAAACCCCGTCTCTACTAAAAATACAAAAAATTAGCCGGGCGAGGTGGCGGGAGCCTGTAGTCCCAACTACTCGGGAGGCTGAGGCAAGAGAACGGTGTGATGGTGTGAACTGGGAGGCGGAGGTTGCAGTGAGCCCAGATCATGCCACTGGACTCCAGCCTGGGCAAGGGAGGGAGACTCCATCTCCAAAAAAAAAAAAAAAAAAAAAGGATTGGAAAGATTTACCTGTGAAGCCTTTTGTATGTATCTAATTGTCATAAGTAGTTTTTCCTTGCTTTGTTTTTCTTTGCCACTCTGTCAGCCAAACCCTGGCAAATCTTCCAGCCTCCTTCATCTTCAGGTCTTTGAATGCATTCTCTTGCTTGGGGCATTCTCTGCTTTCATCAGGGGAAGCCCAGTGGGAAGCCTCCCTGCAGTGCCCTAGCCTCTCCCCACTGCGATGCCGGCTTCCTGCCATGGAGCCTGACTCACTGGACTGTCTCAGGACATGGAAACTGGGGCGTCTGCATTGGGTTCACCGCTGTCATTGCTTGGCACGCTCCATAGACATTGGGATGAGCGAATGTCCTCCCACGGTTCTGCCCCTTTCAGGCACAGTCACTACGGGGTGTGCATCCTGCTCTTCACGTCTCATTCACTTCACAAGCTGAGCAAGCTGTCCCGTCTGCACCAGGGATGGAGCTGGGCACTGGGGCCACCTCCATGAAAAAGCAGAGGAGCTCCCTGCCTCGTGGCGGAGGCCCTCTACTAAGAAATAAATGAAATTACAAATTGTACCAGGGCTCTGATGAAAATAGGGTGCCCTGATAGAGAGTAAGGGGATGGGGGATTCCCAATTTCAGGAGGGTGGTCAGAGAAAGCCCCTTTCGAGAGAAACCATTGCATTTTAGACCTGCCGTTGAAAACAGTCAGCGCCGTCACTTTGGGAGCTAGAAGTAGGAAGTGACAGTGACAGCGTGTGTGAAGGCCCTGGGGCAGGAAGGAGGTTGGTGGGTGAGAAGCAGAAATCAACGATGGACCAGTGGGAGCACGGCTGGCCATGGCTGCAGAGGTCAGCGTGGGGAGGGACTCAGGCTTTATTTAAGTGCCATGTGAAGCCACTCGAGGGTTTTTTTTTTTTTTTTGAGACGGAGTCTCGCTCTGCCACCCAGGCTGGAGTGCAGTGGCCGGATCTCAGCTCACTGCAAGCTCCGCCTCCCGGGTTCACGCCATTCTCCTGCCTCAGCCTCCCAAGTAGCTGGGACTACAGGCACCCGCCACCTCGCCCGGCTAGTTTTTTGTATTTTTTTTTTAGTAGAGACAGGGTTTCACCGTGTCAGCCAGGATGGTCTCGATCTCCTGACCTCGTGATCCGCCCGTCTCGGCCTCCCAAAGTGCTGGGATTACAGGCTTGAGCCACCGCGCCCGGCCGCCACTCGAGGGTTTTAAGCAAGAGGGCGACGTGATCTCTATTTTAACATGTTCTGGAGAGAAAGCTGTCACTGCAGACTAGGGAAGGGGCGGGGCCGGGGCAGGAGAGAAAGGCTAGGCTAAGGTGCAGTCTCTAGGATCTAAGAATCCTAGGAAGGGAAGAATCATGGCCAACCTCCGGGTTTCTGGCTTGGTGAGTCTGCTGGGTGGTGATGTCAGTTCCTGAGGTGAAGAAGATCACAGGGACTGGGCCGGGGGCGGGTGGGCAGGTGTGACCCATGCTGCTAGCACTGACCCCTCTATGCTGTGGGTGTCCGCTGTGTCTACCAAGAGGGTGATACTGTCCAGGGCATACTGAGTCCCCAGTGCCCACATGTGCCACCCCACAGATACCTGTTGATTGAAATTCTTTTCACTGTCTTCATTTGGGTCAAATCCTCACCAAGAGGGTTGGATTTGATTTTTTCTTCTTCTTTTTTTTTTTGAGACAAGTTCTCACTCTGTCGCCTAGGCTGGAGTGCAGTGGCGCAATCTTGGCTCACTGCAGCCTTGATTTCCCAGGCTCAGGTGTTCCTCCCACCTCAGCCTCCTGCGTAGCTGGGACTACAGGTATGTGCCACCATGCCTGGCTAATTTTTATGTATTTTTTTGTAGATACAGGCTTTTACCATGTTGCCCAAGCTGGTCTCAAATTCCCGGGCTCAAGGGATCTGCCCATCTTGGCCTCCCAAAGTGCTGGGGTTACAGGCATGAGCCACCGTGCCCAGCCGGATTTGAGTTTTGACACCCTAGTTTTTCAAGGTCAACTGGTGGAAAACATGGGTACTTCTTATTTTTTAAAAAAAATTATGTATTTTTTTTATTTAAAGAGACAGGGTCTTGCCATGTTGGCCAGGTTGGTCTTGAACTCCTGGCCTCAAGCAATCGACCCACCCTGGCCTCCTAAAGTGTTAGGATTACTAGCTGTGAGCCACCAAGCCTGGCTACTTCTTATTTATTCTAGGGCACTTTTTTAAAAATAGAAAACGTGTGACTATACATGACAGAGCATTTCTGGTACATCCTGTATGGCCGACTGAAGATGATTCCAAAGATCTTTTCTCGAGTATTCTGAGAAATTTAGCTTTTTTTTTTTTTTTTTCTTGAGATGGAGTCTTGCTCTGTCGCCCACGCTGGAGTGCAGTGGCGCCATCTCAGCTCACTGAAACCTCTGCCTCCCGGGTTCAGGTGATTCTCCCGTCTCAGCCTCCCGAGTAGCTGGGACTACAGGTGTCCGCCACCACGCCCAGCTAATTTTTGTATTTTTAGTAGAGACGGGGTTTCACCATGTTGGCCAGGATGGTCTCGATCTCTTGACCTTGTGATATGTCCACCTTGGCCTCCCAAAGTGCTGGGATTATAGGCATGAGGTACCATGCCCGGCCAAAATTTAGCTTTTTAATACGGGAAATATTTTCTATGTAAGAAATATCTGAATTTTTACTTGGTAAAGTAAAACATTTCTATATGAGATCCATTGCCTGTCTCAAATAAATCTTTCAAATGTGCATTTTCCTAGACTTTCAAAAAATTCACAACCTAGAAAGAAACCAAATGGTAGTCAAGATAAAGTACTACCCGCCAACATACAACTTGGTGAGTTTTTTTTTTGGAGATGCAGTCTTACTATGTCACCTAGGCTGGAGTGCAGTGGCACAATCTCAGCTCACTGAAACCTCTGTCTCCAGTGATTGTCCTGCCTCAGCCTCCCAAGTAGCTGGGACTACCGGGGTGCACCACCATGCCCAGATAATTTTTTATATAGTAGAGACAGGGTTTCACCATGTTGGCCAGGGTGGTTTCAAACTCCTGATCTCAAGTGATCCACCTGCCTTGGCCTCCCAAAGTGCGGGGATTACAGGCATGAGCCACCACGCCCAGCTAACTCTGTGAGATCTTAGCAGATACACAACAGGGGCTGGCTCACCAGTTATGGGGCTTTCCTTTCTCTATTTCATTTTCTGTAAAACCAGGGTTTGAACTAGACCGGGGTTCCTAGAAATTGGGATTTCATAGGTCTGGAAGCTGGTCAGCATTATCGTACTATTTAAATTTTAAAATGGTATTGCCAATTTTTTTCAAGTGGAGAATTATAAAAGACACTAGTATTTACACTTGCCATTTCCAAAGGTATATTTCCATGCTAAAAGTGGAGGAAGAGCATGTCAGAAAAAGGATCCTTCTTCAAATTGAGTTTCCAGAGGAACCATTCCATTGCTCTTTTCTCTTGTTTTGTTTTTGAGTCAGGGTCTTGCTCTGTCATCCAGGCTGAAGTGCATGGCTCAATGAAGCCTCAGTCTCCTGGGCTCAAGTGATCCCCCACCTCAAGCCTCTCATATAGCTGGGACTACAGGCATGCGTCACCACACCCAGCTAATTTTTTTTTTTTTTTGGTAGTGACAGGGTCAGTGTCACTATGTTGCCCAGGCTGGTCTTGAACCCCTAGGCTCCAGCTATCTTCCCACCTAAGCCTTCCAGAGTGCTGGGATGACAGGCGTGAGCCACCTCACCCAGCCGTCTTTTCTCTTGTTTTGATGAGGACATAGAAACACTGTCGTGCCCGGGGGCAGGTGTGCAGACTGGCTGTAGGGACCCTGGCAACCACCAGGTCCTCCTGGTCATCAGAAACCCAACACTGGTTCCAGGGTCAACTTTGGTGGAGCAGATTTAGGGTCTCACCGCGGTACCATATTGACACAAGTGCGGGGCCAGGAGCTGAAAGATTGGGGTCTGCCTGACACTGTTGCTGTGCTAACTAGTGTGGAGGGTATTGGGGTTCAGTGGTCCTGGCTGTCCTCACTCATAAAGCCACGGGCTGCCTAACACGGCCGTGAGGCCTCCTCCCACCCTGAGCTCCTCATGGCGAGATGGAGTCGCGCCGGCCTCTAGGCTGGAGACTCCCACCCCGAGCTCCTCATGGCGAGATGGAGTCGCGCCGGTCTCCAGGCTGGAGAAAGAAGCTAGGGAGAGCAGCAGTCATGGTTGCTTTCCTCATCCTCAGCTGGGGCAGGGGGGCCGCGGGTGTTTTGTTACGAATGAGTGAATGCAGTCACAGAAGTTTCTTCTGCCTGAGATTTTTGCCCTCCAGAGACTCTGCTGGGCTTTCACCTTGCTGGAGAGCTCATTCAGGAAGACTCAGGCTCTTGGGTTCCCTGAAAACTTGCCACTCCCCTACAATTTTTTTTTTTTTTGAGATGAAGTCTCCCTCTGTGACCCAGGCTGGAGTGAAGTGGCGCGATCTCGGCTTGCTACAACCTCCACCTCCCGAGTTCAAGTGATTCTCCTGCTTCAGCCTCCTGAGTAGCTGGGATTACAGGTGTGCACCACCACACCTAGCTACATTTTTATTTTTTTTTGAGACGGACTCTTGCTCTGTCACCCAGGCTGGAGTGCAATGGCGCGATCTCACCTCACTGCAACCTCTGCCTCCCAGGTTCAGGCAATTCTCCTTCCTCAGCCTCCTGAGTAACTGGGATTACAGGCTCCCACCACCACACCTGGTTAATTCGTTTGTATTTTTAGTAGAGATGAGGTTTCACTGTGTTGGCCAGGATGGTCTTAAACTCTTAACCCAAAGTGATCCGTCCACCTCGGCCTCCCAAAGTGCTGGGATTACAGGCGTGAGCCACGGCGCCTGGCCCCCACTCCCCTACTTATTGCCAATTAGACCATACAAGATGCTTAGCCAGCGATGGACACGCTTACCACACATTCACACTCTAAGTTGAGGGGGGGAAATAAAGCTAGGTATACCCATATGTATTTAATGTTGATATAAAAGAACGCTCATCTCCAAGCCACTTCAAGGTATGGGATTGTTTTGTCTCTGAGCTACGGGGAGTGGTTCACATTCTGAAGGCAGGTTCTATTCCTTCTCCTCTGCAAGTTATTCTCACTCTGGAAGCCTCTCCTTTCTCAGATTCACTGGAAAGCAGACATCGCCATTTAGCTGGGAAGTCCCTTCTTCTTGCTGTGTAGCCGGAAGAGCTTTGAGTTAGGGAGGTCCTGGGTTGACTGTGGGACCCCCACATTGCCCTTAGCTACCTCGGCCCAGCAGATGAGCCTCTCTGTACTCCGGTTCCTCCTGTGGGGAGGACAGCTGTTCAGGAAAGGTTCAACCTTGTCCAAAGAGAGGTCTGGCCTTTTCCCTGGCTTTGCAGCAGCCGAGAGGCCCTTGGCATGCTGTGCCCGGTGAGAGCGCCTTTGTCTAGCCGGGGGCCTTGGGCCCTGCTGGCCAGTCTAGGCAAATGACATGATTTATGCTGGGGGTCTCGGGCCACACAGGATGGCTCCACCTCTGGAGGGGCTGGACACCGAGGCCACCATGTACACATGATAAACCCCCAGTAAAACTGTGGACGCCAATGCTCAGGCGAGCTTCCCTGGTGGGCAATACTCCACGCGAGCTGGTGCACACCGTCACCGGGAGAAGTCAGTGCGCCGCAGGGCTCCACGGGGAGAGGACGGCTGGCAGCTCTGACGTCTCCTGGACAGCCCTGCCCTGTGCATCTTGTCCTGTTCCTGATTTTCATCAGTGTCTGCTCACTGGCATAATTGTAGCCATGTGTCCGACAGCTCTACTCACCCCTGTGAGTCCTCAGAGGAAACTCTTGAGCCTGGGAGTGGTCGGAGACTCCGGGGGGGCCCCATGTCCCTCCTCTGCCCCTCATGCCAGTCTCACACCGACCTCTGAGCCTTTAATTATGATGTCAATTTTCCGTAGCAGGCTTTTTATTCTAGTCTGTTTGAAACCCACAAAGAAGCAATCCCGAAGGAAGAAACCTCCAGGTTTCCTGGCAAAGCATTTACTAGAGAATCACCTGGGCTCTGACAGCACTGGAAACAAGGCGGCTTCTCACAAGTCCTCTGACAGCAACAGGTGATATGCGTGACTGTTTCCTTTAGCTCAAGCCCTGGGGTCAGCCTCAGTTTTGTGGGCTGTGGGGCCACGTGGGTCTAAAGAGGCTCCAGCCTCAGCATGGATTCCTGTTTGAAAGGAGGAGGTGACCCTGCTCCGAGCCTCAGGCGTGGCGCTCACTCTGGGGGTCGCTCCTTGATTGAGGACCCGTTTTCTTTTTTTTTTTTGAGACAGGGTCTTGTTCTGTCGCCCAGGCTGGAGTGCAGTGGTGGGATCTCAGCTCACTGCAAGCTCCGCCTCCCGGGTTTACGCCATTCTCCTGCCTCAGCCTCCCGAGTAGCTGGGACTACAGGCGCCCGCCACCTCGCCCGGCTAGTTTTTTGTATTTTTAGTAGAGACGGGGTTTCACCGTGTTAGCCAGGATGGTCTCGATCTTCTGACTTCGTGATGCGCACACCTCGGCCTCCCAAAGTGCTGGGATTACAGGTGTGAGCCATCGCGCCCGGCCGATTGAGGACCCATTTTCAACAGGCATCTAAACACCCAAGAAGTACCCGGTGGACGGACTCACCTGCGTTGCATTAGACGTGGACGCTCCAGCTTAGGGCAGCGCACAGAGGGGAACCCAAGGGAGAGTCAGCAGGGGGCTCGGCAGCAGGAAGGGAGCCTTGTTTTGGAGGCAGAAATGAAGACAGATGAGGTCACCACACCTGAGAAAGGGAGGGAGGGAGGAGCCGGGGAGAATGTCAGCCTTTGACTTCTCCATGTTATGCTTCAGCGCCAGGATCCGACCTAATCTTTCCCCTTGCTTGGCACCCTCTCTGATCCATATTCTGATTCGGGGGTGGCAGGTGTGTGTGCGACGCTTCTGGGAGGCAGAAGCACCTGAGCAGCGCTGTTGGCTGTAAAGTGCTCATTTAGCATCTCTGGGGCTCCCGGGCACTGATTCTCCTCATTCCCCCTCCACTCGTCTTTTTCCATCACAGCTGTGCTGCATGTTTGTTCACCAACAGTATCTGTTACTGGTTGCTTTTTATTACAGAAATTAAGAAGACAGGTCAAAAAACTCTTGGATTGCCAGGTGTGGTGGCACAGGCCTGTGGTCCCAGCTACTTGGGAGGCTGAGGCAGGAGGATTGCTTGAGCCCAGGAGTCTGAGTCCAGCCTGGGCAACAAGACCCTATCTCTAAAAAACACAAAAGGTCCCAAAACATAAACAAAAACCCCTCTTGGATTGGCCAGTAATCCATTTGTTACATATTATCCTATAAAAATACACAAATCAGTACACCTGGGCCAGCCCCAGCTTATATTTATTTACCTGTGTATTTCTAGAAGCCCCTCAAGGCAACCACCCTACACCAGACATGAGCAGGAAGACCTGTAAGTAGGAAAATAGGAATTCTAGAGATTATGGAGTTATGTGGCCCGCACCCCCACCCCTAAGTTGTGTGGAATTTACATCATGCTTTTTATACGAAGCAGAAAGTCTTATGAGAGTAGGGACACTTGGCTTCCAGTCAGTGTGGGCCCATCTCTGCACCTCTAGGTCTGTTCCCTTCTCTAAAAAAGGAGCTGAATTAAGCTTAGTGCATTTCAAACTTTTTGACAGTGGAATCCATTTTTTTTTCTTCCAAATGAAATCTTATATAAAACTACATATTAAATAAGAGCTGAACCTTTGATAATTTTATAGGTTCACATTAGTAATATAATGAGAATAGAGGCTAATGTGTTGGTGGTCTCCAAAGTGCTGAAATTTAGCATGTTTGTTTACAAAAATGCTGATGTTTTATAAAATCTAAACTTACATAAAAACAAAAGCCTCGGGCTGGGCACGGTGGCTCATGCCCGTAATCCCAGCACTTTGGGAGGCCGAGGCAGGTGGATCACAAGGTCATGAGTTCGAGACCAGCCTGGCCAACATGGTGAAACCCGTCTCTACTAAAAATATAAAATTAGCTGGGTGTGGTGGTGGGCGCCTGTAATCCCAGTTACTCCGGAGGCCGAGACAGGAGAATTGCTTAAACCCAGGAGGCAGGGTTACAGTGAGCTGAGGTCGTGCCACTGCACTCCAGCCTGGGTGACACAGTGAGACTCTGTCTCAAAAACAAAACAAGACAAAACAAACAAAAAAAAAAAATAGCCTCTGAGGAAGGGGAGCCACTGGACTGGAATCAAGCTCTTCTGGTTCTGGGGTCAAGTACACCGTCAGAGCCCGCAGCCGTCACAGCAGTCCCTTGACACTGTCTCCATAGGGGCTGCTTCCCCAGTGCAACGTCGGGGCTAAGCACGGGCTCTGGGTGGCCCTGGGTATCTCCATGGGGCAATGGTTGTGAAGGACAGACCCTGGGGTCCATGACTGTGGTTACCCCTCGACCTTGCAGGGCCCGGGGTTCTCCCCAGTGTCAAGTGGTGGTGAATGCAGATGCAAGGGTTTCACCTGGAGTTCAGGATGAGAAGAAAACACTTTTTTTCCTGAGGAAGGGGAGCCCCACGCCCCGCTCCCCCTCCTGCCTTGGGAGATCAGCTCCTGAAGCTCGCTGTGTGGGCTGCAGACTGGCACCAGTAGCTATGCATGTACCTAACAATGCCACATGTTGGACACCGCATCTCGCGCCCTGTAGTTCAACCATGTATAGCCAATCACTCATCAAGAGTTTGTCAGCCAGCGAGAACTCCTGAAAAACAACCTGAGTAACTGCCCCCTTCCCGATCTGTCCTTTCTCTTTTAAATGCTGAAGCCTCTTTTTCTCCCCCAGAGCATTTCTCAAGGCAGCTTGCAAGTGTTTCCCAGGCTGCAGCTCTCGACCTTGGCCCAAATAAGCTCTCTCCCTGTATCTTCTTTTTGAGACAAGGTCTTGCTTGCTCTGTTGCCCAGGCTGGCATGCAGTAGTGAGATGACGACCCACTGCAGTCTCAACCTGTTGGGCTCAAGTGGTCCTCCCACCTCAGCCTCCTGAGTAGCTGGGATGACAGACATGAGCCGTGGGGCCTGGCCTCTCCCTGAATTGTCTCAGTTTCTTCCTTTAGGTTGACAATACCGTAACTTCACACTGTCCACCTGGGGGTGTTCCTACGGCCTGACATGGTGCTGCGAGCATGTCCCCAGGCCCTCACCTGTGTTCACCATCACCCATGACGCTGCCCATCTAGAAGGCATTTCCACCATGTAATGTGATGGTCGGGGCTTGGACCCCAGGCCACACTGCTTGGGTAGCAACCTGGCTCCACTCAGTATTTGCGTGACCTCGGGCAAGTGACTTCACCTTTGTGTGCCTCAGTTTCCTCATTTGTGAATGAGGATAAGAGTAGTAAATTATTTGGTGGATTGTGAGAAGTAAGTAAATTAACCCAGGGAAATGAGGCACCCACCACAGCTCCTGGCATAAAGGCAGTGGTAAGAAATACGAGTTCTCCTTGTCATTACTGCTGATGGCTGCTGCCAACCCTCACAGGAGACACGAAGCCAGTCGTTTTGCCTTTATGCTTCTTGCTACCCCCAAATAGCAGCTGCGTGCAGCTGGGCTGGAATCGCAGCATGCCTCTGTGAGTGAGTCCTCTCGAACTCTTGTGCTGCAGGAAGTTACTAAACACCAGGTTTCCTGCAGTGTTAAGATGGGGGATAAGGACCGCAGCGGGCAAACATCTAGTCTGTGGAACACTGATCTGGGTAGCGGCGCAGGATGTGGAGTCTTCTGGCTGGCGTGCCCACTTTTAGGTGGAAGTGGAGCAGCAAAGTTACTGGACCCTTGGGCCGAAGACCACACTCTGCCTGGGTCGCAGCCTCGTCCATGTGCCCCAGCCGCAGAGTGACGGCGTCTGCATCTCTGTCAGTGCGAAGGCAGCACAGACACCACTGGGGAGAGAAGGAAGCTAAGGACAAAGCCTGCCCTCCCACGGCAGCCGGCGTGCTGACCACACGCAGCTATGGAAAGGTGAGGTAATAACCACAACACGAGGAGGTAACACTTCAGTCCTGTTTCCATGGGCTTCTCGCGAGAGCATCAGAGAGGATAATGCTCTCTGCATCGAGGAGGTGGGTGAACTAGGATCCCAAATTCATACTTCCAGCAATTCCCTATTTTCAAGACTTTCATTTCTATAAATTGTATTGATTCACCTTTTCCTACTCAAATAAGCCCCAAAACCCAAACCAAACCAAGAGGTGGTCTATAAAAAGGCACACTGCCTTTTCCACTAAGTAAAAAATCAGCGGATAGACTTAGCTTTGAACAGCTGTGGCTAGCAGCTGGTGCAGTCAGCGCTCCAGGCGGGCTGGGTGGAGATGGCCAGCCCCTCCGCAGTCAGCGTCCCTGTGTGCGGGCGGCCCTGACCTAACGGGAACCCGATCACGTCAGAGCCAGCTTGCCCAACACCATGGCTAAATTTAGTTTCATGATGAGCAATAAAATTCACATGTTCTTTATTTAGTCCATATGATACACCGTCTCTTAGTTTTTGAAAATTAGATAAAAGAGCATATTAAATGGCAGGTGTCTGAAGTTTCTCTTCATAAACAAGGTCAAAACAAAAAGTTCTGAATTACAAAATGTTAAAAAATATGTCGGTACTTAACATTTCACTAATGCATAAAGTTACAGGTATTTCCTAAAGAAAAATAATTGTGCCACTTACCTATATTTGCTGTTTCTATGAATTTTTTTATTCTGTACATAGGACATTTTGTACAAAATATGAAGTCTACATTTTTATTACTTATTACCATAAAACAAAGATACAATGTATGTACAATATTAAAAGGAAGCCATACTAAAGCCACACTAAAAAGACACTTGGAATAGTGACATTTCTGATGTACAGATACATTCTGGAAAGAGTGAAGATGCCAAACGCAGAACTTTATGAAGAAAAACAGTCACCGGTTTATTTTCAATGTAATACTTTTGAAATCAGTTTGGTACAGAATAAACAGTCTCTATACAATGATATGTAAGCTGACAATTAGCACAGGAGTCCAAGTACTAACTAGGGAACCTTTAGGAGGCCAGAATATTAAGTAATACTCTTGCCAAAGAAAATTGGTTTCTTTTCTTTTTCTTTTTGGTGAGTGTTTGTCTTCAATAAAGAGCAGAAAGAAAACCTAGACAAAAAGATGTTCTTACACACTGAGCTTTACACAGTCAACCAAACATTGATATTTTGCTTTTTCCCTAGGGCGAAAAGAGAGTCTTCCCAGAAACCTCTCTCACAAACATACTGAACATCCAAAATCAAGGATATTTGAGAATCTATCAGCTAAAGACGGAAGTTCAAACAATGGTATATCAAAATACATAAGACGCTGCTTTATACAATAAAAAGCACCCTTTTTCCCTCAAAAGGAGAAGGCATCAAAACTGTTTTTTTGAATGATAAGTTTTCAGAATGGTAAAATGGAGAGATACTCGTCAAGTTTCTCAGGAAGTGTTCATCTCACAAAGTGGACTTGTCCACTTTTAGCTGGGGCAGTCTTCGCATTTCATACCTGCACTTGCTCTTGACACAAGAAGTCCCCTCCCCCCAGGTGATTTTCCTCCAAGACACGAGGACAGAAGCATTGCCAGTGGCTTGAAATGACAGCAGTGGGCAGCAGGCACTAGAGCTGCACAAGGAGCAATGTCTGCTTCTCACAATCTTTAAAAGGATACCCGAGACCTCGATGAAAAACCAGATCCTAAAAAAAAGCCAGATTTTGTCTTTTATGCATCAAGACACTTAACATTAAGTTATATAATCTTATGCCAGAGATGAAAGAAACTAGAATCACGTGTTTAGAATAGCAGTACACATCTCAAGTAGCTTTCAAGCAGGATAAATAAGTCAAAATACTGGCCACCCTGAGAGAAATAATGAATAGACAAAGCACTAAGTTTAAAGATTTTTCTCCTTGTGCTATTCCATCTAAAAAAGCTCAGTACATGCAAGGAAGTCTGTGGAATACATAGCAGCATTTGAAGACCGATGAAAACTCAGACACTGTATTTTCCTTACGAGGTGTTGATAATGTGAGCTCTTTGCAACAGAAAGAGCCCCACTGAACATCATCCTCGCTGGTGCCTCCTCCAAGCTCTCAGAACCGCGTTGCAGCCTTTGGGGAAGGCAGCGGCACTGCCGGTCCCGTGCAACGCTGTTGTGTTACTTTACGCTCAAAGGCAGCTGCAGTTTGCGTTAGGCTAAGAACTGGCTTAACTCAAAATGATTTGGCTCTAACTTTCCATCACATGTGGAATTCTTAGAGACTATAATTTTATGAATTCAAGAGCCTTGTTGAAGGTCAACAATGTTTAAGTTGATGGAAATGAAATCTGCAAATAACAATATGAACACATAATTTTTAAACTCCAATTTCTGTCAAGGTAGACAGAGCAAGCTCTTTTAAGATAAATTTCAGAGCAATCTCTTTTAAAATAAATTTCTTCTACAAGCTTACTCCTGGAATCCTGGAGTACCACAGACTTGGAAATATGGCTTTAGGTACACACAAGAGAAGGAGACACGGTATTCATGTCACTCATCAAAGTGAAGAGACCCCTTAGAAAATACCAGCGGTTGAGGATTGTCCTTTTCCCAGTACGTTGTGTGAGAACTCGAAAGCAAAGAGCCATTTCACTGAGATTGAAAAACAAACAAACGAGAACTGCTGGCGTAACAATCGCGTGGAAACCATTTCAAAGGCTGTAAAGTCTTAAAAAATAGGTCATACTTTTTAAAGTGTTCCTTTGATTTGGAAAACATTGACGTTATCACAGAACCACCTATGTTAAAAGATCCTAAGTTGCATTTGGGAGAACATGAAGATGAAGGGCAGGGTGCTTTCCTATAGCTCTGACTTTGTGAAATAGTCTGACGTGGACTATGCTGGGGTGGTGACGACACTGTGAGGACACCGTCGTCAACCCGTGGCTCTGCCAGCGGGCTCTGGGAAGTCACCATTGTTTGAACTCCTAATCTCGCGCTGAGGCGGACGCACGTTATTGCCTACAGAACGGGGTCCAAGAAAGCTTTAAGTGTAACTGATTGGTATGGCACAGAAAGTATGTATTTTCTACAGAATCCAGAAAAGAACTGGCGGGCCCAGCCCCGATGCGGCACCCCGGAGGCTAGCGGCCGTCCTGGGAGGCCAGCTCATCAGCCCTGCAGTGAGCTTCCAAGGCTTTCTTGGTGTGGGGGTCCTGAGGCAGCTCGGACTTGCGGCGTGCAAGAGGACGGTCCTTCTTCGGATCTTTCTGTGCCTGGAATTAGAAATGCAATGGCGTTGGCTACAAACTAAGCTATCTGAAAAGCAAGCTTACTTCTGAGGTGGAAGTCAAAGGATAACCTCGAGGCACGTGTGCCTCACCCACTCACTGTTGGCACCCTGGCCACAGGGAAACGGCGTATGTCTTATCATGGAAATACGCCAAAAATGTCTTGCTACTAAAAATCGTGACTCGTGTGAGGGCCTGTGTGTTCAATACTGGCGTTTTGGTCTTCTGAAATGTGCAGTGCTTATACAAAGGACTCAGTACCTCTAATTTGCATAATTCATGCATTTTAGTAAATCTCATAAGTAACCTATTTCATAAATGTCATTAAAGCCGTTTCATCGGCATGTCCCCTACAGAAGCATTTCAAGAAGTAGAAATTTCCGGCTGGGCGCGGTCACTCACGCCTGTAATCCCAGCACTTTGGGAGGCCGAGGCGGGTGGATCACGAGGTCAAGAGTTCGAGACCAGCCTGACCAACACAGAGAAACCTCGTCTCTACCAAAAATACAAAAATTAGCTGGGTGTAGTGGTGCATGCCTGTAATCCCAGCTACTTGAGGGGCTGGGCAGGAGAACCGCTTGAACCTGGGAGGTGGAGGTTGCAGCGAGCCGAGATTGCACCACTGCATTCCAGCCTGGGTGACAGGGCGAGACTCCACCTCAAAAAAAAAAAAAAAAAAAAAGAAGTAGAAATTTCCTTGGAGGCAAAGAAAAAAAATGAATGAAAAACATATTTAAATTGGATTTCAAACATCTATCAAATTGAAAAAAAAAAAAAAACTCTCTTCTCCAATCCATTGTCTTCGTAAAGTCTAGGAAATTTTGGTTTCACTTAAAAAAAAATTAAGTGAATCCCATTTCTGCATGAAGATTTGGATAACTGTATCTGCAATAAAAGGGAAACTTAATTTGGAGAGTTTACATATCAAAGCATCCATTTCCACGAATAAACACATAATCCAGTTTAAAAGTAGAGACACTGTGTTAATACCAATATTTTGAAACAAAACAATAAACCATCTAAATCATCCAAACATGATGTATATGCCAGACTTGACGGCCAGTTAGTTAGAAACTTCTCTGGATAAAGCTTCTTAATCAGAGTTAAGTCTTCCTTTTTGTTCAGTGTATTCAAAGAGACTAAGTTACTTTGGTGGTACGTCTAGCAGACAAAATTTAAGTGAATCATTTGACAACAGAAAGAACACAAGCCTCACAGATTCCAGATGTCTGATTTTGGTATGGATGTAAAATACATTTTCCTTCGCTTTAATGAAAAATTCAAGGATCTGCAGAAATCCTGAATGAAAAGTTCAAATTTTTGCTAAGTGTTTCCCAGCAGGGTTCTCTGCAAATGTATCGATGAAAACAGCAATCAGGTCAAGGTTTAAAAAGAATTTTGTGTCACATCACTTTAGGATGATTTCTAGAAATGTTATTTGAATATTCACATTCACTCATGGTAGGGGCAGGACTTTGGATTTGTTTTCCCCCTGGAAACCAGCGTGAGGGTTTTGGGAGAATCTTCCACTTCTGGAGATGGTGAAGGTCACGGTCCCCTCACCCATCACGGTACTTGTGAGAGCGTGTTAGTGTGTGAGGATGCAGAGCATGTCTACCTTCAACCCATGAGAAACTCAGAGTTGAAATCCTACCCTGAATTTTATGCCCATTCTATGTTGATCTCTAAAACAAAGTAAAGCAAAACAAAACCAAGATTTTTATATACTTAAAATATGTAATTACAGCTGCAATAGGCACTCCAAAGAGAAGAAACATTTTCCTAGAAAAAGGCAACAGTAAAAAGCTTGGAGCTGCAACCAGTGAATGCAAACTGAGAACACACACATGACCCGAGAGCTTCTGAAAGGACAGAAAACCGGTGGACATATCTGGGCCTTTCTGCTTAGACATTTTAAATTGAACTGATGTGCAAAGCAGAGAATAATTTTACTATCCACAAGGCAAAAAAATGAGGACAGGAGGCAGGGAGAAGACAGCACGCAGACGGTGGGCGAGGAAGGGCCGGCGGAGGGGATGTGCAGGTGAACATGCTGGCAAGGGCGGAGCGGACCGCGGGAGACACAGGTCAGTGAGAGGCGGCCTCTCTTCTGCAGCCCACGGGCAGACCCGGAAGGCTCAGTGTAAACCCTAAGTGCTGAAAGAACACCAGGGGTTGGGCATACATGGCTATGCAAGTTTTCTTCCTCTTTAAAGGTGTACATTCAAACTTTACTACTTAATTTGGGATAGAAATAATCAACATTTCTTAAGGGACCAAATTTCTTAAAAAAATTTTTTTTTAAATTAGAGACAGGGTCTTTGTCACCCAGGCTGGAATGCAGTGGCGTGATTACAGCTCACTGTTGCCTTGAACTCCTGGGCTTAAGGGATCCTCCTGCCTCAGTCTCCTGAGTAGCTAGGACTACAGGCATACACCACATGGTTGGCTAATTTTTTTTTTCCTAGAGATGAGGTCTTGCTGTGTTGCCCAGGCTGGTCTCAAACTCCTGGCCTCCTGGGTTCAAGTGATTCTCCTGCCTCAGCCTCCCAAATAGCTGGGATTACAGGCGCCCACCACCACGTCCGGTTAATTTTTTGTTTTTTAGTAGAAGCGGGGTTTCACCATGTTGGTCAGGCTGGTCTCGAACTCCTGACCTCAGGTGATCCGCCCACCTCGGCCTCCCAAAGTGCTGGGATTACAGGCGTGTGCCATTGTGCTCGGCCTCCCAGTCGCCAAATTTCTTTCTTTGTTTTGACCATCACAAGCTGGAATGACATGGACAAAAGGGAAAATACTTCATGTACATGTTAACTCGTCAGTTCTTTTCCTGGAGAACAGGCCTTCCATGTGCTCTATGCGCTGAATAATGAGTACCTGCACTGACCACCTTCCGTCTCTCTACACCTTCCTTACTTGCATGGTTGGTGATGCTTTTCTCCCGACCAACTGTTAAAAATGAGAATTGCAAACATTTTAAATGTCTGTGATATAAATGCCATTCACATGATATGTGCTAGTTTTCTTTGAATGTTCTGACTAGGGTTATACTAGTTTCTTGAAGGAAACGTAAATAAAGGATAGGTAAATACATGGTTGATTTCTCCACAAAAATCCAGCCTACTCCATCCATCAGCATCAGAGCCTGCTTCCCTCTCTCCAGCTACTCCTTCAACCACCGCTCACACCCGTCCCAAGCCAACCCTCACGTCATCTCAGAGAAATGTGAAATGATTTTGGAAAAATAAAGTTAGCTGAAAATAAAATTAAAAGGGCATTGAATATCTTCAAATGACTCTATATAAAAACCAAAAAAGCTTAATTTTTAGCTATAATTTCTTATGTCAATTTGGTCAACAAATTGTGCACATACATTTTTCCTGCATCCTGGTACCTTTTTAAAAAAAAAAAAAAAAGTTTTGAGAGTCTGAGTCTGGCTCTGTCACCCAGGCTGGAGGGCAGTGGTGCGATCATAGCTCACTGCAGCCTTGAACTGGTACCTTCTTTTTGCTTTAACAATAGTGCTTTTCAGAATTTTAGGAAAACCACTCCAAACATTTTTCAACTTTAGAAAAGTTTATTGGCTGGGTGTGGTGGGCTCACGCCTGTAATCCCAGCACTTTGGGAGGCCGAGGCAGGCAGATCACTTGAGACCAGGAGTTTGAGACCAGCCTAGCCAACATGGTAAAACTGTCTCTGCTAAAAATACAAAAATCAGCTGAATGTGGTGGTGCCGGTAGTCACCGCTACTTGGGAGGCTGAGGTGGGCAGATTGCTTGAGTCCAGGAGGCCGAGGCTGCAGTGAGCCAAGACTGCCACTGCATTCCAGCCTGGGTGTCAGAGCAAGACCCTGTCTCTCAAAAAAAAAAAAAAAAAAAAAAAAAAAGGAGTAGAATTTATCATTTCAAATATTATACCTAGACACTGCACTCCATAAATACCTTCATCTGGATATGTTGAATTCAACTGATTCAACTGATCCACAGAAATCTACGAGGAGTCAGGCCAGGCACAGGGCCTCACACCTGTAATCTCAGCACTTCAGGAGGCTGAGGTAGGAGGATTGCTTGAGCCCAGGAGGTTGAGGCTGCAGTGTGCTGTGATCGCTGTGATCGTGCCACTGCACTCCAGCCTGGGTGACACAGTGAGAACCTGTCTCCAAAAACAAACAAACAAAAACTATAAGAGGTCTTGGAATTGCATAGTGTTATTAGTCTTCCAACTTCATTCTTTTTCACAGTTGTTTTGGCTATTCTACATCCTTTGCATTTCCATGTGAATTTTAGAATTAGCTTTCTCAATTTCTTGAGGATAAAAGCCTGCTGAGATTCTAACGGAGAGTATGTTAATTTGGGGAAAACTGACATCTCAATGATACTGAGTCTTGACTCAGGAACACAATTCATAGCGATCTAAGGATGAGGTGAGGGAATCACTGTTGTAAGAATGTCAGTCACACAGAAAACCCGGTGACAGAACACAATTGCAAGAACTGTGAAAACAAGGAAGCAGACATGCTACAGAAGTTCTCCAACAACTGTCCTGCCTGTGTGTGTATTTAGAACTAGACAAGTGGATGGCCACAGGACCTGTTCCTTCCTGTCACCGTATAAGGTAACCCTCCCAGGAGGGGACGTGCCCCTTTCCAAGGGCAGTGGACAGACCGAGCAGCTGGAAGTTCCGGGGCCCCGAAAATCACACAGATACTAGGGCTGACTTTCAAACGCAGTTTTACTCAGGGCAGAATGCTATTTTGGTTTGCATTCTTGATCGAGTTCTTGATCTACTACAGAGCAGGACCTAAATTGCAAATATGTACATACCTTTCAGGTACATTACATTTTGGACATAGTTTATTCTTTGTCTAGCTTTAATTCTAACCTAAGTCAAAGGCTACACCAAAAAGAAAAATTCCCCAACCCTAAGCTATTTAATGTGTAAGAATCGTTTTTTTGTTTTTTTTTGTTTTTTGTTTTAAAACAGAGTTTTGCTTTTGTTGTCCAGGCTGGAGTGCAATGGCGCGATCTTGGCTCATTGCAACCTCCACCTCCCAGGTTCAAGCGATTCTCCTGCCTCAGCCTCCCAAGTAGTTGGGATTACAGGCACCTGCCACCACGCCTGACTAATTTTTGTATTTTTTAGTAGAGACAGGGTTTCACCATCTTGGCCAGGCTTGTTTCGAACTCCTGAGCACAGGTGATCCGTCTGCCTTGGCCTCCCAAAGTGCTGGGATTACAGGCATGAGCCAGCACACCCGGCCAAGAACTGGCTTTTAAACTGTGTATAGCCTCGTGTCTTAACACTAACTGTGGTTTCCTTCTGTGTGCAGTAACAAGATCAGCTTACAAGTCTTTAGCAAATTTGAAGCCACAAAAATCAAAATGGCAAAAAGGCGACCTTAAATCCCTGAGTTAAATAAAATATCAAGAAGGGAGAACATTAACACTCCCACAAAGAGAGAAATATACACAGATTTTCATATTTGTGATGAAATCTATTCATTGCTAAGAACATTCATTGTGAGGAAAGTATGGAATCCAACTGAATTAGATAGAATATTAGTTACCGATGTTCGGAGTGTTCAGTGGGCTTTTCCACTGTATTTCTAGTACTTTCAGGCTTTGATGAGCTAAAAGCAGCATTCAGTCATCTATTTTGCTCTTAACCTGAGCTGAGGAATTAGAGGGGCAGAAGAGACCAATGACCGTGGCTACCGTGGGAGCTTGGCACCATGAGCCCCTTCCTGTGCAACTCCGAGAAAGCAGCTGGGACCAGTGCAGCCCCACTGGGATATGGCGCCAGCCATGTGCTAATTCCCCATCTTCTAGGAGTCACATTCAAAATGTAAAAAAAAAATGGGGGGCATTCATTTAAATAATATATTTTATTTAATCTAGTAAAGGAATAAAAGAATGGCCACTCCACAGGCAGGGTGCCTACTTTCACTTTTCACCTCAGAATTTTAGAACAGGATGTCTTCAGGAATTATTTCCCTGGTCAAAAAGAGGTTCAAGTTTCTCAGGGAGAAAGGCCAATGTCTCCAGACCACTTGGGACTCCTTTTTTAGTTTACAGGCATTTGAAACAGGGAGGGATGCTCAGGGAAACACAGCAGTTGAAAGGCTCCTTGAACTCAAGCAGGAACTGAGTAAGTTGTCCTAAGTGTCTACAGGCCCAGTTGAGGAATAAGAGTGGTAGGAGGCTCTCTTTGAATCGGGGTGATCTACATGTTTATTCCACAACAAAGGAAAGAAAACCACTCGAGCAGGGCTGTTACCTGAGCTGGCCTGTGACATAAGCACTGAAAGACAGTGCCCGGGAGGGGGTGAGGGGGGCGAGGGGGGCGAAGGGGGCAAGGGGGAGGGGGGCGAGAGGATCGAGGGGGATGAGGGGGGTGGGGGGGGGGAAGGGGGCAGGAGCAAGGGTGGTAAGGAGGCAAGGGGGTGAGGGGGACGAGGGGGGGTGAGGGGGCAAGGCGGCAAGGGTGGTGAGGGGGCAAGGGGGGAGGGGGCAAGGGGCATGAGGAGGGCGAGGGGGGTGAGGGGGGCGAGGGGCATGAGGTGTCCTGGGGAAGGGGTTGTTAGCACCTGCTGTGAAGAGCTAAAAGGGAGCATCTCTGGGCCAAAGCAGAAGCCAGAGGGCTGTGAAGGAAAAAGCGAGGGGTGGATATGGCTGTGAAGCTTTCGATTTTGCTGGAGTTAACATTTAAAGAATAGTTAAGAGTTGGGATTACTACTACTGTTAGTAAATGGAGATACAAATCTTAGGCACATACTTAATCCTTAAAAACTGTTTCTAGTAATTTGATCACTAAGATCTATAGATACAGTATTTCCTATAGGGCTAGCAAAATTTAATTTTTAATTTCAGCTTAAACAGAAGGCACTGATGCAAATCACATCGCCTACCAAAAGTATGTGCATTTCTTAAGCAATTATCTGTCATGGGTGCCCAGCTGAGCTCAGTGCACTTTTACCTGATGAGCCTCGTCCTTCACTGTCTTTCTCAGCATCTGCACATCTTCAAATAAAGGCCCATCTGTCTCCATTGCAACCGGAATGCTCACGGTGCTGGCTTGACTATACACTGTGTACTGCAATGCAAAGTGTGGAGTCACTCTGTTAGGTGCCCAGGCTCTGAACTCCAAGCTTCTCATCCTGGCCAGGGACGCATCTCCCCTGCCACCCCCCCAGGGCCCTCTCCCGCACGAAGCTCACTCAGTGGGACACTCGCCTACACTTGCAACATGACGCGCCTTGCTGACTTCTGAAACCAGAAAGCACTCAGTGGAGACAGCAAAGCAGCTGGTCCCCTCCTGGCCCCTCTGCACCTGATGGACAGTGACCCATACCCTGGCCCACACCCCACAGCCTCTGCAGTTCTGACCACGTGAGCAGCCAAGCGCGAGGGCGCGCCCTGGGCTCGGTGGCGGGAGCTGTCTCACCGCTGGAACCCTCACCTCTGGCCGCCCATTCTTTGCCAGCGACCTCCAACCTCATGATTCTCTTCCCTTTCCTCTCACGATCATGTCCTCTCATCAAGGCAGCTGGCATGGTTCTCTCTCCCCTTTATCCCACTTTCCCGGCTTGCTTATGAAACCCTCTCATCACATCCTGGGTGACTTGCTCTCCACCAAAACAAACACAGCCTGGGTGAGCCTGACGTTCCCTCTCCATTCACTACGGGTGGCCCTGGGACTTCTTCACTCTCCCTGTGCTCTGGATGGAAATGCAGATGGCTCAGCCTGCAGTCACTGGGCCCGGCTGACTCCGCTTCCATGAGTGTAGTGCAGGGGTAAGGTCACCCTGGAGGGTGGCTGCGAAGTTTCCATGAGACAGGGTGTGCGGGACAGCATGACTGTGACGAGCGTCTGCTCGCTTTGAGGGCACAGGCGAAGGAAGCGGCACCTGTGTCTGCTGTGAGCGGGGCGCCTGTTTGTCCTGCATGGTCGTGTGTGTGCTGCCACCCTCACCTGGCTGATGGGGGAACTGGGACATGGAGGGGCTGGTAGCTTGCTCAGGGCCTCTGAGCTCAGGAGAGGGGAGCGGGGGTTCCTGCCCAGGCTGCTCTCATCCACACCCCTCCATTCTCTGCCCAGAGAGTCCCACAGCTTCGGCCTCTTTCAGGCTGCACCCCCGTCACAGCAGCGCCCTCCTGCCGACCTGCTTCACCCTTGCCCCTCACACCCCGCCAGCCCAGAGCAGCTCTGTTCTCAGCCACCGTCCGGTGTCGGCCCTCACCTCTGATGGAGCCTCCTCTGGCATGAGGCCTATGGGTGCCCTCTGGCTGCTAAGCCCTTCCCGGCCTTGCCTCACTGGACCTCTCTGAGGAATGAAGACCGTGAACGCCATTATTCAGCCCTGAACCTGCACCCTCTTGGTCTCTGTGACCCCAGCCTCTCCTCCAGGCATCTTGGGCTCCTTCCTCTGTGGGCCACCTTCAGCCTTTTCCCAACCCCCTGCCCCTCCTCATTCACCCCGGCTTCCATGCCTCCAGGCCCAGGCCCTGCTGCTCAACTCTGGACCCACCTGGCTTCCCCTTCCTCCCAAAACAGCCGGGGCGCACACCTTCGGCTGGGTTCCTTCCTCGAATGCCAGTCGGACCAGGTCCTCAGCGCCCTGTGCCTTCACTCCCACAGCTCCGCCCAGCACCACGATCTCCACACATCTCCACACGCGTCCCCTACCCCAGCGGCCCCAGCACTCCGTCCATGCTGCGCCAGAAGAGCTTGCAAAAATGCAAGTCGGGCTGGGCCATGTTGCCCTTATGGCTCTTTAATATCTGCTCACATTTTGAGGGAATTCTGCTCCCTCTCCACCCTCACCTCTCAGCACATCACACCAGCCCTCCCCATAACTGACACCCCACCAGGGCCAACACTTGCCACCCACCATGTCCCTGCTTTTCTCTACCTCTGCCGCGGGCACCTTCCCTCAAGTCTGACTGGGTGACCCCCTCAGTCAAACCAAGAGGCCAGGCCCCTGTACTGTGTGTGTCTTTCTTTAGAGATGGGAACGAATAAGCCGGTCCTGCCATTTCCAGCACACTCCCCCCGGTGTCTTCTTAATACAATCTCATCATCTGAGCTGAATTCACCTGCCTCTCCTAATGGACTGTAAGCTCCCTGAGGCTGGGGGCTATGTCTTGTTCTCATCTTTGTGTCCTTAGAACCACAATTCAGGACACAGCACCTTGTCCTCGAGGGGGCTCAGTCAGGTGGGGAGATACAGAAACCTAAGTGGCTGCAAGACTCCTGAGACTTGCGGGGACTGTTTCACACCAGCACTTCTAGAGCTTCTGACTACTCCAGGCGACAAGCAGTGCTTTCCACGGGACCCACCAACAGCCCTTGCTTGGAGTTTGGTTCACTTGGAGTTTGTCCTTGGGGCAAAGGACAGTGTCCCCACACGAGAATGCCACCAGATGTTCACAGCAAAATAAACCTTACATAGCGGGCACCGGCAGGAGAGGGTTCCGACTAGGAATAAAAATCTTCACTGAAGGCCGGGTGTGGTGGCTCACACCTGTAATCCCAGCACCTTGGGAGGCCGAGGTGGGTAGATCACAAGGTCAGGAGTTCGAGACCAGCCTGGCCAACATAGTGAAACCCTGTCTCTACTAAAAATACAAAAATTAGCCAGGCGTGGTGGCGGGTACCTGTAGTCCCAGCATACTCGGGAGGCTGAGGCAGGAGAATTGCTTGAACCCAGGAGGCGGAGGTTGTGGTGAGCTGAGATCACACCACTGCCCTCCAGCCTGGGCGACAGAGCAAGACTCCGCCTCAAACAAAACAAAAGAAAAACCTTCACTGAGGTGCATTCCTCACATGAGCTCCTCTCTCAAAGCAAAGGCAGGCATCCATCCCAACCCTGCCCCAGGCCGCTCACGGCAGTTTTGGTCGTTGCAAACACTGAGCCACAGCTACTCTGAGTTCACAGAAGTACCTGACTTCATTTCATACAGTTCCCACAAAAGCTGGGGTAAGTGAGTAGTAAAATATTATACGGCCCCTTTTGATGGATTAGGAGAAACACATTTATGTTAGACACTGCCAATATTTCATGATTTTAGAAAATTAAATCATGTGTGACATTAAAAACCCCAACAAAGCTGCCACAACTGCTCAAACAAGATGCAGTCTTGAGGGCACCGCAGCCTTCCCGGGTCCCCAACGCCTGCTGGGTACGTGCTGTCACGCGTTTGAGTGGATGAAGGCTCAGTCTGCAAGGACGGGGGGCATGGGGGAACACACAGGGAGTCCCTGGGAACCCACCTTAAAAACAAAGCCCGCAAGCCCATTCTCCACAGGCAGATCTGAGATGGAAAACCAAACTTTGAAAACCTGTTTTCACTACAGAAATAAATGGACTGTATTATCCACAAAATTGGTGACTTTTTGTTGCTGTTATAATGCGAAGCAGTGATGAGAATTTAGAGATTTTCTCCTGAGAATGAGAAGCAAGTACGAGGCCAGAGTTTCCAGCTCTGAGGTATTGACCCATGAAGTATTTTCTGTTTTGGAGACCATGTGCCATGCAACTAGAGCATGTGGATGAGACTCATGGGGACTGTGTCACAGATGGTGTCAACACAGAGATGAGGACAAGGCAGGGCTAAGCTCCCAGCATCACAGTTCATCAAAGCTCCTAGGCAAAACCACGGCATGCCTGCCATCACCACAGACGTTTGTAAAGAGAGCAACCAAAAAGCATACATAAAGTTACTTGAGAACATTCAGGAAAAGTTGAGAAAAAGAAAAAAGAGAGCAATACGTATTTTGGAAGAAACACTGGTTATGTACAGTATGTATGGGAGTGAAACTGGGCCATGTTTGTCAATACAAACAACCAGCTCTTGATTTGTAATGTAACGATTTTGTGCAATTTTTCCAATAAGCTATTTCTATATTCTAGGTACATAAAATCAGACCTTCTGATTCGCGTGTGTTTGTGTGTGTGTGTGTGTGTGTGTGTGTATTCATTTCTCACATGTTTTTGAGGCTATTGATTTCAACTGCATGTGTGCTGAGGTCCTTGACAATCCTGAGGACTGTCAGCACCTACTTTGTCTGTGGCTCTTCAGAACAAAGCAAGACAGGCACCGTAGCGTCAGGCAGGGCTGGGCCTTATAAACTTGCCCAGGTTTATAGTGTTACCATGTTTTAAACGAGTTTCAGTATTTTAAGCACACTTTCAACATAAATTCAATTCATTAAAGTAGATACCTATAGCTATGTACCTCAATTAAGGACTACACAGTTTTAGACAGTAATCTTAAAACAGCATTTGTATGTCAGTATGAATAAATACTGCTAGAAAAATGTTGGCTACCTGTTTTAGGTGGACTCAAGGGCTCACTATTAGAAATGTCATTCAGTTTTCCTGATCTGAGTTTCTTGATTGTAGTTTTCTCAGAGTATACAAACCAATATGTTGTTATATAGGTAAATATATACTTTTAACTTTATATTCATGTATAACTTTTTATTAAATGTCAGAGAAATTTAAAAACCAACTTAGATAACTGCGCACATCTCTCGCTAAAAGAAACACATTGTCCGGTAAAATCTTTTCTGGAGAGTTGAAGGAAAGCTTGAGAATTCTTAGAGTGGCAAAGATTCAGACAAAAGATTTTCTGAAAAAGATTTTCTTTTTAAGAGGCACTGTTATAATTAGGCACACAGAACATGAAGAAACAACTGTCATAATGCTCTAAGCATTTAGACCAGTGTACATCAAACCCAAAGACCATGACACCAGGAAGCCCTCCCGGACCCCGGCAGCCCCGGCAGCCCCGGGACGTCCGGCCGTCGGCGCGGACTCACCAGAGCACACTGGCACCCGCTGCTGGGGAGGGAAGGAGGGTTAGCTGCTAACGTGGCAGAATACAGCTAATTTGTAATGATAAAAGCCTGGGCTTACAGAAACCTCATACAAAGAAGAAGACATCAAAACGTCATACTTACTCTATTTCCAATCTAATTTCCTTTCTTTTAGAAATAATTTCATATGAAAAAGAAAGGGAAGTGCTGTTTGAGCGACAGCATCTATGACATTTGAGAGAGGAAGCATACATAGTCTTGGACTGTATTCGAGTTTTCTTTTTACCACAGTATATTAATCAGATTCAGATCTTATTTAAAAAGCAGAGAAAAAAAGTCAATTCTGTGGTAAAAACGATATGGGGCAAAATAAGTACTTGTACAAGAGGAGGGTTACAAAGTTTAAAAGTACTTTTTATTGCAGACATTTTCATATACAACGTTAGTGAAATCACGTCCCCCCGCCATGGTGAAGACATATATTCCTATCTTATAAAAACATTCAAGTAACCCTGGGCGTTTTCATGTTACTCTTTTTTAGTACCTGGGGATTGGCTTTGGCTAGATTTTCTATTTTAACCCATGCTTCTTCCCGTTCTTTCATTTTTAGCTTCTCTCTGAAAAACAGTAAAATGTCATCTGTGTTAGAGATGAATCAGACACAAGAACACGCTGAAGGGGCGAAGGCACAGGCACGTTGGGCACAGCCAGCGGCTCCTCCCGCAGCCCCTCCGCTCCATCTCCCCACACTGCACAGTGCTCAGCACAGCATGAAGAATGAACCGAGATTTAAACATGAGAAAATATCAGAACATTTAACATGACCAAGAATTGGAATTCTTAAAAGAAATCTAATCTAAGTAAGTCTTATGTCTCCATCCTTGCCCTTCCCCTGGTCGGTTGTTTCTTCATGGGACCTACATACTTCGATGAGAAGCTCATATATCCACTGAAGAAACGAGACTGCAGGACAGTGTAAAGCGACCAGTGTCAAAGGAGCCAGTATTCCCATTCCTACAATATTAAAAAGGAAACGTCTTAAGAGCCAGGAGACCTGGGTTGTTGACTGACTCCACTGCGATAGGCACGTGACTTTCAGTCAATCACTTAACTTGGATCCAAGTCTTTTTTTTTTGTGTGTGTGTGTGCGACAGGGCCTCACTCTGTCGCCCAGACTGGAGTGCAGTAGCGCGATCTCGGCTCACTACACCCTCCACCTCCCAGGCTCAAGTGATTCTCCTGCCTCAGCCTCCTGAGTAGCTGGGATTACAGGCACATGCCACGACCACCCGGCTATTTTTCGTAGTTTTAGTAGAGGCGGGGTTTCACCATGTTGGCCAGGCTGGTCTCGAACTCCTGACCTCAAATGATCTACCTGCCATGACCTCCCAAAGTGCTGGGATTACAGGTGTGAGCCACTGCGCCCGGCCAGGATCCAAGCTTTTTAACCCAGAAAATGTACTACACAACCTTTAAGGTCCTGTTGGGAAAGCTGTGGGATTCCATGAGAGGAGGATCCGCCGTCAGAAGGCCCTGCTGCTTGTGTGCTTCCCACCTGCACACCGCTCTGAGTTGTGTGCTTCCCACCTGCACACCGCTCTGAGCGCTGAGATGAGAACGGACCACGCAGCTGGCAGCTCTAGAGGAGTGGCTGGCCTGTCTCCCTGGCCCTTTCCTGACGGATCCGTTGTCTCTCACGCTCTATGGTTCACTTAGGTGTAGTCTGCATTTTCCCCCCCACACTACCCAGAATATAAACCCCAAAAGGGCAAGGATTTTTGTGGGTTTTATTCATTGCTATATTGCCAGAATCTAAAACAGGGCCTGGTGTATAGGTAAATATTCACGTATTTGTCTAAGGAATGACTAAATGGCAGTTGTTTCATATATATATACACATATACATACGCACATATATACACAGCGTATTTTGAATTACATTCGTGCAAAGCTTATCTACCTTAGCCAGTTAAGTGACAAGCAAAAAATAAAATCTGCCAATAGTCCATACTCAACTTGGAAGAAGACCTCCAACAACTATTTAATCACATTATGACTTGCACAGCCTAGGGACGAAGTACTTTGCCACTTAGATCATCCCTGGATACATGTGGGCTCAAAGACATGAGGGCAGGACCCTGATTTTGCAAAGCACAGACTAGATTCCAGAGAACGCCCACATTACTGAGTTAATTAAATCAGAATAAAGCTACATTGAAATGAAGATTCCTGCTCTCTTGTATAAACCTCACAGGATATAATTCAAATCCCTGCCTTATAAACATAAAAATGGACTACACATTATAGCCTTTAAGCCCAATATAGCCAAGAAAAGAAAAAATTCTGAATGTTAGATTCTTGCCTACATAAGCACTTATTGCAAAGATGATTAATCTGGCAATACAAGGGGGGAGAACCGCTAACTTTAGACACCGTTCTTTCAAAATACGTTATCATAACACAGTTTTAATTTGCTCTCCAAGTATGAGAGGCCTGGTTTTGCTTTCGAGTGAAGAATAACGTTTTAGGACAAAACAGTGGAAGAGGTTTACTTAGGATTAAGAAAAAAATCCTGGAAACAGTAATTTGTGAAAGGAACAACTCACTTTAGTTTCTCTGCTTTGAACTGTTGTGTACAGTCATCGAATAGCTTTTGGTTCATCTCCATGAAGAGCTTCAGGGCATTGTATATCAAGCCATGTATTGTCCTGTAAAGAAAACCGCACGGTGAGCCTGGGAGCACGTGTTCCTGCTGAGCCCTCGCCTCTCCACACTCAGGCTGCTCCATATTCCAACAGTCCCACATTGCACAGGTTTCCCAAGCTCTAAAAGGCAAGACCTGCTCATTCCCAGTTATTCATTTTCTGACAGTCAGCCACGCATCCGGAGACTTTCTTCAGCGTGGCTCTCACACAGCCACGGAGGCCACTCCACTTACTGTCTCCGGCTGACAGTGGCCAAAACCCACCTTGCTCAGAAACTGAACTAAAAACATTAAAACCTGAACAAACATGATTAAGACAAAATTATAAAGACGACAATAATGGCAATACTTTATTTCCTATAAATGTCAGTTTCTTTTCAGCTTATTCCCTGAGGACAGAAAAATTAATTTTAATAATGCCAACACAGAGCTTTGAAAGAGAAAATAAAATTAGCATAAAACAGCTTAATCAATGCTTAGTTCTCAGGCTCTGACACACATGGAGAAGGAAAGAGGCCAAACTGTCCCAACTGAGCCTCTAGGTGACTCTAGTCCTAGCTGCCATCGGACTGCAGCCACATAAGAGCCCCGATCCCCCAGCAGACACCAGCGAAAGCCTGCACAGCAGAGCCTGCTCGGCCCATAGGATTGTGAGCAACAATTGCCAGTAGCTAAAAAACAAATACCAAAAAACCTAACCCTCAAATCATAATTACTTCTTAATCCACTTTTTAATAAAACCCAAATCATACTTAGAAAACACTTAAAAGAACATTTTTTCTTTGCAATGGGCAGGGATTGAGTCAGTTATGGATTGTGCTGACTTTCATACCACACTAAACCACACACAAGAAACACGGCGACGCTCCAGGGGCTTCTGTTGCCATTGTTGCGCTCAATTAAAAAAAAAAAAATCAATGCAAGCCAGGCGTGGTGGCTCACGCCTGTGGTCCCAGCACGGTGGGAGGCTGAGGCTGGTGGATCACTTGAGGTCAGGAGCTCAAGACCGGCCTGGCCAACACGGTGAAACCGCGTCTCTACTACAAATGCAAAAATTAGCCAGGAGTGGTGGCTCGTGTCTGTAGTCCCAGCTACTTGGGAGGCTGAGGCAGGAGAATCACTTGAACCTGGGAGGCAAAGGCTACAGTGAGCTGAGATCGTGCCATTGCACTCCAGCCTGGGCAGCGATGGAGCAAGACTCCATCTCAAAAATAAATAAATAAACAAATTAATGCTATAAAGAACAGGCTGTTGAGGGTGGATGTGCTGCACTAAAAACTACAGCCACCACGCTATGGCCACCAGGGTCTTGGCTGCTGCTTCCACTGCTGTCAGCACGGCTGCTGGCCCTACAGACACTAAGCGACAGCAAATGCTTCCTCGGTGCCTATCATAAGCCAGGTACTTTATGCATTTTAACTGTATCGTAATCCTCCAACCAAGTGAAGATTGTTGCAAGGCAAAGCACTTTACTTTCTCAGTTTTTCCGGCTGAGAAAGATCTGGTGAGAGCTAACTTCCCTGGGTAGCTGGTCAGGAGGAAGGCAGGAATGTGAACCAAAGTCATCCTCACTCTGATCTGCCTGCCCTTCTTTGTTCAATTCCTGGGCGGCAACCCTCAGAGGACTTGATGCAAGTGGACTGGCTGGACCCTTGCTTGGGGGTCTGGCTCAGAGCTCCAGGGCTAACACCTGTCTGGCTGCTGCCCTGCAGAATTCTGGGAAGGAGGCAGTGCCACCGGCAGCCCCGAGCGGACAAGGAGAGAGGGTGCATGGGAGAGGGCTAGTCCGCCGGCAGTAGGGTGACTGTGCAGCACAGCAGGAGGGCTGCCCCAACAGACATTGGGAGTCAGGAGATCGCACTGGGCCAGAGTGCTGCTCACCAGCTTTGTGACCGCAGACTAGGCTGCGGATGCCCTCCAAGTCTCCCCTTCCTCACCCATAAACTAAGGGAGGAGGGCTGCTCTTCTTTAAGTTCTGAGTTATAATTACAATGTACATTGGAAAGAGATGAAAGAAGGTGGGGAAAGAAAAACTCAGATACTCATATTTCTTTAAATAACAGGAGTATTAGATGATACCATATTAATAAATAAGATGGCCTGGGTGCAGTGGCTCACGTCATCCCAGCACTTTGGGAGGCTGAGGTGGGTGGATCACTTGAGCCCAGGAGTTCGAGACCAGCCTGGGTAACATGGCAAAACCCCATCTCTACAAAAAATACAAAAATTAGCCAGGGGTGGCGGTGGGTGCCTGTAGTCCCAGCTACTCGGGACCCTGAGGCAGGAGGTTTGCTTGAGCCCAGGAGGTTCAGGCTGAAGTGAGCCATGATTGTCACACTACACTCCAGCTGGGGGGACAGAGCAAGACCCTGTCTAAAAATAAATAAAATACAAAATTTAAAAAAGAAAAATAAATAAATAACGTGGCACCCATATCAACAGTTTCCTTTTAAAGTCTCAGAAGACTATTGCTCAGTAAACATATTTATTCATCCTCTTTAAGTCAAAAGATGAAGGAGCGGAGGAGGAGGAAATGCTTTTTGCTCCTGGGGCAATGCGGCTGTGTTCAGGTCACCTGGCTTCCCTCTTTTTCTCTAGGGAGTGGCCACTGTGGGGTGGCTCCTGGCTCTCAGACAGGGGCTCCTCCAGGGTGCATGTCTGCAGAGCTCAAGAGACACCCCGAGAATTCGGCGGCCACTGTGCCCCTGCGGGGGCTGAGCTCCATCAGCTCCGCGGAGACCTTCAGCTTCTCTGCAGGGTGCTCAGGAAGAAGCCTAGAAGCTGCTGTTACTGGGAGGTGGCTGCAAACCAATGTGCCTCTATACTGGCTAGGAACGAAGGTGAGGTGGTAAAATCAAGGGCCACAGAAACAACCCACACTGCTACTTAATTTATAAGTCCACAAAGCAATTGACATTCTTGTTTCTTAACTGATATTTAAAATTCTGATATTTATTCTAACTGAAATAGCAGTAAAACGTGCCACATTTTAAAATGACTGAAAAAGATGGCAGCCAGTTCTTTCTTACTTGTTCCAATGGGTCTTTGAGTTGCGGTACAAGGAAGGAAACATGATGGGCAGAATCTTCGCTGCGTTGTCACTGATTAAACTCATGATGTATTCATTATTCCAGTAATAGAGAGCTCGCTCTGCCACCTGAAACACACAAGTGGATGGCTTGCTGGAGGTTGTGCCTGAGACATCGGGCAGCTGTCCTTGCTATTAAACCCATGAGTCGGGTAATGAACTACCTTGGACCAGAAAATTATGATTATTTCTATAAATTCAAAATATTCTAGACTGTGACCTGTAACCCTGAAGAGCCTTCAACAAAGAGGCAGATAATTTCTGTACATCAAGCAATCAAGAACATTGTCACACATTTCTCCACTTATTCAGTAAACATTTATGCTAGACGCTGGTTAGATGCTGAGGAGACAACTCGAAGTAGGCTGCTCCACCTATCCGTCTGCCTCCCCCATCTGTCAGGTCGAGGGGGTGCGCTGTGTTCTGCTGAGCGTTCGGCACTGAACAAAGCAAGGCAGAAATCCTTGCCTCCATAGAGCTTACATTCTAGAGGGGAGGAGACAGGTGATGGATGATTATTAATTTACTAGAAACGATAAGTCACACACAAAGGGCAGCAGGGCAGGGGGACAGAGAGTGGCAGTGTGTGTGGGGTGGGGTGGCTTCAATGGGGAGGAGGGGACACCTGAGCAAGGACCAGAGGGAGGAGAGGTCCTGAGTTGTCAGCACGGGGCTGGCTGAGGACAACTGCAGAGGCCAGTGGGGGCATGAACGAGAGGAGGGCAGGGGAACAGGGCCTGAGTGCACTTGCCCTTACTCATGGGAAGCCACTGGAGGGTGGTTCCCCCATTTTTCTTTTTCTTTTTCTTTTTTTTTTGAGACAGAGTCTTGCTCTGTCGCCCAGGCTGGGGTGCAGTGGCCAGATCTCAGCTCACTGCAAGCTCCGCCTCCCGGGTTTAGACCATTCTCCTGCCTCAGCCTCCCGAGTAGCTGGGACTACAGGCGCCCGCCACCTCGCCTGGCTAGTTTTTTGTATTTTTTAGTAGAGACGGGGTTTCACCGTGTTAGCCAGGATGGTCTCGATCTCCTGACCTCGTGATCCGCCCGTCTCGGCCTCCCAAAGTGCTGGGATTACAGGCTTGAGCCACCGCGCCCGGCCCCCCCATTTTTCTTTTCTTTTTTTTTTTGAGATGGATTTTTGCTCTTGTCGCCCAGGCTGGAGTGCAATGGCATGATCTCGGCTCACTGCAACCTCTGCCTCCCGGGTTCAAGCGATTCTCCTGCCTCAGCCTCCCGAGTGGCTAGGATTACAGGTGCCCGCCACCATGCCCGGCTAATTTTTTTGTATTTTTAGTGGAGACGGGGTTTTGCCATGTTGGTCAGGTTGGTCTCGAACTCCTGAGCTCAGGTGATCCACCTGCCTCAGCCTTCCAAAGTGCTGGGATTACAGGCACGAGCTACCACACCTGGCCCATCCATTTCTGTTTTTTAATTTTTTTTTTTTTTTTTTTTGAGATGGAGTTTCATTCTGTCACCCAGACTGGAGTGCAGTGGGGCCATCTCGACTCACTGCAACCTCTGCCTCCTGGGTTCAAGCGATTCTCCTACCTTAGCCTCCTAAGTGGCTGGGACTACAGGCACGTGCCATCACACCCGGCTAATTTTTGTATTTTTAGTAGAGACATAGTTTCACCATGTTGGCCAGGCTGGTCTCGAACTTCTGACCTCAGGTGATCCACCTGCCTTAGCCTCCCAAAGTGCTGGGACCACAAGCATGAGCCACTGCACTCGGCCCCCCATTTTTATAACTAAAACTTTCAAAAACAGACAAAGCTGCAAGACTAATATAATGAGTGCCCCCCACCTCCCTCCACCCAGATTCAACAACTGTTCATATCCTGCCCTATTTGCGTTTTCTCTCCATAGTCAACCAGCACGCATGTGCATGTTCCACAGAACTATCTGGGAGTTCGCGGCAGTCACCAGGACACTTGGCCTGTCCCCACCACAGCATGCGTGCCTCTGGGAAGAGGAGCTTCTCCCGTCTTACTACTATCACCACCTCCATCTGCACACAACTCACAGTAGCACTTGCAGCCTCTGAGCAGCGTGGGGCTGACGTTTCTCCTGCCAGAAGCCTACAGCTTAGAGATCCTGAGGTTGCGGTGCAGTGTGTATGGGTGGGATGCTGAGAATGGCGGGTGAGCCTGTGCCAGGCTCAGGAATCAGGGCCGATTCCTCAGAGGCAGTGAGCTGGGATGAACTTTGCAGAACAGCAGGGAGGCAGGTAATAGGGGAGGGGAGGGCACGCATGAGAGTGAGGTGTGGATTCAAAACAAGGCACAATCGTAGCACAGCTCCTGGGCTAGTTGTTACTTAAGAGTTCAATACCTTGTACTTTAAAAAGCATCCATCTAGGCCAGGTGCGGTGGCTCATGCCTGTAATCCCAGCACTTTGGGAGGCCGAGGCAGGTGGATCACTAGAGGTCAGGAGTTCAAGGCCAGCCTGGCCAACATGGTGAAACCCCGTCTCCACTAAAAATACAAAAATCAGCCAGGTGTGGTGGCAGGCACCTGTAGTCCCAGTTACTCGGGAGGTTGAGACAAAAGAATCACTTCAACCTGGGAGGCGGAGGTTGCAGTGAGCTGAGATAATGCCATTGCACTCTAGCTTGGGCAACAAGAGCAAAACTTTGTCTCAAAAGAAAACAAACAAAAAATAAAACCATCCATCCATCCATTCATCCACCCACCCACCCACCACCCACCAATATATGTGGGGGTAATGTTTTAAGCCTGATTTAGAAAATAGAAGCTTAAGATGCTTGATGGTTTAAACTTTAACTTTTTCCAGTTTTTAAGACCAGTACTTTTTTTGGGTGGGAAAAAAACATCTAAAAGTTAAGAATGAGCCGGTGCGGTAGCTCACGCCTGTAATCTCAGCACTTTGGGAGGCCGAGGTGGGTGGATCACGAGGTTGGGAGTTCAAGATCGGCCTGGCCAATATTGTGAAACCCCGTCTCTACTAAAAATACAAACATTAGCTGGGTGTGGTGGCGGGCACCTGCAATCCCAGCTACTTGGGAGGCGGAGAATCACTTGAACCTGGGAGGCGGAGCTTGCAGTGAGCCGAGATGGTGCCACTGCACTCCAGCCTGGGCAACAGAGTGAGGCTGCATCTAAAAAAAAAAAAAAAAAAAAAAAAAAAAAAAAAATTAAGAATGAGTTGGCCTTATGTATATGTGTCTGGAAAAGATTCTGGAATGTACTCTGTGCTGATCAGGTCCTCTAAGAAGCAGAAGCCAAGATGGGTGCAAGCGTGCATGGAGGACACAGATGAGGGCGAGTGGGGGCGCTGGGCCTGCAGCTGAAGGTCCGAGGGGGTCCTGGCACTCAACTCCCTCATCAGAGGCACAGCAGGCCACCCTGGCAGCCTTCATGCTCTGTTCTTGGCAGGGATGTGAAGGCTTCTGTGACATGTGGAGTGGCACCCACGCCCCTGGCAGCTGCATGGCCACCGTGGCTCTGCTTTCCCCACCTGGACTTCCCTTCCTCCTTGCCCTGTCACATGCTTTTATGCAAAACAGCACATTGTGAGTTCGCTCGTCCCTGTCTTCTCTCGGAATTCTGATGTTACCTATGTCGGTAGCTAATTTTGCATCTAGGGAAGGAGTTCAAGTTTTCAGGACACTTCCCACGACTGCCAGTGTCTCCTGTACTTCGACCAGGGCTCTGTGTCGCTGGTCTCTACAGTTTCTAGGAAACCATGCTCCTTTGTGCAAAGTGCTCACACAAGTCTTGAAAAACTATTTTCTCTGTAGGCCAGGATTGATGGAAAACAAAAAAAACAAAAAACCCAAAACATCATTTTCCTTTCTTAGTTCCTAATGTGAAAACTCACTGAAATTTATAAAATGAAAATAACCTGAATATTTGTAATGGAAGAGACCACGGCAGTTCCCTCCTTTAACCCGACTCAGCCTGGCCTCACTTTACTACGGCTGCCCATGCTCCAGAGCTTCTCACTCCTCTGTCACTTGCCTTCTTGTCTTAGTTTTGTTGGTTTCAATGACCTCTTTTCAAAACCATCTTGAAAGGCTCAGTTTGGAGGACCCCTCACTCTTGTGGACTTTTTCTAACTGCTTAGACTTGTGCTAAGGTAACTGCTCATGTGCTTCCGAGAGCCTGCTGCACACGCCACCTGGCCTTTCACGTTTGGCTGTAAGGTGGTGGTGTGACACGGTCACCGTCTTCCACTGCGTGGCCTGCTCCCTGGGCACCAGGAGGTCGTGCTCATTTTGTGCCTATTTTCACCTTGTTCATGATGAGTGCACAATAAATATCCGCTCAATGATGCAAAAGCACAGGTGGCTAGCACGTCCAACAGAGGCAGGCAGGCCGGGAAGGTGGGTGGGGGTGGCCTTCCAAAGAGGTGATGAGCTGAGGCTGGCTTGAAGGGTTAAGGAAATGGGGAAAAGAAAGTAGAAAGTAGCTCTGACCAAGGTCGTCCTCTCGCACAGGAATCTGGCAGTGACAAAAGTCAGAGCTGTCAGCCGTTTTGAAAGGTAAAGGGAGACGCATTTACACAATGTCAGGAATGAAGTGCCTCAGCAGCAAGGGCATCTCAGAGCCGAGGCTCTGACCACCTGTTGTCTATCAACATTGATGCTCAGGTGTGGAAAGGAAGGTTTTATGAACTTGGAAGCACACTGAACATGAAGACAAAGACAGCTTTAGAGAAGCCAGATGACTGCTCTTACTGAGAAAAAGTATTGCAGCAGAGGGGACAGGACGTTCAAGGGTATTCTATAGAATTCATAGTTGCAGCATCGTATTTGAAGTATAATTCAAGTAAAAACTTGGATTTTACCTTTAAATTGCATGAGAGGCAAACCATGGCCAGCTACACATGGAACTTTTCCTTTCCCAAATGAACACGGGAACAATTTCATCAGGTCTCCCCAAGCCCCACGTACCTGGAAGTGCGGGCTGGAGACACATTTGGCCAACTGCCGGAAGAGGGGCTCCATGATCTTCACAAATTCTGATGGTTCAATGACGTCTAAAATCTCTTCTAATTCATTTAAGAACATTACTTCTTTTGGACTGTGAGTCTTTGGCCAGTATTTGAGAAGTGCCATCACCACCTACAAAAGAAATGACACATGGAGTGACTGATGCCCACGAGGCCCCAACACCTGCAGGGGAAGAAGTCTGTGTTTTCACTGAGGTGGCCCCACTGCAAGGCAACACAGGAAGATGCTGCTGTCTTCCTTACGGAGGGAACAGTGACTCAGTCACTGTACGCGATCTTCTGTATTTGAGAAATCAGTCTGTCTGTCTGGGTATCTAACTATCTGACCAATCAATTTATTCAGAGACGGGTCACACCACATTGTCCAGGCTGGATTCGAACTCCTGGGCTCCAGTGATCCTCCTGCTTCAGCCTCTGAGTAGCTGGGACCACAGGCACATACCACCTGCCTGGCTTAATTTTATATACTTCAGAAATTATACAATTTTAATTTATATAACCCACTTTCTCTGATCAAACACCATTTCAGTAAGAGTCCATTCTTAAAAAAAATAGCAGTTGGGGCAATTTAGAAAGAATAAGATCAACGGAGAAAACACAGAGCATTATCAATTCATATGTACATTTTAGTGTGGAAGCAGCCGGTACTGAAACTGCTGGCCACGTGGACACAACCCATTTCTTTCTCAAATTTATCAACCATCCATATGTATTTATATACAAACATACATACTTTTGTATGCATAGACAGTGTTTTCAACTGTGTTAAAATATGTCAAAAATAGTGATGTGAACTAAGCTGACCTTTTTAACTTGCATCCACAGGTGCTGTGGTGGGACCCCGGGCAGGGCGCACTGTGCTCTCTGTGCTCACACTTGTAGGCGTCAGATGCAACAGCTTGAGCAGTGCTGGGCCTGCAGTGAGCAGGCTGCAGTGGCAGCTGTAGCTAGGACTGTCACCACCCAGAGGGTCTGTGCCACCAGCTCTCTGCCAGGCACAGCCCGTCGGACTGCAGTGGTTTCCCAGCTTGTGGATAGTGGCTGTTTTATGTTCCTTGGCCAAGTCAGACAGCTAGAAAGGACTTCCACTGGGCAACCTTTCTTTGTATGTTCCTGTAGTCTCCAAACGTCTTACCACAATCATACCAGTACAAAATACTGAATTTGAATCCATGCAGATTTCATAATATTTTTACAGTGTAGCCATCTTAGTTCTAAAAAAGTACTACAATCCAAAACAGGCATTTATATATGAAGTACATGTATGAGCTTACACACATAAATCGTACAAGTGCAGTCCAGCACGTTAGAGCAGCTGTTTGGCCCAGTCACAGCAACATCATGGGGCTTCTACGGCTCTTGTGCTGTGCAACTGCCGCAAATGCTGGCCCCTGGGACCGCCTGGTCATTTTCACTCACTAGTCATTTCCAGCTCAGTAGATCACACCAACTCATGGCTTAGCAGGCCAGCCTTTTAATCATTACAGTGATTTTTTAAAAAGGTGGACATTTAACATCCATTTAGAAAAATTTTGTTTTGATGCTTTGGCATTTGGGCTCCCAGATAATCTTTTATGATATTACACTTTATAAAACTCCAAAATCTACGAAACAAAGGAAGTGAGACTGGGGTGGTGGCTCACGCATGTATGTAATCTCAGGACTTTGGGAGGTCGAGGTGGGAGGAACGCTTGAGCCCAGGAGTCTGACACTGGCCTGGGCACCATGGTGAGGTCCTGTCTCTACACAAAATTTAAAAATTAGCCTGGTGTGGTGATGGGCACCTGTGGTCCTAGCTACTCGAGAGGCTAAGGTGTGAGGATTGCTTGAGCCCAGGAGGTTGAGGCTGCAGTGAGCCATGACTGTGCCACTGTACTCCAAGACTCTAACAAACAAACAAAAACCCCAAAAAAGCCAAATAAAAATAAAAAAGGAAGTGCTGCTAGTTTTGAGGTCTGACATAAAAATCTACCATACAAGTGTCTTTAAAAGGACTTATTTTGGCCAGGCGCGGTGGCTCACGCCAGTCATCCCAGCACTTTGGGAGGCCGAGGCGGGTGGATCACGAGGTCAAGAGATTGAGACCATCTTGGCTAACACGATGAAACCCCATCTCTACTAAACAAAAACTGCAAAAAATTAGCCGGGCGTGGTGGCGGGCGCCTGTAGTCCCAGAATGGCATGAACCCGGGAGGCGGAGCTTGCAGTGAGCTGAGATTGCGCCACTGCACTCCAGCCTGGGCGACAGAGCGAGACTCCGTCTCAAAAACAAAACAAAACAAAAAAACAAACAAAAAAGGAATTATTTCTAAAAATGCATCATTTAATGGTTCTCCTACCTCAAAACTATTGAATAAATATTCGTTGTCTTCCTACCACACTCCGTGTGTACTGGAATCACTCTTAAGGATATAGCAGATGCAAATCACTTCCTACATCTATTTCTCTTCATTTGTCACATGGAATTTTATTAGAAGAAATATGTTAATTTGTGAACTATACAACACAACCAATTTAGCTATTCCATTTCTCTGGAAAAGGTATCATTTCTGGGATGGGATTCACACACGGGCCTTCCTGTTCACATCGTTTGGAATGAGCTGTGATTGGTACCAGCTATTTTGCCGCGTCAGTGCGGTGTGCTCTGTGGAGGAGGGTGTCTGCTCAGGGAATGCGAATCCGAGGCAACAATGGCTGTGTGCTGCTGGGTTTTCCTTTGGAAGACCAAGGACTGCCCGCTCCCTGCAGAGGGCAGGTGAGCCAGTGGCCCCAGCCTTGAGTCTTGGGGAGCCCCCTTCCTGTCCTGGTAGACTAAGGAGAAAGGAGAGCTGCTACTACGCCATGGAGTAAAACGTGATGAGACTGAAGAGGCAGGTGGGTGAAAACGGAACACAGTTTTACTTCTGTAAAATCTCTGATGAGCTTCTGTTCTTCTTCCAACAGAGAAAGTGCTTCATGTGCCCAGAAAGCTTTTGAGCACTGCACACAATCAGCAAATGAAAAACACTAATTACAGTATTTACTACAAATGGGGCAACACATGTCCTTCATATCTCAGTCTTCTAAGTGGATCTGACTTTAAACATTCCTGAGCCTGGACATTTGATGGCTTCAGGAGTCCCTTTGGTGCAGGCCTGTGAGATGGACGTGGACACCAGGTGTCCTATGTGCTACCAAGAGATGCACACCTGCACAAAAGCCTATACTTTGATCTTATCATTAACAAGCTTTCAATGCTGAAGTAAGACAAAATGGCCTTTGTGTTTTCATAAAATAGGCATTTCAAAAGAGAGAATTTACTGACATGTGAGTCTGAATGTTCTTAATATGTAGGAAATTAAATCTGCTTTCTAAAGCTGGGACAGTACCATTACATTATCCGTACAGCAGGAAACTAAGCAGTGAAGTGTCGCTGGGTGGGAACATTGGGGCCTGGGTTGGTGAGGTTTGTACCTTCTTTGTGCTGGTGCCAAGTCAGAGTCCTGCATGTAACATTTACGCTGGAAGGACCCAACTGAAGCCGGCACCGGGTCTCTTGCCCTCTTTTAGACGTGACTGCAATTAACAGCTCTCACTCTTGCGAAGTGATATTCACTTTATTTACTATATTCATGGGAATTAAAAACATTTACAAACATTCTCTGCTTTTGTTACTTTTCGGTGGAAGAGAGAATAGGGTGGGGATCATTCACTGAGCCCTCGTTGGAGAAGGATTAGGGTCAGGCTGACAGACAGTGGATGGAGGAATAAAGATGCTGGGACAGCGGCTTAGGTGGGAGCAGCCTCTGTCTGTGGTAAATGCAATGTGGCATTTGGTGAATTCTTCAGCCACTACAGGAGTATGAGAAATACGCACAAAGAAAATTCATGAAAGAAAATTGCAGACTTTCAAAAAATCTCTCCTTCCATATCTTTCTTTTCCTTCTATTTGTATTAACTTATTTATTTGAAACAGGGTCTTACTCTGTCACTCAGGATGGAGTGCAGTTTGTGCATTCATAGCTCACAGCAGCCTTGACCTCCTGGGCTCAAGCCACTATTCCACCTCGGCCTCTTGAGTAGCTGGGACCACAGGTACGTGTCACCATGCCCAGCTAATTATTGTTATTATTTTTTCAGTAGAGAGGAGGTTGCCCAGGCTGGTCTCAAACTCCTGGCCTCAAGGGCTCCTCCTGCCTTGGCCTCCCAAAGTGCTGGGATTAGGGGCATGAGCCACTGTGCCCAGCTCTCTTTTTTGAATAGGAAAACGTGGGAGAGGAGGGGAGAGAGAAATTTATTTATTTATTTTTTTTACATATTACTTTCTCTAGTAAAATCTCTGTGATAGTTAATACTCAGTGCCAACTTGATTGGATTGAAGGATGCACTGGGTGTGTCTGTGAGGGTGATGCAAAAGGAGATTAACATTTGAGTCAGTGGGCTGGGAAAGGCAGACCCACCCTTAATGTGGGTGGGCACCATTTAAGCTGCCAGAGAGGCCAGAATATAAGGCAGGCAGAAGAATGGGAAAAGACTAGACTGGCCTAGCCTCCCAGCCTACATCTTTCTGCTGTGCTGGACGCTTCCTGCCCTCGAACATCAGACTCCAAGTTCCTCAGCTTTGGAACAGGCCTGGCTTCCCTGCTCCTCAGCTTGCAGATGGCCTATCGTAGGACCTTGTAATCATGTGAGTTAATACTCCTTAATAAACTCTCCTTTATATATAATCTATCTTATTAGTTCTGTCCCTCTAGAAAACTCTGAATAATACCACCTCTTGGCCAGGTGCAATGGCTCACGCCTGCAATCCCAGCACTTTGGGAGGCTGAGGTGGGGGGATCACCTGAGGTCAGGAGTTCGAGACCAGCTTCGCCAGCATGACGAAACCCCATCTCAATTAAAACTACGAAAATTAGCCAGGCCTGGTGGTGTGCGCCTGTAGTCCCAGCTACTTGGGAGGCTGAGGCAGGAGAATCTCTTGAACCTGGGAGGTGGAGGTTGCAGTGAGCCGAGATCACGCCACTGTACTCCAGCCTGGGTGACAGAGCAAGATCCTGTCTCCAAATAATAATAATAATAATAGTAATACAACCTCGCACCCTTCAGTGTGGAAAAGACCTCAAATATAGGCAGAAGAGTTAAGGCATGTAACCACTGGAGAAAATACAGTTAAACAAAAATCCCCAATGAGTTTTATTAACACTGTTCATTTTTCTTTTTCCTACCTAAACATGTCTTCAGTCAGTTAAGGAGGATAAAAATAACACCTCCTCACCCTAAGCCTTGACTATGCTTGATGCTGAAGTGTGATGAGATTTGGTACATTTCCTTGGGAGGTCCCCAAAATCTCGGATGGAGGCATCTAGCGGCGAAGGGAGAGCGTACAGGGATGCGACCCTCCACGAGGGCCTGGCAGGGCACGGCGGGCCCAGCTCGCGGCTCTGTAGCCCCTGCTACCTCTGCAGTCATAGGACAAGAGCTCTTCTTGAATTTTGTCGGTGAAATGGAGGGAATCTACACATAGAATTTAAAAGCTTAGAAGAAAGCAGAGCCCAAAAGCCAGTTTTACTCAGAAATTCAATGTTAAGAATTTCTCATGCAATTGCACTATAAAAATTACAATGTCACAAGAGAACTGTGAAAGAGAGAAAGGGACGAGGAATGACAAGATCTACCTTTTCTAGTCTAACAGTGACTTTTAAAAGAGCACTCAAACATGTGAATTGGCTCCTAACATTCCTTACTTTGACACTCAAATAATTAAAAAAAAAAAAACAAACCCAACTGAAAAAATGGGCAATGGATTTAAATGGACATTTCTGCAAAGAAGATAAACAATTTTTTTTTTTTTTTTTGGAGACAGGGTTTCACTCTGTTGCCCAGGCAAACACCATCATGCCTGGCTAATTTTTGTATTTTTTGTAGAGATGGGGTTTCGCCATATTGCCCAGGCTGGTCTCCAACTCTTGGGCTCAAGTGATTCACCCGCCTCAGCCTCCCAAAGTGTTGGGACTGTAAGAGTGAGCCACCGTACCCGGGCCAAGAAGGTACACAGATTTTGGTCAATAAGCACTGAAAAGATGCTCAACATCATCAGTCATTAGGGAACTGCAAATCAAAACCACAACAAGATACTATTTCACACCACTAGGCTGGCTATAATTAAAACAACAGGTCGGGTGCGGTGGCTCATGCCTGTGATCCCAGCACTTTGGGAGGCTGATGTGGGCGGATCACTTGAGGTCAGGAGTTTGAGATCAGCCTGACCAACATGGTGAAACCCTGTCTCTATTAAAAATGCAAAAATTAGCCGGGCACGGGGGCAGGCACCTGTAATCCCAGCTACTCGGGAGACTGAGATAGGAGAATCGCTTGAACCCAGGAGGCAGAGGTTGCAGTGAGCCAAGATTGCACCATTGCACTCCAGCCTGGGTGACAGAGTGACACTTTCTCTCCCCCCAAAATAAATAAATAGATAGACAGATAGATAGATAGAAAGATAACAACAGCAGCAGCATCAGCAGCAGCAGCAAGCATTGGTGAGGATGCGGGGAGACGGGAGCCTTTGTGCATTGCTGCGGGGAATGTAAAACGGGGCAGTCGCTGTGGGAAACAGTATGATGGTTTGTCCCACAGCTAAACATACAATTACCATATGATTCAGCAATTCCACTTCTGGATATATATCCAAAGGAATTGAAAATGGGGACTATAGCAAATATCTGTACACCAGTATACAAATAGCAGCATTATTTGCAATAGCTGAAAGGTGGGAATAACCCAAGTGTACACTGAAAAAACAATAGATAAACCCAATGTGTTCTATCCATACAGTAGAACAGCATTCAACCACGATGAGGAATGAAGTTCTGACATGCCACACAAGGATGAACCCTGGAAGACATTACGCTGAGTGAAATAAGCCAGGTGTGAATGGACAAGCATTCTATGATTCTCCTTATATAAAGTATCTGGAATAGTCAAATTCAGAGATAAAGCAGATTACAGGTCAGCAGGGGCCAGAGGGAGGGGAACGGGGAGTTATTGTTTAATGGGTAGAATTTCTGTTTGGGACGATGACAAAGCTTTGGAAATAGTGGTGATGGCTGCACAACATTATGAATGTAATTAACGCTGGTGAATTGTACATTTAACACAGTTAAAATGACAAATTCTATGTTTTATATATTTTACCATTATTTAAACAAATTCAAAATGTAACATATCAAAAATGTTTGAATTGTACTCTTTAAATGGGTGAATTGTATGGTATGTGAATTATATCTCAATAAAGTTGCTTCAAAAATGTATTTAAATGTTTAAACTGGCACCTGACATGTCTGTTAACCCTGGCTATGACAGCCTTTTACTTTTAATAAACAAGATTACAAATCCTCTGACAAACTGATGGAGGCTGAAAAAAAATTCAAATCCACACACAGAACAGCAGTAATCTAACGTTCACTTGTGATTCAATGATCATAAAACAGTTACAGTGTAACTTGGGAAGTATTTTCAAGACGGTAAAGCCTCTTCAGTACAAGAATTTCAAACCCTAATTATAATTCCTCTCATCATAATCAGTTCAATATGTTGTCAAACCAAGCAGATGTGAAACTACTGAACTGCACACTAAAATTCAGTGGCCATGTCCGCTCAAGTGCTTTACGTTCGAAAGAGTAAAGTGCGATGAGGGATAAGGCGGCAATCTCATCACATAAAATAATCACTGTAATAAAGGAACCTGCAATTAAAATGACTATACTTTGAAAACCTATAACCTATGAACGAAATGAGCCTGTTTATTAGTACTGCAATTTAAGATGAAAAAGTCTCAACGGCAATTTGGTGAAGCAGATGTCGTAATATTTACATTTAGTGAAACACACACATCTTACAAGATGCGCTAGCAACAGTACTTACTGGTTCCGTGAGGGTGCTGTCCTTTTCTAAAAACTGCACTACACAGTATGCCAGCTACAAAGTAAAAGAAGAAAGAGTATTACCATTTCAACATAGAAATGCTGCTGTGCTTCTTCTAGAATTGTGGTTAAACAACTTCCCACAGCAAGACAAGGACCCACAGTATAGACAAAGCCCTCGTGTGATCACGATGCTGCCCCCAGCGTGTGCCACCCCCCGGCAGGCCCCACAGGAGGCTCTGAGTGGGACTTTCAGGGAGGGACCCCAGGAGCAATGCTCAACATTCATGTTAAAGGGCATTACCACTAATGCCCATGAATTGGTGATAGATCAGAAAGCTGAAAAATAAAAATAAGAAAAATAAATCAGGAAACAGTCTTCTTAGTCTAACTACCACTAAATCAATCCAATATGATGGGATTTTCTTATGGTCCTTGTGGAGATTACAATCAACAAGTCACCTAACAGTGGGAAGAACAAATTAAAATCTGGTTCCATCTTAAATCTCTGAACTATTTCTTTTGTACAACAATTAATACGATAATCTGGCTGGATGCAAAGATATTACCAGTTAAGAGCAGTCAGAGAAAATAAATATTTCCTAGGAAGAATCAATTAAAGAATATACCTTTTGTCATTTAGCTCCTACCACAAGCTCTGAACGTAGGGCCTGGCAGAAAGGAGGCTTGTGCGCCCTGCGCCTGTGCTGGGGCGTGCCTGCTCAGCGCCTGGCCCTGTGACCGCCGAACGTGAACAAAGATGCTGACGGCAGCCAGAGTGAAAGAAAATCAAATCTAGGTAAATGCAGCCCACTAACCACGTACTGACCAATTTTTCAGTACAGCTGTACTTAGACTGCTACAATTTTTAAAATTCACAGTTTTGTTTATTAATTTACTTATTTTTGAGACGGAGTTTCACTCTTGTTGCCGAGGCTGGAGTACAATGGCGCGATCTCAGCTCACTGCAACCTCCGCTGCCCAGGTTCAAGCGATTCTCCTGCCTCAGCCTCCCGAGTAGCTGGGATTACAGGCACGCACCACGACGCCCGGCTTGTTTTGTATTTGAAGTAGAGACGGGTTTCTCCATGTTGGTCAGGCTGGTCTTGAACTCCCAACTTTAGGTGATCTGCCCGCCTCAGCCTCCCAAAGTGCTGGGATTACAGGCAGCTTTATTTTTTTAAAAAACGTTTTCATAGGCCATTCATTGGCCATGGACCTATATAGGCTTTTCTCTTAAAGGTGCTGAATTTTAGATTACACTACAAAAAACTCCACTCAGAAGTCTTCCTAGACTCCTTTCCGAGAGTTACTCCTTTCTCTATGCTTAAAACTAACTGAAAAATTCTGTATTAAAGAGATTTCTCTGAATTTCTTAAAAGGAATCTCTCTTTATCCCCTTACTCTTTCAATTGTCACCAGAAGTTTGTTACCAAAGTCAGTAGTGTCGTATAAAGAAGAAAGCACTCTCAGTTAAGGCTGGATTCACTATCTTGTATTCAATCCTGATCAAATGCCAACAGCTGTGTTCCTAGAGTTCCCCACTGCCCCTTACCTGGGGATGGTAGACACTCAGAGATTTCACTTTGTGCAAAGGTAGTAACACCTTCAATAAGAAAATCTTGTGCTCTTCTTTGAGTGGTAAGGCAAATCCATTAATTATACTGTAAAAAGAACATTTATTTGGTTTGAACATTTACAAATTCCAGTTTTTTTTTTTTTTTTTTTTTTTTTTTTTGAGACGTAGTCTCGCTCTGTCGCCCAGGCTGGAGTGCAGTGGCCGGATCTTGGCTCACTGCAAGCTCCGCCTCCCGGGTTTACGCCATTCTCCTGCCTCAGCCTCCCGAGTAGCTGGGACTACAGGCGCCCGTCACCTCGCCCGGCTAGTTTTTTGTGTTTTTTTAGTAGAGACGGGGTTACACTGTGTTAGCCAGGATGGTCTCGATCTCCAGACCTCGTGATCCGCCCGTCTCGGCCTCCCAAAGTGCTGAGATTACAGGCTTGAGCCACTGCGCCTGGCCTAAATTCCAGGTTTTAAACAAACATCTTGCTGTTTTTCTTTCAATTTTTGTTGTTTTCACCATCAAAACTCAGCAGGCAAAATATATGTAGCCAAGCATGTTGCCATGCACCTGTGCCCCAGCTAATTTGGGAGGCTGAGGTGGGAGGATCATCTGAGCCCAGAGTTCAAGGCTGTAGTGTGCCATAATCACACCTGTGAAGCGCCACTGTTCCCTAGCCTGGGTAGTATAGTGAGCTCCTATACAGGGGTCTGTGGAACACTTTATATAGCGCTCCGGTCCCCGCAACAGTCTACAAGGGAAATCCGAGGATTCTTTCTCTATATATATACATATGTGTGTGTATCAGAAAAAAGAGGATACCAGCAAAAAGTTTAAAAATATTAAATGCCTATGAGGAAGCATATTTATTTTTATCCTTGTAACTACATGATTTAAAAACTCTGGGTTAACAGGTGTTACCCAGAACAGCAGGAGCTCCTGGTGGCAAAATCTTCCTCCCTAAACAGGCCAGGAAGACGGGACAGTTCACGCGGGACCCCCCACCCAGCACCTTCCCTCAGCCTTATCCATCTGTAGGAATTCTTGCTGCCTGGAGTAATTCAGGTACGTTATTCTAATGCTGGTAACAGAGACCCGTGGACACTGGATGAGGGCTGGTTAAAAATCAGGGCCAAGCGCGGTGGCTCACACCTGTAATCCCAGCATTTTGGGAATCTGAGGTGGGCGGATCACCTGAGGTCAGGAATTCAAGACCAGCCTGGCCAAGATGGTGAAAGCCCGTCTCTACTAAAAACACAAAAAATTAGCCAGGTGTGGTGGCGGGCTCCTGTAATCCCAGCTACTTGGGAGGCTGAGGCAGAGAATTGCTTGGACCTGGGAGGCGGAGTTTGCGGGGAGCTGAGATCCAGCCACTGCGCTCCAGCCTGGGTGACAGAGCTAGACTCTGTCTCACACACAAAAAGAAAAACAAAACAACAAAAACAAAAACAAAAATCAGTTAGAAAGCTGTTCTCTTGTGCATGAAAAGGTGGTCCTACCTAGAGCCTCCAAAGCAAAGTTTTTGTCTCAAACAACTAGTTTATTGTCTTGGTTTTGTAATTAGGCAAACGGAAGTGACTGTCACTGAGCTGCAGAGGTAGACAGAGCTGTCTCTAACTTAGTCTTCCATTATTCACTCTGCTCGGCATAGCGGGCAATGCGGGAGGCGAGCCTGGAGCGGCCCATCAAGGAGGGTGTGCTCACTCACAGGGTCACCCGCAGGCTCAACCTCTTCTGGAAGAAAGATACAACTAATCAGTTTCTCGGTGGGAGCTGCACGGGGGCCCTACACACTCAGGGGCCCTATGCACGCAGCGTGGCGGGCTGTGGAACACACGTCATACAGTGCTCTGGTCCCTGCAACAACCTCGGAGGCAAATGCGACGATTCTCCCAGCTTATAGAAGTACCTGCCCACAGTCACACATCTTGCAAGAAGCATCCTCTTCACCACTCACTGCACTGCACTGAGGAGAAACCCCACCCAAGTTTGTCTAAACTAAAAGTAGAATTGTCAACGAGGACATTTTTTCAAATTACATCTAAAATGGCAAGAATAGCTTTTCTCAGAACTACTGGGCGGGACCTGATCCACTGTGAGAAGAGAGTCTTGTGCTCAGGAGCTGCAGGGAGTCACCAGGTCCACCCAGAGCGCCAGGCTTCTCCACCACAGACTCCCGAGAACCCTGAGCTGCCCATCTACACTACTGCCCTACAAAGGTGCAGGGAAAAGCACTTCCACACTTACTAGCCATGGGACCCTGAGGACTCTGGCAAACAGTGGGTTAGAAGGTCTAATATAAAATCTACGGGTTATCAATTAAATAAAAGTGGCCAGGCCTGGTGGCTCATGCCTGTAATCCCAGCACTTTGGGAGGTGACGCGGGCAGATCACCTGAGGCCAGGAGTTCGAGACCAGCCTGGGCAACAAGGAAAAACGCCATTTCCACTAAAAATACAAAAATTAGCCAGGCATGGTTGCGGGCACCTGTGGTCCCAGCTACTTGGGAGGCTGAGGCAGCAGAATCGTTTGAACCAGGGAAGCGGACACTGCAGTGAGCTGAGATGGCACCACTGCACTCGAGCCTGGGTGCCAGAGCAAGAGTCTCAAAAAGAAAAAGAAAAAAAAAAAAAAAAAAAAAGGCGAGTAAAAACTTTACTTGGATAAAGATGATGAAAGTTTTGAAATGTTAATTATTTTATAAATATACATATAAAAACCCAAAGTAATTGAAAATATTAGCATTTACATGATACCCCAAATGCACAATCTATTCTTCCAAGCTTCTAATATAAACCTTCTTAGGTAACTATTTTTAACATTGCTCTTGAGGAAATAACCGGAATTGTTTCCATAGTAATGATATTGAGGTATACGAAGCAGAATCTACGTACAGAACCCATAAAAATGGGAAAGAGTTGTCATTTGGCATGTTCTAATCTAAGAGCTCACCAACTCCTGCTCTAAGTGAAATTTTATTTGAGTTCTTTTAGAGAATGGTTTAAACTGCCTTGCTTTAAAGGGGGCAGCCAAACTCAATGAAATGGATCACTCTGGTATAAATTCCATCCACAGCCGTTTGCTACCCATAACACAGAGGCTTACCTTCCCAATATTTCCAGTAACTCTGCTATGCCATTATGATGCTCTGTTTCATAAATAAACCTAGAAAAAACAATTTTCCAATTAGAATTGGACACTGAACTAACGTGAATAAGAAAACAATGCCCTAGGGGGAGCCACGGAGCCAGGCAACAAGAAGCGCGTCTATTTGTGCAAACACACAGCCTGTCAGGAACCAAAGAAACTCCTCAAGGCCTGCAGCTGTAAATGCCTCAAGGGCAGGTCTTGCACAAATTTTTTTCTCAATATTTTATTTTGAAAAATTTCAAGCATCTAGGAAAACTGAAAGAATTCTACAGTGAACACCCATTTCAACACCCAGATTTGACCACGAGCAATGCGCTCCATCTGCTTGATCACATACACATCTGTTCATCCACCTTTTACTCATTCATTAACCCATCTTACGTTTCAGCCATATTTCAACATAAGCCTATGTCTTAATTTTAAAGCCTGCAATATTTAGCACAGTTCCTGCAAAGGGTAGGAGTGATTCCTGAACACCTCTTATTCTACCTGCCCAGTTTCCCACTGACACCCACACACATCCTCCGTGCTGCCTCAGGTGTGATCTTTCTGAAGCACCCATCTGTGACAGACCCCGCTCCCTTCCTCTGAGAAGTCTCTGTCCACTGTACCTGCTTCTAGGGGACCCCCGGGACATGCACCCCACCCTCTGTGCCAGCCCGTCTCCCTTCAGATGGGGCCACCATGAAGACAGGGCCAAGGACTTCTCGTGACTGTGTTCCCGGGACTAGGAGCAAGCCTGGCATCTGTTTGATGATGAAAACACGTCTGCTGAATAAACTGGGGACAAGGAGAGGGAACAGGGACATGTGAGGAAACAGGAAAATGTCCTCCCCAAAAAGGGGTCCTACAGAAACAAAGAAATCTCTCCTGCCCCAAGCCTCGAGCACCTGGGGTTGGTCTAGAGCAGTCCACGAGGGGTGTCCTGCAGGAAGTGAGAGGGTCTGAAAGATCCCTGCCCATCAGATGAAAACCATTTGATTAGAGACAGCTCTAAGTCAAAAATAAGTTTGAGAAGATTAAAAAATTCAACTCTGAAATTTCATTCACTTTGTTTGAAACAAATGAAATAGAGTGACCTTAACATCCACAGGCGTGAAATATTTTTGAAGAATGGGTCTTAACATTTCTATGTTCCCAAACGATCAGAATGCACTGAGAGGTGGTGCTTGAATTGGGTCCTGAAGGAGGATTTTAACAGATTTTTTTTTTTTAATGGCAGTGTGGACAGGGAGAAGAACTCTGGCTGGAACAAAGGTCGGTGATGTGGAGTTGGGTGGGCAAGATGCGTGGAGAGGGTGGAAGGCCAGCTTAGAAAAACCGAAATCTGGCCGGGCACAGTGGCTCACGCCTGTAATCCCAGCACTTGGGAGGCCGAGGCAGGCGGAACACCTGAGATCAGGAGTTCGAGACCAGCCTGGCCAACATGGCAAAACTCCATCTCTACTAAATATATAAAAATTAGCCGGGCGTAGTGGCACATGCCTGTAATCCCACATATTCGGGAGGCTGAGGTGGGAGGATCACTTGAACCCGGAAGATGGAGGTTGCAGTGAGCTGAGGTGGTGCCACTGCACTCCAGCCTGGGCAACAGAGACCCTGTTTCAAAACAAAACAAAACAAAACAAAAAAACCTGAGATCTGCTCTTGCAGGCGCCAGAAAGCAGAACCTTTAGCAGTGAGACACAGCAGCACAAAGACGCATGTGGCCAAAGCCTGAGAGTGAGGGAGAAACGTCACGGGGGCAAAGCTTGGTGCCGTGGGTGACAGGAACGACACTGGTGCCATGACAAGAAACAGAAAATGCTCTCCCCTGGTGTCCCTGAGCCTGCGCCTACCCTGACGTTTGGAAGCTGCGCCCAGGCAGAAGTCAGTGTGTGTGTCTACGCTGAGAGGTGCTTTAATTTACCAAACTCACCCGGCAGGCTCCCTTGCAGCCGTGTGGCTTCAGTTTACTATTCCTCTCGCAGGGGCCTTGGGGAGCTGTGCTCTGGGCCCCTCCGAGGCAAAGAGCCCTGAACCCCTTCTGGTCTAGCTCCATCAGCTCTAACATTTACATGAGGGTGGCTTGCTGTTACAAGCCATTTTGATTTCCTAAATCAATGTTACTACATTCTTACTGATAAATTCTTAATTTCTAATTTTTTAAACCTGCTTTGAAGTAGGCAGAAGAAAGAGAAAATAAAGACAGTTCTTTTCCTTCTTCCTTTTCCAGCAGAAGACAAACAGGGACACCATGGGAGGGAAACAGAGATCCCTGGGAGCTGGCGAGAGCGTTTCTCACTCTTTTAGCAGAAAGGGAATCAGACCCCCCAGACGCTGAGCTGGGAACCTGCTGGCTATGGAAGTCTCCAGAAGGGATTCTAAATGCCTTTCCTGCCTGTATGATGTGTTCCGGACTCATGGGAAGAGGCGAGGCCAGAACAAAGGGTAGAAGTGACTCCTGAACACCTCTTATTCTACTTCTTTCTTATTTACTTATTATTCTACTTATTTCTCTGAAGCTGGGCTGTCCTCGTGCCCTGCTTTGACCAATACAAAGGGCAGAAGTCACTCTGCACCAGTTCCAAGCCAAACTCTTAGGAGGACTGGGGGCCCTGCTTCTCCCCTCTTGGATGTGGCCATGGCTGTAGAAACTGCCACAACCTGGAGGAGCTCAAGGCATCACAGAGGCAGCGTGGGGACCTGCTCAGCAGCCCCTGGGAACCCTACGGCCCCAGCACACGCCACGGAGCAGAACCGTCTGGATGAGCCCTGCACAGATGACAGCATCACGAGGAGTGACGGACCATGCTGACGGAAGCCACTGAGCTGGGGGCGGGTCCTGACTCCAGGATGGTGTGAGATAGTGACACATCCTGGCGATGACGGGGACAGTTTGATGGCATCTCTCTGTGAGATAAGAGCATGAGCAGGTGCTGCACAGCCTCGCTGCAGGGCCAGGGTGAGGATGGTGCATGACCCATGGCTGGTTATGCAGCAAGAGAAGGAACGGCACACTGCCCTGCCCGCCCAGCCTCCAGGTCCCAACCCACTGTGTGCCACAGCAGGTACCATGGGTTATGGACAGCACCGTTTAACTCACACTTAAGCTGACGATAATGAGAAACTACATAAATAAACAGCAACCTGATATTTACATTTTCAGTTAAGTTGAACCAAATATGTTCAAAATGTTTTTTTCTTAAAAGACACAGCTGTACTATATTGAACTTAGATGAGCTGGCTGGGTGTGGTGGCTCACACCTGCAATCCCAGTGCTTTGGGAGGCTGAGGCAGGAGGATCACTTGAGGCCAGGAGTTTGAAACCAGCCTGAGCAACACAGTGAGATCCCCATCTCTACAAAAATTTAAAAAATTAGCCAGATGTGGTGGCACACATCTATAGTCCCAGCTATTTGGGAAGCTGAGGTAGAAGGATCCCTTAAACTCAGGAGTTTAAGGCTGCAGTGAGCTATGGAGTATAGCATCACTGTACTTCAGCCTGGGTGACAGAGTGAGACCCTGCCTTAAAAAAAGAGAAAAGAAAAGGCAAAAAAAAAAGTTAGATGAGCTGAATGCATCTCTCAAGATCTTTCTTATTTTTTTCTCACATGAAATGAGGAGGTAGTGGTACCGACAATAAGGACCCAAATCAATTATGGAATCTAGATAGTATGCTTGCTTTTGATTGCATATATCAGGACAATTACAGAAAAGATTAAACGCATGCACAAAAACACAAATGCCATACTCTAGCACCAAACCTTTAGTGAGAACTGAACTAAATCATGTGTAATAACTTTTGAATACTCATCTATTTAAGTATTTCATAAGGTTAAGGTATGAAACATTTTCTACTTCTTAAATGCAGGTGTTCAATAGATTTGTGATTCTGCTATCTGAACAAAACCTACTAGGATTAAGAAAACAGAAATAGGTAGAGCTTTAATTTTAGGTCAAGACGACTGAAATTTAAATTATACCTGTTGTATGTTAATTAAATCATGTATATTATGTTTTCATAGACAAGCACACAAGGCAAGTAATGATCTTGTTGAAAAGGAATCATGATACCAAGAAACATAAACCAGAAACATAACATTTAGGAAAGTGACGCCATTCTCTGTTACAGTTAATGTGTCAGGTCTGGGCTATGCCCGGCACCGGGCTCCATTTTATAAATGAGATGTGGGGAACTTGGAAGGAGTTCAAAGGAAAGTCACACACAGAGTCAAAGTCTCTCACGCCAAAATGCCCTATCAGGTGTGGAGGCCGGGAGGGAACGCGACCCTAATGACCGCAGAGGGGAAGGGCGGGGTGCTCCCGACATGCGATCCCAGCAAGGGATAGGAAGGGCCGGGGCTGTGGGTCTCGGCGGGGGGGGGGGGGGGGGGGGGGCCGTCTCATCTGCCATCTGTCTCAGATACCCCTGTTCTTTTCCCGTGCTTGGTCACTGTGACTAAGAAAGGACCCTGAGGTCTATGTTGGCCGTGGCTGACACCTGGCCCCTTCTCCAGGCCATGGCCCATGCTCTGTCCACACCCTGGCCCTGCAGTGAGGCTGCGTAGGACCTGCTCATGCTCTTATCTCGCAGGAAGACACCGTCATACTGTCCCCATCATCACCAGGATGTGTCACTACCTCGCGCCATCCTGGAGTCAGGTGCCTTAGAGGCAAGCTGACCCTAGAAGCTACAACTTGTAGAAGAAACTGCTCATTTAGTGAACTTTCCAGAAACAAAAAGAAACGACAGGAACTGTTTCCTCTATTAACATTCACTTGGTGCCACCGCAGGGGGCGGGGCATGAAGCTGGCAGTGGGGCGGGGCGTGTGACAGATCAGCCGACATGGTGGCTGCCCTTGCGGGAGACCAGACCCACTGCCAAGTCAGGCAGAGCCTCCCAGTGAAGGGATGTTTCAGGAAACCTGGGAGGCTGAGGGAAGGGCTGGTGAAAAAAGACATCCCAGGAAGCTCAAACACTGGCTGCAGAGCCCTGGCGTGGAAGGAGCCTGGCACCGAGCAGAGGCTGGCTGGGGAGGGGCGGGCCTGGAGGTGGGCCTGCCACTGGACGCTCTCCTCCTCCATCTGCTGCTCCAGCGGGGCTCTCCCTCCCCGGTGCACAGTGGGAGTCTCCAAACCTTTAACCGAGGTGCACAGATCTCAGGCTTTCTACAGATGAATGACATCACTCCTCGCCCCGCCTCCTCTCACCGAGACTCCACGGGAAGGAGGAGGTGATGCACAGGTAGAAGGAAAAAGCTAGTATGAGGGTTAATACTGAGTGTCAACTTGACTGGATTGAAGGACGCAAAGTATTGTCCCTGGGTGTGTCTGTGAGGGTGTTGCCAAAGGAGATTAACATTTGAGTCAGTGGACCCATCCTTAATCTGGGTGAAGGACGCAAAGTATTGTCCCTGGGTGTGTCTGTGAGGGTGTTGCCAAAGGAGATTAACATTTGAGTCAGTGGACCCATCCTTAATCTGGGTGGGCACCATCTAATCAGCTGCCACTGCGGCCAGAATAAAGCAGGCAGAGGAACGCGGAAGGGCTAGACTGGCTGAGTCTTCAGGCCTCCACCTTTCTCCTGTGCTGGACGCTTCCTGCCCTTGAACACTGGCCTCTAAGTTCTTCTTGCTTCTGGACTCTTGGACCTATACCAGTGGTTTGCCAGGGGCTCCTGGGCTTTCGGTCACAGACTGAAGGTTGCACTGTCCGCCTCCCTACTTTTGAGGTTTTGGGACTCAGCTTGCAGACGGCCTATTGTGGGACTTCACCTTGTGATCGTGTCAGTCAATTCTCCTAATAACTCCCCTTCATATATTCATCTATCCTATAAGTCCTGCCCTTCTAGAGAACCTTCACTAACACAGTTGGATTGGATGGAACCAATTTATCCACATTTCTGGGAAACTCGACCTTTCAGTAGAAACAGGAACGATGGCGGGACCCAGGGTGAGGCGCTGGGGAGCCTGGTGGCTCAGGAGGGAGCTGTGGGGAGAGGGGAGGGAGGCAAGGAGGATGAGCCCAGCGGGCCCACCGCACACAGTGCACGAGGGGGTCCACCTGCACATGACAGGCTTTGAGAAACCCCTCCACGTGCTGAGTCCTGTCAGAGACAATGGGGTGGGGGAGCACTGAGGGGGAAGTGAGCATCACCACACGCGAGGACAACGCCATCCACAGGTGACTTACCTATAAAATATATTATTTATCTGTTTTCTGATGTAAGCTCTCAAGCCTAGGAATTTCCCATAGATTCTGTGAAGGGTGGTTTTAAGAAAATCTCTCTCCCGAGGATCTTCACTGTCAAAGAGCTCTAAAAGCTTTGAGAAGAAAAAGACACTTAGTGGCTGGCTGTCACCACTCCGTCAGGGCTGTCAGACTGTCAGCTAATTTGTACCTTACCTGCAATACAAACTTCTGATCAATATATTTCTTCGCTATATTAGGTTGGAAATCTGGAGACTCTAAAAATCTTAAGAAAAATTCATAAACAAGCTAGGAGAAAAAAACAACAACAACGCGTCAAATAACATGAGATTTTATTGAATGGAGATTAAAATATACCAGGAATTGAATCTTTACTGATCTGCAAATATTAGCCTCTTAAAGCCACGTATCTACAGAATTAATGCTAAATTACATGGCTTAATTTAATGATAAATGGTGATGTAACTATTTTATTTGGTGAGACCCACGGCATTTAAACAAAATGATCTCCATGGCTGATGTCCTCAGTTAGAGTACACTGTTCAGAGACTACAGGGCACAGATGCCACAAACCAGGCCATGACCCAACTCTGTGGGGGGGGGGATTTGCAGCCTGTCGTCCAGGAGTGTCCCAAAATGCCAAGGCACAGAGCCAACCAAATGCACAGGAACTCTGGGGCTGGCAGGTAAGAGGGCCCTAAGATGCGGACCCTGAACCGTGACCTCCTGGAGCTGGGACGATTCTTCCCCTGTGCAGACATACTTGGTAGGACAGCGTGGGAGGCCTGTCACGGGTGGATGGCCCTCCCACTCGCACGCCTGGCTCCTGCTCTGCTCTCGCTGACCCTGGTGCCTCCTTGCCAGCCACCCTCCTGCCTTACAAATGCCCTGGGGGGGCAGTGGCCAGCCAGGACCTGGGGGCCCAGCAGGCACACATTAAATATGAGTACCAAAAACTGGGAGACTGTCGCTTAGGACCTCTGAGCCTGAATTCAACGGCCATCAACAAAGTGGCCGTTTTCACTGAGAGCACATCGACAATTCCACATCTTCACTGGCTGTGTAGTGGTCAAACACACACATTAACTGTATTCTGCCGAAACATTCTTCTTGTACGTATGGGTTTGCGAGGACCATGCTACTGAGGGGGAGAGGTCCATCTGCCCAGACCTGTGCGCCTGCTCTGTGGACCCCAGGCTACTCCCATGCATCACTGGTGCCCTCCGATTCTGGTCACCCCAGAGCCCAATACCTGTAGATGAGGCCAGGCTGCTTCTAACGTTGGTTCGTCTTCCTCTGGGTCAAATTCTGCTCCCGTAGGATTGGAGGAAGGTGGTAATGTTCGAAACATGTTAACTGCAAACTAAAATCCACATATTCTATAATTACAACCAGGGCATTTAAAATATTGACAGAGAACATTTTAAAAAGTCTTAGGTAATTCTAACAGTAGCCGCTTCCCATGGTAACTTAGCTCCTCCATATCCTCAAAACACAGAAGCCGTGTGGGTCCTCAAAGAGAGCCCGGATCAAAACTGCAGCAGGAAACGTCACTTTGGACAGGTGAGCATGAAAATTTACCACCAAAGTCATTTGAACCCTTGACTGTCAAACTTTAAATGATAACCAACACCAACAAAGGCTGATGGCACACTGATGACTTCTGAGGTTTTACACTATCCAGTGGCTACAAGAGCAAGGAGAATGTTCAAAATGAGAGTAAGAAAGGGACGAGATGAAGAAGGACACAGCAGAGATTCACAGCTGAAAATGCTGGAAACAGCAAGGGCTGCATGACGCAGGGAGGACCCGTGTGACAATGGCACCAACACCCTCTGCAAACTGCAACGACAAGGAAAGCAACAGGCAGGGTGGGACGACCTCTGAGTCGGCAGCTAGGATCATTTCCAGAGAAAGGACTGCTCAGGCGCACAGAGGATTGTTAGGGGCAGCACGGCTGTGCGTCCAGGCATGGGCTGTTAGATTTCTCTCAGTCTGTTTGGACTTGTATAACACATACTGACAGATCAGTGACATCAACAGAAAAGATAAGTGTTTCTGTGTCATACATTTATAACCTATTTTTATTCTGTACTAAGTCTATTTATTTATTTATTTATTTATTTATTTATTTTTTGAGGCAACGTCTCCCTCTGCGGCCCAGGCTGGAGTGTAGTGGTGTGAACTCGGCTCACTGCAACCTCTGCCTCCTGGGTTCAAGCAATTCTTGTGCCTCACCCTCCTGAATAGCTAGGATTACAGGCGTGCACCACCATGTGTGGCAAATTTTTGTATTTTTAGTAGAGACGGGATTTCACCACGGTTTCACCACGCTGGCCGGGCCGGTTTCGAACTCCTGACCTCAAGTGATCTGTCCCCCTCAGCCTCCCAAAGTGCTGGGATTACAGGTGTGAGTCACCGTGCCCAGTCCTCTTTTGTACTAAGCCTAAATATGATTGGTTACCTTGCTGAATCTCTGAACGGATCATATGCCAGTTATATAACTGGGCTCTGGTGAATGGCTCTTACAGGTGATCACAAAAAGCCCCAGTTCCACCACTCTTAGAAGCACAAAATTAAAACCTTTGACATAAAAGATTAAAATTTGACTCTACGACAACAATGAGAAGATGTTTCTAGAGAGTCCAGGGCAAACTTGGCTGGCTTTAGATACCCAGTCTTGTAAAGACTAAGTTAATACTCAATGTTGCCACTGTTGTTTCTTCCCTTCTTTTTCTTTTTTCCTCTTAAAGACAGGGCGTCACTCTGCTGCCCAGGCTGGAGTACAATGGCCATCATCGCTCACTGCAGCCTCCAACTTCTGGGCTCACACGATCCTCCTGCCCCAGCCTCCCAAGTAGCTGGGACTAACAGCATGCACCACCATGCTCTGCTAATTTTATTTATTTTTTGCAGAGACAAGAACTCACTATGTTGCCCATGCTGGTCTCAAACTCCTGGGCTTAAGCAATCCTCCTGCCTTGGCCTCCCAAAGTACTGGAATTAGAGGCATGAGCTACCACACCTGCCTGTTTCTTCCCTTCTTCACTGGTATTGATACTGAACTCCAAACCTTAATATCATTTTTCAGAAAGTCATCAGCTATAAAAGCTCTGAGCATCAAGCATCTGAGCTTGTTCTCTGTGTCATCTGAGAGGGGAGCTGACGTAAAGACCACCTGTAATGGCCTTCACAGATAGTGTAGAAATGCAGGGATGAAAAAAAGGGGCTGAAAAGCCAGAAACAACTAATTAAAAAAACTTTTATTAGTAAAAGTATGAGTAATGTTCCTGAGACACAGATACAAAGAAAAAAGTCTGCAATCTAAAACCAAGAGTTAGCCTGACTCTCACTGGTGTATGATTTCTGGCAATTTCTACCCTCCAGGGACTGTCCCCTCCTCTGTGAAGCTGATGTGCGTACAGGTCACTGCAAGGAGCCTCCCAAAGAACAGTGATTGCCAGGTGGACGGTCCTGCCTCAGTCGCTGGCCCACAGGCACTCGGTGCAGACGGGAACTAGTCTGCCGCTCCTGGCACCCTGACCCCAAAGCTCACAGATGTGAACAAGGAGATGCTAAGAGCGCAACTACTAAGGAAAGGCCACACACACACTTTGGGCGGGCCGCCGTCTCCTCCCAGGGTGTGTGGAGACGTAACAGAACTGGTCCTGTCAGCAGCAGCCACTGCCGAGGCTCTCCATATCTTCTAGGGCCATGAAGGATACGGAGAGGAAAGTCTGAATTGAGTCTTTAGCCCCTACAGGGAGTGTGGCATTCGTGAACTGGGGTTTTCTATCCTCTCTCTCAAAGCCCAAAGATTGGGGTCAGGGTCCAGCCACCCACAGCACAGGGTCACCTTCAGGAAAGGGAGATGGCACTTTGTTATTCAGTGGGTTAGAGCTGTGAGCCCTGCCTGGTACCGACAGGAGCAGAGCACAGTGTGGGGAGGGCAGAGCCTGGGCATGAACTCTGGGTGGCAGAGGAATCTGTGAACAGGACCATGCCCGGCAGGAGACTCTGGGAACAGCCTGTGACATCAGGGCCTGAGGAACCATGGCGCCTGGAAGGAAAGCAGGGCCGCCGCTTCCGAGGTTTCTGGGGCTGCCCATCAGGGATGCAGAGGCCAGAGCAGGAGCTGTAGGGCCACACCACCCAGGAAGCTGCAAGGGAGAGGGATGTCAGCTCACCCAGAGAGGAGGCCGTAGGCCTCGGGGGAGAGGAAACAGCTGTCCCTCTGGAAGAGGCCTGCTGCCAGAGAGTCACAGACATGCCACAGAGGAAGAGACCACCATTCTGGCCAAGGCCACAGGTAGCAAGTGAGAAGCACAGGCAGCTGCCCTTCCCCTCTGCTCCAGGTTCTGCTCAGAGCCCTGGGAAGGGCGGGCAAGAAGGGCTCGGAGCCAACCCTGCTTCACCTCCTCTCCCATGGCATGTCCCTCCCCGGCCAGGCTGCCTGGGGTGCGGTGTGCCGGCCAGGCTGCCTGGGGTGCGGTGTGCCGGCCAGGCTGCCTGGGGTGCGGTGTGCCGGCCAGGCTGCCTGGGGTGCGGTGTGCCGGCCAGGCTGCCTGGGGTGCGGTGTGCCGGCCAGGCTGCCTGGGGTGCGGTGTGCCGGCCAGGCTGCCTGGGGTGCGGTGTGCCGGCCAGGCTGCCTGGGGTGCGGTGTGCCGGCCAGGCTGCCTGGGGTGCGGTGTGCCGGCCAGGCTGCCTGGGGTGCGGTGTGCCGGCCAGGCTGCCTGGGGTGCGGTGTGCCGGCCAGGCTGCCTGGGGTGCGGTGTGCCGGCCAGGCTGCCTGGGGTGCGGTGTGCCGGCCAGGCTGCCTGGGGTGCGGTGTGCCGGCCAGGCTGCCTGGGGTGCGGTGTACTGGCCAGGCTGCCTGGGGTGCGGTTTACATGCCATTTGGAGAGGGTCTGAGATGAAAGCTTTAACCTAGACTGGATTTCTGTAACCAGGGATTACTAAAAAGTTAACCAACTTGCCCAAGATGTATTTAGGGTCAGGAAAGTGTGACTGCACCCATCATGGTTAAAGGCGATAACTGAAAAAAAGTAAAATGTCCCCTACTGTGCCAGCTGGCCATATGTGTCAACCTGGCTAGATCACAGTGCCCAGCTGTCCAAACACTGCTGTGGGTGTTGCTGTAAAGGCATTTTACAGATGTGGTTAACACCTAGAATCAATGGACTTCAAGTAGTGATCACCCTTGAGAATGTGGGGGCTACCAGCCAGCTGAGAAGTCCGTGAGACCCAAACTGCAGCTTCTTTGAGGAGAGTCCACCTGTGGCCTGCAGTGTCCGCCACGGCCAAGTCTCCTGCCCGCTGCCTGTCCGCGGAGTCCAGACCTGCCCGCTGGACTCACCCACTGCAGAAGGCAAGTCCTTGAGATCTCCATCTGTCTCTCGTGCTGTTTCTGTGGACAGCCCTGACTGAGGCACCCAGTCAGCTGAGATTTCTGAGTAAACTGGTGGTTTCTACGAGCAGGAAAGCTAGTGATTAGGGTTTCCAGTTGAAGCTCTCCCGCACAGTGACAGTCAGTCCAGCAGTTAGGCCCCGTCTCAAACACCTGCACACTCACTGAAACCTTGATGCTGAGCTGAGGGCTTGCAAGGCGACTCACATGGCTTGCTCTTAACACAATGTCCTCTCTTCAGCATCTGTCATGGACTCAATGGTTGTGGCCTCCCTTCCTCAAGTTCATGTTAAAGACCTAAACCCTGGTGTGGCTGGATTTGGAGACGGGTCCTCAAAGAAAACAATGAAGGGTGAATGAAGTCATAAGGGGGGCCCTGGCCCTCCAGGATTAGTGTCTTTGTAAGGAGGGATAGTAGAAGGCTCGCATTCGCCTTCTCTGCACTTGCTCAGAGCAAAGGCCATGGGAAGGCACAGTGGCCGTCTGTAAGCCAGAATGAGGCCCTCAGCAGGGAACAAACCCTGCTACACCCTTGAGTTTAGACTTTCCAGCCTCCAGAATGGAGAGAAGATACATTTCTGTGGTTTAAGCCACTGAGTCTGTGGTATTTTCTTATGGCAGCCTGAGCAGACTGATACAACGTCCTTGACTGATGACCAAGCTAGGTCCAGGAAGGTTCATTCCAGCCAATTCTGATCGATCGAAAGTCATTTCTCATGTGTAAGGAAAAAAATCTTGCACTTCTAACTTCTACACACTTTTCTTACCACATTACATTGCATTAATTTAGTACACGTCTCTAGAAAAGGTTAAATAAAAAGTAATATTTTTGGGGGAAAAAGGAACAGAAAGCAAACAGTGTATCACCTCAAATTATTCTCAGGTTTCTAACCTAGCAACATTTCTTAGCACAAAAGCTTCAGGGGCAAATCAGGGGCAGGAGCCTCAGGTACAGAAACCCGGGTCACTGCCATGCTACCTGGATGCATGGATCTGGTCTGAGGAAACAGGGAAGACATCAGCGTCATGCGGTGAACACCAAAGCAGCTCTGAGGTCTAGGGAGTGCTGGGTCTTCTGTGCAGCACACAGGTTCACTGTGGTCTCTCAAATGAGACCTACGGGTCCAGTGCACACCCAGAAGTACGGACGCAGAATCACGCTGCCCAAGAAAGGCAGCACAGCCTCATGGAAACAGTCCCTCTACATCCTCTTCCCACCTAGAAGAAGGACCTCAGAACAAACAGCCTGCCCGAGCCTCAATTTTCTCCTCTGTTGGAAAGGGTAAAGGCCAGGCGTGGTGACTCATGTCTATAATTCCAGCACTTTGGGAGGCCGAGGTGGGTGGATCACTTGAGGTCAGGAGTTCAAAAGCAGCCTAGCCAACATGGTGAAACCCCATCTTCACTAAAAATAAAAAACTTAGCTGGGTGTGGTGGTGGGTGCCTGGAGTCCCAGTTACTCGGGAGGCTGAGGCAGGGGAATCACTTGAACCTTGGAGGTGGAAGCTGCAGTGAGCCGAGACTGCACCACTGCACTCCAGCCTGAGCAATAGAGTGAGACTCCATCTCAAAAAAAAAAAAAAAAAAAAAAAGGTAAATCCTTTTATTTTTTGCATTGGGCTGTAGTGAGAATCACAGAAAACGCATGCAACAGCACGTACTAAATGGGAAAACATTATGCACGAACAGTTAGCATTACACAGCACTTCCCAAACGTTTGTGACTGTTTGACCTGCACACGAAAATAAAGGCACGCACGTGAGTGCACACGTATGTCTGCATGTGATTCACACAGCCCCATCTGTGCCAGGACCGACTCTGGCTAATCTCAGGAAGCACCTGCTTCTGCTGCCTCCCTGACACTTCCACTTTCAGTACTTACATCAGCCCCGCAGATGTTCTCCAAATTGCTAAATTTATTAAATTAGATGTAAACTAGAATGGCCCAAGAAGCAACTTTACGGAAAATTCTTACAATTCAGCAATATCCTGCAGTCTTTCTGTATGTGTTATCATTCATTACCAACGAGTGAAGTAATAAAATATTTATGCCATAACATAACTGCAGCAGTGTAACATATAAAAATTTTAAGACATGAAGGGATACATTTCAAAAAAAACCAAAACACTGATAGTCTAACTTTAGAGGCAACAGGAAAGAAAGGTTTGATTATTTACAGTTCTCTGTTCAAAACCACAAGGGTTATTGTGTTATTTATTCTCTGTTTTATTCATTTCAGCAGGATTTATAACAGATGAATTCATCAAAGACCAAATTACAGTTACTGCAGAACACTTGCTCCCGTGATAGAACTGTTAGGTTCTACAAATCATATTGCTAAGAGATACATTTCTGGGAAGGGCAGAATGTGTAAGCCCCTTCACAATATATGTATTTTTAAACACAAAATTGTCATTTGTTTGCAAATGATATAGCTGGAAAACGGACGCAACAGACAGACCGTCACAACTAGACTACCACATGCAAATATCAAAAATACGAAACCAACAGCAACCACCTCTCCACTAACAATTAAACAATTACAAAAAAGAAACAGAGACGAAGACTCCAGCTACCCAGACACAAAAACTATGAAGTGCCTGGGAATGACTGACCTAGTTATAAGGCCTTGATGGAGAAAGCAGAAAGCTCTAATAAAAGGCACTGAAGAATGCCCGAATAAACGGAGGAAACTTTGATGTGGGATGACATCATATTACAAAGATGGAACTTCACAAAGCAATGTAAAAAGTAGACACAATCTTAAACTGAATTTTTGATGAACTCAATGAACTTAACATGTAGGTAGAATAGTAAACATTGTAGTAGCATTTCTAAAGGGAGAAACTACCCCTTTCCCCATTTGTAAAGTGAGTTTGAATCTGCTTTCATGGCGCCAGAACTCAGCTGTCATCTAGAGAACGTAAATGTACAGCAATCCCAGCACCTACCACCGTGCCTGGCACCTAGGAGGTCCTCAAACACTTGCTGAGAGTAAATGGATCCTGGGAAAAGCACACATCAGTCACCTTATTAACTGCAACACCAATTAATTACCTGGAAGCTGTGAAAAATGTCTCATTAAACCTTTACATCTCAGCTGCAAAGTAATTACAGTCCTAATTGGGCCCCTAATTTTAAGCTCTTCCACGATGCTGTACATTTTCTTTGGAATATTTATCTCAAGTACGACTGGGGGGCTGGGAAGTCCCTGGTTTAAGGTCTCCCCGGCGCACAATGAGTACTCGGCAGTGCCGCGAGGCTAAGGGAAAGCAGAGGTTTCTTCCCACAAATCCACCTCGCGCTTCCTCCACAGCAAGAGCTGCTTTCAAAGAATCGATTTCACCTCCAAATAGATGCCATGATGTGACAGTCAAGAAAAGAACCACATTGAAAATTCTTACTTTGAATAACTTGCTATTTTTACCATCTATTCAAATATGTTCCTAAATAGCAGTTAAAGATATGGAAATAAAAATTTACGGGCGAGGCGCAGTGGCTCACCCCTGTAATCCCAGCCAGCACTTTGGGAGGCTGAGGCGGGCAGGTCACCTGAGGTTAGGAGCTCAAGACCAGCCTGGCCAACATGACAAAACCCCGTCTCTACTAAAAATACAAAAATTAGCCAAGTAGGGTGGCGCAGGCCTGTAATCCCAGCTACTCCGGAGGCTGGGGCAAGAAAATTGCTTGAACTTGGCAGGCGGAGGTTGCAGTGAGCTGAGATCGTGCCACTGCACTCCAGCCTGGGTGACAGAGCAAGACTCTACCTCAAATTAAACAAACAAACAAACAAAACAAAACAAAACAAAAAACTTACAAACCTTTGTAGAATACTTAATGAAGGAAATTTAGTCTAAACTTTTCAAACAATGAATATTTTAACTTTCTACAATTTCATAACAATATACGGTATCATCTTCAGAGAGCAAGAAAATAAATCATTTATAGTTATGAGCCTGAGTTTAAATTTTTTTGAGTTTAGAACATTTATATGTAAGAAATGATTCATAATACTTATAATTCAATTCAACTAGTGTCATTTAAAGATAACATTGGATTTGGAAGTGTTCTTATTTACTCTGGGCCAAAGATTAGTTTTGCATAGATTCTGAATGATGTATTCCCAATGTTTTTATGATGAAAAATTTCAATGCAATAAAGGTGAAAGAATTTTATAGTGAATAGCTATCATCTAGATTTCACCATTAACATTCAAATATATTTGCTTTATCATGTATTCTGATTTCTTTTTGCAGTAAGTTTTGAGAAAGTTTAGTAATGTTTTAGAATAGCAGAACAACATGCTCTGTATCCAACGTGATATAAATCAACTGAGAAGGGAAGTTTCAGAGATAAACTCCTTATCACTTCTCAGTCATGTATGCACAGCCATGCCCCCTAACCGCCAAATGATGTATGAGATTATGGCATTATAAATTATGCAAACAGTCTTTCATTTTGATAATAATTGCTAGATCCCCTGGGTGGATGGAGTTAAGTCTTTATTGAGTATCTATTATAAATGAGGCCGACTTATGCTTCCAGATGAGATGGAGTAACAAGGATGAGGTTTATGCTACTGCCTGAAACAACCAAATATGTGGGCAAAAAAATATAAAATTATGGTTTTCAAGATACTGGATTTCAGACAATGAAGGATAAGGACAGTGATCCCTGAGAGATGGGAATAAGTGAGGTGCGTCCCACACTGCCCCAGGCTCCTGCCTTGATAGATTTTTAGGTTGTAGTACAGGGAGAAAGAACCCAGGTGGGATCTAGCAGTCAAATGGGATTAGAATTTGCAAGGCAGAGTTCCACAAAGGAGACAGTTGCACAGAGAGAACTACAGCGATTTGTGGAAGTCGCTCAACTATTCAGCAGAGTACAGATCAGCATATGTGTGTGAGGAAACTACCAGAGGCTGGGAAAAGAAGCACCTGAAAGGATTAGTGAGAACCCAGTACTTGCTCAGGGCTGGGAACAGTGTCTGTTCCCACCAATCAGATGGGAAAAATTCATGATTCATGGGGCACTGGCTTCCTAATCAGAAAGGTCTCAGTGGTGGAGAATAATTAGTTCTGGTTTTAATATAACTGTTCCTGCCTAAAACATCTTAAAAGCAAGAACTGAAAGGATCAAACTGTTTCCAAGTAACTTAATTGCATCCCCAAACAAATCTCATGAACATCAATAGAGCTATGTAAGCATACAGCACTCAACAAACCAAAATTCACAACGTCAGACATCCCATTAAAAATTACCAGACATGCTAAGAAGCAGGAAAAGGATTTATAATGAGAAGAAAAACCAATCAACGGAACTAAACTGAACTGACACAAATGTTAGAATTAGCAGACAAAGATATTAATACAGCATTCTGTGTCCAAAAAGTTAGGAGGACATGAAAGATATTTTAAAAAGACGCAAATCAAACCACTAGAGATGACGTGACAACAACAATATATACCCATCGATCTCTAGTTGCTTAAGTAAACTTGGTCACTTAATTAAAAAAATAATGTGTGAAATGAAAAATTTACTGTAATAAGAATTAACAGAAAAGACGTGGTGGAAAAGATTAAAGAACTTGAAGACAGCAAAGGAAACTATCCAAATGTAACACAGAAAAAAAAAAAAAAAGAATTAAGAGAAATAAAGCATCAGCATCAACTCTAAGAAGACTAATACACGTTATTGGGGTCCCTAAAGGAGAGGAAGAGTCATGGGACAGAAAAAAATATTTGAAGACACAATGGTTAAACAATTTCCCAAATTGATGAAAATAATAAACAAGTTCGAAACACAGGAAAAATGAAGTAAATCGTGCCAAGGCCCATCATAATCAAATGGCTTAAAAAGAGCAATAGAAGAGACAATTTTGAAAGCCCCCAGAGGGGGAAAGGGTACATTATGTCCAAAGGAACAAAGAAAAGAATGGCAGGAGACTTCTTATCAGAAATAATGCAAGCAAGACAACAGGCGAGCAAAAGTTTTTCAAGGATAAAATGGTTGACATGCAATTCTATACCAGCAAGCAGATCTTTCAAAACTGAAGGCAGGACCAGGCTCATGCCTGTCATCTCAGTTCTTTGCGGGGCCAAGATGAAAGGAGTGCTTGAGCCCAGGAGTTTGAGACCAGCTTAGGCAACCTAGTGAGACCCTGTCTCTACAAAAAGTAAAAAAATTAGCTGGACATGGTGGCATGTGCCTGTCATCCCAGCTACTGGGGCAGAGTTGGGGTTGGGGGGGTGAGGTGGGAGGACTGATTGAGCCTGGAAGTCAAGGCTGCAGTGAGCCGTGATTGCACCACTACACTCTGGCCTGGGCAACAGAGCAAGACCCTGTCTCAAAAAAAAAAAAAAAAAAAAAAAAAAAAAAAAAGGCAAAAAAAAAGAAACGCTTTTTCAGATACACAAAAGCTAAAAGAATTCATCATCGGTAGACCTGTGCTATAAGAAATATTAAGACAGTCCTTCAAGCAGAAGGTAATTGATATCAGATGGATATCTGAATCTACACAATGGAATGATGAGCACTGAAAATTGTAACTATCTGGGTAAATATAAAATATTTTTAAAAAATCACTTAAATTTCTTTACAACAAAAACAATAAGATTGTGGGGTTTATAACATACTAACTAAAATGTATGATAATAGCGGAAAGGCTGGAAGAGGAGCAGTAGAAGCATACTGTTGTAAATTTCTTCTATTCTAACGAAATAGTACATTATCGCTTGAAGGTAGAGTGTGATAAGTTAAAGGTGTATTCTAGAAAAGAGTAACAATTAAAATCAAACAATATGGAGTTATCTTAAAAAAGCCAACAAATGAGATAGAATGGAATCATAAAAAGTACTCAATTGATCCAAAAAAATGCAGACAAAGAGGAAAGAGAAACGATAAACAGGTGGGACAAATAGAAAAAAAAAATAGGAACGTGGTACATTTAAACCCAAGTACATTCATAATCATGTGAAAAATTAATAGTTTGAACACCCCGAAAGACAGGGATTGTCTGATTGAATAAAAAAGCAAGACTCAGCCGGGCACGATGGTTCACGCCTGTAATCCCAGCACTTTGGGAGGTTGAGGCGGGCGGATCACAAGGTCAGGAGATTGAGACCATCCTGGCTAACATGGTGAAATCCTGTCTCTACTAAAAATACAAAATTAGCTGGGCATGGTGGCGGGTGCCTGTAGTCCCAGCTACTCGGGGGAGGTTGAGGCAGGAGAATGGCGTGAACCCGGGAGGCGGAGCTTGCAGTGAGTCGAGATTGCGCCACTGCACTCCAGCCTGGGCGACAGAGCGAGACTGCATCTCAAAAAAAAAAAAAAAAAAAAAAAAAGCAAGACTCAACAAGATGCTATCTACCATAAGCCCACTTGATGTATAAAGATACAAACTGATCAAAAGTAAAAGGGAAGAAAAAGACATACCATACCAACATTAGTCAAAAGAATGCTGGAATGGCTACATTAAGGTCAGAGTAGATTTCAGAGCAAATAATATTACCAGGAATACAGTCATCTCTATTGTGGTAAAAGAGTTAATTTACCAAGTGGATATACACTAAATATTTATATGAATATATATAACATGAAGCAAAACCTGATAGAATTACAAGAAAAAAGACAATACACAATTACAAATGGAAAATAAACAGATCTATTTACAATGACAACTAAAAACCAAAATACTAATTTATGAGTCTAAGAAGATATTTATAGCATCTGTTTGCTGACAACTACAAAACAAGACCAAAATGGGGAGACATGCTGTGTACACGGGTTGCAAAGCTCATACTGCTAAGAGGTCAATGGTCTCCAAGTCTACATGTTCAGTGCATGTGCGGTAAACCCCTGGAGAATATTTTGTAGATAACAAGCTGATTTTAAAATTTATATGGAAAGGTAAAAGAACTAGGATAGTCAAAACAATTTTGAAAGAGAAGAAAGAGGTTATAGCAGAGTCACACAACCTGATCTCAAAATTTACTATTAAGTACCACACTGAAGACAGTGTGAGACTGGCAGAGACACACAAACATGTAACAAGAGAGAGTCCAGAAGACTCACAACATGCTCAACTGATTTTTAACAAAGGCACACAAGCAGTTCAGTGGATGTTCATTAGTCTTTTCAACAAACAGAACAATTGGAACTCCATACGCCAAAGAATGAACTGCAGACAAAATAGATCACACAGACCTAAATGTAAAACGTGAAGCCATGAAGAAAATATAGGAGAAAGATCTTTGTGAGCTTAGGTTTGGCAGACTTCTTAGATATGATACCAAAAGCACTACTGATAAAGGACAAATCCTAAGTTGGACTTTATCTAAATTAAACGTTTTTGCTCTGTACGAGACACTTAAGAAAAAAAAGACAAGCTACAGACTGAGAGAAAATACTTGCAAATCATTTATCTCACAAAAAAATCTGTACCCAGATATATAAAGAAGTCTCAAAAGTCAAAAAAAAAAAAAAAAAAAAAAAAAAAAGCCCAATTAAAAAACAGGCAAACGATTTGAACAGACACTTCATCAATGAAGATATACAAATGACAAAAAGCGCAGGGAAAAAATGCTTGGGCCAGGTGTGGTGGCTCACACCTGGAATCCCAGCACTTTCATAGGCTGAGGCGCGGGGATCACTTGAGCTCAGGAATTCGAAACCAGTTTGGAACAACACAGTGAGACCTTGTCTCTACTAAAAATACAAAAATGAGGTGGGTGTGGTGGTGGGCGCCTGTAGTCCCAGCTACTCAGGAGGCTGAAGTGAGGATCACCTGAGCCTGGGAGGTAGAGGCTGAAGTGAGCCATGATCGAGCCACCGCACTCCAGTCTGGCTGACAGAGCGAGATCCTGTCTCCAAAAAACAAAGAGACAAACAAACAAAAAAGCTTGGCATCATTAGTCATTAGGGAAATGCAAATTAAAATCAAAATGAGATAAAAGGACTGCTGACACCAAATACTGACAAAGATACAGCAGGCACGAGAACTCCTGCACTACTGGGGGAATCACAGGGCAGCCACTTTGGAAAATGGTTTGGCACTTCCTTAGAAAGCTCAACACACACCATTCACCTAGCGACTGCATCCCTATGTTTACCCAAGTTAAATAAAAGCTTAAGTCTAAAATCTGTATATAAATATTTATAACAGTTTTATTACCCCAAACTGGAAACACCTCAAATATCCCCCAACTAGGACATGGATAAACAAATGGTGTTATTTCTATATAATGAGACAACACTGAGAAGGAAAAGGAACAAACTGTGGGACAACATGGACGAATGTCCAACGCATCATGCTAAGCAAAAGAAGCTAGACCCAAAGGCTACATACTGAATCCATTTCCATGGAGTTTCCATTCTGGAAAAGACAAAATGATGTGATAGAGAACAGACTAGTGAGGGGCAGAGATAAAGGACGGGGAAAGCTCTGACGACAAAGTGGGCAGAAAGCCATGTTTCTGGAGGTTAAAGAAACTGTTCTACTCGGGAGGCTGAGGCAAAAGAATCACTTGAACCCGGGAGGCGGAGGTTGCAGTGAGCCGATATTGTGCCACTGCACTCCAGCCTGGGCGACAGAGACTCCGTCTCAAAACAAACAAGCAAAAAGAAAAGAAACTGTTCTATATCCTGACCGTGGTGGGGAAGAAGTGACTATATACATTTACCAAAGTTCTGAGAACTGGCCACAAAAAAGAGTGAATTTCACTATATGTAAATTAAAAATTAATTTAAAAAAAGTTATGGAAAGATATTCACTAGGTCATAAGTTCCCAAAACGTCTTGGTTCACAATGCCCTTGGTGTCTTAGTAATTTCTTCACTGCACCCCTAGACCAAAAGAAATACCTAACAACTTTGGACATCTGAAAACACCCAGCTTTACTGAGATATAATTTATATACAATTAACTGTACATATTTAAAGTGTACAATTTGATATTTAACATATGCATATACCTGTGAAACAATCATATAAATCAGATAATGAACATACTCATCATCCCAAAAGTTTCTCAGTAGCCTTCTGAAAATACAATAAACATGAATTGGTTGACTGGAGGTAGAGATGGCTAGAACTGGGGAGGGGTGAAGTAGGAAAAAGACTAACTTTTAAAAATGTTTTCATATTTGTTTCATTTGTTATCACATAAGCATGTATTTCTTTTATAATTTAAAAACATCAAAGGAAAATCTCAAAATCATAAGAACAAACAAACCTCTAAAAAACGGCTTACTTTGGGAGGCTGAGGTGGGCGAATCACAAGGTCAGCAGATCGAGAACATCCTGGCTAACACGGTGAAAACCCATCTCTACTAAAAATACAAAAAATTAGCCAGGTGTGGTGGCGGGTGCCTGTAGTCCCAGGAGGGACTCGTGAGGCTGAGGCAGGAGAATGGCGTGAACCCGGGAGGCAGAGCTTGCAGTGAGCCGAGACCACGCCACTGCACTCCAGCCTGGGCGACAGAGCGAGACTCCGTCTCAAAAAAGAACAAAAAACAAAACAAAACAAACAAAACAAACAAAAAAACAAAAACAGCTTACTGATATTTAAAGTGGAAAAATCATTCTCTGGATTTCAAAAAGTACTTGGGAATGCATGATTTAAAACCTCACTTGAAATAAATTTGTTGACTGAAACTCCATTGGTCAATATACTATCCTTTTTAATTCAACACATTCTTTCCTCTCCCAAACTATCATCACCCTTACAGCAAGTAAAACTTTCCAGAACACACTGTAAATATCAGCTATAAAAATAGAAGAAGGAACGTGCTCTACATCAGTCCCTAAGTGAAGCACAGGACACCCATCTCGGGGTGCAGGGTGTGAGACCTCCCCCAGGACCCGGCCAAGAGATTCTAAGAACACTCTCATGCTCATAAAACGTGTAAGTCAACATCAAATCACTTACAGACAGTGCGGATTAAAATAATGTGATGAACTAGTTTTCCCTGGAAACCCACAAGAGTCCTGATAAAAACAGTACTACGATTACATACAGATAGCTTGTTTTTATTTTATGTTTTTAATTAATTACTTAATTCTTTTTGACAGAGTTTCGCTCTGTTGCCCAGGCTGAAGTGCAGTGGTGCGATCTCGGCTCACTGCAACCTCCACCTCCTGGGTTCAAGCAATCCTGCCTCAGCCTCCTGAGTAGCTGGGACTACAGGTGCCCGCCACCATGCCTGGCTGATTTTCATATTTTTAGTAGAGATGAGAGTTTACCATATTGGTCAGGCTGGTCTCGAACTCTTGACCTCAGGTGATCCACCTGCCTTGGCTTCCCAAAGTGCTGGGATTACAGGCATGAGCCACTGTGCCTGGCCGCTTGTTTTTAAGAAAGAAAAATATCTTTACTGGTTTTTGATGACAAATGTGGTACATAACTCCTAATTTTTTTTTTTTTTTTTGAGGCAGAGCCTTGGTTTGTTGTCCAGGTAGGAGTGCAGTGGCACAATCATACCTCATTGCAGCCTTAAGCTCCTGGGCTCAAACAAGCCTCCCGCCTCAGCCCCGAGTAGCTAGGCATACAGGCGCAGGTGTGCCCACCACACCCAGCTATTAACAACTTTTCTTTCTTTTCTTTTCTTTTTTTTTTTTTGAGACAGTCTCGCTCTGTCGCCCAGGCTGGAGTGCAGTGGCATGATATCAGCTCACCGCAACCTCTGCCTGCCGGGTTCAAGCAATTCTCCTGCCTCAGCCTCCTGAGTAGCTGAGATTACAGGCATGTGCCACCACGCCTGGCTAATTTTTGTATTTTTAGTAGAGACATGGTTTCACCATGTTGGCCAGGCTGGTCTTGAACTCCTAACCTCAGATGATCTGTCCGTTTCGGCCTCCCAAAGTGCTAGGATTACAGGTGTGAGACACTGTGCCTGGCCTAAAAATTTTTTTTTGTAGACACAAGATCTTGTTGCATTGCCCAGGCTGGTCACCAACTCCTGACCTCAAGTGATGCTCCTGCCCTGGCCTTCCAAAGTGCTGGAATTATAGGCTTGGGCCACTGTGCCTGGCCCATTGAGAATTTTTTTTTTAAATTGCAAAAGTGTATAGTAAAAGGGAAAAGTTCACATACCACCCAAAGGCACCTACTATTAACAGTTTGTACTATATTCCTTCAGCTTTATTATGTATTTATTAATTTTAGATGGAGTCTTGCTCTGTCATCAGGCTGGAGTACAGTAGCGTCATCTTGGCTCATTGCAACCTCTGCCTCCAGGGTTCAAGCGATTCTCCTGCCTCAGTCTCCCGAGTAGCTGGGACTACAGGTGCACGACCCCATGCCCAGCTAATTTTTGTATTTTAGTAGAGATGGGGTTTCACCATGTTGGCCAGGCCTTCAGCTTTACTTTACAAATCTATTGATAAAATGGAACCAAATCAGTCTGCGGTGTGGACGGTGCTGCAGGGCTGGGTCACTGTACTCTGCAGAGTATTTCACAAGTTGCTTTCTCTCCCTAAGTTTGATTTTATTTTCATGAATTTATTTATATGTTACAAACATGAAATCATACTTCAGACCACGTATTTTTAATCTTCTGATCACCACTTAAACTAATCTAACTAACTCTCTATGAAGTAGTTCCACAGCATGATAACCTTCTAAATAAGAAAACAGAGGCCAGGCACAGTGGCTCATGCCTGTAATCCCAGCACACTGGGAGGCCGAGGTGGGTGGATCACCTGAGATCAGGAGTTTGAGACCATCCTAGCCAACATGGTGAAACCCTGTCTCTACTAAAAATACAAAAATTAGCTGGGTGTGGTGGTGCATGCCTGTAATCCCAGCTACTTGGGAGGCTGAGGCAGGAGAATTACTTGAACCTGGGAGGTTGCAGTGAACCGAGATTACACCACTGCACTCTAGCCTGGCGGCAGAGCGAGACTCAGTCTCAAAAAAAAAAAAGTTAAGTAACCTCAAGGTATCAGAGTCTGGAGCAAGAATTAGAAATAAGTCCCATACTAATACGAAGAAAGAAGGCTGCATGAGGCGTCCCCCTGGTAAGCGTTGAGAAATCTTGGAGGCTTGTCCCTTTCTGGCCCACTTCCAAGGACACTGACAATTTTGTCACGGGGCTACCCGGCTTTCCATGTGTTTCCCCATTCATCCTAGCTGCTCTGAAAGGCAGAAGCATCACAGCTATTTGTCTGCAGCACTAACGGAAGCGCACAGAACCAAGCCGCTCACCTGCAGTAACACAGTTAGTGGATGAAAGTTGGGTACAGACCCGACCGTCTCATCTGCCCAGAGAAGCACACAACTCCCTCCCTTCTGGGGAATTCTTGCTCCTCAACTCTGTCGCGTGGTTTGGTGGGCACATGACGCGGTCTGAGTCACAGCCATAGTACCCCACCTCCCTAGCTACAGCAATGGGATCAAGGGCAGGCAGGGGACAGGAGGCATCAGGCCTCTTCTGGCAAGCCAGCAAGGGCCATGCTTTCCTCTGTCGTCATAGAGGGATGCCCCAGAAGGAAGGCTGCATACAGAGAGTGGGGGACATGGGACATGGAAGGAAAAGCTGTCCCTGTGAGTCTGTGGACTAAGTGTGAGTGACCCAGTGCCTGCCTGGTAAACTCCCTTGTGTGGGTAAACCACAGTGAATTGGGTGTCGGCCCCTGCTAACCCAAAGAGCTCTAAATAATGTTAACAGATAACACCCATCTCAGGCCTTTCCCACACCAGGGCCCATGCTCTTTCCCGGAACCAGCATTCCACTTGCTCAAGTCAGAAACCTGCATGTTGGTTCCTCTCTCCAAGTATCTCAACCAAATCCACCCTGAATTGTGTTTCTACCTTCTCAACATCTCTGCATTTGTCCATTTCTCTCTACCATCAAAGCTGCTTGGCTCATTCCACCACTTCTCCCCTGAAATGCTGCAGATGTTGAGCTAGTCCCTTCATGCATTATTTTGACACCCATTCCCATCTATTCTTCACACTGCAGCCAGAGCACATGGGGTGGTCTCAGCTCTCCCAACGACCTCAAGTCCTCAGTTTCCATCAAGCTCCCCAGGATCTAGACTCCAGCCCCACCCAATCGGGAGCTCCAGGCTTGGCTCAAACCCAAACACATCTTACTTTGTCTAGTCTTTGGGCCTTGGAGGAGCTGTTCCTTCTGCTGGGAACACTCCCCTTCCCTTCCCTCCTCTATATTGTTTTCACTGAGCCAGCTAGTCGTGAAGCGTTGGCCGCTGGTGTAGATGCCACTTCTCTGGGGCGCCCTGACAAGGGGTTAGGCCTCCTATGCCTGTGCTCTTACCGGACCTTACACTGACCGCCACTGCAGTCCTTGGCCCTCATATCGTAACATCTGCTGCCTCTTCTTTTTTTTTTTTTTTTTTTTTGAGACGGAGTCTCGCTCTGTCGCCCAGGCTGGAGTGCAGTGGCCGGATCTCAGCTCACTGCAAGCTCCGCCTGCTGGGTTTACGCCATTCTCCTGCCTCAGCCTCCCGAGTAGCTGGGACTACAGGCGCCCACCACCTCGCCCTGCTGCCTCTTCTTGTCTCCCAGACCAGTAAGGGTGGATATCATACAGGTAGAGACTATACTATTTTATTCCTTGGGGTAGCCCCAAGCGGTAGCATGGTGCCTGCAATACACATTTCTTGCATGATTGAGTGAGTACAACAGGCTGCCTTCTCAGTGGTCCAGCACAATAGATTTGGGTAATTCTAGAGAGGTCCACCCTAATGCGAAGTACTTCTGAGTCATCCGACTCATTCAACCACCAATCCAAGCAATTCCTTTTCTGATCTTCAGGCTATTTTCATTGGTGACTATGAAGACTAGTCTTAATGCCCAAGTCTACACAGAAAACCTCATATCGAATGAATATTTATTGAGTCTATAAAAGGCAGTGTGCTGAATTCAGTGGAAGAAATGCAAGAGTATAATAAGTTGTTCTCTGAGGGAATTGACAATCCAAAGATGGGACAATGCAGGACGTTATTCAAAACAGTTTTTAAAGTTTTGGCTTGCCTGAGGATGACCTGGAGAATAGTGAAAACACACAGCACTGTGACACACCCCCAGAGAGTCCACAGGTCTGGGGTGGACCCGAAGAATCTGCATTTCTTTTTTTTTTTCAGACGGAGTCTCACTCTGCAGCGCCCAGGCTGGAGTGCAATGGCGTGATCTTGGCTCACTGCAACCGCCCACTGCCGGGTTCAGGTGATTCTTCTACCTCAATCTCCCAAGTAGCTGGGATTACAGGCACCTGCCACCACATCCGGCTAATTTTTTGTATTTTTAGTAGAAATGGGGTTTCACCATGTTGGCCAAGCTGGTTTAGAACTCCCAACCTCAGGTGATCCGCCAGCCTTGGCCTCCCAAAGTGCTGGGATTACAGGTGTGAGCCACCACACCCGGCCAAGAATCTGCATTTCTAACAAGCTTAAAGGCTGTTGAAGCTGCAGCCTTTGAGTAGCACTGTTTTAGAAAAGTAGCTCTCAAACTTTTTGGTCTCAGGCCCCTACTAAACTCCTCAAAACAGTTACAAATCCTAAAGAACTTTTGTTTACAAGAATTGCATCTATTGATATTGGCCATATTAGAAATTAAACCAGAGAAATTTAAAAAAAAAATCCCAACTTGGGAGGCTGAGGCAGGATGATTACTAGAGGCCAGGAGTTCAAGCCCAACTCAGGAAATGTAACCAGACTCCATCTCTTTTTTTTTTTTTGAGACGGAGTCTCACTCTGTTGCCCAGGCTGGAGTGCAGTGGCTCAATCTCAGCTCACTGCAACCTCTGCCTTCCAAGTTCAAGCGATTCTCCTGCCACAGCCCCCCAAGTAGCTGGGATTACAAGTGTGCGCTACCAAACCCAGCTAATTTTTGTATTTTTAGTAGAGACAGGGTTTTATCACAATGGCCAGGTTGGTCCCGAACTCCTGATCTCAGGTGATCCGCCTGCCTTGGCCTTCCAGCGTGCTGGGATGACAGGCGTGAGCCACTGCGCCTGGCCCAGACTCCATCTCTTAAAAAAAAAACCAGCTAGGTGTAGTGGCACACACTTGTAGTGTAGACTCAGCTACTTGTGAGGCTGAGGCAGGGGGAGGGGAGGATTGCTTGAGCCCAGGAGTTTGAGTCTGCAGTGAGTAATGACCATGCTGCTGTACTCTAGTCTGGGCAACAGAGCAAGACCTCATCTGAAAAAAAACAAAACAAAAAAAAAGAAAAAATATCATGTCTTAGTATAAATGACATATATTTATGCATGATAACTATATTTTCCAAAACAAATAAGTGAGCAAAGTGGCATTGTTTTACATTTCTGTAAATCTCTTTAACATCTGGTTTAATAGAAAAATGCTGGATTATCATATCTGCTTCTGTGTTCAGAATGCTTAGGTTGAAATACAGGATGAAAGTCTGGTCCCACACAGACAACGTAGTTGACGAGGAAGGAGTATCTATCTAATAGTGTTTTCATTGTCTACACCAAAATTCAACCAGTAGTAGTTTATTAGGGTGAGCTCCTGCATGGGTGCTGAAACCCATCAATGAGGGTCTGTCCTCTCACATTCAAATCCAGCGCTGGATCGTGCGCTCTGAATGGCTCTCTTGCCACAAATGACTCTGTAACCTCTACTGGTCATTTGGAAAATACTCGTTCACTGAGTTATGTGGCTCTTCCAAGTGGTGACTCACTTCATATCTATTAAAAATCCTGCTCATTCCCATCACCACTGAGCTCAGCAGGAGTGTCTGCAGCTTTGGGAGGCTGAAGCTCACCCTGCTGCATATAAATTTTCCAAAATTCAAAATTTCTGGCTGGGTGTGATAGTTCATGCCTATAATCCCAGCACTTTGGGAGGCCGAGGCGGGTGGATTGCTTGAGCACAGGAGTTCGAGACCAGCCTGGCCAATAGAGTGGAGACCCTGCGTCTACAAAAAAATAAAAAAATCAGCTGGGTATGGTGGTGCATGCCTCTGGTCCCAGCGACTTAGGAGGCTGAGGTGGCAGGATCACTCACGCCCAGGAGGTCGAGGCTGCAGCGAGCTATGACTACGCCAGTGTACTCTGCCGGGGCGACAGAGCAAGACTGCATCTCTAAAAACAAAATGAAACAAAATTTCCCTAGAAAGCTCAAATTTTATCACTGACAACAAATGCTGTCAGTTATTTTCCTTAAAGTGACTTTCTCATTTTGCTTCTTTTTTCAGAAGATGCCCGCCAAATATTCAAAGTCTGAATAACTGGTCTGTCTGCCAGTTTTCAGGTAAAAACGGTGTTCCATGAAAACAGCAGCAAGTTTGGCCGACAGCGCCACTGCACAAGAGCTTTCCCTCCTGACTATTGCACCAGCAGCAGAAAAGTTTTATGAAAACTTCACATTTCATCATAGAGTCCTAAGGCCATGTGTGCACAAGGGTCATGAAATAATAAAATTAATCTATTCTATTGCTTCATTCAGGCCACTAAGTGAAACTGGCAGTTTTTGTTTCTACTGGGTGTGTGGTTGTCAGCTTGGTGCCACCCCTGTGCTTCTTGCTAAGGTGCCAGATGTTGTACCTACTACTGCCTCTGCACCATCGGTGCAGATTTCAACAGGGTGAAAAAGTCAATGAAAGTCTTAGCAGTATGATGGAAATAGTTCTAACATCACAGACCCTCTGAAAGGCTCTCGAGGAGACCAGGTATCTCTGATCCCCTGATGTGGATGAGAACCCTGATTTAGAAGATAAGAGACTCTACATTTCCTAATCTGGGGTCTACTGTAGGCTCTAGGAGGCTTGCACCCTCTGAAATCATGTAAAAACTGCTAGATATGTCAATTTTTCAGATTTTGAAAGGGTGCAACCCCTAACCTTAACTCTTTAGTTACTGTTAACAAAGCAGCTTTACTTTTACGACACTGAGTTTTTAAAAAGCTATAATTAGTTTTGCTACTGGTGTTTTGACTATCAGAAGAAGGTCCATGCCCGAGAAACAGATTAACTAGATAATTTAATTGAAAAAAACAGGTGGCTGATTATATTTAAACACGGCTGAAATTAATGATGGAGCTGGTATAACTTAGACCTGGGAAACTGCACGCCAGGAGCTGGCTCCCCTAGGAATTGCTTCTCACCACCCGCATCTCTCTGAACCCAATAAGCTTTTTTATCTGGAAAAGAAAAGGGTCAAGCTAGATGATCAGTATGTTTCCATTAATTTCTAGCTCTAAAGTCTATGATGTATAAAAATACACAACACACAAGGAGCTGCTCAGCATAACTGGCTGTCGGGAAACACACATCAAAACCACAATGAGGTGCACTTCATACCCACTAGGACGGCTGCAATAAAACAGATCATATCAAGTGTTGAGGAGATGGAGAAACTGGAACGCCGGTACACTGCTGATACGAACGTAAAACGGTGCAGCCACTGTGAAAACGGTCTGGTAGTTCTTCAAAATGTTCAAGTTACCACATGACCCAGCAACTCTGCTCCTAGGTATATGCCCAAGAGATATGAAAACACACGTTCATACAAAAGCTTGTGTATCAGTGTTCACACAGCAGTCATTCATAACAGCCCCCAAATGGAAATAATACGGCGTCCATCAACAGATACATGGATAAATAAAATGTCGTGTATCTGTACAACGGAATATTACGGGGCAATAAAAAGGAATGAGGTACTGGCATGTGGATGGACCTTGAAAACATTATGCTAAGTGAAGGAAGGCCGACACCAAAGGGTACATATTCTGTAATTCCACTTATATGAAATGTCCACAACAGGCAAATCCATAGAGACAAAAAGTCAATCAGTGGTTGCTCAGGGCTAGGGGCGGGTGAGGGAGGAGGGAACAATGGCAGTGACTATTAATGAGTGCAGGATTTCTTTTGGAGGGGATGAAACAGTTCTAAAACCAGATGTGAAAATGGCTGTACAATCCCATACTCATATTAAAAATCACTGACTCACACACTTTAAATGGGTGAATTCTAAGCTATGTGAATAATGTATCAGTAGATCTGTTAAAAAAAAACAACACATCTAGCAGTCCAGTCTAATAAGCAGGATACTTAAAAGTAGCAGCATTAGGAGTACAACTATAAAGCTTTGGATTTTTCAAAAAAAGTGGAAATTAATGTCTCTAAAAATATTATGACCAAAATATACACACTCCCACCCCCAACAAGAAACAAACAGAACAACAGGCATGGCTAAAGGCTGCTTAAGTGTTGAGCACACAGGGGCTCTAAGCTGCAGAGCTTCTCACCAGACGTGAACCACAAAGAGGCCCAGGCTTTTGCCACCTGCCACACCAGGCCCAGGCACTGCTTGGGACAGACGCCTTGTACAGGCTGCTTAAATTCTTGACAAGAGGGTCACAAACCACGGCCAGGCACCACCCCACCACCTGTGTTCTTCCTTCTTTCACTATACTTCTCATCAACTCTGCTGAACTTAGAGCAGAAAGGAAAGGAAATGAACTGTCCCCTGCTCTCACAGTGACCACAGAAAAGCATCTCATGTGCCTCCATCTTCACGGGACGGTCTAATTCATCACCAAGTTTCCACTCCGTGCCTTCTTCCCGCCCACGTGGGCAGAAGGCAGAAATCACATTCCCAGTCTTGCAACTCTGTTTCACCTGGATGACTTTTATTCACGGCATTACTGCAATCTAACATGATATATTATTGGTTGGCTTATTTTATGGTTGTCTCCCACATGAAAATGAAAGCTTTAGGAGGGCAGAAGTCTTGTTCGCCATTCTATTTCCTCACCCCAAAACGTGTCTGGCCCACGGTGGATGCTCAGTCAGTGTCTGCTTACTGCTTAGGGAGCCCGGGGCTGACAACACTCTGCAGTCTGGCGTGAGGTTCGGGTGGGAAACAAGTTAAGACAGCAGGAGGAGAATCAAGTTAGGAAACAATTATAACAGGGAGAGGAGAGGCAATGACGACTTCATCTATAAAAACAGCCTCAAGGGCTTTTAAGTATCCTAAGTGGTGCCAGTAACTCACACTGCTGCTGTGAAATATAGAGGAGAGGCAGTGGGGAGCACACCTGGTTCAAGGGCAGGCATTTGACCTGAACCAGGCCAACAGGAGCCTTGTCATTCTTTGTAGACTCTTTCCTCTTAGGTTAAAGAGTGGGAATCAGAGACTTTCTCAAACACAGGAAAATCTTCCACACACGTAAACGTAATATAGAATTTATATACTTATAAATCTAACATATAATACAATAAAATGAATACATAATAAGGAAGCATTAAGCAACAGGGGGAAATGAAATATTCAATACATGATGTAGGGAGAAATAATTTTTCAATAATTTTAGAAGAAAATAAATTTAAGAGAAAATGAAGTTCTACCCTAACCCACATCATAAAAAAAAGACAAAACAAAACTGGAATGTCCTAACACAAAGAAATGATAAACGCTTGAGGTGATGGAAACCCCAATTACCTTGATTTGATCATTACAGATTCTATGCTTCCATCTAAATATCACACGCTCCATAAATATGTACAACTATTACATATCCATACTTAAAGAAAAATGATTATAAAATGCAATGTGCAAAACAAAATTATGAAAGTAATAGGAGAAAATATTAGAGATTTTTATGATTCTGGGGCTAGAGTTGGCTTCCAAAGTAATTGAGAGTTAAAATTAATGAAAGAAAAAGAAAGAAAAAAAGCTATTCCTCAAGTGTCATTAGTCTGAACAGGTAAGGTTTTAGGGTTTATATTCTCTGCTCAGTTTATGCCTATAACTATTCTTCAGGCACAAGTCTGGGACAGGAACCCGCATGGCTTTTGCAGTCCTTAGGCCGACTACACAGTAGCCATGCCAGTGAATTCTGAACGTTAAGAGTTAACAACAAGTTAAAACAATCAAGTTGATCTCAGCCTCTGACACAGTAGACTGAACTACAACAAAGAACATTACTTTTATCTTTTTCCGAAGCAAACGTACTAAAGAAGGAAATAAAAGTATTTTAGGTCAAGAAGTCTAGTCAATTCTGAAATATATAGCTTTGGAAAAAAAAATTCGGTAACTTAACAAAGAGCTCAATGAAAATTGGATCTAACATTTTACACTAAGCCACAATGACTCCCTAATAACTGTGTGTGTGTGGCACTAGTTTCAAAGGCAGATAAAATATCAACACTTCAAGAAAACTCAACAGAAAACTGGATTTCAGTGTCAAACAGCAAATTTTGGTAATGGCACTGAATTAAGTGTTTCCAGGTGGTACTGACTGAGGAATGGGCTGTAAAGTATGACACTTCAGAGGACTGAGATCTGGGGGCTGAAAAAAACCAACAGGGAACTAACTGCAGGATGATAAGACTATCTCAGCCAGTCAGGACATACTGTCATTGATAGAGGAATGACAGAGGAAGCATTGATAGAGGAAGGCCTTCCCAGCCAATCAGCATGGGCTGTCCTGATCCCAGCACTGACAGGCGGAGGCCTTCTCAGCCAATAAGTATGAACTATTCTGACAGCAGTTTGGTTCTGTCAATATTTCAACTCTATCCCATCGTGAGAATTTTCCTGCACATGGATGGACAAAATTTTTACTTCTGAACTATAAAAGGGCACTAGTATATTAATGTTAAATACGTTTTAAAAAAATTTAAAGAGCATAAAATAATACATAGAAATACAAATTCTAACATTTCTACCCCATAGGGTAGTTGTGAGGATTAAATGAGTTAATAAATGCAAAGCACTTAGACTGGTCCCTAGAAGGCAACTGACTTCCCTTACTATTATCATCATTATAATCCAGGATACAAAGAAAATTTTCATTCTTCAAGTACAACTACAAATTCTGGAACAGGAGGATGCTTCTCCTGGGTAGTACTGTGTTAGGCTCAGATGTCTTGCCCTGTCCTGTTTCTAAATCAGAACCGGGACACACTGGTTAACCTGCAATCACTTACCATATGGACTACTTCTGGGTAAATAGGCTCTGTGATCACATTCCGATTATGGGTGATATATTCCACCATTTCACTTAAAGCAGCTCGTTTTACCTCCTTCCACTTTAGGTCACTTAGTGGATCAGAAACAAAGTCAAAGAGGACGCAACACTGACGTAACTTCTGGATAAAAAGCTTCTCTTGATCAGCAGGAGGAACATCTGAAAAGCAGAAAGCAAAAGTGCTTAATGCAAAGTTATTGTGAAACACATTTAAGCTTTCTGCTATTTTTATTTTGGTAGAGGTTCAAGAAAAAAGGAGATGGCGTGGGGTATACAAAGGTTAAATATTCCCTAAAGAAAATAAAAAGAAAAAAACCAACTAGTTGCTGGTCATACTATATGTTTGGTATGATGAAGCTGTTACGCTTTTTAAGTCTTTCAAACCATGTTGAGAGCACTGTTCGAAATAAACTCCATCTACATGTGTTCATTCAACAAGTACTATCTGAGCAGCAATCATCACAGGCACCGTGTTGGGCAACGGAATGAGAGGCAACCAGTAAGGTCCATGTCTGGGGAAAGGGCGTGGACACATTCACACCAGGTGATAGCTGCAGAATTTAGGTTCAGGCAGGGTAAAAAAGACCAGAGGGGGAAGGGTGCCTCCTTCTGTCTGTCTATAGGCTCTCAGCTTACAACATGGGAAGGGCAGGTGGTTGTCCATGCTTGCTAGATGACAGACAGAGCAACTGGCATCAGTCCAAAGATGTAACAGTCCAAACTGATGTTCCTTCCAAACATTCAAAGAGTTAGCACCTTACAGCCCCACCAAGCACATTGCATTTCCCTCACCCTGGTCTACAGTCAAGGCTTATCACACACGATGACTGACGTTAGAAACAGCAGTAACGATAACGATTACTTAGTAAGTGCTTACCTGGGCCAGATATCATCCTAAAAACTTTACACAGATTGACACTTTCTTGTCATTTAATCTTTATAACTGCACAACAGAGATAAAGAAAGAGGTTTAGAAAAATCACTGCAGGGCTGGCAAGTGGATGAAGCTAAATTCAAACCAAGCTCTGAATGACTGTCCAGTATTCTGGGAAGTCTGGAAAACTATCTGCCACTGGGAGTGTGACAGCTTCCCCGGGCTGAAGAGGAGATCAGTGGTGATATTAATAAATGGCACTGACTGATACACATACTGAAATGCGTCAAAGATTTGCAAAATGACTTAGGAGATTTGCATAACTCGGTGAACAAGTATTTTCCAAATGATGAATAAATAGTGTTAACACCATTCCAGAGCAAAAGAGCCATCCAAAGGACAAAGTAGACCACTTGATTTAAAGGAATAAAATTTACAGACAGCTTTCACTGATACGGTTTCAGATTCCACATTACAGATTCCTTTAAGAAACTACCCATGCTAAGTTCTGGTGTAATATCAAAGCAAATGTCCACGACTATCTGAAAAGGCTACTAAAATACTCCTCCCTTCCCGACCACGTTTTTCCAAACTTCCACCAGAGCAATATATGGCAACAGACCAAATGCAGAAGCGGACGGGGGAATCCTTGTCTTAATGTCTCCTATTAAGCCAGACATTACAGAGACTTGCAAAAGTATAAAACTATGCTACTCTTACCACTAAATTAGGTTTTGTTTTGGAAAACATGGGTGTTTTCTTTCTTTCTTTTTGAGACAGAGTCTCGCTCTGTTGCCCAGGCTGGAATGCAGTGGTGTGATCTTGGCTTACTTCAACCTCTGCCTCCTGGGTTCAAAAGATTCTTGTGCCTCAGCCTCCCCAGCAATTGTGACTAAAGATGTGCGCCACCACACCCAGCTAATTTTTGTATTTTTAGTAGAGACGGGGTTTCACCATGTGGGCCAGGCTGGTCTTGAACTCCTGGCCTCAAGTGATCCACTTGCCTCGGCCTCCGAAAGTGCTGGGATTACAGGTGTGAGCCACTGGTCAACGTGGCTAAATCATTAAAAATGTGCTATTTCTGTTAAAATGTAATAGGTTTATTATATTTTAATAAATTAATACATGTTTAAACATTTTTCCAGTTTAATTTCAAATTGGTCAATAGCAATAGCTAAATTCACATAAAGAGTGCTTTTTCGGGTCCTGCATAGTTTTTTAGGAGCACTGGGGCCCTGAGACCCACTGCCTCACGCCAGCCTCGCTCCAGGGAGTGTCCTGGGGGTGGCGGGTTTTCCTGCTTTCCTGCAGCTCCTGCGCTTCCTCTGGTGCTGAGCATTTCCACACTCCTCTTTCCCTTCCCTGCCCCTACTGTCAACTTCCTGTTGAGGTTTCTTCTACAAGGCCTTTCCTTACTGCCTAGGTAAGATGTATGACTCTGAGCAAGTCATTTGGCACTTGTTAGAGCTTTAAACAGCACTCTGCTTAGTACCTCTTACTCCCAACTAGATGCTTTTTGAGGGTAGGTGCCGTGTGATTATGTCTTCTAGTTCTCTATATGCCCAAATGCCCAACATTGAGCCTTGCAAATAACAGGCACACACACAGACTCTCCTGTCTGAGCAGACCCATTCTGTGGGAAGCTACCGCTTCCGTTTCCTACACTGCATTCAGAGACCAGAAGCACACACGCAAGGCCACGGGAGTGGAGTGTACTGCCTGTAGGATCCTAAAACACCACGAGAACAAAAACTTGATTGCTAAACACTCTAAGAACTCAGTGGCTGCGCAACTATTTGAAACGAGTAACCGTCATTACAATGTTCAGGACTCTTCACATTCAGATATCCAAGCCTTTTTCGATGAAAAAGGTTCATTTTTGGAATTACCGCTTTGCTTGCCTTCAATTCCCATCAGTTCTACACCTTTGTATCCTAATTTGCCAGGATTACCTGAAATGAGCTCATGTGTGCTGTCGCGGCCTGTGTATTTGGAGCTGTTTGGCATTCTCACATTCTTGGCACTACGGAGAGCTGAGAGTCCACCATTCCCCCTATGAGCCATGCTATGCACAGCTTGGCTCCTAAGGAGTGGTCAGTTAAGTTCTTCAAGAACATGTCCTCGCCAAATCCTCCTAACAGCAGTCCAAGCCAGTGCCGTTACCCCATCTGGAGGCAAGGACACAGGTACGAGAGCCAGCATAGCTTGCCTAAGGCTGCGCTGCGATGAAGTGGCAGATACAGACACGAGGGCCAAATGTACCCTTTTCAGGGAACTGAAACTCAAAAGGATGTTGGATCATTCAGAGTGGAGTTAAATAACTCATATGCCTTGAAATGCCCTAAAAGCATCCTTCGTTTTATAAACACTGCACAGGAACTGATACTCAGAATAAAGACTAAGTTGTCATCCAAACACAAAAGCAAATTTATTACAATTAAGAAGGAAGAGCAGAGTAACACTGTTTTTAATAAAATTTCTATCCAAAATGTTCTAAAAGGCAAGTGAATTTCAATTATCCTAGGCTTCCAGACAGGGTGTTTCTGTACTATTTTTGCTTATAGACTATAAGCAGATATGCTTGTGATTATAATCTTATGAGCTCTTTTTTTCATTTAAAAAATCTCATTTGACCAATTTTTTTTTTTTTTAAGAATTTTACTGTTTTTTAAAAAAAACCTGTAACAATGAGTTGGGTACAAAAGTAAAAAAATGCATCCTTGGCCCTATCAAATATTTCCGTATTTTTTTTTGAATGCAAGTTAACAACTTCTTTATCAACATATTTAAAAAATCTTATTTTCTGCTGTGTTAACAGGACTGTAGCACTGGGAAATAAAAATGGGTGGAGGTGGTGGAAGAATATGCTTTATACCATTATGCATTCTGATTTTTAACAGTAAAGTGTTATTACAAATGCCTTATACTTGTATAGATCATTTTAGCTTTTCCCATTATTCTAATTAACATGTTATTGTGAATTTGAGACAATTTCCAAATAGTTCAAGATAAATCCTCAATCATACCCAGGAGCAATATACATGGACATACTCATGCAAAACCTGTAGGGGGAGAGGAGAAAAGACCCAGGACATCCAAAACGACAGAAAGAAAGTGGAGATAAGAACGTGCTACTCTGGCTGGGCGTGGTGGCTCATGCCTGTAATCCCAGCACTTTGGGAGGCCGAGGTGGACGGATCATCTGAGGTCAGGAGTTCCAGACTAGCCTAGCCAACATGATGAAACCACATCTCTACTAAAAATACAAAATAATTAGCTGGTGGTGGCAGGTGCCTGTAATCCCAGCTACTTAGGAGGCTGAGACAGGAGAATCGCTTGAACCCAGGAGGCAGAGGTTGCAGTGAGCTGAGATCACACCACTGTATTCCCACCTGGGTGACAGAGCGAGACTCTGTCTCCAAAAAAAAAAAAAAAAAAAAAAGAGAAAAAAAAGAGAAAAAATGTGCTATTCTTTCAAAAACGTATTTACTAAAAGGAAGCCTGTTATTAATCAGTGATAAATAGAGATGCTTAACAAAGGTGTCCTTTAAAGTAGGATGGGAGCACTCCTGTCTAGCTTTCTACATGCCCCTGGCCCCAACAGTCAGGGAGGCACAGGAATTGAATGCATTTCACTGGCCACTGGTCTCCAGAGTGCGGGGTGAGCCTGGGGGTTACTCAAGATTGGGATGTAGAAAGAAAACAGCAGTGTCTATTTATACTTTTTTCTTCTACAAAGAACAAGAAATTACGACATACTAATACTCAATAGACGAATTTGGATGCAGTGGAGGTGTGTGCTGGAGGTTGTTTTTGCTTCCAGGCAAGTGTGGACAGAAGAGTTTGGAGACCACTACTGGGCGGTGAAGGCTTTTGTAAATGAGTCCTAAATGGTGAATGCCACAGTCAGCTTCACTGATGCTGCTAGCAACATGCACCTCAATTACAGAAGGGAGTGAGAGCTGTGACATACATGCTTAGCCACCAAATCACAGACTATGAGGAAGTAAGGCTGAATCACTAAATCGTCACTATGCACCAAGAGGCACCATGTAAACTGCTTGTGGATAGGAAACTGATTGAAAAAAAGAAGCCAAGCTCACATTTACACGACAAGTCTTGGTGGTCAAAAGAAATGCTCCAAGAAACCATAAAGGATCAACTTTCAGCATCGCAGCTGCAGAAAGGCAGCAGAACCAGGACTTTCTGCTGCACAGATGTTGGGGTCTTCCAAATAAACATTACCCCGATGGAGCAAGGAGACACAGCTGCAAAAACCACCAGCCTAGACAGTGACAACTCAAAAGATACCCCAGGAGGTGCAGGCTCATAAGGGTGGGAAGTACTTCCTGGTCACTCAGGTAGTATTCACTAAGCAGCTGACGCAACCAAGTTTCAGACACAGAGACCACAGTGAGATCAGGTCAAGCACCACCCTCAGCTTCCATGTATGTTTTTACTGTTTTAACTAGAGACAGGGTCTCACTACGTTGCCCAGGCTGGAGTACAGTGGTATAATCCTGGCTCACTGCAACCTCGACCTTCCAGGCTCAAGCCATCCTCCTGCCCTCCCTTTGAGTAGCTGGGATACAGGCATGCACCACCACACCCGGCTAAATTTTAAATTGTTTATAGAGACACAATCGCACTGTGTTGGCTAAGGTTGGTCCTGAACTCCTCGGCTCAAGTGATTCTCCTGCCTCAGCCTCCCAAAAATGTTGGGATGACAGGCGTGAGCCGCCACGCCAGCCCCACACGCATTCTTCCATGCACGGTGCTCCCAGGGTCCTGGGGAGGTCTATGCAAGTGGCGAGTCTACAGATAAGAGATCTCCCGCAAAACACAAAGAAGTGCTCAAGCTCTCGGAAAGGCAGGAGCCAACCTTTAGCGACAGTGCCATCTTGTCTTTCAAATATATTTATTCTTAGTACAAAGCGAGTAGGAACAAAGTTGAACTAACAACTTGAGGCAAATTTGGGATTTGTCATTAATATGTACTAAATTCCATTCCCCTCTGTGTCCCAGATGAGGAAACTTAGCAGAGGATGAGTTTCCCCCACCAAGTAAACAAAAGCTCAGCAGTACTATTTTGTTTTTAAAGATAATATTTACATGCCATTTTTTGAAATGACCATTTCTCCATGACTTCTAGTGTCTCCTCTGTCCTAGAGCACGGTCTGTGCAGGCAGGGTTCTCTCTCTTCTTGGCCACTGCCTCATCCTGCACCACCTGGAGTCTCAGTTTCTAGAGCCCTAAAGGACTTAATGTCTAGTTGACTCCTGCGCCTGGTCCTTCCTCATGGTTTCATTGCTTGTGGCCCTTTGTATTTCCCATACAGATCTGGGGAGAACTTAAGAATTTGGCAGGATTGAGTCTTCCAGTGCACGAACATGGACTATTTTGCCAATTACTCAAGTTCTCTTTAAATGTCCCCCAACAAAGTCTTCTAATTTTCTTTCAAAAATGTGCGAAGCATTAATTTTTAGATTTTATTCTTAGGTATTTGCTATGTTTTGATGTCATCATCAATGGTATCTTTAAAAACATTTAATTTTCTAACTGCTGTTGCAATAGAGAAAAAATGGTTTTTGAGTATCCCTTCTATATGTAGCTATCTTGCTCAACTCTCATGCGTTCTGATAACATATCTGTAAATCCCTCTGGTTTTCCTTTCATCTGCAAGTCCCCACACTGTTCATCTCTTTCTTATCTACTGTGCTGACCAGAACCTCTGTGCAACGCTGACAGGAGCAGTGAGAACGGCCCCGTGCACCCATCTCCGACTCAGAGGGCAGCTTTTACTAGCTAACCATTGATTTGATGCTTGCTCTGGCAGCCTGTGGATAACAGTTACCCGAGTAAGAAACTGACCTATGGATTCAATGCTGTCCCAATCCATATCCCAACACACACTTCTGTGGAACTGAATACATGGATTCTAAAACGTATGTGGAAATGCAAGGCGTTAAGACTAACCAAGACACCCCCGAGAAGAACAAAGCTGGAGGACTTGCTGTTCTAGAAATCAAGACTTCCTGTAAAGCTTCACGAATGAAAGCAGCCAGGCTCCGTGCTGTCACACAGGCTTGTGCGTAAATCGACACCTGACTTGTGACAGCAGCAGGCTGCAGACGAGTGAGGAAAAGTCGGCCTTTCAACATGTTGTGTTGGGACAACTAGGTACACAGTGACAAAAAAGAAAGGAAAGAAAAGAACAAAGAAAGAAAGGAAGAAACTGGATCAAATTATATACATATATATTAAAAAAAAAACTGCTGGTGGGTTAGACTTAAATCTGAAAGGCAAAACTCTAATGCTTTTAAAAAATAATATAGAAGAATGTCTTACGTAGGGAAAGAAGTAGAGAAGGACTTCCTTAGACACAAAGCCAGTAATCGTTAAAAGACTGGTTGATCTATATTAAAACTAAACATTTTTCTTCACCAAGACACCCACAAGGATGAAAAGGCAAGTCACAGGATAGAACTATTTGAATACATATAACCCACAGACTCATTCCCAGAATACATAAACATGTCCAATAACTCAGTAAGAAAGCTTCAGAGTACAAACAGAAAAACAGGCAAAAGTCTTAACCAGGTTCTTCACAAAATATATCCAAATGGCTAATCACTATGAAGGGATCGTCAATCTTAATAATAACCAGAGAAATGCAAATTAAAACCACTACTGCGAACACCAAATAGTGCCTCAAGGAGCTGCTTTGTGGCTGGAGCCCGAACACCACCCATGGGCGGGACAGTGCGTTATCAGTGGTGTTGAGGATACACGCAGCTGACAGCCAGGACAGCACTCCTGGCGTGCCACCTCACGACACTCACACACATGTGCATCGCAACCGAGGTAAAAGAATGTCCACAGCACACCGTCCTAACAGCTCAGACTAGAAACAACCAAATGCCCATTAGTGGTGGATTAGGTAAATGCAAATGCAGTCTCTGTAACATTCCAAAGCGATAGAGATGAATGAAATACAGCTATACACAATATGGATACGCCTTACAGAATACTGTTGCATCAAAGGGGCCGATAAGGAGGATTTATTCAGCATAATTCCATTTATAGGTAGAAACAGGCATCCCTAAAACTATAAAAGACTTACGGGGGCTTTTAGGGTGCCCAGCCTGAGTGGTGGTTATGTGGGAATTTGCTTTATAATTATTCACTACATATTTGTTTCATATGCTTCTGTAAGTAAGTTATATTTCAAATACAAAAAGGCTAAAGATACCTGCATATGGCTAAAAAATGAAAATGGAAAGAACCTAGTGAGACGTGAGTCTCTTTGCACACACCCACCCTCTGGCCTCCCTCTCTTTTCCCAACTCCCACTGTTGCCAATCGGGGCACCCCTGGGCTGCTCCAGGGCTGCACTCAGGCACACGATCGTCAGCTGTTTCCTGCGTGGTTTTAGATGCGTCAACACCGACGACCTCTAAACTCACCTGGATCTACCTGAGACTGGAAGACACACTTGCACACACAAAATCTGAACAGTTTTTCTCTTTTTTGTTTTTTGTTTTTTTTTGAGAATGAGTCTCGCTCTGTTGCCCAGGCGGGAGGGCAGGGGCTTGATCTCGGCCCATTGCAACCTCTGCCTCTTGGGTTCAAGCGATTCTCCTACCTCAGCCTCCTGATTAGCTGGAACTCCAGGGGCCCGCCACCACACCTGGCTAATTTTTATATTTTTAGTATAGACAAGGTTTCACCATATTGGTCAAGCTGGTCTCGAACTTCTGACTTTGTGATCCGCCTGCCTCGGCCTCCCAAAGTGCTGGGATTACAGGCGGGAGCCACTGTGCCCGGCCCCCCAACACAGTTTCTAACGTTCCTCTACATAGTGTTTCATGTTGAAGAATTAAAGCTTCAAATTTTTTTTTTAATTGAAAAACTTTCCCAATTAAGATAAGGAGATCTAGGTGATCTCTATTTTTTTTTCTATTTATATGAAGATTCTCTCTTAAAAGAAAGATCAGTAATTACGCTCACAAATGGATAAAATAAAAACTGTGGTACGACGTGTTTATCAGATCTAAAGCATGGGTGGGGAGCAATTGGGATATAAGAACTAAAATCTCAAGGCCAGGCGCGGTGGCTCATGCCTGTAATCCCAGCACTCTGGGAGGCTGAGGCGGGTGGATCACGAAGTCAAGAGATTGAGACCATCCTGGCTAACATGGTGAAACCCCGTCTCTACTAAAGATACAAAAATTAGCTGGGCATGATGGCATGAGCCTGTAGTCCCAGCTACTCGGGAGGCTAAGGCAGGAGAATCGCTTGAACCCAGGAGGCGGAGGTTGCAGTGAGCTGAGATCACGCCACCGCACTTCAGATTGGAGAAAGAGTGAGACTCTGTCTCAAAAAAAAAAAAAAAAAAAAAAAAAAAAACTACAGTCTCAGAGCAGCCCCAACCATGAGGACACAGCCTGCATCACTAGGAAGTCTTTCCCAAACGCATCCCATACATACACGCCAGGCACTGTGCTAGGCATTGACGATATAGAGATACCTTAAAACACAGTATCTGACCTAAAACTACCAGAATATGGGAGGTGATGAATTCTGCTGGGAGATCTGGGGATGAAGGCTCAGGGAGAACAGGAACCACAGCTGAGGAGAGGCTGAAGTTGCTGGGAGGGCACTGAAGGCCGCATTAAACGGGGGGACTGTCTAGAGGCACTCACTTGTCAATCACGGGGGGCCTGAAGTTACAGGAGAGATTAATCAGGCTGCATTCTCCTGGAAAATCAATTTTCCTCAAAAGACAGTACCTTAAAAATGAGGACAATTGATTATATTTTGCATACCCCCCATTAATCATACTGCCTGCTTAATTATACATTTTCCCAGAGGACGACCTTTTGTCTTTTCACCATTTTTATCCTCGGTATCTAAAACTGGCCAGCACATAGTGGGACCACAGATGTTTGCGGAATGAACAGATCCATCTGAGGAAAACAAATTCAGGAAATTTAAATGAGAGGTACTGTAATTTGAAATATATTTATACCAAAGAACACCACCTGTATCAGAGTAGAATGCAACATCTACATAAACTTTTAAGATAAAACTCAGGTCTTCAGAGAAACTGCTCTTAGGCATTTCTCCTCTGTGGAATCTGCAGTCAGAGGTGCCCTGATAGAAACATCTAAAAAGTACTGTGGGAAGAGAGATTCTAACCAGGGGATCTGAAGCAGATGAGTGATCCAACTTGATCTCCTATTTCAGGAGAGACACAGGAGAACTGAAACCAAGAAGCCAGAGGCAGGCAGTTCTCCTTCAGAAGAGAAGGGCCTTAGCTACAGCCCATGAACTCAGCCCTCAGCCCTCTTCTAGGCAATCCCGACTTGCCTTCCTGGGTACAGGCCTGCCAGTCCTCATTTTTGGTAACAAGGATCTCTCACTCTATAAATCCAAGCTTCTACCACTTGAAAGCTCGATAAACATAACAATGAAATGCACACTTCTATATATCTACGAAATGTCAAGACTCACTTCTACCCTGACCCTTAGCACCTAAATAACTTCAAAATTGGGTTAATCTTCTCACACTGTTTGTCACTCAGTTGATGCTTCTGAAATTTACAATAAATCTTTCTTAATTTCAAAGTGCAAGTGTCTTATTTTATCCATTCTAATACATACATTTTCCATATTGTTTCTAAAATCAAGTTACATCTTTCACTTTTTTTTTTGTAATTCTTTAAAAATGGTTTGGGCTACAATTAACAGTGCCTTAGGTGTGATGAGATATAGTATCTTAGCTTCCCTACACATGTGACTCTGCTCAGGTTTCTAAATGGATATCATTTCATTCAAATGAAGCCAATGCCCCGCCTCCCTCCGGGTCTGTCTGTACCACCCAATGTGAAGGAGTTGAAGCAAACTGGCTGTAGAAAGCAGACAGGATTTTAGAAGAGGCCGTGCCCACCCTAAGTGTTCCCCGTTCCAGCGTGTGGCTGCCTGTAGCTAGGTTTGTTTGGCTGGGCTCCATGACAAACCAGGAGAGGCAGTGCACAGCCTTTCCTGTCACCAGGGACGCTGAAACCATCTTTCCACTCTGTGTGGGTAGATTTCGGGCAAAAGGAACAGTGCCGCCAGGTACACTTCATTTGGGTATAAATTTGGTAACGTGGGGCTGGTCTGCAGTTTCTGCACTGACACTCTTATTTACATGTTTGGATAGAGACAACCCGTGGCTCACAATCCACCATGAACGTTCCAATGCTGTGGTTTATCCAGCTTTGTTGTACACATTTACCAAGGTTACATCATCTTTCCTGGAGAGAAAGATCTGCTAACCACAGGACCAAGCTGGGGTTCCCTCCCAAACCTGAGCTGCTCCTACCTTAAGCCCTTTGGGTTTTTCTGATTCGTTTGCCTGGTTTTATTTGCATACGAAGAAAGGGGTAATATTCACTTTCCCCACAACTTTCTACCACCAACCCCATCTTTCCTTTCTCACGAAATTAACAGTATAATTTAATAAGGCAGAGATTTTTCATTTCAAAAAGCAGTGGTTGAAGCCAAATTCTAGTTCATTCATACTTTCTGCCCATGAAGACTGGCAGCCTCTACCAGAGAATAGGTGGGGAAGGGTGGAGTGGAGTGGAGTGGAGTGGAGTGGAGTGGAGTGGAGGGGCGCCCGGATGGAGAGAGGTCAGGCTGAAACGTGGAGTGGAGTAGGGTGGGGTGGAGTGGAGTGGAGTGGAGTGCAGTGAAGTAGAGTGGAGTGCAGTGGAGGGGCGCCCGGATGGAGAGTCAGGCTGAAACGTGGAGTGGAGTAGGGTGGGGTGGGGTGGAGTGGAGTGGAGTGCAGTGGAGTGCAGTGGAGGGGCGCCTGGCTGGAGAGAAGTCAGGCGGAAAGGGGCGAAGGCCAGGAGTGGCTGCTTTCCTCGGAAAAGCTCTTCAGTGAATTTTTCGGTAAAGAGAGTCATGCGGAAGAGCAAACGGACTCCCCCCGGTTCAGACTCCGCTAAATCAGAACATGGTAAACTCATGAAATTATTCTCAGCTTCAGGCTCCTCATCTGTAAAATCTCCTGTGGACACACGCACATTCAGAATGAACCTTCACTCCGGCTGCAGGACAAGAGAAATTCAACGGCGTTAGCTGAACTGGAAGATTCAGCCTTTTTTTTTTTTTTTTTTTTTTTTTTTTAAACAGGGAAAAGTTAAGACAGGTCAAACAAACTCTTAGGGATAAAGATATAAATCCAGCACAGCATTATGTCCTGATACAGGCCATATTTCCCACTTAAGACTCTAGTTCTAGCAAGCCTTGTGGAGAACAGACACTCAGGGCACTGATTAGTAAACGCTCAACACCTTCTGTGGAGCCCGTATCGCTTCACCTTCCACTCACACCAGCACGCCTGGTGAAACGCTGACTATTAACACTATTACTGCACCTGGTGACCAGAAGCTCCAGCAATGCAGTAGCTCATTTACCCAAAGAACAACGGCAGGTACCATCTCAGGAAAAGTAACAGTTCTTAACATTTGACAAGAAGATGTAATAGTATCTTTTCAATTCCATCTTGAAATTGATTCCAGAACCTTCAGTGTGTTTACCAGCAGACAAAGCAGTGTAGGGGTGTGAAAAAGATACACTGAAAATACACACACATTTTTTTCAGTCCCTTTTTATGTTCTCTACTTCCTTTCTCCATGTCTCCGACAGAGGAGGTTCAAGTGCTTCCTTCTAGACACCAACTCTTGCTGAAGCTTGGCTCTTCCTGCAAATGACGTCCAGCCCGGGGATGGCAGCAGGGAGGGTCGGTGCAGGACACAACCAAATGAGCATGTGGCCTGTGTGCCAGGACCTACTGGGCCCTGGGCTGCTCCCGGAGCTCCAGCCTCACAGAGGCAGCCTGGGGATCAGGGCCACAGAGCAACACAGGTACCATGTCACATGCCAGAAACCACAATATCAGGACTGTGTGCATGTACACGTGTGTCCAATCTCTGGGGAGGTGAGACAGAGGGAAACCAGTGCCAGAGCGCTCCGGCCCCTCTCGCAAGCTACCAGCCTCCTCGAACTTGTCACATACCCACCGCTCCACTCTCTAAGATTCGAATTAGTTACCTGGTATTGGTATTAATCTACTTTGTGTTCCAGCCTCCACCTCACCTGCTCATCAACTCAAAAAAAAAAAAAATGATGACCACTTTAAGATGGATGATGATGAAAATGAGTACCAGCTGTCTTTAAGAACAGTCGTAGGGGCTGGCACAAAGGATGAATTGTGCATTGTTGAAGCAGAGGCAATGAATGATGAAGGTAGATATATTAAGGTAACACTGATGGCTTTGAAAACATCGGTACAGCCAAGGGCTTCCCTTGGGCTCTGAAATACCACCACCTGTGGCCTTGTGGGTGAAGTGTGGTTCAGGGCCCGTGCGTATCAATGGATGGCACTTAGTAGCTGGGGAGGAAGATGCAGAGTCAGAGAGACAGGAGGATGTGAAACTCTTCAGAACATCTGGAAAGCGATCCCGCCTGGAGGTGGTAGCAAGGTTCCGCAGAAAAAAGTAAAATTGGCTGCTGCTGAAGATGATGATGACGAAGATGAGAAGGAAACTGAGGACAAATCTCCAGTGAAGAAATCTATACGAGACACTCTAGTCAATCATGCACAAAAATCAAACCAGAATGGAAAAGACTCCAAGTCACCAATGTCAAGAAAAGGTCAAGAACCCTTCAAAAAATAGGAAAATACGTCTAAACACCAGAAGAACCTAGTTCTGCAGAAGACATTAAAGCAAAAAATGCAGCCAAGTATAGCAAAAGGTGGTTCTCTTTCAAAGTGGAAGCCAAGATAATCAATTATGTGAATGGCTTCTGGATGACTGACTGGGGGCTATTGAAGATCTCTGGCAGGGCAGGAAGTCTCTTTAAGAAAATAAACAGTTAAAAATTTTCCATCTTATTTCCTATCTCTAACAGTTGATATGTGGCAGTCCTTTTCATAATGCAGAATGAGAACCTTCCCTACCGTGTTTGATAAATGCTGTCCAGGTTCCATTATCAAGAATATATTGTCCAAAATGCCCATTTGTTTTAGACAGGGTCTTGCTCTGTCACCCAGACAGGAGTGCAGTGGTGTGATCACAGCTCACTGTAGCCTCAACTTCCTGGGCTCAAGCGATCCTCCCACCCCAGCCTTCCAAGTAGTTAGAACCACGGGCACATGCCACCACTCCCAGCTAATCTTTTTATTTGTTTTCGTAGAAGACAGAGTCTTGCTATGTTGCTCAGGTTGGTCTTGAACTCCTGGGCTCAATCGATCTTTCCATTCTGGCCTACCAAAGTGCCAGGATTACAGGGGTGAGCCACCACGCCCAGCCCAAAATGCCTGTTTAGTTATTAAAGACGGAACTCCACTCTCTGCTTGGTTTTAAGTACATATGGAATGTTATGACAGGACATAGTAGTAGCAGTGATCAGACATGGAAATGGTGGGGAGATTAAAAAAAAATGCGAAATAAAACTCACTATTTTAATAAAGTAAGAAAAAAGAAAAAAGACACATCACTCCCATCCATGCCCTCCCGAGCTAAGGCTGGTCTACCCATGCCAGGTATGAGCAGGCACCACAGCCACGCTGCTATCAGGGGACTGACCGCACCTGGGGAGGGCTGGACACAGATCCGTGATCTGGAGGATGATTCGGAGATAGAAGATAAGCAGGCACCCCTCGGGTGGTGACTGTCGGTGACACGCAGCTCCCCAGGACAGTACCCTCATGCCTGTCACCAGCACACCTGGGTGGGGACCCTGAGGAGTGCACGCAGAGCACCCCGGTCGGGGCCGAACCCTAGCTTGCTCCTCACACCCCTTTCCCCAGGATGCTCAGTGGCCGCTCACCAGCGGGAAAGCAAACCAACAAGCAGAGTAGCCACTGAGAGCCCACGGGCGCTCCCGCCCTCTCCTCCTGTTTCAATGGGGACTTGAGGGGGCAGGCTGCACCTGGAAACCTTGGCTTTCGACTGCTTTCTCAAAGGGTCCATCGAATCACACTCCCTAAGTAACATGACTGTAATACAGCTGGCAGGTTATTCAAGAGGCTCACCAGCTAAAAGGTTCATTTTTCCACTGGAGAAGAATATGTCACCTAAAGATTTGATATGTTTATTATTCATGGAAACGAGGAACATTCTAGCGTTCGGGTAAGTGTTGAAAGACAGTGGACCCTTTTCTACCCATACGTCTGTGCTGCCACTGAATTCGTTTTCTTGACACAGCAGGGTTTGGTGTGGGGAACCTGCAGGTATAAGGAGGGCTCTGGGGGACCTCCACGAGCTGGACTCTTCAGAGCAGCCGCGAGAGGCGGCACTAGAAATCGGGTGCCAAGCAGCTCCATGGGGAGCTGAGAGCTCAGTGGTCTCTGAAGGAGGAGGTGCTCCCTGCCTTCCAGACTAAGCCTGGGTGGCCTGTGAGGGACTGCATGACTCCAGCCTCCTGGCTGTCCACCTGGCCCTGGAGCCCTGCTCCCTGACCTGGCCTCACTGCCCCAGTTGGCCTCAAAGGGCCCCCTTTGACAGGTGCTTCCCTCCCCTGCCTCCCAGAAGCATGGGCGATCCTCTGCCTTACTCTCTACGGCTTTTCGTGTCTGCGGCTGGAAGGTTTCATTTCAAAAAGAACACCACAGTGACCGTGGGCAACCCCCTTCCCTCGCCCCACCTCCTCAGGTGAGGACTGACCACTCAGCAGGGAGCCTGCTGTCCGGAGGCAGAGTGAAAGTGTCTGTCTGGACATGGAACGAGCCGGCCCCATGTCTTTCAATGTGGAAGCCCGGTTTGGTGATCTGAGAGGTGGTGGCATTTGGGGAAACCTCCACAGGCCGTCCTCTAGATTCTACTTTTCTACATCCAGTACTTCCTAAGATTTGCTCTTTATGGTCCAAGTTTTATAGCTAACCTAAAAACTTAACATTCATGGCCATTACTAGGCACAGTTGCCCCCTTCATTTCTAATTTGGAATCCTTCATTTAGCAAGTATCTGGAAAGCCTCGAAGACAGGAAGCAGCAGTAAAACAAAGGTGTTAAGAACTCGGGCAGAAAACCGAAACCTGTGGGTTGGAATCCCAGCTCCATCTCTGACTACCTTAGTGACCCTGGGCAGAAAATGATCTCTTTGGGCCTCAGTTTTCTCAACTAGAAAATGGGAATAATTGTCTTTACTGGGGTTGATGCGAATTAAGAGATGTACAGTGCTTAGAAAAATCCCTGAAATATAGCGTGTCCTCAATAAATGTTGCTTTTGTTTTTTGTTAATCATGTATCAAGTGACTTACTAGCATCTATAACTCAATCTTATTACCGTCCCGATGGTAACGGAAACAACTAACGGAAGCAACATTTTCACCCTCTCCAGGCATGTCCGAGCAGGCCTCGAATGCACTGCACTCAGCAACTAAATTTGTACCAAATGAAAGGCGGAATCTCAATTTGACAATGTCTGGTTCTGCATAACACAATTATGCATATGCCCTGATAAACAGCACAGCAATAGTGCTTTGCTGTTCTTGATCCCGTAACAGGGCAGTGCAATAGGAACTACTTAAATGTTGGCTGAAAGAGGCTGAATGAACCCCAGATCCGATTATTACAGATGTACCCACTAGGTCATGGGGGAGCCAGTCCGTTTGGTGAGTTCACAGACATCTTAGTATTATCAATCTGTGGCATAACTAGATTTGAATGGAAAAATATCCTTAAAGTTTGATGGTTATAAAAGACCGGTGGAGTGGAGCTTTTTTTTTTTTTTTGGTGAGGCAGAGCAGGTGTTGCTGGAAGCTCACATGGGTAAGAGGATAAAAACCAGAAAGTAGCAAGCAGACGAAAAAGGCAAGAGACACTGCTATTAACCAGCTGCGAACAGTTGCTTGACCTTTTTGGGCCTCAGTTTCCACATCTGAAAAATGAGGTTCTTTCTGGTTCTTTTGAGACTATGAGAGAAAGTTTCTTTCAGGAACTTGAGTGCCAGCAGCAAATCCCACAGAGGGCAAAAAACGAAAATACAACAGGGTCTCTAAACAGGAAAAGAGAAGAGAATAATGTGATATATGTTTTTTACTCCAGGAAAATAACGTACAAGGTGGGCACTACAAGAAGGACCATATAAAAACCTATAAATGAAATCTTTCACTCTGTGTATAGGTGACCATTGGTCTTTACAGGAAACAACTGAGTATTTGATGGCTAATGTGATATGTAAACATGTGTAACTTATTTTGAAGAATTTTCTTTTCAGAAAAATAATACATGCTCACTATAAAATAGAAAAAAAAAAAAATCCAAACAACACAGGAAAGGCCAACCCAGAGAGAACACTGTGGACGTCCCCGGGTGCGTGCAGACGAGTGCACCACTGGCAGCCAGGCTTCATGGGCTCCTCTGTTCACTACCCACACCCCGGGTCCACGATGTCTCACACGCCAACAAATAGGTAATGTCATCGTCACCTGTTTTGAAATTTCACTTGACATGTGTGCCACGATTCAATAAATCAAGTCGGGCTTCTCATGGTGTTCTTTAAAAAATATTACATCACAAATAACGCTTTGCTTTATGATTACAGATGTAGGATGGAATACATTTATCTGAGTCTACTCTCTTCTAAAACCCACTAAAAAGACAGGGAATTTTGTAAAGAGTTTACACTTTCCAGGATGTGGGATCACGGGGCCGGAGGGCAGGCAGGGAGGCAGCCAGGTGCGCACTGATGAAGCCTTACCAGCTCAGGTCAGGGTGTCCACAGGTGCCCGTGGAGTAGGGACACAGATGGGCAAGAAGAGGACTGGCAGGAAGTCCTTGCAGGCTGTTCTCACAGGCCCTGTGCCACCTGTGATCACATAACTTGACTCTGGAAATGAGTGTTCTTTTTTTTTTTTTTTTTTTGAGACAGAGTCTTGCTCCGTCGCCTAGGCTGGAGTGCAGTGGGGCGATCTTGGCTTACTGCAACATCCGCCTCCCGGGTTCAAGCAATTCTCCTGCCTCAGTCTCCTGAGTAGCTGGATCACAGGTACATGCCACCACGCCCAGTTAATTTTTTGTATTTTTTCAGTAGAGACGGGGTTTCAACATGTTGGCCAGGCTGGTCTCGAACTCCTGAGCTCAGGCAATCCGCCTGCCTTGGCCTCCCAAAGTGCTGGGATTACAGGCATGAGCCACCGCGCCTGGCCCTGGAAATGAGTGTTCTGTACTACCAGGGAATCTGCTTTGGTAATGGCCGGATACGTTACAGTCAACACGCACAGTGGGCAACAAGAAAGACTTGAGAAAATATATTTAAAAAAATCTGTTTAGAGGTATCAACAAGCTCGTCAAACAGTGAAGATTTTTTTGCTTTTTTTTTTTTTTTTTTGAGATGGAGTTCTGCTCTCGTTGCCTAGGCTGGAGTGCAATGGCGCGATCTTGGCTCACTGCAACCTCCGCCTCCTGGGTTCAAGTGATTCTCCTGCCTCAGCCTCCCAAGGAGCTGGGATTACAGGCATGCGCCACCATGCCCAGCTAATTTTGTATTTTTAGCAGAGATGGGGTTTCACCATGTTGGCCAGGATGGTCTTGGCCGATCATGGCCCGCCTTGGCCTCCCAGAGTGCTGGGATTACAGGCATGAGCCACTGAGCCCAGCTAAAATAGTGAAGATTTATACAACCAAGAAGAAAGGACAAAACAACCCTCAAGGGATAGGCTGTGTGCAAGGGGCTGCCTCCTCTTTCCCTGGGGCTCCTCCCTTCTGAGAAGACCATGTGCCTGGGAGGCACAGCGCTTTGCTTTTCACAGCCGCCTGGGGCGAGGGGGACAAGAGGTGAGTCCAGGGCCCTGAAGGTAAAGGAGGGGCTGGTAAGACCGCCTGCTCATTACAACATATAGAGAAATGTGCAGCAAATATGGCAAAATATTGACAAATGGGTGAAATTCGGATTAAATTCTTTACATCATTCTTTCAACTTTTCCATGCTTTTGAAATCATTTCAAAAAGTTAACAAATATGCAAACAAACTACAAATCAGGAATGGAAAGTGAATTTTACCAAATGCCATCTTCAGATTCACGAGACGCTTGCATTTACCTTCCTTCGACGATTACTACTTCTTGCACGCTATGATTTCTCACTGTTTTCCACCCCACTGGCTCCAGGTCTACTTGTCTTTACTCTCCCCACTTCAGGGGCTATCTGTCCCCTTCCAAAACCTGCTCTTTGGTTTCATTCTCTCTTTTCCTTAGTTGAATCACTTCTGCTTTTGTCTTTAAAGAACACAGTAATTCTTCAACTTACTTTGGTTCTTTTCTACCTCTTTAGTGTTTAAATCATTTCTTTTCATTCTTATTTAATAACAATCTTTACACTCTGTAAGCCATTACCTTATCTCATTTTTTCATGCATTTGGAGGCAATGGTGGTTCTGCACATGAGAACACAGCCAAGTCCGACAGCCTGGCCTGAATCTCAGTCTCCCACTTATCAGCTGTCAATTCTGGGGCAAGTGACTGAGCCCACCCTTCCCATTCCCCCATCTGTGAAATGGGGATGAGGACAGCACCTTCTTCAAACAGGGACTGTGAGGATTGAGTGACATAATAAATGTACAATGCTTAGAACAGTGCTTTCAACGTATTTATTAGGATTATTAGCTCTTATTCATTTAACAAGATTTGTTGAGTCTACTCAGTGCTAGTGTTCTAGAGGTTGAAGATAAAGCTTCCACGAAGCCTACGGTCCTTGCCTCTGTGGACGTTTTGCCCAAGCGACGAAGCTCTTCTCGCCCCAAGGGACTCGCAGGGATGCCTGGTGTCTGCCTGTGTGTTTATTTCTATTTTTATTGCATTATAATGTGAGACTATGGTTTCTAATTATGTCAAATTTTTGGAAATCACATCTGTTTCCTCTGTAAACTATTATATATTAAGTTTAAAAACTTATACCATGAGCATTTGTTTTCCAGCCACCAAACCTGAACGTCTCTACTGGCTCACAGTAATAACAACTCACGTCTACACGTCCTGTAAAGGGCCAAGAAGTCCAGGCGCGTCTCCCACCAGCACCGCACTCACCAATTTTGTCTTTAACTCCCTACACTTCTTGCTTTATATGTTTCAATGTTCAATCATTTAGGCCACACAAATTCATGGTAGTTATATCATCCTATGCACTGTAGGCTTCAGCGTGATGAGTAACCCTGTTTCATTGATTATTGTTTTGTCTTCACAATTTAGCTTTGCCCGGCATTAATGTCATGACCCTTGCTTTTCTTCTGCATCTGCCCGACATATATCTTTACTCTCTATTTCTTTTTAATACTCTTTTATATATTATCTATCTCTTCTTAGGATTTAAAGCCAAAGTTAGAAGATCCATGTTTGTTTCATTTGTTACTTAGAGTAACGCATATATAAAGGTAAATATAACTGAAATTATAGAAATCATCTTTTAAGCATTGCTAGCCTAGAAAAATGCATGCAACACCCCAGGCATTTAAAGTAGGGATATTATATTTAAAGAAATTTATTTTGTCTAAACAGTATTTTGAAAAAGAACTATCTGCAGATCCTGGCATGAGACGTGAGTTTCCAAAATAACAGAATGACTCATTTACAATACAAAACCAGTTACAACAGTGTGTGTGAGTCTAGTAGCTCTGATTTTAGGCTAAGGTTGGCAGGTCGGGAGTAGAGAGAGAAGGGCAAGGGAGAGAAGGCTGGCAGCTCCTTCCATGCCTTGGGGGCTGCTGGGGTCTCGCCTGAGCTTGGGTATGCTCTCCCTGCTGCTCCGCAGGTGGCCACAGTCGAAGGTCAGGGACTTCCAACCTTAGCTCAGCTGAAACCCTGCCCAGCTTTATAGCCTCAACTGCAAAAGACCTTTCAGCTGCTAGGAAATCTAACTTTCTTATTGTTCCTTGTGGATTGAAGAATTTCCTTAAGTAATTAAAAAAAATTAATTTCCTGTTGTATTTTATCTTACTAATGTTTCCTACTATTTTCACTTTTAATTCTTTTAAGGAATACTAATAGTTCATCATTATTGGGTATTCTCTACATGCTGGTAATATATTACCGTAACTTTTCTCAGTCCACTAATCCTAGTAAGAACACACAGAGGGGCTACCATCATCCCCATTAGACAGACAAGGACAGAGGTCTACCGAGAGGTTAGACCTTAGATGGGACAGTGCTGATGCCTGAGCCCAGGCAGGGCGGCTAGAGCACCTGGTGACCTGCATGGGCAAGAGGCACCCCATGAGGGGACACCTGTGCAGGCAGGGTGGTCCCACACATGCTACTGGTCCCTTACGGGGAGAAGATGGTCTCATCATTCCTGGTCAAGATGAAGACTATGTCTGTCCCGGGAGACCTCAGATGCCTTAACGAGAATATTACTTCTAAGACCTTTAAATTCCTCAATGTAAGCCCGTGAATTGAAATCAATGGTTCCTAATACAAATCTGACATGGGCCAGGTTTCCCACTAGCCGGTATTACAGATGAGAAGTGGGAAGGAGCCCTCTGAACAAACGTCTGGGACACCACCTTAACTGCAAATCTGACTTGATAACATGATCACCAACCAAATACCTAAATCATCAACATTCCCCTCTACTGAGTTCTCCTGAGCACTCGCTGACTGTAAACTGCGTTCCCAGGTGGCAGTCACTGTGGAGTTCAGGCCACATCAGTTCCTGGGTGTGATTCACCTCCCAGCTCTGTGCCAACACCCTGCCCTGGGCTTCCCTTATCCCAGTTCATCCCGCTCCCCCAGCCGCAGGACAGCACCACATCTTTGCTTCCTTAGATGGCCCCAGCTGAGCAGCCCATGCTCCCACCACCGTGAGGAGCAGCCCAGTGTCAGCCTACCAGTTCTAGGGTTGCTGGGCAGTTATCAGAGGCTCCCAGTCCCTAAAGACACAGGCTGCATTTTTTTTTCCTTACTGTGAATATGCTTTGAATACACTCCCAAAAAGTAAACAAAACAAAACAAAACAAAACACTTCTCCAAGCCCCTGGCAAGTAGGCGGAGCAAAGCAGGACTCTGGCCAGAGCTTCTCACCTTCCTCTGAGGCTCTGTAGCCACAGGCCCACCAGCGAGCTGGGTATCATCAAGTACCAAGTCAATCTCTGAGATTTGAGGACTTTTTCTCACAGCTTTTTGGCAAAGTCATCTTGGGAGAGGAAAGAGTAGTAGCAATTAGAGCTGATTTCTGATTTTCCCAGCATGTAATGAAGATCCCCTCCTCTCATCCCCATCCAGACTCCTGATAACCAAATTAGTATCTTAATAAATTCTCAGTATGAGTATCTCCAAGCAACTTGACAGGCCTGGGGCTTTAAGCATGCATTCTATGATCTCATAATTTACAGAGATTTGGAGGCCGGGGCTGGCAATGAGCCAGTGAAATTTCACCCCCTAGACTGGGGTGTCTGGGAGGAGAATTTCTCCTTGAGCCATTTCTGCTGGAACAGCCTCCTGATTGCAAGAGGAAAATGCCTCCTCAGATTAACTTGCTGGTGGCCTTGTGAGATACCTCAGCAGCTGTACTGAGACGCCACATCAAGGGACCATCTTTAGTTCCATTTTTTTAGAAGACTTTTTGTTTGGCTTGAAGAGTGTCCCCCTGAAGCTGACCCTCAGTGCTGCTGTCACTGCTGCAGCCTCAGCACCTCAATGGCCTGTGTGTGCAGACAGGAGAACAGGACCAGGTCAAGGTCCCACCAGTTCTGCAGACAAGGGTCTGGAGACCAAGTAACCACACAGCATGCCCCGCTCAAATTCTCAGGGTGACTCTTCACATGGGATATAATCTGTCCTGACTGGATCACGTTTGCCACCCAGAGGAAGAGACAAATGTTAAAATTTTGATTCAGGCTGGGTGTGGTGGCTGACACTTATAATCCCAGCACTTCGGGAGGCTGAGTCAGGTGGATCACTTGAGGTCAGGAGTTTTGAGACCAGCCTGACCAACATGGTGAAACCCTGTCTCTACAAAAATACAAAAGTTAGCTGAGCGTGGTGGCGGGTGCCTGTAATCCCAGCTACATGGGAGGCTGTGGCAGGAGAATCACTTGAATCTGGGAGGCGGAGGTTACAGTGAGCTGAGATCGCACCACTATATTCCAGCCTGGATGACAGAGTGAGACTCTGTCTCAAAAACAAAAAATGCCAAAAAAAACCCCTTTGATTCAATAAAGCTGGGAAGTGAAAACCCCTAGTCATGTTAGGGAATTTCACATGGCCTGTTACCACAATGCCTTGAAAAAACAGTTTTGGAACAGTGAACTAACTCGGCAATTTATCTGGCTGGGGGTGGTGGAACTCAAGTTTAGGTCCATGTGCTCCCTCAAACTGTGTCCTCTCAAAATGGAACCCAACAAAATGCATCCTTTACAAAATCGCAAGTGGGCGTGTCTTTGGGTCCAGACAACAAGAGCAAAAAATGAAGGCAAAATTAAGAACAATGGTTCACCCAAGGTGGTGGTTTCTGAAGAATGATCAAACCATATAATTAAACCAATCATTTTAGGTAACTGTGTGATCCTCTACCAACTTCTGCCAAACTTGGAGAGTCTAGGAATCTTTGGCAACCCTATCTTCCTCAAACATCTGACCAATCAGAGCTGGCCAAGACATATCAGGCAAGACTCCTCATTACCAGAATGGTTGGGAAGCTCCACCTTGAATTAAAACCCTGACACTGGCCATGTGAACAGCAGCACTGGTGGCCTCTGGCCACGGCTGGCCAAGGGGCGGACCTAGGCGCCCATGTTTTTCCTGGACCACACTCCAGGGCGGCTTGGAGCAAGAGTAAACAACTTGATCAAGGACAATGTTTTGACCAAGTCAACGTTTTTCTCCTGAAAATTGAACCTACCAACGACTTTTCACTAGATGGAACATGGGAAGAATCAGGCAGCTCTAATCACTGCCAGGGTGGACGTGACTGATTCCAGCACGTTTCAGATGCTGTGCCAAGTGTTCACACCCCAGCCTCCCTGACCATCCACAACTGTCCTGTGAGAGAGAAACTGTTATCACTCCCATTTTACAAATGAAGAACAGCTACTCAACAGTTCAATACTTGCTGGAGGTCCCACATTGCTAACTGTATTATGTCCCTGAGTAAAAGCAAAAGAGCATGCAGAGAAATTACACGGTAAAGTGTGGGGAAGAAGGGGCATGACACGCAGAGACTGGGAGTGGCGGGGTGGACGAGGACACAGAGGGGTCACTCATGCTGCTGGAGTCTGGACCCTTCTGGCTCCACAGTCCAGCTCTACCCTGCTTCTCTGTGTGGAGTCCCTCCATGACTGTGCCTTAAAAACACTTGTGTTCATCAAAGCAAGCCCAAGTGCGTCTCCACTGCTTGTAACCCAGGAAAGAGATGGGAAGGCGTCTTCAGAACAGACTCCTCAGGTGATGCCCAGAGTCACCCACCCTGAGGTTTCTCGTACTTCAGTCCTGCATGAACACCTTCAAGAGCGTCACAAATCCATGTACAGTCATGCTTTTATTTACTTGGTATTTTGCTTTAAATGGATACACTTTTTTACTAAGACCTGTCCTAAGCAACAGTAATTCAAGAAACCATGGATTTGATGTGCTAATTATACAGTTTCACATTCATCGATACATAATTATTAAAGTAAAATAATACTCAACTCTGAATCACTTAAAATAACTGCCATAAGTAGTGGTGTGCACTTGCTGCACTTGGAGGAATCCTGGGCTCTCCCACAGCATAAAGAAAGAAGATAACAAGAAATCCTCTATTTGGCCTAAGCTGTAGATTTCTATGTTGACTATTATTGCTCAACAAATCTCCAATGATTGCCTGAATGAGGAGCAAGAGAATCACTTTACCTCTGTTGTTCTGTTCTGCTCCTTTTCATTATGAGGACAGACAGACCACTTGCTCTCAGCCTTTGCTAATCCCCTGCTAGTCTTTTGTTCTATACATGCAATACTATTTAGAAGCCCAGGATTAGAATATTTCCATGGATCCAAGGCTATCCATGGGTTCTTTTAAGTTTTGCCTTCAAAGCTGTATCATAATATTGCTGCTTAAATGTCTTTGGACAAGTTAAACTCAACTTTAAAGCCAATGTAAGTAACAGACCACAGCAGTCCATGTAGGGGATTGGTTCTAGGACCACCACGCTTACCCAAATCCACGCATATTCAAGTCCCACAGTCGGCCCGCAGAACCCGTGCGTATGAAAAGTTGGCCCTCTGTATACATAGGTCTCGAATCTTGTGCATTTGCAATCTGCATTTGGTTGAAAAAAACCCACATATAAGTGGACCTGTGCAGTTCAAACTTGTGATGTTCAGGGGTCAACTGTAATTCTTGTACTTATTTAAGGAATGTACTACGATAAGGAGTAGTACCCCATCTTACAACTAGACAGGATGATAAGCATCTTCCTTTATGCATCTGCAATGGTTTTAGTACCACTAACTGGAAGGAAGCTTAAAAAGATGCTATGCCCATTGGCCCATTAGTAGCATAAAAAAAATTTCTGAAACTGTTGAATAGCCCCATTCAAAAGCTGAACTGGTCCTCCTAACTGGCTTCTAGTTATTTTGTTTCCTTTAACACACTGTTGCACATATTTTAGTAGTTTAAGCCTTATCAAATTGTTTTCTGGATGTAGCCAAAAATAAACATAATGTCATACATAAATATAAGCATGTTTTATACATTAAGATATCTATGCCAACATATCACAGATAACATATTAAGAAGGCTCATATTTCATTTATGGTAAAACAAGCACAAATAAACAAACAGAAGTCAGCACACCTCTTTTCTCCCCAGGTGTGGAGTGAGGTGCCCTTCTGCTGGGCTCTGTTAATGTCCCCGCGTAGCTGCCAGCCCTGCACATGACACACGATGTTGTCATTTGCACATGGGTTGTTAGTCTACAATTTTCCACCAGCTATAACAGGATCAGACACAAAAGTGCTCGGAAGTGTTTGCTGAATGAAGAAACTTACAATAAAGCCCCAATACCTGCAAATGCTGCTGTGATGGTAATGTACTTATCACTCTAACTGAAGGCAATCTTTGCATCCTCTTGCCCCGTTAATGACACTTCCATTTTACTTTAAATTATACATATTTATGTTCTCTTAGACTGCAAGCTCCCTGAGGGCAGGCAGGTTCTATTGCTGCTTCTCTGTATTCCTTGCTGGATGAAACTGAATTTTTTTTTTTTTTTGAGACAGAGTCTCACTCTGTCGCCCAGGCTGGAGTGCAGTGGCGCGATCTCTGCTCACTGCAAACTCCGCCGCCTCCTGGGTTCATGCCATTCTCCTGCCTCAGTCTCCCCAGAAGCTGGGACTACAGGCGCCCACCACCACGCCTGGCTAATTTTTTTGTATTTTTAGTAGAGACAGGGTTTCACTGTGTTAGCCAGGATGCTCTCGATCTCCTGACCTCATGATCTGCCCGCCTCGGCCTCCCAAAGTGCTGGGATTACAGGCATGAGCCACCGCGCCCGGCCGAAACTGAATTTTCAATTTACATCTTTAAACCCCAGTATCTTATATTTGACCCAACTTAACAGAAGCTGCAGGTTTCTTTTAATAGAATGACATGTTTATATTAATTATAACTAAGTACCACTGCTAGAATGGTACTTAAAATGGTCCAGATACACTTCAGGATGAGTGTTTAGAGCAGAGACAGAAGGCTGCCTCAGGATTCATTCAGGTGCAGGCTGGGGACCTGTTGTCCAAAGCATATCCAATCCGGGGCCCCACCTCGGGTGGATTTTCTGTTGCTCTGATTTATGCTGACTTGGGCCAACACTTGGCTGTCGTCAGCCTCAAAGCAGGACTGAATCGGGTCACAACTACCAAGGGTACAATGTAGCATTTGTTTGCAATTCTGAATGGATCATCCTTTGTTAATGTAAGTGAAACCCTGTGTCTTGTCTGGAGACAGCAGTGTAGAGTTCCCAAGTTCTACTTGTGATAACTAAAAGTTTCACTGAAATAAAACTTTATATGGGCTGTAAAATATGAGTTGGTAACAGGAACCCGAATTAATGAACTTGGAAACTCTCATTCTCCTATGGATTAGAACATATTTAAGTCTTGAAAAATGAATGGGAGAACGATTTGGCATTTTTAGGAATTATTTAGATCTACTTTGAATATAGATGCTTTTCTTTACAAAATGGTATTGTACACACTCTGAGGGTTCAGAAAATACCATTCACGTCCTAATCTCGTTTCTGGCTCTTACCAGGAAAGAAAGCTAAGCAATAACTTGGGTCACAGAGGACCAAATAGAAACAAGTTTTGAAAAAAATTTTTTTTTTTTTGCCGCTATGGACACTAAAACCAGTGTTCGGTCCCTACGAGTAACACTTCAATACTGCAAAAAAGAAAAATACGACAGTAATAGAACAACCAAACTGAGACTAAGCAGCACCTTTGAAGACACTCAATTTGAAGGCACTGCGTAAGGATGACCTGTGGGCAGGAAGGCTACCATGTGGAGCTGGATGTCTGATGAGGGGCATCTCGCGTTGCCTGCTCCCGCTGTGATCAGGGTCCGTGCATGGAAAACTGTCTAAACACTGACCAAACACACACACACACACACACAGAGGCAAGGTTAAGAGGAAAAATCGTCTTCCTCAAAAAAATATCCAGCCTTATGGAATATTATAAGAGGTCTTCATGCTCAGTTAAAATTAAGCACAATCAGTATTTTAACTGAAATTAAGGCAACAAGCTCAATTACTTCAGGAAACTAAGAAATCTGTGTTCAGGCTGCCCAGAACCCCAAGTCCAGGTGGGGCCCCTGGCCCGGCACTTCCCTGATGTAGGTTCCTTCTGCTCGGCCTTCTTGCCTGGTAAGAGCTATAAACGAAATCAGGAAATGAATGGTAGCTGGAGATTGAAGAAGGAAGCAGGAGAGGGAGAGAAAAGAGTTAAAAAGATGTTGTACTAAACTTAAAAATAACACACGGTTGCTTTTTATTTTCTCTTCCTTTCCTTTCTCTTTCTTGGAGGAATGGAGAAGGGGAAGGCAAGTCTCATGCTCCTATTTCAAGGTTAGAACCCCACAGAGAGAACCCCACTGACTAACTTCAGCCTGTGTTGATCGGAGTTCCACTAAATACCAGGAACACATCGACCAGACTCAGCAATAAAAGAAACACAATTCAGATTTATCCTGAAGATATTTTCACAACTTCAACTTTCCAGTGTGAAAGGCTGAAAAACATAGCTTCTGAGGTAAGATAAAGAGTATCTTTTGAGGCCACAGTGGCTCGCGCCTGTACTCCCAGCACTTTGAGAAGCTGAGGCAGGTGGATCACTTGAGGCCAGAATTCGAGAACAGCCTGGCTAGCATAGTGAAACCCCATCTCTACTACAAATACAAAAAATTAGCCAGGTGTGGTGGCGTACGCCTGTAGTCTCAGCTGCTTGGGAGGCTGAGGCAAGAGAATCGCTTGAACCCAGGATGTGGAGGTTGCAGTGAGCCGAGATCGTGTCACTGCACTTCAGCCTGGGAGGCAGAGTGAGCCACTGTCTAAAAAAACAAAAAAAAAGAATATCTGTGAATTTCATTGAAGTGTTAAATCTTTCTGCTTGTCCCAAAGCAGAAAGTTTATTTACCTAATCAGCTTCTAATGATCATACTTAGAAACATAAATTAATAATAGGTATGTTCTTTGTGTATATGTATTTGTGTGTATGTACAAGCATACAGAGTATCCTTGCCTTGATGTATATCCTCTGAATACAACACTCACCCTACACCTTCCAGTCTTCTTATATATCATTAATCCACTGAATAAAATGGGCTTTTCAAAAAAATTGAAAATTTACATAACATATAATGAACCATTTCAAGTACACTTCAGGGGCATTTAGTGCATTTACAATGTTGTGCGATCAGCCCTCTGTCGAGTTTCAAAACTTTTTCACGATCCCAGAAGAACTCCCCGTCCCTGTAGGTAATTACTCCCCCTTCCTCCCTCTCCACAGCCCCTGGCAACCTCTGATCTGCTTTCTGTTTCTATGGATTTGCCCATTCTGGACATTTCGTGTGAAAAGAATAAAAAAATGGGCTTTTAGGTTACACAAATCATTTGAAATATGATGTGGTTACTACAAATGTAAATGAGGTACAAATCTGGGATTTGCGGTCTAAAGTGAAATTCTAGAGTTAGAATTTCACAGACGGGGAACATTTCATAAAGAATCCTGAGGACTGATGCTGGGTTGTCATCCTAACCACAAATAAGATCCGTTAAAAAAAAAAATCCTACAGAAAAGACATTTTAATACTGAAAAAGACAGTATCTCACTTCCAAGGTTATGGGGAACAAGAAGACAATTTCGGAATAAAAGATAGTCCTGTACATTGAATAAATTTAGCTTAATGGAAAACTCACACGACATCACCCTTATTTTTGCCTTTGACAGGTAAGTCCTGTCACAGAGCACCACAGGTGTCTGGGGTGCCCTCCTCAGCGCACCTGAGCCTACACTTATGGCCGAGAACTGATTTCCCAAAACAAGGTAATTTAGGAAAATAATGGATTTAATCCTGCAAGAGTTCAATCTTTTTGATGGCCAAAATTGACAAGATCCAACTCTGTTTTAAGAATCAGCAGAAAAAGATAGTGGCTTTGAGAGAGAAAGCAACAGCTGTGAGTCAGGTGAGGCCATCTTGCCCAGTGCAGATGGCAGCAGATCAGTGTCGTCTCTGCCCTTTAGTTCGGCTCTGCTAGCTATGGTCTGGAGAGGTCAGAAGGCAGACAGTCAAGGAAAGAACTTTTATAAATCCAAGAACTCCAGCAGGCAGGTTTCTCCCTAACTTGGCCTTTTATGCTGAGGTATGCATTCCGGAGGATGCATAAAGCCACAGGATAAACTCAATATACATCCTAGAATATCAGTTTTCCATGCAGTTGAAAAATGTTAAATAAGGCTGGGTGTGGTGGCTTAAGCCTGTAATCCCAGCACTTTGGGAGGTCAAGGCGGGCAGGTTACTTCAGGTCAGGAGTTCGAGACCAGCCTGGCCAACATGGCAGAACCCTGTGTCTACTAAAAACACAAAAATTAGCAGGGTGTGGTGGCACACACCTGTAATCCTAAATACTAGGGAGGCTGAGACACAAGAATCGCTTGAACCCAGGAGGCAGAGGCTGCAGTGAGACGAGATCACTCCACTGCACTCCAGCCTGGGTGACAGAGCAAGACTCCCTCTCAAACAAACAAACAAAAAAACAAAAAGAAAAAAAAAAAAGTTAAACATTTTTACACCTAACTATAATAATCATGAAACGGAATACTAAATTCAAATAGCTTTTTACAATAAAACCAGGGATTTCAGAAACTTAAACATTTTAGGGGTTCCTCATGGACCATTTCAGATTAAGTGCCCAGATGGCCCACGGGTTCTCTACTCACAGTCAGAGCAGCTACTGGGCAGATTCCAGGGAGCACTGTCCTAATCTGATTCTAACCCAGGAAAGGCTACAGAATTAAGAGAAAGAGACAAGGAACATTGCTAAGCTGATCCTAAAATTCATATGGAAATGCACATATCGTTACACCACTGAGTAAAATGGACCCAATATACCAAAAGGGACCCAAAATACCAAAACAATTTTGAAAAAAAGAACAAAGTTGGAGAGTTCACACTTCCTGATTTTAAACCTTACAACAGAGCTATAGTAATCAAGACAGTGTGGTACAGACATAAGGACAGACATACAGACCAATGGAATAGAGAATCCAGAAATAAACCCTATTTATGGTCCACTGATTTTCAACAAGTATGCCAAACCCATTCAATAGGGGAAATAATAGTTTTTTCAATAAACGGTGCTGGGAAAACTGGATATTCACATGCAAATAAATGAAGTTGGACCCTTACCTCACACCCTATATAAAGACTAACATGAAATGGAACAAAGACCAAAATGTAAGAGAGCTAATATTAAAAAACTCTTAGAAGAATGTATAAGAGTAAATCTGGATTCAACAATGGTTTCATAGCTATGACACTGTAAGCATAGGAGACAGAAGACAAACCAAGATAAACTGGTCTTCCTCTAAATTAAAAACGTGTGCTGCAAATGATACCACCAAGACAGTGAAAAAGACAACCCACAGTATGAGAAAAATATCTGCAAAACATATATATGATAAAGACTTGGTTCTCGGAGTAAAGACTTTGCTGTGATAGCCGTGATAGCCACCTCTGACCACGCCCTCTGGGCCACCTCTCACTGATCCTTGGTCAGTTCCCTCTTCATTCTTCATGCTTGTCACTTATTGTTCCCCCTCAATTCTCCAGAAGCCTCCTCCCTTGGAACACCAGAAAAACCAAAGCCATGAGGTCCTATCTTCCCCAACTTCCTTCTTAAGTTTCTTAAGTTTCCCTTCCCGCCCCAGAAGTTTCTGATAATCCCCTCTACCAAAGATGACACTGAACATTTTGGTTTTTCAGCAGATCTGGTTTTGACAGCTTTGCCGTTCACCTACAAAAACTGAACAGGTCTGACCACACAGTGAGAATATCTGAAATACAACAAAACTGGTTCATTCAACTAAATGAAATGCCAACGTGAAAGTTCAGTACAATCCAAATGATGGACTCGGAGTGAGGCCCTGGCTGGGAGGTGGATGGACTCGGAGTGAGGCCCTGGCTGGGAGGTGGAGTGGTGACTGACCTGCACAGTTCCACCTGCATGCTGTGTTCTGTTGCCCTCACTGATGAGTGTGTGCACCCCAAACAGGGTGGGCAAAAGCTGGGAGCGTGCACTCTATGATAAGGACTAGGAAAGTTACCTCTTGGTCAAGTCTCTAATCTTAAACCCATGATCTTGGCCTTTCAAAACTGTTCTAGCCAGTTAAGTGGCTAAAATCATAGTAGTAACTTCTAAGACACAGAAAGATAGTAATGCCCGGATTCTATTATCAGTATATGTCTCCCACTTTTAATGCTATGACTTCTTTATATTTTTTAAATAAGTAAAACATTCATCAAGACACACACACACACACGGTGAAAACCCTCTTATCCTATTTCTCTGCCAAAAGTATCACTTTCAGTTTCTTCTGTATCTCTTGAGTTTCATCCTGGAACCAAAACAAATTTATTCTTAGCCCAACTTCCCCTTGTGTAGTGACGAAGATGGTGGCACGAGACACCGCTGCTGTGTCCTGCCTTCCACTTAACTGCTCTCTGCTGCTCTCCTTTCATCAGTCATAAACGGATGCTACTTATTTGATACACACCCTTTTCCAGGATTTCTCTCACCACAGTGCGACACCCACCCCCAACACATACCCCAGCAGGCTACATCATCCCATCTTCCCAACTGCATCTTAGAACCACCAATTAGTAACTTCAGCTAATGCATTGCTTCTCCTGGGAGGCCTTGCTGGGCCCCACAGGGCCTGCTCTCTCCTGAAGCCAGCGCAGACACGCACCCACAGCACCTATAACATGACCAGTTCTTAGCACTAAGCACAGTTGATTTCTACATATTAGTGAGTGAATGAAATACAGCTTTAGGTGGACATAGGGCAGAAAGTCAAAACTAAATTTTGTTCTCTTCTGTGTTAGGTATCACGTTGTCCTTCCACTTGAAATGAACTCAGAAATTTTTTAAGTCTTAATTTGAACCTTGTTTGGCACAACAAAGGACATAGGGTCACCAACACTTAAATTAGCAACAGGACATACGCAGAGTCAAAAGCAAAGAATGAGGAAGGAAATCTCTGCAGAGCTTTATTAAAATCAGGAACATGCATGCGGAGGTTTTCTTTCACTACAATGTAAACAACACCTCAATTGTATACATCAAGAAGTATTTCTTGATGCTTTCCTACTGTTTCCCCGTAGACAAATGTTTACACTAAAACACAGCCAGTTTTCGGATGAATGCCTCTCTCCCCCACCCTGCAAGAACTCCACGCTCTATCATTACCAATAAAAAGGATATATCTAATTTTGTACTGAATCCTAAGAATTACTCATTAAGAATCTTTACCAATAGTAAGTTTATGTTTAGCACGAAAATACCCTTGTCAGCTAGGTCTAAAATGCAGCTTGAACATGAATCTCTTGGGATGTGCGAGCTCCTAAAATCAAGTGGAAAGTCAGTCCTGGAGTCTGTTTCTTCAACAGGAGTTCTGGGGCTGTGCCACGGAACAGGTGGGCACTGTGCCTAGTGAGACAATGTAAGGCTCAGATAAGTTAATTTCGCCCATAACCACAAACCCTCAAAGTACAGTCTTACCTTCGTGACCCAGAATCTGCATCTCTTGTTTTTCTAGATGACACCATAAGATCAACTAACCTGGTTTCAGCTGCACTGCACTCTACACCACTGTAAAAAGCTGAGAGCAGAGAGTACCGTGTAGATAGATCCCTGTGATAAAGAAACCTGCAAGAGCAGGCTCAGTGCATGCTCCGAGAGGGGTGAGCCCAGAACCGTGAGTCAGAAAACCCAAGCGCTGGTTCGGTATCTGGTCTCTGTCACCAGCTCCTTCTCGGACCTCAGGCAAGTTGGAGAACCTCTCTGCTTTGGTTTCCACCACTGTCAAAGTAGGACTAATCAAACATGTTTACTATCTCCTAGGAAAGAGGGCGACGGCTAATGAACCCTTTTGCAAGGAGCTTTGAAGATGAAAAAGGTTCCAGGGTGCTAATGACAAACAATAACAGCCTCTCTATTCTCATTTGGGTATCTATCATGCTGTGGGGGAGGGGGTACCGAATTACTCCGAGTAAACTGGTCCTCTAGGATTATTTTTCTTTTTCTTTTTTTTTTTTTTTGTGATCGGTAACAGTTTTTTTTTTCTTTTATTTATTTATTATTATTATTATTATACTTTAAGTTCTAGGGTACATGTGCATAACGTGCAGGTTTGTTACATATGTATACTTGTGCCATGTTGGTGTGCTGCACCCATCAACTCGTCAGCAGGATTATTTTTCTTATGGCTAAACTATTTTGAAAAACCCTAGAAGAGATGAATGATGCTGTCATGCTTGGAATACCGGATAATACAAAAGGAATCAAACATTGGTGGCTGATGCTTTAATTTCACTGGCCTGAACTGCTTTGCCTGGGTTCTGCAGTACTGCTCGCTGGCATAAATCTTGACAACAAATATTTACATCGGCAGCATGTGTTAGTTACTATGGATGCCATAGCTAAGGCTATTAGCTTGGCTGATAAGTCCCCATTTCCTGCCAAAGAACTCTTTACCAAACATGCTTCTTAAACTTTGCTTTTTTTAAAAAAAAAACATTTAAATGTGAAGTAGTTCAAAATTATTTTAGGGGTTCCAAGTTTAGTTTACATTTTACTTAAGGGCTCTCCTCCTTTTTACAAATAAAGGGTGAAAAGGCTCAAATAAGCAAATGTCTCCGCCTGTATGTTACACTAAACAAGACTGTAAGACTGAACCGGTTTTTGTAAGTTGGTATTTGGTTTTACATAAACACGTGTGCATATACACAGCCCACCAAAAGATATTTTTCCAATCTATGTAGGCAGTATAATTTATGTTCATTTAATTGGACAATGCCAACTCACACAAAAATGTGACAATTCAAGATTAATATTTTGAAAGTTAACATTTAAATGATGCATAAGATTTAAAAGTAAAAACATGCAGAGTTCATATCCACTGATATTAGACTATTTGAATGAGAAAAGTCAGTCCCCAAAAAGTTTACATGTCTTCAAAAGGTCGGTTTCAATACCTGACAGCCTCATCTGGGATATAAATGAGAAAATAAGAATGGGGTTCTTAAGGGGAGGAAGTAGGGAAGAGAGGAAGGATAAGTAAAAAATTTCCCAAAATCACAACTTTAACATTGGCTTAAATTTAAATGTTGTTTAAGATAAGTCATAAAAACACTTATCAACATAACGTCATTTGTGACTTTGTGTAAAAAGAAAAAGTATCTGAATTTATTAGATTCTTTAAAACACCCTACCCATTGGATAGTCATTTAAGGTTTCTCCCGGCAGAGCATTTCTCTTAACTAAGAATAATATAAAAGGAGAAATATGTTCATTTTCATTCGTGTTTTCATCTTCGGGGGATTAGATCGGAAAACCAATCACAGTCCCTTTCTTCCAATTCCCTTGAAAATAAGTAATTTAATCAAATGCATTTTTAATGTAACTTATTTGGAGATTCAGGAAAGTATGGTGACTTAATCAAGAACCTCAGTAACTAGTGACACTATTAGGCCTTAACCCTGGCTCTGATAGCGCCAGATTCCTGTATGATTTGATGTAATAATTCAGGAAAGGATGTGGGGAGGGGCCAGGGGGGTTGGGGGGGGTGGTGGTGGGGTCATTAAATTAATAAGACCTCAATGTTTTCAACATCTAATAAAATACTTTTAAAAGCATCAATGATGTTCTCTAAAGGGAAACATCTCCTCAGGACCAGGTCCAAGAATTGAGAAACAAAATTCCACATTTCCAGCAGCTTGGTGAAGCATAACTGACCTCTGTTCCAAAATCAGACAACATGGTTTCACTCTGGCCTGGTCATTACATCTGTAAAATTAGCCTAGAGCACCCATGCACAGGCTGTGGAGGCTGAGTGTCTGTGACAGCTCCACGTTCCACTTGCCGCCGCCTCCTAGACGCCTTGCTAGTCTGAAAGTTTAAGCCAAATTCACAGAAAAACATGCGAGACCACATTAAGCATTTATGCAATGTATGTATACACAGTATAATACAGGATATATGACGTAACACCAGGTCAGAGCATTAAGAACCGAGAGGACTAACAAGATACTAAGAACGTATAAAAGGTTTTTGTTACTAAAACTGCTCTCATGTCAATTTTTTAAAGAGATGAAACAAAAAATGCTATATACTCTGTGAATAAATATATATTTATATTATTTATGTGGATACACACACACACACACACACCCCACCCCACAGGGAGAAAATGGTCTGGAATGACATACAGCAAACTCTAAGTAGCAGTCACTTTGAGATGTGGGGATGGTAGACCAATCTCAGGGGATAAGGTTAGCGAAAATTTCAGTTTTATTTGCAATGAAGAAAAAATGTAAAGGTGGTTGTATTCACATATTAACTGATGACTTGAAAATGGCTTTAAAAAAAAGATTTGAAGAACACAGAAGGAAACTGACCAAGGCAGGAGGAAGGACCAGGGTTAGGTGGGCTCCGGATGCTCTCAGCTCTCATGGTCCCAGAGACCAATTTAGATGATTCTGCTGACTACTTAAATTTTTTTTTTTTTTTCCCTAGAGAAAAGAGGGAAAAAACCAAGGAGGCTTGGTAAAAACTAAGGGTCACATCCAGCCCATTCTAGAAAAATTTCCTAGGCCAAGAGTTTTCCATTTTTTTGGTGTCAAGACCTATTTACGTTCTTAGAAAGTATGGTGAACCCTAAAGAGCTTTGATTATGGGGGTTATATCCATTGATATTGACCATATTTGAAAATTTTAAAAATATTTACTTATTCATTTAAATTAGCAATAGGTTCACTTCATGTTAAGTAACATTTTATGAAAATAAACTTATTTTCAAAAAGAAACCAGCGAGAAAATGGCCCTGTTGTACATTTTTGCATGGATCTTCAATACTCAACAGAAGACAGGCGGATCTGCTGAGGTGCTTCTGTGTTCAATTTGCTGTGATATGCTATTTTGGTTCAAGTATATGTAAAGAAACACCCCAGGCTCAGACAGACATGTCTGGTGGGAAAAGGGAGGTTTCAATAGCTTCTCAAAAAATTGCCGATGTTTTTCTTTGCCTACGCTAAAATTCAACAAGTGACAGTTCCTTAAAGATTAGTTGCAATGAGGAATCTGAAACCGTATCGATGAACCCGTCAGTTACATTAACACCCGGCAGTATCTCTTACACTTGGGGCGGCTCTTCGCCCACGCTTGTTTGTAGCATCGTTTGTCGGTCACTGAGAGCACACTGCTGCACGCATTGTGCGGCCTCCCACCGTATACATGAAGAAACTCCACTTGCTAATGTTGCCACCCCTCTCGGCAGAAGAGTCTGTGGCACTGGGAGCTGCCACACTTACACTGGCAGATAAAAGTTCTCCAAAGTTCAGATTTTTCTTGAAAGCTCAAACTTTATCATGGGCCAAAAACAGTGGTGCAGTTGTTTTCCCCTGCATTGGTAAGCTCACTTCATAGATTTTCCAGAAAATATCAGCCAAATATTTAAGTCTTAATATCTATCGTTTGTCTGCTTTTTGTTCTGTCAAGTAAAAATGATTTTACATTACTGTTCTCATAATTTATAAGTTCCTGGAAAAAGTGGCTATTTTGGCTTGTAACTCACACATCAGCACGGGCGCTTTTCTTCGAGACGGCCATCGCACTCCAGCATGCTAGAAGGGCTTTGTGTGAACTCTGCATTTCGTCACGCAAAATCAAAAAGGAGGCTGGCTGCAGTGGCTCACGCCTCTAATCCCAGCACTGTGGGAGGCCAAAGCAGGAGGATCATTTGAGCCCAGGAGTTTGAGACCAGCCTGAGCAACACAGTGAGACCCCAGCTCTACCACAAAAAAAAAAAAAAAAAAAAAAAAAAAGTTGGGTGTGGTAGTGCTTCTTTGTAGCCCTAGCTACTCAGGAGGCTGAGGTGGGAGAAGTGCTTGAGCTGGGGAGGTTGAGGCTGCAGTGAGCTGTGATTGCGCCACTGCACTCCAGCCTGGGCAACAAAAAAACCTAACCAAAACAAACCCAAACAAAACAAAAGTAAAAAGGTATACAAAACAGTTGAGACTTAAAAAACTAGTAACTTCATGCTTCATCAAGGACATCCTTGGTCAGACTGGCGTGCTGCTAGCTGAGCACCGCTGTCCTGCTTGATGAAAGAAAGGCGCCATGCTACTTGCCACTGCCTTTGCACCACCAGGGCAAACGTCCACACAGCAAAAGAGGTAAATCAGATCTTGGTGATCTTACGAGACAGTGATGGCCTTGCAAACGCCCTGGAAAGCAGCTCTGTGACCCCAGGGGCCACAGGCTGCCCAGGGTGAACACTGCTCCACGCAAAGGCTTCAGAATTCCAAGAGAACAATTAACCAACGCTACCCGCCTTTGAGAAGTCTGACCAACTACATAAAGCTGGGGAAAAAAAAAACAAAACCAACAACCCATTCCTAATTATACATGGGCAGAAACTGTCTACAAATGTGAACACACATATACAGACACCCTCACCGCCCACCTCCTCCTTGAAGCCCGCAAAGAATAAAGAACCAGCAGCTTAGGAAGAAGTGGAGGTGGTTCTCTGGGGCTTAAGGTTCTCCAGGACTTGTTCCCTAGAGTGAAACATTACTGGTTTCACAAGTTACACGTTAAAATACCATAATTAGAACACATTGCTCGTGAGCAACACAACCAGCAGATAAAAATCCATGTGTATTATAACGAGGTCACAAACGTCGATGACAAAGAAACTGAAAAAACCTAATCAAACACTGTTAACAGCTCAAATTCTACTGAAAACACCAAAATATCAACATTTAAAAACAGTAAGATACAAGGTTAGAGTTGGGATCCCACTTATTTCAAATATTATTTAATTAAAGCAACATCTGCACTTAAAAACAACTAAAGGGAAATGACATGTAAAGTCACCCTATTTGAGATTAACCACAGATATCTGTAACTTTTTTTTTTTTTTTTCTTTTGAGACAGAGTCTCACTCTGTCATCCAGGCTGGTGTGCAGTGGTGCCATCTCGGCTCAGTGCAACCTCCGCCTCCCAGGTTTAAGTGATTCTCCTGCCTCAACCTCCCAAGTAGCTGGGATTATAGGCACTTGCCACCACGCTGGCTAATTTTTATATTTTTAGTAGAAATGGGGTTTCACCACGTTGGCCAGGCTGGTCTTGAACTCCTTACCTCAGGTGATCTGCCCACCTTGGCCTCCCAAAGTGCAGGTATTACAGATGTGAGGCACTGCGACTATAACACTAACTTTTAAATATGAAATTTCTTATGAATGTGATACTGAAACTCTTCTTCTAAAGATGAGGAGGGGAGATGTATATAAATGCTAATTTCTTATTTTACTCTAGACTTCACAGACTGGAGCACAGGAACAGAAAGACTGAATAGGGAGCACTAAGTATACTCTGAACCGAGGCTGTGGACATGTGCTTAGGACCATCTTAGTAGGTAACTATACACAATCTATAAGCAGAACATAGTGCAAACTCCAGAGGTACTGATGATACTAATTTCTTCCAAATGGTGAAATGCCAAGCAAACTGCAAGAGATGAAAAGGCTGGGTAAAAGAGAGAAAGACAGAGAGACAGATGAGCTTTGAGAGAACAAATACAGATAATACAGCTGGAGAAAAAGAAAACAGATCATGGCTAAGTGGCGGGGCTCTGGAGTACCACATACAACCTGCGAAAGAGGTAACCACAGACACCACAAACACTGAGTCTCATGACACTCCAGGCGCCATTTTAAGCTCTTTACGTGCATTCACTTAACTTTCAAAAAACCCCAAAGAGGTAGCTTGTATTATTATTCCCATTTCACGTTCCATTTCTAGAAACAGAGAGTGAGTCACATGCCCTGGACAGCTGAGCTTGCCTGGGGTGGGTGGGGTGAGGGGTGGTGGTGATCTGACCCTGGCATGTGGCTCCAGGTCCTACCCTTAACCACCAAACACCCTGCCTGTTAAAGTGTGCAGGAAACTTTGGTTTTATCTTATCTTCCGGTGTGCCTTAAAGGCAGTTACACTCCAAAAGACCAATAAAAATGGCAATAAACATCAAAAATGGTGATGCACCCCAAAAACGCTGTTTGGTAAGATGGTGCGGTGGTCTGTGCAGCTACCGTGAGTTATAACCAGAGGACCAACACTGGCTGGCAAAGACTCAAACATGAAAGGCCACTGCTCATGGCTTAGGAAACAGTAGCTAAGTTATTACATTTCCTTTGTACGTTGTTTCCAAAGCAGAACCTTTTTAAAGATATTTCCTTCACCAGTGAATACTGAAATGATAAGAGAGCGAAACAGCCTTATTTTTAAAAAATGTATTTCTCATCCTGGGGCAGTGGCTCATGCCTGTAATCCCAGCACTTTGGGAGGCCGAGGTGGGTGGAACACGAGGTCAGGAGATCGAGACCATCCTGGCCAACATGGTGAAACCCTGTCTCTATTAAAACACAAAATACTAGCCAGGCATGGTGGTGCACGCCTGTAGTCCCAGCTACTTGGGAGACTGAGGCAGTGGAATTGCTTGAACCCGGGAGGCGGAGGTTGCAGTGAGCTGAGATTGCGCCACTGCACTCCAGCCTGGCGACAGAGCAAGACTCCATCTCAAAAAAATATATATATATATTATATATTTTATATATAATTTATATATAATATATACTTATATATAATATATTTATATATAATTTTTATATATTTACATATATTATATATAATATATTTATATATAATTTATATATGTTTACATATATGTAATATTTTTATATATAATTTATATATTTCTATATATAAAAAATATATTTTTATATATGTATATTTCTATATATAAAAATATATTTTTATATAATATGTATATATTTCTATATATAAAATATATATTTCTATATATTATATATAATTTATATTTCTATATTTCTATATATATAAAAATATATTTATTTCTCTTGAAAATTATGAAAAAGTTAAAATCTCCATAGAATTTCAATGAATACTTGTATATTGTATATCCACTCGCCTAGATTCAACAACTGTTCATGCTTTGACATATTTGCTTTTTACCCACTTTTCTCTTTATCATTTCAAGTTGCAGAGATCATGATCCTTCACTTATTACTACTTCATTCTGCATTCCCTCAGAATAAGAAAAGTCCCTTACAAAATTTGGACACCTTTTTACGCCAAGAAAGTTTGCAGTAATTCCACACATCCAACATCATTCTGCACTCCACTTTCTCCAGCTGCCTTCAAAATGTCTCTAATAGGTTTGATTTTACACTTTTTAGAACAAGGATCTAATCTAGATTCACTCACTGTACCAAACTGTTGTATCTCTTCAGTCTTTTTTTCTTTTTTAAACTAGAAGAGTTTTTGATTTATGTGTAATTCAAGGGCCTAAAATAAAGCCAGACTTCTACCTGCTGTAGGAGTATTGATTTGTCCCCATGCATTTTAGCCAGTGTCTTTTTTCCAAGATGTCAGTGAGAGAAATTATTTACCCCACGTTTAGAAGTTCTCCATGCCGGGCACGGTGGCTCACGCCTGTAATCCCAGCACTTTGGGAGGCCGAGGCGGGCGGATCACAAGGTCAGGAGATGGAGACCACGGTGAAACCCCGTCTCTACTAAAAATACAAAAAATTAGCCGGGCGCGGTGGCGGGCGCCTGTAGTCCCAGCTACTCAGGAGGCTGAGGCAGGAGAATAGTGGGAACCCGGGAGGCAGAGCTTGCAGTGAGCCGTGATCGCGCCACTGCACTCCAGCCTGGGCGACAGGGCGTCTCAAAAAAAAAAAAAAAGAAGTTCTCCACTTGGCGGTCCTATTTCCAGTGCGACAGGGAGAGGAAACAGCGCCTGAGCAAGGCCCAGAGTGGAGTGGGCACCTGTGTCTGCTCTTTCAACCAGCCACCTTGTGTAAAGTCTGGCACTTTTTTGGTAGTCTTACTCTTGAACTTGGGTATAATGTCTGCTTAGCAGGTTTCTGCCTTGCAGCAAAAGCCATCTCCTATACGTTTTTCATTGAAATACATCAACTGTATAGAGGATTGAGAGAAAAATAAAGTACAGCTTTTGATGAGCTTTTCATTCCACTGATCAGGTATTTAGCTAAGAAATACACTAGATAGGCCAGGTGCGGTGGCTCATGCCTGTAATCCCAGAACTTTGGGAGGCCGAGGCCGGCGGATCACCTGAGCTCAGGAGTTCGAGAGCAGCCTGGCCATCATGGTGAAACCCTGTCTCTACTAAAAATACAAAAAATAGCCGGGCGTGGTGGCGGCCACCTGTAACCCCAGCTACTTGGGAGGCTGACGCAGGAGAATGGCTTGAACCTGGGAGGTAGAGGTTGCAGTAAGCCAAGATCGCGCCACTGCACCCCAGCCTGGGTGACAAAGCGAGACTCCATCTCAAAAAAGAAATAATAGTAGATAGCTATTTCCTAAGTGATCACTCAGAAATAACTTTTAATTTTCAATCCACTGACACTAACTGATGCTTCTACTCTGGGAATAATGCTCAGTGTCACCAGAGAACAAGTTCAACAGGACTGTCCTAAGGATACTCCTGATTTTGTGGAGGAGATAAGTCAACAACTACTAGCTGGCAGATTTGGTAAGTGAACTGGGACAGCAGGTAAGAAGATTATCAACTTTCTCCCTGCACACCAAGAACATACACATGTAAACCTTTAACAAACTCCTATTCAACCCTGAAATGAGTTTTGAACTCCAGACACTCAAGTATATTACCACTGTATAGAAAACAGTAAAAATCAAAAAGTACCTATGAGGTGAGAGCTTCCACCAGCATCTCTCAACACCCTGATGTCTGCAGAGCAAAGAACATGAGCTTTGCTATCAGACTGATTGAGGCTCAAATCTTGTTTCACTACATTCTCGGTGGCCCTGGGCAAGAGGCTCCCTTTTTTTCTCCCGGGGGGGGGGGAAGGCAGGGGTGGCAGTGAGTGGGGGAGGATTATAATGCCTCACAGTGCTGGGCAGATTCAGAGAGAGAACAGAGGTACAGGGTTTCAGCCATGACCCAGCACACTGAAGGCACTCAATGCACACTGCTTCTCCTCTGGGACAGCCACCAGCAGCAGCTTCGGGACCTCACACTCAGTGCTGCCAACAGCCCTGGACTGGGCCCTCTAGGCTGGGTGACCTTGGGGAGGGGAAATGCTAGGATTGTTCTGCTCACCTGCCAGGCAGGAATGCTGGGAGGAAGAAGTACATAAGCGTTCATAACAGCTTGTCATAATTGGCAAGGTGCTGTAGGATCCAAAAAGAACCACCTTGCAATTTCATTTGACATGTGGAACCAAAAGTTAGGATGTATCCCAAACCACTTTGTCTTTGTGTTTCTGTCTATTCTTTTCCTGGGTTTAAAAACACACACCCTATTCTTGACTAATAACCTTATCTTTATTTTTCTTTCATTTCTCTACACAACATACTTTAATGAAAAAATTTTAGAAGATAGCTTTTGCTGCAAGGCAAAACCTCCTGAGCAGACATCAGACCCAAGTTGAATGGTAAGTTTTTGTTTTTGCCTCTGAGATTGAGAGCGTATGGTAAGGGAGGTGGATGAGTGTGTGTGTTTGAGCATAAATGTGCGTGTGTGTTTAACGAACAAAAAGGTGTACAGACTTTACACAAACATACCCACCCGTTTCCTCAGAGAGTTATCTGTTACTCTGGTTACCTTCCATACCACCAGGAATACAGAAGAAACAACTTCATATATAGGAAACAGGACTGGACACAGGATAAGATACAGGTTTAAGGTTAAGGCTGTATTTCTATAAGGTCACTTTGCAGAGGGCTACAGTTACATAGTACATAGATGTTTATGAAGCAAAAATCTTGAGCTGAGGCACTGTTCAGAGAATCACCGGTTTAATCATTTGAAGAATCTGTTTAGTCATCATTCAAACATTTTTCCTTCCTAATTTTAGGGAATAAAGGTAACAAGGGGCACCCATTCTCACTAGGACTTACTGACTTCACACCATGCAGGTGTGTTACTAATTTAGTAACCCATGTGCATTATGTATAATAGCTATTGTTATTATTATTAATGTAGGTTAAGTCACCAGATTTAGTGCAGCAGGAAATGAAAACCATGGGGTTTGAGTTCTATGCTTGCTTCTTGCATGTTTTTTAATGAATTTTTATTGGAAAGGTGAAGACCTTCAACAAACTGGTGACTCAGGAAGTACTTGTGAGAAAATAAACTTTTCCATTAGACCTCCACTTCCCAAGAAAAAATGGGTTTCCATCAAAAGAATGATTTGTTCTCCAACATCCCACCAGGCTGGAGCTACTCCTGAGTCTTTCAAAGACAGACTCATCCACTGGATAAGTTTGCTAATGACTAGAACAAGATGAGAGCAGTTAATAACATTCTTGAAGCCCAGAATAAAGGCCAGCTGGAAAAGGCTCAAAACTGTGTGATTCCTCTCTGGCCATTACCATCTTTCTGGCTTGGCTGTCACTGCCTTAAACCTGGCTCCTGAAGTGAGCATGCGCTGCAGGGTAGGAAGCGGGCCCGCCCACCACGCCTCACAGCATCACAGCTGGCTCAGCTTCCCAGCATAGGGAGGAGGCACTAGACCCAAGGCCTGCAGGAAACATGCTTTCCTATCCTTAACAGGCAATTCCAAAAGTCGAAGAGCAGTCTAGAACAGGGTGGGTGAACTATGGCCCATGGGCCAAATCCAGCCTGTCACCTGTTTGTCAATAAAGCTTTATTGGACCACAGTTAGGCCTATTCATTTACTGTCTATGGCTGCTTTCACCCACAAAGCCAGAACTATTTACAATCTGGCCCTTTTCCAAAAAAAGTTGAACACTTCCAGTCTAGGACTGTGCTGTCCAATATCGTAGCCACTAGATATGTGTGTCCACTTACATTTACAATAACTACAGTTAAAAATTCACTTTCTCAGCTGTACATGTCAAGTGCTCAGCAGTCGCAGTTGACCAGGAGCTGCTGCAGAGGACTGCACAGAACATTTCCACCACAGCAGGCAGGTCTCCTGGACACGGCTGAGGGTAAGGATTGACGTCACCAAGCCACATTCACAGTCATCAAGTTCCAGGTGACTCTCCTTCTACAGACAGAAGGCCTTACACTAACCCTCAAAAATATGTCCCTTTCACACTTGAACTTATAGGTTATGCAAATTCGCCATTTTAATCGCAAACTCCAGACTACTTGGTAGACAGTAACAATCAAAGCGATCGTGACAACAAATCAGGTGATCACTTTACTTGCTTACTTGGTCCCCACCCCGGCGGATGGTTAACTGGGAAAGCTGGGCCATAGCCCCTGCTCATATCCACATTAGAACCCTGCCTGGCATGTGGTATGGATCAATCAATATTTGTAAAATGATTAAGAAATGAGCCCAAGGTACAAAACTGTTACACAAAAAGAGGCCACCGAGCCAAATAAATGATAAGGCATTGGGGAAAATACCACTATTGCAATCCTGTAGCAAAATATTCTTCAAGCAGCCAACATTCCTATTTTAAAATGATTTTTTAAAAAAGATTCAAAACGAAACAACACAACAATCTGGGTTTGGATTCTGGCTCCACCACTTCTAGGCTGTGTAACCTTGGGTGAGTTATTTCTCCTTCAGTGGGAAAGACCCCTCCTCCCTAAATAAACGGGAAGGACAGTGCATCCCTGCCCCATCCGTGTGGGCAGGGTAGCCCAGGGCGCAGCCCTCCTCGGTTCCTTCTGCTCCCGGCATCACACCACCAGCCCCTGCTCTCCCCGGCACCCTGCCGGTGCGTTCTTGCTCTAGCCCTCTCGTAGCAGAGCTCCTATGCTGGGCCTCTCCATGTAACCATTCGCTCCTTTGGGACAGGGGCTGCGACTTAATCACTTCAATGATCCTCAGCACTTGGCACACAGGAGCTGCTCAATGGATGTTAAGCTAAGACTCTAAGGCCCAATAAATAAATCAAATTTTGCTAACTCTCACATTAACATGCTTGCTGCACAAAGTCTTTATGAGTAAGTCAAGCGTTCTTCAAATTTTGAAGTTAGAAATCACCCCCACTGTTTGAGTCAGAAGTTAGTTTTAGGTCTCCATAGGTTATCAAAAACCCAAGTCTCTTTCAGGCTAATACATTTCACTACTTTTTCCCTCCACAATTATATAGCAAGCAACAAACTACCCAACCAACAGTAACAAATCCAAACTGACCATAATAAGGTCTTGGAATTAAAAAAAAAAAAAAGAAAGAAAGAAAATCAATGTGGTTCAAGATACAACACGACATGATTCTATTTCAGAATAAGTTCATAATTCAAAAACTGAGTAGTATATTAGGCATCTAATAAAAACCAGAAAACTCAAACCAAAAAGATTTATGTTATTTGTAAGTGGATACCTTAAAAGTATAAAAATTTACATTTTATATGCAGTCAATTTATCTTACTGCTAACTAGTTCGTTGTTAAGAACTAACTTGGCAGGGTACAGTGGCTCTTACCTGTAATCCCAGCACTTTGGGAGGCCGAGGTGGGAGGATCGCTTGGGCCCAGGAGTTCGAGACCAACCCGGGCAACATGGCGAAACCCCATCGCTACAAAAAATATTAAAAAATTAGCTGGGCATGGTGGTGTGTGCCTGAAGTCTCAGCTACTCAGGAAACTGAGGTGGGTGAAATCAGCGGAGCTCGGGAGGTGGAGGCTGCAGTGAGCTGTGATTATACCACTGTACTCCAGCCTGGGTGACAGAGTGAGACCCTGTCTCCCAAAAAACAAACAAAAACTATTTAACTTAAATCCAAACAATTACATTTTATTCTTGCCCATTTGGTTCTTGCAGCTAAAATACCTGAATGTTACCTATAGGCAACCTTTGCTTTTTACTAGGTGCACTACAAAAACAATAAATTCACAGCGTGCCCTATAATGTGGTCATTGAATGCTGGTTTCCACCTTCATGAAAGATGGTGTGAAGAGAAAAGCACCACCCATTTTATTCCAGTAGATTGGGTATGCATATGCCTGGTACACCCTGCGATCTGAAAAGTCTGGTCTGGCATTTTAGTCAGAGAGATTATTAGTCACCTAGAAATCTTGCTCCCACCCTTCCTTAAACACGTCCTTAAAAGAGATTCTGAGAAACAGTTTTGTTGGGGCACAGCTCTGATACTATAAATTCTAAAGTGATCTGATGAAACTTAAAATCATTTTTCTATTTCACTCAATTATGACCAAAAAAATTCATAATCTTAAAATACCAAGAATAAGTAGGCTACTACCCTGATGCCTGTGGTTCAATATAACCACTATTAATTACTAGAGTAGCTGTGCTTTTAGGCTCAGTTTTGAAACCAAAATATGCATACAAAGAGGCAAACTGTAATTATTAATAGTGATCTCCATATACCTTGAAAACTTGTTGCCATTTAACATTTTAAAAGTCAAATGGCAATACAGAGCCTATTTAAATGCAAAATATTTCCTAATATTCCACGAAAACGTTAACATTTCAAAAACGATGACCCAGGACAGATTTCAGTATTTCAAAGTGGAGCATATTTCTCTCTCAGGCTCCACGGCAAGAATGAAAACAATCCTTTTAAAGGAAGTTCTTTTCCAATTCATTGTGCATATTTTCTGACTGCAATTCATCTTTAATTCTGAGATGTGTCCTCGACAAAACCTTTGCAGCATTAAGCAACACAGATGTAACAGAAACTCTGCGTACGGACAACTTGGCCAGGCGCGACGGGCCCGCCTCTCCTTCCTACCCCCACCCAATACCTTCCCTGGGCAGTGACTTCACATCCTTTGACATCAGCACAGCTTTGAAAGGGGGATGGGAGAGCGAGGAGAAAGCAGAAAAACCAGCTTTGAACTATGCATGCAAGGCCTCTTTCAAGCCTCAAATTCTGTAAGTAGTTCGTAAAATGCCAAACTGCAGTGACACACCCAACCTCCTCTGCTTCAGTCTGCAGCGAAATGGGGGGAATTCTGCTAGAAAGGACTTCCTGCTTTTCTTATCTGAAGCACAATAGCCATTTATTAACTACCCACGGAAGGTTCCGATTCAGTGAAACACACAATAACTTACCTCGAATATGGAGAAGGGCCACGGGCTGGAAAGGCCCATTGGAGTTGGCCGCATCCACCACCATCCTGCTGCCCGCTTTATTACATGTCAACATCTAGACTTCAGCGGGAAAGGCAATGGGCTCCTTAAGGCAAGAAACCAGCCTCCATTTTAGTTTTAAAAAAAAAGGCAAACTGAAGCTCTCTGCAGCTGGAGGGAACTGGCTGGTTCGTGATGTCAGCAGGCATGAAGCGCGCTGATTGGCCGGAAGCTGCAACTTAAAATGACACTAAAAAAAACTGCAAACGGAAAGAGCGTTCTGTTTGGCTGTCAGTGTGCATTAAAAGCTTGGACATTTTCCGGCTTTCTGCAGCCTTCGTTTCTCAGTAACTTTTAGGCAAAGGTCCCATCTCTTAGGGGAAGTACTGGAGGCCACAACCCTGGCCAGACTGTAAACAAATGATTCCGAGGGAGCTACCAAAAAAAAAAAAAAAAAAAAAAAAAAAAGTGTGTGTATACGTCTGCGTGAACTTCAGCATTTCCCAGTTAGGGATCCCAAATTCATTTTATACCCACCTGTGCAACTTCGACTTGCTAGTTCTAATTAATATCTGCATCTTAGGTAGGATTCTGGCAACTCAGTGTTTGTTTTGTTTCGTTGTTTTTTAACAAATGGCTAATCAAATATTACACAATTCTAACCATTAGTTTGGACTCTTATTCAACTTCCTTTACCAATGGGACATGTTATTAACTTATGATCCCAAACACTTTTTTTCTTGAGATCTATTTTTTCCTGAAAAAATTAAGCTTAAAAACTTACATAGAAAATGAAAGCTGTTTTATAAATTCCATAGCTAGAAATTGACACAAATTGAAATATTTGTATCACCTGGCCTTGGGAGTAAAAAGGCATAAAATGAAATTCAGTGTGTTTATTTTTGTATTGCAAAGATGCTGACATATTAAATACTTTTTAAGTTTTAGATATTGTTCAAATTTAAACTTAAAGATATTTCACTTATTTTTATGGGGCTATTAAAAGCTACTATTCAGATCTTAGTTTTCTATCTTCAAATAAGCTTAATATAAAAAGCTATTCCAAGGAGAAAAACATTATTTCTGAATTGGAGTATTGCAGGATCCCATGAGGGGGTGCGGTGAGATGATTCCCTACAAAAATCAGTGTTATTAGTAGTTCCAAATGAAAACAAACTATAAGAAAAGCCTCTTTGGCAGGTAGAACTGAAAAAAATTCCTCCTTTCTTCACACCAACAAGAAACTTTGTCCAAACTATGGCTCCTCATTTTTAATAGCCTCTCACACAACTCCTCTGCTCTTTTCCCCCACTTGTGAATGATACAAAAGCCCTTTAGTTCCTAAACATAATTCATAGTAGACTAAGAAACACCTGAGACATAGCTAGGGCTCGCAGTTCCAGCTGAGGGTTTAGCGCCAGGTACATCCAATGAGTAAGGGACCTGCCACCACCCTTCAGGGCTGCTAATCAAGTCCTCCCTCGCAAGAATGTAGCTTTTATTGTGTGTATCAATAGCAATTAAAATAAATAAATAGATAAAAGCAAACCAAATCCCTCTCTTCCCCCTCTTTCCCCAGAGCTGACAAGACACTGCTGGATTCCATAGCTGGCCAGGAGATGATGTGATTTCTGACACATGTGGGCAGTGGGCACGCACCACCTGAGCAGCCTGCTGGCCTCACACCTGCCCTGGCTTCGCTGCCATCTGAACAGCAGAATTAATTTTTTTTTTTTAAAAGAGCACGTGCTTTCAGTTGGGTAACAGGAATTTAGATCTTAGCTGCCCTCTTGCCTCTGGGCCTTCACTGCTGACCTGTGGGTTGTCTGTCTGGAGGGGACGGCCACCGATCACCAACAACCACTACGAAGCAGTGTTGATGGCTCTCACTGCCACATACCCCAGCCTCCTCCTCCTCCTCCGAGTGATGCCAGATGAACTCAGACACAATTAGGAACGAGGCGTTCAGTGGCTCAGGAAGGAGCCCAGGAGCAGATGCTTATTGAAGATCTGGGCTTTAAAGAGACAGAGAACTGCTCGCCAATGATTTAATATTTCATATGAGATAAGATGAAAAAATGTGCCTAGCCTATGACTGTGCTGATGAGTGGGAATACAGAAATAAGGGGGAAAGGCTCCTGAGAGCTTTATATCTAATATACGGAATAGCAGTCAAAGAAAGGGAAGACACTTTTTGATGTATTTTTCCTAATGATCTCAGATCAAAGGATCTCGCCTTTATTAGTGATTTACCCCACGCTCTTTTGAAACCCTATGCATGTAAGTAGTTCTTTAAAGAATTCCAAGGCTGATCTGGCCATCACTGATAAAACAGACTCTAAGATAGAAATAATAAACAAATAATATGAGGGAAGAAAAGAAGACTTGAATAAAGGTAAGGTATACTTCTGAATTGGAAATATAAAAATATAAATACTGCAGCTATGCTGATAATTTTCCCCCAAACTGATCTACAGGTTTAAAGTATTTCCAATTAAAATTCTGGTGGGCCTCTATTTTTCCAGGTACTTAGCAAAAGTATTCGAAAGTTCACCTGCAAAAACTAAAAGAACAGGAAGAATGAGAACACTACTAATGAGAAAGGCTAGTCCTACCAACTGTAAAGCTGTATGAATTAATGACAGTGTGATGGGGCAAAAGAGGCAGATTAATGGAACAGAAGCCACAGCCCCAAACTGAGAAATATATTGACACAAATGTAATATAATAAAGAGTGTATCTCAAATCAGTGGAAGGGGAAGAATTAGATAATTGCTTGGCAATCTTGGGGCAGACAACTGATTAACTATATGCAGAAAAAAGTCAAAGTGTTTTCACATCACACCAAAATAAAATTTGAGATGGCTTAAACAGTTAAATAAAAATCAATCAAAACCACCCCCCCCCAAATCCCTATAACTTTTAGAAGAAAGGGAAAGTGAATAATCAATTCTCAAGCAAAAAAAGAACATTTAAATACTTCTGAACAAACCCCTCAGGAATAGTGCTCATAGTAAAAATGACAAATTTCTGTGGTTTGTTTTTTTGGAGGCAGGGTCCTGCTCTGTCACCCAGGCTGGAGTGAAGTGGTATGATTTCTGCTCACTGCAGCCTCGACCTCGTGGGCCCAAGTGATCCTCCTGCCTCAGCCTCCTGCAGAGTCGGGACCACAGGCTTGTGTCACCACACCTGCTCATTTTTTTCATTTTCAATAGAGATGAGGTCTCTACTATGTTGCCCACAGTAGTCTTTAACTCCTGGGCTCAAGTGATCCTCTGGCCTCAGCCTCCCAAAGTCCTGGGATTGCAGGTGTGAGCCACCATGCCCAGCCTTAAATCACAAATTTCTGTATGTTCTCTCCAAAAGCAAGCAAAAGGAAATAAAATGCTATAAATACAAGGAGTTAATAATATTATAATGGATTAAAAAACAATCGTCTAAAAATTGTGCCACTATTTACAACAGCAAAGACTTGGAACCAAGCCAAATGCCCATCAATGATAGACTGGATAAAGAAAATGCGGCACATATACACCATGGAATACTATGCAGCCATAAAAAAGAATGAGTTCATGTCTTTTGTAGGGACATGGATGAAACTGGAAGCCATCATTCTCAGCAAACTAACACAGGAACAGAAAACCAAACGCTGCATTTCTCACTCATAAGTGGGAGGTGAACAAGGAGAACACATGGACACAGGGAGGGGAACACTACACACCAGGGCCTGTTGGGGGGTGGGGGGCAAGGGATGGGAGAGCATTTGGACAAATATCTAATGCATGTGGGGCTTAAAACCTAGATGACGGATTGATAGGTGCAGCAAACCACCATAGCACATGTATACCTATGTAACAAACCTGCACGTTCTGCACATGTACCCCAGGACTTAAAGTAAAATAAAAACAAAAAAATAAAAAAATTGTGCTAAAATACACATCAACGCAGAATTTACCATCTTACCTGTTTTCAGCATACAGTTCAGTGGCATTAAGCACATTCACAGTGTCTTGCAACCCTCACTACCATCCATCCACATAACTCTTCATCTTGCAAAACGGACACTCTGTTCCCATTAAACAGGAACCTTCCATTCCCCCTCCTTCCAGTGCTGGCAACCATCACTCTATTTTCAGTCTCTATGAACTTGTCTACTCTTGGTACTTCACATAAGGGGATCTTATAGCGTTTGTCCTTTTGAGACTGGCTTACTTCACTTAGCGTAATGTCTGCGAGGTTCATCCATGTTGTAGCAAGTGCTAGAATTTCTTTCCGTTACAGGGCTGAGTGACATTCCACTGGCACACACTGAAGTTGTTTATTCACTCTTCTGTTTACGGACACTTAGGTTGCTTCCACCTTTCGTCAACTGTGAATAATGCTGCCATGAACATGGGGCTACAAGTATCTGCTCATGCCTCTGTTTTCAGTTATTTTGGGTGTATACCCAAGAAATGAAATTGCTGGATCATATGGCAGTTCTATTTTTATTTTTTTCCCATTCTATTTTTTATTTATTTTTAATTGATGCATAATAGCGATACATAGTTGCAAGGTATCTGTGTAATATTTGGAAGAACTGCCATCTTGTTTTCCACAGTGGTTGCACCATTTCACATTCCCACTGACAGTGCACAGGGCCGGGCGTGGTGGCTCACACCTGTAATCTCAGCACTTTCTTTGGGAGGCTGAGGCAGGCAGATCGCTTGAGGACAAGAGTTCGAGACCAGCCTGGCCAACATGGCAAAACCCCATCTCTACTGAAAGTACAAAAATTAGCCGGGCCTGGTGGTGTGTGCCTGTAGTCCCAGCTACTCGGGAGGCTGAGGCAGGAGAATGGCGTGAACCCGGGAGGCAGAGTTTGCAGTGAGCCGAGATCGTATCACTGCACTCCGGCCTGGGTGACAGAGCCAGACTCTGTCTCAAACAAACCAACCAACCCTAAAAAACAAAAAACAGTACACAGCAGCGGTTCCAATTTCTCCATGAGGACATTAACACTTACTTTTTAAAACTTATTTTTAGTTTCCGTGGGTACGTAGTAGGTGTATATATTTAAGAGACACATGAGATGTTTTGATACAGGCATCCAATGTGAAATAAGCATATCATGGAGAATGGGAATGGGGTATTCATCCCCTCAAGCATTTATCCTTTGAGTGACAAACAATCCAATTACATTCTTAATATTATTTTAAAATGTACAATTAAGTTATTGTTGACTATAATCACCCCGTTGTGCTATCAAGTGGGTCTTATTTATTCTAACTTTTTTTGTACCCATTGACCATCCCCCTCCCCACTACCCCTCCCAGTCTCTGGTAACCATTCTTCTACTGTCTCTGTCCGTGAGTTCAATTGTTTTGATTTTTAGATCCCATTAATATGTGAGAACATGTGATGTTTATCTTTCTGTACTTGGCTTATTTCACTTAACATAAAGATCTCCAGTTCCATCCATGTTGTTGCAAATGACTGGATCTCATTCTTTTTCATGGCTGAATAGTACTCCATTGTGTATATATACCATATTTTTTTTATTCATTCATCTGTTGATGGACACTTAGCTATTGTCAACAGTGCTGTGACAAACATAGGAGTGCAGATATCTCTTTGATATACTGATTTTCTTTCTTTGGGGTATGTGCCCAGCAGTGGGACTGCTGAATATATGATAGCTCAATTTTACTTTTTTAAGCAACATCCAAACTGTTCTTTATAGTGGTTGTACTAATTTACATTCCTAACAACAGAGTACGAGGGTTCCCTTTTCCCCACATCCTCTCCAGCATTTGTTATTGCTTGTCTTTTGGATAAGCCATTTTAACTGGTATGAGATAGTATCTCATTGTGGTTTTCATTTGCATTTCTCTAATGATCAATGATGTTGAGCACCTTTTCATATGCCTGTTTGCCATTTGTCTGTCTTTTGAGTGAGAAATGTCTACTCAAATCTTTTGCCCATCTTTTGATCAGATTATTAATTTTTTTCCTATAGAGTTGTTTGAGCTCCTTATATATTCTAGTTATTAATCCCTTGTCAGATGGGTAGTTTGCAAATATTTTCTCCCATTCTGTGGGTCGTCTCTTCACTTTATTGATTGCATCCTTTGCTGTGCAGAAGCTTTTTAGCCTGATGTGATCCCATTTGTCCCTGTTTGCTTTGGTTGCCTGTGCTTGTGGGGTATTGCTCAAGGAATTTTTGCCTAGACCAACGTCCTGCAGATTTTCCCCAATGTTTTCTTGTCACAGTGTCACAGTCTGAGGTCTCAGATTTTTTTTTTTTTTTTTTGAGATGGAGTCTTGCTCTTGTCGCCCAGGCTGGAGTGCAGTGATGTGATCTCCGCTCACCTGCAACCTCCACCTCCCAGGTTCAAGCAATTCTCCTGCCTCAGCCTCCCGAGTAGCTGGGACTACAGGTGCCTGCCACAATGCCCAGCTAATTTTTTTGAATTTTTAGTAGGGACGGAGTTTCACCGTGTTAGCCAGGATGGTCTCAATCTCCTGACCTCGTGATCCGCCCGCCTCAGCCTCCCAAAGTGCTGGGATTACAGGTGTGAGCCACTGCACCCGGCCGAGGTCTTAGATTTCTTTAATCCATTTTGATTTGATTTTTGTATACAGTGAGAGAGGGGTCTAGTTTCATTCTGCATATGAATATCCAGTTTTCCCAACACCACTTATTAAAAATATGCAACTGCTTCACGAATTTGCATGTCATCCTTGAGCAGGGGCCGTGCTAATCTCTGTACCGTTCCAATTTTAGTTTATACGCTGCTGAAGCGAGCACTAGTTTTATTTTTAGAGACAGGGAGGGTCTTGCTCTGTCACCCAGGCTGGAGTGTAGTGGCATGATCTTGGCTCACTGCAGCCTTGACCCTCTGGGCTCAAGCAATCCTCTCACCTCAGCCTCCGGAGTAGCTGGGACCACAGGCACGTGCTACCACACCCGGCTAGTTTTTGTATTTTTAGTAGAGATGGGGTTTCACCATGTTGCCCAGGCTGGTCTCAAACTCTTGAGCTCAAGTGATCTGCCTGCCTTGGCTCTTTTTTTTTTTTTTTTTTTTTTAAATTAGTAGCCATCCTAGTGGGTGTCAAGTATCTCACTGTAATTTTTATTTTCATTTTCCTAATGACAGAGATGTTGAGGATCTTTTCATGTGCTTATTGGTCATTTGCAGATGTTATATTCTTTGGAGAAATGTCTATTTAAGTATTTCACACATTTAAAAAATCAGGCTGTTTTGCTGAGTTGTAGGAGTTCTTTAGATATTCTGGATATTGACTCCTTATCAGTTATATGATTTTCGAGTATCTCCCCCATTCTGTGGCCTGCCTTTTCTTGCTGACTGGCCCCTTTAATGCAGAGGCATTTTACATTTTTATGTAGTCCAATTTATCTATTTTTATTTTTGTCGCCTGAGCTTTTGGTGTCATAGCCAAGAAATCATTCAAATCCAATGCCATGGAATCTTTCCCCTATGTTTTCTTCTCAAACATTATAGTTTTAACTCTTAGGTTTAGGTGTTTGATCCATTTTGAGCTAATCTTTGTATGTGTTGTGAAGGTAAGGGTCCCACCTCATTCTTTATTTTTATTTTTATTTTTGAGACAGAGTCTCGCTGTGTCACCAAGCTGGTGTGCAGTGGCGCGATCTCGGCTCACTGCAATCTCTGCCTCCCAGGTTCAAGCGATTCTCCTGCCTCAGCCTCCCGAGTAGCTGGGACTACAGGCACCCGCCAACACGCCCGGCTAATTTTTGTATTTTTAATACAGACAGGGTTTCACCATGTTGGTCAGGATGGTCCCTATCTCCTGACCTCGTGATCTGCCCACCTCAGCCTCCCAAAGTGCTGGGACTGCAGGCATGAGCCACCGCACCCGGCCAGGTCCCACTTCATTCTTTTGTATGTGAGTACCCAGTTTTCCCAATACCATTTGTTGAAAAGACTGTGTTTTCCCCATTGAATGGTCTAGGCAACCTTGTCAAAACTCATTTGACCACCTGTGTGAGGGTTTGTTTCTGGGCTCATCTTTATGCCAGTACTACACAGTCTTGATTACTGTAGCTTTGCTGTAAGTTTTAAAATCAGGATGTGTGAGTCCTCTAACTTTGGTCTTCTTATGAATCTTAGGATGGACTTTTCTATTTCTGGAAAAGAATGTTGTAAAAGTTTTGATAGGGATTGCACTGAATTTGTAGATTGCTTTGGGTAGTATTGACATCTTAACAACATTAAGTCTTCCAATCTATAAACAAGAGATGTTTTTCCATTGATTGGTGTATTCTTTTGTTTCTTTCAGCAACATTTCATAGTTTGCAGTGTGCACGTCTTTTCTCTCCTTGATAACTTCATTTCTAACTATCTGACTCTTTTTGAGGGCATGTTTTATTTATGGTTCTAAAATACTGGAAACTACTTTAATGCCAAAGGGATTGTCCCACATACCTAGTGAAATATTCCACATCCATCAGAAATACTTATAAATGTAGAAAATGAAAATATAAGTGAAAGAGGCGGTGTATAATCAGAAATAGTATGATCATAGGAAGAATCACTCCCCAAATATCCACAGTGTCATCACTGGCTGGTATGGGTACGAGTTTTTCTTTTTTAAAATTGATATATAATAGTTGTGCATATTTGGAGGGGACATGTGATATTTTGATACCTGTTAACAGTGTGTCACGACCAGGTCAGGGGAACAGGGATACCTAACGCCTCCAGCATGTATATTTTCTTTGTGTTGGAAACATTACAATTCTTCTCTTCCAGCTACTTTGAAATAGATAATAAATTATTGTTAACTACAAATCAGCTACTGTACTCTTGAATTCTAGAACTTATTCCTTCTGACTGAATTTTTGTAGCCCTTAACCACCTTCTCTCCCTACCTTCCCTTCCCAGCCTCTGGTAACCACCATTCTCCTCTCTACCTCCATGAGATCCACTTTTTTTTCCCACCTCCCACATGCGTAAGATCACATGGTATTTGTCTCTCTGTGCCTGGCTTAGTTCACGTAACACAATCACCTCCAGTTCCATCCATGTTGCTGCAAATGACAAGTTTCTATTCTTTTTTACAGCTGAATAATATTCCATTGGGTATATGTCCTACATTTTGTTTAGTCATTCATCCACTGATTGACACTTAGGTTGATTCCATTTCTTGGCTATTGAGAGTGGTGCTGCAACAAACACGGCAGTGCGGTGTCCCCGGGATATACTCATTTTCTTTCTTTTGGATATATTCCCACAGCAGTAAGGCTGTAGGATCATATGGATGTTTTTTATTTCTAAAACTTCCCTGTTTTTTTTTTCAGTATTGCTAAAACAAGCACATATTACTTTCAGAGTAATTAAAAGTAACAATTTTATTTTATATATTTTTAAAATTTTTATTTCATTTTGAGACAGAGTCTTGCTCTGTTGCCCAGGCTGGAGTGCAATGGCACGATCTTGGCTCACTGCAACCTCTGCCTCCTGGGTTCAAGCAATTCTTGTGCTTCAGCCTCCTGAGTAGCTGAGATTACAGGCACACATCATCACACCTGGCTAACTTTTTGTACTTTTAGTAGAGACAGGGTTTTGCCATGTTGCCCAGGCTGGTCTCAAACTCCTGGGCTCAGGTGATTCCCCTGTCTCGGCCTCCCAAAGTTCTAGGATTACAGGCATGAGCCACCATGCCTGGCCAAAAGTAACAATTTAAAAAAATACATATATTTTTTGAGACAGGGTCTCACTCTACCACCCTGGAACCTAGTGGCACGATCACAGCTCACTGAAACCTTGACATCCTGAGTTCACATGATCCTCCCACCTTAGCCTCCCAAGTAGCTGGGACTACAGGTATGCACCAGCATGGCTGGCTAATTTTTAAATTTTTTGTAGGGCCAAGGTTGTCCGGGCTGGTCTCAAACTCCTAGACTCAAGGGATCCACCCGTCTTGGTCTCCCAAATTGCTGGGATTATAGGCGTGAGCCACCACACCTGGCCTAAAAATAATTTTTAAAAAGAGATATAGATTAAGTCACTGCAGGGAGAATCCCTTAATGAATACTGTCTCTTAGGCACAGGCTACGAACAAAGGAAGGGCTGTGATGAGAACCAAGAAAATCTGAACCAAGGAAATCTGGATAAATGAGATCAGGCACGTAAAAAACACAAAAATTAGCTGAAATGAGGCATGAAAAATGGAACCAACATAGATTAGAGGAGGTTGACTCCCCGTCTCAAATCAGTTTTGAACTGCCTGGACCTTCTGCTGTAAGCCCGTCACCTTTGCATTGAGACTGTACGCTCACTGAAGCTATCAGGGTTCAACTGGGTCTCCAGAGTACTTTCCTCACTGATGAAACAAACTCTCAATAATTGCAACCCAGAAGAGGCTCATAATGCAACCACGTCCCTCGCACTGGGCCATGTTTTCATCACCTGCTCAGGGAGGGGCTAGACAGGGGGAGCTCAGCATGGGGAGCAGGGCTGCCTTCACTAAACCCTGCTGGTCCTTTCCTCACCTGTAAGCGGGCGTATATGTGATCTCCCTACGCCGTCACGTTTAGATAAGCCAGCGTCAGATACGGAGTGTGCTCTCCATGCTGAGCTGAGGTGGACAGCTTGGGACGGACTGAGGCAGGACACACCTAAATGCAGCTCCGGCCATCAGAGCAAAGTGCAGGAAGCAGTGGGCATTGTCCCACTAGAAAAAGACAGGCCATCAGCCAACAGAAAGATCCCTTCAGCTGCCACAGGGGGATGCAGCAGAGCCACCTGAGGACAATCTCTGCTTAGATGGCCCTCATCCAGGCAGGCTTCCTCTTCCCTCCGGGTCTGTGGCTCGGTCCACAAGCTCTTCCTGGGTCCAGCTCCTAGAGAATGGCTGGCATGGAGATGTTCCGTCAAATGTACTGAATGAATGAATGAATCAAGCAGTCGTACCCAATTCTGATCTTACAAAACCACCTCACTACCCTTTACACCTCTTCCAGGTAGCATATAATTAAGAGGGATATGCTGTCAAATCATCCCAAGAACAGCCTTTCCCTCTCCCCTGAACGCAGACTCCATTCCAGGCTTCCCATGATGCACTTGCTAAGGAGTGGACGCCTTCCACTCACCACCTGTGACATGCCTACCTGCCTTCTACGCTGGCCTCACAGCAATGTTCTGAACCTTTCCTGAAGCTGCGGCTGCCTGTGAAGGGCTTGAGCGAGGACCAAGGAAGGGCGCTTTGCTGGGCCCAGCCCACCTAGCATGCCTTCCACAGCTCAATGGGCCAACAAGCCCACAGTGCTCAATATGGTCTCCCATCAAATGCCATAACTACAATAATCTATGTACTAGACAATAATGAAGAAATAATTCTTTATTTCATTTTTTTTTTTTGGACACAACGTCTCCCTATTTTGCCCAGGCTGGGCTTGAACTCACGATTCTCCCCCTCCTCAGCCTAGTGAGTAGCTGAGAAATCAGGCGCACGCCACTGTGCCTGGCTTGAAAAGGAATTATTCTTTATTCTTTGATCCCTCTGTCACTGTTTTATTCTTTACGTAGAAACAAACTGCCTGTAAATACATCCCACTGATTTTATTTCTAGGTAGTATTTCTGAATAAAACTTTCAACTTTTCCTTTCTACATCATTCAGCTGAAGGTTTTATTTTTTAAGTCTCTCCAAGCAATTTTGAAGGCAAATTAAATATGCTTCTATTTTAGTGAAGACGTTTTATCGTAATTAACAGAAGGCTGGTGTCCTGAACCTAGAGAACTGTGGCATCACGAGCACAGTGCACTGACACTGTGCTGGCCAGCACTATTTTTTTTTTTTTTTTTTTTAAACTGGAAACTGTATGAGCATGGATGATGTATGCTTTGTTGGGTAAGAATCTGACCTAAAAAAATTGGCTTCACTTCACAGTTTAAAATAGACTTTTTCCTTAGACAGATCAAAGATACCTAACATTCAGCTATGTTCAAAGGCTGCCAGGGAACTTCCGCTTGCCAACAGCAAGGACACAGGGACAGGCACTTGTTGCTGTGTGAGCGAGGCCTGGGAGTGATTAAAGAGGACGGACGAGCTTGTCCACAGGGAAGCTCAGCGTAGGTGAGTGGAGTAGATGAAGTGAAATCTACCCAGAGTGCTGGGGCTTTGTGTGAGACCTTGGTTACTTTCATACTTCCTACAGCTAGTCTGGAAAACCTTTCAATCCAAAGCAAGTACTCACACTCCTTCCTTGTTCTAAGAATGTAGGGAACCAACGCGAAGTAAAAGTATGCATACATCGGAATGCTTTCATGCTAATGGTTTTTTTTTTTTTAATTTGCTGACACCCTTAGGAGCCTACACAGTAGGTCAAGTGAGTCAGAAGCCTCATTTTCCAAGAGGAAATCCGAGGCGGAGGGAGGTGAAGGGAGCGGTGGGCCTGGCTGAGGTTTTGGCCACCCTCTGTGAAAATGGAGGGGGCAGAGAAAGAGGGCAGAGGGGCTAGGAGGGCTTTTCATTCCTTCGGGGGACACACTGTGTGTTTCCTGGGTCCTTGGCAGATGCCAGAATGGACGACCCAGGCAGACCAGCACACAACTGTTAACATGTATACTGAGTGAATGTGTGTGGTGTGCTCTGCGACCCACGCATCCATCCACTGATGAGGGGATATGCGGAATGGGTCCAACCACACAGTGGGATGGCATCAGCCTTCGACGGGAGCGAGGGTCTAGCACATGCTACAATGTGGGGGGACCTGGAAGATATTATGTTTAGGGAAATAAGCCAGGTACAGAAGGACAGATACTGTACGATTCCGCTTATAACAGGCTGCTACCCTGGGCAAAATCATAGAGACAGAAAGCAGAATGGGGAGACAGCAACTTACTGTTTAATGGAGTCTTTGTTGGGATGATGAAAAGGTTTTGGGTACGGATAGTGGTGATGGGTGTACAGCATTTTGAATGTATTTAATACCACCAAGTTGTACACTTATGAATGGTTAAAATAATAAATAATATGTTTTAACATGTGTATTTTACCTGTTTTTTAGTTTTTTTTTTTAGATAAGGACAGCTTGAGCCAGGACAGTTCAGGAAACACTTGAGGAGCAGAGGCAGCAGGTTCTGGACCAGACAGAGGACGGGAATGTCCAAGGAGTGGTCTCTGTGTGTGATAATGAGCTGAGATTACAGCTGGCACGTGGAAACCAAACCCTGTGGGTGCCACCCAGAGAGAGCTGAGACTGACCATGGAGTAACGGTCAAGGTCATGTGTGTGGCCCCTGGGCCATGGAGAGTGGGTACCCTGGAGAGGCTGGGCTGGCTGGCTGGGCTCAGGCTGTCTGACAGGCAACGGGCTCCCCAGTGTTCCAAAGAGGGAGCGGCCCTGGTGGTGCCTCTCTGTGGCTTAGAGGGGCTGAAGCTAGAACACCACTGTGACTCTGGGCCCACTGGTTCCCTGAGGGCAAGGGCCACCTTGGGTCATTGCTCTGAACACCTCCTCTTGCTTTGAGCAGCACAGATGGCCAGTGTGCTGCCTCACCAATCCAGGGACTGTGTCCTCTCCTCAAGATATTAGGGGTAATCATGAGAAGAAACAAAAATCAAAACATGAGAGAAGAAAAGACTAATGAAAGCAGAGGTTCCCCACTTGGCTCTTTCTAAGCCAACTGGAAGAGCAGCAGGCACTTGATAGCTTCCGCACAGTCCATTTTTATTATTCTTCAACTAACAGGCCAGAAGCCAAAGTTCCTGTAAATATATGCATAATTCATTTGTAAGCAGTTAAATTTATGGTAAAGCTTTCAATTGTATCAGAAAATAGGCAGGGTGCAGTGGCTCATGCCTGTAATCCTAGCACTTTGGAAGGCGGAGGTGGGTGGATCGCTTGAGCCCAGGAGTTCGAGACCAGCCTGGGCAACATGGTGAAACCCCGTCTCTACTAAAAATATAAAAATTAGCTGTGCATGGTGGTGCACACCTGTGGTCCCAGCTACTCAGAAGGCTGAGCTGGGAGGATTGCTTGAGTCTGGGAGGTCCAGGCTGCAGTGAGCTGACATCATGCCATTGCACTCCAGCCTGGGAGACAGAGTGTCTTAAAAAACAAAACAAAACAAAACAAAAAAAACAGAAAAGAAAATAAACTGCTTTGAATGAGGATGAAGTATTGTATTTGCACAAGAGGAAGGCAAGAGATATAAAATATTTAACTGGTATTCAAAAGCCAATTTTAAACAATTCAAGTAAATTCTAACAATAATACAACGACTTCTTTCACAAAAGGCCAAATACTCAGCAACTCTTTTACCCCAGGGTCTCTAATTAGCCAATAATAAGTCTTACATTATTCTGTTATAACTTTGACTTCTCCCAGTCTTTTCTTTTCTAAAAATGGCCTCAAAAAAACAAGTCCCTGATTAACTTACTCCTCCTATAAATATCTTTTAAAAAAGGGTCTCTTTATTTAACATTTAACCCTTCTACCTTCTGGTCCAAAAATGTTAAATGAAGGCATTCATTCAGAATAATATTTCAATGAACAGGTCTGAGGGCTATATTCAACCTCACTGTTAAAAAAAAATATGAAATACCTTTTTCTACTTATCAAATAACTACAACTTTTACATGATCTCAGCATTGGAGAGATATGATGGACAGGCAGTTCACACACTCTGGGGAGAGTATGTGGTGCCACTCTCTGCAAAGTGTGTAGACAATATCTATTAAGGGTTTTTGAAAATCCCTGCTCTTTGATCCAGTATTTCCTTCATCAAGTTTAAGGAAAGGTTCAAAGATGTGAACAACAATGGTAACAAAAGATTAACAGAACAGTATCATTTATAACGGCTGAAAAACTGGGGTATCCACAGAATGAAATAATAAACGGTTGCTAAAAATAATGCCTTTCATTCCCACTAATGTCAGAAACAAGACAAGTATGCCCTCTCTCACCACCACTATGTAACATTTTACTGAAATTGTTTTACTGAACTTTTTAGTAAATTCAACTGGAGACAAAGACATGTGAGTTTACAATTATAAACAGAGGCGAAATTATCTGTAGATGCTCTAATACCTGAATATTCAAAAGAATCAACTGAAAAACTGATGAAAACAATCAGGTAATTCAGTAAGGAAGCAGGTTATGAAAACAAGCCCCCCAAATTCAATAGCCTTCATATAAACAACTAATAACTAGAAGATACAATGGAAGAAAAGACCCCATTTACAACAGCAATGATAATTGATTATCTAGGCATTAGCTTAGTAGGAGGCATGCAAAACCTACAAGGGAAACTTAAAAACAGCCATAAAGGACATGAAAGTGGCCTTGGAAAATAGTCACAGCATACTCTTAGAGGAGGCAAACATCACAAGATGCCAGCCCTCCCTCAGATAGTTGCAAAATGTAACAGGATCTCAACAAAAATGCCAACAGTAGCCAGGCATGGTGGTGCATGCCTGTAATCCCAGGTACTTGGGAGGCTGAGGCAGGAGGATCATTTAAGCCCAGGAGTTCAAGACCAGCTTGGGCCACATCGCATGGCCCTGTCTCTAAAATAAATAAATAAATAAAGTCAACAGCCATTTCTTTCTGCAATGACTATGGGTCAATTCAAAGTTCCAACTGTTTGCAGTAATAATCAATATTGTTTTGGGGAACTGTTTAAGAGAATATACCCATAATTATATTAATGATGCTAGAAATCAACATTTTCAGTGTAAGACAGAGATAAAACTATGAAAAGCCAAGAAATGAGTGAAAATGATAAGAACAGGAGGCAGGGAAGTTCTGGGCAGAAGAGGGCAGGTCCTCGGTGAGGGCCCCAGCCTCAAGCCGAAAAGCCTGGAACCTTGGCCCAAAGTGAGAACGTGCATCCCTGCTTTCTCACTTGAATGTTGCCTTTTCCAAAACCACCAATGGCTTGCCCCGTACCTCCATCCCGTGCCCATAAAAACCCCAGGCTCAGCTGGCAGAGAGAAGAGAAGCAACTGGACATTGCAGACTACAGTTGGATGTTGGAAAGAAGTGGCTTGACTTCAGAGGGACAGCTTGATGACGTAACTTCAGAGATGAATCTGGATGGAGACAGCTAGACTCCAGGGGAAGATGACCTTCCCACTCTGTCTCCTTTCTAGCTTCCCTTCCCACTGAGAGCCACTTTCACTGGCAATAAAATCTCCTTCATTTACCATCTTCAATTCGTTCGTACAACTTCATTCCTCCTGGATGCTGGACAACAACTCGGGTGCCATGAGTGCGGGTGTAAAAGGTGGTCACACTGACCCCCTCCACTGAGCTGTTAACACTTAAGTTGTCCATGGATGGCAGAGCTAAAAGAGTATTGCCATACTTTCTCTGGGGCTTCAGGGATCACAGGGACCCCCGAAGACGCTGCCATGGGGCTGGTATGGGGTTTGCTCCTGCTGGTGCCCAAAAGTGCTCACCCTGGCTCCTGCACCAGCTCACCTGCCCTCCCCCTCCCATAGGGGGTGGAGCAGCGAGTAAGTGGAGTTCGCCTCTGCTGCTGCTGAAGAGGCCAGCTAGTTCCCACACCCATGCACTCCAGTTTCCGCCGTGAAGTGCTCAGGGCAATAACCTGCTTCAAAAACATTATAATGTTAAAATTAAATTTAAAATATCAATATGAATGTACAATTCAGAAAATTTATATTCTAGCTCCTCCACTGAAAGCATTTAAAAGTAATGTCAGACCAGTAGCAATAAACATCCCTCTGACCCAGATTTTGGTTGCTAATATATTTACCACTGAAAGGAACCTGGGCTCTTTGAAAAATGTCTGATTTGGCCAGGTGTGGTGGCTCATACCTATAGTCTCAGCACTTTGGGAGGCTGAGGTGGGTGAATCACTTGAGGTCAGGAGTTTGAGACCAGCCTGGCCAACATGGTGAAACCCCATATTTACAAAAAATACAAAAATTAGCTGGGCTTGGTGGCACACACCTGTAATTCCAGTGACTTGAGAGGCTGAGGCAGGAGAATCACTTGAACGTGGCAGGTAGAGGCTGCAGTGAGCCAAGATCGCACCACTGTACTCCAGCCTGGATGAGACAGCGAGATTGTCTCAAAAAAAAAAAAGATAAAAAGAAAAAAGAAAAAGAAAAATGGCTGATTTTAAGTCTGGGGAAGAGAAGGTACTAAATGAGCCCAAGGGACATCTCACTGTGTCAGAAATCAAGGAATCAAAAATAAACGAGGCTATGTAAAAAAACCACAGTAGCACTGTGGCACTCAGTGATTGAAATTATGCCATCTGAACACCAGAAAGACTAATGATTTTAGCACACAAAAACGCACTGAAATCAACAATAATACATTAGTCCACAATGATATTAAAACAAAGAGAAAGCTAGAAAAAAGCTTCAGCTGTCACCATTAGAGGGAACTGGTAATAAAAGGCAAAGAATTACGCTTATCCTTCTTTTTCAGTAGGAGTTCCATTTCAAGAGAACCAAGTATCTCTGGTTGGTAAGAAAAATCACTGCTTTCAGAAGAATGTTAGAGTAAATGTTGAATTCTCTAGTGAAACTACTGACTCAGGAAAGGATTATCAACTGTTGTTCAAGACATTAGCATATGGTTGACAGGGAATACACATTGGCAGGACGCCAAAATATACACTGCAGATTATTACTAGTACTTTTTGAGTTGTAAAGGGAAATACGTAATTGTTCAATAGAGATATCAATCTATCATCAACTGAATTCACTAGTAAAATTGAAAATTTAGCATCATTTCTGATGATAGGCAACCAGAGGCTATGTATCTCTCACAATAATGACACTATCTCCTAAGTTATAAAGCATTGCCTTTGATGTACTTCAGCCAAAAAAAGGTTTCCATTTACAGGAACCACAGGAGGGTAAGTGGGATATATTGCAGAACAACTGGGTCAGTTGATTTAACAAACCAGTGTTGTGGTTTAAGGCACTCCCAGATTGGCAGTGCCTCCAGGTGTCTGGCAGAGCAAAAACAAATCCCTATTGAACAAGACACTTTGATTCTAGGTTTCAATTTATTTCAAATATCTGAATACAATGACCAATATACAAAAAAAAAAAAAAAAAAAAAAATCAGGTACACAAGGAAATAAGACATCATGAACAAAATGTAACAAACACCTCAGATACTAGTATGACCTGACACAGGCTATAAAACAGCTGCGTTTACTATTCTTATGACAAGTTTTGATGGTGTGTTCAAGAGAAGAGGAAAATATTTTAAAATGACACTGCAGACTGAAAAAAGAACCAAACAGAACTTTCACCAATGAAAAAAAAAAACCCTGAAATTAAAAGCTCAAAAGAAGGGTTTAACACATATAGACACATCTGAAGATTTACAATGAATAACAAAAATTGAGAAGTATACGTTTCGAAACTTTCATATCAACTTAACAGGGCAATCTTATGTTTACTGAATAATAAAAACCTTGTGGGTGTATTTTGTACTTCACTTCTGTAATAATTTATTTTTATTGTATTTTATTTTCTGATAAAATAAAGGACTCATAGCTGGGATAACATACTCTTATAATTCAACAACAAGAAGACAACCAACTTAAAAATAGACAAAAGATACAAGTAGACATCTCATCAAAGAAGGCAGACAAATGGCTAACAGGCATATGAAAAGATGCTTCATATTTCCAGTCACTGGGGAAATGCAAATTGGAACCACAGTGAGACACCATTACACACCCACAAGAATTAAGCTATAATCAGAAAGACAATAATAATATTGGCGAGAATGTGGACACATCCTCATACATTGCTGATGGAAACGTAAAATAGTGCAACCACTTTGGAATACAGTTTGGCAGTTTCTTTTTCTTTTTTTTTTTGAGACACAGTCTTGCTCTGTCGCCCAGGCTGGAGTGCAGTGGTGTGATCTCAGCTCACTGCAACCTCTACCTCCCAGGTTCAAGCGATTCTCTTGCCTCAGCCTCCAGAGTAGCTGGGGCTACAGGCGCCCACCACCACACTCGGCTAATTTTTTGTATTTTTAGTAGAGATGGGGTTTCACCGTGTTAGCCAGGATGGCCTTGATCTCCTGACCTTGTGATCTGCCCGCCTCAGCCTCCCAAAGTGCTGGGATTACAGGCGTGAGCCATGGTGCCCAGCCAGCAGTTTCTTAAAAAGCTAAACATAAACTTACCATACAAGCCAGGAATTCTACTCCTAGGTATCTACTCAAGAGAAATGAAATATATGCTCACAGAGACTTCTATGCAAATGTTCACAGCAGCACTGTTACTCATACCAGCTAAGAAACAGCCCGAATGTCCATTAACTGGTGAATGGATAAACAAAATGTGTTATATTCATCTGACTGAATATGAGGCAGCATTAAAAAGAAACAAACTACTCAACGCAGATGAACCTCAAAAACATTACAGCAGATGTAAAAGACTACCTATGGTATGATTTCGCTTATATGAAGTGTCCGGAAGAAAGTAAGTCTAGAGACAGAAGCAGATCAGTGGGTGCCTGCATCTGGGGTTGGCGTGGAAATTAATGGTGAATGGGCACAAGGTAACTTTTGGAGGAAGACGGAAACATTCTAAAATAGAACTGTGGTGATGGTTGCACAACTCTATGTATTTGCTAAAATAACTAAATTTTCCAGTTACAATGGGTAAATTTTAGGATATGTAAATTATGCCTCAATTAACTCTAAAAAAGAAAAGCCTATGACTTGAAAAGTTAGGAAAAAAAGAAAATCTAGGGATAGGGCTGAAAGTTACACTCAGAATGAATACATGGCTTTAAATTCTTTTATTATTAAAAAGCAAACTAAAAATAAGTGAACTCTCTACTCAATAAATGACGAAGAGGTTAAAATAAAAGACACAGGATAATTAAAGATAAAAGTGCAGATGAATAATATTGAACACAAACAGAACAGTCAAAAGAATAAATGAACTTACAAGGAGACATAACCACCACAGATGGGGAAGAGATTAAAAGGGCCGTTAAACAGTGACCATGTACTGGTTAACAGACCCTCCTTTCTAAATGAACCCACTATGGAAAGAAGCTACAGACGTTTCATAGAGAAAAGCAACAGGCCTACTGAGTTCCAAGTCAACCTTTCAACCCTATTTCATGGACACGTTCCACATTGTGTTGTTTCTGAAATCTGGGTCCATCTCATCATCCCTGTCATCAGGTGGCAGTGTGAGGGAGCTGCGGGAAAAGCTTCTGCAGGGCACCCCAGGAACCATCACCAAGTGCTGGTGACAACGAATCTTAGATGGGACAAAATACAGGTTTATGAAAAAGAAGTAAACCATAGACCAGCTCCATGTAGTAAATATGGAAGCAAATACTCTAAAGAAAATTAGTTCCAAACACTATGAAAACACACTGTGACAAAATTGACAAAATGCAAAGATATTTCAAAACCAGAAAAAGCTGTCAACACAGCAATTATAATAGTAACATCTTAAAGAGAAAAATCATGTGGCATTTGACCAAATTCAGCAGCGGTACCCACCCAGCATGCACTGGCATGGTGCCAACCTGCCTGCATGGGTCCAGGAAGAGTCCTGTGAGTGTGGACTCTGGAGCACCGGCAGCCTTGCAAAGACCGCTTACCAGAAACCAAGAGCCACTTTCCCATCAAATTAGGAAATGCCGAAGCCATTTACTGAAACAGGAGAAAACAGGAATGCCTGCTATCACCTCTGTTCTAGGTTGTGTTGGTCCTTCTTAGTGGCAGAATAAAATTAAAATAACTGGTGTATGTTGGCATAAATAGTGGAAGAGAGATAAAAGAATCCATTGCAAACAACAGGACTATATATGCAGACTGTGGTGGAAACATTAAGACTAATATGAAAATGTGGTAAGGTGATGGCAAAATATTTAAAAACCAATAGCTCTAGATGAGATTAGCAAAAACCAATCAGAAGTGGAAATGGGAAAAAATATAACCCAGTCACAAGAGTAACAAGCAAAAGCTATAGAGTATTTAGAAATAAATTTACTGGAAAGTTAAAGATTCACAAGAAAACCATAAAATTTTATAAGTCAGAAAACAAGACCCAGAAAAATGGGGGATATATACCATCCTCCTAGATGGAAAAAAGATATCAATTTTCACCAAATTAATATATAACTTTAATTCCAATCAATTATTTTTCTGAACTATATGAAATTATTTTAGTATATATACAGAAACATTAATGTTTTAGAACAGCCAAGAAATAATTATCAAACAAGACCAGTGAGGGGAACTGGCTTGATCCATGTGAAATTCTCCTGGATACGTGGATTTACTATGGAGAATTTACTCTTTTCGGGAACAGTGAAAATGTAAGTGTCAGTGGAAGTACATTGCATGCCATTCTTACTAGGTATAATAAAAAACGAAGGAAATGGAGATAGAGAATAGAAAACAGATGTAGAACAGATGTAGAAAGAGGCTTGTGCAGAGACTCCTCAGAAGAGGTAAAGGAAGTATGCTGGAGGCCGGCATACACCGGTACTTGCATGGGCTGTGCCCCGTGCATGGAATAATATACGATGACAAAAGTGACAAATGCAAAGCTGGTTCAAAACCAGAAAAATCTATCAACACAGCAATTATAATCTTAACATCTTAAGGAGAAAAATCATATGGCATTTGACCAAACTCAGCAGCAGTACACACCCAGCATGCACTGGCTGAGGCAGGGCATGCATGGAAAGGTGCAGCACATGGCCAACCTTCTGTATCATGGCAGATCCAAGCCCCAGCTGTGACGGGCATTAGGGACAGGGCTTGGGATACGAAGGCCCAACAATGGTTATACAAAGCCTTTTCCCTCCCTCTGACTCTCGGCCTCCGGAGGGTACTGGAAGGAGGAGTCGGTACCTATCCCTTTCCTTGCTGTCTCACCAATGGGTTGCTCACTCCAGGAGAATAGGGGCTTGCTTTTGTTTAATTCTGTACCCCTAGTACCTAGAATAGCTTACACAGGCGCTCAATACATATTTGCTGAATGAATGAACAGCATGAGAAACGTATATTCTATTTGGGAAGACAAATAAAAAATGACTTAGCATGCATATTATCTACCACAAAGGTAAACCAATTATAAGCCAAATACAATACAAGCTCTAGAAAATGCAAGCGAGAACCTGAATTTCTTTTTTTGTTTGTTTGTTTGAGACGGAGTCTCGCTGTCACCCAGGCTGGAGTGCAGTGGTACAGTCTCGGCTCACTGCAAGCTCCGCCTCCCGGGTTCACGCCATTCTCCCGCCTCAGCCTCCCAAGTAGCTGGGACTATAGGCACCCGCCACCACGCGCAGCTAATTTTGTTTTTGTATTTTTAGTAAAGACGGGGTTTCACCGTGTTAGTCAGGATGGTCTAGATCTCCTGACCTCGTGATCTGCCCTCTTCGGCCTCCCAAAGTGCTGGGATTACAGGCGTGAGCCACTGTGCCCGGCTGAGAACCTGAATTTCTAGCAAGTGGGGCGCAAGAAAATTCATCAACCCATAAATCCACCATCCACCCAGCCTCCCGTCCTCCCTCCCTCCTTCCACCTGGCAAATCTGCTATCTGCTTCACAGTGTGGAAGGCCTGGGAATACAGCTATAAACATGACAGACTGCTGCTCTCACTGAGTTCATATTTACTTTTTTTTTTTCTGAGACAGGATCTCACTCTGTCATCCAGGTTGAAGTGCAGTGGCATGATCATGGCTCACTGTAGCCTTGGCCTCCCAGGCTCAAGCAATCCTGCCACCTCAGCCTCCCGAGTAGCCGGGACCACAGGTGTGTGCCACCATGCCCAGCAAATTTTATTTTTTTGTAGAGACAGAGTCTCCCTATGTTGCCTAGGCTGGTCTCGAACTCCTGGGCTCAAGTGGTCCTTCTGCCTCAGCCTCCCAAAGTAATGGGATTATAAGCGAGAGTCACTGGACTGGTTGCTGAATTAATATTCAGTGGAAATTAATTTAAAAAGATCCATTATTATAAATTTAAGGTATGAAAAATGATATTTTATTTAGTATATCTGTCTTATATTTTAGTAATTATAAAGGCTTTAAGAGGTTCACATTTGACTTTAAGGTCCTTACTCTGTTTTCCTTGGTAAGGTTTTAAGCACCTCAATCTCAAAATCTAAAGGAAGACTTTTAGGGATTAAACAACCTGAGATGGAAAGGGATGGCTGTGTCATTTGGGGGGAAATTCAAAGTAAAGAGCACTTTTTCCTAATTTCATATAAGGAACGCTTGAGGTAATCCCTAATGACTCATAACAAAGCAAGTCCATAATGTACTATAGCTACAGTCCTTACTTTAGAAACGTAGAGAACTTCAACGATAATTTTTACAATTATTCTACTCGGAGTAATTCCTTTCAGAATTGCTACAGTTCTAAGACAAACAAATGAGAAGTAATTTAAAAGAAAAACTGGCTAGCTTAATACTATAAATAAAAAAATGTTCAGCTTTTCCTGTTTTCTTAGTGTATTATGCCTATATTGTGTTGTTAAACTTTTATCTTAAATAGCTCTGGAACTTAAAATGTTAATTGAGTAAACAAGTTAATGACATGCAACCTAAAAAAAACAAAACAAAACAAAAAACACCTCAATACAGAAAAGACGACCCTGCAAAATACAAACACAGCAAAGGAATAAGTTAGCACACTATCAAAACATTGCTCCTTCACTCCAATAGCCACAATTTAACTTTTAAAAGACAAATAAAAATTACCTTTTAAGGATGGTAGTTTTTGAAGTTCTCTATTATTGCTTGCGCTAAACCTTGAAGAATTTTGCCGTTTGTCTTTCTTCACTATGGGCTGAGAGACTGGTACTTTTATTTTAGCAGATACTGTAGACGGGACAGCAACAAGGCTGTTTTTCCTGACGGAAATTTGCTTCCAAAACAAAAACAAAAACAAATGAATATGTACAATGGTTGTATTTTTTAGCACTATTAAAATATAGAAAAGCATATACATGAGTCTGACTCTGGGGCATTCCCCTGCACTCCATGGGAGACATCATTCCTTACAGTGGCTGGAGTATGGGGCTTATGTCCCACCTTCAGCAATGCTAGACTGAGAGATTCAAAGATACACCTAATTTCTCATATCTTCCTTCAAACTTTTGATTGCTAAATATTTACCACATAGGTTGATGTGGCAGACTAAATAATGACCCTTAAACATGTCCACATCCTAATTCCTGGAACCGGTGAATATGGGACCTTGCTTGGCGACAGGGACTCTGCAGATGGGATTCAGTTAAAAATCTTGAGATGGGAAGATGATCCTGGATCATCCAAGTGGGCCCAAGGGAATCACACAGGTCCTTACAAGAGGGAGGCAGGAGGGAGACAAGAGAAGGCAATGGGATGACAAAAGCAGGGGTCAGAGAGAGATCCGAAGATGCTACATGGCTGGGTTGGAAGATGCAGGGAAGTGGCCACGAGCCAAGGCAGGCAGGCGGCCTCTAGAAACTGGGAAAGGCTGGAAACAGATTCTCCTCTAGAACCTCCAGAGCCATCACCACCCTGCTGACACCTTCATTTTGGCCTCATTTCAGACCTGCATACCAGAACTGTAACATAGTAAGTTTATGCTCTTTGGAGCTGCTGCATGTGTAACTTGTACAGTGGTGCGAGGAGATGAATACAGCTGAGTATCTCACAAAATGCTAGATGCTCCCTGCTGGGTCACCACTCAGCCTTGAACACATGGAGAGCAGGTCTCTGAGTGCTTTCCCTTGAGCCCCAGGAAAAGGCTCTGCTGGAGCGGTTCTGCTGCCATTGTCCCAGGCTCCTGGTGTGTGCGCTCATTCCCAGGCTGCACCATAGCTCCAGGGCTGGTCAACACCCCTGTGGCCAACCTGCAACGCTGCCATCTGAACTACTCAGTAGAGGCGGAGAGAGTCTGAGGATGCACGAAGCAGAGGAACCAGGGGTCCCCTGTCATCCACACAGGCCAAAGGAGCTCACCAAGGGGGTCTGTGGAGCTCAGCTATCCTCTGGGCCCCCCAGTTGAAGGGCTCTCTGGGTAGCAAGCAGTGACCTGGCCCACAGCTGTTTGCTGCCACCACTGTCCAGCAGTGACAGCCAACAGCTGCTGTGTCGACCATCAAGATGATTTACACAATGTGCTTGTTGCCCACCCTTCTTGTCTGCCCAAAGAAAAGGAGTCTGTGTCTGCCTGTGTGCTCTTTAAAAAGGCTGTCCCGCTCCGAGACAGTTTGCTTCTGTGTCCCCACCCAAATCTCATCTCAAATGGTAATCCTCACGAGTCGAGGGAGGGACCTGGTGGGAGGTGACTGGATCGTGGGGGCAGTTTCCCCCATGTTGATCTTGTGATAGTGAGTTCTCACGAGATCTGATGGCTTAAAAGTGTTTGGCAGCTCCCCCTTCCCTTTCTCTCTCTCTCCTGCCACCGTGTAAGAAGTGCCTTGCTTCGCCTTCGCCTTCTGCCATGATGGTAAGTTTCCTGAGGCCTCCCCAGCCATGTGAAACTGTTAGTCAATTACACATCTTTTGTTTATAAATTACCCAATCTCAAGCAGTTTTTTATAGTGAAAATGAACTAATATAGACTCCATCCTGGAGACACAAACCCATCCAGTTTAGGGTCAAGGAGAGCAGACACACCAACTGCAGCCCCAAACATTAATTTGTTCTCATCCTTGAATGAAATTTTCATAGGCAGTAAGTGCTGCTTTACTTTCTACTAAGGTGCTTAGGAATGCCTGCAAAGCGCTGTCTGATGTGACAGACTGCCGGAACAGCAGGCAGACTCTGACCTGGGAGGCAGGGGCCTCGGTTCCCTTCCCTTCTCTCCCTCAGTCTGTGGCTTTTTTCACAAAAGGTACTTTCTTGGGCTCTGAGCTTGACATCTGTCAATCTTTTATCATGAAAGCCTGGGTCTTTCTTCCCTAAAAGCCCCTCCATAACCAGCTCCTCCACAGATCCCCCAGTTAGACAGTTTCTGCTCCGCTTTCCCTGGGCGCCCCTGGCATTGATTCCACAGTCTGGAGGAGATGCTCCTAGGAGCTGTCCCGGCTTTAGATGTTCAGTCACATACGTGCGTGCTCCAGTAGATAACCCTCTCCATCTCCTTTTCATTTCACTATAGTGCCAGCCCAGCACTCACAGCGAGGACCTTGGGTAGAGGCCAATGACAGGGCTCCCCTGTGGCTTCTGACCCCAGCTGGAAGGTCAGCCGCATGGAAGGTGGCCCGGCCTGGGGGCTGGGAGGCGAGCCCATGGGTCCTGACTGCCATGGGGACACACTGAGGATAGGCTTCTGCCCCTGAGACAATAAGAAGTCAGCCCTCGGGCACAGTTCCGAAGGGGCCCTTGGCCCTTTGGCCACCACGCCCCACTCCTCTCTCTTCTCAGGGCCAAGGCCAGAGAGAGGAGCCACTCTGCTGGCCCTGCCCAGACCAGCCACCCGCTGCCTGCCCCACAACACTGTGACCTGATGCTCCCACCAACTCTGAGGGGACATCTTCTTCCCTGATGGGACATCAGCTCAGGAGGGCAGGCTCTGTCTGCATGAGACACTGTCTGTCCCTGGGAAGGTGAGGTGACCTCCCTGAGGAACGAGCTGCAGAGCTGCCCAAAGCAGATGCCACCAAGAACTTGGGCTCAAAGAGGGGAAGAAGGAGAGAGAGGGGGGGGGAGAGAGAGGGAGGGGGAGGGGGAGAAAGGAGGGGGGAGAGAGGGAGGGGACAAAGAGAGAAAAAGGGGGAGAGAGGGAGGGGGACGGGGGAGAAAGGGAGGGGGAGGGGCAGAAAGAGAGGAGGAGAGAGGAAGGGGGAGGGGGGAAAAAGAGGGGATAGAGAGGAAAGGGGGAGGGGGAGAAAGAGAGAAGAGAGAGGGAGGGGGAGGGGGAGAAAAGAGACAGGGGGAAAGGGGGAGGGGAGAGGGGGAGAAAGACAGGGGGAGAGAGGGAGGGGAGGGGGGAGAGAAGGGGGAGAGAGAGAGGGGGGAGAAAGAGGGGGAGGGGGGAGAGGGAGAGAGAGGGGAAGAAAGGGAGGGGGGAGGGAGAGAAAGAGAGAGGGGGGGAGAGAGGGAGGAGGAGGGGGAGAAAGGAGGGGGGAGAGAGGGAGGGGACAAAGAGAGAAAAAGGGGGAGAGAGGGGGGGGACGGGGGAGAAAGGGAGGGGGAGGGGCAGAAAGAGAGGAGGAGAGAGGAAGGGGGAGGGGGAAAAAGAGGGGATAGAGAGGAAAGGGGGAGGGGGAGAAAGAGAGAAGAGAGAGGGAGGGGGAGGGGGAGAAAAGAGACAGGGGGAAAGGGGGAGGGGAGAGGGGGGGGAGAAAGACAGGGGGAGAGAGGGAGGGGAGGGGGGAGAGAAAGGGGGAGAGAGAGAGAGAGGGGAGAAAGAGGGGGAGGGGGAGAGAAGGGGGAGGAGGAAAAAGAGAGAGGGAGGGGAAGCGGGGGGAGGGGGAGAAAGAGGGAGGAGAGAGGGAGGGGAAGGGGGAGAAAGAGAGAGAGGGGAGAGAGAGGAAGGTGGAGAAAGAAAAAGCAGAAAGTGGGGGGGGAGAAAGAGAGGGGGGGGAGAGAGGAGGTGAAGGGGGAGAAAGACGGGGAGGGGGGGAAGGGGGAGAAAGAGGGAGGGGAAGGGGGGGAGAAACAGAGAGAGGAGAGAGAGAGGGGAGGGAGAAAGGGAGAGAAAGGGGAAAGAGAGGGAGTGGGAGGGGGAGAAAGAGAGGGGAGAGGGGGGGGGGGAGAAAGAGAAAGGGGGTGAGGGGGAGGGGGAGAAGGGGGGAGAGAGGGAGAGGGATGGGGAGAAAGAGAGGAGAGAGAGGGAGGGGTAGGGGGAGAGAAACGGGGGGTAAGAAAGGGTGGGGAGAGAGGGAGTGGCAAGAGGGAGAAAGAAAGAAGTGGGAGAGAGGGAGGGAGGGAAGGAGAGAGAGAGGGAAGGAGGAACACAGGGAGAGAAGAATGGAGGGAAGGAGGGAAGGAGAGAGGGAGGGCGAGGGGCTCCCTTGGGAGCAGCTGCCCAGGGCGGGTGGGCGCAGACGAGGGTGCGAGAGGGAGCGGGTGCTGGGGCGGGATCCTGGGTGTCGCTCCGGGACGCCTGGCCACGGCCACGGCGAGAGGACGAAGCCCCCGAGACGGGACGGAAAGGAAACCGGAGAGCGCGGTTCGCGCGTGGCCAAGCAGAGGGTTGGAGGCGCAGCGCAGGAGGCCAGATCCGCATCCTCCGCTTCTTCCCCGGGGGGCCGGCTCCCCTCCTTCGGGCTCCGGGGCGAGGCAGGACCGCGTCCTGGGGCCCATGCCGGAGGCTCTGGAGGCGGCCGGGGGGAGCTGAGGGTCTCCTTGGAAGGCCGCGACAGACGACACTCGAGAAAACGTGGTTGGGGCAGAGGGGTGCGTCAGGCGCCCAGGAAGGCGCAGGCTAGCTAGGACAGGGGCGGGGAGGCTGGGGGCGGCAGGAGGGCCTGGCGGGAGCCCACACGGGTGCGCCCGGCAGTCTAGCGCCCGGCAGTCTAGCGGCTCAGGGGCCAAAGCCGCCAAGGTCGCTGTGCCACCGGGAGACGCAGGGCGGGTTGAGGCTTGGGAGGGTGGGGAAGGTCTGAAGGGGTCCCTGGGCAGAGGACAGAAGCCAGGGTCCCGGGAAACACGGTGGCTGTAAACAAGCCCTCCTCCTGGGTGTCAGACACCACCAACACCGCTGGTTCGTGGACAGCCCGGAGGGGACCCTGCCGCAGCCCCGACACCCGGCTCCCTCCCTGCTCCTCGGATGTCCCGTAAAACTAAAACTACAGACTCCTCCGGTGGCGGCAATGCAAGGCACCTGCAGCTTGAGGGAGACAGCTAGGGAGGAAGGCTGGGGAGCGGCTGCCCCGCGTTTTTCCATGGTTCAGGCCGAGCTGGTGCATCCTTAGCTTACAGAGAGGAAAGCAGGGCTCAGGCTGTGGGGTGAGCGCCTGAAATCACCCAGTCAGTGCTGCGGCCAAGCCCGAGCCTCAGTCCCTGAACTCTGGGTCTGGGGTTGAGCCAAATGCTGGGCCCCAACTCCCCCTTACCCCCCACACCCGCGCAAGTCCATGCTCCAGTGCCTCTCAAAATCCTCCCTCTCTGCAATTTTATCAAACGGAACAAACTGCCACCACTTATGTGCTAAGGACTAAGTGATATGCCACTTAAGAAGTATTTTTAATGCCGGAAAGTCCAGCCTGAATCTGATCAAGCCCTGAGGTCTAACCACCAGTTCTTAGGAAAATACAAGAGAGAGGGGAGTGTGTGAACCAACAGGGATGCGATCTGCACGCAGGGAACGTGGGGGAATGGCAGGAGCTGTCCTCCCCGCAGCACCCGGCAGTCGCGCCACCACACTTCAGCCCAGGTGAGCCTCCGCTGTGGGCTCTGACCCTTACATGCAAGCAGCCCCCCCCACCAAGCGGTGACAACTAAGAACGTCTCCAAACATTGCCAAATGTCCCTTGGGGGGCAAAATCACCCTTGGTTGACTATCATATCCCTCAAATGTATGGGAACAACCTGATTTAACAATTAAATTTCAGGGAGAAGAAGGAGAGGAGGAACCAGCACATATCACAACCTAGTGTAATGTATGTGCCTGATTTGGATCTCAGGACTCAATTCAATTCAGGACTCAAACCAACCAACTGAAAAAGGGAGGAGGGGAGGGGAGATTTAATGCTTACTCCTGAGACTAAGCAATTGCAGTTAATATTCTTAGGTGTGACAATCACGTTCTGGTTCTTAGAGTCCTTGCTGAAGGACACCACAGGTGGGACTTACAAATAAAATATGATGACTGAGATTTGCTTCAAAATAATGTAGTGTGGGAAGAGGGCCGTGCCCGTGGAGGAGGAGGCCTGGATAAGACAAGCAAGCCGGGTTGCATGTGGATGACGGCCAAGGCTGGGCAACAGGGACCTGGGGCTTCCCTATATGATTCCCCCGACTACTGTGTATGTGAAAATAGTCCAAATGAACACGTTATTCCGCCCTGCATTAACCCCAGCTCCTGTAGACCAGACAATCAGAACACCTTCCCTCATCTTTCTCCCAATCATATTTTCAGTGTTGGTGATACAGTGGTGACCACAGCTGCCTCCGATCATATTTTCATATGGTTACCGGACTGACTTTTCTAAAGGTCCATCAGACCACTGCCCTGCTCACGAGATGCCAGCGGCTCCCCACTGCCTGCAGGAGAAAGTTCAAACCCCAAAGCATGGGGTTGAGCTCGGCTGCTGTCTCCCCTACACTTATTTTTCCAGGACTCATCTCTCAATGTATGGAAGAAATGAGTCTCTCCTTTATTTCAGGAATGCTGGGCCACTCTCAGATTCTCAAATGTCTTCTGACCCTGCCCTGTTTCAATGCCTGTTTCTCCAGCATGAAATGCCCTCTTCCCGTTTCCAAACCCTCACCCCCACACAAAGCTTTTGATCTACTCAGCCTTCAGCTCTAGCTCAAACGCCATTCTCTTTAACGTGTTCCCCACTCCTCACACATGCAGTCAGGCCCCACCATCTCCTCAGTGTTCTTAGGAGGGTTCCCTTACACTTACGTCAGGCTTGGAATCCCATGTCTGCTTCTACAAAGAGATTCTGAGCTTGTTGAGAGCATGGACACATCTCATGTCCCCGTTATCTGGCAACACTCAGGAGGCTCCAGAGCTTGCTGCATCTCCTTCACACAGTCACCGTCTCTCAGGTCCTTAATTCCAGCCTTCACACAACCACTTCCATGCACACTTGATGTTCCAGCAATACCAAACTACTTGTCCTCCCAGACAAAACCTAGTTTTGTATGTCTTTTCAGACATTTTATTTATTTTTAATTTTTTTTTTTTTGAGACAGGGTCTGTCTGTCACTCAGGCTGGAGTACAGTGGCACAACCATGGCTCACTGCAGCTTCAACCTGCTGGGCTCAAGTGATTCTCCTCCTTCAGCCTCCTGAGTAGCTTAGTCTACAGGCACTCGCCACCATGTCTGGCTAATTTTTGTGTTTTTTGTAGAGACAAGGTCTCACTACGTTGTCCAGGCTGGTCTTGAACTCCTGAGCTCAATCTTCCCACTGTGGCCTCCCAAAGTGCTAGGATTACAGGTGTGGTGAGCCACTGCACCCAGCCTCAGATCTTTTAAAAGTGCATTTGGCTCAAGGTAGTATGATACTGGCATAAGGACAGACATACAGACTGATGGAATACAATTGAGAGCCAAGCCCATTCACTGGGGAAAGAACAGTCTCTTTAACAAATGATGCTGGGACAAATGGAGAGCCACATGGACAAGAATGAAGTTGGATCCCCCCTCACACCACAGGAAAAAATCTAATTCAACATGGATCACAAACCTAAACAGAAGAGCTGAAACCACACAACTCTTAGAAGAATACAAAGGTAAAGCTTCATGACCCTGGATTTGACAATGGTTCCTTAGCTATGACACCAAAGGCGTGAGCAACTAAAAAGAAAACAGATGAACCAGACTTCATAAAAATTAAACATTTTTGTGCAGAGAACACTATTAAGAAAGTGAAAAGACAACCCACAGAATGGGAGAGCATATTTGCAAATTACATAAGGGTCTAGTATCCAGAATATGAAAAGAACTCTAACAACTCAATAACAAAACGAAAACCCGATTAAAAAATAGGCAAAGGACTTGAACAGACATTTCACCAAAAAAGATATACAAATGGCCAAACAAGCACATGAAAAGACGCCCACCACCTTTAGATGTCAGGGAAATGTAAATGAAAATTACAATGACTTCACACCCGCTGGGATACCTATTCTTTTTCAAATTGAAAAATAACATGTTAGCATGGCCAGGCTCACGCCTCTAACCCCAGCACTTTGGGAGGACTGCTTGAGCCCGTAAGTTCAAGACTAGCCTGGGCAATATAGTGAGACCCCTTTTCTCCATTAAAAAGAAAAAAATAGCCAGTTGTGGTGGCATGCACCTGTAGTCCCAGCTACTCAGGAAGCTGAGGCGAGAGGATAGCTTGAGCCCAGGAATTCAAGGCTGCAGTGAGCTATCATTGTACCATCGCACTCCAGTCTAGGTGACAGAATGAGACCCTGTCTCAACAAAAAGACAAGTGTCATAAAGGACGTGGAACAACAATTGGAACCCCTGTCTATCGTGGTGAGAATGTAAAATGGGGCAGCTGATATGGAAAACAGTTTGGTGGTTCTTCAGCAAGTTAAACTTAAAATTACCATCCAAAGCCAGGTACGGTGGCTCATGCTTGTAATCCCAACACTTTGGGAGGCCGAGACGGGAAGATCACCTGAGGCCAGAAGTTCGAGACCAGCCTGGCCAACATGGTGAAACCCCATCTCTACTAAGAATACAAAAATTAGCCGGGCATGGTGGTGTTTGCCTGTAATCCCAGCTACTTGGGAGGCTGAGGCAGGAGAATCGCTTGATCCCAGAAGTCAGAGGTTGCAGTGAGCTGAGATAGCGCCACTGCACTCCAGCCTGGGCAACAGAGCGAGACTATCTCAAACACACACACAAAAACGACCATCCATATGACCCAGCAATCTCACTCCTACGTATATACCCAAAAGAACTGAAAACAAAGTGTTCAAACAAAAATCTGTACACAATGTTCACAGCAGCATTATTCACAATAGCCAAAAGGTAGAAACAACTCAAATTTCCTCAACTGATGAAACGAAATGTGCTATATCCAAACAATAGAATATTAGCTATAAAAAGAAATGAGCGTTTGGGAGGCCAAGGCAGGCTGGTCATGAGGTCAGGAGATCGAGACCATCCTGGTCAACATGGTGAAACCCCCTCTCTACTAAAAATACAAAAATTAGCTGGGCGTGGTGGTGTGCACCTGTAGTCCCAGCTACTCAGGAGGCTGAGGCGGGAGAATCGCTTGAACCTGGGAGGCGGAGGTTGCAGTGAGCCGAGATCATGCCATTGTACTCCAGCCTGGCAACAGAGCGAGACTCCATCTCAAAAAAAAAAAAAAAAAAAGGGAATGAGGTATGACACTTGCTACAACACGGATGGACCCTGAAAGCATTCTGCGAAGTAAAAGAAGCCAGACACAGAAGGACAAATATTGCATGATTCCGTTTCTATGAACTATTCAGAATCGGCAAATTCATAGAGAGCAGACTGGTGGTTGCCAGAGGCTGGGGGAAGGGGAGTGAGGAGTGACTGCTAGTGTGAATGGGGTTTCCTTTTGGGGTGAGGGGGGCTTTCTGGAATAGGTGGTGGAGAGGGCTGCACTACCCTCAGCATCCTTGAGTCTTCTGGGCTTATGGTGACAACAGCAAGGGCCCCACGAAGCCAGGGAGACACACACGCTTTGGGAGGATCAGCTGTTCTCGGCACAGAGAAGGCATTAGTGTTGGCTGAACGCGAAGTGAGAAACAACAGGTGTGCTTCCTCAGTTTAAGTGCTTACTCCTGAAATAAAAACTGGATATCTATCTTAAAGCGGTAAGAAATCGCTATAAAGAAGTATGATACTGTTTAGCGATCCGGCTTGGGCAACATCTGAAAAAAAGGACTTGATTCTTCCCCGTTTGCCCTCTTCTGGAATGCTGGTTATGGGGAGTTTTATTTTATTCTACCCACTCAGTGAGGGGAGAGATGACCTAGAATTTACTTTAGCCTCTTGATGTCTGGCTTAATGATGGGAAATTATTTTTCGAACTCAGCTTATCTGTCAAACCCAAATCAAAATAGTCAGCCTTTCCCGTCAGTAGAAGCCACTGAAAGTCGGTGGTCTCGGAGGGTTCCAAGAGAACACTGCGGCCCCCACCTGTCTGAACGGTGGCTGCACCCGAGCAGCAGCTGCATTTTCTAGGAGGAAGGCAGGGGTGGAGTGGATGGGGGGGCACAGTCTGAAATGCTATTTGAAACACTTGTTAGCCACTCAAATGGAAGCTACGGGAATAAAGAGGAAGTTGTTCCCTCCCCTTCCCAGAGCCTCTCCACTGAAGAGACACGGGGTCCCTGGAGGAGAAGGTGTCTATTGCCGTGAGGATCTGGGATTCTGGAGTCTGTGGCTGGGGGGAAGGATGTGGTGGGAGTGTCTGGAGAGGAGGGAAGATGAGGTGGCCAGTCCACATGGCAAGGCAAGGTGCTGCCCAGATGGGCCTTGAAATTATGCAGGAGTTCAGGTTCCCAGCCAGGGTAGATGAGCTGCTGGCCCTGAGCCCAGCCCCGCTGCCAGGCCCAGAGAGGGACAAAGGCAAAGGGCGTTGCCTGCCTCAGTGGTACGTGGCCCTCTCCCAAGTCTTCCCAACAAGCATGGCCGCACTTCCTCAGGTAGAGGAAACAAGACACCAGAGGCGTCCCTCACGCTCAGGGACAACGCCCCATTAGTTTCTAACAGAGACACAGCAAGTCCAAGTGTCCAGGTGCCCTCACAGCGCACAACCTTCCATGCAGCCAGGCAACAGCACCCCAATATATTTGGAGTAAAAAGGCAATCTGTGCAGCAGATACATGGATGTCTATTAGTCTCTCTACTTTGAAATATTTCATGGAAACAGCAAAATGGGCAACTGGATTTGTGACAAAGCCTCTCTCCTAGATGTTTTATCATGTAAGGGATTACCAAATGAAACAAGCCGTTCTTTCTCTTCATTTAAACACTGCAATTCTAAAAATTCACAACTAGATATAAGATATTTATTGTTCAGGTGGGCAGGGCCAAATCACTGATCTCTCAGTATCTCTTAGATGGTGAATAGAGTTAAACACAAAAGATACCTCTTGCACAGACCATAACTAGTACTGGTTTCAGATACGGGCCCAGGGACCCATAGCAGCAGCTTCTCCAAGTGCTGAACCTGATTTGGATTCCAGTAGGCTGGGGCTGGGGAAGCCACAGCCCATGAGCCACATCTGGCCTCCTGGTTATTTTTGTAAATAAAGTTTTATTGGCATACAGTCATGTCTATTTATCCACCTACTGTCTACGACTTCTCTCTTGCTGCAACAGCAAGAGTTAAGTAGTTGCAGTAGAGACCACGTGCCCCCCTAAAGCCTTGAATATTTACTATATGGCCCTTTACAGAAGAAGGTTTCCTGATTCTTGTGCCAGGACAACAGTTTCTGGATGAGAGGAAGAAATAATGGAAAACAGGACAGATTTCCCTGATCAAGTCCGATGATGCACTCACAATCAGCAAACCTCCTGAGCCTGCCTTACAAGCGACAGTGAAGGAAGAGGCAAGTTACGACCTCCAGTAATAAAAAGATCTGCGGAGGCAGTCACTGGTGCATCTCAGCATAGGAATAGTCAACAGATGCAACTTCCATCTGGCAACCACAAAGCAGGGTGGGGCTGCAGGGAGAAAGCAGGTGCTCTGTCCCTACAGAATCCCCCTGAGGCCACGCACTCGGAGACTGGGTATAGCAGAGGATGGGAGTGAGCTATGCAGCTGAAAAGGAGATTGATGTTAGGTCTGAATACTGATCTGTCCATAGCCACCTTATCCCCACACACCTCCTCTGCAGAACATCAGTAAACTGAGTGGTTGTGACAAGAAAAAGGGATTCTCCAAAGAAACCAGTCTGTCGAGGAAAAACTAAGGCTGCTAATGCAGGAGCCGGCACCTCAAAGCAAATTCTCTGCAGTTTAGTCTCTAGGGGCCAAAAGTCACAAGAGCCAGCTCTCAGCCAAGGCCTCTAAAGCAAGTGGTCAGCTGACAAGCCCGCCCGCGGCCAGCTGTGCCAGTGCCTCATCCTTGCCTGTGTGAACAAAGAAACCCTTCATCTGAGAAGCAGAGTCTTCCAGTTGGTCTCCTTGTTCAGCTCTTGCCCCTTGTTCCCACACAGCAAATAGGAAGATCCTCTTACTTCCCTACTCAAAACACCCTAGTGGCTTCCCTCAGAATAAAAACTCAAAGCCCAACTAGACTCAGTGGTTCATGCCTGTAATCCCTGCACTTTGGAAGGCCGAGGTAGGAGGATCGCTTGAGGCCAGGAGTTTCAGACTAGCCTGGGAGACACAGTGAGATCTCTTCTCTACAAAAAAAAAAAATACAAAAATCAGCTGGGCATGGTGGTACACACCTGTAGTCTCAGCCACTTGGGAGGCCGAGGCGGGAGGATTGCTCGAGCCCAGTAGTCCAAGGCTGCAGTGAGCTATGACTGCACTACGGCACTCCAGCCTGGGCAACAGAGTGAGACCCTGTCTCTAAAAACAAAACCCCAAAACAACTCCCCCTCCTCGCCAAAATCCCAAAACCCTACATAGGCAGGCTGTTTATAAGACCCTACCCCACCTTGTCTGTGCCCGGCTCCCTACCTCCATCCCTCCCGCTCTGCCTACCCTCACTTCTCCTTAGCCAACTGAACACCTGGCAGTGGACACGACACACTCACTTCCTCCATGGGGCCTGTGCACTACCTGCTGCCTCTGGCTGAGTGAATATCTTGCCCTAGATCTTTGCACTGTGGCCTCCTTCTTGACATTTACATTTCACTTTTCATGTCATCTGCTTGGTTAGACCATCCCTGACCCCTTGAAGCAGCCTCCCAATCTCCAGCAGAGGGGCTGCCAGAGGGTCCTGTCCACCAGCAGTGTGTGGAGCCATGTGAGGGGTTTTGGTTGTCACCATGGTGTTGAGATCCCCAGGGCCACTGCTCTGCAAAGGTGAGACGCTCTCACGCCCAATGTCACTAGTGCCCTGCGGAAAACACCTGCAGCACCGCACTCTGCTTTTGTGCCCTCACTGGAGGCACAGTCCAGGAGTGCAGGAACTCTGCACTCTCCATGGTGCTCAGCACATGCCGGATCTCAGAATGAACCCGCTGGCTGACTGAGAATGAAGGAATCCCCTGGAGGGAAGCCGCAATGTCAGAGAAAACAGCCAAGATAAACAGGAACATGATACAGAGAGAGGGTATGATCCCTCCAGGGGACAGAAGGGGGACCTGACTCCAGAGCCCAGCCTCTGCCACACTGCACAGCTTCCCTGATCTGGACAGTGGCCCCATTCCTTTTTTTTTTTTTTTTTTTTTTTTTTTTTTTTGAGATGGAGTCTCATGCTGTTGCCCAGGCTGGAGTGCAGTGGCGCGATCTCGGCTCACTGCAAGCTCCGCCTCCCGGGTTCCCGCCATTCTCCTGCCTCAGCCTCCTGAGTAGCTGGGACTACAGGCGCCCGCCACCGCGCCCGGCTAATTTTTTTTGTATTTTTAGTAGAGACGGGGTTTCACTGTGGTCTCGATCTCCTGACCTTGTGATCCGCCCGCCTCGGCCTCCCAAAGTGCTGGGATTACAGGCTTGAGCCACCGCGCCCGGCCCAGTGGCCCCATTCCTAATCAGCAGGACAGTCAAAGCGGCTGTGCTCTGTGAAGCAGGTCTGAGAACGGGAGGAAGATGAAGGGAGAACCTTGATTTCCATATTATTTATTTATTTATCTATTTATTTTTTGAGACGGAGTTGCACTCTGTCACCCAGGCTGGAGTGCAGTGGTGCAATCTTGGCTCATTGCAACCTCTGCCTCCCGGGTTCAAGGGATTCTCCTGCCTCAGCCTGCTGAATAGCTGGGACAGCAGGCACATGCCACCGCGCTTGGCTAATTTTATTTTTTATTTTTTTAAAAAAATTTTTAGTAGAGATGGGGTTTCACCATGTTGGCCAGGCTGGTCTTGAACTCCTGACCTTAGGTGATCCGCCCGACTCGGCCTCCCAAAGTGCTAGGATTACAGGCGTGAGCCACTGCACCCAGCTGTATTACTGTATTTTTTAACCATGTGTGTTTTGGCCCCCAAATAAATAAATAAATAAGAGAAAATGTCTATAAAAGACTAGGAGGACAAAAGGTCTTAACCGCTCTTGGGTCTGTCCAGGTCCCACTCTTACGGGCAATGCAGTCTTTCTCATATGGGTATCAGGTGTAGGCCAACCACAGACCAAACAGCAGACAGGGCCTCCCTCCCATCTCACCACACACTCCCTCTTCTTCTCGCTCTTCTCTTTTGCCAATATATGCCTTCTCTTCCTTTAAATTTCACCTTAAATTTGATATTTCATATGAAGAGTGATAGCTAACAAAATACGTTAAACTAAATTAAATACACTCACATAAGAATTATTTTGGAAAATACTGTTAGGGTCTGAAGTAGCTCTGTCCAGCAGAACTTTCTGTGAAGCTGCAAATGTTCCACATCTGCTGGTCCACAGAGTAGCTGCTGGCCACATGTGGCTACTGAGCATCTGAAATGTGGCCTGTGCAACTGAGGGACTGAATTATTTACATAATTTTAACTTTCATTAATTTAAATTTAAATTTAAAATAGCCATATGCAGCAAACAATGAACATCTTGGCCAGGGCAGGTCTAACCCCTTCAGAGCCCCTTAGTACTTTGATTTTACTACTGGGCAATGCCAGCCCTTGGTCAGAGCTAACAACTGCAGGCTGCAGGGCATCTGAAATTAATCTCTTGAGGGCCATTTTTGTTGTTGTTGCTGTTGAGGTGGAGTCTCACTCTGTCACCCAGGCTGGAGTATAGTGGTGCGATCTCAGCTCACTGCAACCTCTGCCTCCCAGGTTCAAGCGATTCTCATGCCTCAGCCTCCCGAGTAGCTGGGATTACAGGTGCCTGCCACTGCGCCCAGCTAATTTTTGTAGTTTTAGAGGAGATGGGGTTTCACCATCATGGCCAGGCTGGTCTTGAACTCCTGACCTCGTGACCCACCCGCCTGGGCCTCCCAAATTGCTGGGATTATAGGCATGAGCCACCGCGCCCGGCCGCTCAATCTTATATTAAAAAAACATATACCAGACAGTGTGGTGGCACGCACCTGTAATCCCAGCTACTTGAGAGGCTGGGGCAGGAGAACAGCTTGAATCCGGGAGGCGGAGGTTGTGGTGAGCCAAGATCGCGCCACTGCACTCCAGTCTGGGTGACAGTGTGAGACTCCATCTCAAACACACACACACACACACACACACACACACAAGATGAAGAAAAAGCCAAATGTCCTTAATAAAGCAATTTTTTCCCCTTCTGGAGAGCTTAATTTCCAGGCTTGTTCTCTCACTCCCCCAGGTGGAGAACATGAAGATGACAATGTTGTCTGGGTTTGGGAAGCAGCACTTGTTTCACTGCAGGAGCACTGGAGAGTCTCTGCTTAACACAACACACTGATAGGAACGTGCGAGGTGCTTAGATAGGACGTTGTGCTAAACCAGACACCGCTGTGCCCTGCCCTTCGGCAGGTACCCAGTGTTTTAGGAAACACTGGAGACCTGTCTTCAAATGGAAATATTCCAGATGAATCTTCCTGTGATTTAGGAAAACATCACCGCATTTCATGTTGGTGGCAGACGGACTCACTCAGCTCCGCTAAGGATGCAGGTGGAAACCCTTCCACCATCACATGGCAGGGCCATAAGCTGCTGTTCACCCTGCTGTTGCTTTAATGTAGCAACTTTGAGCATCTTTCTTGAACTGGAAAACTTCAGATTTCATATCATTTGCTTGATGAGCTCTTTCTAGAATTGCATATACTGTAGCGAAGCTTTTACTGAAAGAGGGAGAGGAATGCTGATCTTATCTACTGGCCTTAACCATAATACACACCCTAGGATCCACTGGCTTTCTGGAGCTCCATAATTTAGTGGTGAGCCTGTGTCTGCTTAGATGCTTTAAAGCATCTGATTTTCTCACCCAAAACTCCAGGTGGCTCTTTACATGAAATGGCTTCCATCTTGTCCCATCCACTCAAGGACAACAAGATCTAACTGAATGGGGGCCAAGTTACTCCTAAGTATACTGGATGTCCAGAAGCAACAGGTGCTACACTTCAAAAATGATGGGAACGGCCAATACTTCCGTTCCTAACAGGTCAATACTTCCTTATTCTTTTTTATCTCCTCAATCCTCAACACAGTGCTCGCACAGAACAAGACGTGCTCAAAACAAAACCTATCTTATAAAACACATTAAATAGATATGTAACTATGCTCTGAGAAACATTCCCAAAATAAATTTAAATTAAGATATACAAAGCACAAAAGATCACAGGGAAACCTTTACAGTCACTGCCACATACCAACATTTAACAACAGACTGCACAAATGATGCTGGTGCCTTCGATTATAACACCATATTTTTATGGTATCTTTTCTATGTTTAGATACACAAATGCTTGCCATTGTGTTACAGGTGCCTACAGGGTTCAGTACAATGACATGCTGCACAGGTGTGTAGCCTGGAGTGACAGGCTATTCCCTAGGCCCTAGGTGTGTAGCAGACTGTACCACCTGTTTGTGTTAAGCACATGCCATCATGTTTACAAAATGACAACATCGCCTAACAGCGGAGCCCTCCGAATGTACCCCCCTCATTAAGCGATGCGTAGCTGTATTTAAATGGAAATCCTATTTTGAAATGCTTTAATTAAAATAAGATCTTATGAGGTTATACTTTTTACCACTGACCTTTTAACCATGATCTTATGAGACTACACTTTTTTCCACTAAGTATGTAAAAGAAAACTAAGAAAAAACCAAAATACTCTAGTTTTTAAATTTTTCACAAGACATTAGAAAAAGACCTAAATACCATAATCTTCTGCTTTAGAATAATGTTATTTATTTAAAATGAATTACACTGAATAAAAATTCTACATTAAAATTCCCTTATTGGATCAAAAAAGTGATATATAAGCCTCTTAATAAACAAGTTGTTTTATTGTTGTTGCTAATTTACAGTATCAGAAAAATCAGCAACCTAACTGATTTGAAGGTCTCCTTTTCAGTACTTTCAGAACCCACCAACTCAATACTTCTTGACTCTAGGTCCTAATATATACGGCAAGATCAAAGAAGAATCAAACTCAACTGATGCCTTCGAGGACTGAATCTAGCTAGGAAGGCAAGTCACAGGGGAACAAAGGTCATCTAACACAGTATACGTGGCAGAGAACTATGCACAGCCAGCCACTGGTCTAGTAAGTAATTGCTATAAGCATTTAAAAGATGGAAAACGCACAGTCCAAGATGGTGAGAAACAGCTTCACTGACGTTTCTGGATAGATGAGCTTAAGTTGGAGCTACAAAGATGAAAGGGGCCGGGCACGGTGGCTCATGCCTATAATCCCAGCACTTTGGGAGGCTGAGGAGGGCAGATCACGAGGTCAGGCGATCCAGACCATCCTGGCTAACATGGTGAAACCCCATCTCTACTAAAAATACAAAAAAATGAGCTGGGTGTGGTGGCAGGCGCCTGTAGTCCCAGCTACTTGGGAGGCTGAGGCAGGAGAATGGCATGAACCTGGGAGGCAGAACTTGCAGTGAGCCAAGATTGCGCCACTGCACTCCAGCCTGGGTGACACAGCGAGACTCCATCTCCAAAAAAAAAAAAAAAAAAAAAAAAAAAACCACACACACAAAAAAAACGATGAAAGGAGTCAGATGGCCAGCAGAGGATGGGGGAAGAGTATTCTAAAACAGTGGTTCTCAAAGTGTGGTCTGGGGACCGGAGGGTGTCCCTTGACCCTTTCAGGGGTCCACAAGGTCAAAACTGCTTTTATGATAACATGAAGACGTGATTTGCCCTTTAAAGTGTCATTATGGGGAGTTTTTCACAGGCTACACATACAAAATCAGAACAGCTTGCGTGCAGGGGCAGACAGCTACCTTCGACAGAGCCAGATGTTAAAGAGATTTGCAAAAACAGAGCCATGCCACTTTTCTCAGCAAATTAAAAAAAAAATTCTTTCCACATAAATGTTTTTTATGCCGACATGTGATGGGTGTTATTGTTATTATTAGCTGAACTATTTAAAAACTTTCAGCTTTAATTTCTAAGGAAAAATATCAGTATATATACATAACCCACTAAATAAAAGCTCTTTGGGGTGCTCGATCATTTTGAAGAGTATAAAGGAGTGATCCCCCTTCTGTGTAAGCACTCACTGCTGTTCTAAAGGAAATACAATGCTGAGATGTATATGTGCCAGGCATGGTTTGTAAGCAAATGTACATACTCCATAGTGCAGTGGCTCAACAGGGGGCGATTTGATCCTCCAGGAGATGTTAGGCAATGTCTGGAGGCATTTTGGTCGTCACACTTGGTGGGGGCCGTGGGCCACTGGCATTGAGGGGTAAGGCCCGGGACGCTGGTGAATGTCCTACAAAGTACAGGGCCACTGGGCAGCCCCGCGACAAAACATCTGGCCCCACAGTCAAGTATTCCGATTGGAACCCTTGGTCTAGAGCGGTGGAGGTCACAAAGGAGGTACCTGGGGTCTACCGACCTTGCAGCTTGTGATGTAGGACGGGAATGGGGGCTAGAGGAGGGAGCCACTTAAGGAAGAACCCACCACTCTCTCATGCCCCAAGGGCAGCAAGCTCAGGACAGCTGCTTGCTAACAACCCCAAAGCTCAGGGCTGCGCTGCGGCTGCAGTGGCTGCGGGGATGGATCCGCCCTGCAGCACCTCTTTCCCATGCCCCTGGGAAAGACCATGGGGAGGCGCTGGGAAGAGTGAGCCAAGACGCGGCAATTAAAAGCAAAGGATTCCATTTGCTCCATAATCATTACATATGAATTTCAAAAAGATTTTTAAAGTATTATTTCTCTTGGTCTTCTCTGGGTTTCACTGAAGTTCAGCTTAGGGTTATATGGAAAAAGTTGGGAAAAGACTGATGGAAGCGAAGGCATGGGAGGTTCTAGCGCAAGCCCCAAGCTCGGAAGTGAGCCTACAGGGTGTCAGGAGCCCTCCTTGGAGGGGTCATACCGAACAAAAGGACTGTCCTTGTCTTCCTCCCACTAACTCAGGTGAAAACTTGCTACAGAGACTGTGAAAAGAAGGAGTATTTCTTGCAAAGATATTTTTCATAAAAATGTTGTTAACATTTAATGGGTGTATTATTAGATAAATATTTTTTAAATTTCAGTTTTAATTTCTAAAAAAATTACTCCTCGCCTAGCGCCTATGCGACCCGAGGCGACTGTCAGTCTCCCTAGGTCTAGACCATCAGAGTGGTGGCACCGGAATGTAAAGGGAGAGATTATAACAGGAAAAAAGTTGTTACTAAAGGTAGAAGGTGGCAAAGCTAGCTAAGGAGTTGGAGAGAGGATTGTTCTTTCTCTTCAGCAACAGATATTATGTAAGAGTTGCTGTAGAGACTTTCAAACAAAACTCAGCTGAAGCAGGTGTAAAATACATGACAATACTCAAACAACCTTTAATGTGTTTAAAACAAATCACTTTACAAAAAGCATTAACACTTTTAAAAATGTAACATTGGACACAGTACACAAACTTAAAAGAAACAACACCCACCTATGGTCTGATCTTACAAAATGGACTTGAAGAATCTCAGAGCAATTTATTAACATTCCAAATAATCAGAAAATGTGCCTAGTTATGTTTCCACAGATTTGAATGTTACACTGAGAACAGATGCTCAAAAGTGAGTCTCCTTTGTTAATCTCCACAGAATTTTCCAACTTCAGGTGACCCATGAGCCCATTTGTTGCCTCGTTCCTTAGACTTCCTATGAAATAAATCAGCAATAAGGAGTGGGAAGAAACTTTTATTTCCAGGACACATGTACATAAGCAACAAGTCAAAATTAACCATTCTATCTGAAAGAGAAGAAACATGTACCAACACATGTCATTCAAAGAGAAGTTTCTAGAATAAGGCAAAAGTTACAGGGCAGCAGTTATGACCTTTGACAGAATTTTGCTACACTGAAAGATACAGCCTGCCATACCTGCAGGGAAAATGTCTTTCAAGAAGGATAGCACCCCATCTGTCCCATACATTTAAAAAGAGCCTAATCTTAAACTCATCCAATCATTTTAGGGATGAGAAAACAGGGTCACACAAATTAGGTGACATCATTTATGACAAAGCAAGAATCGGCATGTTTATTTTCTAACCCCCAGGCTGAAATATTTTCCACTCTACCACTCTATCCTATACTCCAGGACTTTATCTTTCTTACTGAAAAACCCAAACCATCAAATATCCCCTTGTTCTACCCAAGAATTGTTCTGCAACATACGCCACCTGCTTTCTTGCTTTCTATGAGGCTGAAGAATAGCCAGGCAGGATTTTATTATACGGATTTGCCATATACTTGAAGTAGTGTGTTACGTCAATCAGAGGCCAGCTTCTTGAATGCTTTCTCTGTTGGGATTATTTCCATGCCGTCTGGCTGCTCTGCCCTGGGCAGGTCCCTGCTTTGCACATCTCTTAAGGCTGTGAAGCCCCAAGTAGGGTAACTGTCCCATCAGAAGGTGAGTTCACTGGGTAATGGGAGCAACTGCTCATTGTGAAGGTGACATGATGTTAAAAGGCTTGAAAGGGGCTGGGCGTGGTGACTCACATCTGTAATCCCAGCACTTTGGGATGCTGAGGTGGGCGGATCACCTGAGGTCAGGAGTTTGAGACTAGCCTGGCCAACATGGTAAAACCCTGTCTCTACTAAAAATACACACACACACACATAAATTAGCTGGGCATGGTGGCAGGAACCTGTAATCCCAGCTACTTGGGAGGCTGAGGCAGGAGGATCACTTGAACCCGGGAGGTGGAGGCTGCAGTGAGCCAAGATCACACCATTGCACTCCAGCATGGGAACAAGAGCAAAACTCGGTCTCAAAAATAAAATAAAATAAAATAAAAGGGCTTGAAAGCAGCATGGGGCTGTCAAGCCTATTTAAACCGTTCAGGTTAAAATATTCAAGTTAAGAGTAATACTGAAAGAGAGGAGAGGGAAAAAGTGTGCAATAATGGTTTAATTCACCTGCATGAGTCAATCATATTTGGTAAGTGGGTGGAACTAGAAGTGAAGCAGTCAGCTGAAGACTGAGGGGAAAAAAAACAATAATAAAAAAGTTAAGGGTCAACTCAAAGGTCAAATGAACAGAAGTGTCCCAATTTGTATTCCTGAAAAACAATTTACACAGTGATCTGCCAAGTGTCAAGCTTAATATGCCATGTTGCCTCTGGTATCCTTATAAGGAAGCAGTGAAGGGCCCAACATTTCAGTATTTTTCAGTGGTAATTTCAAGCTCTGTAGCTCCAGCTCTTAGACAGTAGCACTAGAAAAAATACAAAAAGACAAGTGGGGCATCATACTCAGGCACTGCAGGCTACACCGCAGGTCTTACATGGCTGGCAAACTGCTTTCAAAACACACATTTTACATAGTAGTGGTTTTGGTATCTTTGAGTTACTGACAGACTTTTCAGGTTTAAACTTAACATTATTCATCCTTACAGCCAGGATCTTCCTACTAAAAATAGGAATAAATGAAATATACACACTGATGCTCCTATCCCTAAAGTAAGAGGATATAGGTACGTTAGCAAGAAAGTTATGGGGAGAAGAAATCTTAGCAGTTTTAATGAAAGATCAAAAGACCAAAAAAAAAAAAAAAAGGCATATCGCATACACCTCCATGAAGCACCTACGTTTCATCTTCATCTAAACGAATTTAGTCAAAAGGGTGACAGGGAAGAAATAAGCAAGTGAAATCCAAGCATGGCATAGTAAACCTCAGTTGTCTGCTATAAAGACAGGGAGGGACAGACTGGCACAAATGATCCTAACTATTGACATTTAAGGAACCTTTTGGATTTCTGCTTTTTGCTTTGGGGAGGGCAACAGATTTGCTGGAATAAACCACCTGCTGAAGAGGAGGGAGGTTCAGAATACACCAAGTGATAGAAAAGAGAGAACGCAGAGCTAAAAAAAAGTCCACTGCAGATCATCGCCAGTTCACTGTGCTTCCCAGACAGAACTGAACTCATTCTAATTTGGCTTACAGGAGGAAGTCTGACACTGGCAAATAAATGTCGTTTGTGATAAGACTGGGACCTCAATGATCCAGCTCTGGAGAAATGACACTCTATTAAGCCAATTATCTGCTACCCATGGATTCAAAAGGACCCATCAGCTCTGCCTGGGTCCACGCAGCTCCTGAACCCTTGGCCCCAGGTGCTCCAGTTCAACAATAAATCACAAGGAAGAAAAGGCAAAGGAAAGTGGTGACTCTGCAAATCCTCTGAAGGCACTTCACGGTGTGAAGGAACAGTATCAACCTTGTTCAAGTAGATGCAGTCCTCACTTGGCATTCCAGCTGTTCCTCAATGAGGCCAAAGCCAAGAGGCAAAGAAATTCACAAGTGGCCAATGCACGCGCGTGCACGCACGCAGGCGCGCACACACACACACACAGAATGTGAACAACAATAACATATCAAAATCAGGTAAATTTTTCAAATACCAACATTACGGGGGAAAGAGGCCAAGGAATCATCAACAGAAATAGGGAGCTAGCCCAGGACGTCAGTAGCAGAGATAGTATGAAGGAAAACAAAGGTGATGGAAGAAAAAGAACCAACCACTGAGTCGCCTGGCAGCTTGCAAAGAAGTGGCGGTGGCGGGGGATGACCCTAAAGCTAAAAGCAACATAGCAACACCCACCATAGACCCCATAACACCAACCTATACAGGAGGGCTGCTGGGTTTGAGGTGTGGGAAATGAACTTAAAAATACCAGTTCCAGGCTGGGCACAGCAGTGGCTCAGGCCTATAATTCCAGCACTTTGGGAGGCTGAGGTGGGCAGGTCACGAGGTCAGGAGTTCAAGACCAGCCTGACCAACATGGTGAAACCCCATCTCTAATAAAAATACAAAAATTAGCCGAGCATGGTGGTGGGCACCTGTAATCCCAGCTACTCAGGAGGCTGAGGCAGGAGAATCGCTTGAACTCAGGAGGCAGAAGTTGCAGTGAGCTGAGATCGAGCCACTGCACTCCAGCCTGGGTGGCAGAGTGAGACTCCATTAAAAAAAAAAAATTAGCTGCATGTGGTGGCATGTGCCTGTGGTCCCAGCTACTTGGGAGGCTGAGGTAAGAGGATCACTTGAGCCTGGGAGGTGAGGGGTAGCAGTGAGCAGAGATTGAGCCACTGCACTCCAGCCTGGGTGACAAAGTGAGACCCAGTCTCAAAAACAAACAAACAAAATACCCCCAAAAGACCCACAAACCAACTCCATAGGCAAGCACAGTTTTCATAAAATCATTAATAGTTTTCCAAAGCAAAACAGTAAATACCTAAACAACTAAAATTGAGGGTTATGAAAGACACCACAAAAAAAAAAAAACCTCACAGAGAGAAGCATTTTAGAAGATTCTAGGCTTTATCACTCTCAGTTTTTCTACCTTAAGTTAAAAGCTGTGTATGAAATACAAAGTCAATATTTGATGACAGTTACCTCTGATTCTACTGTGTCTTGTCCTTCTTTTGAACTTTTTCCACTCTTTCCTGCTTTTGGTGATTCCTGGTAAACATCAAGCAAAGGCAATTAGTCTTCTCACTTTTTAGACAGGTAAATATCAGATAAGCCAAATGCAGTTTTAAAAGTGATTTATTTATACAACTTAACTAGAGCTTCTGATATTTTTAATTCATCCCATTAGGAAATTCTATATCACATTGTTTAGGATTCCAACAGTGCAATGCCCCCCACCCCCCATTCAGATTCCTTTCGTTTTATCTGCATTTGAGGTTGAAAACTTCAAGCAGAAAACAGATATATCCAATTTTACACAGTGCTTCTGGCATTTTGAGATCCATATCACATCCCTTTCTTCCTTCCCACCCTAAACCCTATGAGTGAGGATTTCTGGGGTGATAATGAAACGCTACAGAGCTCCACCTGAAGCAGAAACATACCCGCCCCCCTCGAATGCAAACGCAGCACCCTTGCTCGCAGCCCTCACCGCCGCCGCCACCCAGGATAATAATAGTGTTTGAGAGCCTCACAGCGTCCCTCTGGGGCGGCACAGAATTCCTTACCAGCTTTCAGCGGGGTCCCTTCCCGCTCCCTTTCCCCCGTCCAGGGGTCCCTCCCCAGGAGTCTACAGCCCCCATCCCTGAAGCTCCTTTCCGGGAGACTGCGAGGCTGCGAAACCCCTCGGCGGCCGCACCTGCCCGCCCAGGCCCACGGCGCGCTGTCGGGGGCCGGCGCCCCTCCGACCCTCTCCCCGGGCCGCGCCCTCCCTCCACGCTCAACCCCGGCCCGTCACGAAGGTCCCCGCGGCCCGGGCCTGGGCCCCGCGGTTCCGGCGCGATCCCCGGGCTCCCCGCCCCCACCAGGCTTGAGGGCGAGAGAAGCCAGGGGATGCCTGGCCCGGCCGCCCTCGGGGACGGGGAGCCCGCGGTGTCGGGCGGGGAGGCTGAGCCGGGGCCCGGGCGCAGGACCCCGGTGCCGTCGCGCCCTCCCGCGGCAGTCCCTCCCCGCTACCTCCGTCCCGCGGCCGGGCCCGGACTCACTTTCTCCTTCTTGTTTTTATTCGGCATGGCTGGAGCGGGCCACCTCCGCCGCCGCCGCCCCTGCCGCCGCCTGCCCCCGCAGCAGCAGCGCCCCCACCCCGGCCGTCGCGCCCCCGCGGCCGCCGCCGCCGCCGCCGCCGCCGCCGCCCGGGGACTGAGTCGTTCGCTCGCTCTCGCTTCCCCTTTTCCAGGCTCCCAAAGGCTGCGGCAGCCGCGGCGGCGGCGGCGGCGGCGGCGGCAGCGGCGGCGGCGTCTCTCCGCCCCTCCCCCGGCCGGCCCGCCCCGCCCCTCCCCACCCCCGGCCGGCCGCCCCGCCCCGCCCGCTCGCCTCTCGCCCCGCCCCCGCGCCCGGGCCCGCCCCGCTGCCCTCAACAGCGCCCTGCCATTGGTCGACGCGCCCCCACGTGCCCTAACGCTCCCCGCTCCCCCCACCCTCTCCGCGCGACCCGTTCACACCCGCGCTCTCCGTCGCGAGTCGCCGCGAGCCGCCGCGAGCCGGCCTAAGGCAGGCCGCGGCCTCAGGGCACGGGCCTGGCCGCAGAGCAGAGCCGAGCCAAGTCAGGGGAGGGAGCGTGTGGCTGCGATTGCGGTGATAGGGCCGTGGCCCGCTGTGGAGGCGCAAGACAGAGCGTGAGACGTAGGAAATGCACATTTGAAATGTATGGCAACAACTTCTGCAGCCGGCGAGGCGTGAACCGCGGCCTCCTGGCCTCGCCCCCTCACCGCCGCAGGTCTCGCTGCAGTCAAGAGTGCCCCGCACGCTTTGCACTGAGGCGCACAGAGAGGCCCGGGAACCGAGAGAGCGGCTGTTTCGCGGGACCCCGCTAGGCCCCGCCTCCCCTCCCCTCCCTCCCTCTCCTCCCCTCAACCAGCCCCCAACCCCTCCCCTCCCCTCCCCTCCCCTCCTCTCTCCTCCCCTCAACCAGCCCCCAACCTCTCCCCTCCCCTTCCCTCCCCTCCCCTCAACCAGCCCCCAACCCCTCCCTCCCCTCGACCAGCCCTTGCCCTCGACCGGCCCCTCCCCCCGACCGGCCCCTCCCCTCGACCGGCCCCTCCTCTCGACCGGCTCCTCCCCTCGACCAACCCCTCCCCTCGACCAACCCCTCCCCTCGACCAACCCCTCCCCTCGACCAGCCCCTCCCCTCGACCGGCTCCTCCTCTTGAATAGCCCCTCCCCTCACCAGCTCCACCTTCCGTAGATCCTCCCTCGAGGTCCCGCCCATCCGACAGGCCCGTCCCTCCCTAGTTGGTCCCGCCCTCCGCAGTTTCTCTCGTAAGGTCCCGCCTACCCGACAGCCCCGCCCTTTCCTGGTTGGTCCCGCCCTCCGCAGCTCTTCCGTCGAGGTCCCACCCACCCGACAGCCCCGCCGCTCCCCGTTGGCCCCGCCCCCCGCAGCTCCTTCCGCGAGGTCACGCCCACTCGTGCAGCCTCTCTCCTCCGGCCTCGGCCCCGCCCACCGAGGCCAGGCCTCGAACACTTGGTGGCCGCTGCGCCAATAGGATTTTATTTTTATTCTTTAATTTGACTGGATCGTAAATGGTAAGGAAACCTCTGCATGATGACTGGGAGTCACCTGATTTCTCTCCCCTCGTTAATAGCTGTGAGGAGGGGGTGTCCCAGGGAAAAACGTTAACTTTTTAATACAGTACTTCCGCAGTCCACCTCGTTCCCAGAACTATTGGAGACGCTAATGACAGGCGTCCCGGATTGCGGAAATGCATTAGGTAGTAAGACTCTAGGAGTGTACGGATTTCACGTGCGAGAGGCATTGGTGCTTCACCTGTGATGATGAAGGAGCTACATCTTAACTGGCAGCTTAAAAATCATCGCGTTCTCTTAGTCCCTGGGGTTTTGTTCTTGGAAGTTGCCAGGCAGAGCATTTTCGATTATTCTCAGCAGTTCTGCAATGGGAAAGCTGAAAGACAGGGGATAAGAAAAAAAAGATCTAAAGTGAGGAATGTTGTGGGAGGTCCAGAAAGTAAGTTGTGTTTGCGCGTGTCTGAATGTCTATGGGCTCTTAGACGAGTATCTGTAGGTAAGCAGGACAGCCTCAAACAGCTATTTGTGTGGAATAAATGGCTTTTTTTATTAATAATTTAGGTGGGTTAATGGTGTCTCCAAAACAATTTTGAGGATGGAGCGATGCCCCTAGTTAACTTAATAACATTTTAAAAATAAAATATATGCTTTCAATTTAATAAGCCCAAGATATATCCATATCAAAAAAGGAGTAGCTCTGAAACTATTGGTTTATGGCCATGAACTCTTAGGGAGGCTTAGAGGCTTCTCTGAGACAAGCCTATGCCACCAAAATACTTGTATCATAGCTCCTGATCCGGTGTTGCATACAATTCATTCATTCGACCCACATTTGTTGGATAACTATTATGTGCAAAGCATGATGCCAGAAATTTCATGGTGAACAAGGCACTACCCTTGTCCTCAAAGAATTCACATGCTTTCATGGAAACAGAAGAAAACCAGCAATCAGAAGGACATGACATGTGATAAATCTGCAGGACTGGGATGAGGGGGGTCAGGCTTGGAAGCATGACAGAGCACTGCACAGGACGTTTTGTTATGGCCAGAGATGAGACTGAAGGAACAACGACGCTGAATTAAGACTGGTAGACCTTGCCAACATATTGTACTTCTTTTTGAATGCATTTCAGGGTCACTGACAGATACTGCAGTGGGGAGTGATGTACTCACATTTGCATTTTAGAAGACATCGGTGGTAGGAGTGTGGAGAAGGAGGTGAGGGTGGGAGTAAAAGCAGGAGGCAGAAAGAGCAATCAGCATCCAGCTATGGTTCAGGTAGGTGCCGGGGAAGCATCTCCACAGCAACACGGGGAAGGATTGCTGACGCGACAGAGAGCCAGAATCGAGGATAAAAGGCGAATGCTCATGCTTGTAGTTTGGGCAGCACAGTGAATGGTGAGGAAGGGATGCAAGTAGAGGGCATGTTTGCAAGGGAACAAGACTGCAGTTTGGGACACATCGCTGTGTCCGCAAAAGGTAGGTAGAGGTGTCCAAGATGGCAACTGGAAATATAGCATAGAGGACTAGTTGCATGTCAGGTTAGGGGTTTCTCAGGTCAGTTTAGAGTTTGAGGGAAAGCACAGGGACAAGGTACCAGCAAAGCTGCCTAGTTACCATCCAGTGACCTTGAAACTATAGCAACCAGAGAAATCTGACTCAACACCATTGCCTGCACACCTGCATGTGTACCTCGCCGGCCATTGGACTGGCTTCATCTGCCCACGTTAGGGAGGACCATCTTTAATTACAGTTACTGACTGCTCTAGAAGACACTGGGTTTCATGCAGTGTCCTGAGTGCTGTGGTATTTACAGGAACGCTAAAGATAGATATATCTCCTGCTTCCAAAAGAAGGGATTCAGGACAGGCTATTGAGATGGGATATAAAGCCATCATGTGGCTGTGCATGTGTGTGCACACACACTTGGGTGCGTTCTTGTGTGTGTGTCTGAGGGTTACTTAACCTCTTCCAGGATGGCCCCACATTCCATGTGCATGAAGGCACTGCTCGCATTCACACAAAACTCCTTTTCTTCCAACCCCTGCTCTTCTGGGACACTTTTTTGAGATGGTCCCTGATATAGTTAGGATATTTATCCCCACCCAGATCCCACGTTGAAATGTAATCCCTGATGTGGGAGGTGGGCCTGCTGGGAGGTGTTTGGATCATGGAGGCAGATGCCTCATGAATGGCTTGGGCCATCCCTTTGGTGATAAGTGAGCTCTCGCTTGGAGTTCACATGAGATCTAGTTGTTTAAAAGTATGTGGCACCTCCCCCCACCTTGAGCCTGCTTTCACCATGTGAAAGTGCCCCCTTTGCCTTCCACCTTGAGTGAAAACTCCCTGAGGCTTCACCTTAGAAGCCGAGCAGATGCCAGCACCATGCTTCCTGTATAGCTTGCAGAACCATGAGCCAATTAAACCTCTTTTCTTTATAAATTACCCAATCTCAGGTATTTGTGTATAGTGATGCAAGAATGGACTAATACAATCTCTAAAAACCCAAACATACTTTTTCCATGTCTGTCTTCTCTGTACGTTGGATTGCTGTATTTGTGCCCCTGAGGTCTCTGGAGGATCAGAGAGGTTCCCACAGGACTGAGGTCTTTGGCCTCACTGCAGCCACCAGCCACAGCCCTACAATGTTCACTGCTTCGCTCTGGATAACATAAGTGGTGCATATGAGCAGCGCAGAGAGAAGGTGGCCCTTGACTCAGAATCAGCCCTGCACCCTTCCCTGCGTCTGCCCTCAGAAACCCTTCCTGCGTCTTCTCTATGAAGATGTCTGCAGCACAGCTGGCCCTGCCTGTTCCTCTGAGGCTGGTGTGGATCTGCCCTGCCCGCCAGGCTACAACTTTGGTCACCCTGCCCAGAAAGCCTTCTCTCTTGGCTCTCACAGACCCCGGCCCATGGACTTAGGTTTCTTGATGTTCCTAGGCCTTCTGGGCATCCAGGCAGTCTTGCATACTTGGATTTTCAGCTGAGTTTCCTAGGGGCAATGATCATGTCTCAGGCATTCTGTGTGACTCAGTGCCTAGCGTTTAAAGAAACTAATTCTAGCTGGGTGTGGTAGCTGACACCTATAATCCCAGCACTTTGGGAGGCCAAGCTGGGAGGATTCCTTGAGCCCAGAAGTTCAAGAGCAGCCTGGGCGTTGTGGCATGCATCTGTGGTCCCAGCCACTCAGGAAGCTGAGGCAGGAGGATTGCTTGAGCCATCACTGCAGATAGAGGCTGCAGTGAGCCGTGATCATGCCGCTGAACTCCAGCCTGGGTGACAGAGCAAGACACTGTTGCATCTCAGACTTGTTTCTGACTTTATGCCACTTTTCTTTAACTGCTGTCTTTCTCCAGCTTTGTAGTGTGCTTATGGGCCCTCCTCTGTCTGTATCACTAGCTCCCCAGCCCCTCCTCCTCACCTCTCCTAGACCAGGGCTACCTGGATTGGGTAGTGACTTCCTTTCGGGCATCCCTGAGGCCTCCCCAAAAACTAGATGTTCATCACATCTGCTCCTCCCAACTTTCCTCACTTCCTTTCCACGAAAATGTCATGAAACACGTATTTTGTACTGAATTTGTATCTATTTATTCATGCACCAGACTCCTTCCACTACAAATTTGTCTGCAGAGTTGGAGTACAGAGTATGTTAAGTCAGATTACATTTGAATTAATTATCCATATATTGAGTGCGGATCACACTCTGGGCATGTATCAAGCACTCAGTAAGTTTAACAAGTGGACCATGATTTGAAGTGAGGTGCCATTTGGTTCTGAGGAGTCCAAGAAAATACCCAAAAGTTAGTACTTTCGGGCACAAGGGCACCCAGAGAGCTTATTAGATTAAGCCAGGCATCTTGTTTGGCCCCTGTAGAGCTTTGAAAAAATGCCGCGAGCCAGTTAGTCCCCAACAGATGGGAATAAATGCTGCAGGTGCCTGGAGTACTTTCCCAATGAGATCCAAAAGGTAGAAAGAAATCTGTGAAAGTTTCAAAAACTGAAAATTTCATAGATTATTCTAAAAACTGTGGAAGTTCTAAATAATTCTAAAAATGTCTTAATACAATTTTGTATCCAAGTATTGAAGAAAAATGGAAAACAACACAAAATAATTCATTTTCATATACATGGAGTGAAATACAATCCCTTTCTTTTTTCCTCCCAAATCCCCAAGTCCAGTGGAGGAGATAAGACAGGACAGAAATAACTTAACCCACGGTGGCGGGAGAAGCGCACCGTAAGAGCATTAGCGAGCAGGATTGGGGGCTTTCAGAGAGGAGACGTATTCAATAGAGCAGCAGAGAGCTTGCTGGAAGGGAGGGTGTGGATAATCAGCTGCAGCGTGTTCACCTGCTGACTTTCAGTTCTTGTCCTAAGTTTGGGTGATGGTTTTAACAGGCTGGAACAGATGACCCAGTCAGAGGATTTAATTGGAAATAAATGAATCAAAGGTCCATGCACAGAGGCATGCAAAGGCCACGCCAGGGACGAGGGAGTGGGAAGCAGGCAGGGGCAGTGGCTGTGGGAGCTGTCCTTGTTCCCAGGCCTCACTGGGCAGAGGGAGGCAGAGGTCATGCCAAAGCCTGGTGTAGCCAACTCATTGTCATAGTCCCCATCGGTGTGCAGGGATGGAGGCCAGGACAGGTGAAGACACACCCCACCCTCTCGCTTCTCCCCTCCTCTCTCTCACCAGTGGCTCCCATTTTGCTGACCCACTTGAGCCAGAGAGCCAGGAAGCCCAGTGAGGCATCCCTTGATGTCCTGCTCTAGGGAGGAGAAGGGTGAGGAGTGGCTGTCAAGGGGGCCTTAGGTGGAGAATAACTTGGTGTCATGGCAGAATGGGAGATCTGGAATTAGGAGACTTGGGTTTGTGCAGACTCTGTGTGCGTCTCAAAACCTTTAACCTAATGGTTCTGAAACAGGAGTGATTCTGCCCCCCAGGGGACACTGGTGATGTCGGGAGACATTTTTGATTGTCACAACTGGGTCGGGGGGAGGGCTACCGGCATCTAGTGGGTAGAAACCAGGGATGCCACTATACATCCAACAATGCACAGGACAGCCACACACAACAGAATCCTCTGGCCCAAAAGACACTAGTGCCGAGGTGGAGAACCCCTGGTCTAAACTCACGAAAAGCAGATGTGACACAACATGCCCTGCCCTCTCTGCTGGTTACCAAGAGCATCACAGAAGACAGTGGGCATGGAAGCCAGAACTGTGCCACAGACTTCATTTAAGGAGAATTTCTTGGTCTGGATGGAACTCCACAGTTTGCTGAATGCACTTCACTGCCTATCCCCCACCCCCTGCCATTGTCATCTTTCCTCCCCTTCATGTGGAGAAAGAGAAAACCTCCACTGCATCTTCGAAAGAGAGCAGCCCCCTGCTCCAGTGAACAGGATTTTCTTCCAGGTCACCACTCCATCCTGGCAGACCTGAAGAGATTGCCTTTCTGCATGGACTGGCATCCAAGTTATAACAGAGAACTAATGAAACTGCCTTTAATTTTGTAGAATTATGACAAAATACATACAGCATAAAATTTACCATCTTAACATTTTTAAGTGTATAGTTCTAAGACATTAAGTACATTCACGTTGTTGTGCAAACATCACCACCATCCACCTATGGAACTTTCATCTTCACAAACTGATATCTGTTCCAACCAAACCGCTCCTCATTGCCCCTCTCCAGCCCCTGGCAACCACCATTCTACTTTCTGTCTCAATGACTGACTACTCCAGGTGCCTCAAATGTGGAATTATGCAGTATTTGTCATTTTGCGATTGGCTTATTTCACTTAGCATAATATCCTCAAGGTTCATCCATGTTGTAGTATATGTCAGAATTTCCTTCCTTTTTAAGGCTGATATTCCATTGTATGAATATTCATGTATTGTATTCTTTATTCATTCATCTGTAGGTGGACACTTTGGATGCTTCCACCTCTTGGCTATTGTGAATAATGCTGCTATTGTAGCAGGACGAGCCACAGACAAAACTCATCAGACACCGGATTAAAGAAGGAAGAGGTTTATTTGGCTGGGAGCTTCGGCAGACTTGTGTCTTAAGAGCCAAGCTCCCTGAGAAAGAAATTCCTGGCCCTTTTAAGGGCTTACGACTCTATGGGGTCCACATGAAAGGGTTATGATAGATTGAGCAAGCATGGGGAATGTGACTGGGGGCCACATGCATCAGTTAACAGAACCAAAAGTTTTACAGTGATTTCTCATACAATGTCTGTAATTCACAGAAAACACAAGTAGTTTTGGTCATGGGTTAATATTATTATTATTATTTTAACCACCAGGGCCGGGTGATGGTGCTCAGGTCGTCCTGCTATTTATCTTATTTCTGTTTCTTTCCAACTTTTCGCTTTCTCCTTTTTCTCTTGTCTTATAAACTAGGGAAACAGGGAGGGGGTGGTGGCGAAGAAGGGAAGGTCAGCAGGAGAAGTGGTGGTCTCACTCCATACTAGTAATATGGATGTGCAAATATCTTTTTGAGATCCTGCTTTCAATTCTTTTGTGTATATACCCTGGATTAGTTCATTCTCACAATGCTGTAAAGAACTACCGGAGACTGGGTAATTTATAAAGAAAATAGATTTAATTGACTCACAGTTCTGCAGGCTGTACAGAAGGCATGACTGGGACGGGGTGGCTCACGAAACTTACAATCATGGCAGAAGGGTGAAGGGGAAGCAAACACGTCTTCATATGGTGGCAGGAGAGAGAGAGAGAAGGGGGAGGTGCTACACACTTTTGAACAACCAGATCTCGTGAGAACTCACTATCACAAGAACAACAAGGGGGAAATACAACCCCATGATTCAGTCACCTCCCACCAGGCCCATCCTCCAGCATGTGGGGATTACAATTTTACATGAGATTTGGGTAGGGACACAAAGCCAAACCATATTATACCCAGAAGTGGAATTCCTGGATCATATGGTAATTCTATTTTAAATTTTTTGAGGAGCCTCCATACTATTTTCTACAGAGCCTGCACCATTTTATATTGCTACCAATCACATACAAGGTTGAAGGGGTGGCCTGCCCCTCCACACCTGTGGGTATATCTCATCAGGTGGGACGAGAGACTGAGAAAAGAAATAAGACACAGAGACAAAGTATAGAGAAACAACAGTGGGCCCAGGAGACTAGTACTTAGCATACCAAGAACCTGAACCGGCACTGGTCTCTGAGTTCCCTCAGTTTTTATTGATGATTATTTTCACTATCTCAGCAAGAGGAACGCCACAGAAGAGCAGGGTAATAGTGAGGAGAAGGTCAGCAAGAAACCATGTGAGCAAAAGAATCTGTGTCATAATTAAGTTCAAGGGGAGGTACTATGCCTGGATGTGCACCTAGGCCCGATTTATGTTTTCCTCCGCCCAAACATCTCAGTGGAGTAAAGAATAACAAAGCAGCATTGCTGCCAACATGTCTCGCCTCCCACCATAAGGCAGTTTTTCTCCTATCTCAGAACTGAACAAATGTACAATCAGGTTTTATACCGAGACATTTAGTTCCCAAGGGCAGGCAGGAGACAGTGACCTTTCTCTATCTCAACTGCAAGAGGCTTTCCGCTTTCACTAACCCACCTCGGCACAGACCCTTTACGGGTGTCGGGCTGGGAGACGGTCAGGTCTTTCTCATCCCATGAGGTCATATTTCAGGCTATCACATGGGGGGAAACCTTGGACAATATCTGGCTTTCCAAGGCCGAGGTCTCTGCAGCTTTTCGCAGTGCGTTGTGCCCCTGGTTTATTGAGACTAGAGAATGGCGATGACTTTTACCAAGCATACTGCCTGTAAACATTTTGTTAACAAGGCACGTCCTGCACAGCCCTAGATCCCTTAAACCTTGATTCCATACAACACATGTTTCTGTGAGCACAAAGTTGGGGCAAAGTGGCTGGGGCAAAGTTACAAATTAACGGCATCTCAGCAAAGCAGTTTTTCAAAGTACAGGTCAAAATGGGATTTCTTATGTCTTCCCTTTCTACATAGACACAGTAACAGTCTGATCTTTCTTTCTTTTCCCTACACAAGGTTCCACTTTCTCCACATCCTCACCAACACTTGTTATGTTTTGTTTTTTCAATAGTAGCCATCCTAATAGATGTGAGATGATATCTCATTATGGTTTTGATTTGTGTTTCCATAATGATTCGTGATGTTGAGCATCTTTTCATATGCTTTTTGGCCACTTTTACATCCTCTTTGGAGGAATGTCTATTCACGTCCTTTGCCTATTTTTAAATTGGGTTATTTGATTTTTCTTCCTGCTGTTGTTGTTGTATTGTAGTAATTCTTTATATATTCTGGATATTAATCCCTTATCAGATACATGATCTACAAATATTTTCTCTCCTGTAGGTTGCCTTTCACTCAGTTAATTATGTCCTTTGAGTCACAGAAATTTTAAATTTTGATGTCGTCCAATTTATCTATTTTTACTTTTGTTACCTGTGCTTTTGGTGTCAAATCCAAGAAGTCATTGCCAAATCCAATGTCATGAGGCTTTTCCCCTATGTTTTCTTCTAAGCGTTTTACAGTTTTACCCTCCATATTTAGGTCTTTGGTTTATTTTGAGTTGATTTTTGTGTATGGTACAGGGTAAGGGTCCAACTTCATTCTTTTGCATTGCATATCCAATTTTCACAGCACCATTTGTTGAAGAGACTGTCCTTTCCCCATTGATTGGTCTTGGCACCTTTTTCAAAAATCATTTGACATTTTACTTCTGGGCTCTCTATTCTATTACACTGGTCTATATATCTGTCTTTATACCAGCACCACACTGTTTTGCTTTCTGTAGTATGTTTTGAAATCAGGAAGTGTGAGTCTTCCAACTTTGGTCTTCTTTTCCAAGACTGTTGTGACTATTCAGCATCCCTTTAGATTCCATATGAGTTTTAAGGTGGAGTTTTCCTCTGCAAAAACTGCCATTAGGATTTTGGTATGAATTGCATTAATTAGGTCACATTGGGTAGCATGAACACCTTAACTATTATGTCTTCCAAATTCATGAGCACAGGATGTATTTCCATTTAGTTGTCTTTAATTTTTTTCAGCAACATTTTGTAGTTTCCAGTGTACAAGTCTTTTGCCTCCTTGGTTAAGTTTATTCTTTTTTTTTTTTTTTTTGAGACGAAGTCTTGCTCTGTCGCCCAGGCTGGAGTGCAGTGGCCGGATCTCAGCTCACTGCAAGCTCCGCCTCCCGGGTTTACGCCATTCTCCTGCCTCAGCCTCCCGAGTAGCTGGGACTACAGGCGCCCGCCACCTCGCCCGGCTAGTTTTTTGTATTTTTTAGTAGAGACGGGGTTTCACCGTGTTCGCCAGGATGGTCTCGATCTCCTGACCTGGTGATCCGCCCGTCTTGGCCTCCCAAAGTGCTGGGATTACAGGCTTGAGCCACCGCGCCCGGCCAAGTTTATTCTTTTTATGCTATTGTAAATGGAATTGTTTTCTTAATTTCCCTTTTGGATTCTTCATTTTTAGTGTAAGAAACACAACTGATTTTGTGGGTCGATCTGGTATCCTGCAACTTTGCTGAACTCATTGATTAGTTCTAACAGGATTTGTTTATGTATTTGTGTGTGTATCCGTCTGTGTGTGTAATCTTATCATCTGCAAATGGAAACAATTTTACTTCTTCCTTTCCAATTTGGATGCCTTCATTTCTTTTTCTTGTTTAATTGTTCTGTGTAGGACTTCCAATGCTATGTTGAATAAAAGTGGCAAAACGAGCATTTTTGCCTCATTTCTAATCTTAGAGGAAAAACTTTGTCTTTCACCATTGGGTATGATGTTAGTTGTCTGTTTATGTACAACCCTCATTATACTGAGGTGGTTTCCTTCTAATCCTAGTTTATTGAGTGTTTTTATCATGAAAGTATGTTGAATTTTAGCAACTGCCTTTTATCTGTCAATTGAGATAGTCAGGGTTGTTTTCCTTCATTCTGTTAATGTGGTGTGTTACAGTGATTGATTTTTGTATGTTGAACCATTCTTGCATTCCAAGAATAAATCCCATTTGGTCATGGGGTATAATCCTTTTAATGTGCTGTTGAATTCTGTTTGCTAGTATTTTAATGAGGCTTGTTGCACTGATATTCATCAGATATATTGGTCTGTAGTTTTCTTTCCTTATAATGTCTTTGTCTGACTTTAGTATCATGCTAGCTTCATAGAATGAGCTAGGAAGAGTTCCCTCCTCTTCAATTTTGTGGAAGAGTTTGAGGGGGGTTGGTGTAAATTCCTTAAATGTTTGGTAGAATTCACCAGTGATGCCATCTAAACCTGGGTTTTTCATTGTTGTGAGGCTTTTGATTACTGATTCAATGAGGCTGCCTTCTTAGAATGAATGTTATAAATGTTATGGCCAAACAGATTTCCTTTTAGAGGAATAGTTCTTTACTTTGGAAGGTGATGTACGTTTTATAACTATGTGCTTTTCTCAGATTTTTAGAATATCTTTTTGGAATAATAAGTTTTGATGACTTTATTGCCCTAGTTTGTTGCTATTACTTCACTTCATTGCCAGTTTGCTTTCTTTTTTTTTCTTTTTTTAGACAGAGTCTCTCTTTGTCGCCTGGGCTGGATTGCAGTGGCATGATCTCGGCTTACTATAGCCTCTGCCTACCAGGTTCAAGTGATTCTCTTGCCTCAGCCTCCTGAGTAACTGGAATTACAGGCGTGCACCATTACACCTGGCTAATTTTCGTATTTTTAGTAGAGATAGGGTTTTGCCATGTTGGCCAGGCTGATCTCAAACTCCTCGGCTCAAGCAATCCACCTGCCTCAGCCTCCCAGAGTGCTAGGATTACAGGCATGAACCCCGTGTTCGGTGCTGCTCTCTTCTTCAACAGAAAAAACCCAAGTAAACCCAGACATTAGTCTCTACCTTATGCAACTTGACACACAGTACTCTTGGCTCTTGTAGATACCAAATCCACACTTTAAGATGAAAATTTCCCACAGTTTCAGGTATGTAACAGCACGTGCTACAGGCTTGTAAATGAGTTCTAGCTCACAGTAAATTAACTTTTGATTAACAACAGATGGGTCCTTCGAATGGCGAGCGCTTATGTAAGGGCGTCCAGAGGCCCCGGATGGCGAGCGCTTAGGTAAGGGCGTCCAGGGCCCTGGCAGCCTTGACTTCATGGGAAGGGCAGGGAATCAGCTGAGGGGGTCCTGCACGAATCCAGGTTCTGCCACTCGCTGCCTGTGCCATCTGCGCAGGATTGCAGGGCAGAGTTTCTGTGGTTTCCCAGAGCTGTGCCAGCCTGGACAAAGCAATATCAGAAAAAACTGCCAGACCCATTCCACTGATTGTAGCCCAGCTTACCTTCTAGAGTTCTCAGGGGTGTCCCTCATGTGAACTTGTAGAGTGAACAGAACACTGGCTTTGAAGTTAGGGCTATCTGCCGCTTTCGTTCATTCATCTACTCATTTATCCATTCATTTGTTACTGAGCTCTGGCAGCTGGGCCTTGTTCACTTAATCACCTTGGGGCTCAGCGTCCTCGTCTATTCAATCGAGATAAAAGTGTCCCCCTCAAAGGGCTTTGTGAGATGAGGAATAGCATATATAAAGTTCCCAGCAGTGTCTGGTCAGGGTCTGCTTTAGGGGCCTGCTCCCTGTGCAGTTACGTAAGGCACTGTGCTCAGAAGGGCCCTGCACTTCAGTGTTCAGATATTACCATCCTGAATTTTTTTTTTCTTTTTGAGACGGAGTCTTGCTCTGTCGCCAGGCTGGAGTGCAGTGGCACGATCTCAGCTCACTGCAACCTTCACCTCCCGGGTTCAAGCGATTCTCCTGCCTCAGCCTTCTGAGTAACTGGGACTACAGGTGCGTACCACCATGCCCGCCTAATTTTTGTATTTTTAGTAGAGACAGGGTTTCACTACATTGGCCAGGCTAGTCTTGAACTCCTGACCTCAGGTGATCCGCCCGCCTCAGCCTCCCAAAGTGCTGGGATTACAGGCGTGAGCCACTGCGCCTGACCTTGAAATTCTTAAGATTTTTAAAACAAGTGGCCCTGCGTGCTCATTTTGCACTGCCCCCCGCAGATCATGTAGCAGTCCTGTGTCTGGGCGGAAGCTGCACTGTGGTGGAGGGGTCATTGATATAGCCGTCTCTGTACCATCTAGTAGTACCTGCCTGTCCTTTTCCACCTCTCCCCTCTAGACTCACTGAGTTCTGAGAAGTGTCTGGAAAGTCCACAGGGCCTGCTTCAGCCACCGTGGCCTGCAGTGGTATGCCACGGCCTGTAGCTGCTCCCTGAGCCATAGTGTGTGCACACCCCAGTGTCGGAGGCCAGGATGGCCCTGGAGCCTGTCCCTCTCTCTGCTGGGCTCTGCTTCCCAGTTTCAGGGCAGGGCTGCCTCTCTGCCTTGGGTTCCTAGGGCCTCCCAGACATTTCAGGGAAGAAGTGTTTCTGATTGTTACTTTCCTTGGGCTGTGGGCACGTATTGACCAGCGCACACCTGAACCATGGTATGACAGCAGCGTGTACCAAAGCAGGGCCTCCTGCTCACATGCAAGATGGAGATGATCATCGTCAGCCCTCGGATTGCTGTAAGCCTTGAATGATATATGAAAATGCCTGGCATGTGGTTAGAAGGTACTCAGAGAACACTGTAACAAGATCAATAAAATCAGCTGCCGTTTCATCAATGATACTGTGTGTGTGTGTGTGCATGCCTGGATCAGTGACTTACATGGAAAACAAAATAAAAATATTAAAAGCTAGTTACATTTTAATCCAGTGAAGCCATTCTATAAACATCTCACCAGCCTTTTCCTTTAAATGTGTATTGGAACTGATTTCTAATGTACCAAAAGTTGCAAAAATAAAAATAGTATAGAGAATGCCACACACCTTTTACTTAGATTCACCTATTGACATGTCACCCTATTTGATCACTTTCTATCTCTGTCTGCTTGTATCTGTCTGTCTGTCTATCTATCTACAATTTGTTTCTGAGCCATTTGAGAGTAGTTGCTTATATTATGGCCTTTTCTCCCTAAATACTTGAATTTGTATTTTGTAAGAAAAAGGCTCTTCTTTTACATAAGCGCATAAATGTGCATTGATACAAGACTTTAACTGATTGCCCATGTTCCAGTTTCATCGGTTGACCTAATACTAGGTTTTACAATATTTTCTTTTTTTTGCCCTCCAGTACAAGATCCAACCTAAGGCCAGGCATTGCATTAAATTTACATCTCTTTAGCGGCCTTCAATCTGAAACATTTCTATAGCCTTTCTTTGTCTTCTATGATATTGATATTTTAAAAGAGAACTCCCCCACCCACCACCACTTTTGAATATAACATTGCTCATTTTTGTTGTCTGATTTTTTTTAATTAGCTCAAGGTGATGCATTCTTATGCCTTTCTCAGGGTAACTTTGGAGGCACACAATGCCCTCCTCAGCTTTTTAAACGCTGCCTCCAGATGCTGGCCCAAGTCAAAGTTACGAAGCAAGAGTTTGGGTGAGCCTCATCTGTCTTGGTATGTTTCTTTCCTACCTAAGTGACCCTAATGCAACCCTGGTAGATGGGGAGAATTTGTAACCCATGCATCCTAATACAGAAATAGGACAGTTGAAAACGTGATTTCTGTCTCCATCCTTTGCCTCTTTCCTTCTGAGGGAACTCTGTCCTGAGCATGCACATAATATTGCTTAGGGTTCTTTGCTTCCAAGTAACAAGAACCACTCTATCCCCACTTGAATAAAAAATGCAGATTTGTTGAAAGGGTGCTGGGAGGGAAAACAACCAGGCTTTGCAAAAGACAGAAGTGAGGGGTCAGGATCTCCACAGGAGGGGTCCAGTGCGGTGTTCCGAGCCCATGGCTCTCTGAAGGACTCGACTCTAGCAGCTCCACCCTAGGTGTTCTGGCTTGGGATTCAGACTCTCTAGAGAGCTGGGGAAGAGAGGGGAATGGGAACCATGTTTGACAGCCCCCCTGCCCCTGAATTACCAAGGAATCAGGGAAGGACAGTTTCCGAAACGAAGAGGAGCAAGACAAACACAATAATCACAGATACCAGGCCCTGTACTTCACCACTCTCTCAGCCTTTGGGATCCGGGATATGCAGGCACTGGCACTTCGTTTGCTCTGCTGCTCACGACTGCAGGGCATGTCCACCATGAGGCTTGCCTTATTCTCAGGGACATTTGGTTCTACATCATCCTGCAGCCATAGCTTATTGGCTCAGAGCTAGGAACCTGAATTTAAGAGGAGCCAATCTGTGGTCTGGGCAGCAATTTAGGATGGGTCCTGGTGTGAGAAGTTGTGTGAACCCATCACAACCAAGAAATTTGGAGAGCATGTGGAGACAGCCAAAAGACCTAGACCAGAAGAACCCGGAAGTACCTGGAGTTGGATAGGCCACATCAGCTACATTCAAGCCCAAGTTAGGAGGGGCAGAAGGTAAGAGGGAAGGTATGGAGATGAGAGGGTAGAGAAGCCAGTTGGAAGAGAGACTGGGAAACCCCCAGACATATTGGAAAGAGTTCTAATTGCAGAGGTTCCCAGAACTGTCTAAGCCTGACACCTGCTCTCTAGTCCCTGGGGTTCCCAGCCCAGCCCCTGTCCTCGGCTTCCCCTGAGATTCCCTCCTCCACACATCTTTACAATGATCTATCATTTTCTTGAGCTAGTCAGACTGAGTTTCCATCCCAGTAACTAAAAAGCCAAATGGTAGATTGCATGAAGGCCCCCAATTCCTCTTTCCTGCCTGTGCCCACACCAGTTATCATGTGATTTTGCAGGGCCCTGTGACTTTGGGCTCAGCTGTGGACTCGCATGGGCTAGTAGAATGAGGCAGAAGTGATGGCGTTTCAGTTCCAAGCCTAAGCTTTGAGAGGCCTTGAGGGCTCTGTCTGCCTCTTATGTTTTGGCCATTGCCCTGGGGACATCACGCCCAGGCCTGCTGCTGGTCTTTGGAGCAGGGCCAGTCCCGCCAAACCTCATTAGCCACCCCCAGGCAGCTGCACATGTGCAAGTGGTCGCAGCTGAGCCAGCCTGGGGGGTCTGCTGGGCATTAGGTAACCCTAAAGTAACCCAGACACCTGTACGATTAAAAGATGTTTCTCTGAAGTTATCGAGTTCTGGGTTGTTTTTGTTACATAGTGTATTTGGCAACAGCTGTATGATACAAGATCTAACCAAACTACAAAAGTAAAGATAATAGCCTACAAAGTCTGTCTTTTCTCCTACTATTCATTTATCATTTATTGCCTTCCTACTGTGTGTTTTGGAGCTGGAATTATAGCAGTGAAAAAACAAGCCCCTTCCCCTGTAGAACCTACATTCCTTTTTTTTTTTTTTTTGAGACAGAGTCTTGCTCTGTCGCCCAGGCTAGAGTGCAGTGGCGCAATCTCAGCTCACCACAACTTCCATCTCCCAGGTTCAAGTGATTCTCCTGCATCAGCCTCCTGAGTAGTTGGTATTACAGGTGTGCACCATGCGCCCGGCTAATTTTTTTATATTTTTAGTAGAGACGGGGTTTTACCATGTTGGCCAGGTTGGTCTTGAACTCCTGTCCTCAGGTGATCTGCCTGCCTTGGCCTCCCAAAGTGTTGGGATTACAGGTGTGAGGCACCATGCCCAGTCCCAGAACCTACATTCTGATGGGGGAAGACAAACTGTAAATTTGTAAACAGTTGAGAAAGATAATTTCAGACAGTGATATGCTATGAAAACAGAAACAAGTGGGTAATGGTTTGGCCTATGCTGTCTATTATGCTAGCCACTTGCCACATAGACATTTACTTTTAAATTAGTGAAAAGGAGAGATTCTGTTCCAAGATGGCTGAATAGGGACAGCTCCGGTCTGCAGCTCCCAGTGTGATTGACGCCGAAGATGGTGATTTCTGCATTTCCAACTGAGGTACCTGGTCCATCTAATTAGGATTGGTTGGACAGTGGGTGCACCCCATGGAGGGCGAGCCAAAGCAGGGTGGGGCATCACCTCACTGGGGAAGCGCAAGAGGTCAGGGGATTTCTCTTTCCTAGCCAAGGGAAGCTGTGACAGACTGTGCCTGGAAAATCAGGACACTCCCACCCAAATACTGTGCTTTTCCAACGGTCTTAGCAAACCGCACACCAGGAGATTATATCCCGCACCTGGCTTGGCAGGTCCCAAGCCCATGGAGCCTTGCTCACTGCTAGCACAGCAGTCTGAGATCAACCTGTGATGCAGCAGCCTGGTAGGAGGAGGGGCGTCTGCCATTGCTAAGGCTTGAGTAGGTAAACAAAGTGTCCAGGGAAGCTCGAAATGGGAGGAGCCACCACAGCTCTGCAAGGCCTGCTGCCTCTGTAGACCCCAACTCTGGGGGCAGGGCATAGCTGAACAAAAGGCAGCAGAAACTTCTGCAGACTTAAACATCCCTGTCTGACAGCTCTGAAGAGAGCAGTGGTTCTCCCAGCATGGCGTTTGAGCTCTGAGAAAGGACAGAAGACTGCCTCCTCAAGTGGGTCCCTGACCACCGTATAGCCTAACTGGGAGACACCTCCCAGTAGGGACCGACTGACACCTCATACAGGAGGGTGCCCCGCTGGGATGAAGCTTCCAGAGGAAGAATCAGGCAGCAATATTTGCTGTTCTGCAATATTTGCTGTTCTGCAGCCTATGCTGGTGATACCCAGGCAAACAGCGTCTGGTGTGAACCTCTAGCAAACTCCAACAGACCTGCAGCTGAGGGACCTGATTCTTAGAAGGAAAACTAACAAACAGAAAGGAATAGCATCAACATCAACAAAAAGGACATCCACACTAAAACCCCATCTGTAGGTCACCAGCATCAAAGACCAAAGGTAGATAAAACCACAAAGATGGGGAGAAACCAGAGTAGAAAAGTTGAAAAATTCTAAAACCCAGAGCACCTCTTCTCCTCCAAAGGATCGCAGCTCCTCGTCAGCAATGGAACAAAGCTGGATGGAGAACGACTTTGATGAGCTGACAGAAGTAGGCTTCAGAAGGTCTGTAATAACAAAATTCTCTGAGCTAAAGGAGGAAGTTTGAACCCATTGCAAGGAAGCTAAAAACCTTGAAAAAAGATTAGACCAATGGCTAACAAGAATAAGCAGTGTAGAGAAGACCTTAAATAACTTGATAGAACTGAAAACCATGACACAAGAACTATGTGACACATGCATAAGTTTCAATAGCCAATTAGATCAAGTGGAAGAAAGGGTATCAGTGACTGAAGATCAAATTAATGAAATAAAGCGAGAGGAGAAGTTTAGAGAAAAAACAGTAAAAAGAAATGAACAAGGCCTCCAAGAAATTTGGTACTATGTGAAAAGACCAAATCTACATTTGATTGGTGTACCTGAAAATGACAGGGAGGATGGAACGAAGTTGGAAAACACTCTTCGAGATATTATCCAGGAGAACTTCCCCAACCTCGCAAGGCAGGCCAACATTCAAATTCAGGAAATACAGAGAACACCACAAAGATACTTCTCGAAAAGAGCAACCCCAAGACACATAATTGCCAGATTCATCAAGGTTGAAATGAAGGAAAAAATGTTAAGGGCATCTAGAGAGAAATGTCGGGTTTCCCACAAAGGGAAGCCTGTCAGACTAACAGTGGATCTCTTGGCAGAAACTCTGCAAGCCAGAAGACAGAGGGGGCCAATATTCAACATTCTTAAAGAAAAGAATTTTCAACTCAGAATTTCATATCCAGCCAAACTAAGTTTCATAAGTGAAGGGGAAATACAATCCTTTACAGACAAGCAAATGCTGAGAGATTTTGTCACCACCAGGCCTGCCCTACAAGAGCTCCTGAAGGAAGCACCAAACATGGAAAGGAACAACTGATCCCAGCCACTGTAAAAACATACCAAATTCTAAAGACCATCAATGCTAGCAAGAAACTGCATCAACTAATGGGCAAAATAACCAGCTAACATCATAATAACAGGATCAAATTCACACATAACAATACTAACCTTAAATGCAAATGGGCTAAATGCCCCAATTAAAAGACACAGACTGGCAAATTGGATAAAGAGTCAAGATCCATCAGTGTGCTGTATTCAGGAGACCCATCTCACATGCAGAGATGCACTTAGGCTCAAAATAAAGTGATGGAGGAAGATCTACCAAGCAAATGGAAAGCAAAAAAAAAAAAAAAAAAAAAAAAAAAAAAAAGAAAAAAGAAAAAAAAGAAAAAGAAAAAAGAAAAAAAGCAGGGGTTGCAATCCTAGTCTCTGATAAAACGGACTTTAAACCAACAAAGATCAAAAGAGACAAAGAAGGCCATTATGTAATGGTCAAGGGATCAATTCAATTCAACAAGAAGAGCTAACTATCCTAAACATATATGCATCCAATACAGTAGCAACCAGATTCATAAAGCAAGTCCTTAGAGACCTATAAAGAGACTTAGACTCCCACACAAAAATAATGGGAGACTTTAACACCCCACTGTCAATATTAGACAGATCAATGAGACAGAAGGTTAACAAGGACTTGAGCTCAGCTCTGCATCAAGCAGACCTAATAGACATCTACAGAACTCTCCACCCCAAATGAATGGAATACACATTCTTCTCAGCACCACATCACCCTTATTCCAAAATTGACCACACTTTTGGAAGTAAAGCACTCCTTAGCAAATGTAAAAGCAGAAATCACAACAAACTGTCTCTCAGACCACAGTGCAATCAAATTAGAACTCAGGATTAAATTCACTCAAAACCACACAACTACATGGAAACAGAACAACCTGCTCCTGAATGATTACTGGGTAAATAATGAAATGAAGGCAGAAATTAAGATGTTCGTTGAAACCAATGAGAATAAAGACACAATGTACCAGAATCTCTGGGACACATTTAAAGCAGTGTGTAGAGGGAAATTTATAGCAGTAAATTCCCACAAGAGAAAGCAGGAAAGATCTAAAATCGGCACCCTAATATCTCAATTAAAAGAACCAGAGAAGCAAGAGCAAACAAATTCAAAAGCTAGCAGAAGGCAAGAAATAACTAAGATCAGAACAGAACTGAAGGAGATAGAGACACAAAAAAACCTTCAAAAAAATCAATGAATCCAGGAGCTGGTTTTTTGAAAAAATCAGCAAAATTGATAGACCACTAGCAAGACTAATAAAGAAGAAAAGAGAAGAATCAAATAGATGCAATAAAAAATGATAAAGGGGATGTCACCACCAATCCCACAGAAATACAAACTACCATCAGAGAATACTATAAACACCTCTACACAAATAAACTAGAAAATCTAGAAGAAATGGATAAATTCCTGAAGACATACACCCTCCCAAGACTAAATGAGGAAGAAGTTGAATCTCTGAATAGACCAATAACAGGCTCTGAAATTGAGACAATAATTAATAGCCTCCTTACCAAAAAAAGTCCAGGACCAGACAGATTCACAGCTGAATTCTACTAGAGGTACAAAGAGGAGCTGTACCATTCCTTCTGAAACTATTCCAATCAATAGAAAAAGAGGGACTCCTCCCTAACTCATTTTATGAGGCCAACATCATTCTGATACCAAAGCCTGACAAAGACACACACACAAAAAAGAGAATTTTAGACCAATATCCCTGATGAACATTGATATGAAAATTCTCAATAAAATACTGGCAAACTGAATCCAGCAGCACATCAAAAAGCTTATCCACGATGATCAAGTCGGCTTCATCCCTGGGATGCAAGGCTGGTTTAACATATGCAAATCAATAAATGTAATCCATCGCGTCAACAGAACCAACGACAAAGACCACACGATTATCTCAATAGATGCAGAAAAGGCCTTGACAATATCCAACAACCATTCATGCTGAAAACTCTCAATAAACTAGGTATTGATGGAACGTATCTCAAAATAATAAGAGCTATTTATCACAGCCAATATCATACTGAATGGGCAAAAACTGGAAGCATTCCCTTTGAAAAGTGGCACAAGACAGGGATGCCCTCTCTCACCACTCCTATTCAACACAGTGTTGGAAGTTCTGGCCAGAGCAATCAGACAAGAGAAAGAAATAAAGGGTATTCAATTAGAAAAGGAGGAAGTCAAATTGTCCCTGTTTGTAGATGACATGATTGTATATTTAGAAAACCCCATCATCTCAGCCCAAAATCTCCTTAAGCTGATAAGCAACTTCGGCAAAGTCTCAGCATACAAAATCAATGTGCAAAAATCACAAGCATTCCTATATACCAATAACAGACAAACAGAGAGCCAAATCATGAGTGAACTCCCATTCACAATTGCTACAATGAGAATAAAATACCTAGGAATCCAACTTACAAGGGATATGAAGGACCTCTTCAAGGAGAACTACAAACCACTGGTCAACAAAATAAAAGAGGACACAAACAAATGGAAGAACATTCTATGCTCATGGATAGGAAGAATCAATATTGTTAAAATGGCCAAACTGCACAAGGTAATTTATAGATTCAATGCCATCCCCATTAAACTACCAATGACTTTCTTCACAGAACTGGAAAAAACTACTTTAAAGTTCATATGGAACCAAAAAAGAGCCCACATTGCCAAGACAATCCTAAGCAAAAAGAACAAATCTGGAGGCATCAAGCTACCTGACTTCGAACTATACTACAAGGCTACAATAACCAAAACAGCATGGTACTGGGGTACTAAAACAGAGAGATAGATCAATGGAACAGAGGCCTCAGAAATAACACCACACATCTACAACCATCTGATCTTTGACAAACCTGGAAAAACAAGAAATGGGGAAAGGATTCCCTATTTAATAAATGGTGCTAGAAAAACTGCATAGCCATATGTAAAAAGTTGAAACTGGATCCCTTCCTTACACATTATGCAAAAATTAATTCAAGATGGATTAAAGACTTAAATGTTAGACTTAAAACCATAAAAACCCTAGAAGCAAACCTAGGCAACACCATTCAGGACATAGGCATGTGCAATTTCATGACTAAAACACCAAAAGCAATGGCAACAAAAGCCAAAATAGACAAATGGGATCTAATTAAACTAAAGAGCTTCTGCATAGCAAAAGAAACTACCATCAGAGTGAACAGGCAACCTACAGAATGGGAGAAAATTTTTGCAATCTACCCATCTGACAAAGGGCTTATATCCAGAATCTACAAAGAACTTAAACAAACTTACAAGGAAAAAAACCAACCCCATCAAAAAGTGGGCAAAGGATATGAACAGACACTTCTAAAAAGAAGATATTTATGCAGCCAACAGACACATGAAAAAATGCTCATCATCACTGGTCATCAGATAAATGCAAATCAAAACCACGATGAGATACCATCTCACACCAGTTAGAATGGTGATCATTAAAAAGTCAGGAAACAACAGATGCTGGAGAGGATGTGGAGAAATAGGAACACATTTTACACGTTGGTGGGAATGTAAACTAGTTCAACCATTGTGGAAGACAGTGTGGTGATTCCTCAAGGATCTAGAACTAGAAATACCATTTGACCCAGCCATCTCATTACTGGATATATACCCAAAGGATTATAAATCATCCTACTGTAAAGACACATGCACATGTATGTTTACTGCAGTACTATTCACAATAACAAAAACTTGGAACACCCCAAGTGTCCATCAATGATAGACTGGATTAAGAAAATGTGGCACATATATACCATAGAATACTATGCAGCCATGAAAAAAGATGAGTTCATGTCCTTTGCAGGGACATGGATGAAGCTGGAAACCATCATTCTGAGTAAACTATCACAAGGACAGAAAACCAAACACTGCATGTTCTCACTCATAGGTGAGAATTGAACAATGAGAACACTTGGACACAGGGTGGAGAACATCACAAACCAGGGCCTGTTGTGGGGTGGGGGACAGGGGGAGGGATAACATTACGAGAAATACCTAATGTAAATGAAGAGTTAATGAGTGCAGCAAACAAACATGGCACACGTATACCTACATAACAAACCTGTACGTTGTGCACATGTACCCTAGAACTTAAAGTATAATAAAAAAAGAAATAAAATGTAAAATTCCATGTTTAGTTAACACTAGCCATATTTTGAGTGCTGATAGCCACATGTGGCAAGTGGACAGCATAGACACAGAAGAGTCTCATTGTCACCGAAAGTTCTATGGACAAAGCTGGATTAGACTTTATGGGGTGTGTGCTATGGGGTGTTGGCTATATTAGCTACGATGGTCAGGGAAGGTTGCTCTGAGTAGGTAAATTTGAACTGGGACCTGACAAGGGATTTAGCCATGTGAGACACTGGGAGAGAGCACTGGCACTGGAGGACCAGCTGGTGCAAAGGCCCTGGGGCATAGACAATATCTAACTTAGGACATCAAAGGAATGCTCTGGCTAATGGGTTGCGGGGGATGTATATGAAGGTGGGATGGGATAGGGTGGGCAGAGGAAGCAGGGATGCTAGTTTTCAGCTTTCATGGTGGTCTTGGCTGGACATAAATTTGACTTAGGCTATTTTCTCTGCTACATATTGCCACTCCTATTGCCCTGGATGATTTTTTTGTTCTCATTCTGCTACTGAGACGATACCAACCAGCATGATACTACTGTGTTCAAAAACTGCTGTTTGAATCAGCTTTGCTATGGAGAGGAAGAACCTGTTACAGTTGTGAGCTTTTTCTGCTTTTTTCAAAACTTAACTGACTCCAAAAGTAAAATATTTACTGCACAAACCTTAGCAAGTGCAGGTAAACAAGAGAAAGGAAAGTTAAAAAATTTATAATCCCATCTCCTAAAGGCAATTATTGTTCTCATTTTTTGTATATGTTTCCACTTTTTTCTATGCGTTTTTAAAGTTGTTTTTTGTTTTGTTTTGTTTTGTTTTGTTTTTGAGACAGTCTCGCTCTGTCGCCCACGTTGGAGTGGAGTGGCACGATCTCGGCTCATTGCAATGGCTCCTGGGTTCAAGCAATTTTCGTGTCTCAGCCTCCTGAGTAGCTGGAATTACAGGTGTGTGCCACCACGCCCGGCTAATTTTTTGTATTTTTAGTAGAGATGGGGTTTCACCATGTTGGCCAGGCTGGTAGGCTGGTCTTGAACTCCTGACCTCAAGTGATCCACCCACCTCAGCCTCCCAAAGTGCTGGGATTACAAGTGTGAGCCACCGTGCCCAGCCTCTATGCATTTTTTTTTCATTGACACATATGTAATTATACTAAACCTAGTTTTGCGTCTGAGTTTCACTCAACATACTCTGAGAAAGTGGTGGCACCCTTAATTCACTGCCATGGACCTTATGGATGCTGCTACTGGGGAAATTGCTTTTTTGTTTCATCTTCCTCCCTCATAGCATTGTCCTAGTTACCCTTTTGGGGTACCCAGTTGGAGGATCAATAGTTTTTTCAAATGATCCCATATCTCTGATGATTTCTTACCTGATTCCCTTCTCTAATGAATTCTGCCTGTGGTTACCAGTTACTGTCCTCTACATGGGCTGGATCATGTCACATCCCTTCTCAGGAACCTTTGATAGTACCTGATATGGTTTGGCTCTGTGTCCGCACCCAAATCTCATCTGGAATTGTAATCCCCACAGGTTGAGGGAGGGACCTGGTGGGAGGTGATTGGATTGTGGGGAAAGCTTCGCCCATGCTGTTCTCGTGATACTGAGGGAGTTCTCATGAGATCTGACGGTTTTAAAAGTGGCAGTTTTTCCTGCGCTCTCTCTTTCTTCTGCTTTGCTGTGGAAAGACATGCTTTGCTTCCCTTTTGCCTTCTGTCACGGTTGTTACGTTTCCTGAGGCCTTCCCAGCCATGTGGAACTGTGAGTCAATTAAACCTCTTTTGTTTATAAATTACCCAGTCTTAGGTAGTGTCTTTATAGCAGTGTGAAAATGGACTAATACACAGAATTGGTACTGGGAATGGGGAATTGCTAAAAAGATAACCTGAGGCTGGGTGCGGTGGCTCACGCCTGTAATCCTAGCACTTTGGGAGGGCAAGGTGGATGGATTCCCTGAGCTCAGGAGTTTGAGACCAGCCTGGGCAACATGGTGAGACCCCGTCTCTACTAAAAATATAACAACAACAACAACAAATTAGCTGGGGGTGGTGGCCCATGCCTGTAACCCCAGCTACTTGGGAGGCTGAGGCACGAGAATTGCTTGAACCTGGGAGGTGGAGGTTACAGTGAGTCAAGATTGCACCACTGCTCTCCAGCCTGGGTGACAGAGTAAGACTCTGTCTCAGAAAAAAAAAAAAAAAAGATAGCCTGAAAATGTGTAAGTGACTTTGGAACGGAGCAATGGGCAGAGGTTGGAACAATTTGAGGGTTCAGAAGAAGATAGGAAGATGTAGGAAAGTTTGGAACTTCCTAGAGACTTGTTGAATGGTTTTGACCAAAATGTTGATAGTGATATGGACAGTGAAGTCCAGGCTGAGGTGGTCTCAGATGAAGAAGAGGAACCTGTTGGGAACTGGAGTAAAGGTCACTCATGCTATGCTTTAGCAAAGAGACTGGTGGCATTTTGCCCCTGCCTTAAAGATCTGTGGAACTTTGAACTTGAGAGAGATGATTTAGGATATCTGGTGGAAGAAGTTTCTAAGCAGCAAAGTAGTCAAGATGTGACCTGGCTTATTCTGAAAGTGTTCAGTTATATGCATTCAGAAATAGATGGTTTGAAATGGGAACTTATGTTTAAAAGGGAAGCAGAGCATAAAGGTTTGGAAAATTTGCAGCCTGACCATGTAGAAAAGAAAAACCAATTTTCTGGGGAGGAATTCAAGCCAGCTTCAGAAATTTGCATAAGCAATGAAAAGCTGAATGTTAATAGCCAAGAAAATGGGGAAGATGTCTCCAGGGCTTGTCAGAGACCTCCATGGCAGCCCCTCCCATCAAAGCCTGGAGACCTAGGATGGAAAAATGGTTTCTTGGGCTGGGCCCAGGGCCCTGCTGCTCTGTGCATCCTCAGGAGTTGGTGTCCTGTGTCCCAACAACCACTCCAGCTCCGGCCATGGCTAGAAAGGACCAAAGTGCAGCTTGGGCCATGGCCTCAGAGGTTGCAAGCCCAAGCCTTGGCAGCTTCCACATGGTGTTAGGCCTTTGGGTGTGCAGAAGACAAGAGTTGAGCTTTGGGAACCTCTGCCTAAATTTCAGAGGATTTGAAACGTCTGGATGTCCAGGCAGAAGTCTGCTGGAGGAGTGGAGCCCTCGTGGAGAACCTCTATTAGGACAATGCAGAGGGGAAATGTGAGGTTGGAGCTCCCACACAGATTCCCCACTGGGGCACTGCCTCGTGGAGCTATTAGAAGACAGCCACTGTCCTCCAGGCTCCAGAATGGTAGATTCACTGACAGCTTGCACTATGTGCCTGGAAAAGCTGCGGGCACTCAATGCCAGCCTGTGGAAGCAGTCATGGGGGCTGTACCCTGTAGAGCCACAGGGGTGGAGCTGCCCAAGGCCTTGGGAGCCCACCCCTTGCATAAGCATGCCCTGGATGTGAGACATGGAGTCAAAGAAGGTCATTCTGGAGCTTTAAGATTTAATACGTGCTCTGACTGGTTTTGGACTTACAAGGGGCCTGTGGTCCATTTGTTTTGGTGAATTTCTCCTATTTGGAATGGGAACATTTACCACCCCCATTGAATCTTGGAAGCAACTAAATTGTTTTTTATTTTACAGGCTCATGAAGGCAAGGCAGAAGGGACTTGCCTTATCTCAGAAGAGACTTTGGACTTGGACTTTTGAGTTAATGCTGGAATGAGTTAATACTTTCGGGGAACTGTTGGGAAGACATGATTGGTTTTGAAATGTGAAAAGGACATGAGATTTGGGAGGGGCCGGGGTGGAACGACATGGTTTGGCTCTGTGTCCCCACCCAAATCTCATCTCAAATTGTAATCTCCATGTGTTGAGGGAGGGAGGGACCTGGTGGGAGGTGGTTGGATCATGGGGACAGTTTCCCCCATGGTGTTCTCATGATAGTGAGGGAGTTCTCATGAGATCTGATGGTTTAAAAGTGGTAGTTTTTCCTGCATGCGCTCTCTCTCCTGCTTCACATGGTAAGATATGCCTTGCTTCCCCTCCACCTTCTGCCATGATTGTAAGTTTCCTGAGGCCTCCCCAACCATGTGGAACTGTGAGTCAATTAAACCTCTTTTGTTTATAAATTACCCAGTCTCAGGTAGTGTCTTCATAGCAGTGTGAAACTGAGTAAGACAGCACAAATAAGATGTATCCAGCTCCTCAGCAGGCCAGCAGGGCCCTCTGAGCTCCGACTTTGCTTCCACTCCCTCTGCATCCCACAAGGCCCCTCGTCCTCCCTGGTATCCCCAGCCCACATGGGCCTGCCTCTGCTCTTGCCTGCCTCTGCACTGGCCTTTCCCAACTTCCTCACCTACTGAAGTTCCACCCCATTCCAGATGCCTCTGCCAGTCTTCCTGTTGGAGTCACTCCCTCCTCTGGGTTCCAAGGACAGCATCTCTGCACCTCTGGGAAGTGTTTTCTGTGTCCTCTCCTGAATCCTTGCAGGCTGCTTGCCTGCATACACCCCTCACCTCCTGCTCCATTGTGCTGAGATGACTATGCCAGCCCAGTGTGCACAGCCAGGCTATGTTCACACCCACCTCCTCCACTTCCTAGTCCCCTTTGCAAGGAAGTGACTGAAACTGCATGCCACAGTTGCTGCATCTGCAAGGTGGGCGAATGATTGTGCCGCCTTTGTAGACTGCTATAAGAATGAAAGGAAAAGACGTGATTTGTTATGAATCTCCCTTTTCATGAATCTATAATCCCTTCTGGGGTAGGAATTGATGGAATATTCACTTTGGTGCCTCCATCTGCACCCCCAACCTCGCACAGCCCCTGGTGTACAGTAGTCACTCAATAAACGATTGTGGCGCTGGGCTGTCTGTTAAGGTTGTACACTCCTCGTGTGACGAGCCCTTCCTGTATTTCCACAGGACCTGGGATATTTTAGGTACTCAGTAAATATGTTTTGAATCAAACACGGACGTATGCTTCCCTGGAAATTGAAAACATGCCCTCATTTTTTTTCTCACAGGTCAGGATACTGTGGCCAGGTGCTAATTCATGCTGGCTTCTTTGCCCTGGAGGAGAAAAGAAAAGTGGCATGAAGACAAAAAGGGGCCATATGCCCAGCAGATTTCACTGAGACACTTGGCATCTATAATTATTCACTGTTTGCAGGGAAAAGACGACATTATAATTTATGCACTTGGCATTCTCATTCTTGTCGTGCTGAAAACCTTCTGCCCAGCAGCACACAATGTCCACATACTGCAGGGACTGGTTTCGCCCCAAAGATGCCGTCCTTCTCTCTCTCCTCCTTCCTTCCTTTTCTCCCTCTCCCCTCTCTGTTCTCTCCTTTCCCCACTTCCCCTCCCCCTTTCCACTTCCCCCCTCTTTCCACTTCCCCCTTCTCCTCTCCCTTTCTTTCTAATAATGCAGAACTCTCAAAAGGCCAGTTTAAAATGACTTTCAAATGAGCTCCTAGAATTATTAAGATCCTGCATGATGCATTACAGAAAATATCTTTTATCTGAAGTTGGTTACGCCCAGAAAATGTAGCCTCACCTCAAAAATTGTCTAAAGCCATGATCTGTATCCGTGCAAGAGGGGAGGAGGTCATGAAAGCAAACGAGATGCCATCCCTTTGGGCTCAATATTCTACACCCTACAGAACAGGACAAGCCTGTCGTGGTACTAAATAAATGAGGTTATTTTGGACTCAAACTACGATTAGTTCTTCTGGATGTTGCTAAAGACTATAAAATATTCAGCACGCCCAAATTCAGACTTGTACATGGAATAATTTGTAGCCATTACGAATCTGTAGTAAATCAATTATTTAGGCATTTATTAAGCACCTACAATGTGCTTAATGATTAGCTAGGAGCTGTGAAGACTGTAGCAGTCTGAGATGATTCCACTTGCATGGTGGCTAGGAGAATAACTTATGTAAAGGAAGCAAGTTAGGGACTTTATCTAAGTTGGTGGTGCAGACCCCTAGCGCTCACGCATGGTCCCTGGCACACTGTTGGTGCTCAATGATTGCTCATGGCCTGAATGAATCCGCAGCACTTGCCCTTTATGCAGCACTGCCGTGTGGCTCTCTCATTTCAGGAAGTCAACAGGGCAGGTGGGTTTGTTGCTAGGGCTGCCTTAAGAAAGTCCCACAGATGGGGGCTGAAACAGCAGACGTTTATTGTCTGAAAGCTCTGGAGGCTGGAAGTCCAAGATCGAGGCGTTGGCAGGGCTGGCTCCTTCTGAGGGCAGTAAGGGAGGGTCTGCTCTGGGCCTCTCTCTGTGGCTTGTAGATGACATCTTCTCCCTGTGTCTCTTCACATCATCTTCCCTCAATGCCTGTCTGTTTCCGTGTCCAAATTTCCCCTTTTTGTAGGGACGCCAATCATATCACACTAGGGCCCATCCTAACGACCTCACTTTACCTTGATGACCTCTGTAAAGACCCTATGCCCAAATACGGTCACATTTTCAGGTCCTGGGGGTTAGGACTGCAACAGATCTTTTTTGGAAGAACATAACTCAACCCATAACAGCAGGGGAGGTTACTTGTGCTGTGGGGTGCAGGCAAATTAAAAGCTTGTCTAGGGTCACATGACTAGGCTGAGCCCACATTGGAGTCTTTTGTGGGGAACCTGTGCTTTCCCCACTTCTCCTGAGGCCCCTCCATGAGGACTAGCCAAAGGGACCTCAGTGCGGAGTGGAGGTGCAGAGCAAAGGCCAGCTGTGCCGGGAGGGAACAGGAGCCACTGGGAGGAGACCCCCAGTGGGACCCCCAGTGGGACCCATGTAGCGCTCAAGATCCTTTCCAGACTCATGTCAAAATCAAGATTGCTGGAACAGTTTCTTTCAAGGATGAAATCCTTTGTGATCAGGTTCTAAAATTAGGGTTAGCATTTGGGGTGAGGAATTCCAGGATCCCAGATACCCTGTGTGGGCTCCCGGTGGGCTTGCGCCCTTGGCCCTCCCAGCTAAGTGGCTCTGCTGGAGGTGGTGGACCAGAGTGGAGCTCTCCATGGGGCTGATGTGATCCAGGGGTTGAGGGAGAATAACTGAGCAGTTTAGGTTTTTTACAGGGGAAAAAGGGGGGAGGGAGATTGACTGGGAGCCCAGAGTGGGGTTGGGGGAATAGGATATTGAGAAAGTTGGTCAGTCCTGAGTCTCTGGTGCTGGAAGTCTTGGAAAAGTTCAAAGTCAAGCATTCGGGCTGCGGAGAGAGGTTTCCTGGAGAAGAGAAAATAGAAGGCAGAAGGGACTTCTCATGCACAGTGAAAGCCCTGGGGAGAAATGAATCCTGAGCTGTCTTTCTAGGAAGGTGGGTCAGGCTAAGGGAGGGCTGGGTGTGTCCCCAGCATCCAGGTTGGCATAAGGGTCTCTTGGGAGAGGTCCCGCCCAGCGGGCCAGGAGCACCTCCTGCCCATCAAAGTGTGGGTGCCCCAGGTGGGAGCCTCAGAGTTCCTGCTTCCCCCTGCTCTGTCCTCTCTCCCACCCACAGAAGTGAGGGGGGATGCAAGCAGAAGGGGATGATGGATTGCAGCTTCTTGCAAAGTGCTTGTGACCCATTAGGAAAGCAGTAGTTTGGAGGCAGGCAGTGTTCTGAGTAGCCTTTGGCAAAGCGCTCACCTGGAGAACAGCATCAGCTTCCCAGCTGGGTCCCAGCCAGGCCCCTGCATCCTTTAGGCTCAGGACCAAGCATCTCATGGGTCTCCACAAAAGTCAGGGGCCAAAAACAAAAAAAAACGACAACAACAACAAAAAAAACACATACGGGGTTAGCTGATTTTATGTCGATTTCTCGAATTGGTTAAATTGAGTATTAACATAAAGCTATCTTGAAAACAATCACTCCTACTTCGCAAGGATTCCCGAGGATAAAGTATCACTTTTAAACTTGAGCATTTGGGGGTTTTGGCCCAGGGCTCTGTGCCTTTGAGGGTCCCACTCTGGTCCGCCTCCTCCAGCAGAGCCACTTAGCTGGGAGGGTCAAGGGCACGAGCCCACCTGAAGCCCACACCAGGTATCTGGGATCCTGGGATTCCTCACCCTCAAACCCTAAGCCTTTTTCTAAGGACTGTGCAGGTGTCTTCCCTGGGTCTCCCCTGTGGGCAGACCACACTGCTGGAATGTTCACCCTGGACCTGAGGTGGGGTGGGGTTGGGAGAGTTGTTTAAGGGGTAGGGGAGCTCGGACCTGAGGGCTGAGAGGCTTACAGCCATGCATGTGAGGCCTTTACAGATGTGGGACAAGCCTCCGTGGGTACCCTTGTCCCAGCCTCACGAAGATGAGGAGTGAGTCTGTAGGTGTGCACAGTCATTGTCCACAGATCACAGCCAAGAGTTGATGAAATGTTTTACAGCCAAGGAACTTCAGAAAAAAATTAAAATAATTTTTTTCCAAATACATATTCTAGCATGGAAGAATGACATTTCAAATATAGATTGTGGTGTTGACCAACAGAAAGAAATGGAAGCAAAATTAACACAGGTAGAGAGTTTATTTGGGCCACAGTTGAGGACTGCAGTCCAGGAAGCCCTCCCAAGTTACTTTGGAAAGTGCTCCAGAGAAGAGAGGCTCGAGTTTTTAAACAAAAGAAGACAAATCAGGAAAGGGGCGATTGCAAAACTGTTTTTCAGGAATTCTCATCAGTTTACAGAAATAACATTGATGAGTGATTGTCTATACGTTGTTGAACTACAGGGCACGAGTTACGGTGTCTGGCATGTGGCATTGTTAGGTTGATGCATAGCTACTGGTACCAGTCAACCTAGAGCCCACACAGCAAGCGGCTTCAGGAGATTTATTTTCTCAGGTGGGGCAGTGAGCTGTGACAGCTGTCACATCTGTGCCTCTCTAGGCCTGATCATTTAAAGGGAGCTTGCCTTCCTCAGATAAAAGGTTTCTTTTCTTTGTAGTGGATACATTTGAACGTGCTGGGTCTGATGCACACTGGGGCTTCTCAAACTCTGAATCCTGCAGCTTCTGAAGTGGCCACCATGCCCTCCCTACAATCCACTTCTATCTCCTTCAATTCCACTGTGCCCAGCAACCAGGACCACCCCTTGAAAACCCAAATCTTAGCTGAGCGCGGTATTGCACGCCTGTAATCCCAGCACTTTGAGAGGCCGAGGCAGGCAGATTGCCTGAGGTCAGGAGTTCAAGACCAGCCTGGCTGACATGGCAAAACCCCGTCTCTACTTAAAAATACAAAAATACAAAAATTAGCGTGGTAGTGGGCGCCTGTAGTCCCAGCTACACAAGAGGCTGAGGCAGGAGGATCGCTTGAACCCGGGAGGTAGAGGTTGCAGTGAGCCAAGATTGCACCACTACACTCCCCTCTGGGTGACAGAGCGAGACTCCATGTCAGAACAAAACCCCGAAACCAAAAAAACACAAAAACAAAAACAAAAAACAAAAAACGAAAACTCCAAAATCTTATGGTATTACTGCCCTCCTGAAATCCCTTTAGCAGCTGGCCACGGCCCTCAGGATGGAGCTCCACCCCTGGCTCAGCTCCCCAGGCCCTTGGCCTTCTGGTTTCCACTGACTTCAGCCTCATCTCTTCCCCTCCCCTCCCAGCGTTAGTTACACCGCTTGCAGCGCTCCTTGGGTTTCCACAAGCTGCACCCCTGCTGGAGGCCTCATGTCACCCCATGTCCCCTTGCGTCCCTCTCATCCCCCCGCCTCAGCCCGCTCTGGCTGCTTCCTTCTCTAACACCTGACTCAGGCTTTTCCTGGGTTCCATTAGCCCTGTTCTTCCCTTTTCCCTGTTACCGCCTGTCCCTGTGGGCAGGGATGACTCTTCTCCACCCACCTGTGACCTGTGGAGGGCACAGCTGTGTCTGAATCCTCTCCCTACCCTGGGCACAGCTTGGAGCACACTCAGAAGTGGGTCTTTAGTGCTGAGGATGGGAGTCTAAAAAATGCATGAATTCTAACCCAGTGCATTTGCTAGAAGACTAGAAACTAGCCTAAAAAATGATCTTGCATGAGTTTCCTTTGGGAGGGAATGGCCTTGGCATAGAGCCCCAAGCTGGTTATGGGAGGAACCCTCACTGTCATGCTGGGCCACACCGTGTGGAGCCTGTCCCCCAGGTGGAGCCTTTGTTGTCTTCTGTGTCTGGTGCGGCTCTGAGGAGCTCTGAGTGACCTGAAAGTCCTGAGCATGCTGTGCACTCGCCTTCTTTCCTTTCATGCCACATCTCTGCCGATTTGACTCTCAAAGAAGTAGCCCAAGGCTGCTGCATGTGAAGTTGAACTGCCAAGGCGGTCAGATCACCTGAAGTCAGGAGTTCGAGACCAGCCAACACATGGTGAAACCCCACCTCTACTAAAAGCACAAAAATTAGCTGGGCGTGGTGGTGCATGCCTGTAATCCCAGCTACTTGGGAGGCTGAGGCACGAGAATTGCTTGAACCTGAGAGGCGGAGGTTGCAGTGAGCCAAGATTGTGCTGCTGCACTCCAGCCTGCCAGCCTGGGCAACACAGTGAGACTCTGTTACAAAAAAAAAAAAAAAAAAAAAAAAAGAAGTAACTGAAATAAAATGAAAATGGTGCTTGTAGGACGTGAACCAAGCAGATACCCGCAGTTGATTTTGTACCGTTGTTTACACAATGCACGCTTCTACGGGCACGTGTACCTTGCATATTAGACACATAATTACATCTGCCCCACTTAATTTTCAGACGCTCTCCGAGATGGGTGGGGGGTGTGATGGCACAGAAATGCATTACATCATCAGAGTCAAGGCCCCACTGGCAATGCGGTGCTCATTAGTTAAGCAGATATTATTAGGCATGTTTACCTGAGAGGAGAGGAACATTCTGTGAAATAATGAATCTGCTGGTTTCTATTCTTCTCCCTTTGCAGACTGAGTTTTTATTATTTTGATCCCAGTACCCATTAGAAACACACAGTGTCTAAATATTGAAACGCTTTGCTTCAAAAGCTGCTAAGATTCAGTGGCAAAGGTAGCCTTGCAACGACGTTTTATCTCCAGAGTCCCAAGTTTTGGGGACAAATCCAATGACGCAGGTCTTGTGGTCAAGGGTGATGCAATGGCGCTCTGGGAACACTATCAGGCTCTGTGACTTGGGTGCCTTCTGGGTGTGTGGTGTGTTGTCAGTCTGGCAATTCCTAGAACAACCCTACAAGGTGGTAATTATTATTCTCATGCTGCAGGGGATATCTCCCACCTCCTAGGTGGACTCAGGTCTCGTGGGGCTTAATGCTTAAAAATTCGAGCTGCCGGCCGGGCACGGTGGCTGAAGCCTGTAATCCCAGCACTTTGGGAGGCCGAGACGGGCGGATCACGAGGTCAGGAGATGGAGACCATCCTGGCTAACACGGTGAAATCCCGTCTCTACTGAAAAATACAAAAAACTAGCCGGGCGAGGTGGCGGCGCCTGTAGTTCCAGCTACTCGGGAGGCTGAGGCAGGAGAATGGCGGGAACCCGGGAGGCGGAGCTTGCAGTGAGCTGAGATCCGGCCACTGCACTCCAGCCTGGGCGACAGAGCGAGACTCCGTCTCAAAAAAAAAAAAAAAAAAAAAAAAAAAAAAAAAAAAAAAAAAAATTCGAGCTGCCTTTTAAAGGGAAAAGACTACAAAATTATGAATACAAAATGAGGTTAAGGTCTTGGGAGGGGCCGTGCAAGCTAGGGGCTCTGCAGGTAAGCTTGTTTAGCTTCCCAGCAAATCCACCTCTGAGCTTGCAAATTATAAAGCTGGAATTTGAACTCACATCTGCTGGATGCAAAGTCCGAGGTCTTCCTGTAGCATGACTGTCTTCCTGTGTGGTGAGAAACATCAGGCTGCCGAGGCCAAACAGTGGGTGCGTCGCTTTCCAATGAGGCAGGTGTGCGGGACAGGAAGTGGGAGGGGCTCCTTGCAGGGGAGCGGCTGCTGCCAACGTCTCAGCTGGTGCCTGTTCCTCAGAACGGTTTGGCAGGTGGGGGCCATTTGGAGTCTCTGCTCCTACACCCTCTCACCCCTCCCGGGCTGCTTTCAGAGGAGGGCAAAGGGTATTCGTTCCAGCCTCCAATTTCTTCCTCCCACTCCTCGAAAGCATTTAAGTGAGGAAGGGAGGGAAAACGTAGATAATTCTGCTATTGAGAGGAGGCCTTTTTGTTTTCCCTGCTGGAAGTAAAAGGAGGCATTCTAGCTGGGCAGCCGGCCCCACTCTCCAGGGATCCCTCCATCTGGCCTGGCTGAGGCTGGCCAGCCCCGGCTGTGCCTGGAGGGGTGCTGGGAAGCCTACCTTGCTTCACACTTTCCTCCTCCACACCCAGCCTGTGACTCATGCCTGAAACGCCTCCGCCTCCGTTCAAGCAATTCTTCCTTTTATTGTGAAGCGCTGCTCTCTTCCGGCTCCTCCCCTAAGTCACCACAGGGGAGATTTAAAGGACAGGTGATTTCTCCACCGTGTTCAGGGACAATCCTGTAATCATGGTTTTGGTCACACAGCTTTCAAGTGAGTGTTGTGCAAACGTTTGCTAGGATCTCTCAGGGAGCGTGTTAGAAAAACTCCTGAGCCTGCTCCAGATCAGCAGCCTGAGGTGGGACCAGACTCCTGTCTTTTCAGCAAGCCTCCCCCACCTTTGAGGATGCACCCCAAACCAGAGAATTCCTGCTCTGAGCCATCACTGAAAGCACCAAGAGCCAGGTTTGGGGTTTGTTTTTTGGAATTACACCCAGGTGCCTGAACAATTGCTGTCTCTGGAATCAGTGCAAAGTTACCAGGAGCTGCAGAAACCCAGAGAGACTAGAAGGAGGGGAGAGCTTGGCTCTAACACACGCAGACTCCCCATTGCCCACGTCCACCCCCAGACCACCTCGCTGCAACCAACCATGAGCTTTGCAGAGGGCAGGCACGCCCCAGGGGCTCTCAGCATCACCCCCCTGCCCCTACCTGTGACCAGAGTCTCCCTGAATTCTCAGCTCTGTCTTCCCAATTCGAGGAGCCTGCCAGGCCCCACCTGGGTAACCCTGTCCATGCTGTGGCCTGGAAACCCTCTCAAGAAAGGAAGCTGGGTTAATTGCAGGCTCACTTTATTTTCCACATTCTCAGAAATCATTGTGCCTAGTTGCCTGATATCCAGTGTATTAGTCTGTTCTCATGCTGCTGATGAAGACATACGTGAGACTGGGTAAATTATAAAGAAAAAGAGATTTAATAGGTTTAATGGACTCACAGTTCCGCAGGTCTAGGGAAGCCTTACAATCACGGCAGAAGGTGAAAGGCACATCTTATATGGTGGTGGACAAGAGAGAATGGAACCAAGCGAAGAGGGAACCCCCTTATAAAACCATCAGATCTCATGAGACTTACCTCCACGAGAACAGTATGGGGGAACCACCCCCATGATTCAAATATCTCCCACCAGGTTCCTCCCACAACACATGGGAATTATGGGAACTACAATTCAAGATGAGATTTGGGTGGGGACACAGCCGAACCGTATCATCCAGTGTCTCGAGAACTCTTGTTTTATACATTTGGTTCAATTTATTTTGATTTTTTCAGGCAGGAGAGGAAATCCGTTCTCTATGATTCCATCTTGTTTGGGAGTGAAAGTGTTCATTTTCTTTTAAAACAGACAATATCCTTCCAAATCTATAGTTACTTCACTCATCCATCACTCATCCATAACCACTGTTAATATTTTGGTCTACATTCTAAGATTTTTTTTTTTCCTGTGCATATGTGTGCATGCAGCAGGGTCACAAAATCACTCACAGTACATCAGATATGCAAAGATAATAGAGTGTCTTCATTTTCCTACTTAATTAATCTGATCTTTCTTGAAAGGTATTCTTTTCTGGGTAATACGATGCGGAAAAACATCCATTCTAGTAACCTTAGTCTAATACAAACATTTACCCAATTCCTCGAGCAGCTCACCATTCTGAGGCTGAAGTGTTTGGCCAGTGGGGCTTCTGATGGCTGCCACTGTCTACACCTCTACTCCAGATTGGGTCTGGGCACATAGCGGGTGGGTTGCAGGATTTGGGGGTTCTTTTGGTAGCCAGGAGGAAGGAATCCTCTGGTCCACACATGTTCTCCAAGTTTCCCTGACTTTGGCTGCAGAGTAGTTGGCCTGGGCTACTTCATGGAATGGAGTGGTGGCTGCCGAGGAGCAATGGATCATGGGAGATCAGGTCACGTAGGGTCTTGTGGCCACTGCGAAGACTTTGGCCTTTTTTTTTGTTTGTTTTTTGACACAGGATCTCGCTCTGTTCACCCAGGCTGGAGTGCAGTGGTATGATCTTGGCTCACTGCAGCCTCGACCTCCCAAGTTCAAGCAATCCTCCTGCCTCAGCACCTCAAGTAGTTGGGATTACAGGCATGCGCCCTGCACATGGCTAATTTTTGTAGTTTTTGTAGAGATGGGATTTCACCCTGTTGCCCAGGCTGGTCTTGAACTTCTGAGCTCAAGTGATCTGCCCACCTTGGCCTCCCAAAGTGTTGGGATTACAGGTGTGAGCCACCGCACCTGGTCAAGACTTTGGATTTTTATCCCAGATGAAATAGGGAAGCCACTGGAGGGCTTCAGTGTGGTGGTAGGAGGCAAATATTGATTGAAAAGCATTCAAGAGAAAATAGGAGGAGAGAAATTGAAGATAGTCATAGATACTTCTGGCTGGGTGCAGGGGGTCACACCTGTAAGCTCAGCACTTTGGGAGGCTGAGGTAGGGATTGCTTGAGGCCAAGAGTTCCAGAGCTGCCTGGGCAACATAGCAAGACTCTATAAAATTGTTTTTGATGGAAATCTCGCTCTGTCGCCCAGGGTGGAGTGCAGTGGTGCAATCTCAGCTCACTGCAACCTCCGCCTCCCAGGTTCAAGTGATTCTCCTAACTCAGCTGCCTGAGTAATTGGGATTACAGGTGCCGCCACCACACCTGGCTAATATTTTGTATTTTAGTAGATATGGGGTTTTACCATGTTGGCCAGGCTGGTCTCCAACTCCTGACCTCAGGTGATCCGCCCACCTTGGCCTCCCAAAGTGCTGAGATTACAGGCATGAGCCATTGCGCCCAGCCTACAAAAAATTTTTACAAGTTAGCTGGGCATGATGGTGCGCACCTGCAGTCACAGCTACTAAGAGGCTGAGGTGCGAGAATTGCTTGGGCTCAGGAGATCGAGGTTGCAGTGAGCTGTGAATAGGCCACTGCACTCTGGCCCAGATGGATACTTCCAAAGAGTCTTGCTATAAAGGACAGCAGAAAGGGAGAGAGAGATTTTATTAGTCCGTTCCCACGTTGCCAGTAAAGACATACCTGAGACTGGGTAATTTATAAAGGAAAGAGGTTTAATTGACTTACGGTTCAGCATGGCTGGGGAGGTCTCAGGAAACTTACAGTCATGGCAGAAAGGGAAGAAAACATGTCCTTCACATGGCGGCAGCAAGGAGAAGTGCTGAGCAAAAAGGGGGAAACGCCCCTTATTAAACCATCAGATCTCGTGGTAACTCACTCACTATCATGAGAACAGTAGCATGGGGGTAACCACCCCCATGATTCACTTGCCTCTCCCATGACAAGTGGGAATTATGGTAACTACAAGTCTAGATGAGATTTGGTTGGGGACACAGTCAAACCATATCAGAGATCAAGTCTTAATTTTTTTAATGAATTAATTATTATAATGGGAGATGACGGAATGCTCCAATAGGGAGGACAAATCAACAATTGGTGGTGGTGGAGCGCTGCAGAAATGGGGAAGCCAGCGCCTGAGTGGAGGGTCAGAATCTTTGCGTGTTTTCCTTCAACCTTGTTCAGCTTAACAGGTGCTGGCACAGTGTTGTAATTGACCAGGTTGGAAGTTTTTTCCAGGCCAGTATGAGAAATTAGAGAAAGGTGAGGGGGCTGAAGGTGCACAGGAGAGAGGGGCGGCACAATGGACCATGGAGTCCACATGGAAAGAAGGGGAATGAGGACATGAGGTAGAGGAGGGACAATTATATTCTATTTAACCCAAATGCATCCCAAATGTCACCTCAACATGTCATCAACATTCAGAATTATTAGTGAAGTATTTTACATGTTTTCCCACACTATGGCTTTGAAACCTTGCATGTAGTTTACACGAACAGTGCCTCTCATTTTGGACCAGGCTCATTTTGAGGGGTTTGTGGCCACTCTGTTGGACAGCACACAGGGATCTAGAGAAGGAGCGTGGGAGAGGTGGCCGAGCACGGGTAGACGGCAAGATCATTGGAGGAGCAAAGGTCAGGGAAGGAGGAGGATCATCTCTGTGGAGATTGAAATTGCCAAGAATTAGGACAGGGATTTAGTGAGAGTGACAATGAGCTGGGAGTGGGAATCTTCCGGGAACAAGACGGAGGGGACTAGGGTCTGCAGAGAACCAGACAGGAAAGGTGGCACAGAGCATAGTGTGATGGCACCAGCTTCAAGGTTGGCGAGTTTGGGGAAGGTGGGGGTTGATCTAGAAGTAACCACAATGGAGGATGCTCCAGGGGCCCAGGTTCCAGTCAGAGCAAGCAGGTGGAGAGAAGCTGTGGGAAGGAGGAGCTTTTGCTCACGGCATGTCTCAAGCTCCAGAGGAAATAGTGAGGGTTTTTGAGAGTAAGGAGGCCTGGAGGTGGGGCTGGATTAGGAGGTGAGCATGGCCTTACTGGGATTAGGGCACAGTGTGAAGTGACAACCTGGGCGTCCTGTGTCTTTGGTGAATGAGGAGAACAGAATTTGCAGCTGTGCACTGAGGCTGAGTTCGAGTGCACTCTTTGGCCTGACGTGTAGGCTTTGCCACTTTCCACGGTGTAAATACTCCCACCACAGCTCATTTCAAGCTACCAGTGGTTTAACAGCAGGCTCGTGGAATATTTAAACACTTAACAATGGGCTCTTGCAAGCTGGCACAAGCCACTTCCTGTAGCAGATAGCTGGGTATAGGGCACCATGGGATAGGTCCTGGAGGTCTCCACAGCAGATGGGGGAGGGATGTAGGGGGGTGGTGTGAGTTGGGGGAGGGAGGCATGGAGATCTTGTCAGAATTACTCAGAGCTCTAACACCCTTTCTTTTTTTTTTTGAGACAGTGTCTCGCTTTGTTGCCCAGGCTGGAGTGCCGTGGCACGATCACGGCTCACTGCAGCCTTGACCTCCCTGGCTCCAGTGATTCTCCTGCCTCAGCTTCCCAAATATCTGGGATCACAGGTGCATGCCATCATACCTGGCTAATTTTAAAAATGTTTTTGTGAGTTAGGGTCTCGCTGATCTCAGACTCTTGAGCTCAATCAATCCTCCTGCCTGAGCCTCCCAAAGTGCTGGGATTACAGGCGTGAGCCACTGTGTATGGCCTTTTAACCCCCATTTGACCCCTGTCAGGGAGTCTGCAGAAATGGACTGCACATCACAATGGCTGCTTTTTTTTCAATTTTTTTGTTGTGGTAAAATATGCATAACAAAACATTTACCATCGTAACCCTTTTTAAGCCTACAGTTTGTAATGTGCAAACATCACCAGGTATCTCCATAACTCTTTTCATCTTGCAAAGTGGAAATTCCATACCCGTTAAACACTAACTCCCCATTGCCCCTCTCCAGCCCCTGGCCCCCACCATTCTCCCTTCTGTCTCTATGTTTTTGCCTACTCTAGTGCCTCATATAAGGGGAATCATCTAGTATTTGTCTTTTTGTGACTGGATTACTTCACGTGACATAGAGTCCTCAAGGTTCGCCCATGTTGTAGTAGCAGATTGCGTAATGTTCTTCTTCTTCTTCTTTTTTTTTTTTTTTCAGATGGAATCTTGCTCTGTTGCCAGGCTGGAGTGCAGTGGCACAGTCACTGCAACCTCCGCCTCCTGGGTTCATGTGATTCTTCTGCCTCAGCCTCCCAAGTAGCTGGGATTACAGGTGCCTGCCACCAGACCCAGCTAACTTTGTTTTTTTTTTTTTTTTTAGTAGAGATGGAGTTTCACCATGTTGGCCAGGTTGGTCTCAAACTGCTGACCTCGTGATCTGCCTGCCTTGGCTTCCCAAAGTGCTGGGATTACAGGCATGAGTCACATGTCCTTCTTTTTTAAGGCTGAGTGATATTCCCTTGTCTGGATGGGCTACTTTTCACTTATTCACTCATCCATCCACAGACACTTTGGACTGCTTCCATGTTTTAGCTATTGTGAATACTGTTGTTATGAACATGGGTGTGCAAATATCTCTTTGACTGCCCGCTTTTAATTCTTTGGGGTGTATACCCAGAAATGGAATTGCTGGATCTTGTAGAAATTCTATTTTTAATTTTTGAGGGATACTTATTATATTAGTCAGGGTTCTCTAGAGGGACAGAACTAACAGGATATATATATACACACACACACATATATATACACATATATATACACACATATATATACATACACACACACACATATACACAAAGGAGAGTTTATTAAGGAGTATTAACTCACACAATCACAAAGTCCCACAATAGGCTGTCTTCAGGCTGAGGAGCAAGGAAGCCAGTCTGAGCCCCAAAGCTGAGGAACTTGGAGTCCGACGTTCAAGGGCAGAAAGCATCCAGCACGGGAGAAAGATATAGGCTGGGAGGCTAGGCCAGTCTAGTCTTTTCATGTTCCTCTGCCTGCTTTATATTCTGGCTGCACTGGCAGCTGATTAGATGGTGCCCACCCAGATTAAGGGTGGGTCTGCCGTTACCCAACCCCTTACTCAAATATGAATCTCCTTTGGCAACACCCTCACAGACACACCCAGGAATGATACTTTGCATCCTTCAATCCAGTCAGGCTGACACTCGGCATTAATCCTCACACCCATGTTGTTTCCACAGCAGCTGCACCACTGTAATTCCCGCCACCAGTGTACAAGGGGTCCAATTTCTCCACATCCTCCCTAACACTTATTTTCTGTGTTTTTTTTCTTTTTTTTTGATAGTACATCTTAGTGGCTGTGAGCTGGTATCTCATTGTAGTTTTGATTTGCATTTCTCTAATGTCAGTGACTTTTAATTTTAATTTTTATTGTTTTATTTTTAATTTTTTTCTTTTGTAGAGACAGGCTTTCACCATGTTATCCATTCTGGTCTTGAACTCCTGGGTTCAACTAATCCTCCTTCCTTGGCCTCCCAAAGTGCTGGGATAACAGGCATGAGCCACCATGCCTCTGGCTTTTAATACACATTTTTGTGTATCTTCACTGTGATGAGCCACCTAGATCCCCCTTCTGGGAAGGACTTGTTACCCCAGCTGCTTGGGTGCCTTCAACTCTCAGTCCCTTCAGAGACTGTCCAGCTACAAAGAGCCACCCTGTCCAAAGCCGGGACTCTTCCTGGCAGCTGCATTCAATGACACCTCAATGTGGGGGTCATCTCTGCCCGAGTCAGGAAGGGCTCCCGGAGCCACTCTACTCAGAGGCTCCTGTGGGATCTTTGGGGCTATCACTGGGTCTGTGTGGAAGTTTGCCTTCTCCTTCGTCCGATCCTGCTTCTCTCTCCTCCTTCCACCAATGCCGTGGCAAGCCCCTCGTAAACATCCTGTGGTGCCTCCCTAGGAACCCAACATGCCAGGCTCGCTTTACGTAGACTGGCATCTGAGTCAGCTTGATGGGGTGGGAAGATGTCCGTTTTAATTTGCATCTCTTTGTTAACTGTTGAGGTTGAATTTTTTTTTTTTTTTACAAGCATTGACTGAATGACTTCCTTTGTGGATTGCCTTTGCGAATGACTTCCTTTGCCTGTTTTTCTACTGAGATGTTTGTCTTTTTCTTATTGGTAAGAGTGCACACATATATTACTGTCATAAAGATATAATCTTTGCTTTTCGGATATGGTTCACAAAATGTTCTCACGTTCCCCACTCGGCCGTGCGCCTGTTACTTTTGTGGTTCGGGGCACAGGCGTAGCCACACTGCCCCGCCACTTCCTAACTCTGTAGCTTTGGGTGCATTGCTTCACCTACCAGAGCCTTTGTAGTACCTTGCAGGTTTGTCGTGGGAATTAAATGGGTTAATAAAGTACTTATAACAGGGCCTGGAATACAGCGAGTATGAGATAATTATTTGCTATTTTTATTAGTGTCTATATTATTTTTCTTATTGGCCATATATATAGTATTATATTTTATGCAGTTAAAGCTATCTTTTTTGTTTTTTGTCTTTGGAGTGATATGTAGAAATAACTTCTTTATTTTTATTTTATTTTATTTTATTTTATTTTATTTTATTTTATTTTATTTTATTTTATTTTATTCTTGTAGAGACAGGGTCTCATTATGTTGCCCAGGCTGGTCTCAAACCCCCAGGTTCCAGTGATCCTTCTGCTTCAGCCTCCCAAAGTGTTGGGATTATAGGCATGAGTCACCACGCCCAACCAGCTTCTTTAAGATTATATAAGTATTTACCTCCATTTTCTTTCTAGTACCTTTATTACCAGGTTCTTGGCGTCTTGAACAAATAAGTGGACAAAATGCACAAACAAAGCAGGGAAGGAAGGAAGGGATTTATTGAAAATGGAAGTACTCCCCACAGTGTGGGGGCAGGCCTGAGCATAGGGGCTCAAGGGCCCCATTGCAGAATTTTTGGGACTTTACCCCCTAGAGGATTGCACTGGTTACTTTGGGTATACCTGATGTAAATGGAGAGAATGAAGTAAAGTTACAAAGTCATTTAGGGCATATGCCCTATGGAGAGGATATATCCTATTATAGCTGAAGTGTGAATCAGCCTTCTGTTTCCTGCCTCCAAAACCCTATTTTCCTGCCATGAAACCCTCATGGTTTCATTAAAAAAAAAAAAATTATATATATATATATATATAGCTATATATAAAAATATATAATATATATTATTTTTGTATATCTCCGTATATATGTGTGTCTATATATGTGTATATATATATGGAGAGAGAGAGAAAGAAGAGACAGAAAGAAAGAGCCAGGGTCAGGGTCGCACTCTGTCACCCAGGCTGGAGGGCAGTGGTGTGATCTCGGCTCACTGCACCCTCCACCTCCTGGTCTCAAGTGATGCTCCCACCTCAGCCTCCCAGGTAGCTGGGACAACAGTCACATACCACCATGCCTGGCTAATCATTAGTATTATTTTTTATTTTTTGGTAGAGATAGAATTTTATTATGTGCCTAGGCTGGTCTCGAATTCCTGGGCTCAAGCCCATCCACCTGCCTCAGCCTCCCAAGGTGCTGGGATTATAAGCGAGAGCCACTGTGCCTGGCCTAAAAATATGTATGTTTGGATCTTACATCCATCTGGAATTCAGAACATATTTTTGATGTGAGGTTTAATAGATCCATATTTCTTGAGTATCTAACATTCCTTTTCGGCCCCAACTTGGCCCCCTCTTTTTAAATAAACCTTTTCTTTGAGGATAGCTATAGAGGCACAGAATCATTGTGAAGCTAGTATGGAGCATTCCGTACCTCTCACATGATCTCCCTTATTACGAACACCTCACAGCGTATGGTACATCTGTCACCATTACCGCACCGTTATTGACACCTTAAGTTCACACTTTATTCAGATTCCCTTAGTTTTTCCCTAATGTCCTCTTCCTGTTCCACGCTTCCACTCAGGCCCCCAAGTGACGTTCAGGTGACATGCCTCCTTAGGTTCCTCTCGACGGTGACAGTTTCAACGTGACAGTTTTGAGGATATGTGGCCGAGGGCTTTGTAAGATGTCCCTCAGTTGGGATTTGTCTGATGTTCTTATGGTTAGACTGGGGTTATAGGAGGCCATTTCATCACATCGAGGTCAAGGGTCTGTGCCATCCACGCCACTTATCCCTGTTGATGCTGGCCTTGACCACCTGGCAGAGGTCATGTTTATGGGATTTCAATAAAAACGGAGCACAGGAAGGGGAACATCACACACTGGGGCCTGTTGTGGGGTGGGGGGAGGGGATAGGGATATCATTAGGAGATATACCTAATGTAAATGACGAGTTCATGGGTGCAGCACACCAACATGGCACATGTATACATATGTAACAAACCTGCACGTTGTGCACATGTACCCTAGAACTTAAAGTATATAATAATAATAAAAAAAACGGAGCTCCTCCCCCTGGCCCGCCCCCGTGCTGTCCTTTTGCGATGCGTCTCTTAGTGCAGCCCACGCTCAGGAGCCGGGAGTTCTGCTGCTCCTCCCTGAGGGAGGTGTTTCCGCATACATTAGGTGGAATTCTTCTGCGGGAGATTCACCTCCTGTCCCCTCTCCAGGTGTTTATCCAGTCACTCATCTGGATCCCCACAGACTCAAGGACGTTTGCTTTCTGCTTTGGGTCATAACCCAGTACTGTTTTATTTTGTGCCCCCAATTGTCCCAGCCTAGGCCATTGAGAGCTCCTTCAGGGGCCTCCTGGGTCCTCATCATCACTGTGGGCTCCTTCTGAGCCCCCTGTTTCGTGTCTGGCCCCTGTGATCCACTGTGTCCTGTGTCCCGTCATCCCTGTGTCCTGTGCCTTGTTGTCACTGTGTCCTGTCATCACTGTGTCCTGTCGTCACTGTGTCCTGTGGTCACTGTGTCCTGTGTCTCGTTGTCACTATGTCCTATTGTCACTGTGTCCTGTGTAAACTGCTGCTTGGCCTCTGTGAGTCTCTCAACACCTTAGCCCTGAGCTTCTGGAGGGAGTGCTTCCTGTCTGTGGAAGTTGCTGAGGGGACAGGCGCACACCTGGAGAGCCACTCCAGGACAGAACCCAGGGAGGAGAGGGCCGCTGGGAGAGGCATTTGTGGAAACAGAGAGAGATGGGGCCCGAAGAGCCCCGGAGACTGCTGCGCCCAGATCTATGCTTGGCCTATTCAGTTATTGAGCTAAGAATCCTTCCTACTCCCCTCCCCTCCCCTCACAGCATATGGTACATTTGTCACCATTATAGCACCATTATTGACACCTTAAGTCCACCTTTTATTCAGATTCCCTTAGTTTTTCCCATGTCCTCTTCCTGTTCCACGATTCTACTCGGGACTCCACGTGACATTCAGGTGACATGCCTCCTTAGGCCTCTCCCTTCCCCTCCTTTCCCCTCCCTGCCCCTCCCCGCTCCTGTCTTCCCCTCCCCTCTCCTCCCCCTCCTCCCCTCCCTTCTCCTTCCCTCCCCTCCCCTTCCCTCCCCTCTCCTCTCTCTTCCTTTTTATTGACACAGGGTCTCACTCTGCCACGATCTTGGCTCCAGCCTGAACCTCCAAGTCTCAAGCAATCCTCTCACCTCAGCCTTCCAAGTAGCTGAGACTATAGGCATGTGCCAGCACACCAAGCTGTTTTTTGGTATTTTTTTGTACAGACAGGGGTTTCACCATGTTGCCAAGGCTGGTCTCGAACGCCTGAGAGGACACATTTCTGTGGCTGAAGCCCCGCGTCTGTGGGATTTGTTAGAGCAGCCCTGGCTGGCTAATATCGTGGCTTGGACTAGACATGACCCCTTCACGGTTCTGGAGGTCAGAAGTCTGAGACCACGGTGCAGGCAGGGCTGTGCTCCCTCTGAGGGCGCTAGGAGGGCCTGTTCCTGGCCTCCCTCAGAGCTTCCGCTGGTTCCTTGGCTTGGGGAAGCAGAACTCCAGTCCGCACGTAGCACTCTCCCTGTGTGCGTACCTGTGTCCAAATTTCCCCTTCTGGATAAAGACACCAGTCAGGTGGACTAGGACCCACTCTAATGACCACATCTTCACTTCCATACATCTGCAATGACCCTGTATCCAAATAAGTTCACATTCTGAGATGCTAGGAGCTACGACTCCAACACATGGATTTTGGCAGACACAATTCAACCTGTTACAGAGTGAATTTCTCTGAGAAATTCCAGTGCTGAAGCCCTGGCCTCCAATGTGACCACATTCAAAGATAGGGCCATCAGGGAGGTAACTAAGGTTATGAGGCCGCAAGGGTGGGGCCTCAAGCCAATAGGGTTGGCGTCCTTATGGGGAGAGGAAAGACACCAGAGACCATCCCCTCTCTAAGCGTGCACAGGGAAGAGGCCATGGGAGGATGCCGTGAGAAGATGACACCCACAGGCCAGGAAGAGAGGCCTTCCCAGAAACCAACCTCACGGGTGCCCTGATGTGGACTTCCAGCCTCCAGAACTATGAGAAACAAGCTTCTGCTGTTTAAGCCACCCAGTCTGTGGCACTTCTTATGGCAGCCTGAGCAGAAGAAAATGCCACCCAGGGCCTTAGCTATTAAATCGTTTGGTTGCAAATGACAGAAACTTAAACCACTTTAACCAAAGGAAAATTTCTAGCTGGGCTTAGTGGCTAACACCTGTAATCCCAGCACTTTGGGAGGCTGAGGTGGGCAGATCCCTTGAGCCTGCTCGTTGCGCCCTCACATGCTCTATTTTTATGCACTCACACATCCCCGTTGTCTCTTTGTGTGTCTGAATCACCTCTTTTCTTTCTTTTTTTTTTTTTTTAAGGACGTCAGCCAGGTTGGATTAGGGCCAACCTAAGGCCTCCTTTTAACTGAATCACCTCTTTAAAGGCCCAGTCTCCAAATGCAGCCACATTCTGAGGTACTGGGGGTGAGGGCTTCAACATAGGAATCGGGGGGTGAGGGGTGGCTGGGGGACACAGCCTGTGAGCTTTGTTATGGCAGCTCAAGGAAACTCTACAGCCTCTAGAGGATTTGTCTTTAAGGGGCTGGTCCCTCAAGCCGGCTCTGTGCAGTCTCAGGGAGGTCTCCTCTGGTCCTGCCCTCTATGCTGACCCTCATACCACAGCCTGGCCTGTGACTCCCAGTGCCACGGCCCCTCCCTTCCTTCCTAACTCCTCTCCACTCCCTGCCCACATTAGTATCTCCCCAGCTGCCCATTCACAGGCACCTCCTGCATCCCCACTTCCACTGTGCCTGCTGGATAACTGCACCTGTCCATTCTAAATAAAGATGCATTTATTGAGTGTCTAGGGATCTGCCCTGGCAGTGCCCATGGTCTAAAAAGGAAGTCAGACAAGTAAAGACTGCGGGTTGTGAGATAATTACAACTGGGCACTATCTGGGGCAGACACGTCACTCCAGAGCCCATGTCCTGCGGCCAGCAGGGGCGCCTTTTCCTTGTTGGCACAGAGACTCCTTGCAGGCCAGCCAAAGAGGGGGCACAGGGTGGCATTCTGGGAGCTGAGGGTGGCTCTGCTGAGGAGTGGACATGGAGCTGGGTGTTGGTGAAACTCTCCTGTTGAGAGGCTGCCCGGGTGGCCGCGGGCAGCAGGGGGCTCCGACTGGGGAATGTGGGCAGGTGCAGTGGTGGGAGAGCTGAGGGGTGCAGCGGCGGGAGAGCTGAGGGGTGCAGAGCTGGGTCAGGGGCCCGGGAGAGTGCAAGGGAGAAACACACGAAGGCATGAGCCGAGGCAGCCACTGTGGGAACGAGAGGTTGACAACGGGAGCCAGAGGAATGGAGAGCTGGTGTCCTGCAGGGGTGAGTGGGGCAGGAAGTTACCCCCTGGCAGGCCTGTTGAGGGGCTGGGATGGGTACGGTTAGTGTCGGGTCAGCGGTTCCGCTGCAGTCTGCTTCAGTTTGAAATTCTATGCCTGCGGAAGACGGAGAGCCTCCAAATCTTCAACACTGCAGCCAGCAGGGGAGGGGATGCAGCCCGGTTGGCGTCTTGGGGTGGGGCAGGCAGGTCAGGGGGTGTTGCTCAGACCCAGTGGGCAGACCTCGATGAGTTCTCACCAGTGTGACTGTTCACGCTGCCTCCCACTGGCCCTCACTGACCACGTCCTGTTCCATACTCAGGTTTCTGACCCATGATATGGTTTGGATCTGTGTCTCCGCCCATATCTCATGTGGAATTGTAATCCCCAATATGGAGATAGGGCCTGGTGGGAGGCAGCTTTGCCAGGCCTGGAGGTCACCATCTGGTCAGCCACGGGATTTATTCATCCCAAAGGGGGCTCTTGGCTTAGTGCGGGGTGAATGTCCACAGGTCCCAGAGGACCCAAGAGCGGAGGCTGGAAGTGGAGCTGCCCCTGGAGAGAGGCCAGCACTGGAGTGCTGTAGTCCGTTCTTGCACTGCTGTAAAGAACTACCTGAGACTGGGTAATTTATAAAGGAAGGAGGTGCCATTGGCTCGTGGTTCCACAGGCTGTACAGGAAGCATGGCAGCATCTGCCTCTGGGGAGGCCTCAGGGAGCTCTGACTTATGGCGGAGGCCAAGCAGGAACACCAAGGGGGATGGTGTTAAACCATGAGAAACCGCCCCATGATCCAGTTACCTCCCACCAGGCCCCACTTCCAGCATTGGGGTTTGCAATTGCAGTATTCCCACCTCTGCCCGGGCTTTCCTGGACAAACACTTGAAGATCTGCAAGACAGAGAAGCAGACGCCCCCGAAGCTTCCACTCACAGCCCTGCAATACCTGGGTTGCCTGCCTCCCTCCGTAGTATGACACACATTTAACTCCTCAACTCAAGAGTGAGATCAAGTTCCTCTTCACTGCTTGTGCATGCATGAGGGGAGGGCGCCTACAACTCAGATGATCCAAGCACTGGCACCAAAGGCTCAGAATCCTCTGGACCAGCTCTGCCCAATAAGAATGTCATGTGAGCCACAAGTGCGAACCACATAGGTGATTTAAAAACTCTTAGTGCTCACATTTAAAAAGTAAAAAGTAAAAGGTGACATTGATTTTAGTAATATATTTAATGTAGTCCAAAATAATGCTCAAAACATTATCACTGCAACATGCCATCAAAATAAAACTTATGAATGAGATATTTAGCCTTCATCCTTTTTTCCTACTAAATTTTATTTTTAATTGAGAACAGACGCTCACTCTGAAACCCAGGCTGGAGTGCAGTGGCATAATCATAGCTTACTGAAGCCTCGACCTCCCAGGCTCAAGGTATCCTTCCACCTCAGCCTCCTGAGTAACTGGGACTACAGGTGCTTGCACCATGCCTGGCTAATTTTTAAAAATTTCTATAGAGACAGGGTCTCGCTATGTTGCCCAGACTGGGAATTTTTTTTCTAGAAATGGGGTCTTCCTATGTTGCCCAGGCTGGTCTCAAGGGATCTTCCCACCTCAGCCTCCAAAATTGTTGGGATTATAGGTGTAAGCCACTGTACCCGACCTTTATACAGAATCATTACATTCCAGTGTATATTTTGCATTTTATAGCCCAGCCCAATTCATACTGGCTCAGTAGTCACATATGGCTTGTGGCTGTGTCTTGGTCATTATAGGTGTTATGGACTACATGTTTGTCTCCTCCAAACTCATGTGTTGAATTCCTAACCTTCAATACAAGGATATTCAGAGGTGGGGCTTTGGGATGTAATTAGGTCATGAGGGTGCAGCCCTCATGAATGGGATTAGTGCCCTTATACAAAGAGACAATGGAGTTTGCTCCTCCTCTCTCTGCTGCCTGCCATGTGAGGACACAATGAGAAGGTGGCTATCTGCAAACCTGGAAGTGAGCTCGTATCAGACAGCGGATCTACCAGCACCTTGATCTTGGACTCCCCAGTCCCTAGAACTCTAAGAAATAAATCTGTTATTTAAGTCACCCACTTAATGGTAGTTTGTTACCACAGCCTGTCTTAGTCCACTTACTGTGGCTTATAACAAAATACCTGAAACTGTGTAAGTAAAGAAACAAGACTTATTTCTTACAGTCCTGAAGGCTGGGAAGTCCAAGGTTGAGAGGCTGCATCTGGTGAGGGCCCTCATGCTGGCAGGGACTTTCTGCAAAGTCCTAAGGCAGCCCACGGCATCACAAGATGAGGAGCTGAGTGTGTGAGCTCAGTTCTCTCTTCTTGTTATGGAGCCACAAGTCCTACTCCCAAGAACATCCAGTAGCCCATTACTGCCTGAATGGAGTAATCTACTCATAAGAGAAGGGGACATATGACATAATCACCTCTAAAGGCCCCACCTCCCAATACTGCCACATTAGGGATTAAATTTCAACATGAGGACGGAGACAAATATTTAAACCATAGCACAGTGCAAGCCAGGGAAGACAGTAGGTCTAGTACGGCCCGGGATAAGAAGGGAACTGCTAAAATCATGCATGAGCAGAAGACAGCCAGTGAGACACTAGAACCAGCCTTTGTAGCCACAGCAATGGACCAAGAACACCCAGCATCTTCTCATATACTTGTCAAGACATTAGAAAGAAAAGTGGTGCTGCAAGATTATAGTTGAGTGGGGAGAGATCCCAGTGGGTGGGGTGAGATCTCAGTGGGTGGGGAGAGATCTCAGTGGGTGGGGAGATATCTCGGTGGGTGGGGTGAGATCTCGATGGGTGGGGGTGAGATGACAGTGGGTGGGGTGACATGACAGAGGGTCGGGTGAGATGACAATGGGTAGGCTGAGATCTCAGTGGGTGGGATGAGATGACGGTGGGTGGGGAGAGATCTCAGTGGGTGGGGAGAAATCTCAGTGGGTGGGGAGAAATCTCAGTGGGTGGGCTGAGATGACAGTGGATGGGGTGAGATGACAATGGGTGGGGTGAGATCTTGGTGGGTAGGATGAGATCACGGTGGGTGGGGTGACATGACAGTGGGTGGTGAGAGATCTCAGTGGGTTGGGAGAGATCTCAGTGGGTGGGGAGAGATCTCAGGGGTGGGGAGAGATCTCAGTGGGTGGGGTAAGATCTTAGTGGGTGGGGTGAGATCTTGGTGAGTGGGGTGAGGTCTCGGTGGGTGGGGTGAGATGACAGTGGGTGGGATGAGATGACAATCGGTGGGGTGAGATCTCAGTGGGTGGGGTGAGATCTCGGTGGGTGGGGTCAGATCTCAGTAGGTGGGATGACAGTGAGTGGGATGTGATCTCAGTGGGTGGGGTGAGATCTCAGTGGGTGGGGTGAGATGACAGTGGGAGGGATGAGATCTGAGTGGGTGGGGTGAGATCTCAGTGGATGGGGTGAGATGACGGTGGGAGGGGTGAGATCTCAGTGGGTGGGGTGAGATTGCAATTAGGAAGTGCTGAGTTCTATCCTCTGTGTTTCCCCTGAGGACTTGGCCTGTGAGGGGACAAGGCAGGAGTGGCTGTCCCTTAGCCACAGTGGAAGCTTCCAGTCAACCTCTGCTGAGTGTCTGGACCCAGCCCCAGCTGCTGCTCCCCTGTGGCACTCCTTTGGCCGCCACCCCTCCTCACACAGGCTGCCTCCCTTCTCTGGCCCTGCAGCTGGGGCAGCTGGCTCTGTGTGTGGGGGGGTCCTCATGCCGCCTCTCTGCCTGCCTCCCTCCCTTCGGGGAATGAGTGTGGGTCAGTGGCAAGGGGTTCAGGGAACAGAGTGCTGGAAAGAACCTGCCTGGTGTTTATGTTGTCGTGGAGGGTGGAGGCAACAGGGTAAAGGAGGAATGCTTTTTTCTGTGTCCTGGTGCTACATGAAGCCGGGAAGGGAGGTGACGCCTGGGAGGGGTGAGATTCTCAGTGGAGTAGCTGGGCTGTCCTCTGGGACATTCAAACATAGAGCTCCTTGCACTTCGTCATGGGTGAGAGCAGATGACGAGATGGGGCCTCCACAGGCAGGCAGGGGCCCGGCTGTTTCCTCATCCCCAGCACTGGATGGCCCGGTGCCTGAGTCAGGGGGGTGGACAGGCAGCCCCAGGGGATGTGGTCTGCAGGGTTCCAAGCCTCTTATCTTTCTGAGCCCTCCCCAGAACCGCCCTTAATGATTCATAGCAGTATAGGGGTTTCCTGGCAGGTACCCCAAACTCTTACAGTTCCAAAGCTGCTTCCACATTTTTAAGCATTTGTTACAGTAACACTCCCCATCTTGGTACCAATTTCCTCTTAATACCATCGCCTGGGAGTTAGGATTTCAACACATAAATGTTGTGGGAACCATTCAGACCACAGCACCCCTTCCTTTGAGTTACTTGCATTTTTTTGGGTGAGCCATTGAGAGGCAGGTGGTGCTGATCCATCAGGTGCCTGTCCTGGCCTCATGCCTGGTGTCTGTAACCCAGCAGTCACCGGAGGGGGACAAGCCCAGTGAAGGAGGCCAGTGAGGCTGCTACCCAACAGCTGCGTGCCATTGGGTGTATAGTGGGCCTCTCTGAACCTCAGTCTCTTCTTCTGTGCAAGAGGCGTAGTGATTCTGGCCTCACAGTGTGGTTTGAAGGAGTGAGTGGGCTCCCAGCATTCTCACAGGCAGTGGGCCCCCGCTCCTAGTGAGGTGAAGACTAAGTGGGCTCGAGGCTCTTCCTCTGGGCAGAGCAGCTCTGCTCCTGCCTCTTGGTGTTTGGGTCCCCCCGAGATGTTTGTTGGAGAGGAGTCTTCTGGACCCCAGCTCATCTCTACTCCCTCTCCGAACACCTCCCATGGGGGAACAGATGCTGATTGGATTGGTGGACGCTGACTCCCTGGCTGGTCTGTGTTTACAGTGGGCGTGGCCAGCAGGTGTGGTCGGTGGGCAGGGTCACCGCATAAAAGGCACCGCCTCCCCACTTCCGGCTTCCTGGATCCCTGTGCTGACCGACAGGAAGAGGGACAGGTCCCGTGTGCTGGCCTGGGCTATAGGTAGGGCCTAGGCTATATCTGGGGCTGATGTATCCTTCATTTCCTCCTCGCTGAAGCCGGGACTTCTGCCCTGCAGCCTCAGCTGGTCTAGCAAAGGTTCTGGAATGGGCGTGGCAGCTGCTGTTGACCAGTTGGGGCCGATGTGAGGTTATGGAGTCAGGGAGACCTCATTCCAATAGAGGCAGAACTCAGCTGTGAGCTGTGTGTTGGTCAGTAGACCGTTTGGTGACAGAGGTTTTGTTTTGGTTTTTTTTAATCTCCATATCCTTTATCTTCGAGGACTGTAGCCTATGGTGCCTGAGAACCCGAGACACCAAGCGTTCGGAACCTAAGTGTAGGGCACTGCTAGGTGGCACTAGGTTGGCCCCTCCAATGGAGTCCTCCTCCTTCTGTTGGCACAGCATCTCCAGTCAGGGAGCGAGCTGTTTTGGGGGGCCCTTTGCCTCCACCGATGCCCCCACCACATGTTCTCAGCTCCCCTCTGACCTCAGTTCTTCTCTTTACCTACACTGGCTCCCGTGGAGATCCTACCTGCGTGCCAGCAATGCCCACCCACCTCCAGCTGTCTACTCGATGTGGCTGATGATGTCGAAAATGCCCCAAAACTTCAGTCCTCGCCTTCTGTCCCTCCCCCATCCCCCACCCCTGCCCTGTTTCCCTGCATCCTCCTCATCTGAGAATGAAGGCAACGGAGGCAGCGTGGGGCTGGTGTCCAACAGAGCTGCCCAGGCCTGCCCTGCTGCATCTGGGCGGTGAAAGGAGGTGCTGGCAGACAGGACTCCTCCCCAAACATTTGTGCAGTGGCAGGGTGGCAGAAGCAGCAGACAGATACCCTGGGGCAGGCTGGGATTCAGGGTGGCAGGACTGTGTCCTGGTGGGGATTATTTTCCCGTGTGTTTAAAAGCCATCTAGACCGTGCTCCTTGGCACTGAAGGAGAGGGCCTGATTTGGGGCGGCTTTCTTTCTGCCGTCTGGATGTCAGCCAATGGCTCCTCCAAGGTACTTGGGCTTTCAAACGTGTCCTGGTCCAAGTTGCTAAACTGCATGACGCTCTGATTCTTCACTCCTTTACTTGAACGCCTCTTGGTTCCCCTGCCCTCAAGACCTTTTAAAAGTGCAGTCCGACCATGCTGCCCCTTATGGGCAGTAGTGCACTTATGTGTAAATGTTTAACGACTGCTCTGGATAAAAAGCCCTGATTGGCAGTGTTTGCCAGTTTCCGTGGTGTCAATCCGCCTGTCATGGCCAATTTCAAACTACCAATCTGAAGTCACTGACTATGCCGTGGGGAAGGGATCAGTGGCACATCGTCACACAGGCTCTACTGTGCAGACGCACCGCCCAGAGATAACCTCAACGGCAGAGGAAACAATACAGTATAGTGAAATGTTAGAAAGTTTTGGGTATGTATTACCTGTTTCTGAATATACTGTAATCTTTAATAATGGCTGTGCATAACAGCGATCTGCAGAATTCCTGAAAACGTTAACAGTCTGCTTGTGAGCTGGCACAGGGTCAGACCCAGACTCCCGGGACAAAGCCTAAACGGGTGGCCCACTGCTGTCCAGACTCACCCTCCTCCACAAGCCGCGCCTCATGCTAGCTCCCTGGATCCGCTTGTGGGGCCCAGATGGACTCTGCTGGTCTTTGCCCTTCCACCCTCTGTCTGAGCCTCCCTCCCTTCATCCTTCCCTTTCTCTTTCTCACCCTCTCTTTACCTCTGAGTATTTACGGAGCCCACTGCTATGTGGCAGGACTTTGCAAAGCCGGAGGATGCAAATGTGGCCTCTGCCCACTGGAGCTGGTGTCTTCTCAGAGCTGGGTCTCCAGAACCACATGAAGCTTCCAGGTTTGGGTGAATAGGGAAGACTCCTTGGCTGGAGCCGTGAGGCCCTTTCTCAGCTGCTAACCCTACAGCAGCCCCCATATCGGGCCCAGGACCCCCTCACTCACCTGGACAATACCCTGTGTGTTTCCCTGCTCTCCGAGCCCACCCTGGGGCATGCAATTCCAACAGCTCAGAGGCAGAGCTCCTGGGCGTATTCCCTTCCCAGATGGCCTGCGTGATGGCTTGGGGAGGTCCAGGATGACTGTCCTCGGGATCAGGAGCATGTGAGCACTGGTGGGGATGAGGGAGCCCAGAGGGTCGGTCCTACTACGCACCCCGCACCGTAATGGTCTGCTCGTGAGCTGGCACAAGCACACCCTACTACAGGGTCAGACCCAAACTTCTGGGACAAAACAGAGGACTTTCCTCTCTGCTGCACTGTGTGCGCCCCTAGCATTTCAAATTAAAGTTTGGCACCTTATACAGGGAGATATTTTGCTAGAACATGAACTTAAATGCATGCAGTATCATACAGGTCCAACAGGAAGCAGTATGGGGGTGCACAGTGCAGCCTCTGGAGACAAGACCTGGGCTCGGTCCTGCTTCTAAGAGTTACTGCTGTGTGACCTCAGGCAAGTTACTCAAATACTCTGAACCTCAGATTCTTGGCTGTGTAAGGGCAACAACAAATACTTCATGGTTGGTTGTGAGAATTGAGCTGACGCAAGAAACACCCAACAGTGGCTTGCATGTGCTGAATGCGCAGGAAGTTTTCTGCTGCGTAATTTGAGATGCTAAAAGCAAAGATGATGATTGAGCGCCCTCTGGCGGCCAAATGGTACAATTACACCTTAGATTACGCCCAGCTCAATTTTTTACGCGGGGCTCAAGGACTCACAGGCCCTGCTGGTGGTGAATTGCCTGGGGCCCCTTCTTGCTCCGTTTCAGTTCCTTGGCCCCTGTGGTAGGCAGCCTCCTCATTAAAGGGGAGGATTTCACTGGACAGGCATTTTCACTACACCTGTCCCGGACTCTTCAGAACTAGCTCCTGTCTCTGATGCCTCGAGGGGGATCATCGTTCAGCTAAGGAAGCTGGTCCCTGCTGCAGCTGGGCTGAGGACTGCCAGGGATTCGGGGCCTTCGAAACGGAGACGACAGACCCTGTTTTGTGTGCGTGTGCGTGTGCGTGTGTGTGCGTGTGCGTGTGGCGCCAGACCCAACCCTCATGCCTCCATGTGAACGGCAGGGCCTCATTCTGGATTTTAAAAACCTAGTTGTTACCGGGCCTGCAGGTCGGCTGTATCCCTGCGGTTCTCTGCAGCCCCTGCCCCTGTGGGCAGTCATTCTGTGCGCCAGGCACTGTGCTGGGTGCTGGGGATATGGCACAGCACCCGGGGCTTAGGTTAGAGGGGGAGCTGGAGGGGAATTTGGGCGGGACTTCCGGAGTCCTGTCCCAGGGGGTGCAGGCAGTGGGTGGAGAGGTCTTCCCTTCCCCCAGCGCTTCCTCATGCACAAGGCCTGTGCTGACACCTGGGCCACTCTGCCATGTTCCCTGCGGCCTTGAACTCAGTGACAGCCAATATTTACCAGCTCTGTCCAAGGGCCATGCGTGGTAGGCGTTTCCTTGAGCCCTCGAGATGGCCTTGAGGTCGGTACAACCTCCTGCCAGCACCATGCCCTCCGTTCTGCGGTGGAGGAATCGGACCTGGAGAGGTCGTGTTCACTGGCAAAAGGAAATCAGGGTCAGGCTCTCAGAGCCCAGAAGCTCTCACCCCTCGGGCCGTGGTTCCTGCTGCCGCTGCCCAGTCCTTCCCTTTTTGCCGGGGAGCCTCCTCTCTCGGCCTGGGCCTCCTGAATTTCTTCCTGAAGGGAGTTTGGGGCAGGAATCCGGCGCCAGCAGCTTTTCACCCCACCCAGGGCCGCATGTCAAGCTGGGGCGGAAGAGGAGGCCCTCGGCGCACGTGCCTCCAGCGCTGCCTGCGGCGGCCTCGCCCAGGAAGTGCGGCTCAGCGGGACCTCGCCCCTGTCCCTGCCCCCGGGGCGGTGCCGCCACGGCCTGGGAAGGAGGCCGAACCCCTGCTCCCGCGACCCCTGCATGGGCGGGGGAGGCCCCAGGCCCTAGCTGAAACCAGGCTCCCGAGTTTTCAACGAACTGCCGCGCCCGGCCCTTCACCCACGTGCTTTCCCTGCGGCGGCTCAGCCTGCAGCAGGCGGGAGGGTGTGCGTCTGGTCCTGGCTCCCCCTGCGCTGGGGACAAGCGGCCCCGCGCCCCCCGTCACCCCACGGAGGCCTTCACCTCCCCGTGCCCGGCCGCGGCGGACCGGGGGAACTGGGGGCGGGCCGCAGAGAAGGCTCGGGGCACGGCGTGGGCCCAGGGCCGGGCTCCAGGGAGGGCGCGGAAGACGGCTACCCCCGCCGGCTGCGGTCCCGGCTCCTTTTCCAGGTTCAGGCCTCGGCTGCTCCCGGAAGCCCCGGCGGGGGAGCGGCCGCCTGCGGGGAGATCTCGCGTTCCGCCCGCTGGGCTGCGCCTCCTCCAGCCCCGGCACGCAGGGTCCTGGCTTGGGCACCGCCCTCTCTCTCCCCGGGACTCAGCTCGAGGTGCTCACCCGTGGTGAATACGCGCCGGCCACACAGCATGGGGCAGGCATAGAGGCCACGCTGTCATCTCTGGGGACTGGACAAAAATGTCCAAATCCACGGAAAAACGAGATGCCCAAATAATCTCTCATAATTCTTCACAGTTAACATTTTGCCTTCTTTTGTCACGTTCGCTCTCTGTCACTCTTCTTATATATGTACCTTCCCCCCACAACCCACTGGAAAGTAATATTCAGACACTGTGACACTTCACTTCTAAATCAATTTCCCCTTAAGCATTTACAGCATTAAAGATAGAACATTAAAGCTTTCTATTAGAAACAAAGAAAGGTCTCTCATCAATTACCCAAGCTTCTACATTAAGAAACTAGGAAAAGAAGAGCAACAGAAGTCCAAAGCAAACAGAAAGCAGGACATAATACACAAAAGGCTACACGCAGTGGCTCACCCCTGTGATCCCAGCACTTTGGGAGGCTCGAGGCGGGCGGATCACCTGAGGTCAGGAGTTCGAAACCAGCCTGGCCAACATGGCAAAAACCGTCTCTACTAAGAATAAAAAAATTAGCTGGGTGTGGTGGCAGGCGCCTGTAATCCCAGCTACTACTCAGGTGGCTGAGGCAGGAGAATCACTTGAACCCTGGAGGCAGAGGTTGTAGTGAGCCGAGATTGTGCCACTGCACTCCAGCCTGGGCAACAGAGTGAGACTCTGTCTTAAAAAACAAACACACAAACAAAAACCCCCCAAAATTAGTCGGGCACGATGACGCACTTCTGTAACCCCAGCTACTCAGGCGGCTGAGGCAGGAGAATCGCTGGAACCTGGGAGGCGGCACTTGCAGTGAGCCGAGATCGTGCCACTGCACTCCAGCCTGGACAACAGAGCAAGATCTTATCTCAAACACAAAACAAAACGGCTGGGCGCGGTGGCTCACCTCTGTAATCCCAGCACTTTGGGAGGCTGAGGCGGGTGGATCATAAGGTCAGAAGATCGAGACCATCCTGGCTAACACAGTGAAACCCCGTCTGTACTAAAAATACAAAAAATTAGACGGGCATGGTGGCGGGCGCCTGTAGTCCCAGCTACTCGGGAGGCTGAGGCAGGAGAATGGCGTGAACCCGGGAGGTGGAGCTTGCAGTGAGCCGAGATTGCACCACTGCACTCCAGCCTGGGCGACACAGCGAGACTCCGTCTCAAAAACAAAACAAAACAAAACAAAATCCACCAAAAAACAAACAGAAAAACCATACGAGAGCAGAAACTAACTCAATTGAAAACAGAAAAGATAAAATTGTTCTAAAAACATGTTTACTATTTAGATCTACAATCTGTCTAGACTAGATTGTGATATAGGAAAAGCAAGCCCCCAAATTGGGGCTTAGCCCTGGGGGGGGGGTCCTGGCTTCCGCCAGGTAAGAATTCAAGGTTGAGCTGGTGGTGTTAGCCAGCAACATTTATTGAAGCGGCAATGCACAGCAGTGGCGGAGGGACTGCCCCTTGCAGAGCAGGGCCACCCCTTAGAGAGTGAGCCCAGAGCAGCAGCTCAGAGGCAGGTCTGCATTCACATTTACACCCATGCTTAATTATATGCAAATTAAGCGGTAGTTTATACAGAGATTTCTAGGATGAGGGCGGTAACTTCTGGGTTATCAGGTTGTTGCTACGGAAAGGGGTGGTAAATCCCTGGTGTTGCCATGGCAATGGTACACTGGCCTAGCACACTGGTGGGTGTGTCTTACATGGAGGTGCTTTGGTCCTGGACCCGTTTTAGCTAATCGTCAATTTGGTCTGGTGTCTGAGCCTCATCTCTGGAGTCTAATCCCGCCTCCTACCTCAACTGTTAGGCATGATTTGAGTCGGGGGTGAAGATACCTTTTTTCCCCAAATACCCAGTTAACACCACCATTTACTGATGAGACCCTCATGTCTCCAGTGCTCTCCTGTGTCCTTGTTGTAAATCAGGGGATTGTATATTTTTGAATCAGTTTCTAAACTCTTTTTCTGTTGGTTTATATTTCTACCTTTGTACCAGTCACAGTGTCTTAATTACCTTTGGTTTTCCCCTTCTCATCCTCATTGTCTGCCTCCTCCTTCTTCAAGATCACCTTGGTTATTGTCAGCCCTTTGCATTTTCATACACATTTTAGAGTTAGGTTATCATTTTCCACCAAAAGTGACTTCTCCTGGGAATTGGATGTGATTATACGAAATATTTAAATGATTTTGGGGGAGAATTTCACATCTAAAAATATTAAGCCTTTCAATGACTAACATAGTATATATTCTTTATTTAGGGTTTAATTTCCCTTAATAGTGTTTTGTAGCCTTCAGTGTAGAAGTCTTATACATCTTTCATTATATTCATTCACCTAAGAGCGTTTTATGTTTTTCAAAGGCTTTTCTAAATTTCTAACATTTGTTGCTGGCATATAGAAATACAAGTGCTCTTTGTATACTGACCTTGGATACAGCAACGTTGCTAAATGCACTTATTACTTAAAATCATTTATTGGTAGATTCATTTGGATTTTCTAATACACAATCATGTTATTTGCAAATAATAACAGTTTTATAGTTTTCTTTTCTATCTGGATGCCTTTCATCTCCATTCCTTGTCCTTCTATACTGACTAAGCCCTTCAATACAATATTGAATAGAAGTGGTGATAATGGACATCTTTGTCTTGTTCTTGGTTTCAGGGGGAAAACTCTCAACATATTACCAATTCATATGATGGTTTCTGTAGATTTCTTTTTCAGATCATGGAAGTGTTATTTTATTCTTAGTTTTCTAAGAGTTTTTAATCATTAATTTTGTTAAATGCCTTTTCTGCATCTATTGACATAATCATGGGAGTTTTCTCCTTTTTTTCTTTCTGTGATTGTGGTGTATTAGGGTTTTTCAGAGAGAAACAGAACTAATAGGATAGGTAGATAGATAGATATAGAGATAGATATAGGTATAGGTGGATAGATATAGATAGGTAGGTAGGTAGGTCGATAGACAGATAGATAGTGTATCAGTCTGTTTTCATTCTGCTGATGAAGACAGCCTGAGACTTGGCAATTTACAAAAGAAAGAGGTTTATTGGACTTAGCATTCCACATGGCTGGGGAGGCCTCACGATCATGGTGGAAGGCAAGGAGGAGCAAGTCACATCTTATGTGGATGGCAGTGAGAGGTGAAGCTGGCTGGGCTTCTGGGTCGGGTGGGGACTTGGGGACCTTTTCTGTCTAGCTAGAGGATTGTAAACATACCAATCAGCGCTCTGTGTCTAGCTAAAGGTCTGTAAATGCACCAGCCAGCACTTTGTAAAAACGGACCAATCAGCACTCTGTAAAATGGACCAATCAGCTCTCTGTAAAATGGACCAATTAGCAGTATGTGGGTGGAGTCAAATAAGGGAATAAAAGCTGGCCACCCGAGCCAACTGCCGGAACTGCTTGGGTCCCTTTCCAGGCTGCGTGAGGTTTGTTTTCTTGCTCTTTACAATAACTCTTGCTGCTGCTCACTCTTTGGGTCTGCACTACCTTTATGAGCTGTAACACTCACCACAAAGGTGTGCAGCTTCACTCCTGAATCCAGCGAGACCACAGACCCACCAGAAAGAAGAAACTCTGGACACATCTGAACATCTAAAGGAGCTAACTTTGGACACACCATCTTTAAGAACTCTAACACTCACCGTGAGGGTCCACGGCCTCATTCTTGAAGTCAGCGAGACCAAGAACCCACCAGAAGGAACCCATTCTGGACACAGCAGCTGGCAAAGAGAGAGAGAGCTTGTCTAGAGAAACTCCCGTTTTCAAAACCATCAGATCTCGTGAGACTCATTCACTATCATGAAACAGCATGGGAAAGACCTGCCCCATAATTAAATCATCTCCCACTGCTTACCTCCCATAACACTGGGAATTATGGGAGCTACAAGATGAGATTTGGGTGGGGACACAGAGCCAAACCATATAATTCCGTCCCTAGATACAATGAGGGTATAGGTATTGGGTAAATACAACCATTCCAAATGGGAGAAATTGACCAAAACAGAGAGGCTACAGGCCCCATGCAAGTCCAAAATCCAGCAGGGCAGTCAAATCTTAAAGCTCCAAAATGATCTCCTTTGAGTCCATGTCTTACATCCCAGTGATGTGGATGCAAAAGGTAGGTTCCCATAGTCTTGGGCAGCTCCGCCTCTGTGGCTTTGCAGGGTATGGCTTCCCTCCTGGCTGCCTTCATGGGCTGGTGTTGAGTGTCTGCAGCTTTCCCAGGCACAGGGTGCAAGCTGTCAGTGGATCTACTGTTCTGAGATCTGGAGGATGGTGGCCCTCTTCTCACAGCTCCAATAAGCAGTGCCCTGGTAGGGTTACAAGATGAGAATTGGGTGGGGACACAGAGCCAAACCATATTAGATAGATAGATAGATAGATAGATAGATAGATAGATAGGTAGAGATTTGCTATCAGGAATTGGCTCATGTGATAATGGAGGTTTAGAAGTCCCAAGATTTGCAGTGGGAAGTGGAGACCCAGGCGAGCTGCTGATCCAAAGGCCAGCAGCCTCAAGACCCAAGAGGGGTAACGTTTCTCTCTGAGCCTGAAAGCCTGAAAGACCAATGTCTCAGATCAAGTAGTTTGGCAGGAGGCATTCCCTCTTAATCTTTTTATTCTACTTAAGTCTTCAGTTGATTGGGTGAGGCCCACCCACATTGGGGAGGGCAATCTGTTGTGCTCAGTCTGCTGATTCAAATGTTAATGTCATCCAGAAACACCCTCACAGACATAATCAGAATAATGTTTGGCCAAATATCTGAGCCACCTGTGGCTCAGTCAAGTTGATACATAAAATTAACCATCACAAGTGGCGAATTACTCTGATTGTTTTTTATTAGAATTACAGAAAAGTTCAAAGATGACAGAGAATTTCTCATATGCCCTTCATTCAGTTTCCCCTATTGTTTTTTACATTTTATTTATTCATTTATCTTTATTTTTAATTTTTGTGGGTACATAGTAGTGTATATATTTATGGGGTACATGAGATATTTTGATGCAGACATGCAATTTGTAATAATCACATCAGGGAAAATGGGGTGTTCATCATTTCAAGCATTTATCATTGTTTTGGTGTTACAAACAATCCAATTATACTCTTTTAGTTATTTAAAAAATGTTTAATACGTTATTGTTGACTTTAGTCACCCTGTTGTGCTACCAAATACTATATCTTGTTCATTCTATCTGAGTATATCTTTGTACTCCTTAACTGTCCCTACCCTCCACCCCTTTCTACCCTTCCCAGCCTCCAGTAACCATCATTTTGCCCTCTATCTCCATGAATTCCATGGTTTTAATTTTTAGCTCCCACAAACGAGCGAGAACATGTAAAACTTGTCTTTCTGTGCCTGGCTTATTTTACTTAACATAATGTCCTCCATTTCCATCCATGTGGTTGCAAATGATAGAATCTCATTGTTTTCTGTGGCTGAATAGTACTCCATTGTGCGTATGTACCACATTTTATGTATTCTTTTGTCTGTTGATGGACACCTAGGTTCCAAATCTTGGATATTGTGAATAGTGCTGCAGCACATGGGAGTGCAGACATCTCTTTGATTTACTGATTTATTTTCTTTTAGGTATATCCCTATCAGTGGGATTGCTGGATCATATGGTAGTTCTATTCTTAGTTTTGTTTTTGTTTTCTGATTTTCTTTTTCTTTTTTGGGATGGAGTCTCACTCTGTTGCCCAGGCTGGAGTGCAGTGGTGTGATCTTGGCTCACTGCAACCTCCAACTCCCAGGTTCAAGAGATTCTCCTGCCTCAGCCTCCTGAGTAGCTGGGATCACAGGCACGCACTGCCACACACGGCTATTTTTTGTATTTTTAGTAGAGATGGGGTTTTGCTGTGTTGGCCAGGCTGGTCTCGAACTCCTGACCTCAGGTGATCCTCCCGCCTCGGCCTCCCAAAGTGCTGGGATTACAGGCGTGAGCCACCGCGCCATGTCTATTCTTAGTTTTTTGAGGAAATTCCATGTTGTTTTCCAAGTGGCTGTCCTAATTTACATTCCCACCAACAGTGTACGAGGGTTCCCTTTCTCAACATTCCAGCATTCATTATTTCCTGCCTTTTGTACAAAAGCTACTTTAACTAGTATGAGATGATATCCTATTGGAGTTTTGATTTGTGTTTCTCTGATGTTCAGTGATGTTGAGCACCTGTTCATATAACTGTTTGCCGTTTGGATGTATTCTTTTGAGAAATGTCTATTCAACCTTTTGCCCATTTTAAATCAGATTATTAGATTTTTTTCCTATTGAGTTGTTTGAGCTCCTTATATATTCTGGTTGTTAATCCCTTGCCAGATGAGTAGTTTGCAAATATTTTCTCTCATTCTGTGGATTGTCTCTTCACTTTGTTGATTGTTTCCTTTGCTATGCAGAAGCTTTTTAATGATGTGATTTTTAAAAATGTGATTCCATTTGTCCTGTTTTGCTTTGGTTGCCTGTGCCTTTGAAGTATTACTCAAGAAATCTTTGTCCGTACCGATGTCCGGGAGAGTTTCTCCTATGTTTTCTTTTAGTAGTTTCATAGTTTCAGGTCTTAGATTTAAGTTTTTAATCCATTTTGATTTGATTTTTGTGTATGATGAGAGAGAGCGACCTGGTTCAATTCTTCTGCATATGAACATCCAGTTTTCCCAGCACAATTTACTGATGAGACAATCCTTTCCTCAATACATGTTCGTGAAAGCTTTGTTGAAAATCAGTTCACTGTAGCTGTATGGATTTATTTCTGGGTTCTCTATTCTGTTCTATTGGTCTATGTGTCTGTTTTTATGTCAGTACCATCCTGTTTTTGTTACTTCGTTGCTGTAGCTCTGTAGTATAATTTAAAATCAGGTAATGGGATTCCTCCAGTTTTTTTTTTTTTTCTCAGGATGGCTCTGACTGTTCTGGGCCTGTTGTGGTCCCATATAAATTTTAGGATTGTTTTTTCTATTTCTGTGAGGAATTTTATTAGTACTTTAATAGGGATTGCATTGAATCTGTAGATTGCTTTGGGTAGCATGGACATTTTGATAATATTGATTCTTCTAAACCATGAACTTGGAATATCTTTCCATTTTTTGCTGTCCTCTTCAATATCTTGCATAAAGGTTTTTATTGTAAAGATCTTTCGCTTCCTTGGTTAAGTTTATTCCTAGGTATTTTGTTTAATTTGTAGCTATTGTAAATGGGATTACTTTCTTGATTTCTTTTTCAGATTGTTTGCTGTTGGCATATAAAAATGCTACTGATTTTTTATGTTGATTTTGTATTATGCAACTTTACTAAATTTGTTTATCAGTTCTAATAGCCTTTTGGTGGAGTCTTTCATTTTTTCAAGTATAAGATTGTATTATCTGTAAATAAAAATAATTTCACTTCTTCCCTTCCATTTTGAATACCTTTTATTTCTTGCTTTTGTCTGATTACTCTAGCTAGGACTTCCAGTACTATGTTGAATAACAGTGATGAAAGTGGGCATCCTTGTCTTGTTCCAGATCTTAGAGAAAGGCTTTCATTTTTCCGCATTCACTATGATATCAGTATGATCAACTTATATATATATATTACATATATGAAAGTTGCAGGATGCCAACCTGGGTATAGAAGAAACATGCCTCAACACAAAAGTCATGCTTTTTATTGTGTTGAGGCATATTCCTTTTATGCCCAGTTTTTGAGGGTTTTTTTTTAAATCATGAAAGGATGTGGAATTTTGTCAAATGTTTTTTCAGCATCAATTGAAATGATCATATGGTTTTTCTCCTTTATTATGTTGATATGATCTATCACATTGATTGGCTTGTGTATGTTGAACCATGCGGGCAGTCTTGGGATAAATCCCACTTGGTCATGATGAATGACCTTTTTAATGTGATGCTGAATTTGGTTTGCTAATATTGTGTTGAGTATTTTTGCATCAATATTCATTGTGGATATTGGCCTGTAATTTTCTTTCTTTCATGTGTCTTTGTCTGGTTTTCATATCAGGGTAATACCAGCCTCATAGAATGAGTTTGGAAGTATTCTCTCTTCCTCTGGTTTTTGGAATACTTTGAGTAGGACTGGTTTAAGTTCTTCTTTAAATGTTTGGTAAGATTTAGCAGTGAAGCCATTGGGTCGTGGGCTTTGCTTTGCTGGGAAATTTATTATTATTATTGTGGCTTTGCTCTCATTACTTGTTATTAATCTATTAACATTTTGGATTTCTTCATGGCTCAATCTTTGTAGATTGTATGTGTCTAGGAACTTATCCATTTCTTCTAGGTAACCAGCATGCAGATCAAGGAACATAATTACCAAACCACCAGGGGCCCTCCTTATGCCATCTTATGGTTTTTAAACCTCCCAAAGGGTGATCTCTCTATAGATGTCCAACACTACAGATTATTATATAATAATTTTGTCTGTTTGAACTTTACATAAATAGAATAAATTTGTACGTACTTTTCTGTCTGTCTGTCTTCTCTCAGTACCATTGGTTTGAGATTTGTCCGTATTGTGTGTAGTTGCATTTTGTTGGTTCTCATTGCTGAATAGTATTGCACTGTGCAAGTAGGACGCTAACTATTCATCCTTCTGCAGATAGACACCTCTTCAGTGCCTAGGCAGTAGGGCTAACATGCAGAGTTTCATATATACATCATGTAAGTCAAGCATGCTGATTTGTTGTTTAGCTCTCTTATATCTTTACTTATTTTTTGGTTTGTTTTAGTAGTTATAGCTGTTTGTTTTTGTTTTCATTTTTTTTCTTTTTTGAGGCAGGATCTTGCTCTGTCACCCAGGTTAGAATGCAGTGGCACGATCTTGGCTCACTGCAGCCCCCACCTCCTGGGTTTGAGCAATTCTCGTGCTTCAGCCTCCCGAGTAGCTGGACTACAGGTGTGTGCCACCACGCCCAGCTAATTTTTTTGTATTTGTAGTAGAGATAGGGTTTCACCACATTGCCCAGGCTGATCGTGAACTCCTGACCTTAACTGATCCACCTGCCTTGGCCTCCCAAAGTGCTGGGATTACAGGTGTGAGCCACTGTGCCTGGCTGTTAGAGCAGTTTTAAAATCTTATACTCTGATGATGAATTTGTTTATTTTTCCTGTTAAATATGCCAATTTTTGTTTCACTTATTCCAACTTGCGTTCTTTAGGGCCTCTAGATTTAGGATGTTGATATATTCTTGGTGGATTGACCCCTTTGTTTTGGTGAAAAGTCCTTCTTTTCCCCTAGTAATGGTTCTTGCCTTAAATCTTATCTGGTATTAGCATAGTTGTACCTGTTCTTTCCATCTTGTGTTTGTCTACTAGCCCTTTTCTCATCCCTTTTTTTCAACCTGTTTGTGATCTTAAATTTGCATTAAAGTTGTACCCCCCTTTTTTTTTTTTTAGAGACAGGGTCTTGCTCTGTCACCCAGGCTGGAGTGCAGGGGCAGAATCACAGCTCGCTGCAGCCTCAAACTCCTGGACTCAAGCAATCCTCCCATGAAGCTGGGACTATAGACACATATCACCATGTCCAGCTTATTGAAAAAAATTTTTTTCGAGATGGAGTTTCGCTCTGTCACCCAGGCTGGAGTGCAGTGGCTTGATCTCAGCTCACTGCAACCTCTGCTTTCCGGGTTCAAGCAATTCTCCTGCCTCAGCCTCCTGAGTAGCTGGATCTACAGGCATGTGCCACTACATCTGGCTAATTTTTTGTATTTTTGGTAGAAATAGGATTTCACCATGTTGGTCAGGCTGGTCTCTAACTCCTGACTTCAGGTGATCCACCCACCTCGGCCTCCCAAAGTGTTGGGATTACAGGCATGAGCCACTGAGCCTGGCCGAAAGTTTTTTTGTAGAGATGGAGTCTTGCTGTGTTGCCCAGGCTTGTCTCAAACTCCTGGCCTCAAGCTATCCTCTCACCTCAACCTCCTAAGTTGCTGGGATTACAGGCCATAATGCTCGGCTGTGTCTCTTCCACATATTATATGTTTGGGTTGTTTCTTTATCACGTCTGACAATCTTAATATTTTTCTTGTAATTACTAATATAGTTAGGTTTATATCTATGATACAGTTATTCATTTTGTATTTTACTCACCTGTTTTATAGTCTTTTTTTCTCCTCTCTTTTTTCCAATTTTTACAATTATTCTGTTTTTCCTTCTATTTGCTTGTAAGTTATATATTCTCTTATTAGCCTTTTAAAAGTTACCCTAGAGATTACAGCACTTTTTTTGAAACAGAGTCTCGCTCTTGTCGCCCAGGTGACAATGGTGCAATGGTGCGATCTCGGCTCACTGCAACCTCTGCCTGTTGGGTTCAAGCGATTCTCCTGCCCCAGCCTCCCGAGTAGCTGTGATTACAGGCACTCGCCACCACACCTGGCTAATTTTTTGTATTTTTAGTAGAGACGGGGTTTCGCCATGTTGGCCAGGCTGGTCTCGAAGTCCTGACTTCAGGTGATCCACCTGCCTTGGCCTCCGAAAGTGCTGGGATTACAGGTGTGAGCTGCCACACCCGACTGAATTTTTTTTTTTTTTTTTTAGAGATGGGATCTTGCAGTGTTGCCCAGGCTTGTCTCAAACTCCTGGCCTCAAGCTATCCTCTCGTCCTGAGTTGCTGGGATTACAGGCCATAATGCTCGGCTGTGTCTCTTCTACGTAATGTATGTTTGGGATGTTTCTTTATCATGTCTGACAATCTTAATATTTTTCTTGTGATTACTAATATAGTTAGGTTTAAATCTATGACATGATTATTCATTTTGTATTTTACTCACCTCTTTTATGTTCTTTTTTCCCCTCTCTGGCTTTTTTTCAATTTTTACAATTATTCTATTTTTCCTTCTATTTGCTTGTAAGTTATATATTCTCTTATTAGCCTTTTAAAAGTTACCCTAGAGATTACAGCACGTTTTTTTTTTGAGATGGAGTCTCGATCTTGTCGCCCAGGCGACAATGGTACAATGGTGTGATCTTGGCTCACTGCAACCTCTGCCTCTCAGGTTCTCCTGCCCTAGCTTCCTGGGTAGCTGTGATTACAGGCTCCTGCCACCACGCCCAGCTAATTTTTTGTATTTTTAGTAGAGACAGGGTTTCACCATGTTGGTCAGGCTGGTTTTGAACTCCTGACCTCAGGTGATCCACCTGACTCGGCCTCCGAAAGTGCTGGGATTACAGGTGTGAGTCACCGCCAATGGCCACAGCCCATATTCTTGACTTGTGATCTAGTACAGATGTTTACTCTTTCGTTTCACCAATAATGCCGGGCCATCAGAATATTTTTAACTCTATGATTCCTCCCCATTTTTTGCTTTATTATTGTAATATATTTTCTTTCTGCATGGATTTTAAACCCAACACAGTATTTCTAGTTTTGCTTGGCACAGTCAATATTCATGTAGATTTGACCACACAATCATTCTCTCTAGTGCTCTTCATTCCTGCCTGAGTTTCCATGTTGTTTTGTTCGCATCATTTCCATCGATCTGAGGAGCTCTATTATTTCTTTTAATGCAGAACCTACTGACAACAGATTCCCTTAGGTGGTTGTGTGTGTGTGTGTGTGTGTGTGTAAGTTTCTTTATTTATTAGCCCTTAGTTGCACCCAGATTGGCAAGTGCTCGCAGGAGAAAGTGGTTGCAGCTTGTTAGTGTCAGCTCATACTCCTGGAGGTTTTCACTCTCACTTGTCTTCTGGGGCCTTCTCCAGTAGGCCTTTGTCACCTGAGCACCATGAGGTTGAAGGATATTCCACTTCGCTTTTCTAAATTTGGTGAATTATTTAGCCTCTCACTTGTGAAGCTACAGGATCCAGCCTTTTGAGGTCCCTACTCTTGGATTTTGTTATCTCAGCCTCCCATGACCACTCGTATCTCTGCTGGTTTTGCTTTTTGCCACAATTGACCTGATTCCTGGGCCAATCTAAGATGGACCAAGTTGAGATTTTACCTTATTTATTGTCCTAGAAGCTGTGAGGGGAGGAAGCTGTGTAGATCTTGAGGAAGGCAAGAACCGTCGTGCAAAGCATTTGCCTCAGGAGTGGGCTTTGCAGGGTCTTTAGGCCAAGGAAGGTAGCTACCCTTTAACAAGCAGTGTGCATGATTTCCATAGGACTGGAGGATACGGGGCACTCTGGGTGTTCAAAGTTCCCAAGTGCACCCATCTGATGTCCTTATCCCAGGTTTTAGGGTCCCACATCTCCCCTGGCAGAGCCTTGCATGTGGCAGAGATTTGCCAGGGATATGACGTTGGGCTTCTCTGTAATTCTATCCCCTTCAGCATCAGGTCTTGCCCTCCATCAACAGGAGAGGAGGTCACTTTCTGCATCTTCACAGAGGCCTCTGGCTCTACATCATTCCCTGTGTTAGTGTTTGGTTGACTTGAACCATCATTTTCTCCCCTGCAGCACATCTCTGGCACTTCACGGCATGCAGACACCTCCACCGCACTGAAAACTTCCCATTCCCTCTGCATCTCTCTCATGCTGTGGACATTTCACAAATATAAAGGGATAGGGTTTGGATTTGTGTCCCCACCCAAATCTCACGTCGAATTGTACTCCCCAGTGTTGGTAGAGGGGTTTGGTGGGAGGTAATTGGGTCACGGGGTGGATTTCCCCCTTGCTGTTCTTGTGATAGTGAGTTCTCAGGAGATTTGGTTGTTTAAAAGTGGGTAGCACCTGCCCCTTCGTTCTCTTCCTCCTGCTCCAACCATGTGAAGATGTACCTGCTTCCCCTTCACCTCCCCAGCCATGCTTCCTGTACAGCCTGTGGAACCATGAGCCAATTAAACCTCTTTTCTTTGTAAATCACCCAGTCTGTCTTTATAGCAGTGCAAGAACTGACTAACACAGGAAGGTACAACTTTTTCTCTCTGTATCTTCTCCCAGTTCAGCATAGACCGCCTCATGATGGCAATGCTGTGATGTGCCCCATAGGGTGATGACAACCCCAATCACACCAGCGATCCTGTGGCTAGTGGTCTAATTCCAGGGCCCCACTAGAGGATCTGCCTCCTACTCCCGGCTGTAAGAGTTGAAGAAGGAAGAAAGAAACATGAAAAGTGGCTGAGTAATCAAAGACAGGTTTATTTCAGAGAATAAACCTGAGAGGGCCTTCTGGCTGAGTTAGGTCAGGAGCACTCTCTCTTACAGACTAAGAGTGTTTAAGGGTTCAGGGCGGGAGAGCTTATCCCAGGCTTCAAATGTTCTGTGTCTCTTTGTCTTGCTTATCAAGGAGGGAGAGTTTTGTGTCTGTTCCCATACACCTTCCTGCAGCTGCAGGCATACCCCCGAGTTTACTTTTAGCTTCCCTATCTTAGTGCACCTAAAGCGAAAGGAATGTGTTTATTAGGACCCACTGTTTTACTGGGTCCCATTGTATGAGTGTGAAGCTCGGTGGTTACCCAAGAGACTTTCCCCCCTCCCTCCTGTGCCTGAGCGGTCTTATCTGTGTTTTACTGTCTGCTCTTTCTGCCTGCTTGTTGTTAGAAGAGAAGTGATTTCCTTGAAATGCATGAGGTTAGAAAGGGAGCTGGAACTTAAAATAGTGGCGTTTGTCCAAGATGGCGGTGCTTCTGCTCTGTCACTGACACCAACGGTTGTAGATTGCGTCCTTCCCAAAGTTGATCCTGAGATGAAAATTTGAGAGCAGGATGTTTATTTGGGTGAAGAAGTGATACCTGGAAGGGGATACAGCCAATCAAAGTTGTGTCATTAAGCTAGCCACCACAGGGGAAACCAGAGCTTAACACTGTTGGGAGATGCTGGGAAGTTGTGTAACATGCCTTAGAGTTATCTCACTTGGAGGAGGGCCAAGGGAGCCGAAATATTTATGTGCCAACTTTCATCAGTCGTTGGCACAAGCTCTTTCAGAGGGTTGTTAATAGCCCGGCACTTCTGCTTCCCCCAAGCGTGGGCAGAAAGCCCCCACGGTGGAGTTGCTGAAATGGCAACGGGAAGTCACCTGGAGCATAGTGAGTGGAGAGTCTGAGGCAAGTGGGCGGGGCAGTGATGATTGGCTCCATCCAACCATCTTTCACCTAGTGCTGTTATTCACTGATGGCCCTCACCTGAATCAGTTTTTACATTGGTGGTTGCAAAATTGTGACTTTCTAAATTCATGACTTCTGGATGAATTAATTGGCATTCTTTCACAAAAAGCTCTCCACCTTTTTTTCTTTCTCTTTTTATGAACGCCACTATGGATGAACTTTGCTTTACGCAAATTGTTCATCAAATGTGGTGTCAAGCTGGCTTCCATGTCTTTTTTTTTTTTTTTTTTTGAGACGGAGTCTCACTCTGTTAACCAGGCTGGAGCACGATCTTGGCTCACTACAACCTCTGCCTCCTGGGTTCCAGCGATTCTCCTGCCTCTCAGCCTCTCCAGCAGCAGGGATTACAGGCGCACGCTACCACACCCAGCTAATTTTTGTATTTTTAGTAGACATGGGGTTTCACCATGTTGGCCAGGCTGGTCTTGAACTCCTGACCTCAGGTGATCCGCCTGCCTCGGCCTCCCAAAGTGCTGGGATTACAGGCGTGAGCCACCACGCCCGGCCAGCTTCCATGTCTTTTTGGCAAGAACCAAATAGTCTTTCACTTCTTCCATGATTTTAGCACAGATGCCCTGACCTATCTTGGGCACCCCCTGTCTTGCACCTCAAATCAGCCACTTCTCTAAAGAGCCACTGACGGGAAGGATTCAGTCTTTAAGATCGGTTGCTCACTGTGCTCACTGGAACTGAGGAATTATTGCTTGTAGTCTTTTCACGGGCCCTTATATTGATATTTTTCCAGTGATCTCTGTTAGTTGTAACAGTGGCCTTTATTCCTTTAAACATTTTGCCCACATTTTTTTCTTTTGTTTTGAAAATATTGTTACTTTGAATAATACAGCATAAATTAAAACTTTTAGGCTGGGCGCGGTGGCTCATGCCTGTAATCCTAGCACTTTGGGAGGCTGAGGCGGGTGGATTGCCTGAGCTCAGGAGTTCGAGACCAGCCTGGGCAACACAGTGAAACCCCGTCTCTACTAAAAATACAAAAAAATTAGCTGGGCATGGTGGCGTGTGCCTGTAGTCCCAGCTACTTGGCAGGCTGAAGCAGGAGAATTGCTTGAACATGGGAGGCAGAGGTTGCAGTGAGCCAAGATCATGCCACTCTACTCCAGCCTGGGTGACACAGCAAGACTCCATCTCCAAAAAAAGAAAAAAAAAAAGACTTTTAAGGAACTTAAGTACATATTTCCTGTGTCAATATCTTTTGTTTATTTATTTTTTAATTGACAAGTAGAAATTATATATATTTGTGGTGTACAACCTGATGTTGTGATACACTATGGAATGGCTAAATCAAACTGTTTAACATATGCGTCACCCCACATACTTATCATTTCTTTAGTGTGTGGTGAGAACACTCAAAATCTACTGTCTTAGGAATTTTCAAGTATATAATACATTGTTATCAACTGTAGTCACCATGATGTACAATAGATCTCTTGAACTTATTTCTCTTATTTCACTGAAATTTTGTGTCCTGCGACCAATATCTTCCCAATCCCCCAACCCCCAGCATCTGGTAACCACTATTTTACTCTCTGCTTCTCTAAGTTTGACTTTTTTACACTCCACATACACTTAAGTGAGATTACGTATATGTCTTTCTGTGCCTGGCTTATTTTACTTAATGTAAAGTCCTCTAGGTTTATCCATGTTGTTGCAAATGACAGGATTTTATTCTTTTTAAAGCTGAATAATATTTCATGGTGTACACATACTGTATTTTCTTTATTTGTTCATCTATCAGTGGACACTTAGGTTGACTCCTAACTCGATTCTTGTGAGTAACGCTGTAGAACATGGGAGTGCAGCTATCTCTTTGACATACTGATTTCATATCCTTTGGATTTATACTCAGTGTTGGGATTGCTGGATCATATGGTAGTTTTATTTTTAATTTTTTGAGGAACCTCCATGCTGTTTTCCATAATGGTTGTACCAAATGTAGATGCTTGTGTATTGTACCTTGTACAACAGTGTACAAGCTTTCTCTTTTCTCCACATCCTTGCCAACATTTATCTTTTGTCTTTTTGGTGAGAGCCATTCTAACAGGTGTGAGGGGTTATCTCACTGTGGTTTTAATTTGCATTTTCCTGATGTTTAGTGATGTTGAGCATTTTTTCATACACCTGTTGGCCATTTGTATGTCTTCTTTTGTGAAATGTCTATTCAGGCCCTTTGTCCATTTTCATATCAGGTTATTTGTTTTCTTACTATTGAGTTGAGTTTCTTTTATATTTTGGGTCTTAATCCCTTACCACATGTATGGTTTGCAAATATATTCTCCCATTCTGTAGATTATCTCTTCACGCTGTGAAAGGAAAATAAATCTTGGGGCCCCCAAATCACTAAGCTAAAGGGAAAAGTCAAGCTGGGAACTGCTTAGGGTAAACCTGCCTCCCATTCTATTCAAAGTCATCCCTCTGCTCACTGAGATAAATGTGTATCTGATCACCTCCTTTTGGAAATGCTAATCAGAAACTCAAAAGAATGCAACCTTTTGTCTCTCACCTACCTGTGACCTGGAAGCCCCCTCCCCGCTTCGAGTTGTCCTGACTTTCTGAATGGAACCAATGTACATCCTACATATATTGATTGATGTGTCTTGTCTCCCTAAAATATGTAAAACCAAGCTGTGCCCTGAGCACCTTGGGCACATGTCATCAGGACTTCCTGAGGCTGGGTCACAGGCGTGTATCCTCAACCTTGGCAAAATAAACTTTCTAAATTAACTGAGACCTGTCTCAGGTATTCTGGGTTCACATTTTGGTAACCACGAAGGGATTTTCAGTGAAGGTGCCCCTGGCGTTTGACAAATCTCCTATCAGTGCTTGGTACTGACTTGAGCTATCTATATGGCTGAAACCAATGGGACAATTTGCTGAGGCCTGGAAGTTCCTCCTCCAGAAAATCCCTGATCTCCCAAAATTTGGTAGAGATATAAAGTTTATTTTGCTGTACGACTCCTGTTTTGGAGTTTTACTTGCTTCCAACACAAGGAAGTCAAGTTTTTCTTGCTTCCATCACGATGGACGGCAGGCAACTTTTGTATGGAGTCTGAACTCACTTCCAACAGGGAAGATGAGTTTGTGTTTTTTCCTGCTTCTAGGATGGAGGAGAGCAGTCTTCAGCCTGAGACCCATCCCTAGCTAAGTAACTGAATGGAGGTTTGCTTTGGCTAAAGTTAAGATTAACAACCCACTGGTCTTAATTTCTGCTTGCCATTAGAGCGCTCAGTAATCACACACATTGTGTGATCATTTGTTTCATTTAATTTTTTTTGTTTTTGTTGTTGTTGTTGTTTTGGTCTTTTTCCTTGATCACATCTGAAGGAAAGTTCCAAATTATGGGGAACAGGTCCTCTGAACTGGCTAAATTCCACCCCTCCACCAACACACACAAAAGGTGATGTGGTGGGGAGAGAAAAATAGCCAGCACAAGGAAAAAAAAAGGAAAGATTTTTTATTTTGGCCCCTTAAGGGGCTTTATTTATTTACGTAACAGGGCTATGTTTTTGCTAGCCAGTCCAAACTGAAAGAGCAATGGCTGTCGCCCCATGCTGCAGTTTCATAGCTAAGGTTCTGCCTTTTTTTTTTCCACTATGACAGCCTGACTTTGGTTCCTAAATCAAGCCCTTTCTGGTTTGATACTTGGTACTTCTGAAATAGCAGCAATTTGTCCTAGCTAAAATATGGTAATGAGGTTTAAAAAGATTTTTAAAATAGGAGCTCACTGGTTAAAAGCTTAATTGACAATAACATCCAAGATGTGTGTGTGTATGTGTGCATGTGTGTATGTGTGCATGTGTGTATGTGTGCATGTGTGTATGTGTGCATGTGTATGTGTGTGCATATATGTGCATGTGTGTATGTGTGCAGGTATGTATGTGTGCATGTGTATGTGTGTGCGTGTGTGTGCATGTGTATGTGTGCATGTCTGTATGGGTGCACGTGTGCATGTGTATGTGCATGTATGTGTGCGTGTCTGTGTGCATGTCTGTGTGTGTGTGCACATGTGTGCATGTGTATGTGTGCATGTGTATATGTGTGTGCATGTGTGTACGTGTATGTGTGTGCATGTGTATGTGTGTGCATGTGTGAATGTGTGCATTGTGTATGTGTGCGCATGTATGTGCATGTATGTGTGCAGGTATGTGCGCATGTGTATGTGTGTGCGTGTGTGCGCATGTGTATGTGTGCATGTCTGTATGTGTGCACATATGTGTGCGTGTGTATGTGCGTGTATGTGTGCGTGTCTGTGTGCATGTGTGCTGTGTGCGTGTGTGCACATGTGTGCATGTGTATGTGTGCATGCACGTTCATGTGTGTGCATGTGTATGTGTGTATTGTGTATGTGTGCGTGTGTGCATGCACAAGTGTGAATGTGTATGTAGGCATGTGCATGTGTGTGCATGTGTGTGCATATATGTGTATGTGTGCATGCGTGTGTATGTGTGCATGTGTGTGTATATGTGCGTGTGTGTTTGTATTTAACAGGCTTTCATGTTTTTGTTTTTTCCCCTCTCTTAGGACCTTGTCTTTTTTTGAGCAAAAGTTTTTTCTTCTCAGTTGATTGAATTCTGTTTTCTCCATTCACTTCTGCTGTCTCTCCTTTCTCCTGCATGCTCTGCTGCATGAGGGACCTCAAATAGCTTATAAGAGCCTGGGGTTCCTTAAAGAAAATGAGGAAGGCACCAGGCTACCTGCTTTTCCTTATGCAATCCCGAGAGCGTAAACAAACAAGTTTGTCTCAGCTCGTAAACTGCTTGCTTTCGTATTGTGTTACCTGAGTTTTTGACTAAAATAGCTGTTGTAACAGAGGCTACTCTTGGGTTTTTAAGGAAGACTGTAGTTTAGACACTTAGAAATGTCTTTGATTAAAATTTTTTAAAAAACTGTACTGTAAAAACATCACGTGTTCTAGCCTCAAGTCTCCCTTTTGGAAGACCAGGATTCAGTGTGGGCTCTGCCCAGAGCTCAGAGATCCAGTTAAAAGATAGGTAGTTTCCATCTAAATAAAATTGGTCTCCTTATACAATCCTATCATAGATTTCTATAATTTCATGTTTGATTTGGCATTCATCTTTAATCTCCCTCTAACTCCACCACATCTTTTCTCTCTGTACCTTGAGATGTACATTTTGCCATCTGATTTTTCTTCTAAGAATTATTTCCTTCAATATGCAGACTGAGGGCTATTTAGCTGACAACTGCCAGGGTAATGAAACAGATTATCAAGAGTTTGAAAGTCTGAGGTAAGAAAAAAAAGGTCTTAGGAATCTATAAGATGTACTTCTATTGGCATGCCTAATACATTGATGTATTTATGTGTTGGGTACACATTTAACTACTAAAAATATATAAAAGATCTCTAATTAATTGGCTTAAAGGAAAATAAAAGCACTTAAATCAAATACTTTATCAGAAAAAAGGAAATACTGGTCAAATGCTTTTTCAAGTTTACATGACTTAAGTAAAATCTTTAATAAATAAGCTAGCTTTAAAATTATTGGTAAAGTAATATTAGAAATGTCTTAAGAATTTCCAGCATACATTTTTGTTTGCATTTATTGATTAAGCAATTTCATACTTACCCCTGCCAAATACTATAAGGTGTCAAAATTTGGCATCAGGATTACAAAACTATAAACCCAGCCCCAAACTGAATGATCTTTGCTTGTGTAATTGTTAGTGGTTTAGTGAAAACAGTCATCTTTAATTATTTAGTAAAATTACCATAACTTTTAATCTTGTGGCTTTAGCAGCCTAGTCCACAGGCAGAAAGGAGATTTGTTTTGGGAAAGGACAGTTATTGTCTTTGTCTCAAACCTAAACTATAAACTAAGTTCCTCCCAAAGTTAGTTTGGCCTATGCCCAGGAATAAATAAGGATAGCTTGGAGGTTCAAAGCAAGATGGAGTCAGTTGGGTCAGATCTTTTTCACTGTCTCAGTTATAGTGGTTTCACAAGTTTAAATGATGACTATCACAGTTTTCACAAATAATCTAGATAAATGATTAAAATAATTAGGTAAATTTAATGGGATAAATACTTGTAGGCAAACTTGTCATAATTTAGAATCTAAAGTTAAATCAAACATTAGATATTTCGTTATTTGGGTATTTTCCATAAAAATATATTGTAGGAAAACATGCTTTCTAAAAAAAAGTCCTTTTAAAAAGGTGAATTGTTTTTGTCTGATTCAAAGCTTATTTAGAGGTTATGTATAAAACAAGGTAAAAGGAATCAGGAAATAAGAGAGATGTGAAGAAAGTTATAGAAATAAAGAGTTTTTTTTTTGGAAGAAAGCTTAAAGAGAAATAATTTTAAATGAGAAAGAAAGAATGGTAAATTTTGTCCTAGAATAAAATGACTGGTTGTTTAAGAAAGAGGGTGTTCAGGATAAATCAGAAAGTCCAAACATGTCATGAATGGTCTAAGTCACAATAAGTGGATTTATTTTTAAAAAACCCTTGAATGAGTTCATGCCCATTACAGGATCATGGATAAAGATGGAAGCTGTTAGTTAGCAAACTAACACAGGAACAAAAAACCAAACACCCCATGTTCTCGCTCATAACTGGGTATTGAACAATGAGAGCTCATGGACACAGGGAGGGAAACATCACACACCAGGGCCTGTCGGGGGCTGGGGAGCAAGGGGAGGGAGAGCATTAGGACAAATACCTAATGCACACAGGGCTTAAAACCTAGATGATGCATTGATAGGTGCAGCAAACCACCATGACACATGTATACTATGTGACAAACCTTCACATTCTGCACATGTATCTCATAACTTAAAGTAAAATAGA